>NW_026988458.1:2555000-3976666 GCF_030222135.1 Aotus nancymaae | reverse complement strand
CAGCTCTTTACACTTTAGTCACATTTCACTTACACTTTAGTTACATTTAAACTGGGTTAAAATAGTTCTTGCCTTGTGCATGTGCTGGGAGGAGCGAGAAGAAATTGGCTGTAGAGAGTTTAGCAATCTTAGCATTGTAGTGCTTGATAAATACCAGTTAATGTCTGCCTGGCTTTGGGTTGTTGTTTTTTAACAATACCTTCATCCTCAATGCCTAAATAACTTGAAGCCACATAAAGTTCAAGTCAACTAGAGTTACTGTTGGGAACCATGGTCCCAGGACAGGAGGAAGTGGGCCAGTGGGACCAGCAGCTGGGGGAGCCCCGGGGGAGGAGGTTCTGGTCTTCACGATTCTGGTGCCTGGAGTGCTAAGACCCTGCAGTGTCTTGGTGGCTCTGAGCAGGTGGCTGCTGAGTGAGAACTGGTGGAGATGCATCTTCCTGATGCCTTGAGACGGTTATTTCCATTTTCTTTAAGTTTGGGAGATGTCAGCCAAAGGAAACATTTTAATATTAATTAAAGTTCAGTCAAGGTGTAACTAACTTATTTCCAGAACAAATGGAAACACTTATAAACAAAGAACAATTTGTTCAAATAACTGAGACACAGTATAATTTAGCCAAGTAAGAAAACTCAAGAGGCTTTGATTTGGCAACCTGATATAAAAATGCAAAACAGAATCTTAGGAGAGAATTTCCTTCTTAAGAGAGCAGAAAGATTTCCCTCCATAGCATTTCCTAGCAGGGCAACTGCTTCTCAGATTAGCATGGAAAGGCCTCCCAGACTAGACTGTACCCTCTAACGCCCAGGTGAGTAAGGCCAAGGCGTGGATTCCCTCAGGAAGATTCCAGCTGGAAAGTTCAGGGAAGAACATCACCTCCTTCCTTTGCTTCCTTCCTTTGGTAATTGTCCTAATTGTAACAACCATCCAAGTTACAATTCAAGACCAGTAGGGACCTGAGGTGATTTCCTTTCCTCTATAACCACCTTCCTTTCCTCGCCGTTCCCGACAGCTTTCAGCGCTCCCTTCCCTTCCCCAAGACAGTCTTAGCTCAGACAGGATTTCCTTAATCTTAGTCATCAGGTCTCCTTGTCCAGCCTCCTCCTTCCTGTGGTAAAACAAGGAATCTTAACAGCAAGTAGGCCGAGATTTTATATCTTTGTGATATGCCAATCTCCTGCCAGTATGTGCAGACATCAGGTTTTCTTGTGCTTACCCACATCAAGGTGCCAGAGATTGGAAAAGTCAGGGCATTTCTAGTTAAGCCACACGACACCATGAGTTTCAGCTGTCTGCCTTGGCTTTCATGAATGTGTCTCTGTCTCCCTGAAGGTTCTCATTCTGGCATCCTGGGCTCTCTTTGGCCAGGCGCAGCTGCACAACCCGGGAGCAGTCCTAACCCATTACGTAAGGTGGCAAGGTGGGGCTGGCGGGTGGCACTGCCAGGTCACCTCTGGGCACTGGGTGACCCAGTCATTGGCCCCCTACGGTGACCCCCTGCTGCGTGGGTGACACTCACACCTCCCCTGGGCTCCCAGTGCTGAGATTTCTGGGCGATTTCTCTGCTCTCCAACAAGAGTGGTTTGTTATCTGCTTCTCACCTGATTGGAATTTAATGGTCTAGAAACAAATGAGTTATTTCACTCAGGAGGGGGAAGGAAGTCAGATTAGTCATGCTGGCAATTGATTTTTTTTTTTTAATCCAAGAATTCTTTACTTAAGAAGTAAAAGCAATTAAGAATAGTGCTGAATCCTGTCTAGAAGTTCTAGAACAAGGAATGGGATGATGCCGATAGATACTTCAAGTGACTGGAAAGCTTAGTTCCCTCTGAACAGAGTCTAACTCTGAGGCCATCTGCTTCTTTTTATATAAAAACAGCAGTGTCTCAAAGAAAATAAATGTATTTAATAGGAAAGCTCATAGATAGATAGAGTTCATCCATTTTAAAGGCTGCCTTTTCCTCCTTTTTATAGTACCTTTCAAAAGCGTCTCCTCTTTCAACACTCGTAGCTCATCAGTGAGGGAGAACAAAGGACTACCACTGTTGATTCAGGCAACATTTTTGCCTTCATGTTGATTTTTCTTCCTCATTGGGTTTAATTAACTAGAGTCTCTAAGAATAAACATAGAAAAAAAGGCCTGTTTCATGGGCTTTTCTTAGCCTTTCACATTAAAAAAATGACCTTAGCTCTTTATTCTTTCTAAATACTTCATGTGTTTAAAAACTAGGTAACTTTCCTGTGATAAAAAATAAAATCTTGGCACATTATCAACATATTACCTACCTTACAAACACAGTATTTGTAAACCAACCATCTGAAAATAATCTTATTAATGTTACATCATCTCATATATGTGTGTATTTAGTGTGTATGTGTGTGTGTGTATATATGTACATATACACAGAGAGAGCGCATATATGTGATGCAAACCTGTGTCCATTTTTAATACTTTTTTCATTGTTGTAAATTGTGGTAAAATATACATAACATAAAATTTACCGTGTTACCCATGTTTAAGTGACAGTTCAGTGGCGTTAAGTATATCACATTCCTGTGCCGCTCTCACCACTGTCCATCTCCAGAACTTTCTCATCATCCCAAACAGAAATTCCTTGTGCATTAAATAATCTCCATCCTATCCTTCTCCCACCCTCTATTAGTCTACTCTGCTCTGTCACTGTGAGTGTGACTGCTCTAGGGCCCTCATATAAGTGGAATCACGCAGTGTTTGTCCTTTCATGACAAGCTTGTTTCATTTAGTATAATGTGCTTGTCTGAGTCCATGTTCATGCCACTGATAAAGACATACCCGAGACTGTGCAATTTACAAAAGAAAGAGGTTTCATCGACTTACAGTTCCACGTGGATGAGGAAGTCTCACAATCATGGCAGAAGGCCAGGAGAAGCAAGTCACCTCTTACATGGATGGCAGCAGGCAGAGAGAGACTGTGCCAGCATGGGAAGTGCCAGATGCTTATAAAACCATCAGATCTCATGAGAACTCACTATTATGAGAAGAATATGGGGGACCCACCCCCATAATTCAATTATCTCCACCTCGCCCCACCTTTGACATGTGGGGATTATTACAATTCAAGGTGAGATTTGGGTGAGGACAGAGCCAAACCGTGTCAGTCCTGAAGATGTATCCAGTTACCCACGGGGCAGAATTTCCTTCCTTTTCAACCTCAGTAACAGGGCTATACTTCTAAAAGTTCTTACTTTTAAACTCAGTTTTGTTTCCTTAGCTGACAGGTTTCAGTTGGTTAATGTCAGGCATTGCAAATCAAACAGGTTTAGGAAATGGCCTGTGAGACCCAGCTCCAGATGAAGGGGTGCGGGGAAGGGAGCTTGGGGCTGGCCTGCCTCTCTGCCTCTCGGAGGCCGCCTGCCTCTCTGTCCCTCGGAGGCCGCCTGTCTCTCTGTCCCTCCGAGGCCGCCTGCCTCTCTGTCCCTCGGAGGCCACCTGCCTCTCTGTCCCTCGGAGGCCGCCTGTCTCTCTGTCCCTCCGAGGCCGCCTGTCTCTGACTATGCCTCTCCTCTTGACGTTTGTTTTGCTTTCTGGTAAATGTTCACCACTCTTCCAAAGGAGGTTGGCTTGGGCCGCACTGAGTTGGCTTCCTCTGGGACAGGGATGGGAAGCTGTCCAGGAAGGAACTGGGTGTCTGGGTGGGAAGCCAGTGAGCGAGGCCTGGGTTGCCCATACAGGTGTAGGCAGCAGAGCTAGAGCAGTTCCTGAAGCCCCAGAGTGCGTGAGATTCCTCAGGAGGAGGAGAGGAGGTGGACACATCGAAACAAGGGAAGAGGAGATATGGGGAACCCTGGGAGGAGCTGTGAGCCCCAAAAGGAGGCTGTGGTCAGGGGCAGGCCTAGGTCTTCCCCATGGCTTCAAACTGACAGTCACCAGCCTCCCCTCTTCCTCTAGCACCAGGGTCAGAAGATGGAGGTGGAGACAGGGAGCCGGCGTCCACCTCTGGTCGCTGCCCGTCTTCCTTCCTGCTAGAGTTCAGGCTGCCGTGGGCTCGGGACTTGCCTTATTCATCACCAGGCCCTCCCACAGCGCGGGGACCTTCACACAGGTGCTAGAAGGAGTTTATTAAATAAATGTGTTACTTAACTCTTCCGTGGGAACCCAAGATAGTTAAGGTTTCTCTGTAAGGGCAGCTGGCAGGATGATCAGAGGCTTCTGAGGCCGCCTGAGTCAGGTCAGCTGGAGCAGGAGGGCAGATGCCCAGAGCAGGCTAACGAAGGGCAGGTTTCCATCTCCTTTTTACATTTCGAAGGGTTTGGCATGACCCCCAGCACCAGCTGTCACAACCACCCCAGTGAGGGCACTGTTGCACAGTCTAGGAGGGGCAGGTAGACAAAGCTGTGGATCCACTGATTCTATGAAAACCTGCGGCTGATTGAGGACAGGTGTCAGTCCCCTGGAAGTCCAAACCGCAGGGGTGGGGAGCTACCTTTCCCTGAGTTCAAGGGTCGGTTGCTACTCCACTGCCCTACATTCCTATGACTGGACATCAGAGGCCCACTCATGACTCTGGAATTTCTGTTTCGCCCTCTGTGATCAGGGAGCTCTCACCAGGTGATGCCCCGATGCCTGGGGGGAGGAGAGCATCCTCGGGCAGCCCCTCGCAGGAGATGACGTCAGGCTTCGGGATGGGGGCCTCCTGTGGGTTCCAGATGCCTGTCTTGCTGTTTGCTCTTTATATTTTTTGAGTTAGTCATGCTAAATATGATGTCTCTGCAGCTGTAAAACCTGGAGCTGAAGAGAATGAGTGTCTGGGAAGCTGCGGGCCGGCCCGCGGGCACCTCTCCTAGACAGAGAGAGCATGCAGGATCCCCAGGAGCAGCTTCCCCCACCTGCTGCCCGCAGTGTTGCATACAATGAGGGCAGGCAGAGGTGAAGTAAGAAAATCCCAAAGGAAAGGGGCTTCCTCCTCCCCACCACACCTAAGCACAGGGACCAAGCCATGGGCACTCTGCCCCCAGTGCCCAGCTGGGCATCTGCTGTAGCAGCTGGAGTCTCAGCCACACAATAGACAGAGCTAGTGGGAGGAAAGAGAGAGGGAAAGGCAAGATTCCTGGCCAGGACCGAAGCTAAGTGGTTTGGGGACTTTTTGTTCAGAATCATAGCACAAATCATTATGCTCAGTGCAAAAAGCATGGCCCTCAAAAATGTGCACCTTGGGTCAACTGAAGGTTCCTCTCTCATTGGTTTCACTTGATTAGAATTACTGTCTAAAAACTACTGGGTAGACAGACATTGGCTTATCTGCAAAGTCAAACTAATGCAAAATATGCTTCAACTGCAAGACAGAGTGCCAAACTATTTCAATTTAATAGCATGCTTTTTTTTTTCTTGAGCTTCAACCCAAAGGGAAGCCAGGCATTTGGCCAGTGAGCAGTCTATGAGCTGAGCTGTGCTTTTCTTCAGGGCAGGCAGAGTTTGGCCAGTGGCCTTCTTTGCACTCCCAGAAACTCAGCCTCATGGACCTCAAGGGTAAGAATGTGGAAGGTGGTCTGGTGGCTGAAACCACACAGTCCACAGAATATGGAAGGTGGTCTGGTGGTCGAAACCACACAGTCCCTGGATGTGGTGGTCGCCACCCACCAACACCCACTGGTGGGTGATAATTGAACTCGCTCCTTCTTGAGCTCTGTCCTGCTGGGCTGTTGATATTGAGGTCACTGGAGAAAGGAGCTTGCCTGAGAAGGGACCTTCGCAAGGAGAGGAATCAGTCCACAGGGGAAGGGAGGTCTCTTTGCCTAAATGCATGAGAAAGCACACTGGACACAAAGCCCCAGTCCTGGCCGGGGGTCAGAAGAGATGGGTCTGAGCAGCACCGCCCCAACTGATGCACGTTTGACTCAGGCTATTGGGATCAGGCAGGTCTGGGGCGCCTGGGACTCTGCATTCCGAATGCTACCAGGTGATGGTGGTGCCACTGCCCAGGGGGCCTCAGTGAGCAGCAGGTCCTAGAAGACAGCCTCTGGAGGGCTCTTCTGGCCTCGAGATTGTCTCTCCCTTGAATGGTTGTTTTCTAGCAATCAGAGAAATGTGTAATCGGGGGCTTGCTGGCCCCTGGAATCTCCCGCCAATCTTTAAAACACCGTGAAGACCACCCTACACTTGCCTGCTGAGATAGGCAGTTTAGGAATTGGGTAAAGGAAAGATAATTTGCGTCTATTGGTTCTTTAGAAGCGTTAAGGAATTTCTCATTTGCAAAGCTCTCTGTCTTTTGACTTGTGGGACTGAGCCTTCCAGGACCCTGTCATGCGTAAGAGCAGGTTTGACCCTGAGCATAGCAAAAGCAGCCTTTCGCAGGCACGAGGATGGGGAGAAGGGGCATCATCACTGACTGGATGAAAATGTATGCGTCCCCCCAAAAATAGACTTTCTCACACCATCCATCTTAGCCTTTAACAAGGTTTAAGCCACATGTATACATCATAATAATGGGAAATCGATACATTTTTAATAAGCATTTAGAACCAATAATCAGAAACAGAAAGTGAGACTCATGCTTCGTGGAGAGTTTAACCAAAGATTTTTTCTCTTTGGAATTAAGTCAAAAGCACATTTCCCCCCAACCTGTTACCTTCCTAAGCTGTTGAAGGCAGCCATGTTTCTCTTGGAGTGATACCTGATTCTCCCTGGTGATGGTCAGCCATGCACTGATGGACTCTAGTCGAAGTCCTTTGGAAAATTTCATGAAAGAAACCACATATTAGAGATAAAAGCAAAGGTTAAATCCCCAGATATATCCTAGAACTGTCTCCCAGGGAAATCGTACTAGAAGCTCAGTGGCCGGGGTAAAGGATGCCGGGCCTGAACAGGTTCTACGGCTGCTTGATCACCGGAGGCTTCCTCCCGGAGGCTTCTAACCCTCATGTCACTTTGGCCTTTCTGTCGTCTTCTCAGATTCCTCACCCTGGTAGGTGCTGCCCTTCCCTTCGGGACACGGAAGCTGCACTTTGCTTTGTGCATTGTCAAGGAGGAGAAACGGGCACTCCCTGCGTTGTGAATGTGTCCTGTTCCTGAATTTCTTTTTTTTTTTTGATACGGAGTCTCACTCTATCGCCCAGGCTGGACTGCAGTGGTGAGATCTTGGCTCACTGAAACCTCCACCTCCTGGGTTCAAGCTATTCTCCTGCCTCAGCCTCCCAAGTAGCTGGGACTACAGGCACCTGCTACCACGCCCAGTTAATTTTTTGGGGATTTTTAGTAGAGACGGGATTTCACCATGTTGGCCAAGCTGGTCTTGAACTCCTGACCTTGAGTGATCCTCCCGCCTCAGCCTCTCAAAGTGCTGGGATTATGGGCGTGAGCCACCAAGCCCAGCCCCAAATTTCATTTTAAGTCATTTGCTCAGAACTCAGTGGCACCTGCCCTCTGCCAAGGGGTGAGGAGCTTCCACCTCAGAGTTCAAGTCTGGCTCCATCAGTCCCTGCAGTACCTGGGAGGAGATCTGAATTTTTTTATTGGAAAATGCATCCCCTGTGAGATGAATTTATAATCCTCCCTCAGCAAGTTGCTGGTAGAATTAAATTCCACAGTGTATATAAGGCACTTACCCACAAGGTCTGGCGTAGAATAAACACCCCCAAAAGCGGCTGCCAGTTCCTGCCCTTTCCCCTCTCCCCTCACCCACCTGAACCTCAGCCTCCTGTGTCCCTCTCCCTAGTGGCATCTCATAGCCTTCTGCTCCCCTGAGTCACTGCGTCTTGGCAGAGACTCCCCAGAGTGTTTCAAAACAGAGATAGCTCTTCAGTCTCTCTTTCCCTCAGCACGTCGCAGGCCCCAGGAATTGTGGAAACGGGCTGTTTGAGGACATTTGTCATTTGAGCTGTCACTCACCCCAGCATACTGGGGCCCATCTCAGACCCTGTAGCCTTCAGGACGAGGTCACAGAGAAGGGACATGCTGGGCCCTTCCTGCTGCCCCTGCCTTATCAGTGACTCCTCGTCTGATGGGGAAGTGCCCAGTGGAACCCCCTACATCCCATCTAATTCCTAATCTGTTTCCTGGTGGTCAGCCTGTGGACAGCACAGCCTTCCCTGGAGTGTGGGGTTGGTTCCCAACATCAGAGCAGCTCACAGAGTCTGAGATGGCAGTCACCCGCCCGCTCAAGAACGTAACCACTTTGTGACCTGAAAGTCCTGATCAAGGATAGACAATCAGCTTGGCTTCCTGACAAGCTTGTTTCATGTGTCCCTCCTCTTGTCTCCAGAAGTTTTAAGTAATATTCAATTAGAGTTACAACCCAGATTCCTCTGCCCGTTTCCAGTACACACCGCTCCTGCCTCGGCTCTGTGGGAGCTAACCCAGGCCAGCCTGTCCCCAGCACACACTCACCCCTGCGCCAGCTCTAAGGTGTTAACCCAGGCCGGCCTGTCCCCAGCACACACTCACCCCTGCACCAGCTCTAAGGTGTTAACCCAGGCTGGCCTGTCCCCAGCATACACACTCACCCCTGCACCAGCTCTAAGGTGTTAACCTAGGCTGGACTGTCCCCAGCACACATACTCACCCCTGCTCCAGCTCTAAGGTGTTAACCCAGGCCAGCCTGTCCCCAGCACACACTCACCCCTGCTCCAGCTCTAAGGTGCTGACCTAGGCTGGCCTGTCCCCAGCACACACACTCACCCCTGCTCCAGCTCTAAGGTGCTGACCTAGGCTGGCCTGTCCCCAGTACACACTCACCCCTGCAGCAGCTCTAAGGTGTTAACCCAGGCTGGCCTGTCCCCAGCACACACTCACCCCTGCTCCAGCTCTGAGGTGCTGACCTAAGCTGGCCTGTCCCCAGCACACACTCACTCCTGCTCCAGCTCTAAGGTGTTAACCCAGGCTGGCCTGTCCCCAGCACACACACTCACCCCTGCTCCAGCTCTAAGGTGCTGACCTAGGCTGACCTGTCCCCAGCACACACACTCACCCCTGCTCTAGCTCTAAGGTGCTGACCTGGGCTGGCCTGTCCCCAGCACACACACTCACCCCTGCTCCAGCTCTAAGGTGCTGACCCAGGCTGGCCTGTCCCCAGCACACACTCACCCCTGTGCCAGCTCTAAGGTGCTGACTTAGGCTGACCTGTCCCCAGCACACACTCACCCCTGTGCCAGCTCTAAGGTGCTAACCTGTCCCCAGCAAACACACTCACCCCTGCTCCAGCTCTAAGGTGCTGACCTAGGCTGACCTGTCCCCAGCACACACACTCACCCCTGCTCTAGCTCTAAGGTGCTGACCTGGGCTGGCCTGTCCCCAGCACACACACTCACCCCTGCTCCAGCTCTAAGGTGCTGACCCAGGCTGGCCTGTCCCCAGCACACACTCACCCCTGTGCCAGCTCTAAGGTGCTGACTTAGGCTGACCTGTCCCCAGCACACACTCACCCCTGTGCCAGCTCTAAGGTGCTAACCTGTCCCCAGCAAACACACTCACCCCTGCTCCAGCTCTAAGGTGCTGACCTAGGCTGACCTGTCCCCAGCACACACACTCACCCCTGCTCCAGCTCTAAGGTGCTGACCTAGGCTGACCTGTCCCCAGCACACACACTCACCCCTGCTCCAGCTCTAAGGTGCTGACCTAGGCTGGCCTGTCCCCAGCACACACTCACCCCTGCTCCAGCTCTAAGGTGTTAACCCAGGCCGGCCTGTCCCCAGCACACACTAACCCCTGCACCAGCTCTAAGGTGCTGACCTAGGCTGGCCTGTCCCCAGCACACACTCACCCCTGCTCCAGCTCTAAGGTGTTAACCCAGGCTGGCCTGTCCCCAGCACACACTCACCCCTGCTCCAGCTCTAAGGTGTTAACCCAGGCCGGCCTGTCCCCAGCACACACTAACCCCTGCTCCAGCTCTAAGGTGCTGACCTAGGCCGGCCTGTCCCCAGCACACACTCACCCCTGCTCCAGCTCTAAGGTGCTGACCTAGGCTGGCCTGTCCCCAGCACACACTCACCCCTGCTCCAGCTCTAAGGTGTTAACCCAGGCTGGCCTGTTCCCAGCACACACTCACCCCTGCTCCAGCTCTAAGGTGTTAACCCAGGCTGGCCTGTTCCCAGCACACACTCACCCCTGTGCCAGCTCTAAGGTGCTGACCTAGGCTGACCTGTCCCCAGCACACACACTCACCCCTGCTCTAGCTCTAAGGTGCTGACCTGGGCTGGCCTGTCCCCAGCACACACACTCACCCCTGTGCCAGCTCTAAGGTGCTGACCTAGGCTGGCCTGTCCCCAGCACTCACTCACCCCTGTGCCAGCTCTAAGGTGCTGACCTAGGCTGGCCTGTCCCCAGTACACACAATCTCACATCTGCTCCCTCCCTGGCTTGTGATTCCCAGGGGGCCCCCACCCCTGGAATTTCAGTCTCACTAGTTACTCTGGTTGGGGTGTTTACCCCTCCACTGGCTTGCTTCCTGCCCTTCCCGAGGGTCCTCCCAGACCCCCTAGAGCTCAGCACGCACAATCGCCCACTCTGGGTATTTCAGACAAACTTCTCCTGGCATCTCAGACCACATTTGATTCCATTCAAAACAGTATCTGTGATATCACCTCCACCACCCAACCAGCCCTCCCAGCAGGTCAATCTCAGAACTCTAACCCTGCATTTTACATTCGACTCTTGTCATTAAAAGACAAGCAATTGAATGTGCTGTAGCGTGATTCTCTTAAATAGTCCCAGATGGTTTTTAAGTGTGTATCTTTCTATAGTGAAGAGATTGGGGGTGGGGTGTTGGGAAAACAAAGAAATTCAGCTTGAAGTAGTCAGCTTGTGTTGTTTTAGGAGAGAAATTCATTCTGTGGGTGTCAGTGAAGCGTTAAAATTCCCCCAACAGCTCCAGAGAAATAGTTCTCCTGCTGTGACCCACACCCCAGCTAATTTTGTTTTCATCATTAGTCAAGGCAGTTGTCTTGAGCAAAGTTTTAGCACTTGCCCAATCACCTTTTAAAAAGTTAACTCCTAAAACACAGTTGTCACTATAAACAGCTTTGCAATTTCTTGGTCACATACAGCAAATGATTCATTTCTCATAGTCTTAGTAAAGTCTAAGTAGGTTTTTATATTTTCCTAAAATTCTGTATGAAACAGTTTTTTAAGTGATGAAGTGATGAACAGAACTATTAACTCAAAATCACGTACCATAAACCTCATTAATCAAGACTGACCATTCTGACTTTGCAGTAAAGTGTAGGCAAGAAGGAACCATCAGTTAAGTTAATATTCTGGAAAAGTTGGTCAAGAATATAATCTGTTTAAGAAAAAATCTTCTTAAGGAACTTCTGGAACACTTACTCGTGGCAAAAATCAAACGTTCCTGATAAATGTTATGATCTGTTTGATCTGTCCTGACCTCTGTCGGACGGCCATGCTTTCCGTGCTCAGTGGTTGGAATGTTTAAAAGAAATCAGTTAAACATTGTTTCTGTTTTCAAAATTTTCCAATTCAGATTTTTTTTCTGTTCAATCTAAATCTTCCCACCATTAAATAAAATTAGGAATATTTTCCACTCTAGCTTAGCATGGAAGAAGAGACAACCCAGCAGGCAAGCTCACTGTTAGCTGAAGCAGGTCAGGTGCAGGCTGAGATATGTGTCCATTGAGCATTGTCCTGCCTTTCTCTGTCTCATCACTTGGTTTCGTGAAATATGAAAATAGAACATTGCCCTTTTCAGAAGAGATCGATGGCACTGACAAATTTAGCCCAATGGTTGCTGGGCACATTTAATTCAACGACTGTGTGGTGCTAAGGATGGTAGATACGGACGTTGTTCTGTGAAGGACCCATCCTAGACCATCTGGCCCAGACTCCTGTGAAGGTGAGCCGAGGTCCCAGAGCAGACAGAGCCCGCCTGCCACCCAGCAGCAGGGCCTAGCGGATCTGAGATCCTGGCAGGTCCAAGACTGCCATGGAGCCCTACTCCATGGTAGTCATGATAAACTCATGCTGTCATCCAATTCACTAACTAAATCACTTTATATATTAGATCACTTTTTGAGAAAATTACATGACTCACTGTTTTTAAAAGCCTGTTTTGGAAATGAGGAACAGAACTTTCTACCAGGCCAAAACCCATTGCACTTTGTAGAACTACATTATGGAACAAGCTTCGTACTTCTTCGAGGTCCTGTATTCTGGTGAAAAATAAATTCTTCCATTTTAGCACGATGTGTTTCAAGCCCATAATCAGATAAAGAAATAGAAAACATGCTAATCTGAACAAAATGAAGTAGATAAGTGGAAAAGTTTAGACCTTTGAGCAAGTCGCTTGTTACTTCAATATTTGGGGTACTGGATTTTTTTAATGCAAATGTTTCAAAAGAGATACTCCTTTTGAAATAATGTAAGACACCACTGCAATCACTCTTACACTCTCAGTACACCTCTGAGAGCAGCCACCACCCCGCCACCCCACTAACTCACCTGGAATCCACACTCTAAGAGAAAACATACTTGCTGCAGTGGTTCTGGAGCTGGAGAAGGGAGATGGAGCCAGCCAGAGGTGGGCATCCCTGCAGGGGAAGGTGTCTAATCGTCCCTCGGTACCGCAGAAAATTCCCACCCTCTTCCCTTATGGCGGGTGTCTTATATTTGTTGTGGTTTCTTTGTTCTTGTCAAAGACAAGTTTCCTAAGTGTTATCTCACTTCATCCACATGGAATCCTTGGAGATAGAGGACACAGGTGCAGTCAGACCAAGTGCAGACAAAGAAAAATGCCAGTGGAAGTAAATAGCATGCCTGAGGCCTCTGGTTTGTGAAGAGCTGGTGTTGGAACCGTGACTTTCTTTTACTTAAAGGGTTTGTCCCAAGCGAATTATTCCAGGTCCACACAGCTCTGTTTGAAGTACTTCGGTGGATGCATCCATCTGGTATTCTCAACCACCCCAGGAAAGAGACAGAGGAAGGTTATAACCACCATGCACTGGCGGGAGGAGAGAAAAGTGCCCGGTGATGGTGCAGCACGCCCAGCAAAGTGCATCATTCCAGGGGGTGAAGGAGGAGTTGGTACATGCAGTGCAATACGGTATGATGAAGCCAGCTTTTCATCTGTTTGAAGGGCAAAACCAAGTGTGACAGATTCAATAAGCACATGTCTTTAAGTTGCCAATTGAACACTATGTGTATTTTGTTTTTTGATAAATGCAAATTACTCTTCTGAAAATTGGGAAGCGCTGTGACAGTTTTCTACTGAAAGTTGACAGAGACTGAGTTTTACCATTAAGGACTTGAGGCTTTCCATGGCCCCTTTAACTGAGAATGGAACTTGATTTTGTTTTGCAAGTCACTCTTATAGCTGCATGACTTCATCTCAAGCAAGCTAAATAAAGGAATTTTTGGTATTATAACGGTCACTAAGCAGACAACTGACGTGTCAGCGATTAGAAGGGGTAAGGTTTCAGGGCGAGTGTGGAAAGATACTGCTGTAACATGATGTTTTACTTGGTGGCTTCATTGTGTAGGTGGGTGGCGAGTCGGAATGAAGCCAGGAGACGTGGGGCGGAGGCGGGGGGACAGTCCCAGCTCCAGAGCTCTTCCCATCCAGAATGTCAGTCCGATTGGGGCAAATCCCCTGAAGTCTATTGAAACTCCCCATCTGCCTGTTCACAATTCATCTAAGCAACTCTGAAAAGAGGATAAAACCTCCTCAGGCCAGTATTTCTGGGACTCTGTTATGGTTCAAAGCAGAGTGCAGCACTTTGTTTTTCCAAGTGGCCGGTGTCTGGCTACCTCTCCTCTTGGAAACGCTCCTCCGGTCCGCGGGGCACCATGTGGTCCCCTGCCTGCGGTGCCTTCCCAGGCTGCACCTACATGCAGCAGGACTGACTTGGCCTTCTCCTTTGAATGAAAGACCTCCTACTAGATACTTTTTGCTGAGAGCAATTAGTTTCCAAAACAGCAATTAAGAAGAGTTTTCTAGCAGTAACTGCCAGCCGAGTTGCCTGTTCTGACCTATTTTGGCTGAGTGGCTCCTCTCTAAATAGTTTGGTAATCAGGCTGTTAGGCTGCTGGGGAGACTGCCCCCCACATTCCTCTATGGTTCGTCTTCCATCTTCCCGACCTCACCGTGCCATTGCTACTCATGAAATACTGTTTAAATAAACCCTGGGTGTTTAGATTCTCTTAGGGTCAGTAATATTTTTTTCTTTCCATGCAGCTTAAAAAAAAATGTAAAAAAGGAAATTTCCTGATATAATTTTCTTCTAGAAAGATCACAATGCTCTTACCATCCTCCAAAAATCAGCTGAACATTTTATTCTGGTATTAAAATATGCCAATAAAATCGTGCGATAGTACCGGGCCATTGCAAAGGACAGTGAAAGCCATATATTACAGTTCAATTACTTGAGAGTCATTCAAAGTGGGGGCAACATCAAGATTACTTGATAGATAGAAAACCTATCCCAAATCTCCATAATATGTTTTCTGCAGCAGGTTTTCTTTTACTCATCTCAGATTTCCTTGCTGTTGGAAAGAGAGGATGAGTCCTAATGTCTCCGGCTTGTTCACCTCAACAGCAATGAAGTCCTGCAGCCAGGAGGGCCGTCAGCCGCAGCTGCCTAGGCCCACACACACTCACGCCCGACCCTTGTTACTGAGCTGCTGACTTCCACGGTGCCAGGAGGTGGGGAGGGAGGTACACTCACAGGCCCGACAGCCCGTGGGCGGTGGTGGGGAGAGTGATGTGCTCACAGACCCCTGGCAGCTTTTGATTCAAATCATCCACAACCACAAAGCCAAGTTCCTAAGACCAAGGGCAGTAGGAGAGATGGGGGCAGTATTCCAAACACCGACTCAAAACAGCCAACACGAGAATGTACTATCTTGTATTCACGCTCACAATGTTTGCCTTTCTCTGATTCCCAGTGAGGTCAAGCACTTTTGTATAGATCTGCTGGCCATTTGGATATTCTGTCTGTGATCTGCCACCTCCAGCCTTGTGCCTGTTTTTCTTTTGGGTGTCAGTTTCCACACGCACTTGGGAACTCTTTTTATTCTAAATACAATCCTCCATTTGGTTACTCGTGTTGCAAAGACTTTTTTTCCTCTGTGGCCTGTCTTTTCTGTCTTAATGATGTCCAATAAGCTGATGCTACATTTTATTGTCATCCAATTTATCAGTATTTTATGGTTAGTGTTTTCCCAAACTCATTCATTAATTCTAAATTTTGCAATAGATTCTGTTGTGTTTTCTACATATAAAAGCATGTGATCTGCAAATAATGATGCTTTTACGTCTTTTTAGTCCTTATACCTTTTTCTTTTTTTAACTTATTATAGTGTCTAAAAATAGATTAGCAATGTTAAACCAAGAAAGGCTTATTAACGAAGTACACATTAAGTAGACTTCACCAAAAAGTTTTGAAATGCATATTGGAACCTACATAGGCTATTTGCAGAACCCAAGCTCACGTTTTAAATCGTGGGATCTCCGAAGGGGCTTTCTGGACCATCTTTGAATGGAAGGTGCCATGGGAAACAATTTTCAAAGTCCTCCTCGTCTTTAATGAGGTTTCGGTCAGAGATTCAACTGTGAGAGGGATGTAGAGCAGGGAGGAAGTGACAGTGACAGCAACACAGTTCCTGCTTCTCCTATTGCCGTGACGGACAGGGTGGCTCCCACACACCGCAGCTTCTTCTACCGCAGCTTCTCCCTCTTCTCCCTTTTGTCCTCCTGAGTTTGACCTTTGATGGTGGTGGTATGTGATGTTCCTAAAAAGACAAGCACAGGCAGATAGAAGAAGAGAAAAGTTGGGCACAGAAACATGGGTTCCTCCAGATTTCTACTATGTTCACTTTTAATAGAGGAATCCCCTTCTATGTTTGTGCCATATGTTGCCATCCTTAAAAGTTGTATGTTGAAAGGTGGCCGGTGAATCCTTCCAGTAGTACCTGGCTTCCTTAGTAACTGGCTTGTCACCTGTTTATGCATCCACAGTATTCTCAAATGCACACTTACTTTGAGCAATGGTGAAGGTCACTGCTGAGCTCAAACTCCTTCACAACCTGAACACACCATGATATTTCTAGAAGCCCAAATTCCCATGGTGGCTATGTAAGTCGTATCTCTGAGCCAGCAAGAAGTAGGTGCTTGAGGCAACCCAACCCACTGAGTCCTTGAAGGCAGCCAGGCTTGCTTCTGGAGAGGGTGGAGGGTGAGGGGCTGCAGCTGTGCCCGTGGACAGTCCCATCACGCTAAGGAGATATTCCTGAGTGTCAAAGAAGACCACTGCTCCAGCCCCCTTTCTGACCTTGCCTTATGCCCCCTCCAGGGGTGTGGTGACCACCTGAAGGCCCCTGGCCCTGTCACTTGGAAATGCGGCTCTTCAAACACTGCCTGCCTGGAGGTGTACCTCTCATCATCAGAGAAGGCCCACTGCTTACTCTTCATTAATGAAATCTGAGATGCTTCCACCTCCATATTCTTGGAAGACATTAGGAGTTCTACTCCCCTTGTAGCCCTAATGTCCTGGGACCCGGTGTCAATCCCACATCCAGCTGCTTCGTCCAAGCCAGACCCTCCCAGCTGTTTGCTGTGACATTGAGAAGCAGCTTTGCTTTCTGCAAGGGGGTGTGTCCTGGTACCTCGGGGCTACCTCTCCTCGCCCGTCCCTTCCCTAATTCTTTTCATGGGGCGATTTCTTGTAGCACTTTTTCTTCTCCGAACATTGTCTAACTTCCCTCAGACGGCTTACGATTGAGGTGTCCCTGGCTACCACCTGCTGTACCTGAGATGGGAACAGGACCGTCCACGAGCTGTGACCTGCTCCCACACCCCAGTCTTGTACGACCTTTCCTGTTGGGACCCGACTGCCCCCTCCGCAAGTTGAACTCCTTGCCGTGTTTCTGTGCTTTTATTCTGGGCCTTGGGCAGTCCCATCTGTTTTGCTGTACAGTTACGATGATAAATAATAAGACTTCTTGCCATGTACGATAAGTTCTTATTACGATCTAGGTCCTGGGCAAGGTACTTTACACGAATGACCTCAGGTGACCTTTGCATTAACCCTCTGAGATAAGAACTGATGTCATCCTCATCTCACAGACAAGGAAACTGAGTCTAGAAAGTCAGGTGGTGGTGGGGCTGGCACCGCCCATGCAGCCAAACTCGGGTGCTGGCTCCATGCTCCTGCTGAGCTCGGCTGGACGGTGGTGACCGTGCTTGCTTTGAGGGCGAGGGTCACACGACAGGAGCGACCTGTGTCCCGGTGCCTGGACACGGCCTGAACACAGAGGCGTTTGATAAAAATGCACAACGTGCCGCGCGGTCAGTGCCTCTCTTTGGGGCCGAGTAGTGTATGCCCTTAGGTTGGGCAGTAAAAAGGCCTTCTTGGGAGCCGTGACTCCTCACCTGGAGATTCAGCAAGACTGGCTCAGCTTTGGAGCTCTGCTTTGTTTGTTTGTTCCTTTGTTTATCAAGCATGGCGGACGTGGCCCGCGTTAACCCGTTATGAGCACCGCTGCCATCTGCATGTCAGAAGTGCCTGCACAAGCCCTAGGGATTCTGTCCCAGAGGCTTCCTTTAGATTAGACCACAGAGTAGCCGTCTGCCTGGGGAGCAGATCCATGGCCACTTCCAGGGAGAGCGTTCGTGCTCATTTCTACTAAAATCCAGGTTTGGCACTTGGGAGCTGGCTTCCATTCCCAAGCAGAAGCTCCTTCCATTTCCTGCATACGTATCGTGGTCACGGCACACTCATTCAAGATGTTTATGAGCTGAACATATTTGCTTCTTACCGTGTGGATTTATAATCGAAGCAACTTGGAAAAGACTCCATGCAGGATATTGCGGGACAGGTCAATCTCAAGAACAAGTGTTATGCCGCCAGTATATAAGAACGCTTTTTTCATGCAGAGCATTTAGGAGTATGGAGAAATGCTTCATGTTAAGACAAAGTAAAGATCCAGAATTATGTAGAAAGTATAGTCCGAGTTACAGAGAGAGAAGTGCAAGACAAAAGACCAGGGAGAGGTGCTGAACGTTCTCCGCCTGGAGCAGGGCCGCTTCACCCCTCGGTCTGACTCAGCACTCAGATCCACACAGCCCGCCTTCAGTCCAGGGAGGACGAAGATAAGGAGCCGGGGGCCCAGGTCTAGGTGACCTCAACTCTCTGTCTGTCCCTCACCTGAGCTGCCGCCCTGATCCCTGGGCGTCTGCCCTCTGCAGAGGCTGAGCCCCCAGCCTGTGTCACACTTCTCATCCCTGGGCTTACCCTTGGCCCTCTGTGCTCAGGTGCAGGCCTTCATGGATCCTGTTCATTGATCCTGTGGCTGGGAGTCCACTGGCCTCCTCTGGAGCAGGAGCCCACTGGGTCCCACTGCCTGCAACCGTGTCTCCAACACAGGCGACCCCTGAGTTCTCTTTGTAACACTTCAGCCGAGGCTCCTGAAGTGGTTTGACTGTGTCCCCACCCAAATCTCATCTCAAATTGTAGCTCCCGTAATTCCCACGTGTTTTGAGAGGGACACGGTGGGAGGTAATTGAATCATGGGGGTGGTTCCCCCATACTGTTCTTGTGGTAGAGTAAGTCTCACGAGATCTGATGGTTTTATGAGGGGAAACCCCTTTCACGTGGCTCCTGTTCTCTCTTGCCTGCCGCCATGTAAGACATGCCTTTCACCTTCTGCCATAATTGTGAGGCCTCCCCAGCCACATGGAAGTGCGTCCTTTAAACCTCTTTTTCTTTATAAATGACCCAGTCTTGCGTATGTCTTTATTGGCACTGTGAAAATGGACTCATACAGCTCCCTTAGTGCCCAGAGTGGTGACTGAGCTGCAGTTTCCAGTCCCAGTGTCCACACTGGCTGATCCAGACCCATCGCATGCCAGGGCTTGGCCACCCGTCTCCAAGGTGGTGACGTTTTACTCTCAAAATGAGGAAGATAAAATTCTGGGTTCAAATTTATAAGATGCCTTTCTTCTGTGGAGTTTAAACTACTTCACATATACTATTTCACTATCTTCACGCCGCGTTCGTGAAGCAGGGGTGGGAAACAGGCAGCTGAGGCACACGCCGTTCAAAGTCTCCACGAGATCCTGGAAGTCTGCTCCCCTGCAGTGTGCTTTGCAAAAAGAAGACTCTCGTGAGCTTCTGTTAGCAATGCAGACTCACCCAGTCTCCTGTGGACAGCCACCGCGTCACTTCCAACCGCCTTTCCACCCAGAGCTGACACGTGTGAAAAGAAAAACTACAACAGTTTGCCTGTGTGTATCTTCTTGGAGTTTTCTGATTTCTAACTTCTTTGGTCTCAGCTGTTTTGAACTATTTTCTCTGCTGCTCTAGCACATTGAAGTAGGGAATTAATTAAGAGTAGGCCATTTCCTCTTTTCCTGGAAAATATTCTGATGGCTGTCTTTGATAATGTGTCTGATTGTCTCAAGCATAACCGATTTTTCACGAACATTCAGGGAATCATAATGGCACTGCACTCGGAAAGTTGAATATAATCGTGCTATTCATGAACATAGATGAATTTTTTAAAAATGGGAAGTGAATATCAAAATGAAGTTGAACAAGTAGGTTTTTATAGGGTCCATAAAACAAAATGCATCTTAGAAGAGGCCTGGGAAGTGGGATACAATCGCTGCCATTCGCAGAGGGCTCCTGCACACTGCCCAGGGCTGGGCTTGCTTTCTGATCCCTGCCACGACCTAGCCTCATTTTATCTGTAAAGGACTATGTTGTGGAGAAAAGAGTTAAACATACCATTGTTCCCTTTCCTGGGGAAAGCGGGTCCCTTTTTTTCTGCATCAGGGGTTTGCTGGAGGAATACAGGAGGCAGGACATGGACCTCAGAGGGTGGCGTCTCATCTGCAAGCTGCTCATCTGGGAGCTTCCTTCCTGAAGATGTTTGAACGTATTATACACAGAGCCTTGGCCCCAGAGCCTTCTTCCTGAAGCTTTCGCTGATCAGCAGCAAAGCTGTTTGGAAGCTTCCAGCAAAGGCAGTTCATCCTCTGCTCCCTCTGAAGCAGTTCATGGGAAGAGTCGCTGCATTCTCTGGCATTCACTCCACAGCATCCATTCCCAGGCGACCTGGGTTACCTCTGTGTTCCTTCATGGGACACTCACACCGGTTCCTATACAGGTTACATCAGAAGTTCCCAGGTGCTGCTCTGGGTGCTGCACTGGTTAGCAGTGCCGTTTTCAGTGTTCCCAGGATAAATGAGGGGAAATGAGGAAAACAGGCTACATTTGTGTGGGGATGCTGATGCTGTTTTGTACACATAGGATGCATAATATATGCTCACTGCATTAGATCCCTAAGCCTGTAGGGCAGTGACAGATGCAGTCTTGTCACTCTGAATCCCAAGTTCTGGAATGGGGCATGGGCGCCAGGAGTTTCAGAAACACCCAGCAAGATGCTGATCACCAGCCAAGTTTGGAAACCACTTGCTAGGGTTCAGAGCCCAATCTCTTCCTGTGCAGTAACTGCTCAGTCTTAACAGATATTCTGTTAAGAACACTGTACCCTGTGTGAAGGACACTGTACCCTGCTGTTTGTGATCGTAAACGTAAGATTTAAAATGGGTTGTCCTAACCAGTAAGTGCCAGCGAGGGCTCAACAGCTGACGGACAGTGGAGTCCAGAATGATGGGCGCAGGAAGTGGTCCAGCAGCATCTGCCAGGGCTGGAAGCTGTTGCCAGGCTCGAGCCAGAGCAGCATGGGCAGGGAGCCCCGATAGGGAGTAGAAGTGAGATTGGACCAGCGTCAGAGGGCGGATGTGCTGGTAGTGGGGTCAGAGAGGGTTGCCTTGGAATTCACAAAGCATGGCCCATGGTCAGTCCAGGGACCTTTGAAGGCTTAGGCTCATGTCCCCGCTTAGCCACACTCTTGCTATCCAGAAGTTTCTGCTCCACTGCTGACCAAAAGTAGCCTCCGACACGGTGCTGGAGGCTCTAAGAATCTGAAGTCTGCCTGTCCCAGGGAAGTCCCTGCAGCAGGTTCTGCTGTGTGCCTGTGTCCCCAAGACATTTCTCAGGACGGCTTTGGGAAAAGCAAACACTTTTTAACTGTTAAAAATAGAGATAGCATAGATACTTGTGAAGATTACATGTAGCCCATGAAATGAACACGCTTCGAAAGTAAACAGCATGATACCAAAAGTCTCAAGTCCCTGCTGTTGCTGCTTTGTGGGTTAAAGAGGCTGCGTGTAGCTCACTTGGATCCTAAGCTGAGCTTTAAACTAGATCTTTCTGTGATTCCTTGTTGAGTCAGTTTTACGTGCATTTTATTAGATTCTATAAATATTTCACTAGTTGATTCTAATAATTAGAGAAAAAATGTCTTCCATCGATTTAAAAGAGGAAGGAATATTCTGTTAAGACTGAGCAGTTACTGCATGGGAAGAGACTGGGCTCTGAACCCTAGCAAGGCTCTGATGGTGAGTGTCACCATGAGCTGGCAAAAAGAGCAAAAACGCAATGAAAACAGAGAGAGAGAGAGGCACAGTTACTGAGCCATGTGGCCAACTGTTAAAACTAGGGGGAAAGACACAGAAAATGTTGTGTGGGGGGTAAAATGCTCCCCCTGAAGAGCACTGAGGCTCCAGGGAGCCCTCTGAACCCAGATAATTCTACTAGAGCAGGAGGGAGCTGGCCTGGGCCTTCCCAGTTAGCACTCGCCGAAAACAATGCCCCTCTGCCGAGAAGCTAAACCTGGGACCCCAGGGATGGTTTATCTGGAAGATTAGGGGAGCCAAGGCAATCCAGCCATCTCTGCAGCTGGGAAGAGGAGTGATTGTTTTCTTGAGCTGCTAGCCCGGATCTGTAGGGGGAAAGAATGCCTTGTTTCTGTCCCCTGAAGACACAAGCTGAAAAAATGTCTGGCTGCCCTTCCCCGCCCTCCCAGGTTCGCTCCCACAGCCAAGAGCGCCTGGCTGCTGCCCTGAAGCGGAGGTCACAAGCATGTGTAATAAGAAGCTCGGGGTTTTGTTTGGGGCTTTGTTTTGTTTTCTTAAGTATCTGCAGGACAATGTTTGGAAGAGTCATATGCCCCATAAAAGGAAGAAAGTGGTTCTCTTGGATTGTAATCAGGGACGTGTGGCTGGCAGTTACGCCTCTGCCTTCAGTACTGCAGGCCCAGGCCTTCCACAGACGGTCCCTAACATCCTTTCTGGAGATGATGGGGCCAGTTCTTTAAGAAATTTTTTTTCAAGTTATCATCTTGTAAGAACAGAGATGAACCTCAGAGATGAAGAGTGTGATGGAGCGCAGAGAAAAGTTCAGTTACTAGATTTTAAATGGGCCAAACGGTTGGATTTCTTTTACCTTTTATGCAGAAAACCATCGTTTAGCGAAATAGGACTGAATTCTGATGGACAGCAGGTGTGGGAGGGGCCGCAGGTCATCGCAGCGGCACGTGATGAGATTCCCGGATGGAGGAGGGAGTCAGTGGTGCCTGCATAGTTGGGACTTCATCTTAGGGAAGTTACCTAGAATCTCTGTAGCGTCCAGTTTTCATGGGAGGAATGTCATGGGAACAGGGGTCCCTGACCCTGGACACCTGGTTGGTCAGTCTCAAATGAGTTACTGCCTCTGACCCAACGGTGAGGACCCAGCCAGAGAGAGTGCATGTCAGCCTCGGCTCCCAGCGGCACAGCCTCTTTCTCTACAAGCCTCAGATTTAGGGGAAAAAACAAAACAAAAACAGAGTCAAAAGTAGGTCTTCATTTAAAAGAAAGACTGGGATCTCCCAGAATTAAAAGCAGGTCTCCATTAATAAAAGACTGGGATCTCCCAGAATTAAAAGTAGGTCTTCATGAATCAAAGACTGGGATCTCCCAGAATTAAAAGCAGGTCTCTATTTAAAAGAAAGACTGGGATCTCCCAGGATTAAAAGTAGGTCTTCATGAATCAAAGACTGGGATCTCCCAGAATTAAAAGTAGGTCTTCATTTAAAAGAAAGACTGGGATCTCCCAGAATTAAAAGTGGGTCTCCATTAATAAAAGACTGGGATCTCCCAGAATTAACCATCTTGCCCAGCTTTTCCAGTTCTGGAAATCTGATCTTTGAACCTGGTATCCTCAATCTTAGCACAATACCTGGGACTGTAATAGATGCTCAGTAAACTTGGTGGGAGAGAAAATCAGCGAAGGAAGCGAAGTAGAGGTGCTGGGTCCCGAGGAGTCACTAATCTGGACCATCCAAATAATGGCAGTCTATGGCACTTTAGAAGCATTTCAGAAATGAAACAGTGGCACTCAATGAAACTGTATAAAGTCGTAGAGTATCCCGTAACTAACCCAGTATAGAACAGTAACACTGTTTCCACTGATTGGAAGAAGGTTCATGCTGGTGGTTTATGATGTTGTCAGCATGGCTTGAATCCTTGCGGGTGGGTGACAAGTAGAGTGGATAATAAATGAGCCCCCTGGTTCGCAGAGCCTGAGGACCTCTGTTCCAATGGTGCCCCTGCAGCCCCCTCTAAGAGGACAGTTTACTCTAGCCTCAGATACGGCCACTGTCCTCATCTAAGCTGACTACAAATACAGAAAATCCACCTTTGCAAAGGCTTCATTCTAAAGATGTGAAAGAAAGAAAAAGGATAAAGGAAAAGGGTGAGAAGACTTGAGAAGGGTGAAAGTGTAAAAAAAAAAATGTTTAGGGTTCATCCCCTCCGAAGGGTGCTTCTCCTAGCCCAGGGACAGAAGGGTCCAGTCCTTCAGGACTGCTGTAGAAGAAAGGAGAGCAGCCCTGTAGCTCATGAAGGCATTGCAAGCACAAAGAACTGCACAGGGACAGAGAGTCTTTAAAAGGGTCTCAAGGTCCCTCTGTGTCCTTGGCTGTTAAGTTGCCCAAGAGCAAACCCCAGCTTCTCACTTGCTCGGCTCTGCATGTGTGTGTGTGACCCATGGGTCCTCCCAGCGTGTTTGCAGCCTCGCCATTGTGGGGACTTCAGAGGACTCTGCTCCTTTCTGACTTGTGTTTGGGCGTCTGTGGGTTGCTACCAACAGGAGGAGGAGGATCGTCTATTAAGGGAAAAGATTTCAGTGACCTGGCAGGAGGGAGCGTCATCAGTGTTTGACTGTTTATGGTATGTCAGGGAGCTGGTTCCTGGCAGTGGCTTCCCCGGGGCTGGGGAGGGGTGTGCTAGAGGTGACAGGAAGACTGAATCACGACAGAGAAGGGAAAGAAGCCCGCCCTCCACTTCTGGCATTCACTGAGAGGGGCCGTGGCAAGCGCTGCCTTCACATCAGAACCCCATTTTAAAGCACGTCCAAGCGCATGGCGTGACTGGGGCGAGGGGCTTCTCTCTGGTGGAGTGTCAGACCCACACCACTCTGCACAGAGCTCTGTGTTCCCTGCTTTCTCCCACGAGTCCACCCGTAGCCAGGAATTCCAGCTGCTGGGCGTCCATCCCTATGGAGCCGTGACTAAGTGTGGCTGTGGGGCTCCCTGACGAGCATCAGGTTAGGTAACAAAGTCTACGTGGTCTGTGGCTGATTAGATGTTGTGTTACGGATTTACTGTTCGGGGCTGGTGGCTTCTGCCACCGGCTTCTTCTCCCAAGGGCAAGGGGCCTGCCTATTGGCTCTTAGATCTTTAGTACTTAGCAGACTCTCAGAAGTGTTTTCTAGAGGACGTTCCGTGGGGAGTGTCCACTGCACTGATGAAAACAACTCCACTTTCAGAGGAGCAGAGCAGGAGCCTCAGGTGTGCGTAACGGGACACCGGCTCTCGAGGCGCCAGACGGAGTTGCTGTGTCAGGACTGGCCCTTTACTTCTCCATCTGGAGGTGTTTCTGCTTTATCAGTTGCTCCCTGTTTCCAGCTCCATCTCGCTGCCAGAGGGCCGATGTTTCCTGGCTTTTGTCGCACTGTGGCACAGAGTCTGTTTTGAAAGGACGGGAGCATAATAAAAGCGGATACGAAAGCAGGGCCACATGACATCACGTAGAATGCGGGAGGAAGTCCACACTTGTGGGTGTTTATCATCTCAGCATGTTCGTTGTTTGTAATATGATAAGAGTACTTTTGATACACAGGGGGACTGCAGGCCTTGTTGCTTAGACAGGACTTATGAATTTTTATCTTAAGCTCATAGTGAAAAACAGAGAATGGGGATGTTGGCCTGGATCCCAAGTGACCCTGGCTTATTGGTTGACCTTGGGTACAAGGTTCAGCATAGTTGAGCCTTTTAAATTGTGCCTATGCCAGCTACTCACTGAATTTTTAAAAAGAAAGCTAAGAATTCAACATAGTAGAGATGAATTAACCTACTAAATTTTTCCTTTCAAAATCTTACTTAAGAGAAATTGATAGTACATAGAACTTAGCATTAAATTAAGACCTCTTTAAGGTTAATTCTGTAAGCCATATAGGGTCAGCATTAGCTGCATGCTAACTGAATGAGAATTCTAAGGCTGGGCGCAGTGACTCACGCCTGTAATCCCAGGACTTTGGGAGGCTGAGGCAGGTGGATCACATGGTCAGGAGTTCAAAACCAGTCTGACCAACATGGTGAAACTCCATCTCTACTAAAAATACAAAAAAAAATTAGACGTATGTGGTGGCATGTGCCTGTAATCCTAGCTACTCAGGAGGCTGAGGCAGGAGAATCGCTTGAATCCAGGAGTCGGAGGTTGCAGTGAGCCGAGACCACGCCACTGCACTCCAACCTGGGCAACAGAGCAAGACTCCATCTCAAAAAAAAAAAAAAGAGAATCCTAAAACATGCAAGTATCTCCATACACAGCAACCTCCTTGAACAATGACAGTGTTGACACCTGCCGTTCTCTAGGTGTCATCATGAGATGGGATACAGCAGCATCTTCCTCCACTAGGGGAAGGTAATAAAACACAGGTTAAGAACATGGCCCACGGATGCTGGGTACTTCCTGCTGGGAGCCGCGCACTGTCCTCAGCTCTTCCCATGGGTTAAAATCTCCTTATATTCTAACAGCAACCCCAGGAGGTAGAAACAGTAGGTTCTACCCATTTTTTAAATGAGGACACTGCAGGGCATGTGGGGTGAGCATTCCTCACAAGACCACCTCCCCAAAACGCCAGCCTGGAGCCCCAGCATCCTTGGTCCAGAGCAAATCAAGTTCCTCCCAAACACAGTGCCATTCAGAGCAAACCAAATCCGCAGCACTGGAGACCCGCACACCCGGCTGGAAGCTTAGGGCGGGGCAAAGGCCCAAGACAGGATCATGGCACTCTGGAGCCCAGGAAGAACCCATTTTCTTGCAAACACTCCAGATTAAGCATTAAATGGATAGAAAAGTAACTGCCTTCATGCACTAGTGTAGGAGAGTAGGGCAGAACTGGCTCCTAAAATTCCACAGTCAGGACAAACACTCTAAAAATAGTGCTCAAACATAAAAATGTGCGCATGCTAATTCCAAATAAGCCTCATCAACAGAGGTTAGCGTCCAAACCTCGGTCTAACCTAGTCCACATGCAGTCTTCGGAGGCTGATACTGCAGTGACTGTCTGTGTGGTCTCCGTGCATCAAACACAAGAATTAAAAGCCCAATGGCCTGCTGAGGGGCAGAGAGGAGTGGGATTAAAAATCCACTGTTGGAATTTCCAGGTGGATAATCCACTTCTAAATAACAGAGTGCTGCCTGTACCCGTCTGTACGCAATGGGTGCTCCTCTGCTGGCCCCAGGAACAGGCGTCTGCCTTGACTTAGAGCAGATTGTACGCACAGACATTCTTCCAGGCAAATAAAAGACTACTGAGCGTGAGTTCACAGCAAAGGCATCCTCAGTCCCTGCTGAGGTGGGAAGCCATAGATACACGCCGTCTGAAAGCTGGCAGGTGTGATTCACTTTTCAGCGTACCTCCAGGAGAAAGGGCAGGGCAGAAATGCAGAAATTCTAACCCAGAAGCCAGGCCAGCAAGCAGGTAAAATGGCTGTAGCGTGGGTGTGGTGTTGCCCTTGGCCTCAGAGCCCCTGGGACTTTGATGGTCAAGTTTGCAAAGGTAAAGCTCAGGCACCTGAGGCTGAGCCTGCCCGGGCGGCTCACAGCTGCTCCCTGCGTGCCAAAGCAAACGGGGACCTTCCTTGCCTAGACCAGTCTTCATCAACCAGAACAGAAATCTTATTGTATTCTGAAAAAGGATTCCTGGATCGCTTTCATTCCATGCTTTTCAGATTTTTTTCTCCCAAATTTAGCACAGAAGGCGGATTTTGGACAGAACTCTTAAACTGAACATATTTTTCTGGAATAAATAGCTTCAAGAGATGGATCCACTTTGTTTCTTACAAACAGTGCTAATATTTACCTTAGACCTATATGCCAACAGTAACAACATACACATTTCATTCACTGCCAAAGGATACCAAGAACTGGCATGCCGTATAAATAATTAAAATTTAGTGTAGATAATGTGTGAGGTAATGCTTATATTAGATGATGTCTTGGTGGACTGTCTCCCTAACTGAACAGAACAAAAAAACATAGCTCATAAATATGTTAGGGCATTTATTTGAAATGTAACATATGAAACGCTTTACTGCGTGTGCACTTGTAAGCCCGAACACTCACTTCTAGCTATGATTCCATTGGTGACCTCTTGAACAAGCGTTAAAAGCTGCTTGTAACTTGCTCTTCTCAACACGGAGACTGAACAAAATCCCTAAGGCTATTAAAAGGATGACATGATGACAGATAGTCTTCATAAAAGATCATCTTTCATGCGGCCGATGTTCTTATTAGTTATTTGGTGAGAACACTGACATTTAAACGAGTAGTAAATGAGAGGATATTGAAGTAGGCTGTTTGTTACAGCACATTTCCTCTAACTCATACTTGCTGATAGGCAGTTGGAACAGAAGAGAATGATGTCAGTATGAAATGGAAGTCACGTTAGTTCATGCATGACGTTTTTCCCAGCATGGTATTTGCACCTCTGAGGAACAGGGTAGCTGAAGGGTAAGTAGATGAATACACGTCAGCACAGCAAACTGTCAAGGAACGGAACTCTTCAGAAGACCCCAAGACCCCAGTATTCTCTCTCTTGCCTCACGGAGGCACACACTCTGCTTAGAAGGGCTTTCTGCACAGTTCTTCCAATCTTTGGTCATCCTGTCCTTGCTCTTTTTAATGTAACAGTCTGAGCACTTCCTAACACCACCTTCTATGAAACTATGCTGTCACTTTTCTTTAAGATAAAGTGCTTTATTTACTGCAGTATTTCTTTATTTGGGAAATTAACATGCCTATTAAACTGTGCTATTATTTTTATTAGGGTTGTTACCAATTTTATTAAGGCCCTAGTTACCAAGTTGCATCGGTATTGAGTGGTCTGCCCCAGCTCTTTTTCCCATGGACCTTGTTGGTTTGGTGTGTGGTATTGCAGAGTGTGAGGATTTTTCAGAAACAGTCATATGCTGTGTCACAGCAGAAATGCCTGTTCCTAAAAAGAATGGGTGGGGAGGAGATGTGAATCAATGTGATTTGACTTTCTTCTTCCCAAGGTGAGTGGCTGGTGTGTCTGAGTGGGTCTCGGCTGCAGTGAGAGGGAAGGTGAGGGTGTGGAGGACATTCCAGGCTGAAGGAACGGTGTGTGCCAAAGCAGCTTCTTTGCAGAGGATGGAACCCCAGAGGTGTTCACACTCCATGCATTGAAAATCCTCACATTCCATCAGTGTGTAAAATGTGTGATTAAGCATTCAGCTGTAGTTGAAAGAAAAAGAGACTTTGAAAGTGGAGGGAACCGTGAATGCAGGGGAGCAGGACCCCTGTCAGCGGGTCTCAGGAGAAGCGAAGCCGGCTGGTCCTGGGAAGCACTGGGGTGGAGAAATCAGAGGTCATCAGATGCTGGCTCCACACCCTCACCTTCCCTCTCAGTGCAGCTGAGACCCACTCAGACACACCAGCCACTCACCTTGGGAAGAAGAAAGTCAAACTCACGTTGAGTTTGACTTTCCCACACATTCTTGTCCCCACCCATTCTTCTTAACCCGATGTGGACTCTCAACTAAAGGGTTAATATCAGAAGCACCCACCTAGCTAAGTGCCCACCTCGCCAGTCATCAGTGATTGACAAAGACATGAAGGGTGGCGATCTATATTAAGAGTGGAGAAGGAGAGGAGGCAAGGGAAGGTGGTTTCTGGCAGTTGGCCCATTGACAGACGCCCTGCTGCTGTGAGGGACAGAAGTCACGTGATGCAGATAGCAACACCCAGGCCCCCGTCTTGTTCCATCTCAGCTGTGCCTGTGCAGGGGTCCCTGAGCACAGGGGACCACCTTCTGCAAGGTAGCTGGGTGTGTGTTGGTTCTCAGGATAGTGCTGGCTGTGTGTCCACTTCATGATGACATCAAGAAGATGGGCTTTGAGATGCTGTCTGCCCCCAGCTCCAGGGCGCTGCTGATATATCCGGGCAGCCGCGGCCAGTACCCTGGGCTGCCTCTGTCACCCTCGCAACCTGGGGGCCAGGGGCCAGGAATGAAGGCCAGTGAGAGGCAATTTTGGAAATGCAGAGCTTTCCTGGGGGTTGATGGGAAGCTGACGGAGCAGCCTCAAAATACTTGAAAGAGAACTCTCTCTCACTTGAGGCTTTTGAGGAGTTGTTTCAGCTGTAACTCAAAGCCTTGGGAATCCCAGGCAGGAAGTCATTTAAGATTAACTTTCGGAATCAAGTGAGTAAGACCCTATTCAAAGGAGAGTTTAGCCATGAATTCATAAATACATCTAAATTGCAGTGAAAATAAATCTCAGCAGTCTTAGCCACTGATCCCGTGGTAGCCATAGACAATATAAGGGGCAGTGGCTATGACAGTGGTGATGGAACAGATTTCGGGAAGTAACTCGGAGTGACAAGGCAGGGACACCAGAACTCTAATGGCCAAGACATTCGAAGACAGGCAAGGAAAACTTTAAATGCAGGTAACTCATACTTCGACGGAACACCCTCCAGTGCCCCGAGATGGAAGTTGTCTGCCTTTCAGTGCCCTGTTCTGCGGCTCCAGCACTCTGCTGTATGCTCACTAAGAAGGCTGCTTGTCACATGTGCTGCCCACGGTCCCGCCCACCTGACGACGGCCCCACGCCCATGTTCACACCCTGGGTGTTTGCTGCGTAGGTTCCAGGCTTCTAGTCCAGATGACTCAAGATGAGGCACCCTGAGTCTCCACCCAGCACCTAATAAAGCCACCCAACAAATGAGGAGGGCTCAGGTCCTCCCGAGTGAAGGCCAGGGTGCTCTGTAGACCAACGGGAGGCCAAGAAAACAGGCAGGGCGGGCTCTGGACGGAACCTCATCCCCTGTGCTCATCGTGGCTCACCGCCAAGTGCAAACACCTGGGTGCACGCCTCTGCCTGCCAGGCCCGAGTACGCACCTGCCTTCCTCGCTGGTGAGGAGGCCCAGCTCAGCGCTGCCTTTTGCCTCTAGAAAGGCGGAGTGTGAACTGTGAAGATGTGGCCGGGGCAGAGGCTGTGTGTCAGGAAATGCCAAGCCCCCTTTCCTCGCTCCGGCAGATGGCCCACCTGTCCTCACCTGAGGCCAGGCCCACCCACGCGCTGAGATCATCTCTAGCCCGGGACGAGGTATTTCCAAAAAAGCGTTGGCTCCGACTGCATTGGCTGGGCCTCAGCTCTCATTCATGTGTCGGGAGCTCCAGGCTGGCGAGCCAGGCATTGGTGACCCTTTGGCTCAGAAGGCTCGGGGGGCTGAATTACATCCCCAAACTCTCACATCCTCCCTTTGTGCAGATGCTGTGGCTCCGCAGGACCGGTCACTTCTCTGCCCGGACTCTGCCCCTTGTCTTGCCCTTTGCCACATCATTCATGCTCCAGGTCGGGCCCTCACACCTGCTCTTCAGCCTCCCGGGTTCTCAGCAATCCTCACCTAGGGCCTAGCCTGCCTTAAACGTCTCAGGATAACCGATGCCAGTGGGATGTGCCTTGGCCTTTGGCCCACCACACATTGCATGCCCTGGCGGTCACATTCCTGATTTGTTTCTGGAGCCAGTCCTGCCCGTCAGGACCCAAGCCCCAGCACTGAAGTGCGGCTGTCAGAGATGGCCCTGCCAACCGCACACTGTGTGTGGAAAACACCCCAGACATGGAGCTGCCTGAGCGGAGATGGAAGCTGGCCCAGTTGGCCAGTCACTGCTCATTAAGAGGCATAGGTGTGCAGGCATGAAAACACACGGCTTGCTGCCGATGACTCAGGGGAGGGCACCGAACGTCATGCCTCCTGGTTATGTCTTGCCGCCGTGTTGAACCAGAAGGGGAATGATCCCATTCCTCAGGTATTCGCCTGGGAGACAGTGAAGGAATGCTTCCAGACAGGAAGGCCGGCTGTCTTCCTAAAGAGTGTCTAGCCCATCTCTTGTTGAACTACTGCCATTTCTTCCTGCTTCTCCGGTTCCAGACACACAGCCTGAGCTCCTCCTTCCTTCTCTGAGTCTCCCAGTTCCGTGACGACAGGCATCAATGCGGTCATAGCTGCTGGAACTCCTAAACATTTTCAGTTCCTGTAGTTCCTGCAGTTTTGAATTGGCACAGCAATGATGGCTGCCCGTTTCAGAACAGGAAAAAGAAGAGCTCTAGCAGGATACTTTAAATTTTTTTTAAAAAATGAAAGGACTACAAATTTTTTTAGCACTTTGATGGATTGGAAGCTCAGCCACTGGTACTCCAGAAAAGCCCGTGGGACTTATTTATTGTACATGAGGAAGCATCCCTGGCCTTTAGGCATTTCACCATCTTTTTTTTTTTTTTTTGAGACAGAGTTTCGCTCTTGTTACCCAGGCTGGAGTGCAATGGCGCAATCTCGGCTCACCGCAACCTCCGCCTCCTGGGTTCAGGCAATTCTCCTGCCTCAGCCTCCTGAGTAGCTGGGATTACAGGTGCGCCACCGTGCCCAGCTAATTTTTTGTATTTTTTAGTAGAGACGGGGTTTCACCATGTTGACCAGGATGGTCTCGATCTCTTGACCTCGTGATCCACCCGCCTCGGCCTCCCAAAGTGCTGGGATTACAGGCGTGAGCCACCGCGCCCGGCCCATTTCACCATCTTTAGCTGGTGACTACTTCAAGCCCGTTCTGTAGAGTGAACACATTGATTTAGGATGCCCTTGAAACACTGTTAAACAAAGGAAACCGAACTGGCTGGCTTTCCTGCCCGGCATATGGGGAAGAAGGATTTGTTCTGGGTGGTGCGGCTGTGACCTGCACTTCCTCTTCCATATACCTTGCCCTGCTAATACCATGTTGGAATTATTTCCTTAATTTCTAAAGCTGCATGTGCGGAAATGGCTTATATTTCCTGTTTTGATAAACTAATAGAACTTTACTGGGAACCTTGTTCCCGAGTTGGCTTTCTTCTCTTTTGGCCTCTTTTTTGATTAAAATAATAATTCTAAAAGTCCAGCTTGACTGGAAGGGTGTCAAAGATGAAGACTTGTATAGATTTTTTTGCCTTGAAATAACGTTTTAACTTTTTAAAAGGTGATAACTTTTTAACAGTAGACAGTGTTGATCTTGTGTGTCACTTAGCGTGGGTTATTCAGTGTTCCTCTGTGGAGGGAATTTGGGTTAGACGCTGCTCCCAATCCAGTCGTCACATATCTGCAAATTCCCTTCAGAGGATGGCTCTTGTTGGCTGGAGGTAAATCGGCTTAAAAAGACTTCCTTGGACAAGAAGTTTCTTGGAACATGTAGAGGACAAAATATTCTTTGTTTTGGGACAGATGAGTTTTGTTCTTGCAATAACTCGGTTACTACTCATTTTCTATGTGCAAGCTGAGAACGATGGCCAGCAGCTTTTCTCATTCATCTACATGGCACCCACTTTAAACGGTACTTACGTCTGCAGAGGGCTGGGTGCATTTCCCATGGTTTGTTCCCTGCTGTACATGGATGATTTGCAGTAGTAGTGGAGAAATAGCTAGTCTCAAAGAGTTTAAATCGTTTATGCGTTTTATTTTCTGGCACTCAGGTTGTCATTTAAACCTATCTTTTAGTGCCTTAAATGTAAGTACCAATCTGCCATGGAGGTAAGTGACACTGGTCAGTTTTCTCCACGTTTTGAGACTGGGCCATTCCTCAGACATCTGCCGAGGAGGACACCCTTTTCCCAGGCAGCAAAGAACTTTCCCTCCACCTGGCGGCACAGATCCTAGTGAAGGCAACACGATCCTCTCTTCTCACTGTCATTGAGTCGCTCACAGAATAGGCAGGGCAGCAACCGGGGGGACCGGATGTCCCCTTAATCCTGCAGCTGCTGCTCTTGATCTTTGCTCTGACACCACTGACTCCCATTGATAAATGACAGAGCCTCTGCTGGCAGCCAGAGAGCCAGTGTCTCCAAGCAAGAAATTCTCTTCTTGATCCCGATAGGAGCCTGGCCCAAGTAACTGGAACCTGATTTTCCTTAAAGGGCTGCATGACTTTTATTCTTCTAGAGTTAAAAGACTCACCAAGAAATCTAGATTGTACGACTACAGTGACTTGATGTCTAGGATAAATCTATGCATGCAAACAGATGGATTTTCATAACCTTTTTTTTTTTTTTTTTGAGACACAGTCTGTGTCACGTCGTCACCCAGGCTGGAGTGCAGTGGCGCAGTATCTAGACTCACTGAAACCTCCACTTTCTGGGTTGAAGCAATTCTCGTGTTTCAGCCTCCTGAGTACTTAAAATTACAGGTGTGAGCCACCATGTCCAGCTAATTTTTGCATTTTTAGTAGAGACATTTGCCATGTTGGCCAGGCTGGTCTTGAACTCCTGACTTCAAGTGATCCTGCGCCTGTGCATCCCAAAGTGCTAGGCTTACAGGCGTGAGCCACCACACCCAGCCCAATTTTCATATCGTTCTAAATGTAATGATGCCAAAATTTAAATGAGACTCCAAGGAAAAGAATTTCCATATAAGAAGTCAACCAATAAATCCCCCACTCAAAGACTCCCATTCTGCACCTGGGAAAAATGTCTGTTGCATTCCAGTTGAGTAGAATGTAATCTAAGGCTTCTGGAAAACACATCTTATGCCTTTGCATATACTGCCAACTAGCTTCTAAACATTTGTAATCCCTATAATTTTGAATTGGCACAGCAATGCTGGCTACCAGTTTCAGAACAGGAAAAAGAAGTGTTCTGGAAGGATACTTTGAATTAAAAAGAGAGAGAGCACACGCAAAAGAGAGAACTACAATTTTTTTAGCACTTTGATGGGTTAGAAGCTCAGCCACTGAGTCCTTAGGGCTTAGAGCTTCCCCAGAGGTCAAAGCAAGGTCCAAGGGCCATCACTTTTCTAGAACAGACATGCTAGGGGTCCACTGAGTCATGGAACATGCTGAACCTGTGACAAATCCCACCTTCTATTGTGACCAGGGTGATGACTTAGTGGTTTCCAGCTTTCTCACTATCTCTAGACAAAGCCTGTTTTCACAATGCCAGTCCAAGGTAAGGCTTTGCAAACTTCAATGTGCTAATCTGGAAGTCAGGCTGGAAAGCAGGTTGGGCTCCAAGGAAGGTGGGGTGGGGCCTGCATTCCTCACCAGCTCCAGGGTGATGCCGATGAGGCCTGTCCACACAGCACGCTTGCCTAGGCGGGGGCCAGCTGGGAGAGCAGCTGCCCTTCAGACGAGCACTCATGACCTCTTTGACTTTGTGTCCGAGTCTCTGCCTCTGGTCAGTATTCCTCTCCCTTTTATTCTCTCGCATTTTATTTGAGGTACAACTTCCAGGTAAATCTTCCTCGACGTCTCTGTCCAGTGTCTTCGCCACCACCTGCTCTCTCTCGTTTCTCTCTTTCTTTCTCTTTCTTTCTTTCTTTCTTTCTCTTTCTTTCTTTCCTTCCTTTCTTTCTTTCTTTCTTTCTTTCTTTCTTTCTTTCTTTCTTCTTTCTTTCAAGTGATGTCTCGCTCTGTCTTGCTCTGTTGCCCAGGCTGGAGTGCAGTGGCATAATCTTGGCTCACTGCAACCGCCACCTCACAGGCTCAAGCCATTTTCCCACCCCAGCCCTCCAAGCAGCTGGGAACACAGGTGTGCACCACCACGCCCAGTTATTTTATTTTATTTATTTTATTTTAGGTACAGACAGGAATTCACCTTGTTGCCCAGGCTGGTCTTGAACCCCTGAGCTCAGGCAATCCACCTGCCTTGGTCTCCCAAAGTGCTGTGATTACAGCTGTGAGCCCCCACGCCCGGCCTTCTCTCCTGCTTCTTTGTCCCTGTGGCTTTCTCTACCCTGCTCCTCCCTTGCCAGTGTGGGTTTTGTCCCTGTGAACTGGTACAAGAATGACCCATCCTTCAACTCTTCCTCACAGCTCAGAGACGTTCCAGTCCACCGTGCTTCTTAGGTTTAAGCTGCTTTGCACTCTCTTATTTCCGAAAATGTATAGTTCACATTTATTTTTCAGAACTATTTCTATTGGTTCCACAACACTAACGACGTCAAGAGCCACAATATCAGACGTAGCAGCCCCTTCTCTTTGTCCACAGCGCCTCTGCCAGCTTCTTTAATTCCCCTACCTTTTCTTGAGGGAGCAGATGAGTTCATTCGGTTCTGGCCTCCAGGTTGGTGTGTGACGCACTGGTTGGCAAGGTGGGACTGCCTGCGGGCCCTCAGTAAATGTTCATTCATTTGCTGAGGGAAGTAATGATTCATGTCCCTAGGCAAACTCCTTCCTTGATTTGGAATTTAGGTCTGAATTTTCCTGGCTACCCGCCTAGGAAGCCACTGAACTGGCTGTCAGCTGCGTAGGGACTACAGAGGTTCAACCCTGGGTCCCGAAAAGTGGCACCAGATTGAGATGGAGTCCTGAGCTGCAAGCTGGGAGCGCAGCAGTGTGGGGACATCCTGAAAGTCACAGGAAGAATGGGCTTCAAGTCACCCCAGTCCAAGATGCTCCTGATTCCCTAATGATGATGGTGACGATGATGATGATGGCATGAAGGTCGTGCCCTGCTCCTGATTCCCTAATGATGGTGACGATGATGATGATGGCATGAAGGTCGTGCCCTGCTCCTGATTCCCTAATGATGGTGACGATGATGATGATGGCGTGAAGGTCGCGCCCTGCTCCTGATTCCCTAATGATGGTGACGATGATGATGATGGCATGAAGGTCGTGCCCTGCTCCTGATTCCCTAATGATGGTGACGATGATGATGATGGCATGAAGGTCGTGCCCTGCTCCTGATTCCCTAATGATGGTGACGATGATGATGATGGCATGAAGGTCGTGCCCTCCTAGGCCTGGAGGTTAGCGGTAGCCAGTCTGTCTCTGCCTTCTAGCAGTGAGAGCCTCAGGCTGTCAGGCAGGGAGGTTGGCCTTGGAGGGTAGGCATGGCAGGAATAGTGGGCCACAGCAGAGCCCTGGGGCCCGGGCCTGGGCAGCGAGTCCTCTCTGTTAACAGGATCACGCAGCGCTGCGCTTAAGGGCCCAGTCTCCCTAATTTGCTCTCTAACCATCCTCTTCTTCACAGCTCTTACCAGAATTTAAATTATGTGGGTTTCGTTGTTTGTTTACTTACTTAACCGTCTTGTCTACATGGTCACATGCCACAGGGCAGGAACAGTGTCTAATCTGCCCGACTCTATACCCAGAGCCCAGCGCAGTGCGTGGCACATCAGTGATCATGAAAGAGTGAATGAATTTGTAAAGTGAAAGGGTGGATGAAGGGCCACCCAGTCCCTTTCCCCTTGTCATGTTAGTTTGGAATCGGGGGTTTGAGGCTGCCCTCTCACTGGTGCAGCTGAAGGAGGGTGCAGGACGTGGTTCAGGTTCCGCAGTGGTCCCACGCCCCCTGGGTGGGGAGGTTCTGTGTGCGTATGAGCAGGCAAGAGTCAGGCATTCTCCATTCTCCAGGGGGCAGGGTGCCTCCACCAGCTTTCACAAGCCTTCTGTAGAACTGGTCCCACTAGGCCGTGAGTCCTTTCCTGTGTTGGGATGAAGGATACCCATACCAGCGCAGGCGTTTGGCCAGCCGGGTGAAAGGCTGCAGCATGCCCCATGAGCCTGGAGCACGTTCCACACCTGGGGTAGGGGTGCAGGAGCCTCCTGGCCCCAGGAGCTTCAGTGAGGCCGGCAGCCAGGCACACCTGCGGGGGCCTCCGTGAGAGCTGGGCATTGGAATCGCTCTACACACTTGCTGCCTTGCAAATTCAGACTTGAAATGAGAAATTAATGGAGGATTAAATGGATATTTCTTTTATGAGCCTGTGATCGTGGTAAAAAGAGGCATGTCAAATGCTTGGTGAGAGCCATGAAGGATCCCGTAAAGAACACTGAGGCAAACCAGACCTGACGGGGAAAAGCGGGCCTCGGAGAGACTGAAACTACAAATATGGCCCAGGGCCAGTGTTTCGTCATGAAGGTGGTGAGCAGAGATCTCAGGAGGATGCAGGGTGGGAGGAGATTTCTCGTTTTTATTAAGGAGTTGACAAGAATAGGATCATGGCTTGTCTTTGAGTTGCTTTAAGCAGTAAAATGAAGCGCTAGGCTGGAGGGCTGGGAGCAGGGTGACGGCAGGTGCGGGATCAGTGTGCCTCTGCCGGAGGGAGCGGCCGGGCCACAGACAAGGGACCCCGCTTAGCAGTCCTCACACCCCTCATCTGAGGTCCTCAGAAAGGCACTCGTGTCTCGAGACTGTTTCAGAGACCCATATCTTGTCAGGAGAATGCCAAGGCTCAGGTCAGAGACTTGTTCAGTTTTCAAGAGACTGTCTGGAGTACATACCCTGCCCTAACAAGTCAATATTTCCAGGAGGAATATTTCTGTTCCTCCTGGAGACCTGACATTCCAAAGTGTGGTACTTCGGGCTCTTGTAAATGCTGGAATTCCTAAGAGTCTCTCTGGAGGACAGGTAAGATGTCAGTGGGAACACACATGCACACATGCACGCGCGTGTGCACACAGCTAGCACGTCTATGCTGGAAACCGCCTTGGCTTGGAATGAGCAGGGCCTCCTCTTAGTGAGGTATTCCTGCCCTTGCGAGGCACGTGTAGAAGTGTTCCAAGTGAGAGGTATCTTCGCCTACACGCCCTAGTTCCAGAAGCAGGACAGCATCCTTCAGTTTTGAGTGGGCTATGAATAAGTCACTGCAACTAAACACGGTGAATATCCTAAACCTAGAATAAGGAGTCTGTTAGATCAACTGGAAACCATTAAAATCATTTCAACCCTTGATTTATATACAGCGATTTGGCAAGTGGCTTTAAAATCAAAATTAAAAATAGCATGGGAAACAGCAGATGGAGAGTATGAGCTGACACTCTACCCTACAGACTCGGGAGGCCTGCCTGCCCTTCCCGGACAACCGGCCAGTGAATGACTGGGTGGACTGAGGACTTCTGCCAAGCGCCTGCTCATACCTCCCTCATGTGTAGTGAAAGGCTTGAATGCAGCAGCCCATCTAGACATGGGCTTTGGTGCTAAACTTTCTGGCTTAGTGTGGAGTTGGATTTCTAGAAATCACATATTTAAAATCATGGGATTTATGAGCCCCATTGCAGATAAACATTGAAGTCATTTAAAAAATTGGCAAATACCTAGGATCGTATTTTAAGGTCATGAGAGGATTTTATAGATGATTACTTTTACACCACAAACTCCAGCTGCCTCATTACCTCACTCAAGACAAAAAGATAACCGAAAAGAAATGGAAAAGACTTTCAAGGTATTGTTTTTCTCTAAAGGGTTTGGTACTTTCCAATTTTTTGGAGGTTTTTCTAGTAGTGACTGATGCATCAGATACTGTATTAGGTAAAGAATTATAGGAAGAACACAAAAAATGTGAAACTCACCAATGAGACTTCTCTAGTAGAGAACTGTTAGCTGAAAGAAGAAAAATTATCACCCATGTGAAAGGAATGTGGAGTCATTGCTGGGACCCAGGACCAACTCTGGCCAGGAGCTTTGGGGTCAGAAGCTTGTGTGTCCTGCCCGTCCGCCCTGGCCTGCCCAGAAGGCCCTGCTGGGTGGCAGTGCGGAGTGGGCCTGGCCATGCCGCCTGCACCGCCACCCGGACATTCAGCTGGTGACAGGAATGGGGAGGTTCCAGCAGACCCGCTGTCACAAAAACTTACAGAGGGAGCCCCCAAGTGATAGTCTTGTTTAGTCATTGAAACTTCGAAGGGAGTGAAAAGTCTGTGGTAAAACACAATTTGCTTAAAATTGGAAAGGATTCTGTCATCTGGTAAGTTTCCTTGCATGATAAGGTTTGAATCAGGGAACACCAGAAGCCAGCCTTCTCCAGGGTTCCTTAGGGTAACTGTGATAATAGGGAGGCTCCAGGCAGGCTGGCAGAGGATGAAAAGCTAGATTAAGATTCACCTGTGAGCCACTGTGCACCTGTAGGGGAGGGCTGCACTAGCTCACCTGTGTGTGTGTCGGGGGGGGGGGGCTGCACTAGCTCACCTGTGTGTCGGGGGAGGGCTGCACTAGCTCACCTGTGTGTGGGGGAGCGCTGCACTAGCTCACCTGTGTGAAGGGGAGGGCTGCACTAGCTCACCTCTGTGTGTGGGGAGGGCTGCACTAGCTCATCTGTCTGTGGGGGGAGCGCTGCACTAGCTCACCTATGTGGGGGGAGGGCTGCACTAGCTCACCTGTGTGGGAGGGAGGGCTGCAGTAGCTTGCCTGTGTGAAGGGGAGGGCTGCACTAGCTCACGTGTGTGGGGGGAGGGCTGCACTAGCTCACATGTGGAGGAGGGCTGCACTAGCTCACCTGTGTAGGGGGAGGGCTGCACTAGCTCACATGTGGAGGAGGGCTGCACTAGCTCACCTGTGGGGGGCGGAGGGCTGCACTAGCTCACCTGTGTGGGGGGGAGGGCTGCACTAGCTCACCTGTGTTGGGGGAGGGCTACAGTAGCTCACCTGTGTGAAGGGGAGGGCTGCACTAGCTCACCTGTGTGTGTGTCGCGGGGGGGGGGGGAGCTGCACTAGCTCACCTGTGTGAAGGGGAGGGCTGCACTAGCTCACCTGTGTGTCGGGGGAGGGCTGCACTAGCTCACCTGTGTGTGGGGGAGCGCTGCACTAGCTCATCTGTGTGTGGGGGGAGCGCTGCACTAGCTCACCTATGTGGGGGGAGGGCTGCACTAGCTCACCTGTGTGTGTGGGAGGGCTGCACTAGCTCACCTGTGTGTGGGGGGAGGGCTGCACTAGCTCACCTGTGTGTGTGGGAGGGCTGCACTAGCTCACCTGTGTGGGGGGGAGGGCTGCACTAGCTCACCTGTGTGGGAGAGAGGGCTGCAGTAGCTCACCTGTGTGTGGGGGGGAGGGCTGCACTAGCTCACCTGTGTGAAGGGGAGGGTTGCACTAGCTCACCTGTGTGAAGGGGAGGGCTGCACTAGCTCACCTGTGTGTGGGGGGGAGGGCTGCACTAGCTCACCTGTGTGTGGGGGGGAGGGCTGCACTAGCTCACCTGTGTGAAGGGGAGGGCTGCACTAGCTCACCTGTGTGAGGGGGAGGGCTGCACTAGCTCACCTGTGTGGGGGGGAGGGCTGCACTAGCTCACCTGTGTTGGGGGAGGGCTACAGTAGCTCACCTGTGTGAAGGGGAGGGCTGCACTAGCTCAGCTGTGTCGGGGGGAGGGCTACAGTAGCTCACCTGTGTGAAGGGGAGGGCTGCACTAGCTCACCTCTGTGTGTGGGGAGGGCTGCACTAGCTCATCTGTCTGTGGGGGGAGCGCTGCACTAGCTCACCTATGTGGGGGGAGGGCTGCACTAGCTCACCTGTGTGGGGGGGAGGGCTGCACTAGCTCACCTGTGTGAAGGGGAGGGCTGCACTAGCTCACCTGTGTTGGGGGAGGGCTACAGTAGCTCACCTGTGTGAAGGGGAGGGCTGCACTAGCTCACCTGTGTGTGGGGGGAGGGCTGCAGTAGCTCACCTGTGTTGGGGGAGGGCTACAGTAGCTCACCTGTGTGAAGGGGAGGGCTGCACTAGCTCACCTGTGTGTAGGGGGAGGGCTGCACTAGCTCACCTGTGTGGGAGGGAGGGCTGCACTAGCTCACCTGTGTGAAGGGGAGGGCTGCACTAGCTCACCTGTGTCGGGGGAGGGCTGCACTAGCTCACCTGTGTGGGGGGGGAGGGCTGCACTAGCTCACCTGTGTGAAGGGGAGGGCTGCACTAGCTCACCTGTGTCGGGGGAGGGCTGCACTAGCTCACCTGTGTGGGGGGGGAGGGCTGCACTAGCTCACCTGTGTGGGGGGGAGGGCTGCACTAGCTCACCTGTGTGAAGGGGAGGGCTGCACTAGCTCACCTGTGTCGGGGGAGGGCTGCACTAGCTCACCTGTGTGGGGGGAGGGCTGCACTAGCTCACCTGTGTTGGGGGAGGGCTACAGTAGCTCACCTGTGTGAAGGGGAGGGCTGCACTAGCTCACCTGTGTGTGGGGGGAGGGCTGCACTAGCTCACCTGTGTGGGGGGGAGGGCTGCACTAGCTCACCTGTGTGAAGGGGAGGGCTGCACTAGCTCACCTGTGTCGGGGGAGGGCTGCACTAGCTCACCTGTGTGGGGGGAGGGCTGCACTAGCTCACCTGTGTGGGGAAGGGCTACAGTAGCTCATGAGTGTGTGTGTTGTGGGGGCTGCACTAGCTCACCTATCTAGTGGGGAGGGCTGCACTGGCTCGCCTGTAGATGAAGGTTGTATAGCTTACCTGTCAGGGGAGAGGAGGCCTGAGCTGAGGCTTGGCTGATCAGAAAGGGGAGAAAACAGGGTCACTCTGATTGCCATCATCTCAAAACATTTAATACTTTCACAATCTGAAAGAAAGAGCTAAGGTGCTTGTCCAGCCTCCAAGCCCATCTTTAATCTGAATGTTGAGATCAAGGATGAGAAACGCCTTTTGCCCCATCAGGACCGTCCAGCCAAGGAGCTCCCTGCGTTTCTCACTGACTCACTTCGGGTTGTGTCTCCATCTCTGACGAAATGCTCAGTGGGGTCACCCACTTGCCTGAATAGGTCCCGGGGAAAGCCTCTTCCCCGCACTCCTCCCCCTTACTGAGCATAAGTGTGTCTCATAGGGCGAAGGGGAAAGGAAGTGGATTTCCTCTGCAGACGCCCCACAGTTGAAATCACAAGTGGTATCGGTGGTGCAGGTGAGGGTTTGGCATGCTGCCAGATGCACCTGCCAGTCCCGCCTCCTCACACAGCTCTCCCTTTGATCACCACGTTGGTGTCCCATGAGGGAACCACCAGTTGCGCCGACGCCTCCTCCTCCCTGCTCCATGGTGGCCCACTCCTGGTGCTCTGGGTTCCCCACAAGCATTTTCCCCAGGCACACGCTCCACGTGCCCAGGCAGAAGGCAGAGCTGTTGCCCATGCCTGGAGTTTCTCACGGGTGCCACAGGCCTGCTCCTGCCAGACTCTCACTTCACATGGAATCCGGGATCCTGGGAATGTTCTCCTGAGGCTGGAGGCCCAGGGCTTTGCTTGGCCTCGGGCACTTAGTGGGCACTTTTTAAAGGCTCATTGATCAGAGGGCATACAGCACCAAGGGTGAACCCTGGTGTCAACTGTGGCTCTGGTGATGGTGATGTGTGCAGGCCTGGTGATTGTAACTAGCCTACAGGTTGGTCACAGGTGCAGGGTGTCGATGGTGGGGATTTCAGGGTGGGAGAGGCAGGGGTGGATCAGAAATCTCTGGACCTTACACTCGATTTTGCTGTGCACCAAAAACTGCTCTAAAAATTAAAGTCCATTTTTGAAAAAGGCTTATTGAATGTTTTGAATGAATAGTTGTTAGAGCTGGAAGGATTCTCAGCAGATGTATTTTAATACATATCACAGTTGGCAATGTTTTAGGTAACGTTTTGTTTGCCTTGTGTTTTATTTTCACAGGGTGTGAAGAAGTCCGATGTGCCGTGTGGCGGAAGAGATTGCAGCGGGGGCTGCCAGTGCTTCCCCGAGAAAGGCGGACGCGTAAGTCACAGCATTGCAATAAATAATATTGTCTTCCTCACACAGTCATGCCTCACTTGACGACGGGGATGCCTTCCGAGACGTGTGTGGCTGGGCAGTTTCGTCGTTCGGTGAACATACTAGAGGGTACTCGCACAAGCCTAGATGGCGTGGCCTGCTACCCCCGCAGGCTGTGTGGTCGAGTGTGTCGCTCCCACGCTGCAAACCTATATGTAGGCAATTGTAACACAGTAGTACTTGCAGTCGTATTTGTGTATCTAAACATAGAAAAAGTAGAGCAAAAAGGTTAAAAACAGGATTCCTGTACAGGGCACTCACCACGAGTGGGGCTTGCGGATTGGAAGGGGCTCTGGCTGCGTCAGGGAGTGAGGCGTGCGTGAAGGTGGAGGCCTGGGACACAACCGTGCGCCACCGGAGACCTCACAGACGCTGCGACTTAGGCTGCCGTACACTTAGTTTTTGAATATTTTTATTTCTTCAGCGATAAATTCACCTAAGTTTACTATAACTGTTTTACTTTACGAACTTTCTAACTGTTTGACTCTTTTTGTGATAACACTTAGCTTAAAACACATGTACAGCCGTACAAACATAATCTCTTTTTCTATGTCCTTATTTGATGTTTTTTTCTTTTTAATTTTTTTTTTTACTTTTTAAACTTTTTTGTTAAAAACTAAGAAACAGACAGACCTGCGAGCCTTGGCCCGCACGGGCTCAGGCGGTCAGTGTCACGGTCTCCCACCTCACGTCCTGTCCCACCAGAAGGTCTTCAGGGCAGCAACATACATGGAGCCGTCAGCTCCCCTGGGAACAAGGTCTTCTTCCGGATTCCTCCTGAAGCACCTGCCTGAGGCTACTTTACAGTTAACATATGGGTATATATATATATATATGGGAGTACACTCCAAAATAATGCTGAAACGTAGAGATTAGTAAATCCAGAAACCAGTGACGCACTTGCTTATCACCAAGTGCCATGTAGCTGCATGTTCACACTTTAATGCAACCGGCGACACAGGAGGTCTGCCCACACCGGCGCCGTCACAAACACGAGTCACGCGTTGGGCAGCTCCAGCGTCATCCTAGGGGACCGCTGTCTTCAGTGCAGTCTGTTGTTGACCAAAAAGTCCTGATGTGGTGCCTGACTGTACCTCCATTTGAAATGGGAGTGTCTTAAATTGCCTGACTAAATCATCGCATACTTGGCTAAGAAATTTAATACAATTGTATTCTCTTCCACTAGAACAACAATAATATAATGCGAAACTGGGCCAATGTATACCACTTTCCTACAAAATTGAGGGCAATTTTAATTTCGATAAGCATCTTTTCCTTTGTTCATTGTCCACTGTAAGTACATATGTGTGTTTGTATGTGTGTGTATGTACCTATGTAAAGCAACCATGTTTCATATTTATACATAAGCACAAATGTCCTAAAAGTATTCCGTAAAGAAAACCATAGTTGCGTTTATACCGCAGTGTAGGCATACAAACTAGAGGGCACTGGCAATTGTATCGTTGCTAACAACGCTCACTTTGAAAGTTACTCACTCCCCGAATGTCTTTTATGTGGGCCACCTCACGGATAAGTAAGAGGACAAAAGGGTACCTTCGATTATCATCATTACACCTGGTAGAATTTGAAATACTGCCCTGGTATTGGATTTAATATGTTCAATCAAAGTGATTGATCTCTGATTCTGTTGCCTTTAAAACTGATGTTTGAGTCTTGGTGTTACGTGATTTAGAAGTTACTCTTTAGAGGCGCACGTGGAAGCCCACCTTGCCTGTGTAAAGGTGTGGGGAGCAGTATTTTGTTTTGTGACGCAGCCTCCTTGCCTTTATTCCCGGGACCCGTGCACTTAGACCTAGCACTCATGCCTGTTTGTCTACACTGTGTTTGGCAAATGTCAGGTTGTCAAGGCAACTGGAAACTCTTTCCTGCATTTCCCTGTTGTTGTTGGAATCAGAAATTATAACCGGCCTTAGGTGTCCAAATGAGTGTCCCCAAGTTGAACCCTGAAGTCAGTTTCCACCGTAGCTGCTCCCCAGCACTACCTGCCAGGAAGAACAATCCCCTGCTGGAGCTTGGCCTCCGGGGCTGGGGTGCGATGCCACTGCCTCCCTTCCTGTGTCCCCTCCACAAAATCAGATGGGTACAGTTAGTGATAGGGAACCTCTTTGTAAATGCTATCGACCTGTGACTGATCATTATTTCACTGTCAAAGATCACAACTGAGGAGGCTTCCTACCCCTTTGATCAAAGCTCCCATCTCTCCACCTGCTGTGTTCATCATTAGTTGCGATTCTCAAAACAGCTATTTTTGTTTTAGTTAAGCATTCCTCTGCCTGCAGTGGGGACTTTGTGGTTTAGAAACTGCTGTTGAAGATCATTTATCAGCACTTAACAAGACTAAATAATTTTTAAGTTTATGGAAGCCATTTCATGAGACGTGAAATTCCCCTGGGTCCCACGCTATAGATTTTCCCAACGATGCTTCTGCCACGGTGATGAAAATGCCTGACTGCAGACTCTGCGCTCCCCAGCCCTCGACTGGCTCAGCCTTATATGGGCATGGATAGAATGAGTGGTATACACGGGTCTGCAAGACTAGCTGTGTGGGATGGAGTTACTGTCTAGAGGGGCTCTGCATTCTTCTGCGTGTCATCAGACAAACAGAACCCAAACAGAGTAGAGGGGACTGGGTCTGTTCCTTTTCACTTTCTATGATTATTTAATGCAGAATCAATATAGTAACATTTTCCATAATGCCTCTGGGAGAATTTTATTCTTCAGTAAGCATAGCTAATTCAGATGATTTCAATACGTAATGGCATCTGCATAGCGGGGTACTGTTCCATGATGCCAGAGATCTTTCCAGTGAGGTTATTCGGAGGGATTTCTGAGGATCCCCAAGACTCTATGACTTAGTGAATTCACAGCACAGCCGTTGAGACCTTTCTATTTCCCAGTGTCCCTAATGAAGGAAACACCTTGAGTCTGTTTCTATACTTTGCCAAGTGAAATGAAAAATCGACACCTTCTGGTTAATCTGATTAACATGAGTAATCCAAAACTCCGTGTGGGCTTGGCTTTCCTCTAGTTATTCCGACGGGTTATCAACACTGATCCAGTCAAGACACTGATTGGCAGCTGTCTGAAGTGCTGTACAAAAGGCAGAGGTAAATGATACCCACCCTGGGGCCTGCACTGTGGGACCCACTGTGCGTGGGCAGCACTCAGGTGGCTGCAGCCTGGCTGTGTCTGTACCTCTGGGAACTGCATGATGCTTGGCACTGCCATTTCACTGGGCGCAGCCGCTGGGGTGCGTTACAATCACACACAACGCTGCCCTGTTAATTCAGGTGAGACCCTGAACATTCACCAATAAGGTGATAGAAATGGCTGATGATAAAAGGTAAGAAACAGATCAGTGATGCCATTTACCATTTTCTACAGGGTGTGTTCCTGGAGATACTCTCCTGTATGTTACAGGAGACGTTTACTCTCAGGACTATTGCATCTATTATATTACAGTATTTTTAAGATAGAGTATCTATTTCAGCACTACAAATCCAGTGCATGTGGCTTAACTATTTATTAATTAACAGACTTTCCCGAATGTGTTCTTGCAGAAGCAGAGCTCTGTCTGCCCTACTTTTGGACTGATAGCATTTTTTTAAAGTAAGGTAATACATAAAAATAGCAGCTAATGGTTGGGTGTGGTGGCTCACACCTGTAATCCCAGCACTTTGGGAGGCTGAGGCGGGCAGATGAGGCCAGGAGTTCAAGACCAGCCTGGCCAACATGGAGAAACCCTGTCTCTACCAAAAATACAAAATTAGCCAGACATGGTAGCTCATGCTGTAATCTCAGCCACTCAGGAGGCTGAGGCAGGAGAATCACTTGAACCCAGGAGATGGAGGTTGCGGTGAGCTGAGATCATGCTATTGCACTCCAGCCTGGGCAACAGAGCAAAACTCTGTCTCAAAAAAAAAAAAAAATAGCAGTTGGACAGAGCCTGCTGTGGAAAGGGCTGTGTGCAGGGTTCGTTCTTTCTCACAGCGTCCCCTGGGGTGGCTCCCGTCTCTTTTCCCTGTGGTACTACCGCAGCAGCCCTGGAAATGCCTGGCTGCAGACTCGCCACGCCCCCGCACTTGGTGAGCTCGGCCTTATATGGGCATGGTACCCCAGTTCATCTGTGCGTCACCATGGTGACAGCCAACACCGGAAGTTGTACGTCACTGGATAACTTTTGGACACTAAGCAGAAATCACAAGCATACTATGGATTCCATTTCCAAATGGATTCTCATGTTACCAGTGAATGAGCTTTGGGTCAAATTTGTGAAACTTGGTTCTCTATCCTTGGGCAGTGAGCGGTGGACTCTCCTAGCAGGGAGAGAATTGCTTCTCCCAGACAGAGCCACCCAGTCCTATAGGTAATTCCACAAGCCACAGAGATAAGGAATGAAGAGGCGTGGCAGAGCTGTGGCCCGGCTGCTGGGGACGGCCCACTTCCCCTCCCTGGGCAGAGCTGGGAGGAGCTGAGCCAGGAGCCAGCCCATGTCCTGTAGTTCACATCGGAGGACACTGACTTCAAGAAGGAAATAGCCTCTGTGAATCTCACACCCAGATTGTGGCAGAGCCCAAAACTAATCTCAAGTCTGGGAATGTAGACAAATTCTTTTTCCAGCATAATCGTCTTTTGTGTCCACACTCCTCTTCCCATACGTCAGCCTAGAAGGCTCTCCGGGGTACCGGGAGGAACATAGGCAGCATGAGAAGAGAGCGTCCTCTCATTATGCAAGAGCTATGGTTCCCTAGTTAACCTTTTAACCACCTCTTCAGTTGTTTTTGTAAATTAAAAAATAACTTTAACAAATGATTTAGGACTTTATTGTTATTTGAGGGTCTGTATTCAAATAATCTCTAATAAGTATATTGGGATAATTACAAATTATAAGTTCTAATTCATTGATACTGCGTGTTCTCGGACTCACCCCTCCACTGAACACCAGGCAATCGTCCGCACCAGACAAGGCTGCCACCCCTCACACCTTTCACTGCAGCCCTCCCAGGCTCAAGCAGTTCTCCTGCCTCAGCCCCCAAGTAGCTGGGACTACAGGCATACACCACCACACCCAGCTGATTTTTGTATTTTTTTTTGGTAGAGATGGGATTTCACCATATTGCCAAGGCTGGTCTCGAACTCCTAAGCTCAGACAATCCGTCCTCCTCGGCCTCCCAAACTGCCGGGATTACAGGTGTGAGTCACCACACCCAGCCTTCTTCTTCTATTCTCTTTTCATTTTTCTTTCTTATATACCATGGAGATGGAAGGCAGTTGAATGGGAAGCATCAAAGTGAGTTTCAGTTACAGAGTTTCTATCAGAGTTATCAGCACCACACGATGTAAAGGTCAATAGTACAGAAAGCAGGAGAAGGGCCATGTAAGACATCAGAGTCAACAAATAAGACAGTTTTGCTTTGCTCCTTAACTCACCTAGAAGGTTACGAAATTCTTGGATTTTTCCAAGTGAGGTCGATTTTAGTTCGTTATTCCCATAGCTTAGCCAGGTTCCTGTTCCCCGCAAACATCTCATTTTGACGATAAACTCTGATCAGGTAGGTTCTTTCAAATTTTTTTAATAACATCAACCTTCCCACGGCACTCCTGTGTCGAAAGGCACTCGGGTATTCTATGAGGACTTGGGGGATAACTCCAACACTTTGGGAATTAGATGGTCAAATGGCCCCACCGCTCGGCAGTGGGGAAACGAGAACCCACATCATCAGCCCCTGAACAAGTGAACGGGGTCCATGCATCACTCCGCATGCATCCAAGCAGTGCCCAGAGCGCCCCCCGTGGCCTGGCAGCTGCAGCTGACAGCCTGCAGACTAAGCTTCCGGAAGGTTGTGGTTGACAAGCTCGCTCAAGTAAGCTGAGTGCTTAGGACAACAAGCTGTGTTTAGCGAGTGCATTTTTTCATGTAGCTAAGACTTTCTCACAGTCTATGGGTCCCTGGACTTGGGTCAAATAATCCTTCGCCTCACCAGATTTCTTAAATTCAACAATATAAATCAAAGTAAAAGAAACCAGAGAGAAACTGAGCAAAAGAAGCCACCAAGAGAAGAGGGAACGAGCACTCGGAGCGGGGTGGAGGCAGATAATGAGAGGGCAAGAAAATCCCTTGTCTTTGGCTCCTGCTGTCAGCTCAGAGGGGACATCTTGAGAGGAAAAAGAAGAGCCCCCAGCCTCAGGGAAGGGAAGGAGAGGCTGCCCCACACAGCTGTGAAGCAAAGCCATTGGCAAGATCTCTCTAAGGAGAGCAGTGGTCTTGCCAACAGTATCTTCTATTGTGTATTGCCAGTCATAAACCTTACCCTTCCATGCAGATAGCCAGGATTTTAAAATAAAACTGATCTTCTGTGTGAAATGACTCACTATGAACCTGCAAACAGTAGCCACTGTGGTGCTGTGGAGACCCATTCAGCTGACCGTGTAAGACTCACCCACAACTCCCATGGCTTCCATAATTGATGCAGCCCTCTGGCTTAGTTCTTAGGGTGTTCTTTTTTCCCACCTAGGCTGGAGTGCAGTAGTGTGATTTCGGCTCACTGCAACCTCCACCTCCCAGGGTCAAGCGATTCTTCTGCCTCAGCCTCCGGAGTAGCTGGGATTACAGGCACATGCCACCACTCCCGGCTAATTTTTATATTTTTAGTCGAGACAGAGTTTCACCATGTTGGCCAAGCTGGTCTCGAACTTCTGACCCCAGGTAATCCACCCACCTCAGCCTTCCAAAGTGCTGAGATTACAGGCGTGAGCCACCGCGGTCTGCCTCTGTTTTAGTTCTTTGAGGTGTGCACGTGTGGAATAAAAATGTCAGTGCTGCTGTGTCAGACCTCTTTGCAAACCAGCTGTAGTTTTTCCAGGCAGATACTTTTTAATGTGTGCCCAGCATATTTAACAGAAGAAATCGCCAGTATTTTACATACTGTACAGAAAGGGCAAGGAATTAGTCAGAAATAGCAGAAATACCACCTGGCTTCCAGGCTTTCATAGACCTGTCTACACATAGCTCTCACCCACTTTCAAAACCATGCAGTTATTTTTAGTGTGGCTTTGGAGCAAAGGTGGTCTGGCTCATCCAGCACCGCAAGGGCTGCAGCAACTGGGTCCCGTGATTCTTTTCTGTGGGGAAAACTGTATGGCAGCAGGTTGGACAGTGGCCACCTAACTTGTCAATCCAGCGTAGCGCTGAGCTTCGGAAGGGGCATTTTCTTTCATGTCTGCATTCCTAAGAAAGGCCCTAGCTTTCTTTTAGCAATGGAGTTTACATTCCTTCAACGCTCACCTATGCGTTTTCTATCAGCTACTGCATGCAAGGCACTGGTCTAAGAGAAGGAAAGAGTCAATGAACCGGGGAGGATGCTCCAGCAGCAGAGGCTGCGAGGGGCCAGGGTGACTCTGGGAGAGCGAAGGGCATTGTATGGAGGAAGGGGCGGTGCAGAGAGAAGGGTAGGGGCAGGGGGAGGAGTGTGCAAAGCTCCAGAAGGTGCGTTTAAGAAGGTGAGATGTCCTCAGTAGACTCCTTTAAAGAAGCCGGGTGTCCTACGCAAGGTCACAGAGTCCTTTGTGACAAAGTTTCCAGGTTCGTACTTTGGTGCTCCATTCAATGAGGATCTAGTTGTAATCAAAGAAAACGCCATGAAAGACAGGAAGCCGGGCCCCTAACACATGCAGTAGATGATGCGTAGCCATAGTTGCCTACTAAAATTTGAAAACCATATGTATATTCATTCAACAAATATTCAGTGTATATCCATCATGTGTCAGGCCCCGCGTAGGGCCCAGGAAGTCAGCAGTAAACAGAGCAGTCATCTTCTGGAGCTGACGTTCCGGCGCCAAGCTCCTCGAAAGGCTTTCCTCCAAAGATGCTCTCTATCTGTGCAGTCCACTGCAGCTACGTGGGTACTCGAGCTGTGGCTAGTGAATGAGAAAACTGAATTTTACATTTATTTCCTTTCAGTTAATTAAAATTGAAATTGAACCACAGTGGCTATGTGAGCACTTGAGGTGTGGCTAGTGAACAGAAGAACTGAATTTTAAATTTTATTCCCTTTTAATTAATTAAGATTGAAATTGAAAAGCTGCACGTGCCTAGCAGTTACCGTACTGAACATCCCATCCCCATGAGTTTGGAGCCAGGGGTAGAGGGAGGAGCTGGGGAGAGTGGAAAGACGGGAAACTCATAGTAAATGTGTAAAACTATTCTAGATAGTAAATCCTAGATGAAAAGAAAACACGACATAAAATCAGGGTCTCATGGAAGTAAGACCAAGATGGGTAACCCACTGGGCTTAGATGTTTACAAAAAGAATCTTTTCTGAAACTTGCTAGACCCAAGTCCAGCACACTGGAAATGGTGTGTGCACAGAATGTACCAGTCGCCAGTGAGGAAAATATATCAGGGAATCATCACCGCCCGTTCCGCCTGCCGCACAATCTCACAGGGAAATTGTCTGCTTCGCTTTTCCAGCATCGCCCTGATCAGGCCCCTCCGCCTCCTTCCATTCTGAAACCTCCTTGTCTAGTTGCTTCGGTACAGGAGACCTTTGGAAATCCAGCCTGGAGCTTCAGAACATCATGCAGCTCTTTCTTTATTTCCAGTGAGGTTTAACCATTTTCTTAAAGTGGGACTTTTATAATAAACTGTTGTAGAATTGAGTTAATTATGCAGCTGACGAAGAGAGAAGCAGTCACGAATTTCTGGCCCCTCCTCCACTCGCCATTCCACCCCATATGATAAATATTTTATGTCAAAAGAACCATTATAACACCATTGAGGATTTGATAGAAAATGGACCAGTTTGGAGCTCATCCAAAAGGAAAAATATATTATTAAAATCCTAAAAAGACAGAATTTTAATACTGCCTCACTGCATGGACTCAAAGAACATCATCCTGGACAGACTCCGATGACTGAAAGTCAGGTTTTAAAGAGCCTGTCACCTTCCAAAGCATCATTTCCTTTATCTGGAATGTGATAAATTGTACCCTGGCTTCTGATGTTTCCCATCAGCAAAATACATGTTATATAACAGGAATTATGAAAGTCATTGATGAAAATTAATCACAGTGGTTGTCTCCTAGCATTTATCAACTTCAGCAGAAATTGCCCATGTCGCACAGGTACTTGTGTTAACAGCGAATCAAGCACGTATTTAACAAATACTGTAGTTAGCAGAGAATACATCCTCGTGGGTCTCTGGATTCTCAGTGATTGATAACGAAGCATTGCACCATGGATGTCTTAGTACCGGAGTGCAGAGGAGAAACTAAAAATGTTTTCATACTTTATCCATTTCTCCCGCTCCTCATCAGCACTGCACACACACACAAATACACACATACACACAAGCACACACACACACAAATGCATACACACACAGATACAAACACACACACAAGCACACACATAGACACAAACACATACAAATACAAACACACATACAAGCACACACACAAATACAATCACACACACACACGCACACACACACACCCCTTTGCAGTTTATGCCACATTCCTCCATAATGAAAAAATTATACTTTCTTGATTCCAGGCATTGCTAATGAAAGGTGATGACTTCAGCGCCTTAAAACACTATAAACCTTTAGTGAATTTGTTTCTTACCCTGGACATATGGGGGCAGGGAGCCCACTCTCTTTCTGCAAGAACCACATATCTATGAGCTCCCTCTTGAATTACATCCAAACAAAGTAGCCATAGAGTAGGAATTTTCAGAGCTCTGTCAGAGGAGGGAGCAAAGTCAAGAGAAAAGTCAATCTTTTTTATTTTAGCATAGCTGGCTTCCTGGCTAGTCAGATGTTTCTTGAAGAACAGAGTGGAACCCAGGGATGCTGTTGAGAGTGTAGTGTTTGCAGAAGCACAGCCAGGACCCATGAGGCCACTGGCTGGTCAGTGCAGGGAAGGAGGGCCTTCTCGTGGATGCAGGGCGGTGGCCCCAGCAGACAGAAACTCAGGGACACGAGCAGCTACATGGCCACCATCACTAAGAATGATGACAAAACTATTAACTGGACGCCAGCCTCAAGTTGACAGCTCTGGGAAAATGTCCTGTTTTCATGGCCTCAAGGAAAATAAGTTATGTCGGTTCAGACCCAGGATCATGATAATAATAGCTATTTCATGTCTTCATTGAAAACCTCTCACAGACGCCAAAGACCTGTTGATAAACTAGAGTAAAAGGAATTCACAGTTCCACTCTTCTTATAAACCAAACTAAAAGGCTGATTTTAGAAATCGTTTTTTCTGACCTCCTGTTGGAAAGTTTGGATAAGCATAGCAGCGAAGCGTTTCCCCCTCTCTGTTAGAGAAGAAATGCCAGTCTTCAAAGACCGTTGTTTTGTTTTATTCGCTTCCAATTCATTCTTAGTAAACAATTGCGGATTTCTAAAAAGACCAGACAATAGCAGTTACCAGACGCTACATGCTTTCTAAAAGCTACTTTGAATAGAACTGCTTTCTCTGACTCTGCCTTCCCTACGCAGCAGGAAGGATGTCTAAAACTGCGGTACCTTCGTGTAGAAGCAGTGTCCAGTCTTCCCAGTGGATTCTCCTCAGCTGTCCTTTAGAGCTGATCTACACAGGAGTGTAAATGTTCCCGCCTGTGAGTAGTCTTCTACTAGACTACTTCAATAATAAAGAGAAAACTGCTACATTGTTTTGCAAAGTTTTGAAATTACTGTTGTTTTCTTCTAGAGACAGTAAAATACTAGCCAGAGTGGGGAGAAGAGCAGGAATGATGAAAGCAAGCAACTGTACGCACATCGTCCCCACTGAGGGGCCTTTGAATTTGCCACCTAAATGCCTGCACGCAGTGGGGACCCCAGGAAGGAGGAAAAGGGTCCCTCGTCTTTGCTTTATTTTGTCCATCATTAAATCAGAAGGACACGGTTTATGTCCCTCATCCTAAAAAGGTGAAGATGCTGCTTACATTGTGCGTTGCTATCATTGGCATTAGGGGAAACATATAATAAATGTATTTTTAAATGAAACAGTAATTTCCAAATGTCCTTAGGAAGCTGGTCACCCTGAGGCCCTGAGGTGCCTGCTCCCCTGAGCCCTCTGGCATGTCACCCAAGCTAGTTCACTGTGGTGTAGACAGCTGAAGCACTCAAGGCGTCAGATGTCTGACTCACATGGGAAGCACAAAGCCGGCCTTCAAAAGGCCTTATGTCCCCACTGATTAGCAAGATCAAAATACCCCTGTCCCTTTCCTCTCTGTGTCCAGCCTAGAAGTTTACATTCTAGGAGAATGAAAGCCGCCGTGCACCTCCCAGGAACCCGACGCGAGCCCTGGATTGATGGCAGTTTCCTGCGAAACCACTGGGAGGGCATGAAAAATCCCCACCGTAGGAACAAAAGTTTTTTAATCTAAAACACTATTAGAGTGAATAATGACTCCTAGAGGTTTGGAGCCAGAAATAAAGAAAAACAAAAAGAACAAAATAAATTTGAGGTAATTACTGGTGGGTAAATAGTCTCTTTGGCCTAACAAGTTCTTGGCTACATAGTCAGCATCCATGTTTTCTATTAAATTGTTGTCTTTCTGAGGCATAAGTACTGTTCTTCACTCTTGAAGCCTGTTTTGAATAAAGAAACAGAAGGTTGGATGAATTCTGTAGTGAGGTTGATCTCTCTCTAATGAAAATTAAAGTTCTGGCATGTCTTAGCTCGGCATGGTAATAATTACTTTGAAGAAAATGCACTTTAGGTGGTGGTGATGGCATTGTAAAAGTCGTAGAGAGTAAGAGCTGCAGGTCAAGAGAACCTTCCTATCAAACTCAGTTCTGTGCGCTGCACCATGCTCAGCATCTGTCAACAAACCAGCCTTTCCTAGGCTCGATGAAAGGAGTGTTGCCATGATCTTTGAGGGCTGATGAGTCTCCAGTGATTTGGAGCAAAATTAGCAGAATCCTATGAGCCTGGAGGAAGCGGTTCGCTTTCGTTTGTGTTGCTTTTAGCATGCTACTCATTTCAACCCCACTTAGAGAAGTGGCAGATCTTAGCTCCTCAGGCAGCTGGGATATGCCAGCCACGGAGGCCAAGAGCCATAAATCTTCAACACATTTTACTCTACACGCCTGCAGCCCCAACCTGCCATACCATTGCAACCTAAAAGAAAGAGAGGATTGAATAAACAATCCAGAAAACTCAAGCAAAACTCTGAAACAGGAAGCCAGGCTTCCCGCACTCGAAGACCTCGGGGTAAATTCCTCATCATTTAACACCTGAAATTTTACAAATATTTGGACTTCTCTTCGAAGAATGATAGAATTATTGGTCTAGAACACTGACTAGTCTTCTCCCAGCCCCATATTCAGGAAGGACAGAAGAATACATTGGAGACTGATGAATATCCACTCTGTTCCAAGGACCCCAAGGAAAGAAATTGGACAGACTTCACTGGTAACTTAATGAAAGACAAAAAAGGCATAGGTTTATATATATCCAGAGTGAAATTCACAAAGGCCTCAAGTCATTAAAAGCATTACATACTATTGCAAAAGAAAATAATCTAACTCCCAAAAGTTGAACTAAAAAAGTTCCTCTTCTTCAAAATAAGGTTTTACTTACAGACTTTCAGTCCCACTTAAAAGTTCAGAGCAATAAGATTCATTTCACAGCTTCACTAAATGAAAACTAATGGTGGACATGCCATTGACTAGACATAAGGTAAGCATGCTTTCTAGAGAAAATAAACAGAAAGGGAGGAGGTTTCTGTTTCCTTATCAGCTTCAGCTCTTTCTTAGAAATGATTGCTTGTCTGACCAGCATTTGTCATGAGTTTGTTTTCACTTTAAGAGTGAAAGGGAGAGATGACTGGGGAGTGATACCCATCTGCTCATCTTCAAGGATTGTGTAGGAATTGAGCTGAAGGGATTTCACTGCGGAAAGCCAGTATTGTTAAGAAGCAGCCTGAGAACGTGTAATCAACCTTTACAAATGATACGATAGTTATATTAGTAACATAATGTATTATATTTAAACTATCTTTCTAATTCCCCATCAACTACGGGCAAAAAAGGCGGGAGATTGAACTAAATAATAACATTAGGATGTTTAATGTGAACTCCAAGAAGACTAAAATAATGCAACTAGAGTTACAGTATGGCCTTTCAGGGTGACCATTCCTAATCCAAAAATCCAAAATCTGAAGGGCTCCAAAATCAGAACCGTTTTGAGCACCAACATGGTGCTCAAAGGTCATCTTGGAGCATTTTGGATTTCAGATTTTTCAGTTTAGGTTTGTTCGATCAGCAAGTATATGCAAATATTTCAAAATTCAAAAAACTCCCAAATCCAAAACACTTCTGGCCCCAAGCATGTCAGATAAGGAGCACACAGCTTCTGATGCACTTCAATCATTGTGAGACCTTTAAAATCTAACACCGTTTATAGCATTATGAACAGGTGGTTCTTCCAACCAGAATGGCCGTCAGTGGCACTCAACAGGTGGCACCGTGGCATAGGCTGTGGTTAATAAAACTGCGGCGTAGGAAGCTTTTAGCTTTGACACGTGCCTACTTCTCTTCAGCAATCCCACCCCTCCCATCCCACCTCACAAATCTGCACTAACTCAGTTACCTCGATGATACATCCGATGACTCCAGCATTCCCCTCCAACCAGCCTCACCCCGAAGCTCCCCATCGCACGGATGAGCCTTCTTTCCCATCATCCACCTACCAGCCCCCAGTCCCACCCCACTTTCGTCAGTTCGTTGATTGCAGCACGGCGTAGGAAGAACATGATTCCTTCAATCTTTTCCATACTAAAGTATTAATTATCAATAGCCGCAGTAGACCCTGACCTCACAGGAAAACCTGTACCTCATTCTCATCACCTTCTGAGCGCCTCACTTTCCTTCTTAAGTGGTGGCCTTAAGATTTCAGCTTTGCTTCTAGCCGCTGCCCGATCAACATGGGTTGAGGGGAACTGATTTCCTCCTGGATTGGGAAGCTGTGCTTGGAAAACCCTGTCCTAAAATCACATGACCCCTTTTAACCAAGCACATCGTGGCATTGGCTCACTAGTAATGGATTTCCACCAAAAACAAAAACGAGTTTTTTTTCTTTCAACAAGTTTTTTGTGTTCTTTTTTGTTTCTACTTTTTCACTCTTGGATTTCCATTTAAGCACTTAATTTTTGAACTTGATTCAGGGTTTTGTCTTGATTCCTGTTAAATTGTGGAAATGCGCAGCTCAAGTTGCCGATGTGAAGAAGGGGAAATTGAGGGTGTTCTTCAGCCCTTGACTTTTTTCTCTCCCTTTCTCTAACTTACCTAATACTGATCTAACTCAGGCATAGAAGGTCCATGAAGATGGCTACTGACCAAAAAGGAGGTTTCTAAATGTTGATTCCTACTGGTGTTTTTGGGACTTTATTTTGAGGACAGCATGAATGAAAAGGGGCAGCTCTGCAGCCATCCGCATCCCCTCAAGTCGAATAATCAGTCTGAGGAAGTCAACAAAAAGAACTTTGTGGATGGAAATGAACTCCTTAATTCCAGAAGATTAAAAAGACTTTTTTAGTAGAAGGAAATAAAATGTAACAAAAAAAGTGCCCTTCGAAAATGTCAGTTATCTTGGAAGGAAAGATGAGTCATGGAAATCCCGGTTGGATCACAAAGATGAATCAGATGCGCCCTTTGAAACTGGCATTTACGGAGGACAAGGGTTCCTCACCAGCACCCGCGTCCCTTCCTAGCAGCCGCTGAATAGTAAGAGAAGCCTCTAGAATTATCTTACTGCATATAATTATTTATTAACTCCTAGAATTAAGATACACGTGATGCAATAAATAAGCTCAGGATCTTCAAGTGTGCATGTGTGTTGTATGTGTGTGCCCGTGTATGCCTTCCTAGACCTCTTTACACTTATGTTCTGAAATTGAATACATCTTACATTTATCAAGTATTTACATATTGTCTGTATGCGTGTATTTCCAGCGGAATAACAATATCCTATCCTAGAAAATCTTCTCATCCTCTACTGCTCAATATAGGATTTTAGTTATTTTTAGCACTTTATCTTATCTGAGAACCTAAAATGAAGCCTAGTGTGTGTTTTTTTAATGTCCTGCAATTTTATTACAAGACACTGTTGCCTTTTAAAATTTGTCATGTTTTTATGTCAAGCCTGTGCCAGATGTTCCTAAGTGTTTTGAACAATAGCTGGTTTTGAAAGCATTGGGCTCTCTCCACATAGCTCTGCTTGCTGTGTGCCTGGATGCTCCCTGCTCTCTGAGCACGGTGCAGGGCGGGGTGGGGAGACGTCTGCGATATGGGAAAACCTGGGAAGCTGGGCGCTGCGCAGACTGTTCTGCCTGGGGTCTGATGTTGGCTGTGCCGGAGCTCACTGTCTTTCCGTCTCCCCCAGTTCCTTTCCCACTGATCTCTGTATGCTGTTGGCTTAGAGACAACAGGAACTCCCAAAATGAACAGACAGAGAGTTGGCTCATGGTTGGGAAAGGAGGCAGGAGTGGGTGGGCAACACCGGAACCACATTTGCACCCTGAGGAGCTGGGAGATTCCGCTCACCTCTCTCCCTCTCTCTGTAAGAATGTGACATCCCACTCAGGGGGTTTCCAATTGTCCTTACTCTCGTTGGCAGGAACTTAAAACATAACTGAAGCGTGAACAACTGTGTATTTTGACAAGCGACGGGCAACATGCCGTGGCCTTCAGAGCCCAGCACACCAGGTCCATCGTTCCATCATTGAGGGGGTCCCTTGAGAGAGGGGGCAGAGGACATTGTGCAGGGGCAAAATCAACCACAAAGAGAAAACTTTCCCAAAACCCGTCCACAGACTTTTTTGTTTAAAAAAGTAATAATGTTTCCGTCTCTGAACACCAAGCCAGTTGACCCATTTTTCCTTCATGTGATTTGTGAGCTATTTCAGAATCTCATAAGTCTCTGACAGGTCAGGAATGTGGAAATGGGAAGTGTCATCCTGTAGAATTTCTCTTCTCTGGAATTTATCTTGGGTTACTTTTTAATAAAAATAACAGTGTTATGCTGTCGCTGCGGACTTGGGGCCATTTTACTCTTTGTACGTCACTGCCCGTCTTTTTTAATGCGTTCTTTCTGGAAGGCAGGCAAGCTTTTTTCTTGTTTGTAAAGATCTCCTCTCCTGCTGCCATGAGAGATAACCTGAAAAGACAGAAAATTTCCAGTTTAAACTGTGAACACCATTCATTGATTTCTTTACAGTGCTTTAAATCTTATTTCGTGGCCACTACAGTGAAGCAAATATTATTTTAAAAGCTTCATATGAAATAATCGTTAGTGTCTTGTTCCATTTCAAAAATGGCAGGTGTTTCCTGTGCCTTTGGGCAGGTTTCATTGTTTGTCTTTTGTTTGTGCATCCAAATTTCCCATTGTCTGGGACATGCACAATGCATATCATGGAAGGTCATTGTTCCAGTTCACGTGATTTTATTTCCAAACCTGGTGTGGGTTCTGATGGATGCTGGCAGCTGTGCGACTGTGTACCCATTTCTTACTAGCCGTGTGGTTTAGTGACTAAACAGTTTATTTCTTTATACGTAATATTTCTCAGAGTTGAGACGTCCGCTACCTGTTTCCACAATTTAAAAGGAAGCATGATTAGTTGTAGGTTTTTTCTGCCAACACTATGACTCATTCGGGGTGTCTGTTCCACTTGAATAGCACATGTGGGCTGCAGAATATTCATATTGATGGAGAACTCCAAACTTTAGAATTTCCATTCTACCTGCCACCCAACCAGTACCAACTGTGTTGAGAAAGCGTTTTATAGGTAGGGAAATGTTTACAAATGTTAGCCTTCTTTACCTTCACAGAGTTGACATTTAATTGGACCATTAGTAGCAAGTGCAATTTTAAGAATGCTTTAGGGCCGGGCGCGGTGGCTCACACCTGTAATCCCAGCACTTTGGGAGGCCGAGGCGGGTGGATCACGAGGTCAAGAGATCGAGACCATCCTGGTCAACATGGTGAAACCCCATCTCTACTAAAAATACAAAAAATTAGCTGGGCATGGTGGTGCTTGCCTGTAATCCCAGCTACTCAGGAGGCTGAGGCAGGAGAATTGCCTAAACACAGGAGGCGGAGGTTGCGGTGAGCCGAGATCGCGCCATTGCACTCCAGCATGGGTAACAAGAGCGAAACTCTGTCTCAAAAAAAAAAAAAAAAAAAAAGAATGCTTTAAATATTACCTTCAGAGGGCATCTGTGGCAGAGGGTAGTGAAGTATTTGACGACTTTTCTTTAAAAAGCAAAAATCAGAACAACTTACAGGACAGTCCTCCTGATGTGATCAGCTAATAAGAAATTTGAAGCAGCCACTAGACTTAGGTGAAACTTAGGATTGAGGCAGAAAGCTGCTCTCTCCTGTCCTTCCATGTGGCTTAGTCACACTCAGGGGGGGTTCCTGTGTTGAATAAAGTGGTATACCCCTCCGGGTGTAGCCACTGCTCGCCCGTGTTCGGCTGTGCACATGAGAGAAAAATATCCAAGCCGCAGGGTGTGAGGACCTAGAATCCAAGGTATCCCCGAAATTATATCTAACTCTGCCAAGCTTTGCCTGAGACTCTGTGACATCCGAATGCCTCCATCCCCCCACATCTGGAATTGGCTCCCTTCCACCTCTGTGTTTCCCTTATCCCCTGTTAAGTGTAAGTTAATCAGGCACGTGCCAAGGCGCAGCATCCGCTTTATTTTTACCCCCTTTTGGATCCTAAGGCTCTTCAAGGGTAGAATGCAGTCCTGCGCAGCTGGGGTCAGTTTTGGCACGGCCACAGTAGAGACTTGGCACCCTGGAGTAACTCGAGATGATCCAGCTTGCGAGTTTGCAACTGAACTGAAGTTTTTTAAATGTCCATCATAATCGTGCCATGTCCAATTTTAGTACTTGGTATGAATTAGAGGAAAAAGGAGAAAACACTGTTCCCTTGGGTCACCATGAATTGTCATGACACATTGATTGACAGCGTACGGTGGTCCAGGGGCTGTGGGAGCACTTAGCATCCATTCACACTTCCTCCTAGGACAGCTCCGTGATGCACCCCCTTTTTACGAGGAGGAAATTAAATGAAGAACAATGATGTGAGCTGCCCAAAATCACATCATTAGAGAGTTGAGGAACCAAAATCTGACCTGAGATCTGGAGCCAACACTTAACTTACCCTAAGGGGCATCTTTTAAAATTCGCGTATGATGTTGCACACTTGAAACTCAGTTGTTCAGAATTATTCTTTCTTCCTCAACTGATAACTTCCACATCAACTCTTTCGTTCCTACACAAAATAACCCAGAGAAGAAGCAAAGGTACATAAGACCACAGTTTTGTGAATTAAATACCCATCCTTTCCCCATCTGTTTGCGTTATCTACTCCCTTTCCTCTTTTGGAAGCAGCTCTGTTCCAGGAATTGGCAAATCGACTTGGCTCTTTCTGCTTTCCTCTTTGCTCCCAGGGAATCTCCTGTGTGTAAACCAGAGCCTTCTCCAAATATGGTAAATGCTTTCCTCACCTCCCTCCACACCAGTGCCCCCCTCCTCCTGCTCTCCTGCTCTGTCCCACCGCCCCACCCCTGCTCTGTTAACCTCATGCTGATTATCCTTCTGTGGTTTCATCAAGTGGATAGCTGTCCCCTCTTCAGAAGCATTCCTGAGTCAAGAACACCCTGGATGTATTGGAAGTGGTTCAAGTCTTACCCTCTAGGTCAAGGGGTGGTATTGTGTAGCTCTGCCAATTAATCTCCATAGAGGATTGTTTAATCCTAAAAGTAACTCTTATAACTCCCGGTTTTAAGCCCTTTCTTTCCTGGGTCCCTTTTACTTTAGTCCTTATCTACTCAAATAGGGCACACAGAAGACGTGCCGCACTGTAAGATGAACTGTTGCCCAGCTGGACTCTGAGATGCAATGCGTCTTGCCGCTCCAGTGTGAGGATGGCTCACTGGGTGGTAAGCATGTTGACTTTGGCATCAAATTCCAGCCCTTCCACCTCTGTCTCAGCCCCTGGGTGAGCCAGGTTCCCCTTTGCCAGTGAATTCTGCCTCTGAAAATGGAGTCACAGTTACTGCCCCCAACAGCTCCAACGTGGCGATATTATTGAGATCAGTGTGGTGCCTGTCATTGTGCAGAGGCTCAAGAGATGATGGATACCGTCATGTTCTCTCTTTCTGTGGAGCGTCCGCAACAGACATCCTCAAAGTGATGGAAAATGCCAGTCAGTTGGGCATTGCAGGGGCTGTCGGGTTTGTGGGCAGGCATCCTGCAAGGAAGGCTCCCATCAAAGTCTCATAAAGGAGGTATTTTGAACCTTGGGTCTTTTTAAATTTTTGACAGAGCTGGGAGCAGTGTCTCACGCCTGTAATCCCAGCACTTTGGGAAGCAAAGGTGGGTGGATCACTTGAGGTCAGGAGTTCAAGACCAGCCTAGCCAACATGGCGAAACCCCATCTCTACTAAAAATACAAAAATTAGCTCAGCGTTGTGACACACACCTGTAATCCCAGCTACTTGGGAGGCTAAGGCAGGAGAATCACTTGAACCTGGGAGGCAGAGGCTGCAGTGAGCCGAGATCATGCCACTGCACTCCAGCCTTGGTGACAGAGAGAGCATCTATCTCAAAAAAAAAAAATTGACCGAGAAAATCATCATAATTATGCTACATCTTTATATGAGAGTGATCTGTACAAGTTTTTATTCGTTTAATTTTTCTTCTCTGCTGCAGAACCATTTTCAGAGCCTTCGACATTCCCTGAGTAAATTAAGGCTTTGTCAGCCTCTGTTCTGATTTGGGTAATTTATACGTCATTATGCGGAGTAAGCACCAGTAGAATCACAGTGTCTATTTCAGCTGGACAAAACTTTTGCTAAGGGAAGAACTGACATTCACCGGCTGAGGGATATTTGGGGAGGTATGATAGCTTGCGATGGAGCGTGGCCTCCTGCTGGTTCATCACAGTACCAGATGCCTTCCTCACTCTCTTGCGTACCACTTCTGATCTTATTGAGAAGAACTAGGTTAGGTATAAATAAGGAAATAGTCTCTTACCTCCACCCACTTCACTGATGCTGGCAGAGCAGCAGTCTAGAACTATCTGTGTCAGAAGGTCAGAGCCTCCTCCTGTTGCAGTGACTGCTCTGGTTGCTGCTTGGTATCACGTGAGCCACTGACCTTCTTAACTACATTTTAATCGTACTGCCTTGATTCATATTCTTGGTAGATGAATTGTGATTTATTATTCAATAATCATTACCCCCCCATCACTATTTTTCTGATAGTTTTGAGGGTTTTAGCAAATTTTTATGCCAGTTTTGGAAACTTTATATTTTTGTGTAAAAATTATTGTTTTTACATTACATATTTGTTTCACATTGTAAATTACCAGAAGGAGTGCCTCTCACACTTTAATGTGCACACAAGAAGTGTGAGCCCCTTGGTAAAGCACAGATACTCGTTCAGCAGGACCGGGGTCCTCAAGTTCTGCAGTTGCCCTAAGCTCCCCAGTGACATGGTAGCTGCTGGCCCAGGGGCCCTACTTGGAGTTTAAGGCCCCTGAGGAGCTTTCTGAAGCCCTCTTGGAGAGCTGAGGCCAAGTGCGGCCTAAGGTGTTCTCCTGAGGCTGACGCATCCTTCCTGCCGTGTTGAAGCCAGGTTATTAAGCAGATAATTCACTGTATGCCTAGAAGACATATCCTAAAAGTGACCTTCTTTGCTGCAATATGGAATTAGACCTGTCTTCACTCAGTGATCGTTGATCTTTAGAATGGCTAGTGTGGTTCATCTTATTAAGAGGAAAGCTTTAATTTTTCCTATTATGTTGAACGTCACTGTGTTGAGTTATTGATTATCCCACCAGCTGAGACGTGGGTGGGGTGTGTCTTGCACACCTGGGAGAGCTAGGGTGGGAGTGGGGAGACTCGCTTATACCGCCATGCCAGCTGCAGCATTCTGCACATGGTCACCGGCGTGCACCGTCAGACAGTTCTTGGTTAGGACATCACTATTCTCCAAGCAACAGGTGCCGTCTCCACCCTTGCTTGGGGTCAGAGTGCTTTGATCCAGATGCAGCGTTGGTTGCATCTGTCATTATCAGCTCATCGGCAGCTGTCCTTCCTCTGGGGTGAGCCCGGCCCTCACTCCTGCCTGCGTTTCCCGGCTGGTCACTCTCCTGGCCTTCCAGTTTACCTCCTGGCTCTGGAGGTGCCTGGGCAAGGGCACAAACCCTCCCCAAATCTGTCTCCATGCCAGGACCCGGCACATCCCTGCAGCTGCTCCTGGGCGTGCCCACCCCACCCCCTTGGATTTGAGGTCCCCTGAACTAATGGGCTTTCCACAGGGAATCAGGAGGGTGGGAACTGTGATGCCATTAAAATCATTTGACTCAGGAAAAGCGTTTCGAAATAATCCCCAAGGACCAACTCTATACAGAAACTCCTCCCCCGCCTTCATTTTTTTGGCTTTGAATATGGAGAAATTCATTAGGTTGAGCTAACCTTGGTGAAATAATACTAAAAATAGAGATAATAGGAAAACATGTTAAAGAAGGTAAAATCATCTGAATGCATGCTTTATGAAATTCAGCCTAATACTTAATGGCTTTATTGAGACCTAATTTGAACATATCACAAGTAGATTTCAACAAAAATTTCTTCTTTGCAAAACTTTTCTGGAAAAAAAAAAGTATGCTGTCAAAATATTTCTCTTATTAGCAATCAAAACCCAGTTTGGAAAAGTGAGTGGTTTGCGCCGAAAAAGAACAAACAGGGCTTGTGGGAATTCAACAGAGGTGTAACCCACGGCCTGGAAGAATGTTAAAACTACAGTCACATTTTACACAATTTTGGCAAAGGGAATAGCCCAGGTGTCTCAAATCAAGATGTAAAGTGAACTGAAGAATTTCAACAGGCCTCATTAGGCCTTTGTTCTTTTTAAGCAGAGTTTTCTGCTTTCTGCTAAAATGCGGTGCGTGCAGCTTTAATTGTCTCTCCCTTTATTCAGGTTCTTCACTGGCATACCTAAAGTATCAGGGATTTGCTGCTCGAATCATTTGTAAATAAAACTCAGATGTAAGGAAATATAGACAAGTGGGGGCAAGTCTTGTCCAAAAAAAAAAAAACAACCAGATATGGAACAAATTCAGAGAATGTTAGATGTAGGGAGGACCTAGTACACGAGCAAACCTCCTTTCCTGGTTGAGGAAACCGAGGCCTTCCACGGTCCAGAGGCGCACCCGCAGCCTCGCCGGACAGAACGGGCCCTTTCCCCCAGGTCCCTCGCCTCAGGGGATGCCCCGAGATATAAAAAGATTCTGGAATTACAGCTAAATCAGGAGGCTTTTTACTGTTGATTTAAACAGCTAAGAGAAAATACTAAATGGAGTGAACTGTTTCCAAGAAACAGAAATAATCAGTGAAATTTCTTTTACAAGGAAATAATTAAAACAAATGCCATCCGTGTGAAAAGTAGTATTAAAACCCCACTCCACTGGACACTTCCTGAATGCTGCATTCTCTGCAGACAGCATTTGAACGATAGTTGGGAAGCAAAACCCTTTGAAACCACTGGGAAGAATATTCCTAGTCTGACCTAGACAGTCCCTAGTTAGACAAGGACTTCAGTCCCGAGGTGTATTTCATTCTCCACAGTGTGATCATGGTGGCGAGCTCCGCACTGGTGTCGGTGGACAGAGTCATGGATGGAAGCTGCTTCAGAGGAAACAGAGCCTCCATGTTCCATGAGGACCCACTTCGCACACTGTCTGGGGACCACCTCACGCACTATCTGGCTCCCATAAAAGGGAGACCATGGAGCTGGGAGCCTTTGGGCCCCATCTCCCGTGGTGCTGCATCCTGACCCAGCAGCACCTGCCTAATTCCACAGGCACAGTGGAGACTGTACCTTCTGGTCTTAGGTAGCTGTGGCACGGCTTCTTGAAAAGGGGCAGTGACCACTGAGGGACATCAGACAACATCTGAAGACATTTTTGGTTGTCACACTGCAAGGAGGGTGTTCCTGGCATCCTGTGGGGCATAGGACCGCCCCATGGTGAAGAATTATCTAGCACAGATTATCCAAAGTGCTGCAGGTGGGGGGCCCTGGGCTAGAGCAGGGCTCATCACCGTAAGCTAGGAGAAGAGTACGCGTGCAGGTGCACCCAATGGAAGGCCTGGCCCTCAGAAAGCCCCTGCAAAATTCCTTGGGGTGACCTTGCATCTTACAGCTCATTTCTGTCATTTATTCAGCAAATACCTGAGTTCCTACTGTGTGTCAATCCCCGTACCTCAAATTTTTCACGGTTGCCGTGTATATAAAACCAGCATCATTCGTGTCGTGCTGCTGTCGGACAACTTCTCTAAGATCAGAAAATAGAAGTATGTTAGCTAGTCGAAAAGGATTTTCATTCGCCGAATCATAAATAGAGAAAAAAACAAACCCTTCTATTCATTAGTAAACCTCTCCATTCCAAATGTCTTCAAACAAACCAATTATGGTACACACTTATTTGAGGACAGTTTTTTTTCTCAAAAACAGCTGCATAGTGCTATAGCATCCTTGTTGATTAGCCAAATAGAATAAATTCTTTCCACAGCACATTTTTAAAGACTTAGGGGAAAAAAAAACAAGACTTGAAGTTTTCATAGAACAATGTGCACCCGTCTTCCGCCCACTTCCCCAGAGAGAAATATATGAATCACATAGCAGTAAACGAATAAATTATCAAAACAGGTGCTGGAAAGTAGGGACCATGAATCATCTTTTTCCCTAGATACTTTGTAAATAAAACAGCATGTATTTATGGTAACTTTGTGCATAAACTTCTATTTACAATGAATTATATAAAATAAATACAATGTCATACAAAGTAAATAAAATTGAATCTATTAAATAGCACTTTAACAATTATGTTAAATCATTTTCTTAAATTGATACAATTTTGAAAGAGAGATTTGAATAGGAGAAATCAACAACAGCACAAATTACTCCTGTATTCAGACCTTAAGGAACTCTATCTATTTTAATGAGTAAATAATTCGTTTCTCGAACAGTTTTTTAATAAGGTCAAAGATAGTTGCGTCACATTTTCCTGTTTAAAATATACACTTTGAATAACAGAAAAATAATCTGCAGATAATTTTTTAAAGATTTGTACTCAGTTTAGTGGTAATAGAGTTCTGTTTATATTAACCTTAAGAAAGAGTATTCAGAATGGAGTTTGAGTGGCCATTTCATTTTGAGTTATGGATATTATTGTATAAAACATGTACACAAAATTTCACGGATGATTTTACCTAATTTCGACCATAGATTCTGACAGAGAACCAACTCAACTAGCTCTTGTAAGCATGACTTTTGATGTACCACATTTTTAAAGTAACCCTTGTTTATTTTTGTAATGTTTGTTCCAACTTATGGGGATAGTGCTGTGTTCTGTGTATCCACACTAGGATGTGGCCTTTTTGAGCTACAGAAGATGCGTCAGAACGGGGTCCAGAAAAAACAAATAGGACACTCATTATTTTCTTGTTGATTTGATTGGCCATACATAACATTCACAATACTCATGGGGACAAAAGGAAGAGAGAGGGAAAACAATTGGATCTGAATCTTGCAAGCTAATCTTTTACACATTTTACGCTTTAAAGGTTGATGGATTCAGAAGTTAATCGATTGTGTTTTTATTTGATAAATGCTAATATTGTACTGCAGTTCGATTATGATTTTGAGAGTTACATTCATAGGTTTATATCAGGTAAAGAATAGATTTTGTTGGGGGGTGATTTTTAGATTGTAGGAGGTTATATACACGTAATAAACCAAGACACTAATAGGAGGATGCAATCAGTGGTTACTTTGTGTCAGCCCTGCCCGCCCCCCTGGCTTTTTTCTGAGACAGAGTCTTACTCTGTCACCTTGGCTGGAGTGCAGTGGCACGATCTCAGCTCGCTGCAACCTCCACCTCCCAGGTTGAAGCGATTCTTGTGCCTCAGCCTCCTGAGTAGCTGGGATTATAGGTGCACACCACCACACCCAACTAATCGTATTTTTAGTAGAGACGGGTTTCACCCTGTTGGCTAGGCTGGTCTCGAACACTTGGTCTCAAGCCATCTGACTGCCTCTGCCTTCCAAAGTGCTTGGATTATAGGCATAAGCCACCGCGCCCGGCTGTGTCAGCCCTTTTCAAACTGCAGCAACATTCACACTGATGCACTAGGCCACGGAGAGGTGAGCCGCTGGCAGGTGAGGTGCGGAGGACGGAGGAAGGACTGCTGCGCAGGCAGTGAGTGGCATCTGGCAGATGCCCAGGTGAAGTTTCCTACCTTGTTCACTGCTACACACCGTAAATGTGATCAAAAGAGTGGTAGCATGTTTATACTGTGGCTCACTCTGTGTGAGAAGGAAAATTAAACACCAAAGCATCTATAAAGAAGCAAAATTGCCCTATAAGCATGCAAATTAGGTCATAATCTTAAATCAATTACAGAGAAGTACATAGAAGACCTGGAAGGGCATTCTAGAAATAGCTACCATCTTGATGCTTCATCTATTCTTAATCTCTTAAGGGAATTTTACTCCTTATTAAAACAAGAGAAAGTCCAAGGTGAACTCCAAAACCCTCCGTAAGTATCCAATTCCATGATTGTCCCAAGGGAACGTAACCAGTAATTTCAACCCTCGGGGGGTCACAGGCCAGGTGGACTCCCTCGAGCCCTTGCTGTCAGGTGGTGGCTTGAGTCCCCCTGCTCCTCTAACAAGGGCACTGTCCAGCAATTAATATTACTTCTGATTCCCTGGACTTGCTATGTTCTCTGGCATCTGGAGTGCCTGGCTACCGTCTTCATTCTCTATGTGTCTTCTGCTCATGCTTGAAGCCCACACCCAGTGTCACCTTCTGGGGAACGCTGCTCCCAAATACCTGCCTTCCCAGGCCTAGTCACAGCCAAGCCCTGTGTCCTTAGCAGCCCCCAAAGCTGCTCTCAGCCTTCGCCATCCCCCAGTGGACTGTGAGCTTCTGGAGTAGGCTCCTTCCCTCGCATAGAGCAGGTGCGTAGCAGCACTTAGCGAGGAAGGCTGAGGCAAGCTCAGTGGTCCAGTTTCCCCACAACCAGGGTTTAGAAGGAACGGAGAAAGGAGGGGATGGGGTTACCATTGTAGGGAAAGAGTGATATTCACAACTGACCGCAAGGAACAAAAAAACCACAATAGGAACTAAGAGGGCTTAGAAATCTGAAGCTGTTCCCATAAAGGAAATGCTCACCCTAAATCTGTGTCTGTTGAGGGAGGCACAGTGATTCTGATAGTTGGCGGTTACGGGGTGTGGACGGTCTGTGGGGACAGTGTGCGGATGGGCCCTGGGGACAGTGTACGGATGGGCCATGGGGACAGTGTACGGATGGGCCATGGGGACAGTGTACGGATGGGCCATGGGGACAGTGTGCGGATGGGCCATGGGGACAGTGTGCGGATGGGCCATGGGGACAGTGTGCGGATGGGCCTGGTGACAGTGTGCGGATGGGCCATGGGGACAGTGTGCGGATGGGCCCTGGGGACAGTGTGCGGATGGGCCATGGGGACAGTGTATGGATGGGCCCTGGGGACAGTGTGCGGATGGGCCATGGGGACAGTGTACGGATGGGCCATGGGGACAGTGTGCAGATGGGCCATGGTGACAGTGTGCGGATGGGCCCTGGGGACAGTGTGCGGATGGGCCATGGGGACAGTGTGCGGATGGGCCATGGGGACAGTGTGCGGATGGGCCCTGGTGACAGTGTGCGGATGGGCCGTGGGGACGGTGTGCGGATGGGCCGTGGTGACGATGTGCAGATGGGCCGTGGTTATGGTGTGCGGATAGACTGTGGTGACGGTGTGTGGATGGGCCTTGGTGACGATGTGCAGATGGGCCGTGGTTACAGCATATGGATAGACCGTGGTTACAGTGTGTAGATGGGCCATTGTGACAGTGTGTAGATGGGCCGTGGTGACAGTGTGAGGATGGGCCGTGGTGACGGTGTGCAGATGGGCCGTGGTTACAGCATATGGATAGACCGCGGTTACAGTGTGTAGAACGGCCATTGTGACAGTGTGTAGACGGGCCGTGGTGACAGTGTGAGGATGGGCCATGGTGATGGTGTGCGGATGGGCCATGGTTACAGTGGGTGGATGGGCCGTGGTGACAGTGTGAGGATGGGCCGTGGTGATGGTGTGCAGATGGGCTGTGGTGATGGTGTGTGGATGGGCTGTGGTGACAGTGTGCATATAGGCCATGGTGACGGTGTGCAGATGGGCCATGGTTACGGTGTGCAGATGGGCCGTGGTGACAGTGTGTGGCTGGTCCGTGGTGACGGTGTGTGATGGGCCGTGGTGACAGTGTGCGGATGGGCCATGGTGACGGTGTGTGATGGGCCGTGGTGACGGTGTGAAGATGGGCCGTGGTGACAGTGTGCAGATGGGCCGTGGTGACGGTGTGCAGATGGGCCGTGGTGACGGTGTGTGGCTGGGCCGTGGTGACGGTGTGCGGATGGGCCATGGTGATGGTGTGTGATGGGCCGTGGTGACAGTGTGTGGTTGGGCCGTGGTTACGGCATGTGGATAGGCCATGGTTACAGTTTTGGACAGACTGTGGTTAAAGTGTGTGGAATGTTGAGAAACACTAAGTAACTATCAGCCTCCCTGATTGCACTGAGCAATCTTTGTTGTAATAAACCCTACAAGGGTTTCGGCCACATGCTCAAGTTAGAGAATAAAACAAGTGCAGGGTTCACTTTGTAAGAAGAGAGACTTGGGTGTGCTTCTTGTGCAAAGCATGGTGCCAGGAAAGTAGAATGGCTCCTGGAGGTGGCCGACCCCCACTCCAGTCTAAGCCGTCATTTCTAGCCAGGTGATTTGGGTGTATCCCTTAGAGGCTTTGATCCCTCCTCGTCTGTAAAAAATGGAAATGAAAATACTCATCTCATAGGTTTTATGTGGAGCTATAAGTCACCTAATGCAGCATATGTAGTGGAGAAGTGCTATTGCTATTATAATTGTATAATTAATATATATAGTATATAATACATTGATATGTAATGTATTAATATGTAATATATTAATTATAGCACTGTTATTATTTCTCCACTCTGGCCCACAAACTGAGATTCAGCCCCTTCTGTGCAGGGAGTACACAGATAGAAAAGTGAGATGCTTATGCTAAAGACCGTGATGTAGGGCGGAGACGGAAGCGTGGGATCTTCTACTAGTCGTGACAGGGCATGCGACACCCACCCTGCTGGCCATCCCCATCAAGGGCTGCTGGAAGGGTCTACTGAAAATGGCCCACGGTCGGGTGTTAAATGAGGCACGCAAAAACTCATTATCCAGAAAACTCACTTAAATGGAGCGATTGATACTCACATATACCAGTGCACTGGCACAGTCAGTATCGCCAAAGGCTCGAAGGTCAGCCTTGCTGAGGGCCAGCCCCTGAGCCGCTGGAGGCATTGAGAATGGCATCTCACATCCCCAAGGAGAGAACTGCGATGCCCGGGCAAGATGGGCGCTTTCGTGTAGGCGTTTACATGGCCAGAGGGGCTCTGAAATGTGTTGGGACAGGACCCTTCCAGGGAAGCTAAGCGTCCGCTGCATCCACCACCGTCCACTGCAGGCTCAGACCTGCCCCAGGGGCCAGCCCTGCAGTCGGTGGCCCTGAGCTGGGGAGGAGAGCAGGCGGCTGCAGACCCAAGGCAGCCCCCGCTTGTTTCTAAGAGTAGGTGGCTTCCAGGATCTGGAGTTGGTTTTGCTAAATACACCTTGGCCCCGAGACTCAGGCGGGCAATGGGGCCAAGTAGGCAGCCTGGGGAGTGGCATCACGGTTTCCTCTAGTAAGGAGATTCTGAGGCTTCCTTCTCTCCAGACCCGCTCCTGCCCGGCGGGCACAGCCGCACGGAGCCACCTCGGCCTCCACCTCTGCGGAGCCCTGACCTGCCCTGGCTGGGCTGTGCCTGGGTTTGGGACAGTTCGGCGTGTGTTAGAGCAGCAGAGCTTTAGCTGCGCTGACGGTGGGTTTTCTCTCCTGCGGCTCTTCCTTACCTGCGGCTCAAACACGTGTGCCTCGGGTTGTTCCTAAGGCTTCCCCCTGGACTGTGTGACAGAAAAGGGACTAAATGATGGGTACGTTCAGAAGACTTGACAGTGCCACCTTCAGAGTGAAATGCCAAAAGTGGCCCAGGAGGCTGAGGGACAAGGGCCTATGTAAGCTTGATGGGAACAGAACTCCTAAGCTGTAAGGTAACATTTATATGCAACGGGAAACCTGAGAGCGAGGCTTAAGAATAGCTTCATCACCAAACCTCCCTCCAGGGCGGCGGCAAGCTGGCCGGCAAGTGCAGGCTGCGTTTCCCCAGCTGCAGCCCGGCAGCTGCCAGCACCTTGGGAGGCGCTGGGAGCGCGCTGGTGACGTCTCTTGGCCAGCAGGTGTGGGCGTGGCTCGGAGCTCCAGACACTACTTGAAAAGGGAAGGTTTCTGGGACGTCTGGCACCATGGCCTCTCCTCTGCCCAAATCTCAAGATTTATTTTTACTCGTTGAACGAGAAAGAGAATGAGCCCTGTGCTGCCGTGCTCCAAACTGCTGCCCCATTTTTAGACCACAGAGCAAGATGAATGCTGTTGGAAGGAATGTGTTTATGAGAGAGGCAGTTTTTATCCATCACAGAGCAATGCCTGCAACTTTAAATGTGGCATGGGCGGGGGAGAAAAAAAAAGCATCCCTGTGATGAGTCAGCAAAATAAATTATTTCACCCCTCACATAAATGAGGATTTGATTAGTTCATTGATTGCAGTTTACTAGTATGCAGCACAGACTCGAATTTAAATGCGACTTGAGGGAAAACTCTGACATCAGAATCTGTGCATGATGAACTGTGTTGCTCAAACTTCAAAGGTCTGGTCTCCACCGCTTCCGGGACCTCCCCCTGCCTCCCAGGGGACAGATTCCCCGTGTGATCCCACAGGCCAGCTGCTTCGAAGCCGTCTCTCTCCATGGGCCCCACCTGACCCATCAGCTCCCCGGTCTCCACTCCTTGCAGTCTGCCCTCACCCTCTGTGGCCCTGCGATCTCTGTCCTGTCTCCTTGCCACCAGATTTTCCACCTCATCCTTTCTTTAAGCAGCAGACAAGCAGACCCCTCCTTCCTCTGTGTCTGGCGTCTCTGGTTGGGTTTATAAAAGCAAGACACTTCTCCCAACTCATGCAGGGCAGCCTCGCAGATGAGTGTCTTTGGGGAGACCTAGCCTGACCCATGAATGAGCGGGGGCAGCCCTGGCGGCGTGAGAGCGGGAATTGAAACCTGCCCTCGCCCCAACCGAAGATCACGTCGCTTCCCTTTTCTATAAAGTAGTGTATCATTTGGGGGACATTACATGTCTGTAAAGCACCATCATCCTTCCCTCTAATCTGTGGATGTGCATATCTGTGAGAGTGTGCCTGTGTGAGAATCCACCCTTCATGATTTAGTTGAAATCACAGAGCAACGATCAGCAGCAGCAAAGATGACCCTCACAGCCAGGGATCCCAGGCGCGATGTGGTCAGCGTCACCTCCGTGCGGGAGGGTCTGACTCAGGGAGTCCTTCTCAGACCCCTCTGCCTTCCCTACGGTCCGCCAGACTCCCCATGCAAGGGAGGATGACGGACATCAAATCAGCTGTAGGCTGTTCTCCTCCATGCACTCTCATGAGCAGTAACACCTCGCTGCATGGCTCTCCAGGACTGCAGCTCCAGGAGGAGAGCTGGCCCCGGAAGCAGGCTGCTGTTCGGGCCTCCTTGCCTGGTCCAGTCCTTGGTAAGGTGAACTCCAGCTGCATTCGCTGAAGATAAGCATTCGCTGCATTTGGTTTAAGCAGCCTTTCATGTTTGTTGTGTTAGTGTGTGCTTTTCTTTCTAAAGCAAAAAAAAAAAGCTTAAAAATTTTTTTTAAAAATACCCTACTTCTTATGTGACTTTTGCTCCCTTCTCAAAAATATCAGTGTTTCCTAAGTTAGTCAATAGCATTTGGCCAAGTATACCACACGTTTGATCAAATTAACTCAGTTCTATTGAGTGACTATTCTATTGGCACGGGATGATTTCAGAAAAGACGAGGACTAACAGTGCTACGGCCTCATTCATTTATTCAAAAAGCATCTATTGAGCCTGCGCGGGGTGCCAGCTACTGTGCTAGGTGCAAGGATGTAAATATCCGTAAGACACAATCACCCCACTCAGGGCTTTTGCCATCCACTTTTAATGCCCTATGAAGAGGAAAGTTTAGAGAGACCCACTCCCCTCAGGGGGGTTCTAGGTCATGTCCCATCACAGGAGGCCCAGGGCTCTTGAGCTCTATGGGAATCCCAGGAAGACTTCCATGGAAGGTGGCTGGTGCCTCTGTCTCCACAGATTCCCAAAGGTCACGCAGAGACTCTGCATAGTGAGCCTTGAAACTTTGAAGTTGGAGCCAGAGGGACCCCACACACCTTCTAGCCCATCACTGGGATTCTGTGGTTGGGACCCCCAGTGGTGATGTGGTCCACACTCACTCTGGTAGACTGACACCCCATTAAACTATGTTTTAAAACTTTTGTATTGGGAACTTCATTGAACTCAGCAGTAGTTATTCCATAGGGCAGCTGAAAACCATTCTTTAGGGACTGGAAAGTCCATTCTCATGCCCTTTGACTTCCTTGATGTTAATTCTAAATGACACATTCTCAGGATGTTTTCCCCAGAGGAATCCTATATGACAGGGCTGTGTACAGGCCTGAGAAGTGACAGGGGAGTCTGCAATTACACTTGACTGAGTAATCCACTTGTTTAGGGCCGTGGCCGATGGTTCCCTGTTGCCATGGTATCCTAAACATTTGCAGTTATTACCAAATCTGAATTCAGCCCTCATCTTTTATATTGAAATTTGTTTTCCAAACAGACATATGTCAAGTAGAAGCTATTTCATTTGTATCTGACCCCATCTTTTCAAACTGTTTATCCAATTATTTGGGTCCCAAGTGAATTATGAATTCATCAATTTAAGGAAGAAACTTGGGGGTTCAGACTTCTTTTTAAGATACTTCCTCATTCATGAAAAAACGCATTTATTTTTCGTAGTGCTTTGCCTTGTGTGTGTGTTTGTTGTTTTGTTTTGTTTCTAGAAGAGTCTTGTTGGAAGCTCTGTTTCCAGAATGCTGGATTGGCTGCCGTATTAACCCACTGCCTGTATCAAACTCATACTTCCAGAAAGTATTCAATAGTTGCAGTATCTACAGGGCCTCCACAGAGCCCCTTCTGCTATTAGCAGGGATGTGACTTTAGGTCACAAAATAACTAGAAGCAAAATGGTGAAAGAAAGCCTTACCCAGAAGGAGTAGCCAGACTTGGTCATTTGTGAGAAGGCCTGCAGCTGAGGTTCCAGGAGCTCTGTTGCTTCCCTGCTGTTGCCAGCGCAAATGTTTTATCCTAGTCATGATCTGTTGGGTTAAAAGACTATCCAGAGATCTAACAATGCGTTCTTTGTCTGAGTCATTAAAAATGTTTATGAAGAAGAAATTAAGTAGTGAAAAGCACAGATTCAGAGCTCAGCAGATCTTCCTTTGAAAATAGGCTCTACCACTTACTAGCTCGATGCCTGTGAGTAATTCCCTAACCTCTGAAAGCCTCAGTGTTTAGTTCTGCAAAATGGAAGAGTAACACCTTTCTTCTGGGGCTGTTGTCGGGATTCAAGGTAGGCGAAGTAATCTCCAGAATCTAGTCACATGATCATTGGTCTGCAGGTGCTCACTAAAAGGCGACCTCCACCCGTCCTGAGAGTGAACCACCGCATTCTCCAGTGCCCCCAGCTTGCAAGCATGGACTGTTGCTTCTCTTCAGTCTGCTCTGAAAATCTTACTTTGCTCTTGCTGGATATTTACCTGCGTTTCTTGAGCTCTCTCTGCCCCTACGTGTCCTGCACATGCAGGTCTCTCCTCTGGGGTCTTCTCTCCTCTTGGCCCCACGCACTCTGTTTGCTCCCTGGGTGGCTTTGGAGGGGAGTGGTAACAAAGACCCAAGTTTTCAACAACAAATGGCAGGAGGTGAAGAACTTCAGTTATGAGATTCTAGGGAAAAAGAGGAGGTTGAAAGAAATACTGAAAGTCACAGTTGAACGTCGTGAGAATTTAAGAGTAAAATAAAGAATTAGCAGGAAAACAAGTCAGTCAGCCAACAGCTCGACTGATTTAAAAGAACCAATATGAAGAGTCTAAAGAATTGTTTATTTTATTTATTCTTGCACTCACATTCCAAAACAATTTAAGTAAATTCAAAGAACGGTGCTGCAGTTGAAAAGCAAAGGGTGGAAGATTTATCTGATGATTTATCTCCAAGATGTAGGGGGAAAGGTGGGTTTTGAAGAGGAAGAATCCAGGACAGAATAGCCGAAGTCTGAGGAACCGGAAGCCGGGACCCTGGAGGGCAATGGCAGGAGAGGAGGTCACAGCAGCGCTGAGTCCGCGGGGCTCTTCCGGCCCCTCTGCCTGTGTGTCCACTCAGTATGTGAAAAATGCCTGTGAATTGTTCACCCAAAAATGTATTGTGCAGCAGCAGATGTCCCCTGCCCCATGCAGAAAAAGGACCATATTAGTACAACGCCTTTCTCATTCCTGTTTCCTCAGGGGATGCCTGAGAATCCCTTGCTTTAAAATCCCCTCTCGACCATTATCTAACTGTGGTCAAGAATAATTGTTGGCCGTTTCCTGCTCTGGAAACCATCTGGTCTGCTGTGGTGCCCTGTATCCTCCCTCCTCTTTAACCATAAATTAAGTCCTAAGAGAAAGAAGTAGAGGAACTGAGGCCATGTGGACCAAGAAAGTAGAGCTAAGAAAGGACTGTGTAAGTCTGTAAGCACAGAAGGGGCTGATGACCACGGGACAGGTGGTTGATTTTCATCCTCACCATGTAGAGAATAAGAAGGGGAAGACTTACATGGAGGGTATTGATTGGCCTGGAGTGAGAACTCCACAATGTTTCAGTAAATATCCACACGAACAGCTGTGGGGTGCTGGTGATCTCCCCCGGGGACCCCGTCTGGGAGGACTGGCCCACGGTGGTGCTGAAGACAGCAGTGTGGAGGTTGCCTTCGAATCCCTCTGGCAGTGTGGATTCACGGGAAACGTTGAATACGGTGCATTTCATGTGCTTTTCTTTTGTAAGGTAAAATTGAGCTGTTTTCTTTTCTCTAACATGCTCATTTTAAAGGCTATCTAAAGCAAACATAAAATTAAAATATCAGACTGAAACTTTCACTGGCTCAATTTCTTAATGCTAAATTGCTCTCCCATCCAAGAATAATTTCAAAAGATTGGAATTTATAAATGGCAATATTTGGATATGGAAATTATGTTAAAACCACTATTTGTATGAATACAGTCCAGTATAACGTAAGGCTATATAAAATGAAATGATATTTCTGTTGAAATGCATTTTAATTCTTTGTCTGTGTATTGAGGATTTTATTATTGGACTTTAATTACTCAATTTTCAGCTACAATTAGTGCTGAAATTCTAGGCAATTTTAAGAGAATCCCACTATAAAGGAAAAAAAAGGGGCCATGTGCAGTGGTTCATGCCTGTAATCCCAACACTTTGGGAGGCCGAGATGGGTGGATCACTTGAGGTCATGAGTTCAAGACCAGTCTGGCCAACATGGTGAAACCCCATCTCTACTAAAATTACAAAAAATAGTGGGGCATGATGGCACCCACCTATAAATCCAGCTACTTGGGAGGTGGAAGCAGAAGAATCACTTGAACCTGGGAGGCAGAAGTTGTGGCAAGCTGAGATTCCACCACCACACTCCAGCCTGGGTCAGGGAGTGAGATGCCGTCTCAAAAAAAAAAAGTTTTATTACATGACTCAGATACGATGAGGGTCAAAATATCTTTGCCACATTACTGTAGCACTCAGTAAAAACCTTCAAGCAGAATGAGGTGTTGGCCACGCCCCCCGCCACTATATCAGAACTTTCTCCACCACGTCTGTATGCTGAAGGGTCAGATCGGACAGTGGAAGCATGAGAGAAGAATCTATGCTGGAAACACCTGTGTGTCACTTTTCAAAAAACTTCCTCACAGGTCTCCAGGTTAAGGATCTTTTAAATCCCTTGACAATTTGGCAAATAGTTATTTTATAATCGTAAAACAGGAGAAAACAGGCACTGTTTTGCTGTGTGTGTGTAATTAACCCAGTTACTACTATCTTCCCCCTTTAACATGAGGAACAGAGACGCTCAGTAATTCAGTAATTTACCACTTGTCCACTGTGTCTAACCTGGTTGGGCTGGTCAGTATTTCAACATGGAGGATAGGATGGTCACACGGCATTCGCACAAGCAGAGAGAACGTTGACGGCTGAGTCACAGGTCTTCACCTGGCAGCGCCATCATACCGTGGGGATGTTTCACAGCCGCAAGTCCAAACATTCGTCCTAGACCCGCGTGACCCGCGCCCCGGTCGTGGTGACTGTGTTCATTTCCTAGTGCGTGCAGTTACACAGGGACGGTCCTGGTGCACGTGACCTCTCGGTCCACTCTCTGGCCGGTGTTCAGTTCCTTGTTTTCTCCTTGCCGTTTGCCACACCTCAGTCAGCCTTGTTTCCCACACTGCTGCCGGCGAGGCAGGCTCCTTTGCGGGTAAGCTGGTGAGTTACCTGTCCTTGCCTTTGCCAGAGTGAGATGCACCCCATCATGTAATACATCAAAACACACCAGAGTTCTGGCCCATCCAGTGCTCTTTGCTCAGATCTCCTGGCCACCCCCTAATTTTTCTCTACTCCCACAACTTGCTGATGTACATTTGTTTTTCAATTCAGAACAAATTCAAAACAAGTAAAAAAGATCTGATGGAATTAGCAGACACTTGTGAAATTATCCACAGCTTCTTGCTGGAGACACATGGAAAGACAGGGTGCAGCACAGCTCCAGGGAGCCCGAGCTGGAGAAGTCCTGGCAGCCTCCATTTTCCGCAAAGCCGCGGGCCCTCCACAGGGTTGGCCCTAGTGCTCGGAGATCAACAGTGGAGACCTGTCTCCTCCTGGGAGGACTGGATCTCAAATCAGTGCATAAGATGACAGTTAGCTATTGCCAACATTCCCCTTACAAATCCTTCAGGCAGGGCAGCTTGGGAGCACAGTGGCTGTGTCTTAGGAGGTCCAGCAAAGTCGGTTCCCTTCAACGATAGGATAAGTCACTCTTCCATCTACGGAGCACTGCCTAGGAAGTGACTACCACTGCCATGTTGGGCAACAGAGGACAGTCTTTACAGAGGGGTTTCATTCATTGTGGACGGATACGGTATGAAGTCACATGGGGTATTTGCTGATGGGAAGATGGCAGGGGAGGTGGCCCCACAATCTCTGTGCATGGACAGCTGTCAGCCTGTCTGTGTCTCTCTGTCAGCCTGTCTGTGTCTCTCTGTCAGCCTGTATCTCTGTCAGCCTGTCTGTGTCTCTCTGTCAGCCTGTCTGTGTCTCTGTCAGCCTGTCTGTCTCTCTGTCAGCCTGTCTGTGTCTCTCTGTCAGCCTGTCTGTGTCTCTGTAAGCCTGTCTGTGTCTCTCTGTCAGCCTGTCTGTGTCTCTCTGTCAGCCTGTCTGTGTCTCTGTCAGCCTGTCTGTGTCTCTCTGTCAGCCTGTCTGTGTCTCTGTCAGCCTGTCTGTCTCTCTGTTAGCCTGTCTGTGTCTCTCTGTCAGCCTGTCTGTGTCTCTCTGTCAGCCTGTCTGTCTCTCTGTCAGCCTGTCTGTATCTCTCTGTCAGCCTGTCTGTGTCTCTGTCAGCCTGTCTGTCTCTCTGTCCGCCTGTCTGTGTCTCTCTGTCAGTCTGTCTGTGTCTCTCTGTCAGCCTGTCTGTGTCTCTCTGTCAGTCTGTCTGTGTCTCTCTGTGTCTCTCTGTCAGCCTGTATCTCTGTCAGCCTGTCTGTGTCTCTCTGTCAGCCTGTCTGTGTCTCTGTCAGCCTGTCTGTCTCTCTGTCAGCCTGTCTGTGTCTCTCTGTCAGCCTGTCTGTGTCTCTGTAAGCCTGTCTGTGTCTCTCTGTCAGCCTCTCTGTGTCTCTCTGTCAGTCTGTCTGTGTCTCTCTGTCAGCCTGTCTGTGTCTCTCTGTCAGCCTGTCTGTGTCTCTGTCAGCCTGTCTGTGTGTCTCTGTCAGCCTGTCTGTGTCTCTGTCAGCCTGTCTGTGTCTCTCTGTCAGCCTGTCTCTGTCAGCCTGTCTGTGTCTCTCTGTCAGCCTGTCTCTGTCAGCCTGTCTGTGTCTCTGTCAGCCTGTCTGTGTCTCTGTCAGCCTGTCTGTGTCTCTCTGTCAGCCTGTCTGTGTCTCTGTCAGCCTGTCTGTGTCTCTCTGTCAGCCTTTCTGTCTCTCTGTCAGCCTGTCTGTATCTCTCTGTCAGCCTGTCTGTGTCTCTGTCAGCCTGTCTGTCTCTCTGTCCACCTGTCTGTGTCTCTCTGTCAGTCTGTCTGTGTCTCTCTGTCAGCCTGTCTGTGTCTCTCTGTCAGTCTGTCTGTGTCTCTCTGTCAGCCTGTCTGTCTCTGTCAGCCTGTCTGTGTCTCTCTGTCAGTCTGTCTGTGTCTCTCTGTCCGCCTGTCTGTGTCTCTGTCAGCCTGTCTGTGTCTCTGTCAGCCTGTCTGTGTCTCTCTCTCAGCCTGTCTGTGTCTCTGTCAGCCTGTCTGTGTCTCTCTGTCAGCCTGTCTGTCTCTCTGTCAGCCTGTCTGTATCTCTCTGTCAGCCTGTCTGTGTCTCTGTCAGCCTGTTTGTGTCTCTCTGTCCACCTGTCTGTGTCTCTCTGTCAGTCTGTCTGTGTCTCTCTGTCAGCCTGTCTGTGTCTCTCTGTCAGCCTGTCTGTGTCTCTGTCAGCCTGTCTGTCTGTGTCTCTCTCCATGCCCTGTCCCAGCTCCTCATGTTGCAAAGTTAAATGAGAACATGACACATTTTTCCTATCATTTTCATTTCACATTTTTAGATGTGGTCATTATATTCAACTGGATATAACATTTTGTTTCTAATTGAAAACTTTTTCCCCAAAATTTTTGATGCCTTTGAAGCAAATGTGAAAGTCCATTTCTGGCTGGGTGCAGTGGCTCACTCCTGAAATCCCAACACTCTAGGAGACCAAAGTGGACAGGTAACTTGAGGTCAGGAGTTTGAGACCAGCCTGGCAACATGACAAAACCCTGTCTCTGCTAAAAATACAAAAATTAGCCGGGTGTGGTGGTGCATGCCTGTAATCCCAACTACTCAGAAGTTTGAAGCACAAGAATCGCTTGAACTCGGGAGGCAGAGGTTGTAGTGAGCCAAGATCGCACCACTGCACTTTAGCCTGGGCAACAGAGCAAGATCCTGTCTCAAAATAAAAGTCCATTTCTAATTCCATTTGAAGAATATGGAATAAAATACATAAAAAGTAAGGAGTCAAAAGAAGGCAAAGGCTTTAGTAAAAGTGAGACATGAAATATACTCTTCTCCACTTCTATTGTTTGTAATAGACTTGATCTTTAAAGCACTCTGGATTTACAGAAAAAAAATTATTCAGAGAGTACCCAGATGCGCCCCCCGCCTCCCACCCCTAGTTGCCCCAATTCTTAACATCTCGTATTAGTGTGCTGCACTTGCGACAACTGATACCAAAGTTGACCTTCCATGATTCTTTTAAATGTGAATCTGACTTTGGGGATTTGTGTGATTGAATATTGCAGACTGAGAACGGTTTTTAACAACCAGCCTATGCTTGCGAAAACATATGAAAGTTTCTCTGACGCTGAAGTAAGAGCGACAGGATGGTTCCCGTGCAACCTTGCACTGGAAATAGGGGAGCGTGCACAGTCCAACTCCATGCCCATGTTTTCCTTGAGCAGCCCTCGGGTCGAATTACTCTGGGCTTCAGCTGAGGCAGGGGCATTGTTTTGTACTCGAGAAAGCGCCGAGAGTGGTCAGATCTGGCCAGCAAGGGGTTCTGTGGAATGGGGCCCTTGTGTTCCCTGGAGAACATGTCTTCATGGCCCTTTGGTCATGAGACATCTCACCACCCCATCCTTTAACACCACTAGTGATGAGTACTGACCCCCTGTAACTAAATCCCATGGCAGTCTAAGATTAAGCAGTTCAGAATCTTACTAGAAATGACTAAGTGGACCCATTTTTCCTGTGAGGAGAGAATTAAAGGCAGTTCCAATCCCTAATGATAAAACCAGCATCAGACCTGGCGCAGTGACTCACGCCTGTAATCCCAGCACTTTGAGAGGCTTAGGTGGGCAGATCATGAGGTCAAGAGATCGAGACCATCCTGGCCAACATGGTGAAATCCCGTCTCTACTAAAAATACAAAAAATAGTGGGGCATGGTGGCGTGTGCCTATAGTCCCAGCTACTCGAGAGGCTGAGGCAGAAGAATCACTTGAGTCCAGGAGGCAGAGGTTACCATGAGCCAAGATCATGCCATTGCACTCCAGCCTGGCAACAGAGGAGACTCCGTCAAAACAACAAAACAAACAATCAAACAAAAATACCACCAGCATCAAATTGTAGAGAATTGCGGTTTCTTTCTTACGAATAGCAAATTTTTGTCTCCTTTCATTTTTTAAACTGTTGAATATATCAGATTGGATACACAGAGAGATTTCAGAGAAACGGTCTAGTCAATGTGCAAATGTTTTGTGGGTTTGTTTTGAGTCTGAAGCCAGAGCCCTGAATTCCGGGAGTCTTGGGCCTTGCTCTCCCTCCTGAGCGCCCAGGCTTCACGGACATGACTAATGCGAGTTTATTCATGGCCTGCTACCATCCTTGGTCATAACGTTGCTCAAGGCCCGAGCAGGCCTGCCAAGACCACAGTGTAGCCCTGTTAATATCACATGACAGTCGCAGATTTTTTGGAAAACCTCCCCTGGCCGACTGTTTATCCGCCCCCATTGATATTTGTCTGAAGATAAGTTATACAGTCTGTTTACTTACAAATGCGTCAGAACAGTCTTGGACTTCTGCGCGGAGGTTCTGCCAAATACAAGTCTAACAGGGAAGTGGTTTGGGCAGCCCCAGAACCAAAGAACCCCTCGGAGCATCACGAGCCGCCGCTCTGTGTCCCTGTCATTTAAATAGGGATTCAGGCTTCAGGTTGTTAATATTTATGGGCTTGATTGGGGGGGAAGAAGCAATTTTTAAAATGAATTTTTATTTCTCATTTCCACTTAGTGATGGATGCACATTCTTCCATTAATAAACATTTGAACTTTTTTCACTTTTTGAGAACATCGTAGGTGGCATATTTCATAATCTTGGCAGGCAGATATTTTTGGAGTAAATCAAAACTGGAGGCCACGAGTACTGGCTCTGAACGGAACTGCCACTTGCAAATCGATGTAGCAGAAGGCATCGTGGATGATGCGGACCACGCAGAAAGCGATCTGAGGCAGGCATGTCAGCCCCATGTGGATGAATGGTCCTTTGTGGGCAGGAAGGAGAGGGAGTGGGTGGGTATGGGGGCAGGAGAAAGAACCAGCTCTGTATTTGGGGGCTGTGAGAGGACACTCAGAAGAAGGCTTTTACACTGTATTTTATATTCACAAGTTTATTTATGCTATTTTGAGTCCAACAGAGAGAATCTCAGAAGTTAAACGTTAACAACCCCCTAATGATTAGAAAAGATGGGCGAATCCTTCTTTAAAAGCAGCTGCACATATGGAAAAGAAGCCATCTATGCTGGGAAAACTCACAAACAGATGCAGCCAAAGCGAAAGATCAACTCTCCGCACCATTACGTATTGAAGGGCTTTGAAGTTATATTTAGAAAAGCTCAAAAATCAGATTTTTTTCTTTTTTTTTTTCCTGCTGCTGCTTCCTTTTTCTTTCTCTTCTCTTGCCCCGTCACCTTCTTGGTCATTTCTATTGCTATTTTTACATGTCCCTGTAGGTGGGGGGAAGATGTGGTGTAAAATACATTCAAGTGCAACTTTTGAAAAATAATAAAATGCATTACTTATTATGAGGAAAACTCAACCACCTATAGAAATGACATCAGTAAATGTAAATAAGCAAAAGATTGGAGATATAAGTGTAGGGCAGTCATTTACTTTAGAAATCAAATAACGAGCTGGGCACAGTGGCTCATGCCTATAATCCCAGCACTTTGGGAGGCCGCGGTGGCGGATCAGTTGAGGTTGAAAGTTCGAGACCAGCCTGGCCAACATGGTGAAACTTCCTGTCTACTAAAAACACAAAAATTAGTCAGGTGTGGTGGAGCATGCCTATAATCCCAGCTACTCGGGAGGCTGAGACAGAATTGCTTGAACCCAAAAGGCGGAGGTTGCAGTTGCATTACTGCAGACCAGCCTGGGCTACAGAATGAGAGTCTGTCAAACGAAGAAAAGAAAAGAGAGAGGGAAGGAAGGAAGGAAGGAGGGAGGGAGGGAGGGAGGGAGGGAGAGAAGGAGGGAGAGAGGGAGGGAAGGAAGGAAGGAAGGAAGGAAATCGAATAACGAAAAGCACAGTCAGCATTATATGATATGAGACATATCCAGCCCAGAGGCTGGATGGAGTTGGAGATCATGTAGTCCAGCAACCAAATCAATTTAGGTTGATTTTTTTTAACAAAATTTTTTAGCAAAGTAAAAAAAAAAAAACAAAAAAAAAAAACTATTTTTAGCCTTAATTGTATATAACTGTATCTTTTTTGGCTCACTTAGACCATTTTGTCAAAAGAGATCAATCACAAATTCCTGCCGATTTTTTTATCTGCAGGAAAACTGGGAGAATTCGTAAGTTGTTATACAGTCAGCCGCTCTGTGCCGGGTGTTCTGGTAACTACTGAGAAAGACGTTTAAGAAGTAGGTCGAAGGAATGAAACGGCATGGGAGAGAAAGGCAAAGAAAATGTATCGACCACCTATCACATCTTTCTCTCACTAGCTACTTAACTCACACGTTCGCACAGGAGCCCAAGGTCAACCCACTTGTCTAGATCACCAAGGGAGACCCCCCTGAGTGAAGATAAAATCTGTTCCTGCTGTAAGCCGCAGAGCCTATGATGTCAGACACCTCGTTGAGAGATAACATTCCCAAAACAACTGGAGAAGCTTGACAGCCATTATGTATTAGTGACATACTCATGCTGGCATGTGGGGCGTAAGCGAGCTCCCGTATTGACGTGGTCTGAGAATGAAGAAGTCTAGCCGAGCTTTACCCATAAGTCTTGCATCTCTGAACCACTTTACCTATTTTCTTTCCCACAGAGGACAAGAAGCAAATGTGTGGAACTGAGCCTAGGTCTTGGGAAACCTCCTGTTCTCCAGATGCATATCACTCCCTGGGTGACACAATCCAGTTTTGTGAAATATATGAAAATATTGGAACTTTGTAAAAACTGCCTAAATGTGGGGGCGTGTGCCATGAAAATGCTTAAAATGCTAATTCCCACTCAATTTATTTAATTGATTTTAATCTGATTATTCCTGCCCTCCATGATCTTCCTGGCAGGAATATGATAGGCCACCTGCTTCTTTTAGGGGAAAACATTCTGTTTTGAGGGTAAGAGAAGGCAGGATTTGAGTGAGGTTTGCTTTGGTCATAGCTTCTGAAGCTTGATAATTGCAGAAGTTCCATCTGTAAGATGCTCGATTAAAATTCTTGCTGAATTGAGTAATCTCCGCAAGGCCAAGAGAATCTAATGTTCTTGAATGCGTTCCATCTTCACAATATATCTAGTAACCATGAGTAGTAACCAGACAAATTCTCCAAAACATGCAGCCAGCTGGATTCCTGAACTTTAGCAAGGTTTTTATGCTGGCTGCTCTGCAGCCTCACTAACTAGCCAGCCTAGATAGGAAACTCCCGTCTTCATTCATTCATAAAGGACCTTTTGACGTATAGACCCAATCTCTTAATAAACCTTTTGGAGATCAATTTGTATACGTAATAAAAGTGAAAAAGTTGGCTTTCAGATATCTACTACAGAAAAAGAAGTGAAGAAGTGCTTAAGCAGACGAGAAATTTAAGTGAGATTTTAGATATTTTCTGAATATTAATTCACCTCACGACTTTTGAAACTTTGGTCAGATGGAAATGTTCATTCCCTCTCCCTGTAAGAGTCAATGGTTAGCTTTCATAACACAAGTTATTGAAGCAAATACAGTAAGCAAAGTAGCATCTCATAGGTATTTAAACATGTATTCAAAATTAAAATTAGAGAGCAGAAAGTCAGTGTTTTGAATATGCTTCACTAACTTCTGATTCCTTGACTCTATCCCCATTTATTAATGTTTATGTAGAGAAACCAAAAAAAAAAACCAAAAATTATTATGACTATTAATTACATCGTTTTCCAAAGAGGCAGAAATATTGCATCCAACGAAACCTGAATATATGTTTACAATTGATTAGATTAAAGAGAAATTTCTAATTCCACTTCAGTAAATAAAAGAGCTATTCAGAAGATAAAGCATTTATAACGATGGACCTGGATTTCCGCTGCCTATAGAGATTCCATGCCCACGTGCACATATTCTGGTTACACGTGAAGGCTCATGAGTTGAACACTTTGGCCAGCATTCTGTTTTGTAAGTATTGGCAGAGAAATACTTAAGAGAAAAAACGTTTTCGTAAATAAACTTATAATTAAGAGAACGAAGAAGATGTAGCTCTTGGGGCTTCCATCACCTCCTAACAGAAAACATCTGCTGGACTTCCGGAATTTTCCTAAGACCCTGGGAACACACCCACGCATTTCCAATTTTTTTCCTAACCAGTGAGTTGGCTTCAGCAGTTTTCAGTTTTATAGCTGACTGTTCCATCCAAACAGTTGTTCAGCTTTGCCCTTTTTTATAAATTCATTCTCATTTGTTTATTGCATAGATAGGTACTGGTTGCCTTGTGTTAACCAGCAGGTGGGGAGGAGGAGCAGAGAACAAGCTCCTAGGTAGAAACGTTGTCAAAACTAAAACCCACTTTGTAGTTGAGGCTTGGTTCTTCCTATTGCTAGCATTGCCTTTGCTCAAGGGAATCAACCCAACTCATTTTAGTACAATCGTGTCTTTCAAAATGAATAAAAGCAGTTAAAACAACGTGAAGTGCAGCAGAAAACTCCACGAAGGTGTTTACTGTAAATAAACGAGAAAACCTAGTTAAGTGGGGTTTGAAGAGACAGTGGGGCTTTGTTTATATGTTTGCCTACCCAGGGGAACTAAAACAGACAAAACTTATTTTTAAAAAGCTTCCTCAAAGTTCTCATTTTGTCTTAGAAGAACTTTCAGCTTCTTTACTTTCTAAGTAGCTTGGTATCATTAGAAACTGATATGCTCAGCACAGTCGACCCAAGATAATTTAACCGGTTTACATCCACCTATATTTTTAAAGGTTCTCTTGGTCTGAAAGGTCTTAACAACCATGTCTCTGTGAATCAGTTACTGTCTTAGTCCATTTGGGCTGTTACAACAAAACTCCTTTAGACGGGGTCATTCATAAAGAATGGAAATGTATTTCTCACTGTTCTGGAAGCTGGAAAGTCCAAGGTCAAAGCACTGGTAGATTTGGTGTCTGACGAGAGCCCAGGATTCGTAGACGCTGCCCTGCTGCTGCATCCTCTCATGGCAGAAGGGACAGATGCTCCCTCATTAGTGACCTTAGAGGGCACTATTCCCACTCATGAGGACACCACTCTCATGACCTAATCACTTCCCAAAGGCACCACCTCTCAATACCAGCAGATAGATTTCAGCATATGAGTTTTGGAGCGACACATTCAGACCGTAACATTTTACCCCAACCCCTCACATGCAAAATACATTCATTCCATTCCAATAGCCCCAAAAGTCTTAACTCATTCCAACATCAACTTAAAAGTCTAAGATCCACAGTCTCATCTAAATATCATCTAAATCAGACATGGGTGAGAGTCCAGGTGTGACTGATCCTGAGTCACATTTCTCTCTCAGTGTGAGTCTATGAAACCAAAAAATTGTATGCTTCCAAAATCCAGCAGTGGGACAGGCATAGGACAGATGCTTCTATTCCAAAAGCGGGAAACAGGTATGAAGAAGGTGATGTCAAATGAGTTCAAAACCCAATAGGGCAAAGAACATTAAATTTTATGTCTCGAGAGTCATCTCTGACACCATATCCCGCCTCTGGACGCATCGGGGTGGGGATTGTTCCCTCAAGTCTCTGGGCAGCCCTGCCTCCTGTGGCTTCACGGGGCAGCGCCTTCACTGCAGCTCTCCCGGGCTGGAGTTAGACACCGGTCACTCCACTGTTCTGGGTGCTGGGTGCAGCCCCACTCCTACACCTCCCCACCTAGAATAAACCTACACTGCTATGAACAGAACATTATTCATAATGCTCTGATAGACTGAGGCTGTTTCTACAGCTCTCTTCTTCTCAGGAGCCCTCACCATGAGGAGCGGGGCGCCCCGTCACACACCATCGCCCTCATGGGGCCTCTCTGTGTTGGCTCTGCTCCTGTGTCGGGTCTGTGCCTGGGCCCTGAGGTTCTCCAGGGATCCCTTGGAAGCTAGGAGGAGGTGGCCACATTCTCACAGCTCTTGCACTCTGTGTGCCTGCAGAGATGGCACCACATGGAGGCCACCAAGGCTTCCTGCCTGTGCCATCCAGAGAGGTCATCTGAGCTGCACCTGGACCCACTGGAGCCACAGCTGGGGCGGCCGAGGAGCACTACACCCGATCGCAGGGAACAGAGCCTTGTTCTGCCCCCAGGGTCCTGGCATTCTGGGCGTAAGGTGGATGGGGCAGCCCCATCGATCGCCTGCGGGGTCCTTCTTCAGTTGACTTGATGAGCAGCATCTGGCTTCCCTCTACCATACGAATCTCCTTATCAAATGTTTGCCTGGCTGCAGTCTTGAAGTCCTCTCCTGAACATGTTTTCTGCTTTTCTGCTATCTGGCCGGTCTAAGAATGTTCCAGATTTTTCGGTTCTGCTTTCTTTTTCTTGATAAATTCCATCTTTCGTTCGTCTCTCTGTTTGCCCTTTACCACAGGCAGTTAAGAAAAGTCGTGCCACACCCTCACTTTGCTTAGATATTTCTTCTGCCAAATATCCTATTTCATGACTCAGAAGTTCTCCCTTCCACAGAACACAGAACATGAGCGGGATTCAGCCAAGTTATTTGCTGCTTTATGACAAGGATGGCCTTCCCTTCAGCTTCCAATAACATGATCCTCATTTCTGTCTGAGACCTCATCAGAACAGCCTTTCCTATCCACATTTCTACCAGCATTCTGATCATGGCCACTTGGGGAATCTCTAAGAGGAGGGCTGCCAGTGGGCAAGGTCTGAGTCACTCTGCTGTCTTAGAAGACCCCAGAAACCAAAACCCAAGGGAAGAAGCGAGGTGACTTCAAATAGCGTAGAAATTGTTCAACACGGAAGCTGCCCATACCTGCAGCCACCACCTCTTCACGAAAACGTCAGCTCCGCCACGTGCACCTCCGCAGAGCTGAGATCAGGTGATAAATCCCACCTTCAATGTGTTTGTTTACAGTCCTCCTCTTCTTGTGAGCCCTCATCAGAATCACCCTAAGGCTCTGTTCATGGCCGTGTAGGTTTTCTTCTAGCGTACACCTCCGTATGCTTTCAGACCCTACCCATTACCCAGTTCTAAAGCCACTTCTACATTTTTGAGTATTTGTTACCCCAGCACCCCACTTTTGGTACCAGTTTCTGTCTCAGTCCATTCATAGTCCGTGCTGTAACCAAAATCCCTTAGCGTAGGTGACTTATTACAACAGAATGTGGTTGCTCATCGTTCTGCAGCCTGGGAAGTTGAAGAGCAAGTGACCAGCAGGTGTGGTGTCTGGTAAGGGCTCTCTGCTCCAGAGATGGCGCCTTGCTGCTGTGTCTTCACAGGCAGAAGGGACAATGGACTCCCTGGGGGCTCTTTGATAGATGCTAATTCCACTCACCAGGGCTGTACCCTCAGGACCTGCTCACCTTCCAAAATCCCCACCTCTTAATGCCAGCACATGAGGGATCAGACTTCTACTCATGATTTTGGAGGGACACAGACATTCAGACCGCACCAGTTATTATTCAAAGCAAAAGAGTGAAAGCTAGCAGATAGTATACTAATGATTTATTTAGATTTATTTTAGTCACGCTAATTGCCTTCTTACGGTAAACTTTCTGAGTCGATTGAGCTGTTTAGATGCAAACTTAGATTTGAAGGTTCTGCTACTCCTCTGCAATGCCAAACTTAGAAAAATCAATATATTCCAATCATTCATAGACTCAGCGAACACGCTGACACCTACTCTATGAGGGATTCGGTGATACGGGCTGGGCTTGAAGCAGTCTTGGGTAAGGCAGCTATCCTCTCCAACTTCACTGCCTGGCAGGGGGAGGCCAGGAGACTGTCCCCAGCTAAGACACAAGGTGTGGCCTACGTTAGGCCAGCAGGGAAGTGCCAGGAGCGTAATATAACAAGGAGGAGCCACCATGGCTCACAGGAGGGTCCCCAGATGGACCCACCATTGCAGAGTGTGTGTAAGGAGAGGAGCAGGACCAGGGAGGGGGGTCTGAGAAATAGTTCCGATTAAGAAGGAGTCCGGGAAGGAATCCCTGAAAAGAAAATGAAGACCGAGTGGATAGAGAGACGGTAAAGGAGCCAGCAGACAGGTCTCCCAGAGAAAGAGGAGGTTAGGAGGAGGGAGTGGTCCACAGGACCCAGTGCCTCTGCGAAGCAAGGGTAGAATCCACACCATTTTTAAAATGAGTTGGGGCCAGGCACGGTGGCTCACGCCTGAAATGCCAGCATTTTGGGAGGCTGAGGCAGGTAGATCACTTGAGCTCAGGAGCTCAAGACCAGCCTAAGTAAGCAACATAATACAAAAAAAAAATTAGCCAGGCATGATGGTGCGTGCCTGTAGTCTCAGCTACTCAGGAAGCTGAGAAGTGAGAATCGCTTGAGCCGAGGAGGTTGAGACCTCAGTGAGCTGTAATCACGCCACTGCACTCCAGCCTGGGTGACAGAGTGAAACACTGTCTCAAAATTAAATAAAGAAATAAAGAAAATTAAAACACATTGGGGAGAGGAAGAAGAGGGTGGCAACTGGAGGGAGATCTGGGCTAGAGAGAGACGTTTTAGAAAATCCCTGTAAAATCCAAATGCAGCAGATTATTTCAGAGGTCAGCTGGGTGAGCTGTGGCTGGGAAACGGACCAACTCAAAATTGATGCTGATGGCTTCTGTGGAGGTTCCGGAAGGATCGACTCATGATGTGTTCGACGAGGCTGTGTGGAAGCCTGGGTTCAGTCTGTGTCCCAAGAAACACCCACTAGCGGGTCCCGGTGTGGGACCCACCCCCAGCCCCCACCCCAGGAGCATGAGAGCAGCGTCCCCCCTTCCTGCCCGCTTTGGCTTTCTGCTCCACTCCCAGACCGATCTTCTCCATCAGCTAACATTTTCCTAGAAGGGCAGAGAACTTACACCAGGAGGGGACCTCCGAGTTAGGAGGAGAGGCTGGAGGTCGTGACTGGCCCCCAGTCCAGACCCATTCACCTGATCTTGGCTCTGTGGAGGTGAACGTGGTGGAGTTACCCTGTCTGTGAAGAGGTGGTAGCTGCAGGTATGGACAACTTGCATGTTGAACGATTGCTGTGCTATCTGAAGTCACCTCACTTTCCCCTGGGTTTTGGTTTCTGGGGTCTTCTAAGAGGGCAGAGTGACTCAGGTCTTTGTCCGCTAGCAGATGGCCATGGTTTTATGCTGCTCAGTGGGTTCTAAGAGAGCATCCTGGGAACCTGCTGGTATCAGCCTAGAACATTTTTGAGGTCTCTGGGAATGAGCTTGGGAAGGTGAGCGAAGAGCGACTAAAAACAATGAAGTGTGTTTGTGGCTGGACGTCCTTTTCTGATGAATCACGATCTGGGGGAAGCTATGGCCGTGCTTACAGTGATCAAGTGTCTGCCGCCTGAATTCTTTCCTGGCATGTCAGATCCACAGCTTCCAAGAAAGTGCTACTGTTTTGCATGACAAAGTAATATTCGGTGCAAAGAAATCACTGCCAAACTGAGCAGCCAGTAAAGTCTATGACAGCATTCACCATAATTCCCAAATGTAAACCGGATAGTAAATTGTTATTCATAACCAGCAGCCTGTCAGAAGTCAGGGAAATGTGGGAGAGGCCTGCAGAAGCTGACCTGCTGTGCCTGCGGACACTACGGCTCCCGTCCTCAATGCAGACGTGGGGCGAAGTGGGCAGGGGGTAGTCCCTGAGCAGTCCCAGGCCGAGAGCCCTGCACAGGACTGGAAATACACGTCAAGGTTCGCAGGCTGTCTGGTCTTAAGGAAGTTACAGCATAAGCAGGAGCGTGTCAGTAAATTCACAGCAATTCCCTGCGTGCAATTCTGTTTGCAAATGACACCTCACTCTTGCATGACTGGCTGTAAAAGAAGCAAAACTCGGGTCCGTCCTAGAGCACATCCCTGGAGAAGTTTCTGTATGGGGCATGAGCTTCTAAAGTAATTGTAATTTAATTAGAAATTTAGATGTGAGTACCTGGCCTTTCAGTGGGTCTCTTTTTTTCTTGGTAATTTATACGTAATTTATACGCCCCACGTCTGCATTTTCGTAGCACACTGCCAGAGTTAACTTCTAATGGAGTTATCTGTTTTGTTCTCCCTCATGACTTTTCTCCATTACCTATTCTTCATACCGTCTACATTTAAGAAGTATATATGTGTACATCTGTGCGTGTGTGTGTGCGCGTGTGTATGTCTCCTTGGCAGCAGTCTTCATTCCCTGGGTGATGACTAAACACTTGAGGACGAGTAAACTGCAAAGAATTGAATCTCGCTGTCTGAAGGTAGAGTTCCGGAGCCGCCTTGCTCCCCTTACGCCTTCAGGGGCCTGGCAGGGTCTCCTGCTGCTGGGTCTCATCCTGCAAGAGGCGGCTGGTGTCCAAGCAGCCCACCCCTACCGCTCCCCAGGGAAGAGGGCAGGGCAGTTATGAGGCAATGCTTCACAGAACTGGGAATCTCTGTGGTATAAACCCAGTGAAAGGGAGGAAAGAATTTCAAATCATTGATATTTAGTTGCATTGACCATGAAACCAGCCCTTCCAGAGCAACCTCTCTGGCCCGGGCAGCACTGCGCCCCTCGGGTGGGAACGCAGGTGTGGGAGGAAAGGGCTTGGAGAAGCTCCCGCCTGGGACACTGAAGAAGTGAGCCAGGAAGAGCAAGTCCTAAGTTCAGTCCACCAGGAGAAACAAGGAAAGGCCAGCGCAGCGAGCAGGAGACGGAGGAAAGGCCGGTGTAGCGAGGAGTGCTCCACGCAGTTGTGGAGAGGTCAGCAGACACAGCGAGGGACCGTGGAAGCGGGGCTCCAGCCACCACGGCAGGGTGGAGAGGAGCTGCACCCAGAAAGCCATGGCACACCCAGCGCCAGGAGGCCTGGGCGTCACACCCACCGCCTGGAGTTGCAGTCCTCAGGGTCCAGAGGGGTGGAGTGTTTTGCATTAGAAAGGGACCAGAGAGCACCTTGGATTTCAGAATTTGAATGGAAGCAGCAGAGAGAGGGGATGAGTGTGGGTGCAGGGGTGTGGGGTGCACAGAGGCGGCTCCAGAGTTAATGCAGCAAGTAAGGAGGACGTCCAGGGCCAGGATGGAGGTGCTGGGAACGCAGAGGAAATGGCAGACTCCGGAGACGCCTGGGGAAAGCCGGTCGAAGTCAGCGCCCCGACCAGTGCAGTGTGAGGAGGGGATTCAGCAGTGTCTCCCCCGTTTCAGGTTCTAGAGCCTGGCTTGAGGGCCTTGCAATTCATTGAGTTAAGGAGCAGAGAAGGAAAGGGGGGTTGTTGCTGTTTTGGAGGGTTTTGCGGGGAGCAAGGTTGGAGGAAAGGAGGTAAGGACTCCAACTCGAAGCCTGCCGGGTTTGAAGTGTCTGTAGACCCTCTAGACAGAGGCGTCCAGGAGGGAGGGAGGAGCCATCCGCCTCTGCGCGTTCGCTGAAGCCATTCGGTGTGAACGAGGTATCCCACCTAACGTGTTTGGAGGGGAAGGGAACAGCAAAATTCAAAGTTCAGCAGAATAGGAATCAGGAGGGGGCGGAGGTATGAGGAGAAGCCCAGGCAGGTCCAGGGCCACCAGGATAACCCATTCCAGGAAGGAGGGAGGGCAGTCGAGCCGGGCCACAAGGGTCCCCATGGCCGGGAGGGCCTCACAGCGGTGGATGGTGGTGTTGCAAACCCTTGGAGAAGAGGGTCAGGCCAGAGACCAGCTCACCCTGGTTCAAGGTGTGAATGGGGGAAGGGAAGTGGCTTTGGAATATGTCCAGGTTCTATATGAATGGAGAAAAATTTCCCCCGTCACCATGCTTCCTGAAAGAATGTGCCCACGCTCTGGGATGTGAGGGCAGGAGAGCTGTGGGCTTCACTGTCAACTGGCCTTCCCCGAGTCCTGCCCCTGCTCCTGTGCCAGTCAGATGTGAGAGGTGTTGCCACTGAGGTGTATCCAAAGCCCCGGCCATGCAGAGCCGCCCTCTCCGGCCATCATTTGGGTCATGGATCCTTTAGGAGTGAGGAGGAGGAAAGCGTTAGTGTGGAAGGCCTTTCATGTAGCTGGGTGTGGACACAAAGAGAAAGCCCCAAACATCCTTGCAGAATCGCTCCTGCCTGGCTCAACAGCACATTCACAGTGAGACAAACCCAGAAGGTCATAATGAGAGCCGAAGACCACGACAGCCACATGACACACACACACACACAAACACACACATACACATAAACACACATGCACACACGCACACATGTACACAGCACATGTACACATGCACAGACATATACACACATGCACACACATACACATTCTTGCACAAAAATCTCACAAAAACATTATAGGTAAAGCTTTCTAGGAATAATCTTGTTAATATTAAGAAGCTGACCACCCAGGTTGTGACGGGTAAATCACGATATGGATATTCCAGCCCTCAAAGAAAGCAATAAGGTACCGTGACCAGCGCAGCCCCCCAGGTCTCGCGTCTCCCTCTCCCCGTCGTGCCCCTTGCCCCCTACGAACCCCGTGCATCTCTGGGGTCTGCGCTGGCCCCGCTACACCTCTGTGAGCACCAGACGCGCAGGAAGCACAGTGGGGCAGTGCGGCTGTGCCCGGTCGTTGCCTTCTATTTTGTGGATGAAAACTGCTATTGATTTCTCTTTTAACAAATGCCGTTGGGAAGAACCAGTGTTCTGGAGGCTGTTTTCGCCCGTGTCATGAGAACAGGGCGCCAGCTGAGTCACTTCTTTGGAATGGACGTTAATGTCACTTGGTTTCCTCTCACCCGCGACCCGGGGCTTCATGTCTGGACAAATGAGCCATCCATTATCTTTCCACCAGACTGAAGAAAGATCAGTTTCTTGCGGTTTGTTGTTCTTTTTTTAATTGCGGATGTGTGTTCAGTGTTTGCCCAAATAATCACTCCAAACCGGGGAGTCTTGGGGGAGTACAGGATGTCCAGATAGCACCAGCCCTTTGTTAACGGGAGAGATGACAGACAATAACCCCGGCGTGGTAAAACCTGGCCCACACGTCCCTTCTCCCCGGGGCCAATGCTGGGGCCATCAACTGGCCCTGGCAGCCAGTGTCTGACCAGCATCAGACACTCGGTGTTCCTGTGGACAGTAGCTTTGCACAAATTCCCAGTGAGGTGATTTCCAAAGTATCAGATACCTTCAAAGAGATGAGGAAGACCGCACTGGGGTCTGGCTCTTACTGTCCACGTTTAACCTTCCTCACACCAAGCTTCAAGTCAACACGGAGCGTGAAACATCAGTGAGCAGGAGCCGGCCGCTCCACCACTCACGGCCATGTCCCCTGCCCCCCTCGCAAGGCTTGCAGTCATCACGCTCAAAGTTAGGCCAGGTTTTTCTCTAGGTATTGTTCCCAAGCTTATAATTCCAAGTGTTCACAGTCAAATATATGTTTGGATGCCTTGAGTTGCAGCTGACATCCTGAGGGCATCTTCTGACTCTAAACAAACATAATTCTGATCACTGGGAGACTCGTTCTGTTCTTGGACAGCCCCCTGGCACTCAGTGACATGGACCCCAAGTTCCCCATCTCATGTGTGGGCTTCTGCCGCTGGTGCCTTCATCTGGAACCTCCCTGAAACCTTCCCGTTCCGACTTGACCCCCGGCACCTGTTCTTCCCACCGTTCCTTTTCTTCTTAGTGTCTCTCCCGAAGTCAAATTCAAAGCCACTTTCATACCCTTTGGTTTTCTTCATGACAAAACATGTGACTGATGTCACTGTCACCGTGCCATCAGCTTGGTTTGTTCAGAAATCAAAACAGTCACATCTTCAGTCTGGTGGAAAGATCGTCAGAACAGATTTAACAGTAACACCTAGAAAATCCAACCAGGTGAGATCAGTGAATATTTCTATTTCCTAAATGAAGAAACGGAGGCCCAGGGAAGGGCAGTGACTCGCCTGTGGTCACAGAACTGGCAGAGCTGGGATTCAACCTAGGACGCACTGAGCAGGTTTCACATCACGTGAATCCGAGTTTACCTGATCAGTGTTAAATCACTTCGGTTGGTTCACAAACCAAATGGCCACCATTCTGCCCTTTTCTCCTCCCAGCTGTCTTCTCCCTGATGCTCCTAACCCCTCACTCACGGCCTGTGGGGTCACTGCGGGGACTTCCACCGCTGCCTCCCGTGTCCCATCTTAGCTCCTATCTGAGGTCAGCACCTCCAGGTCTCCTCAGCCTCAACAGCCTTCTCCCGAGGAGCCTGAGCTTCCACGAGGTGGGCTCCTGCTTTCCCCAACTCACCTGAACACAAAGCTCATCCTCCCCCAGCTCCGGCTGAACCCAGCTTCAGAATGTACTTAACCAGCCAGACTTTTTAGCATGTGGAACTCCACAACTGTTTAGAAAATCTTCAGCCGTTTTTCAACAACCAATCTATTCAGAGAAGCTGGAGAAAGCATAGGTTATGTCTAAATAGCTCCCTGGTGTGTGTTAATGTTTCGGAATATCAGCCTGCAACTCCAGCGGCCTCCTCTGCATACCTTTTGACCAGCGTTGCTAAAAAGTAACAGGAATGACTGGTTTGGGCTTCACCTTCTTTTTCTACCCATCACTGTCCAGCAGGGAGGGGGATTAATGAGCCGTGAAATGGCTACAGTTGAGCAGGGTTGGGTTAAAGCGGAGAAGCAGTGTTCTTAAATCACCTCTGCAGGACTGGGGTTGGCTTGGTTTTGTGTGGATTTCCTTGAAACCCAAGCGTATGTTGTTTGCTTTTGCAGACAATTTGTCCATCTGCTTTTGGCTTAATTACAACTTCAGGGAAGTCAGTGGAAAAGATATATTCAGAGTCTAAAGTCGTGTCTGTTCCTCCAGGGAAGTTTGTGTGTGGGTGACAATGCCCTATAGAACTGTTTTGAAAAGCCCCGCACGAATCCTCTCTTATACGCCAGCCGAATGACCCGAACCTCTCTGTGCCTCAGTTTCCTCACCCATAAAATGGGTAGAACGACAGTACTTATCTCGCAGAGGTTTATGAGGATTAAATAGGCTGGCTGTTGGAAAGTGCTCCAAACAGTGAGCACTCTAGAGTCTAAAATTGTTAGCACCGTTATAGCTGATCCCAACCAGGGGTCACCGCTAATAACCTGAAACCATTGTCTCATGGACCTTAGCTCATTATCTCATGTACTGGTGGTCTGGGTCTCACAGAGCCACCAATACACAAATCTGGAACACTTTCCTTTAAGCAAATCAAAGGGAAGAAAATTGTCAAACGAATCAGTGGCTGAGTTTGTTCAACCACCCTGTAGAAAGAAAAATGGAATTTGACATGCTCTTTCGACATCTTTGGAACTCTGCAGTCAGGATTCTCCCCCGGGAGGTGAGCTCCCCGAGACAAATGAGGGACCTGCCCTCTGTCCCACCGAGATGAGCCATTGTAACACAAAACAATCTCAAAATTGTTGACATCACCGCCACTTGCAAATCTGTGCCTCCCCGCAAGGGCCGGTGGATTCTGCTGCCTGCCACCTCGTGTTCACCACCAGAACTGCACGTCACTCTGAGTCTGTCCTCACACCCAGGCATAGAAATGGTAAAAAGACCAAACGGAAATATGCCTTTGTGGACATAAGGTTGAAATCTGAATTTAAAACAGAGCTATCCCGTAGGCATGGAACATCTTCCTTTGATCGCATTCTCACAGACCTGCGTAGATTCACCCCTTTCCTCCGTAACCTTTAAGCCCCTGAGTCATAGGAGTTGCACTAAATTGCTTATGCAGACCTGGCTTATCACCCACAGTTGTCCTCAAAATACTCGGTTCAAATATTACCAGAACTAAATCTGGAGGAGGGAGTCCTGGCATTCCAGAGCCCTTGCCTCATGTTCCAGCGCAATCCCAGCAGATGGTCTGATTTATCTAATCAGATGCTGAGTGCGGCTGCACCGGCCCAGCCCTCCTTTCCACAAGTCTGGTGGTCTCCTTTTTTATGACTCCACTTGAGAGGCCTGGAAAACATTCTCTCTGATAATGCAGGTGATAAAACCAGATCATCTGGTGGAACAAGCAATCAGAAATTCCACTGGGCAAGCACAGAGCTCGGAGAAAAGTCGAGATTGCGGATGACATGTTTTCCAGTAGATGAAGGTGATGAAGGACTTGAATGGGGGGTGGGGAACCAAAGGAGAGGGTGAAGTCCTCTAGAGCATGACCCGCTGATGCTCGGCTTCAGAAATCGGGAACTCAGATTAATGGTCAGAAACGTGGTCTAAAAATAGAAGACTCCACGAGAACATGAATTTTAGAGCCAGGCAGAGGGGGTAAATAGCAATGCCCCAATGCATGTGTTTAACAGACAGCACGGGGAGCGCATTCTGTGTGTCAAATCCTGCCAGGGATACTGAGGACAGAATGTGAATGAGGCATGAGCCCTACTTCCAAGGGCCTCTTGGTCCCTTGTGAGTGTGGGGCAGAGATGGAGCGTGGCAGTGCCCTGCAGTGTGCTGTGATGGAACGAACCCCGGCCGCCTCCTCCAGCTGTGAGGAGGGGAGGATGTCCCCAGACAGCCCATGCTTGAGTCATGTCCTCTAGCCCCTGAGAGCCACAGGCAGTGAGGGCTGCCTGTGCCATGGCCCTGAGCTTCCAGAGAAACCAGCCCAACCGCTAGGCGCTCAGTTAGATTGGAGCATGGAGCGCATTGTGCCAGCATGGGAAGGGGCACTCCAGGGCAGCAGGGGACAAGCCCGAAGGCCATGGCGGGTGGGGTGCGGTGTTCGCAGAGCCTGCAGAGCTGACAAGGTGGCTGGGGGCAAGGCAGGCAGGGCTCTCAGAGACCCCACCACCACCTTCACTTCACAAAGGAGACATGAGCCAGCAGTGCTCGGCGGTGGAGAGCAGCCTGGACCATGACACAGGACCCTCAGTGTGAAGGACCCTCAGCGCACGTGGGAAGTGGGTGCATGGGACCCTCAGCATGTGGGACCCTTGGCACGGCGGCACGGGAAGCGAGCGTTGCTGCGTGCAGAGCACCACTGGGTCCAGGGGATGCGGGTGGGACGCTCATCTCTCTGGGCTGTCCCCTCACCTGTGGTGCAGGAGAATTAGACCCACTCCTTGGCTGCCAAACCTGCCTATGAATCTGAAGTGCATGGGGGCCTTGCTGAAAATATCAGTTCCTGACTGGGTTGTGGCTCATGCCTGTAACCCCAGCACTTTGGGAGGCTGAGGCAGGAGGAGGGCTTGAGCCCAGGAGTTTGAGGCTGCAGTGAGCTATAATCATGCCACTGCAGTCCAGCTAGGCAACAGCAAAACCCTGACTCAAAAAATATATATTACATATGTATAAATTCCCTATCCTTTGGTGGGTCATCAGCATGGTGCTGGAGCATTCACACTCGTGTGTGAGACATGCCTCTCTCAAACCTGGTTAAAATATCAGCACATGACCCATCTCACATGAAAAAATTAAAAAGAAAAAAGCAAGAAAAAAGAAAAAAATATATATATATGAAAATTCTCAGGCTCCTTCCCTTGACCCCCAAACGGCTAGACCAGAAAATTCACAAAGTCTGAGACTCCCCGTAGTTGGTACTTCGGCGGCCGGCCCGGCCCAGCCCTAGGACAGGGACCACTTCACAACGATCACACGGAACCCTGTTAAAACACAGGACAGGAGGGGGCCCGAGGATCCTGATTGCTAATGAGCCCCCCCAGGTGACTCTCATGCTGCTGACCCCCGACCTCTCTCAGGCACCCCAGATGCTCTCTGAGGTCCCTTCCAAATCCAATATTTTATGAAGCCTTTGGAAAAGTTACTGGTTACTAACGGCAAAAAAGCAGAGATGTAAATGTGAAAAGGGATGTGATATTGGTCTGATTTCAGACGGCTATCACTGTCTGTAAGACTCTTGCTAGGGAATGAGGCTCATGTTGGTATGTTAAGGAAGACAGAGGTTGTTTTTGTATCATAATGTATGAGAAGGAAATATTCTTTTATCCAACATGAAATGAATCCGCACTCTAGGTAAGAACTTTGGAGCCGTGTTTCTCTTTAGTGTCTGTGCGGTAGAATTTTTTTGGTAAATGATCTTTTTCCCCTGTCTTTCTGTAGCAGCAGCACACTGGGTGGATCTCAAATGCATTGCGCTAAATGAAAGGAGAAAGGCTCAAGACTCCACACTGTATGGTTCCGTTTCTGTGAGTGTCTGGAAAAGGCAAATTACTGAGAGGGAGAAACAGGAGGAGCGGACCAAGGTTTGGAGAAGGGAGCATTGGACAGCGAAGGGGCCACACCTGGAATGTGGCGTGAGACGGAGCTCTTCTGTCTCTTGCCGAGAGCGGTGGTTACACAACTCTGCATTTGTTAATGACACACCAGATAACCCACCAAAAAAATGAATTTTATTGTATGTAAATAAAAAGATAAACTATCTTTTAAAGGAGTAAGAACACTAAGTCAAAATAAAGTCACAGATAAGTAGGCAGTAGCCAGAGGAGAAGGAGGGGGACAATGGTTATCAAGCATTTTCTAACAACAGAAAAGGTGGAGTTCGGTTTAAAGCATGTCCTATTCAGGAACATTTCAAATAAAGATAAGGGGGAAAGCAGTGTGTCACAACCAGTTCAAACCCCCTCCCCACGCCCACCACCCCACCCTTTTTTCTTAGTTGGCCGAGGTGGTGCTTGCTTTTTCATAGAACCAACTCAATATAATGCTAACTTCAAGAATATTTTTCTCTCATATGTATAGACTGCTGTTCAGTCTAAGTGCAAAATAGATATAACTCTTGGTCCCGTCCCTGGGCTATGCCACAGATAGGGAGAAGGCACGTGGAAGACAGGCGGCCCGCTTGCTAACCTCACGGGGACCCGCCTCTGGGAGGCTGCCCACGCGTCTTTCCTCTCACTGCCTCCACCTGGGGCAGACTCTGCAGGGCTGTTAGCCGCTTGCGACCTGCAGAGGCCCATGGGGTAATGACAGTCCCGTGGCACAACGGGAACACAGCTTCTCAGCCATGAGTCATGCCATGCTCTTGGGTGCGAAGATGATCTAAGAATATCAGGAAAAACATGGCACATGCAGTTGGCACATGAAAATTAGTAACCTGCAAGTCAGGTCATAAGTATAGACAACGAGCGCTTTTAATTACCAGTCACGGTGAGACTCTGGTAGCTCAGTAGTTGGCTCTATGCTAATTGTCACTCTAACCATGTAAGTAGAGGCCGCCACCTCAGCGTCCGTTACCTCTTCATGACTTTCAGGCTGCGTGACGGTGATGCTTTGGGCATTGAGATATTGCATGTCGGTAATGCTAAACTAGAAAAGGCGTTTCATACGCATTCGAGGTCTGATAGCCAGAGCTCTCTGCATGCTGCCTGTGACTCCAGAATCTGCTTCCTCCTGGCCCCTTCCACAGGTGCAGTCTGGACTCCCAAGGCCCTGAACTCATCCACAATCAGACTCCAAGTCTTCTTAGAGGACAAGCAGGCTTAGGAAATCACGTCAGTCTATTACACCATGATTCACATTCAGGCAAATGAAATGTATTTATTGCTAAGAGCACAGAGGTAATAAAAGGCTTTTCCAGAAAACCAACTTTTCCAACACATGCCAGGCAAAATCATATCCAGACTATAAAAAGTTTGGGCTAAAAGCCATTGAGCGCAACCACCCATGTGCCGCCTATTTTTAGAATAAGGAGCAGGGGTTTTCGGACTCACTGATACTGTGGGTGGGGAATAGGAGATGATCCACTTTTTCTCTGCTCTAAAATGTGCATCTACTCCAGTCAAATCATTTCGGACAAAACTGTGTAATAGCATCTTAAAATTCTAGGTGGTACCTTCTGGGTTTTGAAAAACTTTTTGTGGAGATAAAGCATGACAGAAGCCAGTGGCTTCCCCGACTTCACCCTCACGCCTGAAGGTAATTCGGTCCGACCCAGTTTCCGTTCTGCTGCCCTGTGGGCTGCGCCCCAGACAGTTCTCGAAATTTCTGTCGGTATCACCCTCAGACAGACCAGATGCCGTACAAGGAGAGCTAGGTCTTGGTTTCTTCAGATTATTTCCCTGGCAGACACTTTTTAAAAGCACGCGGCTGGACGGTTTTTCCCAAATGTCACTTTAAAGGCGTACACTCTCCTTCCTTTTCTAAATGCTCTCTGTCCTGTAAGCTCACTTGCAGGAATACCTGGAGGGGACACACTCTCGGTCGCCGGGCAACGTGCCTGTGACGTCACGGCGTGTCTTTATCTTTGCCTTCACTCAGCCTTTCTTTTGTTGTTTGTTTTTAGGTCAAGGTTATTGAGGCATAATTGACATACAAGTCATTGAATACTGACAAATGTATGCAGCCATACAACTGCCAGAATCGTGCTCTGGAGCAGGTCCGTTCCCCCAGAACCTTTCCTTGTACCCTCTCAGTTAATTCCCTCCCTCCACTCCAGCCCTGGCAGCCACTCATCTGCTTTCCGTCTTTACTTTTGCCTTTTCTAGAATGTCATAAAAATAGACTGTAAGTTGCGTTTTGTGTCTGGCTTCCTTCACAGAGCAGAATGCCTTTGAGATGCAGCCTTACTGCTGTACACGTCGGGCACTTTGTTCCTTTTTTATTGCTGAATAGCAATCCCTTTCAGAAGCTAATTTAATAAAAGCAGGATGGACATTCTCATACAGGTCTTGGTGTGGGCATACGCCTTCGTTTCCCTAGGGTGTATATCTAGGAGAGGAATTGCTGGGTCCCGTGGTGGGTGGATGTTGAACTTTAGAAGAAAGTGCCAAGCTGTCTTCCCCAGAGGCTGCGTCCTTTTGCATTCCTGCTGGCAGCCAATGGGACTGAAGGTGCCAGCCTTGCCAGTTCCAGGCGTGGCCACCTTTTGCTGTGTGTATTCGCCATTTTAGTCCATCGCAGTTATATCGTCTGTGGATTTAATTTGTTTTTCCCTAATGACCAGTGATGTTTCGTATCTTTTCATGTGTACAACTTCTTTGGTGAAGTGTCTGCTCAAAAATCTTTTGCCACATTTTGCAATTGGGTTGTTCATTCCCTTATTATTGAGTTTTGAGAGTTATTTGTATGTTCTGGATAAAAGTTGTTTAACAGATGTGTGTTTTGCAAATATGCCTCCCAGTCTGTCCCCGGCCTTTTTATTTTTAACAGTATATTTGACTATCTAACTTTTTAAATTCTAGCCAACTTTTTCTTCTATAGGTTGTGATCTTTGTGTTTTTATCTAAGAAATCTTTGCCTAATCCAAAGTCACAAAGATTTTCCCCTTGTTTCCTTCTAGAAGTGATATAGCTTTAGCTCTTACCTTTAGGTCCATTTTGAGTAAATGTCTGTATGTCGAGTGACATAAAGGTGAAGGTGTGATTCTTTACATGTGGATGTTATTGACTTTGTATTCACACTAGTACTGCAGTCTACATCACATCATTCCGGAGGGCAGAAATTCTAAGGATCCATATAATTCCACCTCATACAACTGAAATTCTTAATACGGGATAGTACCCAGGGGTGGGACAAGTGTTTTATGTGCTAAATAAGAAGATAGAGATACAGGGTGTGCGATTTAACCTCAGCTCTGTGTGGCATGGAATCGGCTGCTGAGAGTTAGCTGTGTAATATACTGTACAAATTCTAACCTTTACATTATTGTTACCTTGGAACATGCTACTAATTTCATCTTGCCAGAGTAGTCTAAAAATTGCTCAGAAATGCTAACTGATCATCCTTAAGAACAATGAATATTTCTAAATTTTGGCTGGCAGAATTATTTTTCTAGAACCTAAAAAGTAGTCTCTTCTGCCCTTGGGGACATTTTACATATTTCAAATGTGTGGCAAAGAGCTCACAGAAATTAACTAGGACTTAGGTTGGAATCCCTGGAGAATCACCAGGAATTGCAGCCTTGGACAGGCCTTGAAGCTCTGGAACACAGTGCGGAAGGGAGGGAGGGTCCGCCCTGGGGAACAGAGAGGATGTGGGCGTCTGCTGGGCGCCAGTGCCCATAAAAGGTGAGACAGGAAGAGTCCATTTAGGAAGGAGAAGGGATTTCCTACTATTCAGATTTCAGCTGGTAAGTCATGAAAAGCTCATTCTTATTCTACCAGTAAAATACTGTACTGTAGATTAAAAATCCTGATGTGTAGTGAAGCAGTTTTTATCCTCGGAAACATTTTTTTATCCTTCTTTGATAAATGAAACTCTTTCTACTCCCTTACCCAAGGAATATTTTAAGGTTAATGAACAATGAATGGAAGCCACAGGGTTGTGTGATGTGAGACCCTGATTAATCATCCATCTGTGCACCTTTGTTTAAGTCTGAAGCTGTACAGTACACTGCATGTGCCCATATCTGATAAGATTTTGCCTCTTTTCTCAGAAGTGAAATTCCCCAATTCATGAAAGCTTCGAGTGTCAGGACCCTGAGCGCATTCTCTCCACAGTTGTGGTATTTGAACAATGTGGATTCAAGTCTGGACTCATTGCATCTGCCTTTTCAGACCACAGCTTCCAACACTGACCCGGATGCCCCATGCATGCTCCAGCCATGACTTCAGACAGGGAAAAGCAATGTGCAACCCCCACATCCTCACGACAGTCAAAATGTATTCTGTCTTATAGACATCACTGAAGTATAAGGCCAAGACTGGTTTAGTTAGAAATAATGTTTAACCAACATCAATACCCGATGTTTCTCTGCATGACTCAGTAAGCCAGACCTTCCTCCTGAGCGCCAACCCCATGTTTAAGAGGTTTTTCTTATTGAAAGTCACTTATCTCTTCCCTTAAGAATGCCAGGATGGGGGTTAGAGTGGTCTCACACACTGGTTCTCAAACTTTAATATACCAAGGAATCTCCTGGGGATCAGTTCAACAGCAGACTTGGGAGTTCTGGGGCCAGGCCTGAAACTCTGCATTCATAGCAAGCTTCTGGGTGATGCTGGCACAGACCTCCCTTGGAGCAGCAAGAGCCTGGTGGAGTCAGCCACCTCCCCACAGCTGAGGGCACCATGGTCAGCCCTCACATTGGTCCCATCCAAGCCCCGGTTCTCTGTCTGCTCCACAGGAGTTCGTGTCACTGCATGGAGTCACTGTGGGGACAAAATGAGAGAAACCATGTTTGAAACTTGTAACAACACATCATCTCAAGAGATACAAACAGTTAATCAATACTGTTCATTATCCTGAGTCCTAGGTAGTATCTCCATACCTACTGGACGGTCTGGTGGTGAGAGCCGGGCAGGGGACAGGGGACATGATGTTACCACTCCTGTCCACAAGAGTGGCTTCTGAGAAGTACTTGGTGGATTTCTCAAGGATGTTGGAGGAATATTAGGAGCTTTAGAAATTTAGAAGCTTTTAAGATTGATACAAAGACATTTAAACTAGACTCTTTTCACTTTCTGAGGGTAATTTTTATTTTTAATGTCACTTATCACAAAAGGAAAGAAAGAGATGAAAATAACTTTTCCCATCGGGACTTTTTGACTGAGGATGGAAGTTGGTAAGGATGATGATTAGCACAAAGGAAAACCCTTGGCATGTACCTGGTCCTCCCAGCTGCTCTTTATAGATGCACCACACTTCCTTAGTGGACAGGAAATCCTGGGGAAAATCTCCATCCTGATGACCAAAGTGTGGCCTCCTCAGGCTATGACGTAGATGTGCATTTAGTCCCAGCAATGCAGGAATTACACTGTGCACAGAGGTGAGGGCTCCATCTGGGAGGACGAAGGTCTAACTCACATTCTGCTCATGTTCTTCCTGGCCCTCCCTCAGCGGGGAAGCTGGATGGAATTCTGTGAAATGTTCCATCTCATCAGAAGCTCAGGATGGGCTGTTTAGAAGTGATGCCATCTTGACACCCACTAGAATGGCTATAGCCAAAAAAATGAAAAATCACAAGTACTGGTGAGGGTACACAGGAATTGGAACTTTTGTGCATTGCTGGTGGGCATGTAGAAGGGTGCCGGCAATGTGGAAAAAGAGATTTAGCAATGCCTCAAACATGTGATACTCCTGCACACATATTTATAGCAGTACTATGTAGCAATTTTGCTCCTAGGAACACACCCAAAAGAATTCAGAACAGAGACTCAAGTAGTCAGTCAGACACACATATTCACAGCAGCACTATGCACAGTACCCAAAGGTACAGACACCCCAGATGTCCAGAACAAATGAATGAACCCACTGAGGTCTATCCATACAGGGGAATATTATTTAGCCGTCAATGAATGAGGTAACGATGCATGCTACAGTGTGGATGAACCCCAAAAACATGATCACTGAAAGAGGCCAGACACGAAAGGCCACGCATCATATGATTCCATTTATCAATAGATCTGCAGAGGCAGAAAGCAGATCGGCGCTCACCAGGCACTGGGAAGGAAGAGAATGGGGAGTGATTGCTGACTGGGTCTGGGACTTGCTTTTGGGGTGAGGAGCACGCTTTGGAACTAGACAGAGGTGGTGGATGCTCAGCATGGCCAATGTGCTAAACGCCACTGAGTTGTATCCTTTGAAATATTAGCTTTATGTTATGTGAGTTTTACTTCAATAAAAAGGCTACAGCTTACTCCAGAAGAGGGAAGACTAGAGTTTTTTATTCCAAAGTCAGACTCCCCAACCAAGAAATAAAGATGAGAAAGGAGTTTACTGTCAATGAAAGGAAAATGAGTACATGATGCGGTGAGCCACTTTCCCCATCAAAGGGAATTGAGGAAGGGGTAATGAATGAAGATAAGAGTGTGGTTTTTTATCATTCAGACGTGCATATTTCCATTCTGGTTAGTAGCAGATGTTCCCTCTGAGCTGGCTCTATGAAATAATCTCACTGGTCACTGCTGCTTGTTTGCTTGGCTAAAAAATAATAATCCCACTGGATATGTAGTTTGTGGGCAATTAAAGTGACAGTCCTGATAAGAAGCATTTTATCCCCTAGAAGACAGTCTGTAGACACTCACAAACCGCAGGCCTCGGCATGGTGAGGGGAGCTTAGGATTACATGGTACATAATCTTATAGTCTAGCATAGCTGCAAACTAAACAAAAATGAGCACCACTGGGAAAGGTCCACAAAAGTTAGAATCAAAACATGTTTTGTTCCCAAACTTACAACAAATGTCACGTAATGAACCACTAAGCATTGAAGACGGAATGAGCCTGGGACGTCTTGCGGCCAGGGCCAGGGCCATCCACCTTCCACGAGCCTCCTCGCCGAGGCAGAAACACGGTGCAGGAGCCTCCACTGGATAATGTTCTCCAAAGACGTTGAGTACATGGGCTTCACCACGACTTAGGAGGCCTGAGATCAGGCTGCCCGAGTGAGTACTGAGGTGGCATTGATAGGACCCCTCTGGGGCTTGTGGAGGGCAGAGGAGAACCCACCATCTCTGAAACTCTGACTTCGGTCCAGATCAGGGAGCCCTGGGGGAGCTTTCCCAGCTCCCCTTGGTTTGAGGGGACAGGGGTCCCAAGCTTCAGGATACACCATCTTCCATCCGCAGCCTTAATCTGCGTGGATAGCTTCCACCCCAAAGAATCGTCTTAACTACTTTCCCTGATGTCTGGGGTCTAACATCTCCAGGCATTGCCGGACAGGAAGAGTAATGAATTTGGAGGTGAACTCTCCCCACACCTCTCCATGCTAATGCCTTGATGACATTAACACCGCCCCTGGCTGTGTTTTTAAGTTCCTCATTTCACTTCAACTGTGTGGATTGCTGAGAACAGCATTAGGGACACCCTACGAAGACAGACACACTTCCCAGCTGTTACCTAGAGGCGAGAGAAGAGAAAACTAGAAAAGTGGCCCAAGCCCCCATCAATCTCAAGGCGAGGCAGGAATTTGACATTTCACAGCAATTGAGGCTTGGCAGGTAAAGGTGCTGTGTGATGAATCAACGGCAGACTCACTTGTCTCAAGAGGGATCGACAGGCATTTTTTTAAGTTTGGGCTAACCTGTGAAATATTAAAGTATAACTATAATTCTGTTGTTAGTTCCATCGTAGGAAAGACAGAACTCCCCCTCCTGTTCTTCCTCATTTTTAAAACATTTTTATTGTGGCAAATTTATTTTTAATTTTTCTAATGTAAAATTTTAAAATGTTTGTTATAGTAAAAGTATGTGTGTTCTCACTTATAAGTGGGAGCTGAACAATGTGAACGCACGGGCACAGGGAGGGGAACAGCGCATCCCGGGCCTGTGGGAGGTGGCGGGGGGAGGGAGAGCATCAGGACAAATAGCGAATACATGCTGGGCTTAACACCTAGGTGATGGGTTATTTTATTGTATTAAGTTCTAGGGTACTAATAAAGTCAAATAAACACAGAGCATCAAAGTTACCATTTGGGTCACACTGCCATGTTCACTTCCATGGTGGCATTAAGTTCTTTCACGTTGTTGGGTAACCTTCACCATCATCCATCTCCAGAACTTTCTCATCTTCCCACACCGAAGCTCTGTGCTCATGAAACAGCGATTCCCCCTGCCCTTCCCCACCCAGCCCCTGGCAGCCTCATTCTACCACTGTCTCCATGGATTTGCCTATTCTAGGGACCACATAGAAGGGACTCACAGGATTTCTCCTTTGGCGACTGGCTCCTTTCACTCAGCACAGAGTCCTCAAGGTTTATCCCTGTCACGCCTAGGTGACCCCTTCCTTCCTCTTTAAAGGCTGAGTACTATTCCATCGTGTGGGTTTCCATCCATTGTGGGACACTCACGAGGTTTCCACCTTTTGGCTGTAGTGACTCATGCTGCCGTGTGCGTGTAAGTGCACCAGTGCAAGCCCCTGCTTTCTACCCACCGAGAAGCAGACTCGAGGGATCCCATAGTAACTCTGTTTTTTCATTTGTTAAGGAGCCGCCAGAGTGTTTTCCAAAGCAGCTGTACCATTTCACGTTCCCACCAGCAGCACACAGAGGTTCTGGTTTCTCCACACCCTCACCAACACTTGTAATTTGTTTTTTTAAAAAAATAATAACCATCCTAATTTGTATGGACAAACATTTTTATATGTTTCAGAAACTCTTTTTTTTCTCTCTGTGTAAACAAAAGGAAAGATTAACCACTTAAACATCTGAGGGCCACTTTGATATCTGAATGCAATATACATTTCCACACCTACCATATGCCTTATATTGAGGAAAACAGAGATGAAATTGTAGAAATTCATTTGGAAATTTTTTTATACAAAAAGACCTTAAAAGAAGCCAAGTGAGTTCATTCTTTCATCCCAACACGGTATTATCATTTCACAATGAGATCGTAATTTAGGATAATTTTTTTCTAACATTTTGTATTTTTTCTTCTTAAACTCTGTGACTTCTTTCTTTAGCTATCGTGGCAGTAGATGGTGATTTACATGTAATGCTCCCTGCAGATTATAGCTCTTTAAAAACAAAAAATGTCGTTTTGAAAGTAACCATAACCGATCATGAGTATTGATTGGATTAATTGAGGAAATTGAACCTATGCTGTTCCCACAGGGTCAGCCTGGGCCGGTGGGCCCCCAGGGGTACACCGGGCCCCCCGGACTACAAGGATTCCCGGGACTGCAGGGCCGCAAAGGAGACAAGGGTGAAAGAGGAGCCCCCGGAATAACAGGACCCAAGGGAGACGTGGTACGCACCGCCGTGGTGTTCCCCGGGCCTCGTGAGGGTGGTGGGTATCTCAGCCCTGGTTAATTTCGTTTGCCTTCTTCACAGGGAGCAAGAGGCGTTTCTGGATTCCCTGGTGCCGATGGAATTCCTGTAAGTTTTATGGAAGATTAGAATTTTAAAACATTGCGTGCATTCTAGGCAATACATTTGTGACTTAAAGAAACATTTTGAATGAGATCTCCTTTTTTGTTTATAACGTGAAACACGTGGGGGCTATATGTGTGTGTTCTCCCCACGGAATTCAGTCAGACATTAAACAAATTGTCTGCTTTGTAAACGTCCTTATAGACTTGGCTTCAGAATTGAGGCTACTTTGCTAAACTGCCCGTTGTTTGGTAATGCAAAGCTAGAGTGCTGTCCAGATACACGCCCTGAAGAGCGAGTCTAGCTATCTCATCTGAACTGTAGAGCAACGCGAATATGATTTACATCGGCCAGGAGCATGGGCAGCATGAAGCCCTGCTGAGCATTTGTGCAGCTTCTTAAGGTCTTTATAGTAACCACACATAAAAAAGAAAAAGAAAAGGCATGGTTTGTTCATGAGAAAAATCTCAAAATGCAATAAAATGTGTTTTTGTAACCTAGTTTACTTTACTTCTTGTGGCATTAAAAAAATAAACAAAACAGCCTGACTCATAGCCTTCTTCACAGGGACCCATGAGCAGATTTCCCAGGGTTGGCTTCCTGGCCAGACCTGACCTCAGGGATCAATGTGTTTATCACACGTTCTGACCCGCCTCCCATCCGGCTACTGCTGTGGTTCTGAGACATCTGCTTCACAAGCCTCACACATATACACAGATGTGTGTGCCCGTGCCCTGCAGCAGCAGACTTGCTATCACCACACACGTACACGCACAGGGAGGGAGACCCCGATCCCAGGCTGCAAGAGTAAGGCCATGCCTTGCAGAAGACAGCAGGGAATGAGCGAGTGGCGGGTAGTCCCAGAGTCATGTGTCTCCATCAGATCTTCATTCCCACAGCCGAGGAGACGTCTGCAGAGCAGAAGGAGACGGTCAGGGCAAAAGAAAGCAAGTCACATTTGCCACGACGAGAGCGGCAAGCCAGTGATCTCAGGGTCACCTGAATGGTGGGCTCAGACAGACACTTGGGCTCACCACACAGCCCTGAACAAGTGAGGAAATCCACATCAGCCAGAATCTTGAGAAGTGGACAGAAATGAAGAATCTGCACATTCCAAAGATTAAACAGATTAGCAAAGTATTTTCATACTAATGGCCTGAGTCTAATCACCCATTTTAAAACTACTCTTTTGAAGTCTTTGGAGTGTCTTTCAGTTTTGTCTCTGGCTGGAATCTGAGTTAAAATGGAGTGGTTATGGAAAGCAATTGCAACTCATCCGCACCAGGCTTCCTGCACGTTTCCACTTGATACTCAGTGTCAGAGGCAAGGGTCTCACAAACTGGGGAGGAAGTAACCATAATTCGGAGGAATGATTGTGGTGAGCAAGTGAGGACCATTTTCTTTCTTTCTTTTGTTTTTGAGAAGGAGTAAAGCCCAGGCTGGAGTGCAATGACATGGTATCTCGGCTCACTGCAACCTCCACCTCCCGGGTTCAAGCGATCCTCCTGCCTCAGCCTCCTGAATAGCTTGGATTACAGGCACGCGCCACCAAGCCTGGCAAGTTTTTGTGTTTTTAGTAGAAACGGGGTTTCACCATGTTGGTCAGGCTGGTCTCGAACTCCTGACCTCGTGATCCGCCCACTTCGGCCTCCCAAAGTGCTGGGATTACAGGTGCGACCCACTACGCCTGGCCGTGAGGACCATTTCCTATTTTCTATGGAAACTTGGTGCTGCTTGAAGGATCCAGTCTCTTTTAACTGTATAACTCTGATACTACAAATTAACATAAATGTCACTCCTCATAAGTAATCTGTTAATGAATAGCGTTTGAGGGACCTGGATCATTTTAGCTGATTAGAAGTTATATATAAAAAGTGATATGCAGTAAAATCTTAGAGTGGTCTCAGATAGCAATGTGTCTAATTTGATGCTGAGCACAAATAGATATTTAGCTCAATATAATTAAAATTTTTCTTTGAAGCACAATTTCAAACTAAGATTAGATTGACATGCAATTTCAAATAACTTAGATCAGTTCTAAGCAAGTAAGGAAGACTGACAGCAGACAAATAATAGAGAAGAATTTTAAAATGACAGTTTATTTTAAGGAAGAACATCACAGAATTCTAGGAATCTGGAGCAGAACGCGTGGAGAGCTGTTTTCTCGAGCTGAAATACAAGGGCCCCTGATGTCTTTATTTCAAAGCCACCAGAGAGCCAGCTCTGCAAACTGAGAAACTGCCTGCAACGGGGAGTCCTCTGGCTCACCAGAGAGTTTCACTGAAGTCTGTTGGATCTCTTGTCTGATGGCACCAGTTCCAACCAGTGGCTGTGAACATCTGAAGCAAAGAGCTGTGCAAATAAAAGTTCCATTTTTTTATTGTATTTCTTAATATCATTCAGGTTACGGAGCACTGTATGTAGGATTTGTTGTGTGGTGATTTTTTTGTGACTTCTTTTTTTGAGACAGAGTCTCATTCTGTCGCCCAGGCTGGAGTGTAGTGATTTGATCTCGGCTCACTGCAACCTCCACCTCCTGTGCTCAGGTGATTCTCATGGCTCAGCCTCCCGAATAGCTGGGCTTATAGGCATGCGCCACCACGCCCGGCTAATTTTTGTATTTTTAATAGAGACAGGGTTTCACCATGTTGGCCAGGCTGGTCTCAAACTCCTGACTTGAAGTATCTGCCTGCCTCAGCTTCCTGAAGCGCTGAGATTACAAGTATGAGCCACTGTGCCTGCCTGAATTTGTTTCTTTATCTTGAAATTTTCCAGATTTCTCAGAATAAATGTAAAAGACATCCCAATGGCCTCAAAAATCACTCAGGAATGTATGTTTGGTTTATTATCAAGAAAACTAAAGTTTAAAAGTAACTACACAATAGCAAAGCATATATCTAAATACTGTTTAAAGAACTAGCAAAACCAGCTGTGGCCATGTAGTGCATAAATTATAGATTATTAACCCAGGCCCTGTATGTCCCCTGGTACCAGATGAACGCAATGAAGATGCCACAAATTTAGCCTGAGCCCCTCCAATCATTGCAGACACTGGAGGGGTTGCCTTTCCCCACCCCCAGACACTTCAGAAAACCTGACATGCTTTATCTTCGTGTTTAAGATCCAAAAGGTCATGTTTCCCAAGAAACAAGAGGCAGTCAGTTCTTTTAAATATGGCAAGGCCACTGATGAAATCACTTTGCTGGTGTGTCTGCTCTGTTTAGCATGTGGGTCTGTGAAACTCACCATCTAAAGTTCAGGTGGGCGCAAATGATGAGGACTTTCCTGTTATCCTGAGAAGGAGGCACTGCTTCTAAAACCTTTTCTAGAATTTTTAAAATGTACTTTTACTTGTCCCTGCTAACAGACAGTCACTCAGTGAGGTAAGACAGAAGAAACCCCAAGACGGTGTACTTCTTACTGAAGCCGACATGAAGCAGAACTTTGCTTTGAAAGCCTTTCCCTGCTTAGAACTATACCTCCTGCCTTCACTTATTTAATCTTTCACTCATTTATTTGTTCACTTTTGAGGTGTCCTTTCCTTGGATTCACACCGGGAACGTTGCTTATAAGAATATTTAAGACTGTTTTATCGCACAGTTACGTGACAACTAGAAACCTGCTGGCTGATTGACTCACGGCTCTCTTTCCCAGGGACACCCGGGGCAAGGTGGGCCCAGGGGAAGGCCCGGCTACGATGGCTGCAACGGAACCCAGGGAGACGCAGGTCCACAGGGGCCCCCCGGCTCTGAGGGGTTCACCGGGCCTCCCGTGAGTATCCCCACAGCGCTCGTGCTCCAGGGACAGGCAGACCCCTGCTAAGCCCCACCTTTATAACCTGGAGGGCCTCCCACTCATTGTGGCCAGGATGAAAGCATAACTCCCTGTTGACACCCAAGATGTGACGTTTCTGGATTCGAGTAACTTCACCTTTCATATTCTTAAATGTTAGGTAGAAAATAATCATTGTGGTTGATGTTATTCACTCTCACGGGCTCCCCAGGGTCACTTCATTTTCTCCCAGATTCTCGTGAGTAATAGTGGAATCGTAAAACGAAAATTAAAAAACAGAAACCTTGACAAAATTCTGTTTGTCAACACCTTTATCAGATTATGAAATGCTCTGTGACGTGGGAGTGCAGGTATTGTCCAGCATATACCATGCAGGGCTTTGTTTTTTAGTGGATGAACTTTTATATAATCATCTGCTTTGTGGCCTCATTTATTTTTTAGGGTCTTGGTAAAACATCCTAAAACACATTTTCTGTAGTTTGTTGCTACCTTATTTCCAAGAAAATCTTGCAAATTCAGGGTTATACTAAAATTTTGTTTGGTGAGACTTTTTATTTAAAAAAGAAAAGCTTTAAAGTGGGGAGGGAAGAGCAGTCACTAACCACCTTCTTCATGTTTTCACCTGAAGCAAATGGATTTCTCCTTCTCAGTTCCTCCTCCACCTGCCAGTTCCCCTCTCCTCGGCTGTTTCTGTTTTATGTGGTTCAATTTTTCAATAAACTATATCATCTTCTCTATCATCAGTTTCATTATCAAGAAACATATCTATTACTTTAAGTGATTCTTATAGTAGATATTAAAAGATATTTACACATGCACGTAAGTATATACCTACTGTTAATATCATAATTCCAATTTTAAAGATTGACCCAGTATCTATCCTGCAAATGGGTGCTTGTTTTACTATGTTTAGTATACTAATGCCAAAGAAAACCCATAATAGTATTATCAGAAATAAAAATAACATTGGCATACCAGAGGGTTGGTTGACAGAGCATTCATTTAGGTTTTGAAAATAATTTAAACCCTGAAGTATTTCCATTTTAACTCTGAGGAAAGATACGATTGGGTCAGTAGGAAATTAAAGGTCTCACCCTTGCTGCTAAGTATGGGGTTGGTGAGAATAACCCCATCAACCGTCAGAACAAGGAGACCTTCCCTACAGAAGTCAGCGTTCAGTCGTCCAGATTACCAACAGCTGCACTGAATGTTAATGGCTTTTTTTTTCTTTTTACAATATATCTGCTAATTAGGGGCCCCAAGGACCAAAAGGGCAGAAAGGTGAGCCTTACGCACTGCCTGAAGAGGAGCGCGCCAGATACCGGGTACGTTTGCAAGCGACGGGAGAGGCAACGCAGGGACCCAGTGTAAATTCTCAGCTAACAAAGTTAATTGCCAAGTGAACGTTGCATGTAAGAATGAATGTACTGAAGGCAGCATAACCCAAGTCACAGTGAATTTAAAAGTCACCTTATTTCCTATCAGGATGTTTTCAATCTTATTTTTAATCGTGCGTTTATCTCTTTCCCATTTTCACAATACTCCAAGCTAAATTAGTATTTGTAGTTTATATTAGTAAATATTCATATTACTAAAATATTACTAAAAAGTAATATTAGTAAAAATTAACATTAGTAAATCAGCATTACTAAGTCCTGATAGGGCTGGTCTGTTCGATATGCTTATTTCCAATTCTGCAATACAAGGTAACTCGATCTAAAGATGGTTGAAAGTTATCACTCTTAAAATGATTTCTTCTCCTTAGGGTGAACCTGGAGAGCCTGGATTGGTCGGTTTCCAGGTAAGTGTATTTGTATTAGACAATATTCCAAACAAAAGTTTCAGAGCTTTAGAAATCCAAGTAACAGTTTGCCTCTCTTAAAAACATCCCCTCCCTGCCTATCCACAGGGACCTCCCGGCCGCCCTGGGCCTGTGGGACAGATGGGTCCAGTTGGAGCTCCGGGGAGACCAGTAAGTACCTGGACACAGGTGCCCACTCTGGGACTGTCATCAGGTCATCCCTTCCAGATGCCGCTTCTTTAATGGTTGAATGCAGATGAGAGCTTTAAGGACAACCATGATGCTTATAGGCACAGCAGAGAGCATCACAACAAAACGGACTGTTCCCTGCATGCATTCCACTGCTGTTAAGGTTGAAGAATAAGGACTTAAAATTATGGTCACCAGCTCCCTGCCAGTTATGTTAAGTTTTGACTTGGTCCTTGCAGGGTGCCCTTCCACCCCCGCCTCATACCTTCCCAGTGACAAAGAGCCCATCATCCCTGGGCCAGGCAAACCAAAGTCCCACAGGTTCATAAGGAGGAAATGGGGTCTGCCTGTGCCGTGCCCATGCTAGCAGGCATAGCATTCTCGAGCCATGCCAGTGCTACAGGCGTATCACACCTGGGCCATGCCCATTACCGCAGGTGAGATATTGGCCATCGTTAATCAAATGGCCCTAGAGGGTTTATTGAGAGTAAGGAAGAGCAGAAAAAGGCACTTGCTAAGGCTTCTGCAGCTCTCTGGCCACTCCCACCACTGCACAGTGACCTGGAAGGAAGATAAATAGGCCTTAACTTATGCAGCGAGAGATTTGGGCTGCAGGCGAGGGAGACCTTCTCACAGAAGCCCATTGCTCAAGAACAAGACAAGCTATCAAGGGCCACTAACACCAGTTCCTTGATGGATCTTGAGAAAAAAATAAGTCACATATGTTTGGGAGATAATCATACTAACAGGTGGGGGTACTCATGATTTTCTTCAGATTATAATAAATAACAATAATAATAATAGGTTTTGTTTCTACAAAGCAAATTTCCCTCGTGCTGTGAAAGTCATTTTTGCAAGCAGCCCTGTCTGTGAAAGCCCTGGCCAAGGTGGCTGAGATAGGATCATAGGAGAGGCTCTTGCCGTTGCCCTCCACATGGTTGTCGGCTTATTCGTAGCACGCCTGCCACATGATTGGGTTTTATACCTTTTTTTTTTTGAGATGGAGTCGTCCTCTGTCACCAGGATGGAGTGCAGTGGTGCAATCTTGGCTCACTGCAACCTCCGCCTCCCACGTTCAAGTGATTCTCCTGCCTCAGACTCCCGAGTAGCTGGGACTACAGGTGCATGCCACCACGCCTGGCTAATTGTTTTGTATTTTTAGTAGAGATGAGGTTTCAGTTTCACCATGTTAGCCAGGATGGTCATTATCTCCTGGCCTTGTGATCCGCCCACCTCGGCCTCCCAAAGTTCTGGGATGACAGACATGTTTTCTACTTTAAATGCACAGCTCGGAGAGGTCTGGCACAGCAGATTGGACTCGCTGGGTCCCTAGCTGCTCTGACAGCTTTCGGTTCTTCACTTGAGCCATGCAGTCATCCACAAGCCTCCCTGTCTACTCCTTTGCATCCACTTATTTGTTCTTAAACATTCCTCCCCCGCATCTGAAATGCTTTAATCCTAAGCACGGTGTTGACACTGAGTGCTTTGCAGAAGGATACACCATGATGTTGCAGATGGACTTTCCACTCTGCGGTGCTGGCCTGTAGATTCATTCTGTCCATGAACGTTGACCGAGCCACCAGGAAGAAGTGCCGCACAGGGTCTCGTGGGGACTCCCAGAGGAAGTCAGGGAAGCTGTCTCTGCAGTCACAGGGCCTGGGACTTTGCAGAGGGATCAGAACAAACACAGAGAGGACATGGGTGAAGTTGAAAGCCTAAACACACAAAAGCAAAGCAGAAACAGCTGTCCGTAGACAGCCAGCAGATTCTGAGAACTGGAGCTGACCCCAGTCCCTCTCCCCCAGCATGTCATCCCTACCAAGCCAAATGCATCAGAAACCTCCATGCATCCTACACGGTGTCCTAAATATACAGTAAATGGCTTTCCCAGAGCTTTCCAGCAGATGTTATCTGGGTCCTGGGTAAAGAAAACACTTGACACATTTCTTTGTGTTTGTCCAGGGACCACCCGGACCCCCTGGACCAAAAGGACAGCAAGTAAGTTGGTTTTGGGGGTGACAACAAGGGAAGGGGGTACTTATGTGTTTGTGGAGCTTTTCTACCATAAAACTTCTTGGTCGACAACTATTTATTTATATTATGATGAAAACCGTTTTGTGTGTTAAACTCGAACGATAGATCGTGGTGCCTCTGGACATTAAAACAGTGAATGTGGAATGACTTGCTGTCAATTACCACATGCCTGCTGCTGTATGAAAACCAAACTGATGAAAGTTTGGTTGAAAATGCAGATGAGAACACTGTAGGGATAGCTCACATTATTCAAGTGCATTGATTTAGGAGAATGGACAAAATGTAGCTCTGTCTGTTGCAGGAAGGCCGATGTCATTCTTCTTACCTGGCTGGAATTAGGTTCTACAGGAGTCTGACGTCAGCCTCTAGGAATATATTCGGTAATAGTCAAATTAGGCTAAAGCACAAGGCTACATACTGTTTTCATCCCGGAAAGATTATTAAGTTGGTTGGAACACAGCAAAGTAGGTGGTTTGTTAGAAACTCAGAGAACAGAACTAGGGTTCCTTATTATCTGGGAAAGCTGGGTACGTGTCCAAGACAAATGAGAGCAGTTGATGAGGGAAGTATTTGATGAAAATGCAGCATTATTCAGAAATGCTGGGCTGCCAACGGGAAGCATCTAGGAACCTTTCCCTTGCCCTGTGTCCCAATAGAGGACGCGCCAAGCCCACACATTCCCATGCCCGCCCACTACTGTGAGCCCCAGTGACCGCAGCTGCCCCTGCCCATACCCCCAGGCTCCTGTTCCCTCTGCCACAGCTTCCGGTCAGCTAGGGAGCTTGCGCAGGCCGCTGGATGCCCCACCGCCTGGCAGCCTGGAGCGGGATGAGATGGGCCCCAGGCCAAGAGCAGCGGAAATAGGACTGGGTGGCCAGGCTAAGGAGGCAGCAGCCAAGCCCTGAGCCCAGGCATGAGCCTCAGATCTCCCCTTGCTGCGGCAAACATAAACAGCCCTCCTCACCCCTGACCAAGTCACTTCCTGGTGACTCTGGCGACTAGCTCAGGAGGCAGAGAAGGGACCGTGGGGGACTCACACAAATTGCATTCTGATCTAGCCTGGCCACTTTTCTGCACTTTGATTTCAGCTCCCCGCTAGGTGGGGAAGAAGCAAAAGGCAAAAACTAATTGAAGGCTTTGTTTTTATTTTCAGAAAATATCTGGACGTTGGAGGGGGCGGACGGTAGACTGCAGAGAGGGAGAGATCAGATAGGGCCTGTGTGACCCTGCTGTCACTGTGGGAGCACTGAAACCCTGGGAAAGGAGCAAAGCTGTTGGGAATAGACGAGGACTCTGCCTGTGATGTGTACAAACGTGGCGTCTTGCTTTTTCTGTGCGTGAATCTTAGACGCCTGCGTTGTCAGTCCTCCCGCACATGGCAACTGCGTTCGTGAAATTATTAAATCCTTACTGTGACACTGGGCCTAGCTTCTTAAGCAAAAAGGAAGACAAAAAGGGTGACTAAAACCCAAAGAATCACCTAAGATCATTACATTTTGATTGATTTTAAATTTCCAAATATCGTTATAAAGATAGGTAATGTTTATATGAAATGAGGATGATTTTGCCAAAATGAGAGAAGACTGAGCCAGAAGGAAAGAGGAATCATGATCTTCAAATGCAGAGTCCAGGGAGCGAAATGGGGCTGCTTCCTCTGTCTAGGGGCCAGAACCCAGGGACGTGCTGTTAGACTACCGTCCGCAGAGACCCTAAACTCAAGACTGGGGGTCAGCGCCACCTGGGGCCCAATCTCAGCTCCCACTCATTCACTCTGAGGCCTTGGTCAACCCATATAACCGTCAATTAGTTTCTAGAAGGCAAAGCAAGAATAGTATGCAAATATAGTTGTTCAGTAAAGTTGCATATAAATAGGCCTTGGGTTTCTTTTTCTAAGAAAAATAATGTTATTTCTCTCTGATTATTGGCTTTTTAAAACTTAGAAAAATTATTTATCTTTTCAGGGCAACAGAGGACTTGGTTTCTACGGAGTTAAGGGTGAAAAGGTAAGGGAAACCTGGTCGATTTCAGCAGAGGCATGCAGCGTTTCTCAGTCGGGAAATAAATCAATTTAATTACTAAGTTCTATGCTGTAAAACTTTTACCTTGAGTGAATCTGCAGACAAACCATTCGCATAGGGAAACAATCATTGCAAAGTGCTAGGTTGTCATCAAAGGCCAGTGATAATTGTGGATCCGTAAGATAGTAAACATGGACCATCTAGGCTGGCGGAGACTCTGACACAGAGACGCAACCTCAGCTCGTCTTCCGCAGGTGGAAGTGAGGACACGTCACTGAGGGCATCTTCTCATGTGTGGAACCCAGAGGTGAATAGGGGACTGAGACTAGAGCCAGACGCTGACATGAAGTCATCTCAGGGACCAACCCTGGTAGGGCACAAAGGCAGCCATGAGGAACCTGTGGCTTTTCTCCTCCCTTACAGTGCTAAGATTCAAAGGCCTCATGGCCTTTGAGAGGAATGTGTGTGATCAAGGGCATGACAGGCTTAATGCGACGCCCACACCCCGCAAGCAAAACCTTACCAACAAAGTCCCTCCGCGTTCACCACAAAAGCCATGTGCCCACCGTAAAATCGGCCTGTCCCTTGGCCTCATTACTGGAACTGTCTATTCTGTTTTCCGTTCTGCTTTTTGATTGAACAGCACAGTAAGTTGAATCCAGTCCTGCTCATGCGGGACAAGGAAACGCTTCCTTCTTTACGTTAATGCCACAGGAGAAGTCAAAAAAGAAAAATTAGCAAGCAGCGGGCTTCTGGGAAAAAAGGAAAGAAAAGCATTGAAGATCCAAACACATAAAAATGTAAAACCCCATACAGTGAAATATATAAAATAATAAAAATAAAAACAAGAAAAATCTGGGAAGAAATCGTTGGTGGGAGAGGAGAATAGTCCCACTAGATATAATGGAACAAAGTCTGTAATCTACAAAGGGCTTATTCAAATAGTGAAAAACATCAGGGACTCAGCAGGTACAAGGGAGGAGAACAAACGGTTTGGGTATTTTAAGATATTCTATTAGTGGACACTCAGCGTACACTGTGGAGTATCGCTTTCTGCAGCTGACCCATCATCTCTGTTTACTGCTGTCCATGTTATATGATATCTGGACTCAAACTTGTATTATACAGTTTAATGTGGAAAGAAAAGAAAAGGCAACACTGTTCTTTTTGTGTCAATTAGTTTCTGGGAGGTAAAGTCAGAATATTATGCAAGGATAGCTGTCCAGTCATGTTTCAGATACATCGCTTTCACCATCTGTGCACCACATCAGAAAGTGTTTTCTGCTGATGATACAAATGCAAAGTAAAGCAATCTTGGGATATTATATTTTTTCAAGATTGCTTTCTATTATATAAAAGCGCCTTTAGCTGGGGAAGTAGTCTCTCACTTCTTCAGTGTTTCTTTTTATCCTGGTGCCCATCTCGGCGAGCAGTAGAGTAATACCTGTCAAAAACCATGGAGACACTTAACCTTCATACCTCATAATCCCCACATATATAAAGTCATCGTAAGGAAATAACCCTGCAGAAACAAATGCAGTCCAGAATTGTGAACAACCTACGGGACTTGCGTGCGTAAATTCTAAATGATTGATAATGAGGATACAAAAAACAGGATTACTCAATTTTGTGATTATTATACTACAAATAGGTACACATATGGTAAGTAATATGCAAAAATTAAAATGGCAGTATTGTGGTCAGGGTATATTTGTATTTGAGTTTTGTAGTTTCCTTTCTGTTTAAAGATGACTGCCTTTGCCACACAATATGCAGGGTGACGTAGGGCAGCCAGGACCCAACGGGATTCCATCAGAAACCCACCCCGTCATCGCGCCCACGGGAGTCACCTACCACCCAGAACAGGACAAGGTAAAAAGCAAAACGGACTGTTTTCCCAGTTGAACTAAAAAAAGGAGAGTAAAAAAAAGGTAAATTCAGTTTTATTCAACCACATTCCAAGTAGGAAAAAACCTCACCACCAACTTGGCAAATTTTGCATGAAAACATAACCTGGTCCTCCCAGAATGTTTTCAGTGCTTCCAGGCGGTTACTAGGTTTGCAGGGCCATCACTTCATCAGTCCATCATCTCAAACAATTGCGATGAACCCGAAGCAACGTGAGAATTCATTTAAAAAAAAAACCTCACATCTATCCCTACGTTCAGTGTAGATGGAGGCTAATGGTCATACCATAATTCAAAGCCAGAATCGTGGAACTATCTAGCAAAACGTGTTCAGCAAAATACTTCTTTGCTGACAGGAAGCACCTTTTGGGGGATCAAAGTCAGTTTTTGACAGTTTCTGAATCATTCCAGTAACATTTTGTTTGATTGAAATCATACTCTGAGTCTGAAATAGGAGTTACCATCCATCCTGCCTGGGTTTGAATGCTGCTGTACCGCCCACTTGCTTAGGGAGGTCCCACAGCCTTTCTAGGGCTCCCCCTGTCAAATGGGGATAGTGACACTGACCTCCTGGAGCTGGCGAGGAGGTTGCAGGTGACTGTGTGTGAAACACTCGATACCATGTTGGGCACACAGAATAGCTGGGAACTAAAATAGAAACCCCAAAGGTGGAGACTTATCTTTCCACATAGAATCTGATTCCCAGCACTTGAGCATCTATCAGCATGGGGCTTGGGTCCTGGGTCCTGGGTCCTGGGTCCTGGGTCCTGGGTCCTGGGTCCTGGGTCCTGGGTCCTGGGGGGGATTTAGCAAGCAGGACAACTGCCTTGGCAGGGAAATCAACCCAGGTGGCTGTGGCCCGAGTTACGAGTGACCGTTGACAAAAGTGTCCTGGGAGGCGGCAGAGAGGGCCTCTGTCCAGCTTCAGGACGGGAGCCCAGGGCAGGTGTGATCCACGTAGAGGTGCTCAAGCTTCCAAGGCAGGTTTCCCACCTTTTCTACAACCCCAGCGAGGGTGGGATCAGGGCTGGGGCAGGGCCAGCCTGCAGGGGCAGTCATGAGCTACAGGAATCCAGGGTACCCTCCAGGAATGACGGGGACAGAGGACCCAACAGTTGTTGTTTCTTTCACCATTTTAGACAAAGAGAAGTGGGAAAAACGCAGATCATGATTTTCATCTGTGATATTGACATGGCTTTCAACAGCCGCTTTTGCTTCCATGTGTACCTTTTCCTCAGAGGACCTCCTAGGAATGTTTTCTTCCAAAGAGTATTTTCATTAAGGCTTTTCCTTGGGCACGTTCTCCCACAAAATGTAAACATCTGCCTGGAACTGTGGGGGACGGGGGGGTAAAGGGAAACACAGAAGGAAAGACGGACTTTCACTTGTACCAAGAGGAATACATGAATTAATTCACCTTGGGAAAATCTAGAAGAAACGACACATCTTTTCCCTTGAATTTTGAAGCTGCGAAATTTAAGAGTCATGTGTTGCAGTCAATTTACAATGACTGAGGATTGATTCAGTACTTTCAGCTCGTGTAGTGAGCCCTGACTGATTTTTACCTGTTACCATCCTCAATAAGTGTTTCTTATTTTTCGTATTCTTCACAGGGTGAAAAAGGCAGCGAGGGGGAACCAGGAATAAAAGTAAGTTGGGTGATGTGCATGCTCCCCTTCCCCGTGGCTCGTGGGCTCTGGGCGCTCTGCCCAGCATGACAGGTGCCCCGTGGGCTCAGGGCCTGTACGCCGTCAGACTCTCAGCCTCTTGTCCGCATCAGGACAGTATTAGTCTGCATTTGTACACTTTATTTTCAGAAGTCAGTTCTAGAATTTCTTTCTCTTGGCATCTTAAACACTGGCTAATCATCCTCTGAGGTTCGGGGAGGGAGCTTGAAGATGAGGGAGGAGCATGGCTTCTGTTCGGGTGCCACGAGGGTCTGCCCTCCGCCACCTTTGTCACTGCCTGTCCTCAGCGCTCCAGCTCTCCCTCGTGGTCCCTTACCACGTGACGTGACACATGCAGTCCTGGCTGGGTGACAGCCCAGAAGGCTGGCAGGCCTCCTAGGACCACGCCCTGCACCGTGCCTGAGTCTAGCACTGCCAGGAGGTCTGGAGACCATCGGTGCTGAGAACACAGTCCTGGAGCAGAGGATGATGCTGTTCCCTCCAGCTGGAGGGCCACACCTGGGCTCTCCTTATGCCCTCTCTGTTCTCTCCTAGGGCATTTCCTTGAAGGGAGAAGAAGGAATCATGGGCTTTCCTGGACCAAGGGTAAACATGCCTTTTATAACTGCAGTTATTGGTTTGGTTTGGTTTTTTATATAGACTTTCCTTTTTAGAGCTGTTTCAGGTTCACAGCAAAATTGAGCAGAAAGTACAGAGATTTCCGTGATTACTTACACACACACGCACACACACACGCCCCACCATGAACATCTAGCCCTGGCGGCTGCACTGGCTACAATCTGTGAACCACCTGACACCCCCTCTTCACCCAGCAGCAGGTGCGCGGACGCGGTCCTCCCAGCGGAGGAGCCTCGAGAAAGGCACAAAACCTTCCTGCTTGTGTGTTTAGCTCAGTTAGTCTGTGGTAACCAGACATGTAGAGAATCTCAAACACACATTGATTTCCTGCTGCCCCAGGAGTCCTAGTTGCTAAGGGGTGGGAAGAGGTCCCGCCCATGGCAATTCAGCCACCTGAGAGGCAGACCTCACCTTCAGAGCCCAGCCTAGACTGACCCCACCACCTCACTCACAGCTGCACCTAGCTGCGGGCTGGGACAGGTGGTCAGAGCCCTGGACCCAGGAAGAGAAAGCAGAGTTTTGGTGACTATCTGGCAGTTGCTACCACTCAAAAGACCGTATTTTACCTTCTCCAGAAATAAGAATAAAGAGAGAGAGACAGTAGAACATTAGAGTACCAGCCTTTTTATATTTTTAGCTTTTTATGGTACTATCTCTGTAGATTTCTCTGTATTTCTTTAAGTGGTAGAAATGATGCCTTTTATGAAAGGATTGCTAAAATGATTCATTCCTTCAGGAATCGGCTCTGAGGCCTTCCAGAGTGAGGCAGCTTTGAGATGAGGATGGATCCTGCTTTCTTTGAGACTTCTTATCATAGTCACTATTTCCCACCCCCAGCCCCCACGACTTTTTAAAGGGAGAAGAATTGTATTGATAGTTGGTGTTGAATTTGGTGATTTGTTCCTATTCTTCAAAATCTGGACCTCAGACTTGTTCCGTCCATCCATCAGCATGTTGCTGTAATCACAGTCAGGTGCCATAGTCCAGTCCTCTGGAAATGTTTACTGCATATTCTGAGCTGTTTGCTTCTGTTTTTTGTTGAACCCAGGGTTACCCTGGCCTGAGTGGTGAAAAAGGATCACCAGGACAGAAGGTAAGCTGGGCGCGTGAACTACAGTGTGCTCTGGGCCCACAAAGTCCCACAGAGGTTAAACAAGAAGGCCTTGGCACCCCAGGAAAGATCACTTCTCCTCAGAAAAGACACTGAAAACGGTTCTTGCATTTGCAGTGGATAATCCTGCCTCCCAGGTCATCCACAGTCCTTGAGCAGGGTCGTTACCTTGGCTCTCGTTTTGCAAACCATCTTTTAGTTCCTCCCCTTCGAAGCATTCATCACTGCCCCACCAGCCATGCTTCCATGTCTTCCAGCCTCATACCCGTCTTCCATGCGGTCGCGAATTTGGTGACCCAGGGTCCACCTAAATGTTTTTATAGGTTGACCCATATTGTGACACTTCATTTATGTTTAATGACAACCCAATTATTCTTATCATGAGTTCCGTGGACAGATTTTTGGCTGTTTTTTTAGGAGAAAAATGTTATGTAAGAAATGTATTATGGGCCAGGCACAGTGGCTCACACCTGTAATCTCAGCACTTTGGGAGGCCAAGGAGGGTGGATCACTTGAGGTCAGGAGTTTGAGACCAGCCTGGCCAACATGGTGAAACACCGTCTTTACTAAAAATACACAAAATTAGCCAGGCGTGGTAGTGGGCACCTGTAATCCCAGCTACTCGGTAGTCTGAGGCAGGAGAATCACTTGAACCCAGAAGGCAGAGGCTGCTGTGAGCCAAGATCGTGCCATTGCACTCCATCCTGGGCAACAAGAGTGAAACTCCCTCTCAAAATAATAATAATAATAAATTTTTAAAAAGAAATGTGTTATGAATCTGGGTCAGATTTAGAACCACCTGAACTGTAGGTCATATACAACGTTTTAGATCGGTGGCAGATGCCTTTTCACTGTTTGCTGTGCCTGCGGGTCCCACCCACAGCACACACCTCCCACGGCAGGCCCGGCAGCTCCCAAGGGTCTCACCTCACACTCCTGCCAACATATACACAAAGATGTGTCGCTTCACACACGTTGAATGCAACAACAGAAGACATGACTGTCTGTGCTGCTCCGCCCCAGTGCACTGTCCACACTTGCAGGTACACATCTGCCTCGTTTTTTAAACAAGCTGCAGAGAATGGCAGTCAATGGATGCGCCATATTTCCTTCCCACCCCCCACCCCCCGAGGTGGTTTTCATATTTCCAGCAAACATGTGTCCCCTCGGCGGTACACGGGGCTTGGTTGCCTGTGCACGGGCTAGTATGTACATTGCTCAGTCCTAGGAGGTACAGACACAGAGATAGAGTTTTATCAAAATCATTAGCCTCAGAATCAGGACTCCATGAATCCTGCTTAGGGCCGCACAGCAGGTAGTGTGGTGTCTGGAGGCCCACGGGCTGCAGTTAGCAGGTGCAGAGGCTCAGCAGGCCTGGTGGGGGTTCCGCCATGCTTCTTCAGGACCAGAAATGTGGTCCAGGATCTGCCTCCCAGATCCCCTTTCTGACCTCCTCTGGCTCTAGGAACAGGCCATTTTGACCCAGAGTTCTGGTTTTAAGCATTCAGAATTAACACCGATCTTGCTGACTTCCTGCAACCTCAAATATCTTATTGTTCCCATTCCTGTTCTTTGATGCTAACTCATCCCAGGGAGCCAACTCCGGGCTTTGCCATAATCGCACTCAGCCTCTCATAACAGCAGTTACTGATCGGAGCACCCCAAAGCAGCACACCTGGAGTGACGGCTATCCAAGCACACCCCACCCAAAGGCCACATTCTAGCTCATGGCTTAGGGGAAGCAAAGGCTGCAAAGGGACAGAGGCTAAAGCAGACGCTGTCGTTCCAGAGTGACCTGTTTCCACCTTCCCCATGTGATTAAAGTGCTGCCGTTAATTTCCTACCATGTGCTAGTAAAATTACAATCATCTTTAGCTTTCCATCTTCAACACAAGGGAGTTGTAGTATTTAAAAGTGCATTTCCAGGCACCTGTAATCCCAGCAGTTTGGGAGGCCAACATGGATGGATTATATAGGTCAGGAGTTCGAGACCAACCTGACCAACATGGCAAAACCCTGTCTCTACTAAAAATACCAAAAAAATTAGCTGGATGTGGCACATGTCTGTAATCCTGTAAGCTACTCAGGAGACTGAGGCATGAGAATCACTTGAACCTGGGAGGCAGAGGTTGCAGTGAGCCGAGATTGCACCACTGCACTCCGGCCTGGGAGGCAGAGTAAGACTCTGTCTCAAAAAAAAAAAAAAAAGCGCAGTTCCACACAGCCGCTCCCTGGAACTCTGAAGTTAATGAAAGACAAGATGTTTTGCAAACAGTGGCCACCTGGCAGCTCCAGGGCTGGGGCCAGACATGAGGACAGCGGGCTTCAGGCTTGCATTTCCCAGCTCACTTTCCGCAGTTGCAACAACTCGGGAACATATTTCCAGTTAAGTGATTATAGTTTTTTCAACCAGAAAAACGGGAAACAGGCAGACATACACCAATGCCACAGCCGCCCTGCTTGTGAGCACCAATCTGCACCAGGCTGTGTCCGCCCTCCGCCATCTCACTGGCCAGGTGGCCGACTCCATGACTTTCCATTGTCCCCACCCGACACCTCCCCCCAGACACCAAAAGCGCCTCCAAGGAGCAAGTGCGAACAGTAACATAAACAGTGCATCAAAATGGGGGGAGCCAGAAAAGACGGGACAGCCTGGGAAGGAACTTGCCCTCCTCTCCGTAAACACAGAATTGGCCACCTGTCATCCCTACTGAGATTATCAGAACTTCTATTAGTTCCAGCCTTTTCTAAAAAGGAATAGAGACGTAGCTTTTATGAATTCGGTTATATCCAATTTTCTGAGAAATTAGACATGGTTTCCCCTCCTCTTTCTAGGGGAAACGTATCTTTAGTAACTGAGTAAATGCTGTCCGCAGTGTTATTTTGTATTTTCATTGAGACCTAGTCTCCTCTGAAGAACACACGCTGTGCCAGCACGCATCATGCTGTGGGGAGCCCCCTTCAATAGGACCGTTGTCCTCTCTCAGGACTGTCCAGGACTTCAGGGACGCTGCATTTGCACCGGCTGCAGCGTGGATGACTTGGGCTCTCACCAGATGCCGCCTCGGAGCCCGCTGTGGGTGTGTGTAGATTTCCTCGGCAAAGCTAGAAGAGGTGGACATGACCTCGGATTGAGTTGTTTTCCGGAACTCTGATGGTCTTTAGTGTTGTATGCTAAATTGCATCTCACTTGCAGGCTGGCAGGGTTTCTTTGCAGAGGCGCCTCTTTCCTGAGGCACATGCATTCTATTCAGCCTAACAGGTGCTCCCTCAGCCACTGGAAGGAAAAGGGTACGACAGGCAAACGAACAACAGAAAGACAACAGTGGCCAGTTCACCCCACGAGAGACAGCAGACTACTTTTAGGCTTTAGAAGCATGCATTTCCCTAAAAGGGTCTAGCCATACGTTCTTTTCATCTGTTTGTTCCCGCCAGTCCCTAAGGACTTCTGTGTAAGGATTTTCCTTACACCAGTTATTTCCATCCTTGAAAAACATAAAATCGACCTTGTACTTCTAAGATTGCATAAGCAGAACTTCCCATGAATCATATGTATGACCTCACTGAGTTCAAATTAGTGATGTGTTATTAGATTTGGAGGAGGGCCAGGGAGAAGAGTGTGCGGTTTCAAAGCCCTTCACAATTATTCCTTCTAAGATAGTGATCTGCACGTCAGTCTCCTGACCTCAGCTCCCCTAAGGGTGGGCTCTGTGATGCACTTCCCACCTGGAAGCAGGGTCTCGGGGAGCCCCATGGAGCCCCCAGTGGGTCCTTCCCGGGGTGGTCGCCAGCCTGACCCTGGGAGCGCCCTGGATGATTCCTCCTCGGCCACCCCTGTGCCTCCCTGACCCTGTTGTGTTTGCCACTGAGGAACAGAGTGGAAAAAGTTTCTGTCGTCATTTTGACCTAGGGTTCCTGCCTATTTGAGTTCCACTGCCGGTGGTCTCAGATGAACCCTGAGGGTGCCTTTTCTCCCTAAGTCATACATAATCCCCAGCCTCCCCCTAGCCCGTTGACTTGCCGCTGGGAACTCCTCTGGAAACTTTTAGCTCATTGCTCTGGCTCTTGGGGTTCCGGCTGCCTCAGAGGAATCCTGAGTACTCCCTAAGTTGTCCCCCTTCCCAGTTGGGTATTCTGTAATACCTAGTGCATTTCAAATGCTGCAGACATATTTCCAAAGTGCCCACGCTGTCTTGGACTCTTCAGCAGAGAGGGTGACACGTGGTGTCTCTGGCATTTGTTTTGTTGGCTAAGGATGCTTGTGGCCCAGAGTGAAGCTCAGATTTGACCAGTTCTGGGGCACCGTCTGAGCTGGCCGGTCTGTGGCTGTGTTCATGGCTCCCACTGAGTGTCCAGCTGCCAGCTCCCATTATGGCAGGTCCTTGAGGATTCCTAGCTTATCTCATGACGTGGCCTCTAAACAGGATCTCATTTTTAAGATCACAGAAGTTTGCCTTTACTTTTGAGTCTTCAGCTCCACCTAACATGAGAGAAAGTCTGGGTCCAAACCATAGGACCACATCAAAACGCACAAAGTGAAGCCCATCTCAGTTGAGTCTGAATGGCATGACTTTCAGTGCACCTGCTCCTGGATAGCAGGATAAGCGCGAAAGTAATCAGAGAATGACCTTTCTTATACCTGTGGCATCTGACATTCTGAATTTCGGGGGCTGAACCCTGCATATCATTTAAAAGGGAATCGATTTCTAGATTTTTAGAGAGCTTTACTCTTCTAACCAGATACTTCGTGATAGGACTCAATGGCAAACTTTTTCTTTCAATGAATGTTCAAGGGAATGAGAAAACAAATGTTAGTGTTGACAATTGTTTTTTGTTTTGTGTGTCTGTGTGTGTTGTGTGTGTGTGTTTTGAGACAGGGTCCTGCTCTGTTGCCCAGGCTGGTGTGCAGTGGCATTATCTTAGCCCCCTGCAAGCTCAAATTCCTGGGTTCAAGCAATCCTCCCACCTCAGCCTCCCAAGTAGCTGGGGCTGCAGGTGCACGCCGCCATGTCTGGTTACATTACGTACTTTTTGTAGAGACAGAATTTCCCTATGTTTCCCAAGCTGGTCTCAAATTCCTGGGCTCAAGCGATCCTCCCACCTTGGCCTCCCAGAGTGCTGGGATTACAGGCATGAGCCACTACACCCAGCAGAGATTTTTTTTAATGAAGAGAAAAAAATTCTAACTTAAGAAACTTTAATGCGTCTATTTTGGTATTAAATGAAATTTTTCAAAACCCACCCTGGGGGAGGGTTTCAACGGTTGGTTTGGGTTGTCAACACCTGACCCCACTGATCAATCGTAAAAGCGACCTGGCACGCGTACCTTCTGTGGGAGAAGAGGTACCAGCGTCCTCTGCAAACAATCCCTGCTGAAAAGGGGAACCCGCACCTCGGGCGCCTCCAGCCCTAATGACTCACGTGGAGGAAACACGGGGTTAGAAGAACAGATTGTCCGACCCCACGAGGGTGAGACCGACCACAGCCCACCGCACAGAGTATCTGCAGCACAGATGACCAAGTTTCTTCAACAACTGCAAAATGATACTAACAACATAGAAAGAAGGGACTATTGTGAATTAAAAGGAAATTGAGACGGGAGGCTGAGGCAGGAGAATTGCTTGAACCTGGGAGGTGAAGGTTGCAGTGAGCAGAGATTGCGCCACTGCACTCCAGCCTGCCACCTGGTGACAGGGAAAGACTCTGTCTCAAAAAAAAAAGGGAATTGAGAGACATAGCAGCCAAATGTTATATTGGGACTTTTTGGCTCCTGGTTCAAGCAAAGCAACCTTAAAAAGACACTTTTGAGACCAAAGCCAGGGGAAATTGAACACAGACTGGGTTAATACATGATTGTAATGAACTGTGGTTAATTTTATGAGCTATAATAATGCTATTGCAGTCACTTTTGGGAGTTATAGAGACAAAAATTAAAAGCAAACATCTCTCCTGCAGGGAAGCCGAGGCCTGGATGGTTATCAAGGCTCTGATGGGCCCCGGGGCCCCAAGGTGAGCCCGTTTCTCCTGTCCTTGCTTCTCGTGGTGTCTCACCCACCCTGGCTGGCCTTACTCCTCCTTGACAGTGTCCTGTGGAGGAATTCCCTGTCCTAAAAAGCATGAGATCCCCAAACACGTGGCACCCGACACTGGGCGGACGAGGTGGATGGTGACCTGTGAGCCACATGTGCTCCCAGCCAGGGAGGAGGGTGTCGCCTGCCACGCAGGGCCGTGCAGGGGTGCACTCGGGCACAGAGGGGACCAGCAGGCCTGGGGGAGGCAGGCTTTATATAACAAGAGGATGAGGTGCCCCTGGTGTCCAAGGGAGGATGTGGCTTCTGTGAGTAATTCCTGGGCTGGCAGGGAGGGGAGACCGTTAGGTGGAGGACCGGGTAGGTGCTGCTGGTCCAGCTGAGAGGGGAACTCACCCATGGGGAACCTGGATGGGGGCACATCTGGAGAGGACTTCTGGGCCGGGTGAGGCTCAAAAAGGTGAAGGCGGCACGTGGACGCTGCCTCGTGACACAGATGGCGCTCCACTGGGGTCCTGCAGTCACAGCCTCTCCCAGCCCACCCTCAGCAGACGGCTCAGCTGTCACTACCCAAAACGTCATAGTCTGAACTACAGAAAGCACAGTCTCCTGGCATTCAACAAGGATTTCAACTGCTGGCTGGGATGCCAGGCTTTGCCACCCCAGCATGGGGATGCTGCCCCAGGCACTGTCTGTGGTTGCACTGGTTGAAATGGCTGCCCTGCTAACCTGATGCTCCATGCTCAGCCTTCTTCTTTGGAAATACCCATCCTGTGAACAACTGCGAAAGTCTATTCTCACATCCTTCTATTGTTCTCTTTTCTTTCTCTAGGGAGAAACCGGAGACCCAGGACCCCCTGGACTACCTGCCTACTCCCCTCACCCTTCCCTAGCAAAAGGTGTGTGAACAGTTTCACCTGCATAGCTCAGCATCACGTACACATTCTCTCCTGCTAGGGACACAGAGTCATGAACTTTCAAGACAGATTTTCTAAGCAAAACAAAACCGAAATTTAGAACCTCACTGTTGGAGATTCTCAATCTCATGTACAGTTTTCCTCCTGCTTAAATGTGTCACAGGGAGACTTCCATGTTGCCTGGGCCTGAGGCAGTCCTCACCACCTACAAGTGAGAAATCCCCTCCATCAAGAAATTCCTTCATTTCTGCTTAACTTGTAGAGTTCTAGTTCTGCCATCTGGACTATCACTGAAGAAATCCATGGCAGCAGCCCCAGCCACCTTTGGAGTTTTTCTCCGAATGTGCCAAGGCTCTTAAGCCCCTCTGCTTGTCAGCCCGACGCCTGGAATTGGTCATAACCCATAACCATGAATAGGCCCATGCTTTCAGACTTCAAGGCAGCTAAATCCCCGGATAATCTGCACATAAACGACCACTCCCCACTGTCACAGTCAACCTTGGAGTGTAAACGAAGGACTTTGTGCGTGTCGTCACTAATGCTCATCTTGTTATTAAAGCTCAGCCTTGCAAATTGGCAAGATCATGTGGAACTCTGATCTGGGTCCTGCGGCTGGAGAATTCAGCTCTGAGCCTTGCACCCAGTTCAGCCTGTCTTGTTCACTGCTGTATTCCCAGTGTCTGGAACGGGGCAGGTGCAGGGTTGGCGCTCAGCAAACACCTGACGGTGTGAGTGAGCTGCGTGCTGAAACATATACATCAGACAGGCACTGTGAAGGGCAGGGTTTTTGAAATAGACACTCTGGTGTTTTCCTCGTGAACTCAGCAGGTCACCTGGTCTCAGTGTCCTCTAAGCCGAGGTGTTGAGAATTTGCTTCCCTGCTTAGGTGCGAGCCGTCTGTCAGTTTGATAATGGCTTTTGAATGTCTTCATCCAATGCTGATGAAAATACAGAACAGATCAGGGCCACGGGCAGTGCCTCAAGGAGCCCCTAAAATGTCTGTCTGGGTAGGTGTGGAGCCATGAATGGGGATCTTTTGAAATTCATGCTTTTCTTCTGTGACGCCCGTAACTGTGAAGCTGGCATTTCCTGCCTCATCCATGGTGCCCACCTGGCTACCAAACCCAAGACCCACTAAAAGGCCACGAGCCCGCTTTGACTTGACTCCCTATTAGTGATTTTGGTAAAACGGAAATATTCTCTTTGAGATGTTAGGAACATGATTTTTAAGTCAATGCTGACGGTGTTTCTTTTGCATTTTTTAAAAATGTCGCTGACTGAGAGCCCAGCTCTCCCCAGGTCCTCCCTGCTCACTGCACAGTATTCCTGGAAATCACACTGCAAAGACGGGTGCTTTCAAAATTCGTTTTTCCCATGAGCAGATTCAGAAATGTGGAGGTTGCCTGCGCCTTTTCTACAGGACAACATTCCCGAGGTCTTGGTGAGCCGGAATGTGACCGACTTGCATTCCAGGGTTTCTTAGAGTCATAGGTTGACTACTGAGCAGATTCCCTCAGGGAAAAGAGACAGTAAAGGTATCTTTTTCAACATAACATTGCAAGAACTTGTCAAAAGGCAAAAAGGAGAGAGGGGTTTGTATTGAAAAAAATGATCCCAAGGTAGCTAGAAATAAAAGTAATCTTGCTATTCTTCCAAACAAGTGAGAAGGTCTGTGGCTTTAAATGTTCTCAGGTCTTTTTATTGAATCATAATGGTGGCTAACGTGTGTAGGTCGCAGCGTGTGCCACGCGACATTCAAAGTTGTCCTAGTTGTACTTTTCAGGGCGTTTACCCCTCCGATGATGCTGTGAGGTGGAGATGGACTTAGCCCCATTTACTGAGGGAGAGATGGAAGTGCAGGGCAGCTGAGTTCCTGCCTGAGGCTGCGTTTAGGTGGAGGAGCCAGACTCAGGCCCGGGGCCTCTGTCTGTCTGCGGAGCGCAGCCTCCTGCACACCCGGCGTGCAGCTGCCCGAGCACGAGACACCATGCACGGGAGTCATGCTCTCCGCCCTTGCACGTGTGACTTCAGAGTCAAGAGGGCAAGCCCTCTCCTTATTTTAAGGCATTTTGTAAGATCACATGCAGAGCGAGGGTGTTCCTAGAAATTCCTAATGCCTACCTGACAGAAAGTCCTATTTTCTTTTTCCTCTCATCTTTCCCAGTTAAATTCTAGAAAAACGTGTTCTACGGTAAAGCGATGCTGTTTCCACAGCAGAGGAACATAGCCGTACCACTCTGTCTGTTTGTTCACGGATGAAAGTTTGTAAGAGCTGAATTTTGTTATTCATCCAGCAGCCAGGGATGAGAAAAAGAGCCTAATGGGGTTGAAGCGGGGGCCCAGGGGCAGAGTGAGGCGCAGGGAAGTAAGGCTGCCTCGCCCCCAGGCCTCCGGCAACATTGGCAGCCACGTCAATTCCCTCTTTATTCGAGCTTTGGACTCGCCTGCTTCCTCACCTGACTTCCACTAATTCCGTTCCCCTGCACCCCAGCACTGCCGCCAGAAAGCACTTAACACTGAGTGACCCTCGGCCCACAGTAAGGGCTCAAAACATCGTCACTTCTATTAATGTTGTTATCTGTGGTTCCTTGATATCAGGTTTTCCCCAAAATAATCTTCCCCGCCTTTGAAGCCTTCCTGTATCTTTTTGACATTCCGTATCATTTAATATTTGTAGGACTCTTGTGTCATCCCATTTGATGGAGAATGAGCCCCCTAAAAATAGAGACCACCCCATGTATTAACCATCTTAACGCCCTAGCAGGCCTCCCGCAGCATATGGAGCATCTGGTAATATGTAGTCAATGCAAAAGCGAATGCCAGCTGCAATCCATAGACCACGGTCTTGTTCTTACTGTGGGACTTGTTTCACTTCCAGGTGCCAGAGGTGACCCAGGATTCCCAGGGGCCCGAGGGGAGCCAGGAAGCCAGGGTGAGCCAGGAGACCCGGGCCCCCTAGGCCCACCTGGCATCTCCATCGGAGCTGAAGGTAATGTGGCTTCGTGATATCAACACCTGAGACCCAAAGCACCTGCCCTCAGGTCCGAGCACACACAAGTGAGCCTTCCTTGATGACAGAGCTGTGTAGTTGTTACTTTTCCCCACTGACTAGTCTTAGCAGCTCTGGGGAGCACCACACACATGCTTTGGACATCTTCACAGAACCCCTGCACATAGGACAGTTAACTAGGTTAGATGGTGCCATGATGAGTAGCTGGCATGCTTCCACCAGTGGGTTGGGAAGAGAACGGAGAATCATCAGGTGGTGTAGCCCAGTGTTGACCACAACTATCAAGCCATTATTTGAGGGGCAAGGAGAGGGGTGTTTTTAAAGTTGGAAAATGATAGTGAACTGTAGCAATGGCTTCTTGACAGGGCCATGAGCCCGAGGGTCGTGCTGGCGGGTCCCTCTGGACGTGAACGCAAAGGCAGTGGTTTAGTATGGGAGACTCACTCTGCCTGTGAATGCTGTTTGCTTTCAGATCTGGGGAGAGGCCTGCCGGGTGAGATGGGACCCAAAGGCTTCATTGGAGACCCCGGCATCCCCGCACTCTTCCCGGGCCCACCCGGACTTGACGGAAAACCGGGGCTTCCAGGACCCCCCGGGCTCCCTGGACCACCTGGGCCTGATGGTGAGTGAAGGGAAACAAAAGGGAGGGTGTATCCTAAGGTTCAGATGAAGCCCAATCCCAGCCGGATCTTTTTTGGGATTCTCTGCTAAATGACTCTGTGAATGAATCCAGTAGGCCAGTGGACTAGGGTGCAGTGGGTCCAGGTAGATTAGGGGCTGGTGGGTGCTCTCGGGTCCACACACAAGCTGGGGATGGCAGCTGAAGCCCTGTCAGCCCGTGAGTATCGCAACCCCATGGATGCCACACAGTGAGGTTTGGCTGCTGCAGCTTCAGTAAATGCCGTCCTTCAGCGAAACATCTGAGCTGCACATTCTGGAAACAGATGTGAGCTGACATCGCTGCCTCTGTGTCAGGGTGATAAATTCCACACACCTAATCCAGGGTGGGGGCCTCACCCTTGACTGACAGCAGCCTCTCTCTTCTATTACACCTGCACGTTTAAGCCAACTCGACAATCTGCCTTCTCAGCCTGTGCACAGCCAAGGCTACAACTGCACAGGTGACAGTAGCTGGTGACAAAAACAGATGACTGCATTATCTGCAAAAATAAGGGACAGCCGTCGGCCAAGGTCCAGACAAAAGCCCATGAAAGTCTATGAAGCCGGCAAACACCGGAGTATGGACCCACCTGCCACCTGGTGGTGCATTCCTGAGTCAGCAAAGATGACTTTCACGTTGTAACGTTAGGTGACTCAGCTTGAGTTGAGAATGATCTGTCTCAGGTGGCAGGGAAACATGCAGTCCCGCCTGGCACTTGCGGTCAGAAAAGACTGTTCTTTCAGCTTCAGCATTCAGAGAATTTTGCTTTTAAGATCAAGCTTTCCAACCCATGGGCCACAGGCAGCCCAGGATGGCTTCAAATACAGCCCAACACAAATTCATAAGCTTTCTTAAAACATTTTTGAAATTTTTTTTAGCTAATCAGCTGTATTAGTTTGTTGTCGTGCTGCTATAAGGACATACCCAAAAATGGGTAACTTCTAAAGGAAAGAGGTTTAATTGACTCACAGTTCCCCAGGGCTGGGGAGGCCTCAGGAAACTTACAAACATGGCAGAAGGAAAAGCAAACATGTCCTTCTTCACATGGTATCAGGAAGCAGAAGTGAGGAGCGCAGAGGGAAAAAGCCCCTTATAAAACTATCAGGTACCATGAGAACACACTCACTGTCATGAGAACAGCTTGGTGGAAACCACCTCCGTGATTCAGTTACCTCCCCTGCACCAGGTCCCCCCATGAGGGAATTATGGAAGCTAAAATTCAAGATGAATTTCGGTGGGGACGGAAAACGTAACCATACCTCAGCTAATGTTAGTGTTAGTGTATTTTATGTGTGGCCCAAGACAACTCTTCTTCCAGTGTGGCCCCGGGAAGCCGAAAGGTTGGACACCCTGCTTTCAATGTTGTGAAATGGCCAATAGGAACATTTCGTCCTCTCACGAGAGTGAATATAGGAGACGTTGGGAGAAAATACGAGGTCATAGTCTCTTTCTATGTGACAGTGACCAAAAGTTAGCAGCCTCTTCTTTCCAAAATAGTTACTTTAAATTCCCTGGCATTGCTCCTGATAATCTCCCTTCAGGGAGGAAAAACACCGTGTTTGCTAACGGATAGTGTTTGATTTCAGTTAAAGGTCAAATTCAAAGTCTCTGTTTTAATTGTCTTTGGAAGATTACTTCTCTTTGACATCTCTAGAAGGAAAATCATTGGAAGTATTAGAAGCGATATCTTCTTTTTAAAAACTAGTAGTCACTTCTCTGTTTCTGTTTCTATTTTAAAGTAAAATTTTAACTTCATAGACTTCTACTTTCACGATTTTCCTTCAATTAGAAACCCCACAGATTCCCACATTATCTTGAAAATGTTTAGGTGTAGATATTTCCCAGTATCATGAACCTGCCAAAGAGTCTGAGCAGTGTGAACTTTTTGTTTTATTTTATTTTATTTTATTTTATTTTATTTTATTTTATTTTATTTTTTTGAGACAGAGTCTCACTCTGTAACCCAGGCTGGAGTGCAGTGGTGCAATCTCTGCTCACTGCAACCTCTGCCTCGTGGGATCAAGTGATCTTGCCACCTCAGCCTCTCGAGTAGCTGGGATTACAGGCATTCACCACAACACTTGGCTAATTTTGTATTTTTGATACAGATGGGGTTTCACTGTGTTGTCCAGGCTGGTCTCAAATTCCTGAGCTCAGGTGATCCACCTACCTTAGCCTCCCAGAGTGCTGGGATTACAGGTGTGAGTCACCACACCTGGCCTTTAATTTTTTTTATTATCCTGGACAGCTGTGATAATGGCTAAGTTTCTATGAGCATTATAGTTCCTAAGCAAATGGTATGTTTTGAGTTTTCTTTTTCTGGAGCAGAACATGACATGTTAAAAACAAAAGCATAAAAATATTCCACTTTAATGGCCGGACATGGTGGTTCATGCCTGTAATCCCAGCACTCTGGAAGGCTGAGGCGGGCCAGTCACCTAAGGTCAGGAGTTCGAGACCAGCCTGACCCACATGGTGAAACCCCATCTCTACTAAAAATACAAAATTAGCCAGACATGATGGCACATGCCTGTAATCCCAGTTGCTTGGGAGGCTGAGGCAGAAGAATCACTTGGACCCAGGAGGTGGAGGTTGCAGTGAACCAAGATCGCACCTTTGCACTCCAGCCTGGGCAACAAGAGCAAAACTCCATCTCAATTAAAAAAAAAATAATCCACTTTAAACAACTGTGATCAAAGGCTAACGTTGCCGTTATTCCTGTAACTAAATTCCATTTTGATAAAGTCACAACCATATGCCATCTTGCTTTTCTTTTTTTTCTTTTTTTTTTTATTGTACCTTAGGTTCTGGGGTACGTGTGCAGATCATGCAGGATTGTTGCATAGGTACACACATGGCAAGGTGGTTTGCTGCCTCCATCCCCCGTTACTATATCTGGCATCTCTCTTGCTTTTCAAGTCTTGCTTGGTAAACCAGTGGTTTACTAGTATAAGTCAACTGCAAACAAATGAATTCCTGATCTGTATTGTAGGCTGATGAGGAAATTAATAAAATGAATGGAATGGTATCAGGTCAATGTTACCAGCTAAAAATTTTAAAAGCTTACAACTTAAATTCTCTAATTATATATATTATGCCTGTGAGACACATTGTTTCCAAATTAACATTTTTAAAGCAACTTCTTATACCAAAAGTAGTCCACCACAATGGCCTTTGGAAAATGTGTGTGTGGTTGTAGTTTAATAGGAATGACCTTGATTCCCATGGAGTTCTGGGACTTTTCCCCTGGAGTGAAATTGTTAGATTCCTCTCTTGTTAACTACATTTCATCCTGTTTTATAGGTTGCTACTGATGAAAACCAGAATTTTTAGTATTTTGCAGCTCCAGTAAAATCAAACCGTGAAGACAGTTTTCTTTCCGGGTGAAATATTTCGCTTCCCCCGTTCTAGTTCGGTTAACTGAATTTCGTTCTGGGAAGTTCTGTTCCACTGTAGAGTAAGTCAGCATAGACCTGGCTTGTTCGGCCAGGGGCTCTTTGTGGAAATCAAGCTGCAGACATCTAAGAGGCACACTGCTATTCTATAGGACTCATTGAAACGACTAATATATTAGAGAAAAGGAGAGCAGCAGGAAGCAAAGAAGGCTGTCGCCTTCAGAGGGCCACTCTGTGCCTTTGGGACTAGATTTGCAAAGCATCCGATGCTTACCTTGTAAGGAGCACCCACAGCCTCTTTGTCCTGAGTGAATGACGTGTCTCAGGTTGACAGTGCTGACATCTCTGAAGTATGTGTGATTATCTTTCTCTACCTGTGACACTGCATGTCTCATCACACAGTGGGAGAGCTTGGCGACATACAGAAAAGCTCACAACATCCACAACTGACCGGACACAGCAGCTGACCTGGTCCCAGGTCACCCTTTGTCCCCTGCAGCGCAGGGTGTGGCGGCAGCCTCTCCTCCTGAAGGTGCTGTCTTATCCCCTCCCCTCCCGGGAAATCCCCCTACCCCGCCACCCCGACATCTCTCCCCTGAAGCTCCTGCCCTCCCTGCACTCCCTGCCTAGATGAAGCCGTCCTCCGCATGAAAGAAAATGGCAGTGTGTGCCGGGCGCCCTCTCATTTCCTCTGCAGCCCCAGTCTGTGTTCTCAGCTATGCACAGAAACCGCTAACTTGACACAGAGTCAACCCTACGTATGTGTCTCACAAATACCTCAAGCTGTGCAGTTCAAAATGGAGCTCTGGACCTCCTCCCTCCCCACCCCCTGCCGCCTGCAGGCCTCTCCCTTGGTCCTTACCCCTCTGCAGAAGCCCATGAGCTCAGCAGGACCCTGGGCTGCTCTGGGTCCCTCGCACATCCTGGCAGGTCCCACTCTCCAATGCTGTGTGTGCCCTTGCTCTCCACCACCGCTTCCCACGCAGGCTGCTAGGACGACACCCACTCCCTTCCCTCGACAGCCCGTCATCCTCATGGCAGATGCGTAGCCTCCCTCCCTCCTCCATGCCCCTTAATGGCTTCCTACTGCCCTCGATAAAACCCGAGTCCGGTTTCTTCCCTCCCTCTGTGCAACTCTGCCCTTCACTCCCGACCCTCTGGCGCTGGCCTTCCCCCTACTTCAGGGCCTTTTAGAAACCTTGTCCTCTCTCTGGAACATTCCCTCCCGCTACCTACTTGGGGGGCTCCTTTTTCTTCTTTGGGCTTTCATTTAAGCATCACTTCCTCAGAAAGGACTTTCCTGACCACCCCCAAACTTTCCAATGGGCTCTCCCTGCTATTTTTCCTCTGTTCTCACAGCACGGGCCATCATTTAAAATCCACATTCGTGTGTTCACACATCGTGTGTTTCATGTGTGTCTCCACATCTAAGCTGTGAGCTCCATGAGAGTCCTTCGGTTTCATTTCCAGTCGTATGCACGCAGCACCTGGTACACAGCCTGGCAGAGCATAGCCACTGGATGGGTGTTTGACGAACGCATGAATGAATGAGCTACGATACCTGTGCAGTGAGCAAACTGCAGGGGAGAGTATTCATTTCCTTGTTTTCATGGACATTTGTACTCACCAGCAGTTCTCTGACATGCACACTCCCCTGCTGCTTCTAAGCAGATAGCTAGGTTCTTTAAAGTTAGAGTTTTCTCGCCTGCCTTTTGTAATGGCCTCATTCCCAGCTCCTCTGAGGTTCCATGTAGTGTGTAGGCAACATGCCTTTTCATTCGTTGGGGGAGTGTCATTTACCCGTCGGAGCTCTGGCCTTACTGGATTTAACAGTGAGGACGGATTGCTGCCGGGCACACCTGCAGAGCGTGCACCCAGCCTCGGCGTCTGTCCTGCAGACGTGCCCCCTCCTCCTGCCACCAGATGGCACTCTTCTTGTCCAGTGTGACACTGCACACTTTACCGGCGTTAAGAGTGTGTTTCTTGCACCGTCACCATCAGGGATGTCCCCGTCTGGATCACTGAGTCCTGCAGGAGTTGTGGGGGAGAGGGTCAGAAGGGGAAGGTGGTGGGGGAGGTCATCCAGTGCAGTCGACCATGCTGAACCCAGATTGACCATAACATTTAATTAGCATAACAGTTATGCTAACAGTGTGTGTGCGTGTAAGGCGTGAAACAGGAAAACAAGTGCTGGGGGGAGGCACACGTGTATCTCCATTCCCATTTCAGAAAAAGATCAAAATGGAAAACCGCTTTCATCTCTTTTTTTTTATCTTTTGGGGGGAACCAGAGTGTGTAGCAGCCTTGGAATCCAAGTGACGTGATCAAAAAATCAGAACCTTTCTTAGTACTCAGTGTGTCTCAGAAGGAATGATTGTTATCCCTATACTTTAATGGAAAAACTAAATTTGCAGACTCAGATTTCTTTCCAACCCTGAAGGCTGTTACCACAAAACAGACTAAGTTTTCTTTTGAAAAAATGTGCTTTTGTTTATGGAATTGGGGTTTATGGGTCATTTGGGGAGCCCTGACCTGGGTGGGACACTGGGCGTCTCTGTGGTGCCCATGCCCTGTGTCTGGGTGGGACCCTGGGCGTCCGTGATGCTGGTGCCCCTCATCTGGGTGGGGCGCCAGGCAGCCATGGTGCCAATGCCCCGCGCGTAAATGGGACCCCAGGCGTCCGTGGGGCTGAGGCCTTGTGTCTGTGGTTGTCTCTCTAGGCTTCCTGTTTGGCCTGAAAGGAGCAGAAGGAAGAGCGGGCTTCCCTGGGCTTTCCGGCTCCCCTGGAGCCCGCGGACAGAAGGGATGGAAAGGTAAGGATGTGTGGGAGACGTGGAATGAGGAGGACAGCCTGGCCTTTCCGAGTCCCCTCACCTTGCAGAAGGTGAAATCCGTCCCCCACTCACGTGTTTGGAGATGTAAATGAGCCTGCATGTCTCTCCCAGCCTCCTGTCCCCATGACGGTGACACTGAGAGGGAGGCGCCTGGAGCCGGTGGTGCTGTCTGAGCACTTGGCCCCCAGGCCTCACCGTCCCTGCGCACCGTCTGCCATCCTCGTCACTGACCTTCCCAAGCAGTGCTGAGCCTGCTGCTGGGTTGAAAGGGAAACAGTTACTTCTTAGGCTGCACTCAGGTGATGTCTCAATGGCTCAGCTCCAAGGCAGTGTAACAGAGGTCTGTGTAGAGACCTCTGTCCATGGCGAGGTACTGGTGTAGTCACCATCTCTGGTCCCACTGAGACTCAGCGGAGCGACGTGGCTTGCCTGGGTCTCCCTCCCCGTTGATGAGGAGGTGAACTTGGAGCAGGTGGTCTTTGCACCTGACCCTTCCCAGTCACCTCAGGGACTCTGCCCCTAGCTTGAGGCCATCCTCTGTGAGGCTCTGTGGGCCCCTGGTGTGGTGCAGGGTGTGCTCCTGCTCAGCTCCCCCTCCCTGAACGTGGGGAGCACTTCCTGGCACTCACCACGCCCTGGCTGTTTTGGCATATGTGGGATGGGCAGTGCATTTAGCACCCTACTGTGGATGGGCATGACCTGAGAGCAGGCACCGCAGGGCCTGGGGAAGTGGGGCCTCCCCACTGGGCATCCTCTCTGCCCTGGGGGAGCCAATCCCTGCCACCAGCATGGTGCTCCCTTGCTGCCCAGCTCCCTGGGTTCAGCCATGGCAAACAGAGGAAGAGAGGTCAGACATGTCTTCCCTGCTTACCTGTGACTTTCCATGACCTTGGCCTCTGAGGCCAGGGCTCTTTCCCTCTCTGCCCGCTCCATGGAGCCGGCTCCTCCCCTCGGCCCGCTGGCCCAGTGGTGGCAATCTTCAGCTCTGAGTGCTGAATTCCTTCACCTCCTTCACACTCCCCACAACTCTACCTATGCCTCTGAATGTGGTCCCAGTTTTTAAGTATCTTTAGTAAATATCAGAGTCCAGTTCTGAACCCCGTGACACTGTGAGTGAACATGTGAGTCACTCAGTCTGAGCCTTAGTTTTCTCATCTAAGAAATGGGGCTCACAGTGCCCATCAGAACAGATAGTGTGCATAGAGGACCAAGCGCAGCACCCAGCTCTCCCCGCCACCCGATACCCTCTCCCGCCACCCGATATACCCTCTCCCCACCACACTGAGAGGAACAAGGAGGTCCTCCTCTCCCTCATCTGCAGGTGATGCTGGGGACTGCAGATGTGCCGAAGGCGATGAACCTGTCAGAGGTCTTCCAGGACTGCCAGGACCCAAGGGCTTCCCAGGCATCAACGGGGAGCCAGGGAGGAAAGGGGACAAAGGAGACCCCGGCCAACACGGCCTTCCTGGGTTCCCAGGACTCAAGGTGAGCAACAGTTTCATCATGAAGCTGGCAAGACACTCCGAGGCCTCTCCAGGTGTCCCATTCTTGCCTTTTATCTGCTTCAGACCAGCAACACTCATGGACCCAAGGGATGGCTAAACCATTCAAAAAACCCACATACTACAAGACGGACTTTCTCAGGTCCACTGGTGAGACTGAGAAGGGGTGCAACTGACAGCTCTTGAAAGAGTTCAATCGGGGGTCACCACATGACCCAGAAATGCCGCTCCTGGGTGTATCCCCAAGAGACTTGAAAGCACATGTCCACACAAACACACACAGACACACACACACACACACCAACGTTCAGAGCAGCCTTGTTCAAAATAGGCAGAAGGTGAGAACCACGCAAATATCCATCCCTGATGAATCGGCTAACTCTATACAGCATCTGTACGATGGAATAGCACCCACCTTTACATGGAACGTGGTATGCCATGTGGATTAAGACCCACACAGAAGAACACACACTATCACGTGCTATCTGACTCTATTCACATGGAATGTCCACACAGGCACCCTAGAAACAGGAAGTTGATTGGTGGCTGCTGCGGGTGGGGGTGGGGGTGGGGAGTGGCTGTTTAATGGTGTGCGGCTTGTTTTTGATATCATGAAGATGTTCTGGAATTAGATGATAGTGGTGGTTGCACAACCTTGTGAAAACACTAGAAATCACTGAATGTTATGCTTTAAAATAGTGAATACTTTGCTATATGAATTGTATATCAAAAAAACTGCTATCATTTTTAATGTAAAGCACATTATTTATTGAACATTCACCTTCTCAAGTTCAGCAAGAACTGATTTAGCATTGTTGGAAGGCTTCCATAACCTGATAAAAAGCAAGACCTTTTGATTTTTAAGTAGTGCACGTGCCTGTGTGGAGGTGTGGACCCCGCACACATCAGCTCGTGGCCTTTATTCTGTGCCTTATAAAAAGGTCACGGGCAGCAGACCTTTCTTCCCCAGCAGATTTTAGCTGACCTAAGATTTCAAAGTGAATTTCAAATGTAGACAAAGGAATTATACTTTTTAACTTAAAAATAGAAGTTTAGGAAATTTAGAGAGCAAAAAGTTCATTATTTTACATATTCAGCAATAGAGGGAAAAAAATTGCTCAGGACACTTGGCCAAGGAAGCTTGAAACATCTGACTCCACAGCACGGAGGAGAACTGTGCTCCCGCCGAGCTGCGGTGCCGACGCTCATGACGCCCGACTGCTTCATGAACGGAGCGGTGCCGGCGAAAATGAGACCCGGGCACCTCACTGATCCATGCCGTAGGTTTCTCAAAAAACAAATAGGAAAATGCAAAAAAAAACAGCAGGCGCCCCATTTTTCCCCAGTTTAGAAAGGATACAATCTCCGAATCATGGCTGTCTAAGCAGAAACAGCGGCTCAAGTGTTCAGAAAAAGTGCATGTGGTAGGAATTGCAGATACACTAATGGCAAAGCTGGGAGGATCTTCAGTTGTTTCAGAAGTGATTCAGTATTTCCTAGAAGCCAAGTGGATCCCATTCTGTGCCCCTGAAATGTCTAAAACCTTCTCAGCACACACGCCCACAGAACTTGCGTTCAAACGCTGCTGGCTCTGCCTGGTGTCCTGCACTGAAATCTGTGATTGTCTGGAAACCCCACTGCAGTGGGAATACCTGAGGCCATTCGGGAGTGTTTTGGTTAGTTTTGCTTTGTTTTTAATATTTGTACTGGTACAGTCTGGCAGAGTTTAAAGTGTGGGAGTGGGTCACTAAGCCCGTCCCTCTATCCATGTACCCAACGTGTATTGATGAATGGGCCTGGTCTGTGTGTGAGGCACTCTCCTAGATTCTAAAATAATGCAAATTTATTTGCATCCTAAAATAGTTGCAAAGAACTAAATAAATCACGACTATGTGGAATTTTCTAGGAGAAGGGAAACTCCAAACACTTGCAACATTCCATTTAATTAAAGCAGCTCCACACATTCTCATATTCTTGGAAATGGCATCAACCAAGATATGCCAAAAGCTAGCACAGCTCACACTTGAAAACACAACCCTGAGATGGGTACCCTGCTCACTTTTGCTTGTGGGAAGAGCTGGACACGATCTTCCAGGCTGCGATTTGAGAGTCCCTGCAGGCAGCTTCTTTCTAAAGTGTGTTTCTCCCAGCTGTAACCTCAGTGCAGGAAACAGATGGTCTATTAAATACCATTCATTGTTCTCAATATTCAATTATCAGAAAATTTTATCCTCCATACCTGGATTAACCTGCTTGGCTCCTAAGTGACCATGGTTTAGAGGAAGCCACCTTGAGTTTGAGTTCAGCACTTCTCAAAAGGCGCTGGCCCCGCAGATCCCTGGGGCTCTGTGGAGAAACGGCAGTGACTCAGCTGCCCCGGGCTGCAGCCTGTGTGTCCACACCACTGGGCAGGGCCCAGGGACACTGAGGATGGGCCTAGGACCTGGCTTTCCCTGTCCAGCCACCTGTGGCCACTTCCGCTGCATTGTATTGATTGATTGATTGATTGATTGAGGCTGAGTCTCACTTTGTCTCCCAGGCTGAAGTGCAGTGGGAAGATCTCAGCTCACTTCAACCTCCGCCTCCCAGGTTCAAGAAATTCCCCCTCCTGCCTCAGACTCCCAAGTAGTAGGGACTACAGGTGTGTGCCAGCACACTCTGCTAAGATTTTGTATTTTTAGTAGAGATGAGGTTTCACCATGTTGGCCAGGCTGGTCTCAAACTCCTGACCTCAAGCGATCTGCCCGCCTCGGCCTCCCAAAGTGCTGGGATTACAGGTGTGAATCACCGCACCCAGCTGCATTGTAATTATATAAAGTTAAAGGCAATGTGCCACCCAGTTCCTCAGCCCCACCACCCCAGCTCCAGTGCTCGAAGCCACTGCGGCCTGTGGCCCCCACACTGGGCAGCTGGATGGGGGCATGTCCAGCGTCACAGAAAGCGCTCCTTGGATGCCACTCGGCTTGCTGACGTGACTGCCTTCAAGCTGTGTGAGATGAAAACGCTTGCCAGCCGTCTTCTCAGACCCTCACAGTAGCAAGGAGGAAGAAATATTTTTTGTCTGTTTTCCACAGGGAGTCCCTGGCAATGTTGGTGCTCCCGGGCCCAAAGGAACAAAAGGAGATTCCAGAACAATCACAACCAAAGGTCAGTTCCTCCGTGGCCACGCGGCCCCTGGGGCACTTAGCCTTCCTGTGGGTGTAGGCCTGAGCCACTTCACGTGCAAATCCCTTCCCAGGTGAGCGGGGACAGCCCGGCGTCCCAGGTGTCCCCGGGATGAAAGGTGACGATGGCATCCCAGGCCGCGAGGGGCTCGATGGATTCCCCGGCCTCCCAGGCCCTCCCGTGAGTAGCCACAGACCGTGCGGCAGCTCGGACCTCTCTTCATCATCCTTCATGTTCTGACGCCCACAAAGCAAGCGGTGTTGATATCAGCACCAAACCACCCATGCATAGGACAGGTTGCTCCTTCGGCTCGTTCCGTTCTTAATGAGCAGAAATCAGATCTTTTAGGGAACAGTGAATTAAGTTGGAAGCCAAGCCCTGACTGAACATTTAAAAGTCGACGACCAAATAAATATTCCTCCTGGTATAACAGAATAAGATACCCCCCCCAAAAAAAATAGAATGTTCTAAAATAGGTGGTGGAACCCTAATTTTTTAAGGTAAATCCTAAAAGATACAATTTCATTTTTGCAACCAACACACACTGGTGTTGAAGGACGGGATATCTAGTAACATGCAGCGACCCCGGCATCGATTCCTCGGGGGAGGCTGGGGTCAGAGGCGAGGGAGGCAGCCACGGAGGGAGACAAGACCCCTCCTGCGCCCCCTCTGGCCTCTGAGCCCCTCCCTGCCGTGACCGCCATGCCTCCCCACCGCAGCTCCGGAGCCTTCCCTCTCCTCAGGCCCTGCAACCTTCTTTCTCACCTCTTTCTCTTCTAGATTCCATTTTCCTCCCTCTGGTCACCAAGCCTGTGCCTCCTTAAGCTCTTTGTACGAGTTTCCTGGGGCTGAGGCCACAAAGTGCCACAGACTGGGCGGCTGAGACATCAGACATGTATGGTCTCACAGCTCTGGAGGCTGGAAGCCCCACATCGAGGTGTCTGCAGGCCTGGTTCCTTCTGAGACAGTGCGGGAGGAGCTGTGCCTACCCTGCTCCCGGCTTCCGGGAGCTCCGGCATTCCTCGGCTTATAGACGGCCGTCTCCTCTGTCTTCCCATCATCTGTCCTCCCTGTGTGTCTGTCTCTGGGTCCATTTTTATAGGGAGAGCGGTCATCTGGGAATGGGCCCATCCTAAAGACCTCATCTTACCTTGAGCGTCCTCGAAGACCTTATTTCCAAATAAGGTCACAGGTCTAGGTCCAGGGATTAGGACTTCAGCATCGTGGGGGACAGTCGAAATCACAATTCTCTTCCTCCTCCTCAGAGCCTCACACCTGAATTCTAGCTGCAGCTTATTTGCCTCATTCCACAACCCACACCTTCTCTAGTTTTAATGTGGGTAACATCTGTAGTAACACTCTGGAGTGCAGTGGTACAGTCTAAGCTCACTGCAGCCTCGAACTCCTGGGCTCAAGCCGTCCTCTCCCTCAGCCTCCCACGTGGCTGGGACCACAGGTGCGCACCAGCACACCCACCCAATATTTTTTAAATTTTTTGTAGAGACGAGAGCTCTCTATGTTGCCCATGCTGGTCTCAAATTCCTGGGCCCATGTGACTCTCCTGCCTCGGCCTCCAAAAGCACTGGTTTTACAGACGTGAGCCACCACACCCAGCCCACATTCTTACAATCTAAGTGCAGTTTTTTGAGGCCAGAGAGCACAGATAATTCTATGATTGGGTATCTTAAAAATCTTATCTGGGAGGCAACAGGGTTAATAAGAGGCAAAGCCTTAATTGGTCACTTTAGCCAGGAGAGGAGGATGACTAATGATTCCTGTGGTTGGAACAGTCTTTTGCCTGTTCAGTGTGTCACGTGGGGTGGGGTGGTGAGTGTGTGTGTGGTGCATGGTGTGCTCATGTGTGTATATGTGTGGTCTGTTTGATTCTGGATTTGTTACGGTCATGGTGGCCTTTCCTGGAGTTGGTGCCTTCGTGAAGTTGGTGACAGGAAGTGTCCAACCATGGGGTCCACCCACCCCTGCAGCTCCCAAGCCAGTCTCAGCCCAGCTGTGGGCAGGTGGTCGGAGCAGAGGTAGGGGTGGGGGTGAGGGTTAGGGTCAGGGAGAGCCCTGTAGCCTCAGCTTCCCATTCTCGAGACACAGGGGCTTCTCCCAGTGCTTGTGTGCCTTCCGTACTCGGTGGCCTCTCTAAGCCAAGAATCTCAACTTCTGCCTTTAGAAAGCTCGTGATCCTGCCCACGCCACCTTCCAGCAGCAGCATCCCCATCACCGTCCACTAAGTTGGGACATCTGCCCTGTGATCTCTGCAACAGGCTGTTCCCCTCCCCTGTGCAAAACAGTAACACACAGGGATGCATCGCTCAATCAGGGCCCCATAAATAGAGAGGGCTGCACCGGGGTCCCTGCCTCGCTCTGTCATGCCTTTGACAAGGAAGGGGCTGTGGTGTCAGTGGAGAGCAGGTGACAAGGGGCTGTGGCGTCAGTGAGGAGCAGGTGACAAGGATGGGGCTGTGGCACTGGTGGAGTGCAGAGTTGGATTTCATATAAGCCGCTGCCTCGCTGTCATGAGAACACCCAGCCTCGTCCCATGGCCCAGGAGATGGGTGGCTTATGTGCAGGGCTATTTCAGCAGCACGCGGGGACAGCACTGCTGCCGGCCTCCCCACTCCATCCCTGCACCTCCCACCTGCACCCACTAGTCGGTGCTTTCATCCACAGGGTGGCCCTCTCCCTTCCCAATCCTGTAATCTCGCCTGACTTCTGAGCGGCACACGGCTCTTTCCTTGTGTAAATGAGCTTCCTTTCCTTTAACAACGTAGCGTCCCTTGTGAATAGGAGCTGTGTCACCGATGCTAAATTATATCAACACATTCGTGTGTTTCTCCCTCCACCCACAGTACAACACACAAGTCTCTGCCCTCGCTGTTCTGGGGATGGAGGCCCAGGCTGTCTCTGCCCTCGCTGTTCTGGGGATGGAGGCCCAGGCTGTCTCTGCCCTCGCTGTTCTGGGGATGGAGGCCCAGGCTGTCTCTGCCCTCGCTGTTCTGGGGATGGAGGCCCAGTCTGTCTCTGCCCTCGCTGTTCTGGGGATGGAGGCCCAGGCTGTCTCTGCCCTCGCTGTTCTGGGGATGGAGGCCCAGGCTGTCTCTGCCCTCGCTGTTCTGGGGATGGAGGCCCAGGCTGTCTCTGCCCTCGCTGTTCTGGGGATGGAGGCCCAGGCTGTCTCTGCCCTCGCTGTTCTGGGGATGGAGGCCCAGGCCGTCTCTGCCCTCGCTGTTCTGGGGATGGAGGCCCAGGCTGTCTCTGGGGAACTGATCCAGGCTGATGCAGGGGAACTGGCGAGTGGGGAGAGAGAAACGCTCAAGCATGTGCGTGCACTTCCAGCACCGGCTTCCGTGGTGTTGCTCACGCTGCTGCTTGGTCTGTCGCTGGCCTGTGACCTGCAGACCGTGGCACCAGGTTCCTGTTCATCCCTGTTGTCTTTCTGTTCTGGATCCATAGCTCAGAATTCCAGGAAGTGGGAAAGGAAGCAGGGAAGTCGAGGCGATCTTTAACATTGGTTTATATTTTAAGAAGAGTAAACTGAATTTTCACACAGGGCGATGGCATCAAAGGCCCTCCAGGGGACCCGGGCTATCCAGGAATACCTGGAACAAAGGGTTCTCCAGGAGAAATGGGTCCCCCAGGACTGGGCCTTCCCGGCCTCAAAGGCCAACGTGGTTTCCCTGGAGACGCCGGCTTACCTGGACCACCCGGCTTCCCAGGCCCTTCCGGCCCCCCAGGCACCCCAGGACGAACAGGTATGAAGGATTCCTCCCATTTACCTTTCACAGCCCTGAGACATTCTGCACTTTCCTTTGTCATATAGACGTTTCCCTGTAGAGTCAGATGACGATGCTGTTTCGCCTCATCTGTTCTCGTACGTGCAAAGGATGACCCAACCGTGGGGTTTCTGGGCCCCCATCTGCCTCCCCTCAGCAGCTGAAACACACAGCCTCTGCTCTAGGACTGCAGTCATGGAGGCCGTGCCCTGTTCCCTGCCCACACCACAGCCTTCCTGCCCCACCAGCAGCACACGCGACACACCGACACACACACCTTCACACACGTGCACGCCCAGGACGAGCCAGTAACTTTTACCCGTTTCAAAATTGCCTCACTCTGTCCTTGTGTCCTCCCCCAGATTGTGACCCAGATGTGAGAAGGCCCATTGCAGGTGACAGACAGGAGGCCGTCCAGCCAGGTACTGTGGGAAGTGCAGGTGGCTTTAGGATGCTGGAGAACTCGTTGGTCTGCCGGTTAAGCTCTTGCAGTGTGCATAGGATAAGAAATGTTAATAATATGTGCAAGCCACGTTTGATTTCCACAGCACTAGCAGAGTGGCCTCGTGAACACTGTACATTGCATGAATAACAACCTGGTAGAAGCGGAGAGACATTTGACCAATCCCCTCTCATCAGAAATCCTTTCCCATTAGAAAGAGCCAGTGCAGAGGCCGGACGTGGTGGCTCACGCCTGTAATCCTAGCACTTTGGGAGGCCGAGGTGGGTGGATCACCTGAGGTCAGGAGTTCAAGAAAGAGCCAGTGCAGTCCAAGTCAGCTCCACAGGCGCGTGTGCTGCCGGGAGGAACCAGGCAGGGAAGGCTGAGCCCTCCCCGGACGGTGGCCAGGATGGCAGGCCAGGATGGGAGCCTGGTCCAGACTCCCAGGCACACAGACAAAGGAACGCTTCCAGAGTGACTGTTCTTGCAAGAGAGCTTCTTAGACAAAGGGCAGATGGCACGGTACCCCTGCCGAGTGTCACTGCTCCTGGCCACACCAACCAGAAGTGCCTGCAGCCTTGGTTTAATTGTTCAAGGTGGCTGATTGCTGTGGTTCTCTCTGAACATATGCAAAGTCACAAGGAGAAGTGAAGGAATTCACTTTGAAATCGAGGCTGTCTGCATCGCTGGTAGACGCTTCTAGACAGAAGTAAAGCGTCCACACTGACTGGCAGAGAGCAGCCGGTCTCACTCGGTTTGCTCCGAGGCACTTGCCCTGGGAGGGAATGAATCGTTTCCCAGCACAGCGCCAGTTTTTATTTGACTAGACTGGCTTCGTGTGCATTTTGTACTGATATTTAGATTTCATTACACAAGGAAATCAAACTTTTATTTACATCAGAACCAAGATGAATTAAATCATTAAGTTACTCTGATCATAAAATGGTAGCCGGCTTGCACGGCTCATGCTTTTGACCTTGGTGATCCCCAAGGCCGTGGGACCGAGCGTTCAGGATTGCTTGGGCTCATCTTTTCTCCTGTCTGTCCCCAGGTTGCGCAGCAGGGCCCAAGGGATTGCCAGGCCTGCCAGGACCCCCAGGCCCCACAGGTAATGCACGGAGCGAACCCCGAGTGCACCCAGCCTTCCTCCCACGTCTTCACGCTCTGTGTCCCCCTCGCCCATCTTTCCTCTCGTCCTGCATCCCCCACCCCAGACATGGCCGTGTCCAGCATCTTGGCACAAACTGATCTCCTCCTACGGGAAGCCCACTGCCATTTGCCACTATAGAAAAATGAGTCCGGTAGCTGACACTTAGTTGGGGCCAGGCTGGGAGAGAAAATTCAGCCGTGGCCACAGGGGAACGCCCGCAGGGGCAGAGATGGAACCTTGAGTTTAGGACTGGGAAGGGGTCGCACCTCTAGGGATTTTCATTTATGCTTTTTCATCCCAGGATCTAGGGGAAGAACCTACAGGAGAGAATTCTTTCTTTAGGATTTTGATTGACAGGAAACAGAAATAAACAAGGCTAGAGTGCTTGTCTCTAGCACCTGGGAGGGCCTGGGCTTCTGTCTGCTGGCCTGGGCATCTCCCAGCGGAAGAGCCCATGTGAGAAAGAGTCCGGGCGCTCTTCACAGAGCCCGTGCCAGGGCCGACCGTGCTGCTCGCGAGGCTGGAATGTCCGGTGTTGGCAGTGGGGGCCTGGCCGTTCACCATGACTCTCGAGATCCCCCACCTGCACCCAGACTCCGCTGTGCTGCGCTCCAGGGTCTCTGTGGCCCGTGAGCAGTGGGGAACACAGAGCCACGGCTTCTGCTAGAGCAGAGGGAGGGCTGGACCCTGCGAGGGGGCCCTGTGTCTGTGTCCATCAGCCCGGGAAAAGTGAGTTCTCTGGGCGGTAGGAATTCCCCTTTGGATGTCTCTCCCACTGGGCCTGTGATGGGGCCGGGCAGGCACACCACTTGGATACCTCGGCATTGCCAGAGCTGTTCTCATTTGTTCCTTCGGGAACTAAGTCCCTCCTGTGCAAGATGAATAGCGCAGACAGGTGTTCCAGATGCCTCCTGCTGCACAAACGATGCCCTCGCTACTTCCCATGATGGACTATACAGAGCGACAGTGGTGTAGTACACAGCACTGCGAATTAGGGAAGTGGACGGACGCATTCTGCGCGCCCCGGAGCTTCAGGGCGTCTTCAGATTGCACCATGATCACAGGGTCTGGGGACCACAGGCCAGATGCAGAGGCCTCATTTGCACTGTGAGCAGAGGTAAAGGCTCCTTGTGTTGTCGTCCAAGAACTGAGCTTGTATCTTCCGCACTCCATCGTCCTCGCCGGAACCCGTCCCCCGTCTAATTCCATCCATGGATTTCAACACCGTCACTCATACAGCAACCCCCAACATGGCGACAGCTCTGCATGTCTCAGATGCTCAGGGAGGATCAGAGGCCAGCATGCTCAGCACACACCCAGACCACAGCTGTGTCCCAAGGCCGGTCGCTGGGAAAGCCCAGAGGCCCGGGTGTGGGTTTCTGGGGCTCTGGGACTCCCTGAGCTATGGCTGGTTATTTCCATCTCACACCCAGGCCCCCGTTGCTGGGAGCCCCTTGCTGGCCTTCTGTCCACTCCTCCCTCTCACTCCTGTCATCCGAACACCACTTTCCAAGAGTGGAGGGTGGGTTTGCATCACACACATCCCCTTCCCTAGAGATGCCAGGAACGTGGATGAGAACGCATGGCCGGTGGATTTTGTGACGTTGGTGAGGAACATCAGCCCTTCCATTATCAGAAAACACCTCTGGAGCCCACACACCGGGCCAGGCAGGGTTCAAGTGTTTGAAAAGAGTCACCTGATGGTCCTGATGGTGGCCTCATGAGGCAGGCTAGTCACTCTCCCCACTTTACAGATGAGGAGACTGAGGCACAGAGAGGCTCAGAAAGTTGTCCACAGTCACACAGATAGAATAGGCAGGGCCAAAATTCCCAGCCAGGCCTTCTGACTCCACGTCCAAAGCCCTCATTTAGTGTACTGTGGAATCTCAATATTGGATATTACTGTTCTTACGGCTCCATCCATAAGCAGGATTTTAAACACTGAAGATCATTCTGTAAGCCTGGAGGTGCTATTTCGGCTGCCATTCCCCCAGCCCCATTACAAAACACTAAAGATCATTCTGTAAGCCTGGAGCCCCATTACGAAACACTGAAGATCATTCTGTAAGCCTGGAGCCCCATTACGAAACTGAAGATCATTCTGTAAGCCTGGAGCCCCAATACTAAACACTGAAGATCATTCTGTAAGCCTGGAGCCTCATTACAAAACACTGAAGATCATTCTGTAAGCCTGGAGCCCCATTACAAAACACTGAAGATCATTCTGTAAGCCTGGAGCCCCAATACTAAACACCGAAGATCATTCTGTGAGCCTGGAGCCCTGTTACGAAACACTGAAGATCATTCTGTGAGCCTGGAGCTGCTGTTTTGGCTGCCATTCCCCCAGCCCCATTAGTTCCCGGTTTCATGAGATCCACGTTAAGTTGGATGCCAAGTAAGACCATGCCCATTCATCCTCGTGGGACCTGATGTGCTTTATGGTTTATTTGGGTGTTTAGGTGCCAAAGGCCTCCGAGGAACCCCAGGCTTCTCAGGAGCTGATGGAGGACCAGGACCCAAAGGCTTGTCAGGAGACCCAGGTCGTGAAGGGTTCCCAGGACCCCCAGGTGAGTTGAGGTCAGACCCCCGTTCAGCCCCTGGGTTCCAGGGGGTGGGTGCGGCCCGTGTGTGGTTCATCAGCATCCAGCTCTGTTTTCTTCCAATGTGTAGAAACTGTTCTGACAAATACTTGACAGCTTTTGCACTTGGCCTTGGGATGTTAGAAATTCTTGATTTTCCATCTCTGACGTACTGGGTTTTTGCAGAAGCTACCTACAGATCTTGCAGGAAAAAGGAGACAGGTGTTGTGGAATGGCCATCCTCCACAACACCCGTCTCCTGGGTATGTCCTCAGTGTGAGTAAGGATTGATACTAAACATTCTAAGGGCAACGGAAAACTACTCTCTCCTGAGTGAACCATTCAAGGCATAAATAGCCCTCTCATGACGTGGCGGCAAGAGCTTGGGCGTTAATCTGTCTGTGGAGGAAAATGCGAGTGCTGCCTTTAACCAGCTGTGGTGAGGCGCGCCCACTTGTGTGTCAGCGTGCTCTGGAACACAGTCCGGCATCAGCAGACACAGGTGTCCTGTGGTTGTGCCACAGGTGATGTGCACGAGTGTGATGGCACTGCCTCGATTGTGAAGGTGCGCAAGTCTTTTTTTTTTTTTTTTATGAAATGGAGTCTCACTCTCTCACCCAGGCTGGAGTGCAGTAGTTCAGTCTCAGCTCACTGCAACCTCCACCTCCTGGGTTCAAGCGATTCTCCTTCCTCTGACTCCTGAGTAGCTGAGATTACAGGCATGCGCCACCACACCTGGCTAATTTTTGTGTTTTTAGTAGAGATGCGGTTTCATCATGTTGGCCAGGCTGGTCTCGAACTCCTGACCTCAGGTGATCTGCCCGCCTCAGCCTCCAAAGTGCTGGGATTATAGGCGTGAGGCACTGCGCCCAGCCATGCACATCTTCAACAGTGTTTGTCTAGTGAAACCATGGAAGCCATGCAGACAGCTTTCCACCCATGATGAAACATCCTTGCACAGGGTCCTGGGCAGGTTCTTCCAGCCTCTTCCGGAATCACGCTTGTCACCTAGAACCTGTGGCACACTGGAACTCTCTTATTGCTAGAAATTTCCTCCCTGGATACAGCCCACCTCCCAGGCGTTCTCACTGGGCTGTTCCTGAGCCACACAGTTGACTTCCTCATAACCACACACCCGGAGAGAGAGGGCCACATCTCTCGCAGACGCCTCGTGAACAGACAGAACTGACCCCAGGAACACACACTCTCCTTAGTAACAGCATTTCCATGCCCCTGGAATTCCCATCAGCCTAGGACTCCAGCTTATCAGGGTTCCTTTCCAGCCAGGCTCTAGAAGCTGAATAAAGCACTCCCCACGTCTGGAATATCACACAGCACGTCGACACTATTGCGTCCTTAGGTTGAACATCCTGCAAATATTCCCAGTGAACACTAGTCAAACCTACCTCTCTCTTGACCTCCACTCAGACAGCTGCATTTAAGCCGCGTTCAAGCCTCAGTGCAGACCTATGTGTCAGTCCCTGATAGGTGGCATCTTTCTGAATTTCATGTGCAGCCCGTAGGGACTGTTCCAAACCCTGACCCCATTTCCTTTACTATGATGTGTTGGGAAGCAGGCTTCCTGTGTTTGTATCAGGGCCCTGCTAAGAACAAGTCTGCAAAGGAAGTCTCCATGCCTCTGCCCCGGAGGATGGATCTCTGTGGTTTTGTTGCCCTGCTGGAAGTGTCTAAATATTTAGAAGTGCAGCACTGTCACTCTCGTGATTTCATATATGCTAAGTTTAAGCATTCGTGATTTTGAAAGAAGGATAATAATTCTTGAGCAGCTTCCTGCTGTGAGTGTGAAGGTGCTCTAGTGATTATGATTGGCGTGCATAGCCGTGTGCACGTGAACTCCATACAGGGTCCCCGTAGTGAGCGTGAAGGTGCTCTGGTGATTATGATTGGCGTGCATAGCCATGTGCACGTGAACTCCATACAGGGCCCCCGTAGTGAGCGTGAAGGTGCTCTAGTGATTATCATTGGTGTGCATAGCAGTGTGCATGTGAACTCCATACAGGGCCCCCGTATTGAGTGTGAAGGTGCTCTAGTGATTATGATTGGCATGCATAGCCGTGTGCACGTGAACTCCATACAGGGCCCCCGTAGTGAGCGTGAAGGTGCTCTGGTGATTATGATTGGCGTGCATAGCCGTGTGCACGTGAACTCCATACAGGGCCCCCGTAGTGAGCGTGAAGGTGCTCTGGTGATTATGATTGGCGTGCATAGCCGTGTGCACGTGAACTCCATACAGGGCCCCCGTAGTGAGTGTGAAGGTGCTCTAGTGATTATCATTGGTGTGCATAGCCATGTGCACGTGAACTCCGTACAGGGCCCCCGTATTGAGTGTGAAGGTGCTCTAGTGATTATGATTGGCGTGCATAGCCGTGTGCACATGAACTCCATACAGGGCCCCTGTAGTGAGCGTGAAGGTGCTCTAGTGATTATGATTGGTGTGCATAGTCGTGTGCACGTGAACTCCGTACAGGGCCCCCGTAGTGAGCGTGAAGGTGCTCTAGTGATTATGATTGGTGTGCATAGCCGTGTGCACGTGAACTCCGTACAGGGCCCCCATAGAGGGAATTGATGGGATGTGCCCTTTATCAGGCGATCTGGGCAGTTGCTCACGTGAGCTGGAAGCCTGTCCCACCATGAAATGTGAGCCCTTACATCATGAGGAGGGAGGCTGGGGCAGGCCGGGGGTGGGTGGTGATTGAGGAACGGATCAGTTTCTGGAACGCATGTTGCTTTTTATGGTGCTGAAATATACTTCTGTCACCACATGCAGAAGAGGATAAAACACCCAATTCAAGGATTGCAAAAAACAGAGAGAGTCCATTCCAGATCTAAGATCCACACATGGAAACCCAAGTGCCCGGCTCCCTGGTACAGTTGGTAACATTGCCAGGGAAAGTCATGTCACTTCATTGTGTGAGTAAATCACACTGTTAAAACTCTGAGTACGGTCCCACTGATTAGTGTCAGCTGAATCCAAATCCTTTATTCTGTGTGCCAAGCACGGGTGCACCAGTCACTCCCAGCTCCTCATGAGCAGGGCTGGCTGGACAGGCCCAGGAGGACCCAAGGCCCTGCTCTTTGGATCTTTTTGGTGAGATACACCCCAGAGAACACAGAGAACATTCCCTTTTCCATATCCAAATGTGGGAGTGCCGTGTACCTGATCCTGTCGCACAGAACCACCTGCCAAACTCCTCATCGCGGGCTTCTCTGCTGCGTGCGCAGCAGGGCGGGGCGGGAGAGGGGGGCGGTGACCTCAGAAGCCTTTCCTTCTGAGCACAATGTGACTGTCAGCTGTGGGAGTTCATTCTGAGGCCACATCAGGGCTGACTGCACCAAAAAAGGAAGTGACCTGATGAGATCATTTTATCCAGTGGCACCCATGAAAGACACAGGACAGCTACCTTCCCTCCATCCACAGAAGGGACTTGGTGGTTTTCAGTACAACAGAGGGTGTGTTTCCAAACGGACAGGGACGGGTTTCTACCAGGGAAATGTGTTTGTTTCTACAGTGGGCAGCGTTTTGGCTCTGACGGCCCTGGTCGTTCCCGCCTCCCTGGGATTTTTCATCCCAAAGTCCTGTTCCTCACTCACCACAACCTAGAAGTTCCCACAAAAGCTATGCTTTGGGGCTTATGTGCAAAGCAGGGGAACCCATGAATTATGCATTCCAGGTCCAAGGAGGCGTTCTTACGGGCTTGCCCACCTTTGCTCAGTTTTAGGGCTGGGGGCTGCATGGCAGGGGGAGCAGAAGAAGCGTAACCAGCAGAACAATGTGGCGAGGGTTGTAGCTTCCAAGAAGGGCAACAGGGACAGGGCCTCGAGCTGAGGAATGCCTTCTGAGGACCCCACAGGCAATTTTTTGCTGTTTCCAGCCTCTTTTTGACACTTCTCTTAGAACGCCATCTTGGTAACTTGTGGTTTGGGGCCCACCCATGTTTCCTTTTAGGGTTCATAGGACCCCGAGGATCCAAAGGTGCAGCGGGCCTCCCTGGCCCAGATGGACTCCCAGGTCCCGTCGGCCTGCCAGGTCCAGATGGGCCCCCTGGAGACAAGGGCCTTCCTGGAGAAGTCCTGGGAGCCCAGCCTGGACCACGGGGAGATGCTGGCGTGCCTGGACATCCTGGGCTGAAAGGCCTTCCTGGAGACAGAGGCTCCCCTGGATTCAGAGGTAAGTGCCCCATGGGGGAGCCAGAGGCCCCATCCCAGCCACACAGTGGCTTCCAAGGAGGAGCCCGGTCCCTTCTGGGGGATTTGGTAGGAAGCATGGTGCTGGCCCTCCACATCATTCCAACGCTCCTTTAGAATGTTTCTATGACAACACTGTGATTACATCCGGTAGCCAGTGCGGTCTGGCCATCTGAGGCCTTTGACAGGTACACATTGACTGATGTCATCAGTTCTCAAGTCGCATACGTCTGGCCATGACAGGCTCACTGGCTTTCTCAGCAGACTCCGTACAGTTGGTATGAGGAAAAGATGGGCCTGGCCATGCTTAGTCAGAGGTGAAGAAGGAAAATAGGAATAATCTGGAATGCAATGTTATTGACGTAAAAATTAATACTTTAAAAAAAATCTTAATGTTGTTTACAATGTTATCGATGTATCTCTATCAAAGTAGAGAGAGCACCCATAGTTTCATGAGTGACAGGGCATCCAGTGACTTTAAGGGTTCAACTGATGCCAGCTCGGCTTTGGGAACACCAGCCCCGAGCTTTACGAAAGATGATGCCATGAGTGACAAGTGTTCGCATTGGGGGAAGCCCAGGCTAGGGACTGCGAGATCACTGGAACCTGCCATTCAGTGTCCAAATCAAAAATGAGGCTGGGCACGGTGGTTCACACCTATAATCCCTACACTTTGGGAGGCCAAGGCAAGAGGATTCATTGAGCCCAGGAGTTCAAGACCATCCTAGGCAACATAGAGAGACCCCATGTCTACAAAAAAAAATCAGATAATTAGCCGGGCATGGTGTGCACCTGTAGTCCCAACCACATGGGAAGCTGAGAGGGGAGGATCCCTTGAGCCCAGGAGTTGGAGGCTGCAGTGAGCTATGATCGTTCCACCGTACTCCAGCCTGGGTGACAGAGTGAGACCCTGTCTCAAAAAGAAAAGAAGAAAAGAAAATGTGACTTGACGTGTTCACTGTTGATATGTTGATGGCAGTGTCGTTAGTCCTGCTGCCAACCCCAGGCCGAAAAGGCTTCTCTGTGGTGCGGGAAGCAGGTGCCCCTCCCCTGATTCTGCCGTCAGCCCACATCAGGCATCCTGGGCGAGGTGGAGGCTAGGCCTTGACTGGCAGGTGAACACATGAAGCTCAGAAGCATGAATTGGTTTTTGGATGTGTGTCAGATTCCTAGCAAGGCCTTGAGAGAGTGGGACCCAGAACGGGAGTTTTAATGATTATGAGACTGATCAGCACCCCCAGCTGTTGATACTAGGAAGAGCCCATGGGTGCCACAGTTCACAGAGAGAGCAAGGAAGAGCCTACGATGGCCAGAGTGCATGCATGTACACACACACACACGGTCACTTATGCACACACACACACATGATTACACACACGCCACACATACCCACACACGTGCCTATGCATGATCACACACTCATATACACACCACACATGTGCCTATGCATGATCACACACTCACATACACACCACACATACCAACACACGTGCCTATGCACATGCAACATGATCACACACATACACGCCACACATACCCACACACGTGTCTATGCATGATCACACACATACACACCACACATACCCACACACGTGCCTATGCATGATCACACACTCATATATACACCACACATGTGCCTATGCATGATCACACACTCACATACACACCACGCATACCAACACACGTGCCTATGCACATGCAACATGATCACACACATACACGCCACACATACCCACACACGTGTCTATGCATGATCACACACATACACAACACACATAGCAACACACGTGCCTATGCACACTCACATCACACAGTCACACGCCACACATACCCACACACGTACCTATGCACATTCACATGATCTCACACATGTGCCTATGCATGATCACACACTCATATGTACCACACATACCAACACACGTGCCTATGCACACTCAACATGATCACACACATACCCACACATGTGCCTATGCATGATCACACACATACACACCACACATGTGCCTATGCATGATCACACACTCACATACACACCACACATACCAACACACGTGCCTATGCACATGCAACATGATCACACACATACACGCCACACATACCCACACATGCCTATGCACACTCAACATGATCACGCACATACCGCACATACCCACACACGTGCCTATGCACACTCACACATCACATGCTCACACACCACACATCCCACATGTGCCTATGCACACTCACACATGATCACACACATACACACCACACATACCCACACACGTGCCTGTGCACACACACACAATCACACACACATACACACCACACATACCCACACACATGCCTGTGTACACACACACATGATCACACACTCACATACACACCACACATACCCACACACGTGCCTGTGCACACTCACATCACACACTCACATACACATCACACATACCCACACACATGCCTGTTTACACTCACACATGATCACACGATCACACGCACATACACATCACACATACCCACACACGTGCCTGAGCACACTCACACATGATCACACACATACACACCACACATTACCCACAGACATGCCTATACATGCTCACACATGATCACACACTCACACACCACACATATCCACACATGTGCCTATACATGCGCACACATGATTACACACATACACAGCACACATACCCACACACATGCCTATGCCCGCTCACACATGATCACACACTTAATACACATCCAACCCTGAACCAAGCCAGCTAGAGCAGGTCGCTGGGTGAAATGACAGGTCGGGGAGACCTTGTGCTGGGCCATCCAGGTCTCCCCTTTTCAGTCCTCCTGACTCTCTGTGTCATTTATGGAAGATAAGATACGAATCAGGGCTGTCTGCAGAAGCCGAGGACTCGGCGCTGAGAGGTGGGCTCCATGTGGCAGCCTTCCTGGTGGGCACTTAAATGAGTTCACAGAAGGCAAAGTGAAGGACGCACGTAGGTGGCTCGAGTGTCCACCTGCAACCCAGCTGTAAAACTCCTGCCCCAAGGTCTTTGACATAAGGGTACTTCTGGTAGAATTTTTGTCACTTAATTACTTCCTGCAGGCTTCAGAGCATTTGAGCATGAAGACAAGTGGCAGCAGGCTTGCTTTCAATGTCTTATTAAGGTCCTCACCATGATCGGCGTCACCTTTATGACATTAAGCCTCATATGCCTTGTTAGGCAGAATATTTTGGATGGTAAAAATCCTGACTCCCAGAGCATCAAAATTCCAAGTCACTATTTCAGTTTCAGTTCTGCTCACCAGTGCAACAGGAGCAGCGTGCAGACGGGTCCTGCTTCTGTTCGACGGGCTGTGCGGGGCAGCCGCAAACACACACAGGGGCACCCTGCACTTCTGAGCAGAACTCTCGGAATAAAATCATGCCACATCCACAGATGAGATGTGATTTTGCTGAGGGAGGCTGATTTTTAGCAGTGGTTCCTTTTTTAACAGATAGTCTATAAATGGAAAATAACCTGAAATATTCAGCTCCAAAGAAATAATCACAAAGCACCCGGTGCCTGGTTTTTGCCAGGCAGTCCCTGCAGGGGCAGCTGGGATTTGTGCATGTTCACCCGCAGCCTTGCTGTCCACTTCTGGGAGGGGCAGCACTCGGAAGCACGCCCAGACCACTGCCAGCCCTGCTGGCCCCGGCCGAGGCCATCTCACCTGCTCAGCTCCCGGGTTCCCCCCGAGTCCTTGTCCCTGGGTTACGGATATTACCTTGTGTCTGTCAGATCCCCACCCCATTGTTCTTGTCATTGAGCAGGAGTGGAGTGGATCTGCCCTCACTGCCACAGCTTTACCGCCTGCAGCGCTGCCGCCTACTCTTCACAACCATTTGCACACACTAACAATCCATTCCCCCTGGAGCTCTTCACCCTAAAGATAGAAATTCAGAAAATAACAGTGTCCTCATTTCCCACAGTACTACGGGAGGGGGTGAGAATCGATGCGTCCGCGCATGTCCGAGCATCTCATTTCTGACGTGGCTTCGAGTGCTCCTCCTGCTCAGTCAGCCTTCTCCCTCGCTGCAGGTTGCCGCAGTCAGACAACGCAGAGTCAGCAGCCTGACTCTCGGTCCTGGGTTGGTCCAAGACTGACCGGGTCCCTTTTGTCGCTGCCCACTCCTGTGCATCCCCCTACTCGTCTGCCTCCCTGTCCTGGACCAGCCCTGCACACCTGCAGGACAGCTATGAGGCTGCGTGAGAGTGCGGACCGGAAAATCACGGCAGGAGTGTGCACCTCCACTGTTAATAGTCAGAGAACATCAACAGGCATCAGGCTCCGAGAAGAGAGGGGAAGATGCCTGGATATAAGGAGGTCCAGGGAGCTAGTGTTAAAAAAAACTAGAAGAAAATAGATGCCCCTGGTATCTGACCACTGGGCAGGACAGAATACTCCAAACCTAAAAATGAAGAGAAGAAATCACACATGTGTACACATACCCACACACACAATATATGAAATTTGGATACAAACGTCAGTATCCTACACATCAAAAGCAAAATTAAAGTTGGAGCAGCAGAATAAGCTTTACAATAGATAATGAAGAAAAATTCATCAGTGTGTATGAGGAATAGTAAAATCTACCAGAAAAACATCAAAATCCCCAAAGGAAAATAGGAGCAAAGAGGCGGGTGTGGTGGCTCGTGCCTGTAATCCCAGCACTCTGGGTGGCTCAGGCGGGCAGATCACGTGAGCTCAGGAGTTTGAGACCAGCCTGGGCAATTTGGCAAAACCCTGTCTCTATTTTAAAAAGAAAGAAAGCAAGGGAGAGAGAAGATATGAGCAAAGACCTAAAAGTTCACCAAAAAATAATAACCAAGTAAAAGAAACGTGGATCATACTGCAGAACGAGCAGATGATCAGGATCCCGCTGGTGCCGTGTTTCACGGCGTCACGACTGCCTGGGTTCCGTGTTGCTTCGATGCTGGTGCTCAGTGCTGGGAAAACATTGGTGGGATAAATGGGTGCGGACTTTCTGAAATCAGCATGATGTATCTTTTAGAAAACATTAAATTAGTGTTTGCTTTGATACACGATGTCAGTTTCTCAGGCAGTTTCCTAAAGAAATTACCTACAACATAGACACGGATAAACATACCAAGAAAAGAAAACTCTCGAACTATTCCTGACGGTGCTACTTGCAAAAGCGAAAAAAGTGGGGAGGATGTGATGGAATGTACTAACTGTGTCCATATGATAGAGTTTTATTCATGTAGTTATTTTAAATGTTTGCAAAGACGATTTTTGAATGTGACAAAATGTTCACAATATAATATCAAGTGAAAAAAAGCTAGGTGAAAACTGTCCCGATGGTGCAGTGTCAGCCCTGCGAATGTCCAGTTATTGACAGGGATAGAAGAGGGCAGGAAGGAAGCACACTCAGTGGTAGAGACCATCCCTGGGTGACAGTGTGCGTGGCTTTGATTTTACCCTTTATATGTCTGTATTTTCCTGATTCTCCAGAGTCCAGAAAAACATGAAATACTGTTTTTGCAGAATGAGTGTGTGGAGGGAGATGCTGTCTGTGATGAACAGTCCAGAGTCGGCCCCCACAGCTCTTGTCTCTGATTCCTGCAGGAAGCCAAGGGATGCCTGGGATGCCGGGGCTGAAGGGCCAACTGGGCTTCCCGGGACCTTCCGGCCAGCCAGGCCTGTCCGGGCCTCCAGGACAGCGTGGATTCCCAGGAGCTCCTGGCCCAGAGGGGCCTTTCGGGCTGCCAGGAACCCTGGGCCTTGAAGGTAAGGCTCCAGCCCTCCCACAAACGGGCGGGGTCCTCACTGGGGCTGCCAGGAGAACCTGCACCGCCTTCCCTGCGGAGCTCTCAAACTCTGTTCCGTGGAACCGCTTAAGAGCTGCAGGGATTCCCAAACCAGAACATGGATTTCACCTAACAAGGAGACAGACAGCCTGAGACATTGGCTCTTCCTCGGTACCTGTTATATATATTAAAGGTCTAGGGAAGGTTTCATCAGGGAAAAAAAGAAAGAAATTCCCACTGCAAAAGTTCAGGATCCCTGCTCTGATGTGGAGAGGAGAAACTTTCCTGAAAGTGCAGGGTGTGGGTTGGAAAGACAGGTGGCTCCGTCAGGGAAGCCTGGGGTGGGGGCTGGAGCAGAGGAGCAGGGAGGGGAGCCTGGGCTGCATGCCCACCGCACAGAGGCCAAGGCAGCTGGCACAGGCGGCCTGGAAGGCAGGCAGGAGCACAGCGTCCATGGCATCACCCACGTGAAGGGGCCGCTGCTGCCCGGGCCACTCACCCAGCACTCCGCACGGCCATTTTCCCAGGCTCCTACACGTCACCGTCCAGTCAAACTGTCAGTGCAGGTTGGAGGAATCAGTAAACTTCCTCACATTTTTGTTTTGTCCAGAAAAACAACTTTTTAAGAAGTGTCGTGTGTCGCCAAAGGGCACTGTAACTGAGTGGGAAAGACGCGATTGCCTGATAAGGAGTGGCCTCATGGACCACATTCACCTTTCAGAAACTCCCAATCTTACCAGAGTTCTCTGGTTTGCCACAGTCAGGCGACAGCTTTGTCCAGGACCTTAGCAGGTCTTGCTAGGGAACCACCACGCCACTCGAAGGCACACACTGGCTTCCCCCATGTGGGGCCTCGCCTGTGTGCAAGAGCTGGGGGCTGGACTCAGGTAGGGCCCACTCCCGCAGTGCCACGCTGGCCACTGGCTTCCCGGGGTAGCAAACCCGGACCACAGGTTCAGGCTCCCATCTCAGTACCAACAGGGCCGTGCTGGTTCTCAGCTGCTGAGCACCAGCTAAACACAGCTTTGTGTGGCATGTACAAGACCCACAGGAAAGCTTGTCCTGAAGGAGCTTTAGGTGGGGAGGGAGACACACACATTAAAAGGCTCCCACTCCGCCCAGGCAAGCCAGCAGAACCAGGCCACGCAGCCTCCAGTGACCCAGAGAAGTCAGGACAGGCAGGTCAGAGCAAGCCCAAGGGAAGAAGTATCTGGCACCAGCCGGGGAGAAGGCTGGGACTGGGGTGCGGGGTACTCTCTAGGAAAGGGGGATTGCCCCAGCAGAGGCAGGATTGCCCAGGGAACACTTGGAGCCTGTGAACCCCCAAACCGGCTGGGGAAGAGAACCTGATGTGAGGGCCTGGGAGTTTGGATAGGAAGATTGGGCCAAAGGTTAGGAGGAGTGAATGCTGAGTTAAGGAGTTAGAGCCTCGAGGCCTGGAGGGCCTTTGGGAATTTTTAACAGAGAAATGCATTCAGAAGGGATTTTAGGGACCCAGCAGGCAGCTGTTGGAGGCCTTGGAGTCAGGGGAGGGAGCTCCCACCACTGTGGGCTGGGAGCTGCCAAGCTCACGACAGTAGCAATGATGAGGTGGGAACGCGGAGACCAGAGAGGGCAGCAGCAGCAAATGGGCCGCTGGAAGGTCCCCCCAGACTAGCCCTGAGCTAGTGATGTTCTCAAGGAATAGACCAGCTCTCGACTAACCCCAGTGACGGTGCCCCAGCCAGAGCTGGTAAAGCCCCCCAGTCACATCAGCACCCAGACAGCTTTGTCCCTTGGCTTCTGAAGGCGGCAGTGGGAAAGCCATGTTGGCTGGCGCCACCAGCACAGCCTCAACCTGCAGACAAAGACCTCTCCAGAAAGGCCAGCCCCGGGGTCCCGCTCCTGTCACTTTGGAAAGTCACCCCGACGTGGAGATTTTCCACTTTCCTCCAAGAAGCTTTTCTTACCGAACACTTGATGCGGTAAAAGCAGAAGAGAAGTTTCCTCTGTGTGTGTGTCCACCCTCTGATTTGCTCCTCTTCCTGACAGGTCTGCCTGGAGATAGAGGGGAGCCCGGCGACGTGGGCGCTCCTGGCCCTGTGGGCATGAAAGGTGTCTCTGGTGACAGAGGAGATACTGGCTTGGCGGGAGAGCGAGGCCATCCAGGAAGCCCTGGGTTTAAAGGAATTGATGGAATGCCTGGGGCCCCCGGGCTAAAAGGTAATTGTGACTGTGGCCACTGGATCACTTTGTGGGGAGGTTGGGTCTGATAAACTCCGACCTAGGACAGCTCCACTGGGCACCTCTATGGGCCATGGGGCTGGCCTCACACTTCTGCAGGCTGGAGGCCTGGGGACTCCCCTGACCCAGGAGACGGAAGCCCCAGGACAGCTGGTTCATGCTGCTTAGACACAGGTGGGACCGATGTGCCTGACAAAGCCAGTTTATGAATTTACCAAGACAGATGGCTCCTCCCTGGGAAACATCATCTTAGTGTAAATATTACCCTCTGCACAGGGAGGTTTTTGGAGAGGTCCACTCAGGAGCCTGGATTCAGATCCAGAGGTTATTTGGTGAACTTGAAACCAAAGCAAAGCAAAGTGGTTGGTTACAGGGATAGGTTTATTTCAGCACAAGCAGACCAGTCTGGAAGCAGAGCCCTCCAGCCCGTGAACATTGCTGGAGACACATGGGTTGGTCTTTTTGTTACTGGAGACACACAGGCCTGTCTTTCTGTTGCTGAGACACCTTGGCCTGTCCTTCTGCTGCTGGAGACACTGGTCCGTCTTTCTGCGGTCCTCTGTCGCCCTTTCATGCCAGGTGCTCCCTTCTGCCTTTGTCTTGATGGGCCGGCGGGCCTGCATCACCTTCAGATTTCCCTCCTAGTCTTCCTTCCTGACCTTTGTATGTCTCCCTGTTGCCAACGTCCGGTCCGAAGACAAGCTGACTCCGGAACGCTGTCTGTTAACAACAGGGGTCAACAGAGAGAGTTGCTTAGAAAGTGGTGTCCCTGGAAATCCCTCTTTTAGGTTCAGAACTTCTCCCTTGAGTTGCACTGCCAAAATGTTGTGGAGATGTGAGATTGAGATGTCCCGTGCATTTAATTCGTGTCTAATCCAGCACTTTTCTTCTTTCCTCTGAAGGAGAAAGAGGCTCACCTGGGATGGATGGTTTCCAAGGCATGCCTGGACTCAAAGGGAGACCCGGGTTTCCAGGGAGCAAAGGCGAGGCTGGATTTTTCGGAATACCCGGTCTGAAGGGTCTGGCTGGTGAGCCAGGTTTTAAAGGTATGCTCCTCTGTAAACATCCTCCTTACCTGGTCAAGACCCTTGTATGATGGCGTAACATTGCCCAGAATGAAATTTTGAAAACCCACGCATCCAGGAACCCTAAAGCTAGAAGCTGATAAACCAAACAAAATGAACTAACAAAAACTCAAAGGCTTTCTCCCTGCCTCAGCACACTGACCGTGTCATCAGGGAATAATCCAAACCGAAGGAAACTCTTGAGAACCAAAATGCTGGCATGGCTAAGAACCAAATATGTCATGAGAACATATTCCACCATGATTATACATCAATAAGCAGGTTCCGAAAACCTTATTACTCTCCAGAGTTACAGCTTTCACAAGTTTTCAGCAAAATAGAAATTGCAATTAGGGTGCTGATTTTCTTTTTAAGATTTTTACTCACACCTGCATTTTCAAATAGTCTTCATGTTAACAGATTTCAGACTATTTCAGACAAAAAATGCCATTTTAGAATTAGGTAATTTTCAGCTCCACAGTAACTTTTTCCTGAAGCCCCCTTAGGGAGGAGTTAACCATGCGGGTGTCCGTCCCTCCACTGGTGGGCACGCTCTGTCCATGCGGCTGTCCTTCCCTGCACTGGTGGGCACGCTCTGTCCATGGGGGTGTCCTTCCCTCCACTGGTGGGCACGCTCTGTCCATGGGGGTGTCCTTCCCTGCACTGGTGGGCACGCTCTGTCCATGGGGGTGTCCTTCCCTGCACTGGTGGGCACGCTCTGTCCATGCGGGTGTCCTTCCCTGCACTGGTGGGCACGCTCTGTCCATGGGGGTGTCCTTCCCTGCACTGGTGGGCACGCTCTGTCCATGGGGGTGTCCTTCCCTGCACTGGTGGGCACGCTCTGTCCATGGGGGTGTCCTTCCCTGCACTGGTGGGCACACTCTGTCCATGCGGCTGTCCTTCCCTGCACTGGTGGGCACGCTCTGTCCACGGGGTATCCTTCCCTGCACTGGTGGGCACGCTCTGTCCATGCGGGTGTCCTTCCCTGCACTGGTGGGCACGCTCTGTCCACGGGGTGTCCTTCTCTGCACTGGTGGGCACGCTCTGTCCATGGGGGTGTCCTTCCCTGCACTGGTGGGCACGCTCTGTCCATGGGGGTGTCCTTCCCTGCACTGGTGGGCACGCTCTGTCCATGGGAGTGTCCTTCCCTGCACTGGTGGGCACGCTCTGTCCATGGGGGTGTCCTTCCCTGCACTGGTGGGCACGCTCTGTCCATGGGGGTGTCCTTCCCTGCACTGGTGGACACGCTCTGTCCACGGGGTGTCCTTCTCTGCACTGGTGGGCACGCTCTGTCCATGGGGGTGTCCTTCCCTGCACTGGTGGGCACGCTCTGTCCATGGGGGTGTCCTTCCCTGCACTGGTGGGCACATTCTGTCCATGGGGGTGTCCTTCCCTCCACTGGTGGGCACGCTCTGTCCATGGGGGTGTCCTTCCCTGCACTGGTGGGCACGCTCTGTCCATGGGGGTGTCCTTCCCTGCACTGGTGGGCACGCTCTGTCCATGCGGCTGTCCTTCCCTGCACTGGTGGGCACGCTCTGTCCATGGGGTGTCCTTCTCTGCACTGGTGGGCACGCTCTGTCCATGGGGGTGTCCTTCCCTGCACTGGTGGGCACGCTCTGTCCATGGGGGTGTCCTTCCCTGCACTGGTGGGCACGCTCTGTCCACGGGGTGTCCTTCTCTGCACTGGTGGGCACGCTCTGTCCATGGGGGTGTCCTTCTCTGCACTGGTGGGCACGCCCTGTCGATGGGGGTGTCCGTCCCTCCACTGGTGGGCACGCTCTGTGAAGTCAGGACCAATTTATGATTTTGATCCCATCAGTCTCTAGCCTAGTACTGAACACACAGTAAATGCTTAGAGAATGAAACTCAATTTTTTTCACTCAGCCAAATTTCACTCACTCCTCCAATGAGGATGGATTCTGGGGCATCCCCAGCCTGATCTAGCAGTTTCCCACCCGGCCAGCAGCTCCGGACCCCTCCCCTCCTGCAAGTCCTCAGCTCCTCTGAACCCCGCAGAGACCTCCCTTCCATGCTTCTCCTCCCTGTGAAGGCAGCTACAGGAGGCACAGAGCTGGCGCCTTCCTCACGGGCCTTCCTGCTTGGACTGAGGCACATCACGGTCTCATCAGAGCACACAAGACAAAATGACCCTCTCACAAAGCATCCTATGGAAGCCAGCTGGCTGTGACCACTCCCTCTGCATCTGCCGGCGGGCACGCCTGCCACTAGGGAGGTGCTGTGTGCTCAGCGACACCGGCCTCAGGCCCAGGACCCTGGAGCCACCGCCCAATTCCGACTACTCCAATGGAGAGGAGAAACGTTCACCGCCCTTGGTCTCTCTCCCCGAGGCTTCCCCGCTTGGGGGAGACGTGCGGCCCCCATGGCCCAGGGCCCAGGCGTTCACGTGTGTCCTGCGCGGGCTGGAGTCCCCAGGAATGACAGCACTCTATTCCCTTCCAGGCAGCCGAGGGGACCCTGGGCCCCCAGGACCACCTCCCGTCATCCTGCCGGGAATGAAAGACATCAAAGGAGACAAAGGAGACGAAGGGCCTATGGGGCTGAAAGGATACCTGGGCGCAAAAGGTGAGGCTTCTGACCTGCCCCCGGGGCCCTTCTCCCTGGCTCCCTGGCCGGCACCTGCTCCTACGCCCTCCATCTCCAGGACGCCCATGCCAGTTTCCCCGTGTTTTTTGTCTCTGGGTGCCCTGCGTGTTCACAGCCGGTGCAGGGCTGTTCTCTGATGCCAGAGTAACCCCACCTTCCCGTCTTCAGATTCTCAGCACTTAAGACAGCAAAATGCATCCGGGCTGCAAAATTGAAAACAGGAGGGCGGGCGCTGCGTCCTCACCAGAGAGTTATAGGCTGGGGTCTTCCTGCAGGTATCCAAGGAATGCCAGGCATCCCGGGGCTGTCAGGAATCCCTGGACTGCCCGGGAGGCCCGGCCACATCAAAGGAGTCAAGGGAGACATTGGAGCCCCCGGCATCCCTGGTTTGCCAGGATTCCCTGGGGTGGCCGGCCCCCCTGGAATTACAGGATTCCCGGGATTCACAGGAAGCCGGGTGAGTGGGTGTCTTTTGCTCCCCTTGTTCTGTGAGCCCCTCTCCCGTTTGCTTGTTGATGAACATGCTTTGGTCTGGCGTTTGCTAGGGCGAGAGTGTCAGCAGCAGGTTCAGGGCAGCCTCAGGCTTGGCAGGGTCCACACAGTCCCGTAAGGAGCTGCTGCACATGGACACCATGGGGATGTGATGTGAGTCCACCCAGCTGCCGTGGCCCTTCTGTGGGCTTGTGCTGGGTGAAGCACGCTGTCTGCATTTTCCATGGGGGCCTTGAGAGAATGAAACTCAAATCTCCAGGGCTCAGAGCTCTAAAATTGAGCACATCGGTGACACCAGGCCTGAGAGCCCATGGCTGAATCAAAGCGTGGGCCTGGGGCCGGACAGCCTGGCTTCCCATCCAGCTGCCATTCACTCAGCCTTTGTTCCGCAGATGTCTGTTGAACACTTGATGTGGGCCAGACACGCTGCTGTGATGGTAACAATGCTGACCCCTGACCCTGGGCAGGGCTCTCACTTCTCCACACCTTCTCCCTCAGCTGCAGGATGAGGGTGGTAGCTACCTTGCGGTTTTCTTGAGTGCTGTATAGACAGTGTACATAACATAACACAGTGTGGCTCCCCACAGATTGCATCTCCTAGAATTCCATTTCTGTCCCCTTTCCTGTAAAGATAGTGTATTCTCACAGTCCCCAGCACGTGGCTGGCCTTCCCAGGGGGATGGGCACACAGGGAGCAGATCAGAGGTCTGAGTCCCTTGGTGTGATCCCTTAGTGGCCCAGATCTGCCCTGTGTGTCTGGCCCACCTCGATGTACTGAATTCTTCAGGGGTCTTCCTCCCCTCACTCCCAAAACCTGCGGCTGACAGGATCTTCTAGCCGATCTTGTGTGCGCTATTCAGCTCACTTTAAAAAAGAAAGTTGCCAACCAGGTGCTGTGGCTCATGCCTATAATCTCAGCACTTTGGGAGGCTGAGGCAGGCAGATCACTTGAGGTCAGGAGTTCAAGACGAGCCTGGCCAAAATGGTGAAACCCCGTCTTTACCAAAAATATAAAAAATTAGCTGGGTTTGGTGGTGCACGCCCATAATCCCAGCTACTCGTGAGGGTGAGGGAGGAAAATCACTTGAACCCAGGAGGCAGAGGTTGCGGGGAGCTGAGATCATGCCACTGCTCTCCAGCCTGGGTGACAAAGCAAGACTCCATCTCAAAAAGAAAAAAGCAAGATACCCATGTCTGCCAAAGACACCTGCAGCAACATCCAGTGGACCCTTATTCATAACAGCTCGAAACTAGAAAACAGCCCAGATGTCCATCAACAGGGAAAAGAATAAATGAACATGGTGCGTGCAGACCAGACACAGCATTACCTGTGCCTTTTATCTCCACACACAGGAATAAAATGAGAGTTCTTGGTAAAATCCAACAACCTAACTACATTTTCAAACTTTATGTTGAACAAAATAAACCAGAAACAGAAAAGTGCGCATGATTCAGTTTCATGTATGTGAAGTTGCAGAGCGGACGAGGCTGTTTGACAGGGGTGTCGGGCACGGCTGCTTTAGAATAAATGCACGTGGTAGATTCAGACCAGACACAGCATTGCCTGTGCATTTTACCTCCATACACAGGTAGCCGTGATAGAGTGCTGCCCGTCCTCTATGTCTGTGAGTAACGTGCGAGTTAAAATTCATTAAGCTGTGCAGGAGTGCACATGGCTATATTTAAGTTATGCCTCAGAAAAGTAAACTTTGAAAAATAAAAGTAGAGCCTCATCTAAACAAAGGTGCAGCCTGTGGATACCCTCCCCCTTCCTCGCACAAAGGAGCTTTTTTTTTTTTTTTTTTGAGACAGAGTCTGGCTCTGTCACCCAGGCTGGAGTGCAGTGGCATGATCTTGGCTCACTGTAACCTCCACCTCCCAGGTTCAAGCAATTCTCCTGACTCAGCCTCCCAAGTAGCTGAGATTACAGGCACCCACCACCATGCCCAGCCTATTTTTGTACTTTCAGTAGAGACAGGGTTTCACCATGCTGGCCAGGCTGGTCTCAAACTCCTGACCTCAGGCGATCCACCTGCCTTGGCCTCCCAAAGTGCTGGGATTACAGGCACGAGCCACCGTGCCCAGCCTAGCTGTATTAATATTGCAGCAACTCATGTTAGGCCATGCTTGGGCATCGGTGCTGTAGCACCAAAGTCTCAGTGGCACCAAGGTAAACCAGAATGCTCATGCTCCCTCTGGGGAGGAAACCACTCCAGAGAGGACAGCTAGGGTTTCCAGGAAGCCACACATCAACCCAGGCATCTTCCCAATCTCCTCACCAGCCACCTGTGTCATTCTGGAGAAGTCCCACCATGCACAGATGGAAATGCACAGCTCCGTATCTGTGTTATAATCTAGAGGGTAGGTTCTACAATCTGGCAGCCCAAATTGAAATCCCAGTTCTGCAACTTGCTGGCTGAGTGACCTTAAGCAAAACTTTTCTGCACCTCAGTTCCCTTGTCTGTTGAATGGGAAGTAATGGTGCCTACCTGGCAATGTTTGTTTTTTTTCTGAGATGGAGTCTTGCTCTGTTGCCCAGGCTGGAGTGCAGTGGCCCCAGCTCACTGCAACCTCCACCTCCCAGATTCAAGCAATTCTCTGCCTCAGCCTCTCAAGTAGCTAGGATTACAGGAGCCTGCCACCATGCCCAGCTAATTTTTGTATTTTTAATAGAGATGAGGTTTCACCATCTTGGCCAGTCTGGTCTTGAACTCTTGACATCAGGTGATCCACCCACCTCAGCCTCCCAAAGTGCTGGGATTACAAGCGTGAGCCACTGCACCCGGCCACCTGGCAGGGTTTTCATAAGATGTGAATACGCTCTCAAGACGGGGTCCACCGTGAGTGCCTAGGAAAACGTGACAGAGCGAGGATGTGGTCAGAGTCACCGCCGCCGCTGACATCACCACACCACGGTGACAGAGACCTGGGCCACTGATGTTCTTAATTATGGTGCATTTGCCAAGCTTGTTTCATTTCATCACTTAGCAGGTCCATACGTACAGCAAGGCCAGGCACAGTGGGAGGCGGAGGAGGGAGAATCACTTGAACCCAGGAGTTCAAGACCAGCCAGGACAACATAGCAAGACCCCGTCTCTACTAAAAATTTTAAAACTGTTAGCCAGGCATGATGGCTCACACCTGTAACCCCAGCTACACAGGAGGCTGAGACGGAAGGATGGCTTGAGCCCAGGAAATCAAGGCAGCATTGAGCTATGATCATGCTTCTGTACTCCAACCTGGGTGACAGAGCAAGATCCTGTCTCATAAAAAAAAAAAAAAAGAACAGCTACACAGACCGCCTATGATACACACTGAAAAACTCGAGTTTTCTGCAAAATGACAAAATCACAAACTTTGAGTGTTATTGTTAGCATACTGGATAGTTAAACAGGTGTGTTAACTTCAGAATTACAACTGACTTCACAGCCTTCTAAGATGGTTCACGTCTGTCTTTAGGGTGACAAAGGTTCCCCGGGGAGAGCAGGCCTGTACGGCGAGATTGGCCGGACTGGGGATTTCGGTGAGTGTTGCCCGTCCAGTGAAAACCAGGAGCCCACGATTCAGAGCTCTCTGAGCACGTGAGGCAACGTCAGACCTGCAAGTGCTGTTAGTTGTTCTTAGCCATCTTTTTTGCACATAACAGGTGATATCGGGGACACTATAAATTTGCCAGGAAGACCAGGCCTGAAGGGGGAGCGGGGCACCACTGGAATACCAGGTACGCAAGTTATTCTCCACTTCTTCATCTTCAACAACAGCCCTGAGCCTTTGTCCAGGAGCCTGACTTGCCAAACAGATCAAATTTGGTAACAACCAGAAAGCACTTGATAGTGAATGAGGTCTTCAAGCCCAATGTGCAAGAAAGACTGTCATTTTTAATTAAGTTAAACTGAAGGCAAAATCAGGACGTCTTCCTCTCTGTCTCTCTCTTTGGTACTGAAAATAGCCAGAATGGACACTCGGTGGATGAGAGTCACTGCAGTTCATAAAGCGTAACTGTTGAAAAGCTAGCTGGCGTCCTGGCTCCCGGAACACCTGAGGCCATGCAGCAGGTGGTCGCTGACCGGAGCCTCTCAGAAACAGCCAAGGGTTCAGGAAACGGGTGGGGGACTGCGGGACTAGTTCTTTGTCTAGAAATTGCTCTAGAATGGAAAGACGTGTTCAGTTGAGCACAGGATCGGAGCACTGCCGCTGGGAAACAGGCGCCCGCATTTACCAACCCTCCCGGGCTCCTTTGTTACCTGTGCCCTGGGCTCCCGGTGGCTTCCTCCCAGGTGACAGGGAGCTCTGCATGCTGAGCCATCGGGCACTTGGCTGGCTGTGTCTCCCACCCCAGGCCACTCTGGCCGTCAGGTTTATAAAGACAGAAACAAGGACCATCATTGCCCTGTGTCTCTAATGCAGCCTTCACTTGTTCAACTGCAAATGTGTCAGGGAAGGGATGCTACCCCTCCCCTAAGAATTGTTTTTGCTGTTACCCTTTGAACATTTTGTTTTTTGTTAAACTCTGGGCCCAGAAAGGCCTTGGAGTGGACCTCCCCGGTGTCCATCACCAGGACACAGTGTCTCCGAGCTGTGGTCCCACAGCAGAAGGGTGGGGCCGGCAGTGCCCAGCGTTCTTGGGGGTGTCCCGTTTTCCCTAAGACAGTGAGGGGCGCATTGGTGCTGCCTTGGAGACTGGCTAGTGCAGGCTCAGGGGGGCAAGTAGGTTCGAAATCAGCTGAGGAGGGAGCATGGACAGGTGCCTCTCTCCACTCCGGGAGGAGCAGCCGTGTGGCTCTGCCTGTCCGGGAGCCGGGGTTCCCTGGGGGCCCACAGACAGGGGCACAGTGTCTGTCTGTTCCAAGCAGTGTGTCTGTGGTTCCAGGTCTGAAGGGATTCTTTGGAGAAAAGGGAACAGAAGGTGACATTGGCTTCCCTGGGATAACAGGCGTGACTGGAGTCCAAGGTCCTCCCGGACTTAAAGGACAAGCAGGTAAAATCTGCAGCACACCCCCTTCCTCAGGCAAGCCCTCCTGAGACCCCAGGACAAAGGCAGCCGATGTTGTCACACCCAACCCTGGAAGCTCACTCGTGCCTGCTGCTCGCTCAGCAGCCTTCCTTAGGGCTGATGGCATGGAGAGAAACAGCCACCTGGGCGGGGGGAGACCTGAGAACTGGGGAGAAGCAGGGGAATGGACGAGGGGTGCCTCTTCGGCCGAGCCTCTGTCTCTCATATAGGAGCCAACAGTTTGTAAGGGATCCCTGCATGAGTTGAATGTGCAGAAGCCCCTGTGAACATCCCAGGTTAGAGAAGGAGAGTGGACAGTGGGCTGGCTTCCCGCGCGGCTGCTGCGGCTTCCAGCTGTTTGCCCAGCACCGGGGAACGCCAAGAGGCTCATCTATCCGGGCGCTACCTCCAGGTCCTCTCCAGACATCCATTTGGATAATAGGAGAGAATTAAAACTACACGCTGTTTTCTCTCTGGCAAGGCTTTGCAAATCCTACTGAAATTGCATGTGGGGTCTGAGACCACCTGCATCTCCAACTTGAGGGACAGTTCTAAGCTCTCATCCAACTGGCACTGCAGCTCCTCCGGCCCTCAGCCACTCCCAGAGCGACTGCCCCTCCCGCCAGGACCTCACCAGACAGTTCCCAGGGTGTCCTGTGTGCTCAGACTTAACGCTATGTTCACCCCCAGGCTTTCCAGGGCTGACCGGGCCACCAGGGCCTCAGGGAGAGCCGGGGCGGATTGGACTACCTGGTGGCAAAGGGGATGATGGCTGGCCGGGAGCTCCAGGCTTACCAGGTAAGGCCATGCAAAGCACGCTGTCACCCAGAGCCAGAGTTGTGGGCTGTGCGGGAGTCACCGCTGAGCAGGCCAGCCTCTCTCAGGGCAACTTCTAAGGCCCATCTGAGAGCAAAGGCAGGTTTGCTGTGGCTTACGGCGGCCTACAGCAACACAGCAGCACAGGGGATGCTGCTGCCCCAGGCCACTGGGAATCAAGCCAGATGCACAGATCTGCCCAGGCTTCACCTCCCAGAAGGATGAACGACAGCCTCCAGAGAGGCTCAGGGTCCACCTGTCATCGCCACACGGGGATGCACCGCGAGATCAGGGTGCAGGAGCAGCCCCAGTGTCCCACGGTGCTGCACAGGCCACCCCCGGGCCCCTCTCAGCCCCCTTGCAGCCCCGAGACAGGCCGCCCTGCCACGCTCACTGCCCACGTCACAGAAGGAGTTGCCACCTGTTTGCTGTGTCCTGCTTCAGAAATATGGACCCTCAGAAATCCAGAGGGAATGGAAATGGCGTGGGTTATTTGTCCCAAGCAGCTTTTACAAACCAAACGTACAGCAGTGGCCAAGCATCAGGAAAAGGCATGGGACATGTCACTCCCCAGCCCCCTTCTGGCCTAGCCAGTCTGAAAAAGATTCCACGAAAGGTGTTCAGGTTCAGTGGTTTTCCTAGATGGCATAAGCATGGCTAGCTCACATGTTGTGTAAGTCGAGCGTGTGGCTTAGCTGCGTCCTATTTGTGAGGCTTTAGCAGGATTGTATGGGTGACAGTATCAGGTGACAGTTTCAGAGCCAAGGAAACACATCTGAATTACCTTGAGAGTTTCTCCCACCCAGACCCCCTGTGCCGTCCTACACATGAAATAACCGTGAGTGACACCCCACAGGTTTTCCGGGACCCCGCGGGATCAGCGGCTTACACGGCTTGCCAGGCACCAAAGGCTTTCCGGGATCCCCAGGTACTCTGCGCCAGCCCAGCCCCAAGTCCCACACAGAGGCGTGGAGGGTGGGGACTCTGCGCTGGGTCTGCCCTCGCAGACTTCAGGGAAGGAAGGGTCTTAGAGAGCAGGGCGGGCTTCCTGAAGGACAGTCATTCCTGAGGGATGGATCCAGGGCCTGAGGTCCTCTACGCTGCTGAGACGTGGTCCCTGAGAATCCGTTTCTCAAGCCAGTTGCTGTGTTGAATGGACCCGTCAGGCTTTTAGGTGGACAGGGAAATAGAGGCCTTGCTTTTTCAGCAGGTTCCAAAAGATAACCTTGTCTTCTTTTCAATTTATACAAATTATTTATGTTAAGTGGAAGAAAAAAATGAACACATTTAAACTCACATAAAAAATTAACACATTTAAGATGGAAAAAAGCACCCATAATCCTAAAGCTGCTTTTAGAATGTGCTCTTTGTAGATATTTTACGTCACCAAATATCACTGTCTCTTCAGGTAATTTGTATGTGTGTATTTTACATGTAAATTCCAGTTCCGGTGGGCATGTGGCAGGAAATCCCTGTCTAGTTGTTTTGCTGTTTCCTGCCACAATGGCGTTGAGTGCCCGATGTGAGAACAGGGCAGACTTTAAATAGTGTTTGCTTTGAAAACCTAATTAAAGCATAGCCCGAAGAGCAGCTCCCAGGAGTCAAGAGGCCTGGAAAGGGCCCCAACTCTTTGACCCACTGTTTCTGTGAATTTGGACCCTCTGATGGGCCTTGATTTTCTTATCCATAAAGCCAAGGGCTTCCACTGTAATCTCTGTAAGATCCCTTCCAAATCCCAGCTCCTGTGACCTGGAGGCCATATATTGTTTTGCAAGCTGAAATCCCCATGGCCGCCTCTGTTTCTCTGCCTTTAAGGCACCCCGAACTGCTCTTTCACTTGGGAAAGTCAACTGTACGGTTGGAAACACTGGCATCAGCCGCTGTGGTAACTCCTCTGCAGGTGCCGACATCCACGGAGACCCAGGCTTCTCAGGTCCTCCCGGGGAGAGAGGTGACCCAGGCGAGGCCAACACCCTGCCAGGCCCTGTGGGAGTCCCAGGACAGAAAGGAGAACAAGGAGCTCCAGGTGAGGCCACACACTCCCAATCAAACACTGCCATCCCCATAACCAGAACACACCCAGAGGTGGGGCCGTGGAGCGTCTGTGGGGTGGGAGAGGCTGCACGGAAGTGCAGGGAAGAGCGGTTTTGGGGGGAGGACTTCCTGTTGCACAACCTCTCAGCTGGTCTTCAGTTTGTTAGGCAATTTATTCTGTCCCATCAGTGTTAGTGAGGCACTGACCACCCATCCCAAGGAGTAGCCAATAAGCTCCCTGGCCTAGAGACCCCTTCAGACCCTCTGTGCACCCGGGGCACTGGCACAGGCCTTGCCATGACAACCACTCTGAGTAGTGAATGCATGAAGAAATAAATGCATTAAACCTCCTAGCAGAGCCACACTGACCCATACTTGGGTAGGAAATAACCAGAAACCTATCTTCCCACCCCACAGCCTCCCTGGTCACCAGCCAAGGTGGGCTCAAGTTTTTCATGGCAGTGAGAAAATTCCTAAATAAAAACAGAAACCAGGACTTTTCTGGGAGCCAGTCTGCTAAGGGTGTTGTGGTCTCATTGTGCATGAGCCCACAGCCCCAGAGTCTGCCCCTGAGATCCATGGGCCCCTCCCACAGCCCACCCACCCCACCAGCTTGACCACGGGCATCTCCTGGCTCAGGTACAGAAGGTGGGAAGAGCACCTGGATGGAGGTCCTGGGCACCCTGGGCTTCACATTGGCAACAGAAACTCTGGCTTCCATGCACAAAGGTCTGAGCTTTTCTAGTGCCAATTCCCCATGAAGCTAGAACCAGACACCCCACAAGACAGGAAGTCAGATCCAAGGAGGCCAGCAACTCTGGCTTCTGCTGGGGTGCAGGGATGTCTCAAGGCTCGCAGATCACATCTGACCCTCCAGGATCTGCTGCCTGCCCTCTTCCCTCACCAGCAGCTAGAAGCTCCAGAATCCCCTAGCCGCCAAGCTCCATAGCACTGATCTGAAGACAGGAGAAAGAGGAGGAGCTCTGCCAACAGGAGCCAGACTATCCTGGGAGGCTGCATGGTGCTGCCAGAGCCCCAGTCAGGGTGAGGATCCAGGACAGTCCACCAGCACAGCCTCAGTCAGGGTGAGGATCTAGGGTCAGTCCACCAGCACAGCCCCAGCCAGGGTGAGGATCTAGGGTCAGTCCACCAGCATAGGCTCAGTCAGGGTGAGGATCTAGGGTCAGTCTACCAGCACAGCCCCAGCCAGAGTGAGGATCTAGGGTCAGTTCACCAGCACAGCCTCAGGGGTGAGGATCTAGGGTCAGTCCACTAGCACAGCCCCAGCCAGGGTGAGGATCTAGGGTCAGTCCAGCAGCACAGCCCCAGCCAGGGTGAAGATCTAGGGTCAGTCCACCAGCACAGCCCCAGCCAGAGTGAGGATCTAGGGTCAGTCCACCAGCACAGCCCCAGCCAGAGTGAGGATCTAGGGTCAGTCCACCAGCACAGCCCCAGCCAGAGTGAGGATCTAGGGTCAGTTCACCAGCACAGCCTCACTCAGGGGTGAGGATCTAGGGTCAATCCACTAGCACAGCCCCAGCCAGGGTGAGGATCTAGGGTCAGTCCACCAGCACAGCCCCAGCCAGGGTGAGGATCTAGGGTCAATCCACCAGCACAGCCTCAGTCAAGGGTGAGGATCTAGGATCAGTCCACCAGCACAGCCCCAGCCAGAGTGAGGATCTAGGGTCAGTCCACCAGCATAAGCCTCCCAGAAGCTCGGCAATAGAGTTGACCATGCCCACGAACTTTAAATCAGATCCCTGTTGGGTTCTTGTTCTGCGTCTCACCTGCGCCAGGTTTTCACTATGTGACGCTGGCCATGGAATTGAATGTCTCTAGGCTTTGTCTGTAAAATGAGAATACAAATGCACTTGTGAGTATGGGGAGGATGCAATGAGATACTACAGGTAAGGCTCTTGCACATAGGCCAGCAGCAAATGTTTGCTATTGTTAAAGGCCTCGAAACATAGCATTGTTTTCTGAGTGTCATGATGATCAGTTTGCCAGTCTGTCACCTGAAAGGCATCTGGGAGCACAGCAATAGGGAAGACTTGGCCAGGAGTTCTGCAAAGGAGATCTGGTACAGGGAGGGGCAGGGGAACCCGAGCTGGGATTTCGACAGGGTGCACACAGTGCCATAGAGGGGGGTCAGAGAACAAAGCTGCTAGCATTTGTGTGACCATGCGTTTTTAACATTTGAATCACACAATATGATGTTCAGGCCCTGAACTTGACCACAAAACACAGATTAATATTTCCATCCACAAGGGCAGAAATTTACCTCATTTATTTTCTGCTCATACCTCGGCAAAATGCTTGTCGCCGAGTGAGTGCTCAACAAATATTTGTTGGAGAAGAATATTGTGAAATTGTAGGATAATTGTCTGACATCAGTGGAGAGTTATGTGCAGCTCGGAACACCCCTAAGTTAACATTGATGGCCTTATTACACATTTGATCTGTGTGACACCCATTTACCAAAACTCTTCATGACCTACTATGGTGTTCCCATCCCAGGGACCTGGACCATATCCCCTGCTTCCAAGCCACTGTGAGGCATGCTGCATTTTGTTTTGTTTTGTTTTGTTTTGTTTCAGACAGAGTTTCACTCTTGTTACCCAGGCTGGAGTGTAATGGCGCTATCTCGGCTCACTGCAACCTCCGCCTCCTGGGTTCAGGCAATTCTCCTGCCTCAGCCTCCTGAGTAGCTGGGATTACAGGCATGGGCCACCATGCCCAGCTAATTTTTTGTATTTTTAGTAGAGACGGGGTTTCACCATGTTGACCAGAATGGTCTCGATCTCTTGACCTTGTGATCCACCCGCCTCGGCCTCCCAAAGTGCTGGGATTACAGGCGTGAGCCACCGCGCCCCGCCCTGTGCTGCCTTTTGTAAGCCACGCCCCCCACCCTCATTCTGCGTGAACATCACAGTGGCCCCATGAGCTGATGACTTCCGAGCAGGTCCTGGAGGCCAGAGCAGACACTGCCCTTGGCCTATGAGGCCACTGCCTCTGGCATGTGATGAGGGAAAGATGACTTTCCATGATGACATTCACACACTGATCATAATGTCATTCAGGACACACACTCTTCTCTAAAAATATGGAAATAATTTCAATCTGTCATCTTCCTTTACGTGAGTTGCATCTCATTTGTATTAGTGCGTCCTCATGCTGCTATGAAGAAATACCAGAGACTGGGTAATTTCTAAAGGAAAGAGGTTTAATTGACTCACAGTTTTGCATAGCTGGGGAGGCCTCAGGAAACTTACAATTATGGAGGAGGAGGAAGCAAACACATCCTTCTTCACTGGAGGCAGGAGACAGAAGTGCTGAGTAAAGCAGGGACAGCCCCTCATAAAACCATCAGATCTCATGGGAACTCACTATCACACGAACACCATGAGAATAACCGCCCTATGATTCAGTCACTTCCCACCAGCTCCCTCCACCACATGTGGGGATTAGTGGAACTACAATTCACTAAAAGATGAGAATTGGGTAGGGACACAGCCAAAGCATATCACAGCTCACTGAAGCTAGAATTTGCAACCTTACCTATTTCCGCAGCTGGCATTCAAGCATCAGCTCCTGATTTGGCCTTGAGTCATGCAACATGGCCCTTCATGGAACCCCTGTTAGTGGGACTTTCTTATGTCAGTACTTAGGACAATCTGTGGGGGCTACTGAGAAATCGTAGCTGTTTGCATCTAGATTCCAACAAACTGACTCATGTTTGCTAATTGTTCTCATTAACAGAGTCCTCATCACTGCAGTTAAGTTAATTATGTTTTCGTGGGAATCTGCCAGTCTGGATATGGTGGATCATCTAACTTAGGAATCTTTGCCATTATTTACTGACACTCACCATCTGTTTCGGGTGCTTTGTGACAATAGCTAGAAGCAGTTCAATTGATGTCATTTTATATCAAAGCACAGATGGTGGCTCACTGATGCCCTCAGGGCTAATGAACCCACTTGTGTGTTGTCTGTGATTTGTGAGACAAGTGCCACCTCTCTAAATATTTCTCCTGCTGTTTCTTTTATCCTACTTGGAAACATGCATGGAATCCTTTCCCCTGAGAGGGATAATGGATACCAGGATCTTCCAAAGGGAAAACCTCTTCCTGCTGCTGATGAGTATAGACTAGTCACAAAGCCAGAGGGGGAACAGGAAACCACTGTTGCTACCTTTTCTCATTTTTATAGATTTGCATGTTTCACCCAGCTCACTCTTCCCTGCAAAGCAGAAATGATGCCCTCCTTGCCCACTTGGACATTCTGACGTTTTATGGGGTTCTAATACTAATCTTGGTCCCCAGCCCTTCAGGAAAAACGAAAGTCTGCAGGTGGTTAGGAGGGAAAGTAGACTCATCCACCCACCCTCAGGTCCACGCTCATTTCTGCCCACCCCTGCCCTACGGCACATAAAGCTCCATTAGTGTCTTGTTGGCTGACAGCACAGAGAGGAGTGGAATTTCCACAGATTTTCTTATGTGGCACTTTCCTCTTACTCTCCTACTCGTGCCAAAGGACTCCAGCCTTTGACCCAAAAATTGTTGGTTCTCATTATCCACAGTAGCTATATTCTGAAGTCATCAAGAACACTGACTCAGTGAGTACTGAACCATTGCTCCTAGTGGAAATACAAGGCTAGGTTCCTGCAAGCCTCTGCTCACATTTTTCTCAATGATCAATATATATCCTGGTTTTCTGTGTAACAGCACCTCATTTAGTGTGGGTTGTTGATTCATGAACACTCAACATGCACACTCACTCATGCCTGAATGCGGCTCCTCTAACATACATGTTTCTCCATAAGGGATTTTACAGCCTTCTTGCATTTAGAAACACTAGGCTGCACTTCAACGTAATACATGGTGAGCATTTGAAACAGCAAGATCACCAGCATAAAGCACAAAAATGTGGAAAACAGGGTACTGCAGAGACCAAGACAAGGACATGTGCTTACAGGATGAGCTGCCGTGAGAAGGCAGGAGCTCGCCTTGCTCAGCTGGGACTCATTTTGCCTCTGTGTATATCTGTGAATGCCAGTGTTGATTTGGGGGGATTCCAAGTGAGTTTTAGTGAGCAGGTGAATTGGGAATTACAGAATCTGTGAATAATGAGGACCAACTCTATCCAAGCTGGGATCCAAGGCACTGGTGGCAGCCACAGGGAGGGCTGACAATACTGATGTCAACTGCAAGTCTCATTTGCAGTTCTTCCACCTTCCATCCATCACATGTGCTGACCACCATCCACATATACCAGGATCAGAGTCTGAGTGACTCTGCCATGCCTGGGGCTGAGGCTCTATCTAAGCATGACTGGGCAGTGCCTTGGGGAAGTCGAGCACTGGGTCCTCAGAGGAGAAAGTCGGGGGAGGAGGGGACTCACACAGCCCCTGCCTCCCCAGCCCCACCCTGAGAGCCTCGCCATGAGATGCTCCTTGGCCTGAGGGCCCCTCCCATCGCTGTATCGCCCACTAGACTGGTCCACCACAGGTGATGGTGTGGAAGGAAAACGGTGGATTTGGAAAGTTGGGTGCTAATGCTGAAAATAATCTCTTCTGTTTTCATCCTAAGGGCAACGAGGCCCACCTGGGAGTCCAGGACTTCAGGGGTTCCCCGGCATCACACCCCCTTCCAACATCTCTGGGGTGCCTGGTGACAAAGGGGCGCCAGGGATATTTGGCCTGAAAGGTAAGCAGGACTATGCATCTATGCTTCAACATCTGTGGGGCAGGATCTGGCAGTGGCCCACTTCATCTAGGGGGAGAACGCATGTTCATTTCCACACTGTGCCCAGACTCCAGTCAAAGGGCCAGGGGCCATCACGGCTCGTCCTGTGTCATTTCCATCACCTGCACAATCTGGCCCCCGGGAAGCCGAGACACAGGCCCTGTCGTTTACTTGCTATAGTAGCAGATGGTCAAACTGCAGCGGACTCAGAAAGGCACACTATGAATGGCTTTCTTCTTCCTCAATGTATTGTGCTTAGACACATATTAAATTTAATTTGCATTTCCTAATCACAAATGAGCTGAATATTGGAAAGAGAGGATGTAAAGATGAAGTCACTCCTTAAACAAGTTTTGTGCATCGAGGTTCACAGCAGTACTATTCACAAGCACCAGGAGCTGAAAGCAGCCCACGTGTCCATCGACAGAGGAATCAAGCAAAATGCAGTCACTGTACACACCACGGACGAGGAGGTCGCCTTTTTATTTGGGTTTTGTTTTGGTTTTTGAGACAATCTTGCTCCGTCGTCCAGGCTGGAGTGCAGTGGTGCAATCTTGGCTCACTGCAACTCTGCCTCCCGGGTTCAAGGAATTCTCATGCCTCAGCTCCCCGAGTAGCTGAGATTACAGGCGCCTGCCACCATGCCCAGCTGATTTTTAGTAGAGATGGGTTTTCACCATGTTGTCCAGGCTGGTCTCAAACTCTTGACCTCAAGCGATCAGCCCCCCTTGGCCTCCCAGAGTGCTGAGATTACAAGTGTGAGCCACCGCAACCAGCCTGTTTGTTTTTTTCTGAGACAGGGTCTGGTTCTGTCACCCAGGCTGGAATCCAGTGGTGTGATCACAGCTCACTGAAGGCTCAACCTCCCAGGCTCAGGTGATCCTCCCTCCTCAGCCTCCGAAGCAGCTGGGACTACAGGCATGCCCCACCATGCCCAGCTAATTTTTTGTAGTTTTTGTAGAGATGAGGTCTCGCTATGTTGCTCAGGCTTATCTTGAACTCCGGGGCTCAAGTAATCTACCTGCCTCAGACTCCCAAAGTGCTGAGATTACAGATGTGAACCACCATGCCCAGCCTTTATTCAGTCTTAAAAAGACTGCTACCACCTAGATGACCCTTGAGGACATTCTGCTGAGTGAAAGAACCCAGTCACAAAAGGACCGACTCTGTGATTCCACACATGTGAGGCCCTGAAGTCATCAAATTCATAGAAACAGAAGGTAGAACGGCTGTTGCTAAGGGTTAGGGGAGAGGTACATGGGGAGTGAGTGCTTCACAGGGACAGGTTTCAGTTTCGGATGGCGAGAAAGTTCTGGAGATTGCCAGTGGTGAAGGTTGCCCAGCAATGCGAATCTATTTAATGCCACTGAACCGTGCACCTAAAAATGGTTAAAATGGTAAATTTTATGTTATACATATTTTATGACAACTTTTTAAAAAGAAAGACAAAGTCATTCCATGTCACAAACTTGCCAGAGACTGTCCCCCGAATGGGTGACTGTGCACCTGGCTGCGCCGAGGGGCCTCAGGGTCATGTTTAAACCCTCCCTTCTTGTCCCTAACGCCAACAGGTTATCGGGGCCCACCCGGGCCACCGGGATCTGCTGCTCTTCCTGGAAGCAAAGGTGACACAGGGAACCCAGGAGCTCCGGGAACCCCAGGGACCAAAGGATGGGTCGGGGACCCCGGGCCCCAGGGCAGGCCTGGCGTGCTCGGTCTCCCGGGAGAAAAAGGTATCGGTGCTCATGGCGGTGCGCCAGCAACCCTGGTCGCAGTGTGAGGAGCCCCTTCCCACAGACTTCCGTGTCCCTAACGTCTTGTTTGTGTTGTAGGGCCCAGGGGTGAACAAGGCTTCATGGGGAACCCTGGACTCCCCGGATCCGTGGGTGACAGAGGCCCCAAGGGACCCAAAGGAGACCCAGGATTCCCCGGTAAGTGACCGTCTGCGTGCCTGCAGAGAGAGCAGCTCAGCCCAGCCTCTCCAGGCTTGGGGACATCCTGAAGGTCAAACAGCCAGGGTCCTCTCTGGCATGGGTCACATACTGTGAAGAGCAGGGAAGAAACCAAATTGCAGGGCTTTGGTTTCTCACAGGGCTTTGGGGAATGGAAAGTTTAATATTCAAATGTCAGGCGCTGAGTCACAGCTCAGGCCCCTTAGTGTCTGGCTCATCTCTAGAAAGCACGACCATCCAGGAAGCTCCAAAAGGGGCCTCCGGGGGTGAGAAACACCCGGACATGGGAGCTAACTATTCTTTCCTACTCAGGGCCTAGCATACCTTCCCAGGTCTCAGTCCTTCTTTACTATTCTTCTGCACTCTGAGTCTTACTTTCTCTTTGAAAATCCTTCAGTCAGCCTTCATCCCACTTCTCTACTCAACTTGGCTACTTTGTTTCCTCTTCTATCACATTCCCCCTCCCCAGCCCATTCCTGTCTTAAACTAATGGATATATTTGTTACACCTCCGGGAGGATACTTTTGGTGTAATGGGACCCTAATCAAGGTTAGAAGTGCCTCTCTCCCTTCCCCCTGTGTGCCCCTTACTCTAGTCTCGCAGTTAAAGGTATACGGGCAAGCTGAGCTCCAATCTCTCCGTACGCTTCCCTCTGCTCCCCGAAACAAACGAGCAGTCTGTCTTCCTCCCAATACTTGTTGGTCTCTCTCTAGCATCCTTTCTAGCAGCAGCCGGACTTGGGAGCGCTCAGAGCAGGAGAGTGGAATGACCTTGCGTGTTTACTGGGGACTCTCTGTTTCCCTTCCAGGTGCCCCCGGCATCGTGGGAGCCCCCGGGATTGCAGGAATCCCCCAGAAGATCGCTACCCAACCAGGGACAGTGGGTCCCCAGGGGAGGCGAGGCCCTCCTGGGGCACCCGGGGAGATGGGGCCCCAGGGCCCCCCCGGAGAACCAGGTAGGGTACTGAGCTGGGGCCTGGGTGAGGCCGGGGCCTGCTGGCGTTGCGTCCTCTCGTGTTCTCTGCAGATCGCCAGCTGTGCCAGCGTGGTCACAGTTTCCAGCCATATTCACACTTCTTTGGTGGCTTGCAGGTTTCCGTGGGGCTCCAGGGAAAGCCGGGCCCCAGGGAAGAGGTGGCGTGTCTGCTGTTCCCGGCTTCCGGGGAGATGAAGGGCCCGTAGGCCACCAGGGGCCGACTGGCCAAGAAGGTGAGTGAGTGGTGGGGAGGGAGCCTCCCAGGTGCCAGTGCTGAGTCTGACTCACAGACCGTGGTCTGCAGGAGGGGGCACGAGTGCCCAGAAAAGCCAGAAATGAGGCGCTGCCCCACCCTCCTGCTCCTACTCTGCGCATGCCGCCCCACTCCCGTGCCCAGCAGAGCACCTGGCACCAGGTCCCGGGACAGCCTCCCTCCCTTTCCTGGGACACCTGCCGGTGCTGCGGAGCGGGCGGCAGGGATGAGCAGACTTCAAGGGTCAGGAGTCCACAAGCAGCCAAAAGAAAGCAACTGTTTACATTTACAAAAGCCATGCTACAAAGCCGTCTTTTTTTGTTTTTTCTTTTTTTTTGAGACAGTCTTGCTCTGTCTTGCCCAAGCTGGAGTGCAGTGGCACGGTCTCAGTTCACTGCAGCCTCCACCTCCCAGGTTCACACGATTCTCCTGCCTCAGCCTCCCAAGTAGCTGGGACTACAGGCATGTGCCACCACACCCAGCTAATTTTTTTGTATTTTAGTAGAGACCGGGTTTCACCATGTTGACCAGGCTAGTCTCAAACTCCTGACCTCAAGTGATCCGCCTGCCTTGGGCTCCCAGAGTGCTGGCATTACAGGAGTAAGCGACCATGCCCAGCCATCTTACTTATTTTTTTAAATTATTTGCACACATCCAGAATGAGATAGGCCAGGAATAACAGCTATTCATGCAAAAAGAATTCTCAAAATTTGTCTTAATCAACCTGAGCCTAGTTTGAGCCAATGGTCTGAGCATTGAAATTAAAACTAAACATAGGTAGCATTATCGGTGTCCAAGTCAAAGAAATAGCAGTCCCCTGGCCCTGGAGACAGACCCACAGCCAGCAAGTCATGGGCCCTGTGTGGTGCACCCAGAAACAAATGCTGGCAAGTCAGAGCCAGCGCAGCGCAGGAGACAAGCTAGGGGAGGTGTCCCGGGAGAAAGGGGCATGACCGTGAGTGTCCCTTGGAAGGGGAGGGGACGCTGAGAGGAAGGTTCGCCAGGGACAGCTGAGAAATATTCACAGAGCTGCTGTGCTGGAGGCGGATGAGCCACCCCAGTGTGCTCCAGGGTGGGAGTTACAGGGAGCGCAGAAAGAACATTCTAACCCAGGATCTGCTCAAGTGCGCAGTCAGCAGGGCCTGCGATGAGCCGCCTCTCCTGGAAGTGTCCTGCAGCGGGGATCACTGCTGGGGGGGGGCTGCCCTGTGATTCCAGGCGCGTTGGGTATACCCTGAGGGGCACACGCCTACCTGTGGCCGACTGAGTCCTTTATGGAAAGGCCCCCTCCTCTGTGCCCAGTGCCCTCACTGCCATCATCTCCTGCTGCTGAGCACAAAGTCTCCGTCAGATCCTTCCCTAGAGTCTCCTGATCTCCACAGACTGAGCCCTAAGGTCTGGGGAAGGACAGCAGCGGTCTGGGTGCGCCCGTAAACTGCCCTGCACGCCTGGGTCCCGAGGTTTCTGCGGGCAGCTGTCAAGGGGGCTTCTGTGTCTCTCTCTGTCTCGGGCCGCAGGTGTGCCAGGCCGTCCAGGGAGCCCGGGCTTGCCCGGCATGCCAGGCCGCAGTGTCAGCATCGGCTACCTCCTGGTGAAGCACAGCCAGACGGACCAGGAGCCCATGTGTCCTGTGGGCATGAACAAGCTCTGGAGCGGGTACAGCCTGCTGTACTTTGAGGGCCAGGAGAAAGCGCACAACCAGGACCTGGGTAGGTACCGCCCGCCTGGTCCCCACAGCCTGCTCAGCGCTGGCCCGGAAGCGGCCACGGTCAGAGGGCCACAGTGAGACTCCTGAACCCTCCACAGCTAATGAGTTCCCCTGATGGAAGGGTCCACCCGCATTCCTGGTGGTGCAGAAAACTAAAACGGCCTTTGTAGCAGAAGCCTTACAAAGCCCGTAAACATCAGGGCCTTAACACCGGGACCTGCCTTTTAACTTGGTATCAGCTTCCACAGGCTCCATGTGACCCCTCTGACCCCGGCCCCTCTCCAGTGGAGGCCACCGATTGCTTCACCTCCTTCTTGCTTTTTGACACGAGTTCTGTAGACTTGGAGTCAGGCAGGGGCCCTGAGGGGCTGGGGTTCGTATCAGACTCTCCCACACAGTCCCCCCCTGGAAAATGGACAGATGGACACGTGTGCGTGCTCTTATTCAAGGAAGGCTTTAAAAGTCATGAAAGTGACTTCGAATACAGAGAATGCAACACACACAAGTTACAAGTGGAGGTGGCTTAGTCTTAGGTCCCCTGTGAGGGGGTGACGGGAAGGGTCTCCAGGACACAGGCCGCGTTCTGCCTCCTCGGCGCAGGTGACAGCAGGCGTTCTGCCCCTGGACATCTGGAGCTGGCCTCGTGGCGCCTGCACATTCTTGCCTCTCTGCTCCACTTCCACAGTCGGTTTCTTGAGAACAGCCGGGCAAAGGCCGCCAAGGATAAGGGCCTAAAATAGATCTGGGAACAGGGCCAAGGAGGCAGGCCCAGCCCCGGGCATGTTTGCTAAAGGTGCACCTCTGGCTCTGAGCTTTTCAGCAATTCATGTGAAGAGGTAAACCCACTTAGCCGCAGCATTCACTGGGGGCCAGGAGAGAAAGGCTGTCTTTGTTTCCAGAAGCAATAAGGCTACATGGACGAGAGAGGGGCCAGGGACCCTTCTGGGGTGGCTCCTTGTGGTCAAAGAGCAACCCCTTGGAGGCCATCAGAGGTTTCTTGGGGCCAGTGCTATAAGACCCCACTAAGGTAAGGCTCACCCAAAATGCTGTTCCATGAAGATGCTACTCCCGGCTGATCCAACTTGGCCCAGTGTCTGTGATAACCTGTAGAAGAACAGAGTTGGTCCAGAATGCCAGTGTAGTCCATTTGATCCAAAAGAGAAAAAGAAAGAAATTGAGAAGCCTCAGCCTGGCCCTCCCAAGGGTGGCTGAACTCCACCAGGTGGCCTGGGGCAAGTCAGAGCCTCCTGGGCCTGGCTGGAGATGGCAGGTGTGTCTTCTGGCCGCACTGCGCTGTGATCTGACGGCCCCTCCTTCCTCAGGGCTGGCGGGCTCCTGCCTGGCACGGTTCAGCACCATGCCCTTTCTCTACTGCAACCCCGGGGACGTCTGCTACTATGCCAGCCGGAACGACAAGTCCTACTGGCTCTCCACCACCGCCCCGCTGCCCATGATGCCCGTGGCCGAGGACGAGATCAAGCCCTACATCAGCCGCTGCTCTGTGTGCGAGGCCCCAGCCGTCGCCATCGCCGTCCACAGCCAAGATGTCTCCATCCCCCACTGCCCAGCTGGGTGGCGGAGTTTGTGGATCGGATATTCCTTCCTCATGGTATGTAGTATTTGCCCAGCTCCCCTCCCCAATCACACCCTGGCTGGGGACACAGCAAGAACAGCTGGCTGCCTTTGTAAAAATGATCAGGGCGGCCGGGCGCGGTGGCTCAAGCCTGTAATCCCAGCACTTTGGGAGGCCGAGGCGGGTGGATCACGAGGTCAAGAGATCGAGACCATCCTGGTCAACATGGTGAAACCCCGTCTCTACTAAAAATACAAAAAATTAGCTGGGCATGGTGGCGCGTGCCTGTAATCCCAGCTACTCAGGAGGCTGAGGCAGGAGAATTGCCTGAACCCAAGAGGCGGAGGTTGCGGTGAGCTGAGATCGCACCATTGCACTCCAGCCTGGGTAACAAGAGCGAAACTCCGTCTCAAAAAAAAAAAAAAAAAAAGATCAGGGCAGTTGTTTAGGGTGTGCACTGCACAAGGGCACTTGGCCCAGGGAGTGAGAGCTGGAGTACAGCTTACACTTCGCTAACTGAGCCATGTGCTGGGCACAGGGATGCCCCCACCCAGAAAGGGCACATTAATTTGCCATCAGGCCTTGTAAGGAGTGAGTGTAACCAGGAAGAATTTGCCTGCCATCCGTCTTACTAGGCACAACACCAACACCAGGTCCAGCTGCTTTGGGTTTACCAGAAGTCTGAATAGAGGGAAGACTTTTCTCCAGAGTCCTGATCTGATTTAGAATCTATCTGAAACCCAGAATACCCTCAAGAAATACCTAGTAACTGGCTGGCTTAAAATGGTCATACATTCCTGGGGAAAATTCTGGAATACCTTGGGGCATAAAATAGAGAGCCTGTGGATATGAAAGCCAGGAGAAGGTACAAAACCAGGACCTGGGACAGTCCCGCCCACCCTGCCAGGTGGCCTTTGGGTATAAAATAGAGAACCCTCAGCTTCGGCCGGATTTAGGTTTAGCTTGACCTCAAGGGGAGAGACCACAGCACCAGTGTCTTTTGCAATATTACCTCTTGAAGCAGAGCTCCTCCTTGGAATGGAGTCCCTTCCCACTAAAGTCACGGTAAGATGAAGATACCATAAGTTGAAAGTGCAGTTTCAATGTACGATGGCTTTATCTGGATGTAGCCCCACCAGAAATCAAATAGTGAATTGAATACATAATGCTTTTGCACCATCAAACAGTTCAAAAATCGTCAATCTAACCATGGTAAATCGGGGACCATCTGTATACTATTGCAGTGAGAAGAGAAAGTCTCGCTGAGAACAGCGGGTCATCCATCGAGTTTATTTATATGCATCATAACTGTCATAAGTCCAGCTATATTGATCGGATGCCCAGCATGTTAAATATTTCATAAATTATATAACGTAATATATAAATTGCATAATGATTGCTAATCTTTCAGAACATCTGGAAAAACATCCAGATTCTAGGAAAGGAAGGAAAAGACAATTATTGCCATTTTAATAGGTATTGTTGCTGTGATAAGGTGGAGCAACAGGATACAAAATCCTGGGCAGGGACAGGCACAATTTCTACTTTTCTGGAAGCTTGTCATGGAAGGTGACTTTGCAGCAACCTTCTTTTGTGTCACAGTGACCTTTGGGGAGCCCCTGTGTCATGGAGGAAGTAAGCTTTGGTTGGTCCAAATTTTTGAACTCCCATTGTTAAGTTCAAAATAAATGAGCCTCTCCCTTGCGAAGGGCATGACACAGAATCCGAAAGGCCAGGCATTCCCTGTTCCATCAGCAATCAGGTTTCAAGTTAATGTCACGAGAGAAGCGGACATTAGCCTCCGCACACATAACTCTCTGCTTAAATAAATGGCTGACAGCCCCAGCAAGCCTGGAACTTGCCATCCCCAAAAGGCACGCGTTGAGACAGATCCTGTCACCCTGCAAACAGAGGCAGGGGTCAGGGCAGATGGGCCAAAGTACCGTGACTTCTGAGAACAACAGACAGTCCCTGTTGGCCCTGATGATGGATAAGTGAGCAGACGCATCTGTGTAGTTTCCAGATGTGCCCCGACTGCCATCTAGGAGACAGGACCCAAACCAAGACCGCTGTGTGCCTCGTCTGTGCTTTCAGTGCCCTTTGATCCCCTCTGTGAGGTGATGAGCATATGGTACCACTAGGACTGCTGGCATCTCAGCATAATGAGAGCTGACTTTGAGGAAGAGAGGACAGCTCGGCAGAGAGCAGCTGCCCCACCATCCCTAGTGGGTACACAGAGGCAGGAGCAGCCCTGAGGCTAGCGCCTGGCTCACCCTGCCTTTGTCCGTGAGAATGGGTGGCTCCAGAGGTTGCATTTTCTGCATTCCCCGCAAGCAAGCGCCACGTGGGAGGGAGGACTGGGCAGAGCCCCGGATGTGACGGCAGCAGCAAAAGCCATTTGCCTCCCCTCCCCTCGGTGTCCTCTCTCAAAACTGGTCCGGTGGAGGCTGCAAGTATCTAGCCGGCCATGATTTTAGTTCCTCTTTTGTTGATTCTGGCTACAATATGCAGCCCTCAAGGCCCCTTCTCCAGGTCAGCCTCTCATCCAGGCAGTTCTCTTAAGATATATGAGCTGCTGTGAGCACCAAGGCCAGAGGCTTGTCCACTGAGAGGAGCTCATTGGATCGGGAGTGTGTGCCAGCACTGTGTCCACTTACGCACGTATGTGCGTGGGGGTGTATGTGTATCTGCATGCATCTGTGTGTGTACATGAGTGTACACCGTGTGTGTGCGTGTATGCATGTGTGTGTGTGCAGCAAACTCAGCTCTTACCTGGCTGGTGCCAGCCACTAAGACTTCTCACATTGCGCTCCCTTCTGACCTCAGTCTGGGAGTCCCAGGCATCTCCCTGGAGCAGCTCCCAGCATGGCCTCAGCTCCTTCTGACCAAAGTGAAGCCAGAGATGCCCCGAAGGACGGATCCACTTCTTATTACCTGCTCATTAGCAGACAAGAGCAGGGCGGTGCGGGGCTGGACAGGCTTCTGCCTTCTGTGAGCAGAACACTTTTTAAAGGTTTTTCGGTTTTTTGTATTCAAAGGAAAGCTTAAACTTCCCAAGTATGTCAGAGGGCAGCCCCTTTTTTCCCTACAAACTGAACTGAGATATTTCTGTTCTAAGAAAACAGATTCTGAAGCCCAAAAAAAGTCTACCAATGGAATTTGCACCCAGCACCAGCACTCACACCTGCCAGCCACTGTCATCCAGCAGGTGCAGGCACTCGGGATCCCTGCCCACAGAAACCCACTCAGCGCCTGCTTGGCCAAGCCAAATGGCACTTAAAGTCTGGAATCCAGGAGGTCTGCCACGCACTCCCGTAAAGGCTAAACATGTTGGTGTAACGAAAGTAGAACTTTAAAATGGAAAAAAAAAAAAAGGCTCCCTTGAAAACGTCACCCATCTCCCAGCCACAGCCAGCAGCCTGTGTCAACTAATCACTTAACAACCTCTGATTGAAAAAAATACGTATTTAATTACACAAATAATACATATTTATTGCAAAAAATCAGCAAGTGCAGATTTTTTTTAAAATAACTAAAATGAGGCCGGGCGCGGTGGCTCACACCTGTAATCCCAGCACTTTGGGAGGCCGAGGCGGGTGGATCACAAGGTCGAGAGATCGAGACCATCCTGGTCAACATGGTGAAACCCCGTCTCTACTGAAAATACAGAAAATTAGCTGGGCATGGTGGCACGCGCCTGTAGTCCCAGCTACTCAGGAGGCTGAGGCAGGAGAATTGCTTGAACCCAGGAGGCGGAGGTTGCGGTGAGCTGACATTGCCTGCACTCCAGCCTGGGTGACAAGAGCGAAACTTCATCTCAAAATAATAATAATAATAATAACTAAAATGACTCATCTTTCCTCCCTGATCATCAGCATTTTCAGAGAAGGGGCTTCTGATATTTTTAACTTACCAACCTCAGATGGTAGCCTACATCTTAATTTAATTTTTTTCTTTTAAAAAGAGTAAACTGTGTTATCTCTTCTGCCAGGTATTTTTCTTTGACTGGTTAGGTAGATGGTTCATTTTGTTACCAAAATGTAGTCAGTAACATCTATTGCACGTATCTGCGGTCACTGCTATGGCTCTGACGGAACAGCCAGCCTGGCTGTGAACTGACGTCATGCACCTGCCTCTGCAGCACGTGCCAGTGCCTGGGGCTGCCTCCTGTGGGGGACCCAGGTGCATTTCACCAGCCCTCTCTTGTGGAGGTGCCTTCGAGAGGATACTGCATGTCCGTGTTGACACGGATGGTGATGGTTTGCTGCTCAGTAAAACAACACAGAAGAGGGCTATGCCCTGACCCCGGGCCACCTCCAGCCTGTGATTCCTAACCCTGTCCCGTCCCCTCTCTGTGCAGCACACGGCAGCGGGAGACGAAGGCGGTGGCCAGTCACTGGTGTCACCGGGCAGCTGTCTGGAGGACTTCCGCGCCACGCCGTTCATCGAGTGCAATGGAGGCCGCGGCACCTGCCACTACTACGCCAACAAGTACAGCTTCTGGCTGACCACCATCCCCGAGCAGAGCTTCCAGGGCTCGCCCTCGGCCGACACGCTCAAGGCCGGCCTCATCCGCACGCACATCAGCCGCTGCCAGGTGTGCATGAAGAACCTGTGAGCCGGCGCGTGCCAGCAAGGGCCGTATTGGTGCTTATTCTTAACTCATTACCTCGGGTGCCAACCCAAAAATTGATTTTATTTTTTTCTTTAAAAAAAAAGTCTACCAAAGGAATTTGCACCCAGCACCAGCACTTACAGCTGCCAGCCACTATCATCCAGCAGGTGCAGGCACTGGGGATCCCTGCCCATAGAAACCCGGGGGCAGCTCTGGCCCCTCTCACCCCTGCTAGGTGTCCCTGGAGGCACAGCTAACCACTTCGTGCACACCCATGTAGCCACTGCACTTTCAAACGCCACAGATAACTCACATTGTTCAACTCACTTCCCGGGGTGGTGTGGACAAGACAGTAGCACACAGGCAGCCGAGGGCCTCAGGCGCCCGTCCCCACGTGAGGGTCCTGTGGGTGGGCCTGGCCCTGCTCTCTACGCCAACGTTATGCCAGCTCTGTGTTCTTCCAAATATGGTTGATGTGAATTACCTTAAAGGCAAAACTGTGCTCCTTATTTTAAAAAACACCGATGATCACACTGCAGCCGGTCGGCCTTTTCCGCAGCCCTGTAGACCACTGGGGTTGGGAGAACAGGCAGAAGTGGAGACCTTTCTAGGTGTCATTGTCAGCCCTGCTACTGGAAGGTACACCCCATAGGTCGGAAGTGATGTCCCCACTGCCCCACCTTGTCCCTGAGATTAACCCCTCCACTGCTGAAGGTGAGCTGTGCTCTTCTAACTATTCCTTCCTTTGTAACAACCACAAAATAAAACTTGGTCTTGAATATTTTTAAGCCCTAAGTTGTTGACTGCCTTAATTTTCTCATGTCCATAGAGCAAAACGTTCGCTCAAGTGAATGCAAGGCACTGCGTCTGCCCACGCTGCTGTGTTTATACATCTCGGTAGAGTTGAATCCATTCATGGTGCTGCGGCCATTTCTTGTGGAATGTGTTTATGTTTACAACTCACGCTTACAGAAAACACCCCAACCAGGCCAGGCGTGGTGACTCACACCTGTAATCCCAGCACTTTGGGAGGCCGAGGCAGGTGGATCACCTGAGGTCAGGAGTTCGAGACCACCCTGGCCAACATGGTGAAACACCATCTCTACTAAAAATACAAAATTAGCCAGGCCTGATGGTAGACGGCTATAATTCCAGCTACTTGGGAGGTTAAGGCAGGAGAATCGCTTGAACCCAGGAGGCAGAAGTTGCAGAGAGCCGAGATTGCGCCACTGCAGTCCAACCCGGGCAACAAAAGTGAAACTCCAGCTCAAAGAAAGAGAGAGAAAGAGAAAGAAGGAATGAAGGGAGGGAGGGAGGGAGGGAGGAAGGGAAGAAAACACCCCTGTTGTGCACAATGGCTCACGCCTGTAATCCACACTTTGGGAGGCTGAGGTGGGAGGACCACTTGAGCCCAGGAGTTTGAGACCAGCCTCAATAATATAGTGGGACCCAAGGTTCAACTCACAGAGTTTATTTTTACCCTCTGAAATACAACCTCAAATTGAAGTTTTCCTAAGAAAAATGTTCACATTATGAAATAAGTATCCTGCCTTATAATGTTATTTGAAATGGATAAGCAGGTGCCCTGGGTCGTGTTCCCGCAGAAGCTGGCTGAAGCCAGGACTCTACACAGCAGGGCGATTTCAGAAAGCCGAGTGGGACCTGGCGGAGGGTGGCGGGGGTGAAACCAGGAAGTGGAAAAGCCAAGTCCAGGGCGTGGGACGAAGGGGGTTACCACTGTGGGTGGTTTAGGCTTGATCCTGCTGGGACCCGCCAAGGAAGGAGCCTCAGATGGCCGAGCCGTGGCTTGGAAAGGAAGTGTTCATCGGCTGCTGTCTTGACTGCTCAGGGGTTGCCTGAGGCTGTTAATTCCCTGATGCTTCCAGGTAAGCCACACACCAGCACGGCTGAGCGGGCCCTGCCAGATGCCAGCAGGGGTGGTAGATGACCAGGTGGAGCTGAGACACGGTGTGTCAGGCCACACTCGCTCATGGCCGGCCACCACAGCAATAGCTGCAGCAAAGCGGTGGGCCCAGACTGTGTGACACGGGACTCGAGAGACCAGAGTTTGCAAGCACGGCGACTCTAGAAGCTGGGCAGTAGCAATTCATTCTAGACGCCACCCCCACTGCCAAGGAGGCAGCCACAGAGTGTGCTGTGGTCCTGAAGACCCCTGCTTGACTCGGGGTGGGCTTGACACCTGTGTGTGGGTCACACTGCAGAGTCAGCGCCCGGCGTTAAACATGAAAGGAATGTTTGACCCGAAACCCAAAATAGATGAGAAGACGAAGATCCTCAACACATAATTGGTTCCCAAAATGTGGATCCTAAAATGTAAACCAATCACAATTCATAACCCCGACATCTGTGCCAAGGAGCCCACGGTCCTGCTGAAGCATAGGGAGTGGAGGTGCCTCATCTGTAATCCAACCATTAGACGTTCTGCACCTTGAAAATCTGTCCTTCATGGACCCTGCGTGTTGCATAAGAGAGATTTTTCAGGTCTAGTTTCTTGGTGCCAGGAATGACCGCCACCCTGAGAGCTGAGTGTGCTTGAACGACCCACTAATGGTGTGCCACATTTTCCAGAGGGTGGGTGCCCCAAACTCGCAATCACTTCTGCCTCCCAGCTGCTTCATACGGTGACTTTCAGCACCCCCGGCAGAGACGCTGCTGGGATGCGCATGAACATGTGTCTGCAGCTGTCCTGGCTGAGTGGGGGCACCCAGGAAGACTCACGAGCCCTGGAGAGCACATCGGCCTTTAAACCACCAGAGAAGGGCAAGTTGGCCTGGAGGCCCGGGCAGGTTGCTTCAGTGGGCTGGGCCTCCGGTAAAATGAATTCAAGTGCCTGTGCACCAGTGATACCAGGAGAATCAAATCAGTCACCATGTCTTGTGTCCAGGACCTAAGAGGAAGGAGGTGGAGAAAAGCTGAGACTTGGGAGTTCTGATGTGCTGAGGTTGAGCACTAGGCTTTAAAATGCACAGTGCAGAGAAGGGAGTGGAATCACTTTGAAAGTAAATTCTGTGACGTGCTAGACACAGCAGGGGAGGGCAGCACTGGGCTACAAGGAGGAGCTTAAGGGGACAGACAAACCCAAGCAGGTGTCTGGAAGGCACTGAGGAGACAGCATCCTCACCTCCCACACGTGGTGCACTGAGGAGACAGCATCCTCACCTCCCACACGTGGTGCACTGAGGAGACAGCACCCTCACCTCCCACACGTGGTGCACTGAGGAGGCAGCACCCTCACCTCCCACACGTGGTGCAGTGAGAGCCTCACTTTGCAGACTCAGGAAGGCACCACGCTACGAGTATCTATGAGCTATTTGTATTCACACAGCGTAAGTTCAGCTCAGACAATAAAATGTAAGGCTGTTCCTCTCCCCTGAGAAACACTCTCAGTGCTTCTGGTTACACCTGGAGATGGCTTTTCCTTGAGGCTGCCTTCCTGGAAAAGCGCCATCCACTTATTTGAAAAGAAAAAACAGAAGTTTCAGAAGCTCATTGAAGCCAGTAGGGAAAGGTGCTATTAATCAAAAGGCGGAGTCATGTCCACAGACTGCAAGAGTCCCTGCACCCAGGGTTGGGGGAGATTTCACAATTTCATTGCACAAGCCCATTTTCATTAACTAGGTTTTTCTCAGAGGCCAGGAACACACACTTCGAGATGAGAGGCTGCAGCTGCAAAGTCACATGGGATGGGGCAGGAGGGGACTGGTGTCTTCCTGAGCTTAAAATGCCCAGGAGCCCCTGTCCTGCCCCACCTGCAAACTCACAATTGAGAGGACCTTGCCACACGCAAGGTGACTCAGAGATCTTCCTCCTCCCATTCACGGCCAAAGTACAAGAACAAAGGGCAGGTGGGGTGAAGAGCGCTTGGAAGCCGTGGGTCCCGTGGCAGCGTAAAGCCAAGCTGCAGCCATTCCTGCAGAGGCCATTTGATCCCACATGGGACACGACCCTGCTTCTCCTTCGGGGGACCCACTCTTTTGCCTTGAGCTGGCGTATTCTGAACTGTACACTTACCAAAAAGAAAAAAATCCATTTCATCTGCAGGATTCCTGGGAAAGGAATTCTTGCATTCAGATTATGAGGACTCTGTCCAGGGGCTCTCACCCCTCCCTCAAAGCAGGGGGAGCTCGCTCCTGGCCATGGGAGCTGCCCACCACACAGGGGATGATGAATGAGGTCGCCACGCAGTGAGGCTGAGGGAGGGGGTTGGAAGTGCTACTGGGGATGACGGTGGCCAGTCCCAGACCGGCCACCATCAGACCAAGAGCAGGCACAGGCCAACCCTGCTCACCTAACTAAGACCAGCTCCCAAAAGACAGCGTTGCAGGTTCCCATGCCTTCTCCCAGTGGGAAGATCTGGATGGGGGATAAAGCGAGGGGCTGAGCCGCCATTCACAGCCAGAACAACCATGCCCACCTTTAGGGAAGGAAAGACATGGCAGCAACTGGAACATGGCACTGGAAATCTGAGGCTCAGATTCCCAAGCCTCCAAGCCCCAGGCAGGACCTTCCACATTGACATCCCAAGAAAACAGCCAGTGTTGAGTGAGCCGGGAGGGCAGGGCGAGGGAGTGGGTGGGCGAGGGACTGGGAGCCAAGGCCTGGGCGTGTCTCACTCCGGCCCCTGACACTCTGCCCAGGATGTACCTTCTTGGACTTGGGCGTTGGATCTGAAGATCCCTGAGCAAGGTGCCCTCCACATCCAACCCCTGAGGGTGGGGCCAGTGGGTTCAAGGCAAACATAAAGGGAAGGGGTGGGACACACAGCTTGGTAACCACACAAAGCCGCTTACTCTGGAGGTGTCAGCTTTCCCTGAAGTAGGTGGCCTGGACCACAAGGAAGGACTGGGCCCAAGAGCTTCCAAAGCTGGCACAGAGGGGGCCGGGTGCAGGCGGCACCTGTGTGTGCAGGGTCCCGGCTGTGTGTGCGTGCAGGGTCCCGGCTGTGTGTGTGTGCAGGATCCCGGCTGTGTGTCTGTGCAAGGTCCTGGCTCTGTGTGTGTGCAGGGTCCTGGCTGTGTGTGTGTGCAGGGTCCCGGCTGTGTGTGCGTGCAGGGTTCCGGCTGTGTGTGCGTGCAGGGTCCCGGCTCTGTGTGCGTGCAGGGTCCCGGCTGTGTGTGCGTGCAGGGTCCCGGCTGTGTGTCTGTGCAGGGTCCTGGCTGTGTGTGTGTGCAGGGTCCCGGCTCTGTGTGTGTGCAGGGTCCCGGCTGTGTGTCTGTGCAGGGTCCTGGCTGTGTGTGTGTGCAGGGTCCCGGCTCTGTGTGTGTGCAGGGTCCCGGCTGTGTGTCCGCCCCACCGCACCAGCCCCTCTGTCCTGTTCTGACAGTACAGCTCCAAAGATCCAGCTCTGCAAAGTGGGAGGATGGAAGACCCCTGCACACTGCAGAGAAGAGGCTGTGCTGCTAATAACAGCATGTAAGAAGACCAGGGGCACAGGCCACCCTGCCTGGCCACAGAAGGGAAGGTCTCCACCTGGACTCCACCAACCATGGCTGGTTAGATCTGTGCCTTTGAAATCCTCCAGACACCTGGAGGCCACACAGCTGCACTCCCACCAGGGTCTCTGGGGTCCGGGTCCCTCTTTTCTTCCTTCTTCAGAGGTTTGTGGTCATCGCTCAGGAGGGGTTCAGCCTGGTTAGAGTCTCCCAGGAGCACAGAGTGAAGGCCCAGCTCAGCTCCTTTGCCCCTTCTCTCTGGAAGAGAAGCGCCATCTCCGTCTTTCATGGGTCTGTCTCACAGGCTTTGAGCAGCAGCTTGCCTCTGCTGGAGGGATCCATGTGCTGGGGGCACCCACATGCTAGGGGACCTGGGTGCTGGGGGGACCCGTGTGCTGGGGGGATCTGTGTGGGGGGGAGGATCTGTGTTCTGGGGGGATCTGTGTGCTGGGGGGACCCGTGTGCTGGGGGGATCTGTGTGCTGGGGGGATCTGTGTACTGGGGGGATCTGTGTGTTGGGGGATCTGTGTGCTGGGGGGATCTGTGTTCTGGGGGGATCTGTGTGCTGGGAGGATCTGTGTGCTGGGGGTACTGTGTGCTGGGGGGATCTGTGTTCTGGGGGTATCTGTGTGCTGGGGGTATCTGTGTGCTGGGGGTACCTGTGTGCTGGGGGTATCTGTGTGCTGGGGGTACCTGTGTGCTGGGGTATCTGTGTGCTGGGGGTGTCTGTGTTCTGGGGGATCTATGTGCTGGGGGTATCTGTGTTCTGAGGGGATCTGTGTGCTGGGGTTCCTGTGTGCTGGGGGGATCTGTGTTCTGGGGGGATCTGTGTGCTGGGGGGTATCTGTGTGCTGGGGGTATCTGTGTGCTGGGGGTACCTGTGTGCTGGGGGTATCTGTGTGCTGGGGGTATCTGTGTTCTGGGGGATCTGTGTGCTGGGGGTACGTGTGTTCTGAGGGTACTGTGTGCTGGGGGATCTGTGTGCTGTGAGGGGAGGGAGCCGTGAGGTGGGGGGATCCATGTGCTGGGAACATTCATGTTTTCCTGGCACAGCAGGAGCTGTTTAAACCAGGAAGTTGGATCCAGAAATGACATCATACTCTTTAAGAAACTAGGCCTGGGAGGCTGGGGAAGGGGACATTCTGACAGCACCCAGATTACCACATCCCTAAACCCAAAACTTCCTGATGCCACCACCAGGCACGAGGCTTCAAGAGCACCAGGAATACCTGACTATGAGGTATCATTGAGGAATGGGTTCCCATCTGCATGGGGACACCGGAGCTCCAGCTGGAAACGTGCAGGAGGGGGCTCCGAGACCATGCACAGCCATTAACCCTGACCATCACTTGCTCTTCTCCTCCCTGGAGTGGCTGCTTTGTGCAAAGGAAAGGCGGATGCTCGAGGTCACGAGCTCAAACCCACACCCAGCGGGGAAATCTGCACCATCTCCAACAGCTGAGTTGCCCAACTGAGCGATTTCAAGCTTTCCAAGAACTGACTTGGTTTCTGGTAGGAACCAGGGGCCACGTGAGATGAGGGCGGGGGAGTAGGCTCCTCAGCGAGGAGCCAGGCTAGTGTCTGAGGTCTGCTTGGGATGCAGCCCAGGACCCAGGGTCCGGGAGCACGTGGCGGCACCGTCATTGAAAAGTTCCAATCGCTCAGTTCCAGGCAGGGCTGTGGAGAGAGTGACTTCTCAGTGAGATGTGCTGAATTAATGAGCCCCTCATGCCCTTACAAAAGCACTTGTAAGGGCAGCTGGAAGTTGCTAGCATCAGAGAGACCAGCGCCGACTGCTCAGAGGAACTCGTTTAAAGGAGCCCACAGGGATTTTTTTTAGGGCAACACACAGGATGAAATGTTTAAACGGAGTCGACGGAGAATGTGCCACCCGTGGGCACCATCCCTGGAGCACGCAGCCCCTCGAGGAAGCAAGCTGTTGGGTGCCCAGAGCAGATGGAAAATCGAATCCAATAATGTTCAGGAAGAACGGGCCTTAGGCATTCACACAGCCCTCCCTGCCTTCAAGCGCCAACTGCCAAAACAGTGCCATGTGACGCCTTCTCTCCCTCCATCGCCTTCAAAGAAAGGCTTCTGATCCCAGCACTTTAGGAGGCTAAGGCAGGGGGATTGTGTGAGCCCAGGAGTTCCAGACCAGCCTGGGAAACATAGTGAGACCTCATCTCTACAAAAAATAAAAATAAAAAATTACCCAGGCGTAGTGACACACCTCTGTAGTCCCAGCTACTCGGGTGACTGAGGTGGGTGGATGGCTTGTGCGCAGGACTTCAAGGCTGCAGTGAGCTGAGACTGCACCACTGCACTCCAGCCTGGGCAACGAGTGAGACCCTGTCACCAAAAAAAAAAAAAGATTCCAAGATCTCTTTGGGTAGTGTATTTCCTAGATGGGTCACTGGAAAAGATGCAGTTTATAGAAAATAAATATAACTTCTGTCCCTACAGTGGTAAATTCAGCCAAGTCAATAGAAAGTCATGAGTCAGGCTGATCTGCGTTTACTTCTCAGTGGGCTGCTGTTGTGAAACTGAAGGTTTAAACCCTGAGACAGCATCTCAGGGGGGCTGAGGACCCACCATAGCAGGGATTGCCTCATTGCTTCCTCCTGGGGTCCAAGCTCCCTCCCTTGCCTGAAAGCTCTCACTCCACAGGAGCAGGGAAGTTAGGCCTGCAGCAGCCCAGAAGTCAGAGAGCACAGGCCTGCAGCAAATTATGAACAGCTCTCCAGAAAACAAAGCACCCCTGTAATCCAGCACGTTGGGAGGCTGAGTCATGAGGATCGCTTGAGCCCAAGGGTTTGAGACCAGCCTGGGCAACATGGCAAAACCCCATGTCTACACACACAAAAAAAAATTTTGCAGGGCATGGTGGTGTGTGCCTGTAATCCCAGCTACTTTGGAGGCTGAGGTGGGAGAATTGCTTGAACCCAGGAGGTGGAGGCTGCAGTGAGCCAAGATCACACCACTGTACTCCAGCCTGGGTGACAGAGCAAGACCCTATCACCAAAAAAAAAAAAAAAAGAAAGAAAGAAAGAAAAGAAAACAGCACTCTTGAAACCCACTGTCCAGGGCCATCTGCCCCATGTTCCCTCCCAACAAAGTGCTCTGACTCTGGCCTGCTTTCGTTCAATCAGATTTCTGAGAAAACAAAAACTATTGTCTCCCGACGTCTTTGTCTGGCATCTTCCAATAGAGAGCCACTCCACGGCCAGGAGCAGCAGACCTGAAGGGGGTTTCTGACTCAGAGACCTGGGTGCTCGGATGCCCCGGACTTCAGCAGAACCAGAGCTTTTAGCTTTGCTACTATTATTGGAATTCAAGACATCAGAAAACTAGGCAGATGGGCCAATCTAAATATTCTGCACTTGGTAAGGATTTCAGAGCTTTCGCAGAAAGAGAGAGGTCTCTCAAGTTCACAGCCATCCCCCCAGCACCCGCACCCAGCCCCGCAGAGTCCCTGGGACTAGGGGTACAAATAGAGTCAGTTTAGTCTCAAAGCAAAGGTTTGCCCAAAATCATCTTTAATAATCCATGTAGCCCACATTGCTGCAATCAGTATAAAAACGGTTATTCCTGATTTGTATAAATTAACATGTCGAGAGTCAGGATTATAAAGCATCAAGATACAAGTACCAAGTGGAAGGAGCAAAGACAACTCACAGTGAAGAGAAACGCCTGAGAGCAAGACACGTGTAAGCTGTGGGATGTGGTAACAGCCCGGGTGCTGAAAGGGTCAGAGGTGCAGGTGCAGACGCGGGCTTCTCTTCTGCCTGTGTGAGGGTGAGGGGGCCGTGGGAGGCTGGCTGAGAAGGACCAGTGCCGGGCAGCAGGGCAGAGAGTGCCAGGGGTCTCGGCTCTGCAGATCGGGCTTTGTAGAGGAGTCCCATTCCCCACCTCCCCAGCCCTCGGACAGAGACTGAGGAGACCACACATGTTGACTTCCTCTTCAGACCGAGCTGCCATTTCCACTCCATTCTACTGAGTGCGTTGTTCTGTAAAATAATTCCCCGGTGTTCCTTGCCCCTTTCAGACCACAGCTTGCCTGCTCAGACTCCTTTCCACACACACAGTCTGAGTCTGGGGGGCCTTGAAAGTCAGGCACAACACCCAGATCTGGTCCTCTTGGGTGGCTTATGGCTGGATATGTCCACCGTGTGTGACGGCCTCTCAGCTCTCTGCCGTAAGATCATTGGCACCACCAGGTCAAACAGGGTCTCAAACAGGAGGTCCACATTGTAGCCCGTCTTGGCACTGGTCTCAAAGCACATCTGCTCAGCGGCCGGCATGTCCTGCTCATCCAGCATCTTGTACTTCAGGATCTTTTTATAAAGGGCCACCGCGTCCTCCAGATGCACCTGCTTAGGCACCCTGGGGGAGACGCAGCCCCCGCCGTCCAAATTGGGACTGCACTCTCCCTCCTCCTGGCCCTCCAAGGGCCCCTCCTCGGTGAGGTCCACTTTGTTCCCCACGATGGCGAAGAGGCAGTCTTTGCTGGCTGTTTCTGTCAGGCCCAGGAAGCGGTCCTCCAGCTCCACCAGGCTCTGCGGGTGATTCACATCATAGGTGAGGATGATGGCAGCCGCTCCCCGGCAGTACATGGAGCCCAGGCCGTGGAACTGCTCCCGCCCTGGGGGGTAAAGAGGGACAGAAAGGTCGGTTATCTCTCATCTCAGAACACAGCCACCAGCCACACTGCACAGGAACGTCCCCAGCACTCCAGCCTCAGAAGGTCCGTGCGGCACACACGCTTTCCACAAGTAGATTGAAGAGTGGGGGAGTCAGGCACAGCAGCGCTCCAGGGAGGCTGGGCCAGGGCACGGGAACCCCCGAATCCTTCCTGCATCTAAACGCAAAAACCCCAAAATTGATGGCTAAAGAAGAGGATTAAAAGGTCCGGGTCTCTTCGTACTTTTCCAATGCAGTCATCAAATCAAATCAACCTAGGTCAGAATACACTCCCCACAGGTAACACCGGCACACCCACAGTGTCCTTTCCCGACATCTGCCCAGGGCCACCTTTCTATCCCAGCAACAGTGCACAGACCCCCAGGGGGCCCACTCACCTCCCCACTGGCAGGCAGCTCCCTGCCTGTCCACTTAAGGCAGGTGGGAGCTACCTGGGAACTTTCTGGCAGAAATCTGCAACCCCTGCCTGTAGCATAAGCTTTCTGCAGACTCAGATTTGGAGGACAGACTCTCACAAGGGGAGCAGATCTGGTCACGGCTGGCCAGTGTTCCTGGGACAGGTGCAGTGCGTGCAGCAGGTGAGAGCCCCCAGAAGGGAGGGCTGCGCCAAGCAGCCTGCAGGTGTGTCCTTCGGGCCTTGGCATGCTTTTCCTCATTGGCACATCTGCCATGTTGGGGAGATGAGCTCTCAGGAAGCAGCTGTGGGAGAGGCAGCAGCACGCACCATGCCACCCACCCCACCAGGACTGAGCAGGCTGTGCATGGCACAGGCCCTCCCTGCTGGAAGTAAGGGCTTCATAAGCATTCCTGGTGACGGATCTGTTTCAATTACCAATGAGCAAACCCCAAGTGAGATCTTCCAATCACAAAGCACCTGCTCCCCACTACACCTTCCAGGGACATGCTTTCGAAGATGAGTGAGACCTGTGCTCAGACGCCGCCCCAAGGAGCCTCTGCAAACAGGCCTGGAGGCTTCCACAGCGCCCCCTGCAGGCCAGCTCCTCCCCTCCTCCCTGGGCAAGTGTGGCCTCCCAGGCCATGCCCTTAGACCAAGAGGAGGGAGAGCCGGGAACGACTGACGAACAGCACTGGACCAACAGCACCGGCCTCCACTCTTGAGCCCAGAACGCAAGGTCAAATGCCCCTGGCCAGTGGGCGACGACGCGGTGAGAGGTGGCACCCGGAGAGTGTCCAGGACCCATTCCAATCCCTCCCCGAGGAAAAGCGAGCCTGGTTCTGATTTTTTTAAAAGAAGCTGACAATGTGGGTTTAATGAGCAATTGCCCAAGTTGTAAATGTTCAAAACTACTTCAAAATTTTCTAAAGATCACGTTTAGGCAAGCAAAAAATGCAACAGTGGCCCATCATTGGCAGCCTCTAAATTCTAAATGGTCCCATGTCACTCTGAGGGCAGCTTCCCCGAGGGTGTGGACAGTGCTGACCTGTAGCAAGGGCTCTTCATCCCTGGGTCATAAACCAATTTCTCAGGGTCCATGACCTTGAACGGGGGAGAAAATGTCATCTTTGTTTTCACCACCCTCTGCCTGAAATTTACCATTTCCTTCCATTATAAATGTTGGCAGCAAACTGCAGAAACGGCGATGAGGGGAACTCACCACCAGCAGGGCCAGCAGATGCATCCGTCTGCACGCCAGCCGCTTCAGACACCCCAGTGCGATGCGCACGACCCTTCAAGAGCGCCACCACCCTAAGGCCTGCCACGCCCTCATTCATTAACATGTGGACGATGAACCACATGTCATAATTTTAAAAGGCTTTGGACGACTGCACGTCAGGACATCTGGTTATCTTTGTATGTGACTGCATGCACCCGGGCACAGTGTTCTCGGAAGGGGTCCTGGGCTCATACCCCTCGGGGGCTGAGGGGGTCTTGACACAGAAGAATTTGAGGACCCTGGTCTGTGGGCGTTTGGAGCATTGACTGAATGCATGACGCTTGCACACGTGCGGTTCTCTAAGGCAGACTGTCTTTTGCCAATAAACCACTGTTTAGAGCCAAATAGCCAAGAAACACAACCAAATTTCACCCCATTTCCACCTCAATCTTTCTGAAATGGCCACGTTCTGATGACACCAAGTCCTCAAGCCTCACTGCGACACCGCCTGGATTTTTAGGCAGTCTGGTCACCCCTTGCGCAACCCTGGAGAGTGGAGCCCACAGACACACACTCTCATGTCCTGTGAGAAGAGCCGGAGAGACCTGTCTGCTGCCCACTGTGGTCTCCCAGGCCCTGAGCCTGGCTCCAGCTCCGCATCCAGCAAAGCCACAGTGTGCCTTCGGGAATGTGGAGGGAAAGTGAGCTGGGAGCTGAGCCAGACTGGCTCTGGTAGGAGTCGGAAGAATGTGCCCTGCTGCCAGTCTGAGGGTCAAAGTGTCAGAGCTACCCAGGTCACCTCCCTCTTCTGGGAAAAGCCGGCCTGGGAATGCCACAGTTTGGGCAACAGAGCCACCCTGTTGGCAAGCAGCTTCTGCCCTGGAATTCAGCACCTGAAGGGCAACATTCCTCCATTCCTCACGCCTAGCACAGGTCAGCTTCAGACTGACAGTTCGATCAGCTCCAGTCAAGCTGGGCAGAAACCAGTGCCCCCCGAACTCACAGTCATTTGCCCACTATGGAAGATGATCAAGAACCTTTAAACCCGATAGAAAAACTGGCACTAGCAGGCATCAGCTTAAAAAGAAAAGGCTAGGGCAGGAGGAGTGCTCGAGGCCAGGACTGGAGACCAGCCTGGGCAACACAGCAAGGCTCCCATCTCTACAAATTACGTTTAAATTAGCCAGGCATGGTGACGCATTTCCGTAGTCCCAGCTGCTCAGGAGGCTGAGGAGGGAAGATCGCTTGTGCCAAGGAGTTTGAGGCTGCAGTGGGCTATGATATGCTACTGCACTCCAGCCTAGGCAACAGAGTGAGACCCCATCTCTAAAATAAATTTAAAATGGTAATAATAAAGAAAGAAAAATGCCATAGATAACAGTCCAGGCATCACGAGGTTTTTACAGGAGCTAAAAATGTCATCAGCTTCTACCCACCAGATTTCACAAGAGTGTGACTATGGGAACACGGAGTCAGGGACATTCCAGCTACCCTGGAAGAACTTTTTTCGAGTCTCTGTGACACCGTTCACTCTGGCTGAAGGGAGAACTGTGTTGATGCCTATGCCTAAAATAGCTTCCCATTCCAGATAAAAATGTCTGATTTGCCTTTAAAAAGCTAAAAAAGGAAATAATAATACAAAAGGAAAGATCTTAGTAACAAAAAGAAGTAGGAACTGACGAATCACAAATGCTAGCCAGAAAAACGTAAATAAAAACTGTTGCTTGAACCCTATAATCTGTTATCTACCCATTGACATAAATGCAAACCAATTACATGCAGGTGTCCCAGCTAAAGAATTTACAAGCAAGCAGTTTTCATATTTGCAATTCTAAAATACAATTTTGGAGATAATGTATAGCTTTTAGGATTGCTAATGGAATATTCAGGCTGCTCTAAATGAGCCTATTGTCCACACTGAAAAGGGCCAGAAGTCCTGAATGTAATCGTGATTGAATTGAAGTAGGGGCACTGGTATTTCAGGCATGACAGCCAACATAAGCCAATGCAGATTACATGGTGTCACTATGACTTGACCTTTTGCACTTGGCTTTGACAAATACACAGTGTATTTGAATCCAAGGGCCCTCATACGTTTTCTGGTGGTTTGTGAATGTGCTGTGCGCCTGGCCGGCAGCCCCCTGCTGCTAACCCCACACACATGTCAGCCCCTGGACCTCTCAGAATGTTGATTTCCTGTCTACAAGTATGGCCTTAAATTGGGTCTTTCACAAGTTCCTCTCCCTGGAAACAGGATGAGCCATCTCTCCTGCCTTCTCCCCCAGACAGGAGTCCCTCAGTACCAATCCTGAAGCCAAAGTGCTAAGAATTCTGGTAGTTTACTTGGACTTTGCTGGAGAAATCAACAGTCTCAGGTCCAATTCTGGGGATGCCAGAGCCCCAGGCTCACCCAGAAACAGGTCAAAACAGAAACATCACAAGTTGGTTCAAATTCGACCAATGCAGCCAAGGGTCAGTGAGGTGCCAGCCCTGGTCTGGTAAACGGAGCCAGGCTGCCAAGAACACGGGCCTCCCAGTCCAGCCCCTCGTCAGGCCTGGAGGTGGGGGTTCAAGCCTGAGGAGGGAGCCCAGCCTCCCTCCAGACTCTGCCTTTTAGCCTGGTCTGTCTTCGGGCCAAGCAGGTGGAAGGATGTGTGAGTGACTGGAGCCCAAGGCTCTAGGTTAGACTTGGCCAGGAATTATGACTCGTTTATGTAGCAAATCGAGAAGTGATCTGCTAAGCTTTATGCCACCAACACAATACAGACGAAGACGTCAGTTACCCCTTGTGGTGAGGGAAACCTGAATCTGTAACAACGCCTTCAATGTCTGACCAGCCACACTGTTGGACAAACTATTGAAACGCAGCAAAACTGACCAGGACTTTCGCCAGTGAGTCCAGAGCAGCCAGAGAAGAAGACCCCCTGCCCACTGCAGACATGGCCCTGGGGAGGGAGTTCTCACCCGCCCCACCTCTACACAGACACGGGCCCTGGGCAGGCAGGTCCCACCAGGTTTGTTTCTGGAATTTACATATCTAAAAACACAATTGTGTCTGTTTACCTAAAGAGCTAATTCCACTCACTTTATGAAGTGTAAGTTCTGCCTAAACAAGAGAAGGAAGTGGACTTGGTCATTTACGGCAGGGAATGAGCTGTTAACTTCCGCCAACCCGTCCCTGTCCCCGTATCAGGGACATGAAGCGCTGCTTCTCGATGGGAAGAAGCGTGGCCGGCACAGGCGTCCTCGGAGTCTATTATGCTCAAACAGTCTACCCCTTCCCATGTTTTACAGAAGGAGAAACTGAGGCACAGATGGAGAAGAAGGTGGGCAACAGACACAGGAGGGGTGGAGCCCTGACAAGCATGCTGGTGCCAGGCACCCCAGGGAGTCTGCCGTAACCACCCCCGGAAGCAGGGGAAGGGGCCTAGGGCATCTGGAGGCGGGCTGCCTGGCCAGAGAAACGCCTGTCTCCACCCTGCGTTCCGCAGAGCACAGCCACCTGCCCAGGAGCTCCAAATTTTACGCAGAGAACTGCCCTGGAGGTGCCGGCTAATTCTCTGGGCAGGGACCACAGAGTGTTCCGGTAAAGAGCCCCCACTCTAGAGACAGGCTACATTCAAACCCCTGCCGTGTGACCCTGGGCAAGTCACTTAGACGTGGTACCTCAGTTTCCCTGTCACTAAAATGTGGGTCGTACCTGCCAAAGGGTGGCTGAGAAAACAGAATCTGCACACAGACAACTGCCTGGAGCTGTGCCTGGCACATTAGCCCTATAATAGAAATGTTTCTTCCATAAGTCGTGAGATTCCTCCTGAACCTAAGGATGGACGTCCATCCCAGGGCTGCCCGGGGCACGGGACCCCTTGTCCCTCCACTTACACGCTACCTCCCGGGGCCGACTGGGCACCTTTGCAGTGGACCAATCTTCTACGTTTCTTATTCTCAGAGGATGACCTTCTCCCTGGTCCTGGGGGTGCTCTGGATGTTGCCGGATCAGCACAGCTGACATGCCCCCAGGACCAGGTGCAAGGGGAAGGAAGTCAGCACTCACAGTAATCCCAGTCCGCTGCGAGGGAATTGAAAACGGCCCATGCGCTTTCCATTTCATTCGTCAGCCTGCCCCGAGCCAAACACAGCCGGGCTTCTACCCCAGGTGTTGTGTCATTTTGACTCATAGTTTAAATGAGAAAGTGGGTTGAGATACCATCAGAGGCCACAGACACCCTTGGCTCACATCTTAAGCAGAGGGTGGGGAGACTCAGAAAATCCTGACGCTCAGACCCTGAGCCAGCTGCTAGGATCCGGTGTGGAGCTGGCGTTCGTATTAGCTTTAAAAACTCCTCAGGTGAATACCGCGTGCACCCGGAGTGAAAATCAGCAGTGTACCCAGTGAAAGTGGGAGACAAAAAGGCAGCTATTGAAACGGGAGAATTACCAAGCTTGGTATTTCAACTCATTGAGGAGTAAGTCCTACCAGGAAATGCAAACACTGAGACAATGGGAACGTTTTTTTAATTGAGACTGAGTCTTGCTCTGTTGCCCAGGTTTTCCTGCTCCAGCCTCCCGAGTAGCTGGGATTACTGGCTCACGCCACCATGCCCAGATAATTTTTGTATTTTTAGTAGAGAAGGGGTTTTCTCCATGTTGGCCAGGCTGGTCTTGAACTCCTGACCTCAAGTGATCCACCCTCCTTGGCCTCCCAAAGTGCTGGCATTACCAGCGTAAGCCACTGTGCCCAGCCTTTGTTTTTTTTTTAATTTTTTTTTTTTTTTTTTGAGATAGTCTTGCTCTGTCGCCCAGGCTGGAGTGCAGTGGTGCAATTACGGCTCCATGCAGCCTCTATCTCCTGGGCTCAAGTGTTCCTCCCACCTCAACCTCCCAAGTAGCTAAGACCACAGGTACAGACCATCACACCCGGCTAGTTTATTTTATGTTTTTGTAGAGACAGGGACTCACTATGTTGACCAGGCTGGTCTTGACCTCCTGGGCTCATGCCATATTCCCAACTTGGCCTCCCAAAGTGCTGGGATCACAGGCGTGAGCCATGGTGCCCAGCAGAGAACAGAAACTTTTAAGATGAGTTCTCCGCTCTGCCTTGTCAGATCGGACAGCCCGCTGGCAGGGAACTCACAAAAAATCTGACAACCTGGAGAAAGGAAAAGTGCAGATTCCCAGACCAGAGATGGAAGCAAGATAAAAACCTCCAGCAATGGCACCAGAAGCGGCGCAGCCTAGAGCGGCTGTGACTGACGTGCTCCCCGTCAGATCGTGCAGAATACCACGGCATGCTTCCTCCAGCGTTTGCAGGTTGCATCCACGAATATGAGCCAAAACGTTATTTTAGTTCTGTTTTGTAAAGTTGATGAGTTTTGACTCAAGTTTACAGGCATGGGACCATCTCCACAGGCATGCCCTGTGCGTTTGTTTTTTTTAAACTGCCTGATAGTGAACTTAGTTAGAGAATGGTGCGTGGAGGCCGGGCACAGTGGTTCATAACTGTAATCCTAGCACTTCAGAAGGCCGAGGTGGGAGGGTCCCTTGAGCCCCTGAGTTTGAGACCAGCCTGGGCAACACAGTGAGTCTCTGTCTCTACAAAAAATTTAAAAATTAGCTGGGTGTCGGGGTATGTGCCTATAGTCCCAGCTACTCAGGAGGCTGAGGCAGCAGGATTGCCTGAGCCTGGGAGGTTGACGCTACAGTCAGCTGTGATCGGATCGTGCCACTGCACTCTAGCCTGCAGTAGAGCAAGACCCTGCCTCAGAAAGAAAGACAGAATGGGACGTGGAAGCAACCATCCCCTCAGGAGCATTAGAAAGGAATAAATGATTGACTACTATAACCAACACTGTACTCAATTGCTTACTGATTTTAGTGCAGTAAGAAGGGGGGCCCACGAGAGCCCCCAGATGCATGAAAGGAGCTGCCTGGAGCCAGCAGAGGGCCTGGCTGGACACAGCTGCCCCCACCAGTACATGGAAAGCAGAGAGCCGGCGGGCAAGTCCCCCATGCAGCAGGCAGGCCCTCCCCGAGAACCCACATGCACCCGAGCCTCCAGTGAGTGAACTGGCTTGCCAGCCTCCATTCACCACGATGAGGAAGTGTGTGTGGCCGGGCCCCGGTGCCCACAGTGTGGTCCTGCACTAGCCTGGATATTGCTGGGAAGGTGTTTTTAGATGGGATCGGTATTTACATCAGGGGAGGTGAAAAAACAGGTATCCTCTGTGATATGGTGGGCCTCGTCTAATCAGCTGATGGCCTGAGAAGCAAAGCCTGAGCTCTTCCAGAGAAGAAGGAATTCAGCAACAGAAAAACCTTGCCGGAGCTCACACACACCCTGCTCGGTCTGTTTCTCTGGGGAAGCCTGCTGCCTTATTCACGTGGAATGCTCACTTGCTTCCCTGGGATGGAGGCCGTCTGCAAAGCTGAGGCTCTCCAGAGAGGCCGGTACAGCTCCCTCATCTACAGGCTGTCCCCTGAGGCCGAGTCCCCCCACAAACAAAGAGGTGCTTCCACCGCAGCGTGCAGGTGTGTGCGCCAAGGGTGCCGACCACGCCCCAACCACTGCCTTGCCCCTCAGCAAAACAGGACAAACGTCCAGGTCAGGGGAGACGGCATGAGAGGGCTTTTCTGAAAACTAGAAGGATCACTGTGACCCCAACTGGGTATTTCCTCACTGAGGGCCCCTTGCCCAGCCAGTTCCAAATGCTGATCCAGTATGCATGCCCCCTTCTGTGCACCCCAGGGCTTCCAAGCAGGCTTCAGAAAGAGTGTGAATGCCGCAAAACTGGACCTCAGCATAAATGCACAAGTCCTCACCCGCCAGCTTTTCAACAACTAAACAGGAAAACAGGAAAAATACGATTTCCAGAAGGAAGAGCAGAATTCAAATCCAGCAACACCTTTTTTATTATTACTAATTGTTTTTTCTTGAGACGGGGTCTCACTCTGTCGCCCAGGCTGGAGTGCAGTGGCACGATCTCTGCTCACTGCAACCTCAGTCTCCCGGGTTCAAGCGATTCTCCTGCCCCAGCCTCCTGAGTAACTGGGATTACAGGCACGCACCACCACACTCAGCTAATTTTTGTATTTTCAGTAGAGATGGGGTTTCACCATGTTGGTCAGAATTCTTCCTCGCTTTGAAAAGCACACATCTCACCTGGAACTAGCCACATCTCCAAGTCCAAGCCATGTGTGGCCAGGGCTACCATGCTGGACAGCGCAGAGCTGACTCAGAGCCAGAGACGCCCAACCCCGCCTGAACACCAGGTACAGTTCCTGGAGCACAGCAGGCACTCACAGCCTACTCGGAACAGGCATGAAGGAGACGCAAAGTGACAGAAATGAATAAATAACACATTCCTGCAACCACTGATTCATACAACCGCTTGGAGGGGCGCGTCTTCATGGATCCTCAAACCACCCTGGGAAGTCTCTTTTCCATTCCCGCAGATCTGCAGGTGCAGGCTCAGAGACTCTATGGAGGGACTGGAGCCTGTACTTCAGAGTCCACCTCTCCTCCTCCTGCCTGCTCTGAGCGCCTCCACAAAATGCCTGTGCAATCACTAAGTTTTCACAGCAGCTGTGAAGCGCCGCACCCACCCCATACGCCAGACCCAGGCCTTCCAGGTAGGGCTGGACCAGCGCCTATGAGTGCCCGACCACCCTGCGCTCTTGGCCCAGCAGTAGTACCCAAAGCTCCGGCCACACGGGGCCTTTGAACACAGAAGTGGGTCCCATTTCTCTCCCGGAAGGTGAGCCAGAGGGCAGGAAAGACCACTTGCTGTATAAAAATGGAATCATCAATGTATTATTACGGGTTCAAAACTATATGTTCAAGTCTTCATCTCCAGCACCCCTGAATGTGGGCTCATCTGGAAACAGGTGTCTGCAGAAGTGATTAGTTAAAATGTGACCACATGGACTATGGCAGACCCTTAATCCAGTCTAACCGGTGTCCTTATTAGAGAAGACACACAGGCGAAGACAATGTGAGGGCTGACCCCTGGGGAGGTGACCATGGGGAAACAGAGGCAGAGATGAGAGCCATGGCTCCTCAGGCGAGGACGGCCAGCACCCACCAGGAGCTGGAGAGAGGAGCAGCCTCTCCCTGGAGCCTCCCGAGGCGCCCCGCCCCACGGACAGCAGTTTGGACCCCACCTCCAGGACTGCGGGAGGATGAGCGGCTGCTGTTTGAAGCCCCCACTCTGTGGGACTCCATGACTCAGACCCCTACTAAAGCATGGACTGGCGGCAGGTGGATGGCTCCGCCTCCACAGGCACCAAAAGCCAGGAACCCAAGAATGACATCTCCCCCTCCCACCAAGGTCCGCGTGAGGGTCAGGCAGCCAAGAGAAGCTTCTGCTTCCTTCCCCTCCTCACTTCCTCTCCCCGATGAAAGCCGGGGAAGAGTCAGCGCGACGATGAACTTCAGTGAATCCCGCTAAAGGAGAAGTCAGCGAGGATGGGTCAGAGACACTGGCCTCAGACAAGCAAAGCTCAGGGAAGAGGAGGCAGGGTCACCTCCAAGCCCATCAGCGGAAAGGCTCGCTTCCCGAAACGAGTCACAGCTCACACAAATCACATGCACAGGAAGCTCTAAAATGGCTGCTTTTTTGCGGAGGGGAGGTTGTTGTTTTTATGTTTATTTTATATACAGAGAGAGACAGGGTCTCGCTCCTTCACCCAGGCTAGAGTGCGGTGCTACAATCATAGCCCATTGTAGCTGCGACCACCCAGGTTCAAACAATCCTCCTGCTTCAGCCTCCCCAGTAGCTGGGACTACAGGCTCCTGCCACTACGCCTGGGTCATTTTTTCTTTTTGGTACAGATGGGGTCTCACTATTATTGCACAGGATGGTCTTGAAATCTGGCGTTCAAGCAGTCCTCCCACCTTGGCCTCCCAAAGTGCTGGGATTACAGGCGTGAGCCACCGTGCCTGGCCACTTCACTGTTTTTACATCAACCTGATGCCACTATTGTAAGGAATGCCCTCTAACCCAATTTACACAATAAGAAGCCAGTCATCCACGTCCAGTTCATTGTCTTCCTTAAGAAATATGGGAAGAAAGAGGTGGTAACCACTGAAAAAGAGGTCACAGAACAACGAATGCTTTGTTCAGCCAAAGCAGCCATCGATTGTCCACACCTTGAGAGAGGAAGCTGCCACTAAACTCGTGAAGAGGGAGGTGTCTCGTCACAGACAGACCAACCTCAGGGGGACCAACACCGTCTCCTAGACGCAAGGAGCTGCATCCTCATCGAGCAGAACAGCACCAGGTGCTGACTTGGGATGCATGACATTCTCGTTCCTAAATGCAGTCACTGTTAACAGCTTTTAGAAACAGCTGAGGCCGTCGAGCCCTCACCACGTGCAGGCACTGCCTCTTCAGTGGTTCAGGTCCCATGACCCTGAGGGGCTCAGGGCATCACCCCAGGCTCAGATGAGACAAGCATGCAGGCCCCAGTCACACAGGCCCTGCGCATGTGGGCGGCAAACAGCAGAGGCAGGCCTTGAACTCCAGCAAGCAGTGTCCAGGGCTCCTGCTCCCAACCACCATGCCACACTGCCAGCTTCAGGTCCTCCACAAGAATGAGTCAGGAAAGAAGAGGTTGAAACAAGCATTTCAAGGGCCAGTGCAGCGGCGCATGTACCTCCAGCACTTTGGGAAGCTGAGACGGGTGGATCGTTTCAGCCTAGGAGTTCGAGACCAGTCTGGGCAACATGGCAAAACCCTGTCTCTACAAAAAATATGAAAATTAGTGGGCATGGTGATGTTCGCCTATAGTCCCACCTACTTGGGAGGCTGAGGCAGGAGGATCACTTGAGCCTGGGAGGCCAAGGCTGCAGTGAGCTGTGGTTATGCCACTGTACTCCAGTCTGGGTGACAGAGCGTGACCTTGTCTCAAAAAAGAAAGAGAAAGATAGAGAGAGGGAGGGAGGGAGGGAAGGAGGGAGAGGCTGAGCAAACCCAAAAGTCAAGATACGCATCAAGAGCAAAAAGCCTGAATCCACTCCCATAAAACCAGCTCCCTGGGGACGGCTGTTTCCTGCCAGCAAGGCAGCAGGGGCAAGGCGGTGAAGGAACCGCCCTGTGCGCTCAGCTGTGCACTTCCCCTGCGTTCGTGCTCTGAGACCGAGCCTCCTCCACTGTCCTTGGCCAGGTGAGAGCCCCACAATGGTTACCCATCATCATCTAGGAAAAATCGCATGAAAACTCTGCTCAATTGCACCAGGAAAATACCCTGAGCCAACATCCAGCAGCCGGATATAACTGTGGGTGTTTAAAACAATCCTACCCCTCTAAGGTTACAGAATATTCAGGAGACCGGAGAGACCAATGGGTGAAACAGGAGGATTTTATTAAGGGGGCCACCGGCTCAGCGGATTGGCATCCCAAGGCTGAGCAAAGGAGAAAGAAAACGGGGCACTTTTTATACATCCAGGATGACCTCGCCGCTAACAGGCGTGCAGAAGCCAGAACAAAGAACGGTTAATTTGTAACACGTTTTGTGATGTATGTTGCATTTGAAAAATAGCATTTTGAGAAACCCATTGTACATTCTTTGGGTGTTATTTTGCCCTGTGACCTTGCAGCTGGTCAGCGAGAAAAACAGGAGTCTCGAGATGCCGGGGAACTTTGCCGAGAATGTGGGGATGATAGAGAAGGTAGGTTTTACGGGGAGTTAGTTAATTTTAAGCAGAGCTGAGGGTTAGGTTTTATATTGAACATAACACAGTAAACGTTATTTTATTACGCAGCAATTACAGGCTACCATTGTTATTATTTAATTTCCCTCTTCACTAATAGTAACGTTTTTCTGCCAGAAGAAAGAACTAAAGCTTCAAGACAAATTAATCAATCACAGGAAGAAAGGAAGTGATTAGGTAACATTTTTAAATAAGCTAATAACTCAAATCCAGTAATCCGATGTAGCTGCTTGCATTTATAGTTGCTTTAATTTTGTTCTGAATAGTCTATGACATTTGAAAGGCGTTCAAAAACATTGCCGTGCTTCATGACATAACGGAGGACAATTACTCTTCTAGCCTAGCAAGTCCAAGGGTTTACATCGGCGATAAAATGAAAGTCAGTATTGCAGTCCTGCTTAATGACTGTCTACATCCAGAGACCCAACAACCAGGCCGGGTTGGCAAATGCTGACCGACCGGCCGCCGTCCAAACCCTGACCGACCGCCGTGCAAACCCCGACCGACCGCCGTCCAAACCCCAGCCCACGAAATGAAGCTTTTTTCCTTTTTGAAGTAAAGGAGTCTGAACCCAAAACTATTTCCAATTAATGGAACTGCAACACATGGGGCAGAGGAGAGTATTCCAGGAAAAGGGACCCTCCACATTTAAACGCACATCAGTGCATTTTACCCAGACCTGCGTGTGCCACGTCTTTTGTTTCTGCTTGACGATTTGAAGGACAAACTAAAAACGAAGCAAGCGTCAGACGCCGCACGAACCACTCGAATCGTCAGCTGCAGGTAAGGTGGTCCCACACCTACGGCTCACTGCTTGGCTTCGGGGAAAATGGCTAAGGTAAAGCATTAAGAAGCTTAGTTCTCAAATCACTTCACTCTTCAGACATGAATTTACTAAAAATAGTTCAATGACAAAACCAAATTACTCACACAAAGAGATGTTCTTTAACGCTTCGATATTAACAAAAACAGGCAAGTCCAAAAAAATAGACTTATGTAACGGATGTCGCTTTAAAACACTCACTGGCACGTGCCAGCATATCTAATCCGATCTCCTTTACCTTCAGTAGGTACTCTGTTGTCCTGCAATAATGAATTTTTAGAATGAGATTATCAAATAAAAATGCAGGTATTTGCTAACGTCTCCAAATAAAGTAAAACTAAAATTATTCTGGCTCTTTTCAAAGCAAGTTTTAAACTGTTTCAAAGTCAAGACTGAAGTATAAATACCATATTAAGATAACTTTTTAAATCTAAACAGGGAGGCTGGGTGAGGCAGCTCACGTCTGTAATTCCAGCATTTTGGGAGGCTAAGGCAGGTGGATCACCTGAGGTCAGGAGTTCAAGACCAGTCTGGCCAAAATGGTAAAACTCTGTCTCTACTAAAAATACAAAAAAAATTAGCCGGGTGTGATGGTAGGCACCTGTAATCCCAGCTACTCAGGAGGCTGAGGCAGGAGAATCGCTTGAACTTGGGCGGCAGAAGTTGCAGTGAGCAGAGATCCCGCCATTGCACTCCAGCCTGGGCAACAGAATGAGACTCTGCCTCAAAAAAAAAAAAAAAAATCTAAACAGGGTTTTCTCAAAATATCAAATTATGTAGAACAGCATCTTGTCTGGAGCACTCATTCAGGCAATATCTCAATTACTTCTAGCAGCTTTGCCGTACAGAATAGAAGGTGTTTTTCTTTTTCCTTCTCCATAATACAAAGCCTTCTGAGAAACACGTGGCAGAGAACAGACATTTTCTTGTGAATTCTGCCACAAGGGAAGCAGATCAAACCCTTTGTAAACAATCATAAGGAAACAAAGGTGTCTTACAGATGTTTAGGATGTCTAGTTTGCTCTTGCTTAACAGGTTGGGTGTATTCTAATAAAATTCCCCAGAAAGTACATTATCCCTTGACAGACATCCTAAAATCAGAAATGCCTTCTGGGTATCATGAGAGGCAAACTTTGGTACCTAGATATAATTTTATGGTGCAAAAACGTCTTTAAATCACTTATAGTGAAGTAAGATTTGGTTTATCATATTAGTATTTAATATGCTATCTGTAAAAGTAAAATTTGAAAATAATTAACTCAAAGCCAAATTGATAGAGACAAAAGGTAGAGTGGTGGTGGCAGGGGCTGTGGGAAGGGCAAACGAGGAATCACTGTTTAATGAACGGTGCAGAGCGTGAGTTCAGGATGATAAGAAAGTTCCGGAGACAGATGGAGTGGGTGGACGCACAACAACGCGAATGTCCTTCATGCCACTGGATTGGACAACTTAAAAATGCTTAAAATGGGCCGGGAGCGGTGGCTCACACCTGTAATCCCAGCTGAGGTGGGGAGATCACCTGAGGTCAGGAGTTCGAGACCAGCTTGGCCAACATGGTGAAACCCCTTCTCTACTAAAAATATAAAATTAGCAGGGCATGGTGGTGGGTGCCTGAAATCCCAGCTACTGGGGACGCTGAGGCAGGAAAATCTCTTGAACCCAGGTGGTGGAGGTTGCAGCGAGCTGAGATCACGCCATTGCACTCCAGCCTGGTCAACAAGAGTGAAACTCCATCTCAAAGGTTAAAATTGTAAATTTTACTATGTATATCATACCACAGTAAAAACCTCCACATTATATATGGAATACATACGTCTATCTCTCATGCAAAGTAGTCTACTAAGGTGGCCAGGAGCTGGAACAGCATGCTGTCTGCTGCCCCCACCCTCACGGCTCATCTCTGCTGGGGTTGCAGCGAGCCCTGCGCAGCTGCCCATGCTCCTGGGATGGGGGTCACCTGGCCTCGGGTTAAAGTGCAGAATCTGACTCAGAAGGCCTGGCTGGGGCCTAGGTTCTGCTGCGGCCAGCCCGAGGGCCTCGCTGAGGGGGAGACAGCCACGCTTCAGCCTCTCATCAGCCCAAGGCAAGAGACCACCACTCACTCCAAGTGAAGCCTGACAGGAGTTGATCTTCTCACACCTCCCCACTCTCCTGCCTTCCTCTGACACTGTCCACCTGGTCACCGTCACAGCCCAGCAACAGATCACTCCTGCCTGGGGCTGTGGCTACAGGGTAACAGGCCAGAGTTAATCAGATTTGGAATTAATTCGGTTTAGAATGTGCTTTTGCAACTGCTGTAGAAAAGTGCCTGGTTAAGTAAACAAGAGACCAACAGCTTTGGCAAATGGGAACAAAGTGTCTTCAAACAATCCAGAAAGTGTTATCAGCCCAGACGCAAGAACAGCAGAACTGCCGCCCTGAAAGCTCACGTCCTCCTTCCTTCTCATTAACCGAGAGTCACTAGAAGACTTGCAGCGACAGTGTCAACTCGGAAAGTATTTAAAACTCCCTCCGCTCCTTCTGACTTCTCAGTATTCAGGACAAGCAGCCAGGTTAGCAGAGAACTGCCTGCCCTGATCTTGGTATTAGTGGAATTCTCTGGGTTAGAGCCCTTCGCGGGCCTGGGGCTCCGCTCCCTCAGTGTCCCTGCACTGACTGGATCTGATTCCTTTAACCAAGTCGGCCAGAGTGAGACTCCACCTCAAAAAAAATATCTAAACAGGGGATTCTCAAAATACCAAATTATTTAGAACAGTGTCTTGTCTAGGGTACTCATTCAGGCAGTGTCTCAATTACTCCTAGCAGCTTTGCCGTACGGAATAGAAGGCGGGGTTTTTCCCCTTCTCCATAATACAAAGTCCTCCGAGAAACACGTGGTAGAGTCCCTCCAGGGACTAGGAGCTACTGACTGCGAGTTGACTTCAAGTGCCAGGCAGAGTGTGAAGCCACACACACAGACTCACACACACTCACATACACGTACATGCCATGCCGCACACACGTACTCACAGGTGCATTTCTTTCTCCCCACTGTCTGTGTCCACACTTCACACACCCGGAATCAGGGACCGCAGATGCTTACCCACGGAGACAGTAACCAGTGACCGCCACCAAGAACGGGTGCAAACAGCCCGGGGCAGGAACTGCCAAATAATAAGCGTGTTTGTTGGTGGTGTTTTTAGGGGCTTTTTAAATCAGAACACTTGCTGTATTTTCTTCTCAGCTTTACGGCGGTATAAATGACAAGCAAAACGTACATAGTTACCATGAACAACATGACCTTTTGATGTATTATGAAATGATTACCACTATTAAGCTGATTAACACGTCTACCACTGCACATAATTTCCACGGGTGTGCAGTGAGAACACTTCAACTCTACCTCTTAGCAGATTTCAAGCCTATGACACGGTACTGTTAGTTACAGTCACCTGCCTGTGGCTCTACATTAGACCTCCAGAACGTACTCAGCCTGCAGAACTGAATCTTTGGCAGCCTTTGATTAAAAGCTCCCCAGTTCCCTCTCTCCACCCACCTGCCCGCCAGCCCCTGGTAGCCGCCATTCCGCTCAGCTTCAGTGAGTTCAGCTTGTTTAGATGCCGTCAGTGAGACCATGTGGCATTTGTCTTTCGCATCTGGCTTATTTCACTTACCGTGATGTCCTCCAGGTTCACAAACCAGGATTTCCCAGCTTTTTTTAAGCTTGAGTAGTACTCCGTGGTGTATACTTACCACACTTCCTTTATCTGTGTACGTCAATGGAAACTTAGGTGATTCTGTATCTTGGCTGCTGTGACCACGGATGTGCAGACGTCTCTGAGAAATACTGATTTCCTTTCTTCTGGATAGATACCCAGCAGGGGGGTTCTGCATCATTTGTTCGTTCTGGTTTGATTTTTTGAGGAACCATCACACCGTCTTCCACCATGGCCGTAGCCATTCACATTCCCACCAGCAGTGTGTGGGGTTCTCTTTTCTGCACATCCTCACCAGCACTTACCCTCTGTCTTTCTGATGACAGCCATCCTGGCAGGTGCCACCTGACAGCTCATTGTACTTCTGACCTGGCTCTCTCTGCAATTAGTCATGTTGAACGTTTTTTCATACACCTGTTGGCCATTTATACATCTTCTTTTGAGAAATGTCTTTTCAGTTCAGGAACTTTGCTCATTTTACTTTTATTTTTATTTTTACTTCAGAGACAAAGCCTCACTCTGTCACCCAGGCTGGAGTATGGTGGTATGATCTCGGCTCACTGTAACCTCAAACTCCTGGGCTCAAGTGATCCTCCTGCCTCAGCCTCCCAAGTAGGTGAGACTACAGGCGTGCACCACCTCACCTGGCTAATTCTTCTTCTTTTTCTTTCTTTTTTTTTTTTTTTTTTTTTTTTTTTTTTTTTTTTTTGTAGAGGCAGGGTCTTGTTATGTTGCCCAGGCTGTTCTTGAACTCCTGGCTTCAAGTGATCCTCTGACATCTCGGCCTCCCAAAGTGCTGGGATTACAGGTGTGAGCCACAGTGCACGGCCCTTTGCTCACTGTTTAATCTGGTTACCTGTTTTCTTGTTACTGAGTTGTTTGAGTTCCTTATATGTTTGAATATTAATCCCTTATCAGCTGTGTGCTTCCCAAGTATCTCCTCCCATTCTGGAGGCTTTCTCTTTATTTTTTTTTCTATTTCTGTACAAAATGCCACTGGAATTCTGATAGTGATTGCATTGAATCTATGAGTGGGATTTTAAAGCAATTCTACCTTGACACATGGTAAAAAATAATTTTCCAAAAAGGGTAAAATCAGGACTCTAACACAGATATAAAAATAAAGACATAGTAAAGATCTCATTTAACTCATTCAATGAAGGAGCCAGGCCTAGACCATAACCAGCTCTAAGTCGTCAAAAAGGCAGAGATGTGTGGCTTAGACAGACAGGAATACCAGAGCTTGTGGAGGGTAACACCTAGGGAGACACACAGAGAACCGGAGAGGAGTGCCGCCGTGGGCATGGAAACGCAGGCAGAGCGCCTCGCTGAGGGAAAGTGACGCACCACACGCCCTCCCATCTCCGGCAGGTGTCTGATATGCTTTGGCTGTGGCCTCATTCAAATCTCAACTTGAATTGTATCTCCCAGAATTCCCACGTTGTGGGAGGGACCCAGGGGGAGGTAATGATGACAGAGCCTTGATGTGGGGGAAATGCTGCATGTACTTCTGAGCTCCACGTTCCTGTTTCATGATCTGACTCCACAGAAACACCGTGAATCCTGCAGTCTGCACTCAGAAGCCAGGACCAAGCATACAGCAAAGCAGATGAAAAGTCAATGTCCAACCAGAGCCCTTCCAACAATAACTCTGAAAGTGAGTCCTTCACATAGCAGAGAAACCCCATGAGATAGGCACCCACAAAAGCCTCAGCCGTTTAATCCTTATCACCCTATACAAAGGCACCTAAGATGTGCCAGGAGAAGAAGATGACATTTTATTATCAAGAGTCGAGCACCACGGGGGGCCCTTACACATCTGTGATCTTATTTAAGCTTCATAACTGGCCCTGGAAATAAGCTTTATTACAACAGTTTTAAGATGAGATCACTGAGATTCAGAGACGGCTTCATATCTTCATCTTGTTTTCTAAAAGTGCTGCAACTGATTCATCTAAAAAGAAAATCTGCTGATCCCGAATACAGCCGTGAGGGACAGGTATCACCCCTAAATTCATCTATTTGGGCATCATAAGTCATTTCAAGTTATGCCATGAGACGGTAGCTTCCCGAAAGGGGTTCTAACCCATAGGGAAGCACAGTTACAGGTGAGTCTTCCATTTCTAAGTAGAAACGCCTCATTTTTTATTGATGCACTCAGAGGCTCTGCAGGCCGCCCTTGGTCTGTGTGACAGGGCCAGTAAGTGTGTGTCACAGCATGGTGCTGTGACGCCCAGGCTCGCAAATCTTAACTGACCCGGAGCATTTGTGAGCAGTACAAGCTGAACTTCTGTGTTTTGTTTTTCAGGCATTGTTCTGAGACAGGGTCTCACTCATTTGCCGAGGCTGGACTGTAGTGGCGCACTTACAGCTCACTGCAGCTTCAAACTCTCAGACTCAAGTGATCCTCCCACCTCAGCCTCCCTCGCAGCTGAACCTATAGGTGCGCACCACCATACCTGGCAAATTGTTTCCCATTTTTAGTAGAGACGAGGTCTCGCTATGTTGCATCAACCAGCTGGTCTCTATCTTCTGGCCTCAGGGGACCCTTCCATCTGAGTCTCCCAAAGAGCTGTGATTACAGGCGTGAGCCACCACGCCTGGCCAAGTGAACTTTTGTACCACAAACAATAGAAAGTGTCCTTCCTTTTCAATGACTCACATGTCAGAAACCTGGAATGCCACTGATCAAGGCCAGGAAGCTGACTGTAGTGCCAAATCACAGCATTCTACACGGCGCCTCCTCTAACCCGACTGTCCCGGACTAGAGCAGCCAAGGTCAGGGAAGGGGATGGACCCCTGCCCCAAACACACTCAATCAGCTGGCTCTGCATAAATGAGGAAGCACATCTCAGACACGAGGTGCGATGAGCTTCCTGTGTGAATGAAGTGCGTGTAATTCCACATGGGGAAAGTGTTAACAGGAATCTTAAGACATTGATCTTGTTAATTATAAGACAGGCCAAAGGTTGAGACTATTTTTCATTTGGCACCGTTGGGTGCAGCAGGACTTTTCTAGTTCACAGGCACGCCATACACAAAATAGAATGTACCCGGATATACATGTATTACATTGCGTGAGTGAATGCATGCGTGGAGCAATTCTCTTCCGGTCTCACTCTCACTTTAGGACAGAAGTCACTTCTGTGAAGGACACAGCGGCCGTGGTGAGATTACCCGCAGAAGCCCAGATCGGGTCCCTACTCCACCGCTTCCTGGAGAATCACTTTGCGACCTGCTGGGCCCTAGAGAGGATTAAAGGAGCTAAAATGGGGAAGCATTTCGCATAGCCTCTGGCATGTACCGAGCGTTGTGGAAACATCAGCTATAATTTGGCCAAAGTCTGCAGACTGGAACCTCAGTCTTGGGAGGCCTGCATGACCCCACCAGCTAATGATGGCTGATCAGCCCACACAACAGCATTGCAAAGAGGCCGGCCCATGTATTCTTTGTATCTGAATACTCACTTTCAAATATAAGTAAACATTTCAGATATAACCTGGAGCCATAGCAGGTATTCTGTAACTACCAGAGCAACTCTATGCCTGTGAAGGCTCTTAGTAACAAAATTAAGAACTTTCAAAAACATAAATAGGAAACTTGGTCAACAGAATACAAAAATAAAGACTATGTATCCTCAAGGCAACTTCAGTTAGAATGCTACATCTTTTTGATCCAACAATTTTTTTTTAATTTTAAATAATGCAAGGCAGAATGGTAGATTTTAAAATACCATAATTAGGCTGGGCATGCTGGCCCACACCTGCTATCCCAGCATCTTGGAAGGCCCAGGTGGGTAGATCACTTGAGTCAGGAGTTCGAGACCAGCCTGACCAACATGGTGAAAATCCATCTCTGCTAAAAATACAAAAATTAGCCGAGTGTGGTGATGGGTGTCTGTCATCCCAGCTACTCGGGAGGCTGACACAAGAATCACTTGAATCTGCGAGGCAGAGGCTGCAGTGAGCCGAGATCACACCACTGCACTCCAGCCTGGACAACAGAGTGAGACCCTATATCAAAAAAAGAAAATATCATAATTCTAATCTGTGAGTATGACTTGGTGTACCAGCACTGGCATTACATAAAACAAACTATTCTTTTCTATTTAATTCCACGTAGGCCGCGAGTCTTTTAAGAAGATGCCTGACTTGGAAGTTTTCCATGTCTTAGGATTTTTAATAAAATGTTAACAATTAAACAGTTATTGGTCAAATGCATACTGTGCATTTTCAGAAATAAAAAAAGCAAATATGTAGTAACTCATGCTTCCCAGTAACATATGTTTTATGCATGTGTGCTCATGCGTATCATATAGTATGTGCTTATTTAACAACAAAAACAAACTCTGTAAAATGAAGAGATTGCCTCTAAGCCAAATGTGAGTGACTATGGCCCACGCCACAGTCCTCAGGGGATCCTGAGAACACGTGTTCCAGGTGGTGGGGGTGCAGCTTGGTTTTATACATTTTAGGGAGACATGAGGTGGGCGGATCAGTTGAGGTCAGGAGTTTAAGACCAGCCTGGGCAACATGGTGAAACCCTATCTCTACTAAAAACACAAAAATTAGTCAGGTGTGGTGGTGCATGCCTATAGTTCCAGCTACTCGGGAGGCTGAGGCAGGAGAATTGCTTGAACCCAGGAGGTGGAGGTTGCAGTGAGCCAAGATCACACCACTGCACTCCAGCCTGGGCAACAGAATGAAACAAACAAGCAAACAAAACTCCTGTCATTCTAGAAATGTCTACAATTCAGTCTCACCTGCCTCCATCCTCATGGAGGTACCGGGGAGCGTGGTGGGCGTGCCTGTCTTCTTGGTTAGGTTTGTTCTGTTCCTGTTTGGTGTGGGGTTTGTCTGTGTGCGCGGCTCCAGCGTGAGGGGTCCAGGCTCCATCACAGCCTCTTAACCACCTCAGTGATGGGAAGGGTGGACTTGGACAAAAACCAGCCGAGCACACAAAGTGGATGCCAGGACAACATGGACGATGCCAGCAGCCCCTGAGTGTGATGTCTGGCACCCAGGACGCATGATAAACGCCTGCTCTTCTCACAGGACGGGGGTCCGGCAAGGTAAGGTCTGAACATGTGTCTGATGATTCAAATCGTCCCAGGCCCGTTTCACAGGCCACTACCCTGACTTCCTTGGAGAACCCCAGCACCAGATAGCTGAGCTATTTCAAGAGGCTTAAGACCAGCTCGCGGAGAGCGGCCAGGCCAGAGGGAGGAAAGACATCCATTCCCATCAGCCTCTTGTGAGTCCACAAAACAAATCAGCAAATATTTATGAAATGCTTTGCTCAGAGCTACAGGCTTCTGTTGGCCTGTGTTAGAATAGAAGCTACTAAAAGTTAAGTGTGTTGATTCGTGTCAACCTGGGTTAAGCAGGAAGGAAGATTTCAGACAAAGCTGAATTCTTGAATACAAATTCATTTTGCCTGTGCCCTTCAGCAGTCCTGAATTTCAGGCTTCTTCAGCCTGAATCTGGAATCAGGGAACTCCCTGCCTAGTCTTTTCATCTGTGGCTCCCGGTTCACCATTCTTACAGACGCTGTTACGGTCTTTCCTTACAATGTTGGTGCCTCAGGCCTCAGGAAACCAAGTATTTCTCTTTGACCTCCTTTTGCCTGTCCCAGGCAGGGCTCTAACGTGATCATGGGTCATTAGGCCCTCCTTCCAGAGAGGGTCCTGCCCCATAGCCTAGAGGAAGGAATGCTGCAGAGAGGCCTCGGGGAATCTGAACAGACAGGCCTTGCTGGGCTTAGATCACACCCTTTTTGCCCAATCACACTTTTTAAAATTCATTTTTTTATTTTTTGTTTTTATTTTTCATTTAATTGAGATGGGGTCTTGCTCTGTTGCCCAGGTTAGAGTGCAGTGGCGCAGTCTCAGCTCACTGCAACCTCTGCCTCCTGATTTGAAACAATCCTCTCGCCTCAGCCTCCTGAGTGTCTGGGACTACAGGTGCGCACCACCACGCCCAGCTAATTTTTGTATTTTTAGGAGACACAGAGTCTCGCCATGTTGGTCAAGCTGGTCTCGAACTCCTGACCTCAAGTGATCCGCCCTCCTCGGCCTCCCAAAGTGCTGGGATGACAGCCTGAGCTGCCACGCCCGGTTTGTCCAATCACATTTTGACATGGTTCCCCATGCCTCAGTCACGGACAACCAATGAAGTCTCCATAAGAGGCCGAGAGGACAGGGGTCAGGGAGCTCCCGGAAAGCTGAGCACGTGGAGGCTGACAGGAAGGTGAAGAAGAACTCACCCCCATGCCACGAAGGCTGGGCACCCCAACTCCGTGGCACCCCGATTCCTTGGCCCCCCTTCCAGACCTTGTTCCATACGTCTCTCCGTGTGAGCGTTCATTTGTATCCTTTGCAATACCCTTTCTAATAAACTAGTAAACACACATAAGTAAGAGTTTCCCAGCAAATTCATTGAATCCAAAGAGGGGGTCGTGGGACCCCCCAACTTAAAGCTGGTGGATCAGAAATTCCAGAGGCCTGGACTTGCAACTGTGGGGAAGGAAGGGGCGGTCTTGTGGGACTGAGCCCTCGCCCTGTGGTAGGAGACGCTACCTCCGGGTAGACGGTGTCGGAATTGAACTGGGGGACGCCCAGCTGGTGTCCGCTGCTCGGTGTGTGGGGAAAACCCCACACCTTCGGTCACAGGTGTCTCCTGTGTCAGTGACTGCTGTGGCGCTGTGAGAGCAGAGGAAAATCTCAGGTTTCGAGTTTTTTCCTGAAACGCATTCCTGAGGTCCCTGGCGGGTCTGCCTTCTCCTTGCCACCTTCCAGAGCCTTGTTTGTTTTTAACATAAAATCCTAGGTTTTGGGCTGTAATTAGAGGGAAGAACAAGGGAAATACAGCTTTTCCATCTTCCCAGAAGCACTGTCCTGCTGTGTTAGTCTTTTTAATAGATTTGTAATGATACTGAACTCGAAATCAAGAGCTACTAAAGAGGTTTTTTTAAGGATACCTTATAATCAATGCCCCAGACTAATAGTTCCCTATCACGCACAATGGCCCATTGTATCATAGCACTCAGGACAATGATATTTCCACACTAATTTAATCATTCAGGGTCAATGCATTGCTGAGAAAATGAAACTGCTAATGTCACTCTCTGAATCTTTCCCACTGCTTTCAAAAGTTGCCTTTAGTAAAAATGTAGTCTCAGAAATATCATATTCTCTGCAAATGGTACATTCTATGGAAAACTTGAAAGTCGGTACAACTCAACGAGTTTATAAATCCAAGGAAAGAAAAAGAGATTAGAAAAACAGATACCAGCTGCATGTCATATGGGGTGCAAGGTCACTTTGTAGCAGTTTGGAGGAAGGAGGAATTCTTCCCTCTGCTACGAAGAGCAAGAAATCCTTCACTGAAAGACAGGATGAAATTCAAGCTGGGCACTGCCAGGAATGAGGACAGTCCCAGAGACAGGGCCACTGTAAGCACCTGTGAGAACAGAGGAAAGACAGGGCACATACGGCGAACTGCAAATTGTGCGTAAGGGCTCAGGTGCCAGTAGGCAAACAAGGGGCGTGATAAGCTGGGGAGTGCTGGAGGGGCTCTGAGCAGGGAAGGTGACCGGCCCCAGGGCGCCCGGCAGAAAGACCCCTAGTGAGCTGCAGAAGAAACAGCAGTAGGGAAGCCAGGATGGACACGAAGCTGGAACCTGCCTGGGCCAGCGGGACCATGGAAATCTGTCACCACAGTGATGAATCCATTATCCTAAGAATCAACAACTGTTTAATGTGTATATGTACATGTGTGCACATGTGTGTGCAAAATTTCTTTTTCCTGGAGAGGAATGTTGTATGAAGTCTCAATACAGCAAGAAGGTCAATTTTTATCTGGAATCATAAATTTTCAGCCAGGCATGGTGGCTCATGCCTGTAATCCCAGCACTTCAGGAGACCAAACGGGGAGGATCTCTTGAGCCCAGGAATTCAAGACTAGCCTGGGCAACATACTGAGACATCCGTCTCTACAAAAAAAAAAAAAAAAAAAAATACAAAAATTAGCAGGGCATGGTGGCAGGCACCTGTAATCCCAGCTACTTGGGAGACTGAGGCACGAGAATCGCTTGGACCCAGGAGGTGGAGGTTCCAGTGAGCAGAGATCATGCCATTGCACTCCCACATGGGTGACAGAGCAAGACTCCATCTCAAAAAGAAATTAGCAGTTAATAAAATGAATTTTCTATTTCTCCAGAGAACTTAAAGATAACAAAGCAAGAAATTGTCTCCCAAAGGCATTCGGTGTAACTCAGGTGTTCATTAACAAATACAGTTGACCTTAATTAAGTTTCTCCTGAACACACAGCACACTAATGAGCCTGCAAAGCCCCTTGGCACCGCTGGGATTCCCAGGCGCCACTCCAGGAGGCTCTGGGCCGAGCCTCCCAGCGCACACTGCTCGCAAGCGGCCACTGTGCCCTGCCATCTCCAAGTATAATGTCGCTTTGTCCACTCCTGCTGAGGCCAGGACAATCAATTCTCTTTCTCCCATCTTAATACCCACATTCATATTCAGGCCACTGTTGCTGGTCAATAAAGCAGAGGAACTCTTCGAATGAGACCTTGCACGCAGAAGGCGCCGTTCAAAGTCCTCAGCAGAAGTGGCCACGCGGCAGGTTTCCCTTCCAGATACAAACCCTCACAGGCGTTTCCTCAGGGTCTTGTGTTCAGTAGGAGCTGGTGTTCATCTTAAACCCACCCTCACTCCACTCTAGCTCAGCACACACACAGTGGAAACTTGAGAGCTGCTTGTTGAGTTGAATGGATCGTGGGGGCCTATGATCGCTGAATGCTAAACCTTTTTGGAAGGGTCTATACCTAGAGAGGAGCATTACCTCCTTTACACAACCTAAACCGGAGATCAGCAAACGTTTTCTGCAAAGGGCCAGGTAGTAAATATGTCTGGCTTTCGGTGCTGTACGGTCACTGTTGCAACGACTCAACTCTGCCATCGCAAGGTGAAAGCAGCCGTAGACAATGCATTTAAGTGCAAGCATGTGGCTGTGCCAATAAAACTTTATTTACAACAACCAGCAACAGGCTGCATCAGTCCCTGGATCTGTAGAAAGACCACGTAATTGACCAAATGGTCTCCAGTCACACAAACACTAATTGTCAGGCTGAGGGTCACCATATTAAGACCTCAAAACCCACCCAGAAGCATCTCCTGAGTAAGGCTAAAATAGAAATTAATATAACAGCTAAAATCTGATTCCTGGCTGGGCACAGTGGCTCATGCCTCTAATGCCAGAACTTTGGGAGGCCAGGGTAGGGGGATTGCTTTAGCCCAGGAGTTCAAGACCAGCTTGGGCAATGCAGCAAGACCCCATCTCTACAAAAAAAAAAATTTTTTTTTTAATATTAACCAGGCATGGTGGTACACACCTGTGGTTCCAGCTACTCAGGAGGCTGAGGTGGGAGGATCGCTGGAGCCTGGGAGGTTGAAGTTACAGTGAGCTGTGGTCACCCCACTGCACTCTGGCTGAGAAAGGTGGAGGAAGCTCCCTCACGGCTAGGGCAGAGGACGCCAGGGAAGTACAAACGTGAGTCAGGCTTTGCCTTCTGCGAGTGAAACCAGTCATCAGCAGGCCCCCTGCTCGACTCCAAACAGCAAAGGAAGAAATTAAATACAGACATGTCTCCCAGACTGCTGAGCCCTCGGGTGGCTTTCTTTACCACAGCCACCTCGAGTGTCCCCTGCCTTCCCTCCCCTCGCCTTGGCCTCCCCATTTATTAGATACTTGTTTGCTGGGGGCCCAGCTGAGCCCCCCTTGTCCCTTTGTGACATGACTGTCGGTGTAATCTCGGTGACAGGCACCCAAGGCCAGGAGACAAATGTTTGTTTAGCAAAAGTCACATGGTGCTTCCTCATTCTGGGCACGGTTCTGAGAACTTTGCCAGTGTTAACTTGCTGACCCCTAACAATGCTCAGGTGGTGCCCTTTCTCCCATTATTATACAGGAAGAGCCTGGTGCAAAAGAAGGTGACACAGCCACGGCCTCAGCTGTGATCAGCAGATGCCCTGATCTCCAGAACCTCTGCCCATGTTACATGGGTGAGGAGTGCTGAGCCTGCCAGTCAGCCACCCTGAAAACAAGGAGCTAGCTTGGATGACCAGGATGGATCCCACGAAATCACAGAGGTCTTTTAAATCCTTGGAAGAGGGAGGCAGCGGGGCTGGTTCAGAAGGATGCTATGTAGGATGGACCTGACCTGGCTGCCTTTCCGGAGAGAAGATGAAGCCAGGAAATCAGGCAGGTTCCAGAAACCAGGAAAGTCTAAGAAACAGGTTCCTCCCCTCAGGCTCCAGAAAGGAACACAATCCTGCAAGCTTTGACTTTAGCCCAGTGAGAGGCCATTTAGGACTTCTGACCTCCAGGATACTAAGACAATAAATCTATGATTTTTATTTTTATTTATTTATTTATTTAAGACAGAGTCCTGCTCTGTTGACCAGGCTGGAGTGCAGTGGCACGATCGTGGCTCACTGCAGCCTCAACCTCCCAGGTGCAAGAAATCCTCTTACCTCAGCCTCCCAAGTAGCTGGGACTACAAGTACGCACCACCACACTTGGCTAACTTTTTATTCTTTGTAGAGACAGTCTCTCTGTGTTGCCCAGGCTGGTCTTGAATGCCTGGGCTCAAGTGATCCTCCCCTCTCGGCCTCCTGAAGTCCTAGGATTACAGGCAGGAGCTACCATGCCCAGCAAATTTGTGTTGTTTTAAGTAACTAATTAGTTACAGCAGCAATAAGAAACTGACACGGATTTTGGATCTGGGAGCAAAGAGAGGCTGCCATGAACATGGAAGTGGCCTTAGAACTGGGCAATGGCAGATGTGGGAGGATTTGAGCATCATGAGACGGCAGCCTGGATTGGCCTAAACAGATGGCCAGCAGGAAGGTGCACGTGAACAGCCCTGTTGGTGAGGAATCAGAAGGAAGTGAGAAGCATGGCAGAGAAAACCTGCATCCCCATAGCGAAGAGCTCCTCCAGAAAAAGCCAATTACAGGTGGAAGCCTGGGGTTGGAATGAGGACTGCATTATTGGAAGCTGGAGGAACAGGGATGTGGTGCTGGAGAGCTCAGCTGAGTCATACCCCACAGCTGTGAGGGAAGTCAAACTGTGTGCAATGAAGCTGGATATTTAGCTGAGGAGATTTCCAAGCAAAGTGTGGAAGGTGTAGATTTTTCTTTCTGTTTACATTAAGATGATGAAGAACAGACAGGACGAGAGAAGAATTGTTAAACAAAGAGGAGCAGGGCTTGGTGATGTGGGTAGTCCTCAGTCACGCAGATCGCTGGGAAGCTCACACTATGAGGCCCACCATCCGGAATGCCTGTGCTGGAGAGCAGGCCCTGGCATGGCCATACAACCTTCTGCTGGTGCCTCAGAAGGACCCAAAGGCCAGAGCATTCAGTCACCCAGAGGACTCTGAAGAGACTAGGATGTGGACACCTTTTGGAGGGGGCCACTATCTGTTGTCACAGCCTGGCCTCAGGCCCCCACAGACATGCATCCATTCCACATGCAAAATGCACTCCCTCCCTCAACACCCGGTCCCCACAGACGCAGCTGGAGCTGAATGCCGGTGCATGGAAGCGGCTTAAATCTGGGTTCCTGCTGCCTTCCAAGCTGGGTCTCTGGTTTACTAGAGATGCAAACGTGAGTCAGGTACTGCCCCCCACCCCACCCCCTGGCTGCCAGGCCACAGCCTTGAGGAGGGAAGGAAAAGGAATGTAGAGGGCATCGTGTCTCCAGGAATCTGGGGACCAGGTCTGTCCTGGGCACACCAGCCGCTTTCTCATCACAGCGTTGTATTTTCTTCAGAGCAATAATCAGATGTGAAGCTGTACCATTCACTTCTTGCCTGCCTTCCCCCTCCTCTGGAATCCAGAGCCTGCAGAGCAGCGGCCAGCGACCTGCTCACTGCTGGAGAACGAGCGCCCAAACAGTGCCCAGCGCCAGGGAAGCTCAGTTAATATTTGCCAAAATCACAACACCGTTGTAGACTGTCTTGAAGAACCCAGGGGCATGTTCTCCAGGGCTCTGCCTCCTCGCTGGGCAACCTCCTCTTGCTTCCTGGATTATCCACCCATGGACAGCAACCACTCCACATCTGTGTGCCCAATTAGACAATGGTTGGGAGTGACAAGGGCCCCCTAAAAGGGCATAATGGGATGAGGTGTGCTGGAGTTGGATGAACCAAGTTCTAAACCCCACTTAACTTCTGCTGTCCTCCCATCTTTTTATTTTATTTTATTTTTTGATGGAGTCTTGCTCTTGTCGCCGAGGCTGGAGTGCAATGGCATAATATTGGTTCACCGCACCTCCACCTCCCCGGTTCAAGCAATTCTCCTGCTGCAGCCTCCCAAGTAGCTAGGATTACAGACCCCAGCCAACACACCCAGCTATTTTTGTATTTTTAGTAGAGATGGGGTTTCACCACATTGGCCAGGCTGGTCTCGAACTCCTGACCTCAGGTATCTGCCGGCCTCAGCCTCCCAAAGTGTTGGGATTACAGACATGAGCCACAGCCCCAGCCCTGTCTTCCCATCTTTAACATGCAAATGACCACACCTCCCTCTGGAGGACCGCTGTGTCGATGGACTACGCAATGCACTTCCGCCCTGACTCTATTCTCCCTCTTCAGCTCCATCCACCGCCCGCCTTGCTGGCCACAAGCAGCCGGGTACTGGGTGTAGACCGACCCTCGTGCAAGCATTTTTCCTGTGAAACATCCTGTCACCCTCCATACCCCTGCACCCTCACCCCAGCCCACTCTGCCTGTGGTGCTAAAAGCAACTTCAAAACGGTTCCTCCTCCAGCTAGTCCTTATCTTTCCACCTTGGTTATGACAATTACACAACTTGAGAAGCGATGTCTGTGGGATGGAGAGATTCAGGAGCTAAACAAAAGGAGGAAAAGAATAGAGTCTCCTATAAGCTAAATTCTGAATTTCCAACAATGATTATAGAAAAGGCATCTGTTCCTACCTCTCTTTTCCCTTCAAGTACCCAATCAGGCCACAGGCCACTGAGGAGCCAGGCATGGGTGCCCTGTGTCCCTGCCAACTCTGGGCCAGGGCCGCCTGAGTGTGTACACAGGAGATCAGGCATGTGAAGAAGGGGGCCGCCACCCTCTGCTCTGAGGAGCTCTACTAGAGTCACCCTTAGGGTCTTTTGAACAAGCAGCAGCAGCCTCGACTGCCAGGAAATGAGCTGGCGCCCCCACCCCCAGGAACTCTTCAAGACATCTAGGACGTCACATCAGCACAACTGCCAAAATCCTCTGGTGATCAAGATTCCGGCTGCATCATGTCCTTGGTGCTGAAGAAGCAAGAGACCTGTGGAAACGAAACTGCCACTTCATTCCCTCCGACGCAGGGGCCCGTTCTAGCACCGCAGGGCAGCTCTTGTTCCAGAAACATCGGTGGCTGCGTGTTAAGAGTCTGCCTCCAATGGCGGCCACTACAGGGGTTCCGGTTTGGGTCCCCCAGCAACACTCCTGCATCCACTTTGTAACTTTTAAACCAAGTGCAGCAGCAAATCCCAGCCAGCGAACGCAGCAGAGGGGCAAAGCTTGGTACAAAAGCAAACTGGGTTCGTGAATTGGGTTTGATTTGACTCCTAGAGCTTGCGTTCCATCATTACCAAATGCTCAGTGTGAGGGAGTCAGCTCAATAAACCTCACCCTGCAGCCTGGCAGTGGGGGAAGGCAGAGTTGGAGCAAAGATCAGGGAAATGCCCATCTTTACCTGAGGGACATTGTTTTCACAAGATGATTGCCAATAAATTAGTCACGATGTTAACTGGGATAATAATAAAAACACAAAGCAGCAAAGAAGGCAAAAGGGAGGGGAGAATTGGAAGTACCTCTGTGAACTTCGTTAACTCAATTTTAAACAGAGAATTCAGTATGATTTTGTTTATTCAGCACATTGGTGTACGGAAGATGGCAATTTAAAAATTTCGAACGGGGCCTTTGGGTATATGACTTTTGAAAGTGCTGACATAAAAGAAGTCAGAACTTTCAGAGTTTCAGGCTTCTGAAAACTCACACTCATTGAAAATGTGCCATACTACTTCCAGTTTCTTCATTCACTTACGTACCTTACTCTTTTCTAAGGGGAAGTGAATATATTCCATTACAATGCTACAATCACCAGTGTTATTTTCCAAAGTTAAACAGAAAGATTGAATCGAGATCCTCAAAGTTGTACTTTTGAAAAGTCACACCCGTGCGCGGTGGCTCACGCCTGTAATCCCAGCACTTTGGGAGTCCGAGGCAGGTGGATCACGAGGTCAGGAGTTCAAGACCAACCCGGCCAAGATGATGAAACCACGTCTCTACTAAAAACTACAAAAATTAGCTGGGTGCGGAGGCAGGCGCCTGTAAGCCCAGCTACTCGGGAGCCTGAAGCAAGAGAATCGCTTGAACCCGGGCGGCAGAGGTTGCAGTGAGCTGAGATCGCGCCACCGCACTCCAGTCTGGGCGACAGAGACTCCGTCTCAAAAAAAAAAAAAAAAAAAAAAATTAATAAATACTACACACTAAAAATAACTCATTACCTATCTTAAAAATGCCTCCACAGGAAGTTACTCCAAACCCATATGACGTATTTGAGACAAGATCAAACAGAAGATAAACTGTAAAAGGCAGATATGCCCCGGGCCAGGAGGTCCGGAGGCTCCAGTTCTATGTCCTCCCTCCCGACTAAACCCAGCAGGAGAAACACTCTGCGCCTCAGTTTTCTCTTTCTTAACAAGGGACTAATAACGCCAGCTCTGCTCGCCCCTCAAGTGAATCTCAAAGGAGATCGTGTTCCTGCGGGTACTTAAAAACGGAAAATACCCAACTGAGCAGCCACGGGAGCGTCTCTGGTTCCCAGGGCAGCAGAGCAGGAGCGCGGGGCTCGGGAGCAAAGGCCGCTGAGGGACACCAGTGACCCGCGCGTTCTCTGCACCCTGGATTGTCGCTGAGGTCACCGAGTGTCTGAGCAGGCGGAGCTGAGCCCAACCAGCAAGGGAGGACGAGTGGGAAGCCCCGGGAAGGGGCACCCGCTGTCCGAGGCCGGGACCCTGTGCGCGTCCGGTGTCCTGCTGGCAGCCCCGCGCCCCGGTCCCCCGGGAGCCCCAGCGCGGCGTGTCTCCGGCGGCGCCGGCCTCACCTGCCGTGTCCCAGATGGAGATGTTGTAGGAGCGCCACTGCTTCAGGTAGAAGGCGCCGCCCACCGTGCTGACCGTGTCCGGGAAGCGCCGCTCCATGTACCGCTGCAGCAGCGACGTCTTCCCCACGTTCATGTCCCCCAGCAGCACGATCTTGCTGTCGGGCTTCCGCATCTTCCCGCAGGACCCCCGCGGCGCCCCGCGCGCTCTCCCCGAGGCTGGCCGGCTCGTGCGCCCCGGGCGCGGCTGGAGGAGCGGATCCCAGACGCGGGGACCCGGATTCCCGTGAACGGTGCGGGACCTTCGCCTCCGGACGCCCGGGAGCGCAGGCGAGGAAGCGCGTGTGTGCGCCCGGGCAGGAGCTTGGGACTGAGCCCCGCGCCCACGAAGGGAGCCCGGCCCGCGGCGGCTCCACCCCGCCCCCGCCCCCGCCCCCGCCCCCGCCCCCGCCCCCGCCCCCGCCCCCGCCCCCGCCCCCGCCCCCCGCCCCCTCCCCCGCCCCTTCCACCGCCCGGACCCGCCCCCACCCCGTCCTCCACCCGCGCCCCCGCTGGACTTCGCTCTTTCGCAAGAATCCGAGCTCTCCGGCCAGGGCTCAGGACTGCTGCAGGGTGGAAAATGAAAGTTCTGGAGCACCTTCCGCCTCTCCTTCTGCCAGGAGCCTGGCCGCAGGGGCCGAGCGAGGCGGAGGGGCCAGGGCCCTTGGGGAACCCCCTTCTCGCTTCCGCTCTCCTTTAGGAAGGACCCGTGTTCCTGTCACTCTCGACCAGCTCTCTTTCCAGCTGCGGCTGATTTGCTTCTCCGCGTGTCTCCAAATGCAGCCACCCTCAAGGTCACTGGAAAAGTTTGCCTTCAGTGAGCCTCTGCGGAACCCGTCCTGAGACTCTCACGGTTGGAGATTAGAGGGGCCGGGGCGGAAGGCGGAGATGGAGGTGCTTTCTACTGGAGGATTTTACTTTTGCAAGAAGCCTTTTATCCTATTTTGTACCTTAAAAATGGACAGCCGTCTCCATTTATGGCTTGGAATGAAAATTTGACTTTGGAAGTTGCAATCGCTGCTTGAGAAATATTTCCTCCTTCCTTTTTTTTTTTTTTTTTTTCTTTTTGAGATGGAGTTTCCCTCTTGTTGCCCACGCTGGAGTGTAGTGGCGCCATCTCGACTCACTGCAACCTCCTCCTTATGCCTCAGCGATTCTCCTGCCGCAGCCTCCCGAGTGGCTGGGATTATAGGCGCCTGCCACCATGCCCAGCTAATTTTTGTATTTTTAGTAGAGACCGAGTTTCACCATGTTGGCCAGGCTGGTCTGGAACTCCTGACCTCAAGTGATCCACTGGCCTCGGCCTCCCAAGTTCTCCTTCCTTTTTTAAGAGTAAACCTTGAAATGCTTTTAAAATATGCAGCGTGTGGAATTTGGTTTGTTGGTCGGTTGGGGTTTTTTTTTAGAGAAAATGAGAGGTAGAATCGATTCTAAGTTGAACCCTGGGGACGGTGTCTCTGTGGCCACTGGCCTGTCTGGGAAAGGCAGTGAGACCCTGAGCAGGTAACCCTAGCGTTGTAAAGGTGTTCTGTAAAGGGAAGTAGGCCCGTTGCCTGGTCGGGTAGGTGCTCTGAGACTCTGACGAGGCAGGCATGCCAAGGCATTTCGTAGCTGCTCGGCCCTGGCGTGTTAGGTCGCTGAGATAGAGCAGTGTGGGGCTGGGGTGGGGGCTTGGAAGGTGCACCAAGAGACCACCCTGCTGCCTCAGAGCTCTGGGCTTCTTCTCAGCCAGCACTGCCTCTTCCTCAGAACAAATTTAATTCGGCATTTATCCAATGCCTGTTGCATGCAAGTGTCAACCTAAATCACAGAGAGATCTCTAAAAGAAAAAGGTATTTATTTTGCAGTAGAGTGTTGCAGTAGAAATATGCATGCCATGGTAAACTATGTGTGTGTTTAGGAAAGCAAAGAAAGCAAAGCTTTTTTAAAAATGAGGCAGATTGCACAATTGTTTGGCAATAATTACCTGTGGCTACGAAGAACCACAATGAAGGCGATGCCGCTTCAAGGTAGGGCAGTTGGTGGCTGGGCCACAGCAGTGCAGGACTAACGTTCTGTGGAAGATTGCCCTGGCCTTTGTCCAAGGTTGTGGGTTTTCCAGAGTCCTTTTTATTATCAGGCATGCACGTGTAAGAACCCTCTCCTCGTGGCCTTCCCCAGCTCTATTTGTCAGGGTTTTCTTAACGTTGGTGACTCCATTTCAATTCTGACAATTTTCACACAAGCTACAGTGCCTGGCCTGGGGCGACACAGACGTGAGCGAGGTTTGGTTCCTGTTGGCCAGGCACAGTGGCACACACCTATAATCCCAGCACTTTGGGAGGCCGAGGCAGATGGATCCTTTGAGCCCAGAGTTCAAGATCAGCCTAGACAACATAGGGAGATCCCCATCTGTACGAAAAATGCAAAAAAAAATTCACCATGCATGGTGGTGTGCCCCTGTAGTGAGGCTGAAATGGAAGGATCACGTTAGCCCAGGGGATCGAGAGTGCAGTGAGCCATGACTGTGCCACCACTACCTTCCAGCCTGGGAGACAGTAAGATCCTGTCTCAAAAGAAAGAGTTTGGTTCCTGCCCTGGAGAGGTTCACAATGAAATAGAAAATGAATAGCTTCGTTTAAACGAACTAAGCCAAAGCCACAAGGTTGTGAGTAGGTCTAAAAGGCCACTGCACAGGCGCAGTGAGGATGGGCTGGGACTGGAGCCCGGAGACCGGGAGCTCCGATACGGATGGATGTGCAATGCCCACAGCCCCACAGAGTCACCGGCCTCAGAGCGAGGACAGAGAGCCCTGGAACTGTGGAATCACACACCTCCTTTTGAATGTTGAGACCAAGAGAGGGAAGTGAGTGTGAAGGCTTGAGCTCCAACTTTCTTTCCTCATCTACTGGTCATCCTGTCCATCCTGCCCAATCCTGTGGTAGGGGGTGCAAGCGCAATCCTGCCCAGGAAAGTGCTGGAAGGGTAGGAAGCACCAGACAAACGTCAGGGATGGTCTGGGACGGGGAGAGGGTTCTCGTGCTTGTGTGCCTGATAGTCAGTCTGGAATAATGTGCGTGGAGCTGATTTCTCTTTTGCACGGGGCCCTGTGCTCATTAGACACTGAGGAGTCCAGCTGGCGGCTCCCTTTCCTTCTTGTTCCTCCTGCAAGCTGGGCGCTGTAGGGCTGTTGGCCCCACAGGGTCATGGGGTGTCCCTTATGCTGTGCTAAGGTGCAGGATCAGAGAAGTAAAGAGACAGGACACTGAAGAACTGGTGAAGAGCGTCTGGACTCGGGGCCACGCCACCTATGAGCGGAGACAGGCGAGGCCCGGAACTCTCAGAAGCGTCTGTATTTATTAGGTACAAGCAGGGGGAAGGGTTGTGAGGTCATCACCTATAGGCTTAGTGATAGGGCATACATAATCATGTAAGTCACAAGTGAGGGGGCCACCCCGTTAGGTCACCTGGGCAGAGAGGTGGGCCGTGCACAGTAGGGGGCTGTGCCATGTGCAGTAGTAGAGGGTCGTGTACAGAAAAGGGGTCTACCCCCATTAGGTCACCGAGGCAAGGAGGTGGGCTGTGTGCAACAGGTGTTGTGCGCAACACTTCTTATCTGGGGGCTGGAGACTTCAAAGGATTTCCAATAGAAGGATACTGTAAGCCAATGCAGTGGGAACTGACAGACTTGTGCTCTTCTCTTAAGATATTTATGGGAGGATGATTTGAACTAGCACAGAGTGAGAAAAGACTGACAGGGTGTACAGCTGCTGTGACTGGTCACACCAGAGGGGTTCTTCTTCTCCCTTGGTTATTTGCAGGATCTCAGGCCTGAAGCCTACTTTCCACAGGAACTGGATGCAAGGCACTACAACTCCTTTACCAGGAGGAGAGGCTCCTGCTCCAAGCCTGCCATACAGCGTATGCCCTTTCAGACAGAGATGCCACCGCCTGGGTCTTTGGTTCTTGTCCTGGTCTGGCTGTTTTCCCATGTACTGCTTCTGTTCTGTGACTGCTCTAGGCATTCCTCCTGCTACAAACTACTATATGGTTATATGGAAGTATTATGTAAATCCGCACTAAATGTGTCAATACAGCTCCGACTACATCCATTATATGATTATATAGAAAGATTATATGGAACTAAATATGATTATATATATAAGCTAGATATAGTAAGCAGTAAGTTATACTTCAGGCACTAATTGTGCCTGGGGTCTACACAGTTCTCCTTCCTCGGTACCCATGGGGGGTGGTACCCACAGGGCACTACCATCTTCCCTGTCACCTTTCATTCAGGGCCAGACTTCCCTCAGCACCCTCTTCTCCTGAGCCTGCACCATCTCACTTCTGTGCCTACCTCTCTCTAGAGAAGCTGCCTTCTAAGGCCACTAATGACTGGCTTGCTTCCTCCTTTTGAGACAGAGTCTCGCTCTGTCGTCCAGGCTGGAGTGCAGTGGTGCAGTCATGGCTCACTGCAGCCTCAACCTCCCAGGCTCAAGTGATCCTCCTACCTCAGCCTCCTGAGTAGTTGAGACTGCAGGTGCATGCCACCACACCTTGCAATTTTTTTGAAATTTTCTGTATAGATGAGATCTTGCTATGTTGCCCTGGCTGGTCTCAAACTCTTGGTCTCAAGTGATCCTCCTGCCTTGGCCTCCCAGAGTGCTGGGATTACAGGCACGAGCCACTGCACCAGCCGTGACTGGCCTGCTTCTAAATCCAGCAAACTCTTTCCATCCTCACGTGCTTTTGTGCCCTGCCGGTGGTCAGTGCTCCTCTGGTATTCCCTCTTGGGATTCACATCCCACCATGTCTCACATCACTTCAATCCTCCCATCCTCTCACCGGGAGGTTTGTCTGTTTGTTTTGGGAAATATACTTAAAGTAGAGAATAATATAAAAGATACCAGCTGTGTCCCTACTTCCAAGAACTGATTTTGTGGGAAGGTTAACAGTCTCCTCCTCCAAAGGTAATCATGTTCATGATTTCGGTTCGTGCCTTTCAGGTCCATTTGAAAGGCAATTTACCATGTATGCTCATAGCTTTATTCGTTTCCTGGGGCTGCCATAACAAAGTACCATGAGTTGGATGGCTTAAACAACTAAAGTTTATTGTCTCAGAGTTCTGAGGCTAGATGTCCAAATCAAAGCCTCGGCAGGGCCATGCTTTCTGAAGACTCTAACAGAGAGGATCCTTCCTGCCTCTTCCAGCTTCTGGGAGCCGCAGGAGCTCCTTGGCTTGTGGCTCCAACCTCTGCCTCTGTTCTCATGCAGCTGTCTTCTTTCCGTGTGTCTCTTCTCTGTGTCCGAGTTTCTGCCTTCTTGTAAGGTCACGAGTCTTATTTGATTAAGCCTTGCCCTACCGCAGTGCGACCCCATCTTAACTGATTACACCTGCATGGACCCTATTTCCAAATAAAATCACATTCTGAAACATTGATGTCTTAGTCCATTTGTGCTGCTAATACAAAATACTTGAGACTGGATAATTTATAAATTATAGAAATGTTTTCCTGGAAGTCCAAGACTGAGGCCCTGGCAGGCCTGGTTTCTGGCGAGGGCCTGTTCCTCATAGGTGATGCTGTCCAGCTGTCATCTCGTGGCAGAAGAGACAGAAGGGCCACAGGCAGCAGGGCACTTTCTTCAGCCTCTTTTACTAGAGCACTAGCCCAGTCACAAGAGCAGAATCACGTCCCAGAAGGCCCCACTCTTAATTCGGTCACCTTGGTGTTTAAGTTCCAACACAACTTAATTTTGGAGGTGCTCATGTATTCAAACCATAGCATTGGAGGTTAGGTCTTCAACATATTTCTGGGGGTCGCAATTCAACACATAACAGCAGTTATAGACAATATATGGGGTCATCTCAGTTCCCCATTGCTGCCTAACAAACCACCACCAAACAATCATTTAAAACAATTGTTCTGTCTAGGGTTCAGTGGGTAGCTAGGTCGGGCTGGGCAGCTCTGCTGATCTCACTCTGGCCTTTTATGCAGCTGCAGGCAGACAGCAGCTGGAACTGTTTGAGTCTCTGGAGGTGGGTGGAGTTGGAGGACCTCAGTGGGCTCTTCACTCACACATTTGGTGTTGCAGTGCTCCTTCATGTGGCCGTCATCCCCATAAGACCGTGCTCCCAGGACCCTCCACATGGCCTCCCCAGCAGGGCAGCTACACTATTTGCTAGGCAGCTCAGGGCTCCAAAGAGCATGTACCAAGAGATGAAGTGGAGGAGATGAGGCCTCTTACAGCCTAGCTGGAAGTCTCAGCATGAGTTCTCCATGTGGGTCAAGAAGGTGTAGTGCTGGTCTAGCTTCAAGGGCCAGGCAATTCCACTCTTATCTCTGGATGGGAGGAATGACAAAGAACTGTAGCTATCTTTAATCTGCAAGAGGTTTTAATATTCACATGTAACATTTTAACCCATCTTTAATTCATTCTGACTATGGCAGAAGGTAGGGCCTTTATTTTTATGTTATGGATACAGAAAGCAAATTGCCCCAATGCTATTTATGAAACAGCTCATCCTTTCTCGCCAATTTTTAAACAATCAGTTAAGGTTTTAGCTACATAAGTGTCAATTTCTGGGCCCTCTATCTGTCCAACTCATGTATTTTTCTAACCTTGGTCAACACCGCGCTGCCTTAGAGCAGGTTCCCACTCATCCTTCTCTGACAAAGTTGTGTTGACTATTCCTGAACCTTTACTCCTCCATATGAATTCTAGAATCAATGTATCTAACCTTATGAAACACATTGATGACATGTATAGTTAAATTTAGGAAGAGTGGATATCTTTATAATATTAAAATGTCCCATTGATGAACATGGTACGCCTCTCCATTTATTCAGCAGGTGTTCAAGGCTCCCCTAGAATTTTTACATTTCTTTCTACTTTTACCATCAGGAAGTTTACCACTTTCTGGAGCATGCTTTATGACTCCAAAGTTTACCCTCTGTTGCTTCCCTCACCTGAGCTGTTTGTCCATTTCTTCATCCACCTACTAAGGCTTTCTACATGGATGTCTCAATATGGCAACCCACCACATCATTCATCTGCCCTTCTCTAAATGCAAAGTCATTCATTCTTTCACCTTCTTTATAACCATATTCAGTTAATTACCAAGCCCAGCGGATTTTCCCTTCTAAATAAATCCTTCTAACATCTTCTCTCTCTTTTCCCACAGACACCCACTTGTCTGGTACCTTCCTACATCTAAGTAGTTAGAATCCACTCCTATTTGTTCTCCTTAACTGCAAGCTCCTGCCATCCCAATCACTGTCAGACTGATCTTTCACAACCACCGCCTTCTCTGCCCAGAGCCCTGCCACGGCACCCTGTGTCCTACCTCTACAAGTCCAAATCCTGCCCCTCCCACACACTCACACTTACCACCCTTTTTACCATAGCTCTACCACCTCCTTTACCCCCCATTGCCCTGTGTGTGGCTTATTTATAGGTTTGATGGTGCAGTTTCCTTCTCCAGGATGTTATCTCCATGGGGAAGAAACTTCTTCTGTGTTGTTCACCACTGTGCCTGGTGAACAGTATCTAGCACACAACGGACACTCAAGAAAGCACTGAATCGCAGAAGAATGAGTGAATTCCCCTCCCTGGTAAGGCCAGAAGCAACATCCCATAAGCATATCACGACCAGCTATTCTCCACTTCATTGCTCACTGAGTTTGCCTCACTTAAAAAGCCCTCCAACCCCTCATCTGTGCAGGTTTGGAATTCTGTCCAGGACTCAGCAATTCCATGAGGTCCAGCCCAGGCACACCCCCTTCTAATCCTCTCCCTGTGGGGAGCCCTTTCCTGCTCCTTCATCTGCGTTTCTACCACCCTGCTGGCTTCTTCTATGCAGTTTAGCCACTGACAGTGACTAACTGACTCATTTGACTTTCATCTTCTCTAGTAGTTTAAAAATTCCCTAGGGTCAGGAAGTAGGACCTAACCTCATTCGACACCTCACCCAGTGCATTGCCCCTTTCTCTGCACTTGCTAAATGTTTGAAGAAGCCTCATGAGGGCAGGAATCTTTGTGTTTTGTTTGTCTGATGTCTCCCAAGTACCTGGCCCTGGAAGGCAATTGGTGCTCAATCAATACACATTTTAATAAATTCGCTAGAGAGCTGAAACACTCACTGCTGCTTTTAGAGTCTGGGGAGGGAGGGGACTGTCCCCTGCATCTACTCCAGTGCCTGGCACCTGCAATTCACCCAGCAAGTTGGTTGAAAAAGTTAAAGGAATTTTCCAGCACTTTGAAAAACTAAACCCAGAGAATGTCTCCATATCAAATTTCAGCCACTGGTTGTAAAAATGCCTTAAAGGCTGTCAATCACCGTATTCAGACGCAGGAGGCAGTGTTGAGGAAGGAGGCAATACAGGGTTAAGAGTCTATCGAAACCAGCTACTTAGTGCCAAGTTAGATGTTTATTCTGCCTGGTTTAAACACTGGCTTAACAGGGCAATTCATTTTCCAGTTTCGTCAATGCAATGTGCTGTAAGGCCAAGAAAATTATGTTGTTCATTTTTTTAAGGAGATGCAAACTGAGAAATTCTGTGACCATTTACAGTCTCATGAAAGAAATAAGAAAATACGATTGGCCGGGCACGGTGGCTCATGCCTATAATCCCAGCACTTTGGGAGGCCGAGGCGGGTGGATCACGAGGTCAAGAGATCGAGACCATCCTGGTTAACAAGGTGAAACCCCATCTCTACTAAAAATACAAAAATTAGCTGGGCATGGTGGCACGTGCCTGTAATCCCAGCTACTCGGGAAGCTGAGGCAGGAGAATTGCTTGAACCCAGGAGGCGGAGGTTGCGGTGAGCCGAGATCGCGCCATGACACTCCAGCCTGGGTAACAAGAGCGAAACTCCATCAAAAAAAATAAATAAATAAGATGGTTTCTCTTAGATTTTGCAAAAGGGCTAAGGAGCATTTTTAGATAATTTGTTGTAGAATAACTGTCTTTTATGCTACTTTTCTCCTTTCTTAAAGACAAAATGTAGGCCAGGCATGGTGGCTCATGCCTGTAATCCCAGCACTTTGGGAGGCCAAAGCAGGTGGATCACTTGAGGTCAGGAGTTTGAGACCAGCCTGGTCAACATGGCAAAATTCCGCCTCTACTGAAAATACAAAAATTAGCCAGGCATGATGGTGGGCGGCTATAATCCCAGATACTCCCGAGGCTGAGGCACGAGAATTGTTTGAATCCGGGAAGTGGAGGTTGCAGTGAGCCGAGGTCATGCTACTGCACTCCAGCCTGGAGAACAGAGCGAGACTGGCTCGCCAAAAAAAAAACAAAAAAAAAGTATTACCCATTTATTATACACTCATTCAGCAGATAGGAACAAAGCGCCCACTCTACTAAGTCCCAACCGGAAATAGAGCAGGGAGGAAAACTGCCAGCATCCTAGGCCTCGGCACCTGCTGGGAGACAGCCAGCCAGCAAAGCACACAGCAACACGCGGGATACAGCACCCTTGGTGTTGATTAAACGCTAGATGAAGCGACGAGGAGAGGGGAGGAAGGCGGGCTGAGGCAGTGGCAGGGAGTTCCATTTTAAACAGGATGTCGACAAAGATAGAATTTCAGTGAGTGCTAGAATGAGGTAAGGACTTACATCGACAATCTGCCCGAACCGGTTCTTCTTAGATTTCAGAAACCGTTTTCATTTGATTCAACACTGGTGCCTTCCATCAATTCATTTTCTGCTTATCATAAAAATTATCGTAGGTCTTCAAAGCAAATGTAATGGAATTTTATAGGAAAGGAAATAAAGTGACTACAGGTTTCAAAAGGCAGATTTCGGGTATAAAGACGCTGAGTAGCTGGGACCACAGGTGTGCGCCACCAGCCCAGCTAATTTTTGTATTTTTAGTACAGGTGGGGTTTCACTATGTTGACCAGGCTGGTCTCGAACTCCTGGCCTCAAGTGATCCACCCACCTCAGTCTCCCAAAGCGCTGCGATTACAGGCATGAGCCACCGTGCCCGGCCAAAATGGTAAATTTTTCATTAGTGTTGTTTTGCAGTGGCTAGGTCTTTGCAAACCTACCCCCGAAGTCCAAGGAACCCGATAGGCTGAAGAAAGAGGCTAATATATCCCATTTCTTAGAAAGAAACATTTAGGGTTGGGTGGGATGGCTCATGCCTGTAATCCCAGCACTTTGGAGGCCGAGTGGGTGGATCACCTGAGGTCAGGAGTTTGAGACCAGCCTGGCCAACATGGTGAAACCCCATCTCTACTAAAAATACAAACATTAGCTGGGTGTGGTGGCGCACGCCTGTAATCCCAGATACTCAGGAGGCTGAGGCAGAAGAATTGCTTGAATCTGGGAGGCAGAGGTTGCAGTGAGCTGAGATCACACCATTACACTACAGCATGGATGATAAGAGAGAAACTCCGTCTCAAACAAACAAACAAAAAGGGAACATTTGATAAGGACCGACAAACAGAAGCCATGTCTGTGCCTTGGGTGCCCTTACCTGCCAGAGGCAGGCCTTCCGTACTGCAGGAACAGGGTGAGTCAGAGGGGATGTGCAAGGCAATCGGAGGACGATAACATCAAGGTTGTTTTGACCTAGAGCCGGATTTACAGTAAGAACCTGCTCCTTACTCAGGGAACAACAGATAAACCGGAAATCCTAGAGGCCTTCCCAGAACTGGGGTTAGTCAGAAGTCAATCCGGCAGATTCGTGTTCCAGATGGAGCTGCTTTAGCCTCCGTATGTATATTTCGCACCCCCCAAAAAGTTAAACCCAACCAACAACAGAGACGTTCTTCCCTCAGTAAGTTTCTGATCAATAACGAGGCACAGCAAACTGTGTAGAAAGCGTGACAACCACAGATAAGGAAAGCACGCGCGCAGTCCTGACGCCATCGCCCCTCTGACGTTCGTTCATGGGGGTCGCCCGCACATTCCGTTTTATTCAAAGGGGTGCTGGAATGGGTGGCGGGAGAGCATCTGCTGTTAGCTCCGGCCAGTGCTGGAGGCTTCAGCCCACAGCTGGGGGCGGAGAGAGGGCCCCGCACTGGGAGCCGGGACTCGTTAATGGCCTCAAGGACAGCTTGGAGCGTAGAAAGCCTGTCTGGGTCTGCTGACATTTTAACTATAATTTTATATGAGAATTTATATTAAATCACCAAAATGGGGGATCCAGGACTCTGTCCTCTTTACGGGGCTGCTGGGCACACTGACTCACAGAGAGACGATGAGCAGTAAACGCCCACTCACAGGTGGGAGAAACGCGAGGGAGACCACGTGGAAACTGCTTCTCCTGCTTAAAGATCAGCAAGGCTGTAACGCGGGTCAGGGAGACAGCCGTATTTCAGTGGGACCTGAATAATGTCCCATTGTATGTTCGTATATTGCTTAATAGTTTTAGAAAATCTCTTGTTCTGCGGCACTAGCCTGCTCTGCCCATCCCGAAAGTGAGTCGCGCCTGAGGGAATTCTGGGCCCCTCTGTCGGAGGAAGCCCGTTGCCTTTTCTTTACGACCCAGCACTGAGCACAGGGCTCGGAATACTAGAAGAAATAAACACATCTTCTAAAAACAGTGAAAAACAGAACATAACCAAATGCGCGTGTTATTATTCACGGCACGAGTGTCTTAGAGAATACAGGTGTTGAGGGCTGAATTGAGTCCCCCTAAGATTCATGCTGAGTCCCTCACCCCCAGCACCGCAGACTGAGCCTGAGCTTGAAGAGGGGGCCTTGAAAGGGTGATTGAGTTAAAATGAGGTCACTGGAGAGAGTCCTAATCCAATGTGACTGGTGCGTTTATAAGAACTAATTAGTGTCAAAACGCGCGCTCTGAATGAGGAAACCCCCAAACGGGCTTTGTGTGAGCAACATGGCTGTTTATTCACCTGGGTGCAGGCGGACTGAGGCCGAAAACGGCGTCAGAGGAGGTGGTGGGATAGGAGTTGGTTTTATAGGTTTGCGGTGAAGAGTGGAGAGTTGCAGAAGTAACTACAGGGTGGTTTTTAGCAAGCTGGGAGAAGGTTGTAGGTTTGCAAGCTGGGAGGGGGTCGTAGGGTGTGGAGTCAGGAGGCTGACCAAGGTCGGTTACCAAGTCCAGTGGCCTTGTCAACTGGAGCAGGAATAAGGAGCAGGAGAGACCATCTAAGCAGGCGCCACAGGGGTCCATCGTTTTCTTCGTCTTTTCATGGTCTTTCAGCTACTTTAGATTTTCCAGGATCTCATCTGGAGTGTCTGTGCAGGTCACAGAGGTTAACAGGGCATCCATGGGGCCGCCAGTCGGCCTAAAAGACCTTACAGTTAGGACACAGACACACAGACCAAGGGGCAGCCACGTGAGGCCTCTCGTGAGTGGGAAGGTGAACCCGCCAGGCCGACACCTTGACCTTAGACTTCCCGCCTCCAGAACTGCGAGAAAACAGATGTCTGTTGTTGAAGCTGATATAGGAGTTAAGAAGATAGTAAGGGCTTGGGAGTCCCCGATAAGGCTTTTCTTTTTAATGAAAAGCAGCCCCAAATCATTTTCTAACAAAGAGCAGCCTGTAAAGTGGAGCTGCAGACATAGGCGAGCAGGCTGGGAGCTTGCCCGCGTGGACGCCCACAGGAACGAGGGACTAGAGGTGTTCAACGCGGTGGCTCCATCTTCCCTTCTCTGCTAGCCACATGTAAGGAGCAGATAAAATGGCACTGATCAACTGGAAAGCCCGTTTGCATAATAAGATTAGGGTGGGGTAAGCAGCCTTCCTGGCACGCTGTGTGAACATCATACGTAATCGAACCAGTCTGTGAGCCCTGTGTAAGTCAGACACCGCCTCCTCAAACTGGACTATAAAACCAGGCACATTCACCACCAGCTGGTCTCTTCTGCTTGGAGATCCCTTTTCTGCCTTTTAAACCTCCACTCCATAATTAAAAAAGAAAAAAAACCTCCACTCCTAAACTCCTTGTGTGTGTCCGTGTCCTAAATCACGACGCCGAACCCCAGGGTACATACCGCAGACAACGTAGCTGGTTCAAAGCCACCAGGTCTGGATGCTTTGCTGTGGTAGGGCCGGCACACTAGGGGGAAGAAAGGCCCCAGTCCTTGTTCCCAAGGAGGTGGCCGTCCAGCTGTGGGAGAATCAAACATAAAGACCCACATGCATCATGAGACAGATGTGTGGACAAGCGTTGGGACATAAAAGGCATCCCGTGTGGTCCACGCTGGCAGGGGCTGAAGTCAGAGAAAAGGGAGAGGGGGTGGGTGACATTCCCAGCACCCAGTAATGCTCTATGAATATTTGTGGACTGAATGAGTCTGAAAACTCAAGCTGGAGTCAGTGAGGAATACAAAATCAAGAAATGTACAAAGTAAGAAGTGTCTGGGCGCGGTGGCTCACACCTCTAATCCCAGCACTTTGGGAGGCCGAGGCGGGTGGATCACCTCAGGTCAGGAGTTCAAGACCAGTCTGGCCAACATGGTAAAACCCCATCTCTACTAAAAATACAAAAATTAGCTGGACATAGTGGTGGGTGCCTGTAGTCCCAGCTACTCAGGAGGCTGAGACAGGAGAATTGCTTGAACCCAGGGGGTGGAGGCTGAGTAAGCTGAGATCAGGCCACTGAACTCCAACCTGGGTGAGACAGAGTGAGACTGCATCTCAAAAAAATGAAAATAAAAATAAACTATGGGGAAGAATAAAGAAGGAACTGCCTACATTTAGAGGGGAGGTAGAAGAACAAAAGAGGAAAATACGTAACTATTTAAAAACCTTCTTAATGTCAAGTCTTTCCGATCCTAGAAACGTGGGGCTTGTGTGAGGGGCGGGCCCTGCTCTCACTCTGTTATGCTTTGTGAATGTTTTCAAAAGCGCTGTAGACACAGCGATGCTTAGAACTGGGGGAGGCTGGTCCTCCTGGAAGATGTTTGCTGAGGACCCCGCGGACAGAGAAGCAGAAACAGGAAGAGAGCCTGGCTCAAAGTGCAGACGATGGGCATCTCAGACGCTGGATGGAAATAAGTGAGGCCGAGGGAGCACAATTGCTGGCTGCCCTGCTGAGCACATGTGCCCTCTTGGAGCAAGAGCAGATGCCTGGTGGGGCAGCCAATGGGAGATGGATGGATAGACAGGGCCCTCAGCCTGCGGGATGGGACCCGGGACCATTTGTGAGATAAACCCAGGTATCAGCCCAGGGCAGAGGCTCCCAGCTGACCTTAAAACAGAGCAGCCTGGCTCCACCCAGCACTTCTTCAGCAGACCTGGGCTGGGGTCAGAGAACTGGCATTTCTAAGATGTTCCCAGACTGAGTGACCCAGAGGAAAAGCAGCCTGGCTACTGGGTTTCAAGACCTGAAGAGTTCTGAGAGAAATGGGCCACACCCTAAGGACCCAAAGTCTTAAAAGACAGCTGAAGAGGTGCCGGTGAGTTCAGGAGCATCCTGGTGAAGCCTGGGGCTTGGAAGGAAAAGGGGTGTTTACACCAGGGGGGCAGAGAGCAAGGAGCGGGGAGAGGAGCCAGGGCAGCCCCCAAACCTAAGCCCGAGTCCGGACCCTGCCTCTGATGAGGAGCATGCCACTGCGCTGACCCCTCCAGCTTTCTTCTTTTTTTGAGACAGTCTCACTCTTGTCGCCCAGGCTGGAGTGCAATGGCGCAATCTGGGCTCACTGCAACCTCCGCCTCCTGGGTTCAAGCGATTCTCCTGCCTCAGCCTCCTGAGTAGCTGGGATTATAGGCACCTGCCACCACGCCTGGCTAATTTTTGTATTTTTAGTAGCAACGAGGTTTCACCATGTTAGCCAGGCTGGTCTCAAACTCCTGACCTGAGGTGATTCGTCCACCTCGACATCCCAAAGTGCTAGGATTACAGGCATGAGCCACCGCACCAGGGCAGCCTCCTTTCTTTGTCCCTTGAAGCCCCTCAAAGTCCTTCCTGAGACACGTCCCCTCCCAAGGCACTCCCTGGTCCTTGAGACTTGAAGATCAGTCAAGAAGCAAGGCAAGGAGCGAGGGGATCACTGTAGTTCAAGAGATGGCACCAAAGACGTTGTACAAAGAGGGCGGGAAGATGTCCACGTGTCTGCGGCAGGCCTTCTGCACCAGTGAGGGATGCTGCAGGCAAAACGCAGGGCAGATGGCAAGAGGGTCCCTACCCAGCAGCAGCACCCAGCGGTGCCCGACATAGCCGACCCACCGTCGGTGTTCTGTGAGTCCATGCCATCTGCATCAGGCAGGGCGCCGATGGCAAAGCCTCGTGTGTCCACCCTGCATTGCAGGATCTACTCCTGCAGTGCGGCCAGCAGAGATGGAGGAAGGCAGTTCTCCCAAGAGTGGGGAGGGGGGCTCTTGGGAAGCCCTTCACTCCAAGGCACACTCATGGTTTTGTTACCAGACCAGCTGAAGAATTCAAAGTAGCCCCTAAGAACTGGAACTGCCCGGGCCATGCTATAGTAATGGCTAAGCTAACTTAAGAGCCACCCAAAAAAAAGAAAAGAGAAAAAAGTGAAAAGGTGACTGATGTCAGATGTAAAGCCACAAGGATAACACCGCAACGTCGAGACCTCCAAAACGACAACTTCCTGTTAGCCGTCCAGGACCTTACCCAGGACCTAAGGGGTTCTGCCGTTTTTAGTTTAAGGCAGTCGAATGGCTACATTATTAAAACAGGTCTTATTTTATGACCCTAGTCATCGACAAGAGGCACTTTCTGTTGTTGTTGTTGTTGTTTTTGAGACAGAGTCTGGCTCTGTCGTCCAGGCTGGAGTACAGTGGCGCAATCTGGGCTCACTGCAACCTCCACCTCCCAGGTTCAAGCGATTCTTCTGCCTCAGCCTCCAGAGTAGCTGGGATTACAGGCATGCACCACCACGCCTGGCTAATTTTTGTATTTTTAGTAGAGATGGGGCTTCACTCTGTTGGCAAGGCTGGTCTGGAACCCTGACCTCAGGTGATCCGTCTACCTCAGCTTCCCAAAGTCCTGGGATTACAGGTGTGAGCCACTGCACCCGGCCGACAAGAGGCACTGTCACCTTGAGTTAACAAAAGGAAAAGAGAAACCTCTTGAAGACAAACAATAGATAATCGGGTGAAAGATGGAGGAGTCCTCCCCACGTCTGTAACTCCTGGGAAACAGAGGCCCTGTGTCCCTCGTGAGGGCACGCCCAGTGTTCACCATCCCCACACTCAGCTGGAGACACAGACCCACCCAGAGGGACTGCATTGCTTCCTCTCCATGTGGGTACTTGCTCTCCAGCTGAATTCCACTTTGATTTCATCAGTGAGGGTCAGTTCAATTGGATAGACTGCAAGCTCTTTTCAGAATGCAAAGGAGGATTACGCTATGAGAGATGGAATCATTTACTTTACAATACAGCACTTTACTAAGAGAAATTTCCTCCACAATTAGGGTTTTACCTACTTCTATGGGATGCAGCGAATGTCATTTTCTAGAATGGATCTAAAGTGCTGGAAGAAAAGAAACGAGTCACATCCACTTAAAAACCATATAAAAATCAAATTGAAATATGACGTTTGACATCTTCATAACACAAAGGAATAAGGAAAGAAAATAAAGAACTAAATTTAGTTTCTTTAGAGATAAACACTAAAATGAAATGATAGCACAACTGTAATTGCAAATGAATTTTAATTAAATGGTAGCAAGACTAAATCAGCTAATGGTTCAGAAGCAAAGATGTCCTTTTTTATGGTTTAAATTGTGCCCTCCTCCAAAAAAAGATACTTTGAAATCCTACCTCCCATATGTCAGAGTATGGAAATAGGTTTTTACAGGGCAATCAAGGTACAATGAGGTCATTAGGGTGTCCTTCAATCCAATAGGACGGGCGCCCTTACTGAAGGGAGGGATTTGGACACAGCCACACTGAGAGGAAGACGCCATCTACCAGCCTGGCACCCTGAAGTTACCCGGAGCGGGATGGGCTGGACAGAGGCTCCCACACAGCCTCGGCAGGAGCCAACCCTGCTGACACCTCAAGGGCTGGGAGACAGGGCCTTGACATTGTTCTCAGCCACCCAATTGGCGGTCCTGTGTTTCAGCAGCCTCTGAGAACTAACATGCCCTTAAAGACCCAGAGGATTTAGCAAAGCATGGTGGCACATGCTCGACGTGCACCAAAATTGTCCAGAAGTAGTCTTACTTGTTAGAAAAGCCAAAATCCCTCACCAACTGTACATGGATTCTGATAGGGCAATAGAAGAATATATTCCAAACGTGAAGTATGAGACATCAGACTTAGGTTTGCTGCAGAATTTTACAAATCTCAAGGATGCTAAGCAATCAGCCACTATAATTCTTCCATCAATTTTAGCAGAGGAATTTACTCCCATCTCCTACACAGAGCCACACAGATGTCACAGACTGGCTCACACTGCACAGAGAACCCCCAAACTTGCAGACAGGGACCACTCTTTAACCAAGACCTGAAGTGACTACTTACACATTAGGGGAGCAAATGAGACTGAAGATCTATTCATTGGAAGATCTATTCATCAGACCTAACCCTTACGATAGCCTTGGGAAGTCAGCTTTGCCTTCCAGCCTTACAGAAGAAACCGGTCATGAGAGGTGACATCCCCCACCAAAAACACCAGGCAGGAGCCACACAGCTGAGCTGCAATTCCCACAGGCTCCACGGGTCCAAGCTGCCCACCAGCCCCTGGACAAGAACCCCAGCAGTCCAGAGAGGACAGAGACAGCACAGTCCTTTATCTTTCCTTCAGCAGTGGCATCACCAGGAATTGGTGTGCAAAACTGTCCCATATTATAAGATGTTCAGTGTCGCTGTGCTTCACACATCCGTGTACTTTCAGGTGGCTCCAGTGCCCTCAGCAAATCCATTATGCTGGACTCAGGGGCATTTTTTCTACTTTTGAGCAAAAAGTGTATCTGGCTTCAGCATGACTCAAAACCAGAATTTGAAGCAATGCATCTGCTGCTACTAAATTTAAGTCTGCTGCTACTCTCACAACCTGCAGGGTAAGGAACGCATTTCTTCGCCGGACGGGATGCCTTCCCCAGGGGCTACCATCTGCTCTTCCAGCCTCTTCCTGACGCACACGCAACTTCTGAGTGGCTCCCAAATGCAGGCTGACGTCACCAGGTGCTGATTCTGATCCTCACCCTCCCACCCTCCAAGCCAGCCCTGACCTCTGAGCCCCGCTGCCCAGCAAGCTGCTTCATTCTGTGGAGCCTCTGAGGATGCTCCGTGGTGACGTCGCTGACAGGATCATCTGGCCCTGGGCTCCTTTTTCATCCTTCATTGGTTCACAGGTCAGCTTCTCCCGCTGGATGGAGAACTGCAGAGATGGCCAAGCTGAGCCCTCGCCGTCACTGCAGGGAAGAGCTGAGTCAGATGAGAGTGGGGAGGCCAATGTCCTTCCCCAATGTCACCAAATGTCAAATAGGAAAGTTCACCGGGAAGGAAGCAGTGGGGGCGAAACCACCACAGGGCGACCTGTAGGCTCGCAGACAGAGGCCCCCATTCCCCGACACAACCACCCCTCTCCTTTCCTCCCTTCCACATGCCCCAGGGGTCATCGCAGCAGCTGGGTGTCCCGCTGCCCATTTGTCCGTCCCCCCACCCGCTCTGAAGCCCTGCTCCTCCACCGCAGCCCCTGAAACCAGCTTCACCGGCGACCTTGGCGTGGCCCCATCTCACGGTTGCTTTAGTCTTTCATCTATTCACGGTCTTGTACCCTGTTTCCTGCTTCCTTCTTTTTGAAAATCTATCCTGGGCCTTCTCAACCCACGTGACGACAGGGTCCTCTACCTCCCCGGGGATAGCCCCTTGATCAAGTGGATTTGCTTCTTAAATAAACTCCACAGACACTTGCCACGTGCCTGCCAGTTTTCATCTCTGTGCTGAAATGTTGGTTACATATAAAGTTGTCCACATTTCCCCCAGTGATTCAGGAGGCTGAGGCGAGTTGGGGGAAATCACTTGAAACTAGCCTGGGCAACATAGCAGGATGCAGTCTCCACAAAAGATTTAAAAGTTAGCCAGGCATGGTAGCATGCGGTCCAGCTACTCCAGAGACTGAGGTGGAAGGGTCACTTGAGGCCTTGACTTTGAGACTGCAGTGAGCCAAGATCACACCACTGCACTTCAGCCTGAGCAAAAGAGCCAGATTCTGTCTCTCTTTTTATTTTATTTTATTTTATTTTGTTTTTGAGATAGTCTGGCTCTGTTGCCCAGGCTGGAGTGCCATGGCGTGATCTCAGCTCACTGCAACCTCTGCCTCCCAGGTTCAAGCAACTCTCCTGCTTCAGCCTCCCGAGTAGCTGGGACTACAGGTATGCGCCCCCATGCCCTGCTAATTTTTGTATTTTTAGTAGAGACGGGGTTTCACCATATTGGCCAGGCTGGTCTTGAACTCCTGACCTTATGTGATCCTCCCCCCTCGGCCTCCCAAAGTGTTGGGATTACAGGCGTGAGCCACCATACCTGGCCAACTCTATCTCTTAAAAATTTGTCTATATGTCTATATTTCCTTGGAATATAACTTTTGACCCACAAAACAAACGTTCAAAAAGACTTGTATTTTTGAGATCTGAAAAATAAGAAATAATGACTCTAATGCTTCTCCAAAGAAACCACGACTCAAGAGGTAACAGTCGCGGTCACCGGAGCTCTCAAGCAGCCGTTTGGCCTAATCTCATAGTTCCTGGCCGCGTGCAGTGGCTCACACCTGTAGTCCTAGCACTCTGGGAGGCTGAGGTGAGAGGATCGATTGAGCCCAACAGTTCAAAGACAGCCTGGTCTATATACTGAGACCTTGTCTCTGTTTTTTTTTTTTTTTTTTTTTTAATTAAAAAAAGATTTTGTAATCCTGGTATGTTTCTCAAATTGCATCATCCTGAGGCTTGGGGTCATTAGAGGAAGATCAGGATGTCCTGCATGCAAACAGAGGCTGGCAGCGGCCAACCCCAAAGTGCCCCCTCGAAACCTGCACCCATAGCGACCTTGCTGAGCGTTAGATCTGAGGATGGGGATGGGCTCCAGAAGCCCGCACCACCCATGCAATCCACACACATAGCGTTAGATCCGAGGATGGGGATGGGCTCCAGAAGCCCGCACCACCCATGCAATCCACACACATAGCGTTAGATCCGAGGATGCGGATGGGCTCCAGAAGCCCGCACCACCCATGCAATCCACACACATAGCGTTAGATCCGAGGATGCGGATGGGCTCCAGAAGCCCGCACCACCCATGCAATCCACACACATAGCGTTAGATCCGAGGATGGGGATGGGCTCCAGAAGCCCGCACCACCCATGCAATCCACACACATAGCGTTAGATCCGAGGATGCGGATGGGCTCCAGAAGCCCCCACCACCCATGCAATCCACACACATAGCGTTAGATCCGAGGATGGGGATGGGCTCCAGAAGCCCACACCACCCATGCAATCCACACACATAGCATTAGATCCGAGGATGCGGATGGGCTCCAGAAGCCCGCACCACCCATGCAATCCACACACATAGCGTTAGATCCGAGGATGGGGATGGGTTCCAGAAGCCCCCACCACCCATGCAATCCACACACATAGCTTGTCAGTGTTCCCCATTCTCCCGCGGGCAGGGTCAGACTGCCTCCCAGAAGGCCTGAATGTCTGCGCTCAGGGATGGAGAAGCGAGAGAAAGAGAGGCTGGCGGTAGTGGCAATAAGATGGGCTCCTGGAGGTGACAGGGAATCCGAGACCATGCAAGAGCTGGAGAATTTGAACTCGGGCCGGGGGGGGCTCTTACAAACATGGACACGGAAGGGAAATGCCCCTGAAAATATGCGTGCGAAAACAAAACACTACTTCCTGTAGGAATTAGTACAAGTGCTGACTATCGATGTAGAAACGTACTCCATGTTTCGTAATACATTAAGTGAAAAGAGTAAGTACTTCTCAACAGGTGAACATGAAGATGTACTTTACATAACAATAAGAAATAGAATTTTATTATTATTTTATTTTATTTGAGATGGAATCTCGCTGTGTCACCCGGACTGGAGTGCAGTGGCATGATCTTGGCTCATTGCAACCTCCGCCTCCTGGGTTCAAGTGATTCTCCAGCCTCAGCCTCCAGAGTAGCGGGGATTATAGGTGCGTGCCACCACACCCAGCTAATTTTTGTATTTTTTCATAGAGAGGGTTTTGTCATGTTGGGTAGGCTGGTCTCAAACTCCTGACTTCAGGTAACTGTTTACCTCAGCCTCCCAGAGTGCTGGCATTACAGGCGTTAGCCACTGGGCCCGGCCATTATTATTTATTTATTTTGAGAAGAGTCTGGCTCTGTTGCCCAGGCTGGAGTGCAGTGATATAATCACAGCTCACTCCAACTCCTAAGCTGAAGCAATCCTCCTGCCTTAGCCTCCAAGTAGCTGGGACCATAGGTGTTTGTCACCATGCCCGGCTTATTTTTAAATTTTTTGTGGAGACAGGGTCTCGAATTTTTGCCCAGGTTGATCTCGAACTCCTGGCCTGAAGTGATCCTCCCACCTCACCTTCCCAAAATGCTGTCATTACAGGCATTGAGCCACTGCCAAAACAGAATTTTTAAAACAAACAAAATTATTCATAGTAGAAAAGGTTAGATGAACAGAGATGGTTGACAGTTCTTATCTAGGCATAGTGAGATTTGGCTCATCCATGTTTCCTTTTTTCTACATTAAACATGTATTACTTTTATCATTTAAACAAAAATTAAAGTTGGCAGGACGAGGTGGCTCATGCCTGTAATTTCAGCATTTCGGGAGGCCCAGGTGGGAAGATCACTTGAGGTCAGGAGTTCAAGACCAGCCCGGGCAACACAAAGGAATCCCATCTCTACAAATAATACAAAAATTAGCCAGGTGTAATGGTGCACATCTGTAGTCCTAGCTACTTGAGAGGCTGAGGTGGGAGGATCACATGAGCCCAGGAGATGGAGGTTGCAGTGAGCAAAAATCACACCACTGCACTCCAGTCTGGGTGACAGAGCGAGACACTGTCTCAAAAAAAAAGTTATGTTTATATGTCTATGTGTGTGTACACATGTATATACATAGATGATAGATAATCAATAAACACACAGATGAAAAGATGATAAATAATAGAAATGTTGGGGAAAAGAGGCAGAGAGTAAGTTTAAAAAATAAATTTTCTTTTGGCATAGTCTCGCTCTGTCATCCAGGCTGCAGTGCACAATGTTAGCTCACTGCAACCTCCTCCTGCTGGGTTCAGGTGCTCCTCCTGCCTCAGCCTCCCAATAGCTGGGACTACAGGAACGTGCCACCATGCCCAGCTATTTTTTTGTATTTTTGGTAGAAACAGGGTTTCACCATGTTGGCCAGGCTGGTCTTGAACTGCTGGCCTCAAGTGATCTACCTGCCTCGGCCTCCCAAAGTGCTGGGATTACAGGCATGAGCCACTGCATCTGGCCAATTTTTTTAAATTTTTGTAGAGATGGGTTTTCTCTGTGTTGTCCAGGCTGGTCTCAAACTCCTGAGCTCAAGTGATCCGACTGCCTCGACTTCCCAAAGTACTAGGATTACAAGCATGAGCCACCACACGGGGCCCTCATGAAGTACAGTTTGCCCTAAAAATTCTCTGTGCTCTTCCTATCCATCCCTCCCTCCCCCAAACCCTGGCACACCCTTATATCCTTTTATGGTCTCCATAGTTTTGCTTTTTCCAGAATGTCATATAGTTGGAATCATACAGTACATAGCCTTTTCTGATGAGACTTTTTCACTTAAAAGAAAACTTTTGAATTCTTTATTTTCTCTAAAGTTCTGCAACGACGGTTCAGCAAAATCTTTTCTTAATTCAATGTGGCATATATTTGGATATGCACAGAAAAGGTATGGGATGTGAATACCAAACTGTAGAGGGACAGGTGCACACCACCATGCCCAGCTAGTTTTTGCATTTTTTGATCAGCAACCATCATCTCTGAAGGAATGAATGGGAAGGGATTCCTTTAGGTCACTCTGTGGTGAGGAGTCCCAAACTCTTCCTCCAGGAGGGATGTCTGGGTGCTCTGGCGCCAGGTCCACTGGGTCTGAGTTACAGCCACTCACGGGCGTGAGTTCATGATGACCTCAGCCCACTGCTGTAGACCGAGAATGGAAATAGACACCGGGAGTTTGGAGCACATGGAGATGGGGCCAGTGGGTGGAAGGAAGAGCAACTTGGGCAGCTGCTCATCCCTGCCCCAGCAGAAGTGAGAGCGCGACGCATCGCCAGGCCACTTGCCATGGGCTGGCTCGTGTCCCTCAGAAGATATGATGAAGTCCTAATGCTAGTGCCTCAGATCGTGGCTCATTTGGAAAGAGAGTTGTTGCAGATATAACTAGTTTTGTTTGTTTGTTTGTCATGTAGTCTCGCTCTGTCACCCAGGCTGGAGTGCAGTGGCACTGTCACAGCTCACTGCATCCTCAACCTCCTGGGCTCAAAGGATGCCCTGCGTCAGCCTCCCAAGTAGCTGGGACGACAGGCATGTACCACCAAGCCAGGCTAAATTTTTTAATTTCTGTAGAGACGGGATCTCACTATGCTTCCCAGGCTGGTCCCCAACTCCTGGGCTCAAGCGATCCTCCCACCTTGGCCTCCCAAAGAGCTGGGATTACAGGCATGAGCCACCACACTCCAACCGGTAATTTTCTTTCAAATTACATATACAGTTACAACCACATTAGACTGTGTTATAATTTTTGCTTCAAACATCGGACGTAGTTTAGAAAACACAAAAGGAGAAGGGAGGTCTGCTGCGTTTGCCTTAATTTCTGCTCACCGTGCTCCTGTTTCCTTGTGGGTGTTCCAGGATTCCTTTCATTAAACGACTATTTCTGTGGGGAGAACCTCCTTGCGCCGTCACTTAGGGTGGTAGCTTGGCCGGTAACCAACTCTCCCTCCTTCCTTCATCTGAAAATGTGCTGATTTCTCTTTCATTCCTGGAGCATATTTTCATGGGGTCTAGGACACTGGACTCTTTTCTTTCAGCACTTGAAACATGTGTTACCACTTCCTCTGGCCTTCGTGGTTTCTGGTGAGAATTCTGCTGTCATTTGAGCTGTTTTTCTCCTGTAAGTCAAGTGCCATTTCTCTCTCATTGATTTCAAGATTACCCCCTTGTCTCAAGCTTCTGGAAGTGTAATTATGCTGTGTTGGGTTTCTTTGGATTTATCACGTTCGGGTTCACTCAGCCCCTGGGTGTGTAGGTTTGTTTTTAGCCAAAGGTGGGATGTTCTCAGTCACTATTTTTCGAGCATCGTAAAGCCCTGCCCCGCTGCTCCCGCCTCGTCCCAGGACTCTGGAACTCCAGGGTTGCCTGTTGTTAGAGTCCCACAGGTCCCCAATGCGCTGTTCACTTCTCTCTCTTTCCAGTATGTTTTCTCCTTTCTTCAGATTGGGTAATTTCTACTTTTCTATCTTTAAGTTCACTGATTCTTTCCTCTATCCCCAGCCCCTCTGTTCTGCTATTGAGTTCATAAATTACATTTTGAATTTTGGTTACTGGATTTTTCAGTTCTAAAATTTCTATCTGCTTCTTCTTTATAACTTCTATTTCTTTGCTGGGACTGATGTTCCATTTATTTCAAAAAATCCTTTTCAGGCAGTCCAACACCTGTCTTCCAGAGCGGGCACCTGCTCATGGTTTTCTTCATTCGCGTGCAGTGTTTCGTGGTCTGGGCGTGTGCGTGGTCTGGGCGTGTGCGTGGCTGTCTGTCGAAAGCTGTGCACTTGCACATCGCGTTATGAGAATCTGGATGTCAACCAGGCCTTGTCTTGTGGCTTCTCCTGAAGCTGCCCCGTCGCGGGGAATGGAGGACACACACAGCTGCCTCCCAAGGTGGGGGTTACAAATCCAGGGTCCTCACCTGGGCTCCATGGCCACCAAGAAACGGTTCCCTGTTGCTGGCCAGTGTGTGGCCACTCCCAGCATGGCCTCCGCTGACACTGCAGGCTGGCGGCTCATGACTGCCTGGCAGAGGTGACAGTCCTGGCTCCCCACTTGGCCTCCTCTGACGCCACCCCAGCAGGTTGGGGTGGGGGTGGGGGCCTGGGGGCCCAGCCGCAGCCTGGGGAGGGTGGAGGTCTTGAAGTCTAGGCTCACCTCTTGGCCTTCTCCGGCACAGGTGGAGGTGGGGCCACGCGGTTTCCGTGGTGTTTGGCTGCGGCAGAGCGCTAATTGTCTGCGTTTTCTGTCCCACTAGTGCCCCTCTCCTGGGGCTTGGGTTTCAGAGCTGGCTTTGGGGGCTCTCACTGACTGTGTCCCTTGGCCTCTCCTGGGGCTTATGTTTCGGAGCTGGCCTTGGGGGCTCTTACTGACTGTGTCCCTTGGCCTCTTCTGGGGCTTGGGTTTTGGAGCTGGCTTTGGGGGCTCTTACTGTGTCCCTTGGCCTCTCCTGGGGCTTATGTTTCGGAGCTGGCTTTGGGGGGCTCTGACTGTGCCCCTTGGCCTCTCCTGGGGCTTATGTTTCGGAGCTGGCTTTGGGGGGCTCTGACTGTGCCCCTTGGCCTCTCCTGGGGCTTATGTTTCGGAGCTGGCTTTGGGGGGCTCTGACTGTGCCCCTTGGCCTCTCCTGGGGCTTGTGTTTCAGAGCTGGCTTTGGGGGCTCTTACTGACCATGTCCCTTGGCCTCTCCTGGGGCTTGTGTTTCAGAGCTGGCTTTGGGGGCTCTTACTGACTGTGTCCCTTGGCCTCTCCTGGGGCTTGTGTTTCGGAGCTGGCTTTGGGGGCTCTTACTGACCATGTCCCTTGGCCTCTCCTGGGGCTTGGGTTTCGGAGCTGGCCTTGGGGGCTCTTACTGACTGTGTCCCTTGGCCTCTTCTGGGGCTTGGGTTTTGGAGCTGGCTTTGGGGGCTCTTACTGACTGTGTCCCTTCGCCTCTCTGGATTGCTGCTTCTTCAGCACCAAGGCTGGGATACAAGGAGCAAAGAGAAAACCCGGAGCAGACACCGGCATGTCCTGGGTCCACCCCGAGGTCCTGGCAACTGCCTTCTCCTCTCCAGCTTTCAGAGCCTCCTCAGGATCATTTTCTGTGGAATGCCTTGCAGGGGGCCGTGAGGGGTGGGGGGGGCCTTGCAGGCGTACTCGGTGGGACCACTTTATCTTCGGCTACAGCGATTTTTTGAGGTAGATACTATTATCTCTATGTGTGCTAGGGCCACCGTAACAAAGTCCCATAGGCTGCGTGACTTAAAACCAAGAAGTGTCTGGTCCCACAGGTCTGAAATCAAGGCACCAGCAGGGCCATGCTTCCCCTGAAGCCTGCAGGGGAATTCCACGCCTCTTTCTAGTCCTGGTGGCTCCTGGTCACACTCCCAGCCTGCAACACGTCCCTCTGCTATCTACCTTCACACCTGCCTTCTCCCATCTGCACCCTCACACGGCCTCCTCCTGTAAGGACACATGGGGTCAGCGGCTCACCCACCCCAGCATGACCTCGGCTTAACCAATTACATCTGCAACGAGCCAATCTCCAAACAAGGGCATGTGCCAAGGTCCTAGAGGCTGAGATAGCAGGACATCTTTTTTGGGGGACACACATCATACTAAAAAGCAGAAGAGCTGGGACCTGAGGGGAGACCTTCCCCACTTCTGCTCATTAGTTTATCCCACTCAACATCTCCGGGACTCACCTTCCTCAGCCAAATAATGTTTTAAAATACAAATGAATCCATAAGAGAAGGGAGGTCTTGGAGGTCATGCCAATGGATGAGTATTACAGGCTGATTTTTCTTTCTTTTGGATAACTCCTTTTTTACATGCACATCAGAGCTGATTTACCACAGCGATTTAGTTAGGTAAAGGATCATTTCACTACAGGAGTTTGCAAACTGTGGGAAGTCGAAAAGTTCCTTTTTAAAGTTTCCTTTCTTGTTAAAGAATAAGTGTGCTAATAATTTTGTGAAGTCCTATCCTCTGTAGCTATTAGACATGCCATGCTTACAGGCACATAGTACATTCTGTGTCCTTGTACTTTAACCAAGATGTCTGTGCTGGACGTGCTCACACGTCCCAGTTCTCCATTGCTTTTACCTGTTTAGAAAAGTTTTAAGTTGTTAGCCAATCAGGTTTTAGTTTAGATCGTGAGGTCTGGCTCCAGCCAACGGAGATCAGACACAGCAGTAAGGACGACCCCAAATGTGTAAGGGGTAAATTTGTGTGTTTTCCTTTGTTCATTGTACTTTTGTGGCACGATGGCTAGCAAGAGAGTACCCTTCCTGCAGTCCAGGAGGTAAAAACTGCGTTGCTGAAAGATCCTTTGTCTCAGTGCTATTTTTTCTTTGTGGCTCCGAGCATCTATTTCCAAAACAAACCCAGAGCCACAGCACACTCATGGACCAGGTGGGAAGACCCATCATGAACAGACCTTCTCCAGCCACCTCTCATCGCATCCGTGTCTTATGGCCTGTGCCTTCTAAACTTGTAAAGATAAACATGTACACACACACACACACACACACACACACACACACACACACACACACACAGAGGCATCTTTTTCAAATATGAGGACAGTGCAACTCACACGTCTTCCAGCTCTCAAATTACATTTGCAGTTGCAATGAGAGGTTTCAACAGTGTTCGGACACTCTCTTCGGTAGAGATGAGAAAAGTAAGAATTTGTGAGAGAGCTTCAGAATCTGTGGCTGGAACAAAGTGATGATCTCCTTGCAGTGTAAATGGCCGCTGACACAGTTTGGAAGTCCCCTGCAAGCCTGATGTTGGGATGTAATCCCCAATGTGGGAGGGAGCCTGGTGGGAGGTGTTGGGGTTATAGGCAGAGCCCTCGTGGCTTGGTCCTGTCCTCGTGAGAGCGTGCTGTCAGTATCTGCTCGTTGCAAAGTGTGTGAGCTCCCTCGGCTCACTCTCTCCCTCTCTCTTGCTCCTGCTTTTGTATGTGACACGCCTGCTTTCGCTTCACTTTCCACCATGATTGGAAGCTTCCTGAGGCCTTCCTAGAAGCAGATGTGAGCTCTACGCTTTTTGCACAGCTTGCAGAACCATGAGCCAATTAAACCTCTTTTCTTATAAATTATCCAGTCTAAGGTATTTTTTTTTCCACTTCTCGTAAGGTATTTCTTCAGAGCAATGTAAGAACTTTCTAATTCATCATCATGGGATCACTTGGAAAATATCTGAGAAGTCCCCAGCCCTGTTTAGGCAGGCAGTTAGCAAGGTAAAAATAAGTCATAGGGTGAAAGGTAAGACGCAGTTTCTATAGGTGACTGGGTCTGTGTAGGGCTCTCTATTCAGTTCAGTTTGTACACTTGTCTTCTCAGCAACGGCACACTCTTTTCAGGGCTATAGCTTGATAACAGCTCTTAGCAGCAAGCAGGGCAGGTCCACTCATACTGTTTTCTTAATTTTAGAACATTTTCATCAATCCAAAAAGAAACCATTAGCAGTGACTCCCTTACACCCCCAGGCAACAACTAGTCAACTTTGTTTCTATACATTTGCCTGCTCTGGATACTTCACAAAAATTGAACCAATATATGACATTTGTGTCAGACTTCTTTCGTGTAGCATAATGCTTCCGGGGTTCGTCCACGTTGTAGAATATGAAAGTACTTTGTTGTTGTTGTTGTTGAGCCAGGGTTTTGCTCTGTTGCACAGGCTTGAGTGCAGTGGCATGATCTCGGCTCACTGCAACCTCTGCCTCCGGGGCTCAAGTGATCCTCCAACCTCAGGCTCCCTAGTAGCTGGGACCACAGGCGTGCACTACAATGCCCAGCTAATTTTTGTACATTTTGCAAAGATGGGGTTTCACCATGTTGCACAGGCTGGTCTCAAACTCCTGAGCTCAAGTGATCCATCTGTCTCAGACTCCCGAAGTGTTGGGATTATAGGCGTGAGCCATTGACCAGGCCAGAAGCACTTTTTAGTGGATGAAAAATATTCCACTGCAGGGAGATGCCATGTGTTATTTATCCATTCACCAGATGATAAACATCGGGGCTGCTCCCACTGTTTAGCTATTATGAATAATGACGCTCTAAACATTCATACAGAGGCGTTTGTACTTGTACATGTCTTCAGTTCTCTGGGGTGTACACCTTGGAGTAGAATTACTGAATAGTACAGTGGTTCTGTATGCTTTTATGTAAATTTTTGGCCATGCTTGTCAATTTCCACAAAACATCTGTTGAGATTTCAACTGAAATTGCATTAACTTTCTAGGGTGACTTGAGGCGAGTAGACATTCCCACGGTTCCCATTTTAGTTCCATACAGAAACCATAGCACAACCCTCCATTATTTGAGCCTTAGAAAACGTTTTTTCCAACAATTTCACTTTTCTCCACAAAGTCTCATATATCTTATGATTTTTTTTTTTTTTTTTTGTAAATTTTGGTTTATGCTTTGGCTGGGCATGGTGGCTCACGCCTGTAATCCCAGCACTTTGGGAGGCCAAGGAGGGTGATGACTTGAGGACAGGAGTTCAAGACCAGCCTGGCCAACATGGCGAAACCCCGTCTTTACTAAAAATACAAAAATTAGCCAGGCGTGGTGGTGTGTGCCTGTAGTTCCAGCTACTCTGGCGGCTGAGGCAGGAGAATCCCTTGACCCTGGGAGGCAGAGGTTGCAGTGAGCAGAGATAGCACCACTGCACTCCAGCCTGGGCAACAGAGCAAAACTGTCTGAAAATAAACAAACAAAACTGTTCAGATTTTGATTGGAATTGCGCTGACTTTATAAATTGACTTGAGAAGTGTAGACATGTCCACGGTTTCCAGTTTAGTTCCATACAGAAACCACAGTGCAACTCTCCATTTATTTAGGTCTTAAAAAATGTTTTTTTCCCAATGATTATATTTTTCTCCATCAACGTCTCTTCTATCTTGTGGGTTTTTTGTTTTTGGTAAATTTTGGTTTATGTTTCATTAGTAATGACAACTTTCTTTCTATTACATTTTATAATTATTTATTGTTGATGACAGAATACTATTTTTATAATGTCGATATTGTTTCCAAGAAAACTATTATTTCATTGTTAATTACCTGAGACTTTATACATATGAAACTATTTCATCTGTGGATAACCACAGCTTCGCATCTTCCTCTCCTGCTTTTCTAATTCCTGTCTCTTTTTCTTTCCTGCTCTTCTGGCCAGGACACCCTGTGCTTGACGAATCATAGGGTTTATACTAAGTGACTTTGTCCTCTTTCTGGCTTTAATGGAAATAATTTTAAAGTTAAAACAGAAAGTATGATGTTTGCTTCTGATAAATACCATTTTAACAGGATAAGGAAAACCCCATTTACCTCATGTTTTTGTCAGACTTTTAAAAAATCACAAATAATTATTGATTTCCATCAGATAATCTTTATGTGTCTATTGGAATGACCATACATTTTTTCCTTTTAATCTGTTACTGCTGTGGATTACAATAATACAGTTTCTGGTTTACACCCTCATTGTAACCCTGGATTAAACTACTTCATCATGGCACATTCATACTTTTATACACTGCTGAACTTCCATTACTGCTATTTTATTTACCAGCTTTATGTCTATATCCATAAGAGAAATTGGCCAATAATTTACATTTCTTGCACTTATGTAGTCTGGTTTTTATGCTAGCTTATACCAGCCTCACAAATTGAGTTGAAGACTAGCCTCATAAATTGATTTGGGTAGCTTCCCCAGTTTTCCTACTTTTTGATACAGTCTGTATGAAATAGGGGTTACAGGCCAGTCATGGTGGCTCATTCCTGTAATCCCAGCACTTTGGGAGGCTGAAGTGGGTGGATCACTTGAGATCCGGAATTCCAGACCAGCCTGGCCAACATGGTGAAACCCTGTCTCTATTAAAAATACAAAAATTAGCCGGGCATAGGGGCAGGCACCTGTAATCCCAGCTACTTGGGAGGCTGAGGCAGGAGAAGTGCAGAGGTTGCGGTCAGCCAAGGTTGTACCACTGCACTCCAGCCTGGGCCTCACAGTGAGACTCCATCTCAAAAAAAAAAAAAAAGAAATTCTAAAAAAAAATTAAAAATTAAAAAAAGAAAGGGGTTATGTCTTTCCAAGCCTGTGCCTGGTATTTTTGAAGAGGAAAGATTTTTTGCTACTAACTCCATTTCTTTAATTATTATTGGTGTATTTATCATTTCCATTTTTTCTTGAGTCAATTTTGGTAATTTTTATTTTTATAGAAAATCATATTTCACCCAAGTTTTCAAAATATTAGCATAATATTAATTGTATTCTTATGATTTAGAATGTGAACTACAGTTACACCAACTTTCACTTTATATCTGGTTTATTTGTGGTACTTCTTCTTTCAGTTGCTCGTTTGGTCTATTAGTCACCCTCTTAAGAAAACCAGGGCTGGGCGTGGTGGCTCATACCTATAATCCCAGCTGTTTGGGATGCCAAGGTGTGTGGATCACCTGAGGTCAGGAGTTCGAGACCAGCCTGACCAACGTCGTGAAACCCTGTTTCTACTAAAAATACAAAAATGAGCCAGGCATGGTGGCGGACACCTGTAATCTCACCTACTCGGAAGGCTGAGGCAGGAGAATCACTTGAACCCAGGAGGTGGAGGTTGCAGTGAGCAGAGATCGCACCATTGCACTCCAGTCTGGTGACAAGAGTGAAACTCCATCTAAAACAAAAAAAGAAAAGGAAACTAGATATTTTTCACATCTCAGAGAAGGCAGTAGAAAGTTAAAAATAAAAAATGTAAAACTAGGTTTTAATTTTGTTCATCCTTCCTATTGTTTGATTTTTAAATCAACTTTTATTCTTTTTATATTTATTTAGGCTTTATTTAAATTTATTTAGTTCTTTTTTACCTTTAAGAACTAAACTCTTAAGTTACTTACTTTTAATGTTTTCTTCTTTTTTAATGGAGGTGTTGAAGGATATGAGCCGAGCTTTCCTCTAAGTGTGGCCTTTTCATATCACAGGAGCCTTCATATGCTGCACTGTTTACTGACCTTCAGTTCTGAGTATTTGTAACCAACAACAAACTTTCTACCTTAAGCCATGAGGGATTTATTCTAAGATAACATTACAAATATTTAGGTGTTCTTTTTTTTGAGACAGAGTTTCACTCTTGTCACCCAGGCTGGAGTGCAGTGGTATGATCTCGGCTCACTGCAACCTCCACCTCCCGGTTCAATTGATTCTCTTGCCTCAGCCTCCCGAGTATCTGGGACTACAGGCACATGCCAACATGCCTGCCTAGTTTTTTGTATTTTAAGTAAAGATGGGGTTTCACCACATGAGCCAGGATGGTCTCACTCCTGGCTAATTTTAAATTTTTTTGTAGCGACAGGGTGTCATTATTTTGCCCAGGCTCGTCTAGAACTCCTAGCCTCAAGTGATTCTCCCGCCCCAGCCTCCCAAAATGCTAAGATTACAGACATGAACCACTGTGCCTGGACTATAAAACTTTTAGCGAAAATAAATAGGAGAAAGTCTTCAGGATCTATGGTTAGGCAAAGAGTTCAGAGATTTTACATCAAAATCATAATCAATAAAAAATTATTAAATTGAACTTTATCAGAACTAAAACTTCTTGCTCTGTGAAACACCCTGATGAATGAAAATAGAAGCTGTAGAATGGGAGAAATATTTACCAACCACATAGCTGGCACCTAACTAGTGTTTGGAATATATAAAGAACCCTCAAAATTCAACAGTTACAAAAGACAACACAATCCAATTAGATGATGGGCAAAAAAACATGACCGTATATTTCACCAAAGAGGATATATGGGTGACAAATACATGAAAGAATATTCAACATCACTAGCCATTAGGGAGATGCAAATTAAAACCACAATGAGATATTACTACATATCTACCAACCAGAATTGCTAAAATTAAAAGTGACAATACCAAATGCTGATGAGGATTTTGAGAAACTGAATCTCTCATAAATGTTTAGCAGGAATGTAAAATGGTACAACCACTTTAAAAAACAGTTTGAGGCTGGGTGCGGTAGCTCTCACCTATAATCCTAGCACTTTGGGAGGCCAAAGCAGGTGGATCACTTGAGATCGGGAGTTTGAGACCAACCTGACCAACATGGAAAAACCCCATCTCTACTAAAAACACAAAATTAGCCAGGTATGGTGTCAGGCACTTGTAATCCCAGCTACTTGGGAGCTGAAGCAGGAGAATTGCTCGAACCCAGGAGGTGGAGGTTGCAGTGAGCCGAGATCGCACCAAACTCCGTCTCAAAAAAAAAAAAAAAAAAAAACAGCTTGGCAGTTGCTTAAAAATGAAACCAAAAACTGAATATGCAACCACCACACGACCAGCCAGTGCACTCCTGGGCATGATCCTACAGAACTGAAGACATGTCCACATGATAACCACACACACATGCTGGCATCAGCTTTACGATACTAGCCCAGCACCAGAGATAACACAGATGTGCTTCAATGACTGAATGGTTAACAAGCTCTGACCCATCCATACCATGGAATACTGCTCCGCAGGGAAAGGAATCAAACTGTTGACACAGGCAGCAACCCGGATGAACTTCCAGAGAATTATACTGAACTGCGGGGAAAATAAAGCAATTCCAAAGGTTACATACTGTAGATTCCATTTCTATAACATTCTGGAAATGGCATGGCAAGATTATAGCAATGGAAAATCGATCCGTGGTGGCCAGGGGTTTAGGAGGGGTTTGGGTGACCGGGAAGTGAGTGTGGCCGTAAAAGGTCAGTATCAGGGATCCTTGTACAGATGGAAACGTTGTCAATTTGACCCGTAACAATGTCAACGTTCTGGTTGCCATCTGGTAATGTAGTTGGGAAGATGTTATCATTGGGGGAAACTGGGTGAGGAGCATTTGAACTGTTTCTGTATTATTTCTTTTAACTGCGTGTGATTCTGCAATTATCTCTTAATAGTTTTAGAAAAAGTCATGGTGAGAGGCAAAAGAATAATGTATGTAAATTCATCAGCACAATGCCTGGCAGGGAGGAGGGACTTTAGTGCTGTAACTGGAAAAGTCCTGGGCAAGCCAGGACATCTGGTCACCCCACCGGGCAGGTCCAGAATTCACTCACTCAGTGTCACCGAAGACTCAGGTTTTCCACCTTCCCTCCTTGCCCTCCTTGGAATGCTGGCTCATGTTCAAGTAGGATGCCCTCAGGGTTACGCGGCAGCTTGTCCAGTTCCAGGCGTCCTGTGCACACTGGTCCGCATCTCTCTGACCTCTCTCTAAGAGCAAAGAAACCATTCCTGGAGGCTTCCCCCTCCTCACAGTTTAGTGGCTACGGTTGCTTCATTCACGCATAAAAAACCTCTCATTCATAAAAATCAGCAAGTGAAATGGGGCCACAATGCTTAGGTTGGGTCTGTCTGGATTAACCTCCGGACCTGGGGGCAGAACCAGCCTGCATCAAGTGGCGGAACTGTATCTATGCCAGCCCGTATGAAGGTTTCGGGTGGTCCCCAGCGCTGTTCCTTCCTCCTTTCTCAGGACTCCACTCCTAACATATGTGGCTCTGGGGACCTGAGTTGTGTTTCCTGGACCGGCCAGATCTGAGCGGGTCAACGCCAGGCGCTTGTTCATGTGTTTATCCTCAGCATCTTGCAGGGGCCCTGTGCATATAAGGTGTGGATATGTATTTGTTGAAATGAATTCAATAGCCTTCATCATATTGATTCTGCTGCTCAAATGTCTAATTAAATCTATGCCCATAACCGTATCATGATGGTCCAGATTAGAAATGTCATTAGACACCAAGTCAGCTACCTAGAGTGTCTCTTAATTTCCACAGACACAGAGCTGCACATTTTCCTTGCTCTGCTGAGCACTCCTCAATTTGATTTGTTCATTCGACATTTTGAGGTGAAGACAAGACAGTGTTATTGTTTACTCTTTGTGCTTTACTTTAAGATGTTTCTTTGTTGGCTAGGTGTGCTGGTTCATGCCTGTCATCACAGCACTTCGGGAGGCCAAGGCAGGATTGCTTGAGGCCAGGAGTTCAAGACCAGTCTGGCAACATCGTGAGACCCTATCTCTACAAATAAAATAAAATAGCTAGGCGTGGTGGGGTGCCCTCTGTGGTCCTGCCTGAGCCCAAGAGTTCGAGGCTGCAGTGAGCCAAGATCACACCACTGTACTCCAACCTGGGTGACATAGTGAGATCCCATTTCAAATAAAATAAAATAAAATAAAAATATTTGTGATCCGTCTAAACCTGTCTGAATTTCTGTACTCGTATTTATATTTTGTTTTTATTTTTATTTATTTATTTATTTATTTATTAAGATGGAGTCTCATTCTATCACCCGGGCTAGAGTGCAATCACTGCAGCTTCCAACTCCTGGGTCCAAGCAATCCTACAATTTCAGCCTCTGGAGTAGCTGGGACTAAGGCACATGCCACCATACTTAGCTAACTTTTTACATTTTTTTTTAGTGATGGGATCTTGCTATATTGCCCAGGCTGGTCTCTAAATCCTAGCCTCAAGCAATCCTCCTGCCTTGGCCTCCCAAAGTGCTGGGATTATAGGCATGAGCCATCATGCTCGGTTTATTCATGTTTCTAACTGTCCTCTCATCTTCTAGAGGGAAGTTAATACATCTTTGATATTTGAATTTTTACTTAATAATTCATGTGACATACTGAGTATGAAAATGATCTTCCTCCCTAAAGTCAGTCATTTTTTCTCCCTACGAAAGTTCATGCCAAATACTGTTTTGAATTTAATACTTCCATATCTCTTAAGCAGAACCCACTCTGACTTCTCTCTTTTTTTCCCCTTGCCTCCGAGTCAACTATGAGAAATGATTCTGACTCATAAAATTGATATATCTATAAACTAAATGGCAGGTCTCGCCCGCCCCACCCCCCTTGCCGAAGGTGACTCCTTGGGTTTGCACACTTTCTGAATTGGACTTGAATGCCTTGATGTCATCTTCAGAGGCTCCTGTGGCTTTGCCCCACATATGCCTCAGACTCATGCAAATCGAGTCCTGGATTTCCTGGCTATTTTTACTCTAACACAGAATATAACTGTGCATGTTAGACATAAGCCCTTAACAGTGCTCAGTGATATTACTTCTGTCAAGAAAAAGAGTAACAAAACAATGGAGAATCGGCAATCCTAAGCCAGGTGCGGTGGCTCACGCCAGTAATCCCAGCACTTTGGGAGGCCAAGGCTGGCAGATCATCTGAGGTCAGGAATTTGAGACCAGGCTGGCCCACATGACAAAATCCCATCTCTACTAAAAAATTCAAAAATTAGCTGGGCGTGGTGGCACGTGCCTGTAATCCCAGCTACTCCGGAGGCTGAGACAGAGGAATTGTTTGAACCCGGGAGTTGGAAGCTTCAGTGAGCTGAGACTGCGCCACTGCACTCCAGCCTGGGCGACAGAGCGAAATTCCATCTTAAAAAAAAAAAAATCCCAAAAGGTCTATGTTGCTTTCATCAGTAAGACAGAATTCCATAATTCTTTATTGATTTAAATTTTATCAGAAGTTCTGCTTGAAGGATCAGACCTAAATCCAAACCACCTGATAATGACAGTTTTGGGCTAAACTGCAGAACCGAATGTCATCTGAAGGAACTCAAGTTGGGGACGTTTCCCTAAAGTCATCCTAGAGACAGTAGAGGGCGCTACAGGCAAATATTAAACCAAAAAGGAACCGTCCCAGCAAGAAACTTAACCTGGAGTATTGGTAATACAGCGCACGGTAACATTTCTCATGCTCAAAGCTATGCGAGTGCTTTGTTTAAGTTCTCGGTGTTCCAGAGCTCTGCTATTCAGTATGGCAGACGCCAACCGCATATGGCATTTCAATTTAAATTCACGAAAATTTAATAAAATTTAAAATTCAGCTTTTCCGTTGTACCAGCCACATTTCTCGTGCTCAACAGATACATGGCCAGTGGCTACCGTATGGGACAGTGCGGGCATAGAACATTTCCGTCATCACAGAAAGTTCTAGTAGGCAGCACTGCTGAAGTCTCAGTTTCCATTATATATTACAATGGAAGGGGATTAGAATATACTGCCCCAAGATACGCCACTTTGGCATTAAGATTATTTTGAACTGGAAGGCAACTGAGAAAAAGTAGACACAGGAAAGGCTCTCTGCCCTCCCCTCCCTGCCTAAAAGCAGGATATACATTTGTCATGAGGGTATCCCAATTTCTCTCACATCAGGAAGGGCACAACAGCATTATCACTGAGGATGGAGATGGCACAGGATGCGTCTGCGTAAACTAACTCCACTAAATAAGCCTTCCCTGCTCTTAGTTTTCCTCATATGGTCACCTTTCCACAGTTGACCACCTCTAGAAGCCAAACCCTTTTCCCTTTGTCTTGTCATGTCTCCACAATGTACAGCCTTTGTTCAAAGGGCAAAGAACCCCAGCCCCCATGTGTTTTTTGTTTGTATATTTGCTTTTTGTTTTTAGACAGAGTCTTGCTCTGTCACCCAGGCTGGAGTGCAGTGGCACTATCTTGGCTCACTGCAACCTCCACTTCCAGGATTCAAGCAATTCTCCTGCCTCAGCCTCCCCAGTAGCTGGGATTACAGGTGCACACCACCACACCTGGCTGATTTTTGTATTTTTAGTAGAGATGGGGTTTCACTATGTTGGCCAGGCTGATCTGGAACTCCTGACCTCAGGTGATCTGCGTGCCTTGGCCTCCCAAAGTGCTGGGATTACAGGCATGAGCCACCATGCCCGGTCCCTGGCCCCATGCTTAACTGCTCCTGTGGGTCTTCATTTATTTCCTGTGAAGTCCTCCATGCACACAAAAAATTAAAACATATTAAAATACTAACACAAAGGTCAGGTGTGGAGTTTGAGAACAGCCTGAGCAACATGGTGAAACCCAGTCTCTACTAAAAGAACAAAAATTAGCCGGGAATGGTGGCTGGGGCCTGTGGTGCTAGGATTATAGGCATGAGACACTCGGAAGGCTGAGGTGGGAAGATCAGCTGGGCCTGGGAGGTGGAGGCAGCAGTGAGCCATGTTCGTGCCACTGCAGTCTAGCCTGGGCAATAGAGCAAGACCTCATCTCAAAAAAAAAAAAAAAGCTACAACTAAATGAAGGTTAAATATAAGCAAATAAATTACTATACCAGCCACATGTCTCTAGAGCTGAGAGAAGCATTACAGTTTAATCCAAATATTTCACTTTTTGATGATTAAAAAAAAAAAACTCGGTGAACGAAGAAGTTTAAGTGGCTGTCTTCAATTCTTAAAGCTGAAGAATCAGAACTTTTTTTTTCTTTTTTTTTTTTTTTTTTGAGACAGAGTTTGGTGCGATCTCGGCTCACTGCAACCTCCGCCTCCCGGGTTCAGGCAATTCTCCTGCCTCAGCCTCCTGAGTAGCTGGGACTACAGACGCACACCACCACGCCCAGTTAATTTTTGTATTTTTAGTAGAGACGGGGTTTCACCATGTTGGTCAGGATGGTCTCGATCTCTTGACCTCATGATCCACCCGCCTCAGCCTCCCAAAAGTGCTGGGATTACAGGCTTGAGCCACCGCGCCGAGCCAGAACCAGAACTTTAAATTCAAACTCAACCTGGCGCTTTTTCCTTTGGGTTGTGATTCCATTAGCGGTTCTAATTGAAAATGTGGGCTTTCCAAATTCTCTGAGATTGGCGCTCTGAACAAGAGCCTGTCACTTCATGTAGTGTGGTTGATACGTGATGCAGAAGCACGCACAGACGCTCGCATATGCACACACAGCGGTGTTTCACTCCCTCTCAGTCTGACCTCCTGAACTGCACGGGGATCAGAAAGGTGAACTCCATGCTCTCAGATCCTCTGGCTCAGTGTGGCTTGTTCTGGTGAATGCAGGGAGAATGGATGGGAAAAAAACAGATGGAAAAATACGTGTCTCCATCCAAATGTGAGTTAGACGTAGGAGAAAATGAATAATGCCCCGACAGCACCACACGCACGTGTGAGGAACGTGGGAAGGGCTATGGTCATCTGAGATGCTGAGAACGAGCTTGCTACCCGGCCGCACCACACTGACAGGCGGGGCTGCGGTGGAAGTGAAATCGCAGGGGCAGCTCCGCGCTCCTCCAGAGCGCTGCCTGCGTCTCCCTCACCACCGCGGTGGGTGCTGCTGCTGCTGCAAAGAACAGCTGAGAGAGAAGGCCGAGAAGAGAAGCGTCCCAGCCTCGGTCAAGCAGATCAATAATTGCATCAACATTTTCGTTGATCATTTGTGCTTTTGAAAAAGGTGCTGAATCACGGTAATCACTTCGGAAATCAATGACTTAATTTTTATGGCTAACAACATGTACCTTTGTGCTTCTGCCTTTCAAAAGAGCCCCCAGGGGAACTAAGTCTACCCGAGCCTGACCGGCTTCTCCTTAAGTCTGACAGATAAACTTTGCCTGATCCTGGAAATAAATTTTATTTTTCCCTCTGGCTGTTTCCCTTAACCATATTCCTCTTCATCGTAAAGCTGAAAATAGTGGGTAAGGTGTCAAAACAAAGACCCCATCTCCTGGTTTCCACTAGGAGGAAAAGCAGCACCTCCCACCAACGTGATCACATTAATAAGAATGCAAATATTTGTCAGTGCTACGTTAATTCCAGTCCCTTCTCGCTTACTCAATGTTTGGTTTCTTTTTTCAGTGATTCCCCTTAATTCTGAAAAATGACAGTCATGGTCCTAGAGACAGAGAGTGAAATGGTGGGTTCCAGTGACTGGGGGAGGAAGAACCAGGGAGTCAGGGCACACAGTTTCTGATTAAAATCATGAAAAAGTTCTAGAAGTTGATGGTGGTGACGGTTGCACAACAGTGTGAATGCGCTTAACTGCCACTGAACTATACACTTAAAAGTGACTAAAATGCTAACGTTTATGTTATGTATATTTTACCACAATAATAAAATAATAATCTCTAAAAACCAGGCTGAGTACAGTGGCACCTCCCTGTAATCCTAGCACTTTGGGAAGCCGAGGTGGGAGGATTGCTTGAGGGTCAACATAGCGAGACCCTCTCTAAATTAAAAAATAAATAAAACTGCAATAAATAGACTGAAAGGCTATTTTGTACAAGAAAATGTGCTCAAAAAATGCATAAGTTTCACCAAAAGAGATTAAGCGGGGTCCGGGTGCCTTCCCCGCCAGGCCCTGAGAACCAGGTGGGGCAGATCTGGTTCGCAGCTCTCCGCCGGTGGGTGGACACCTACCAGGGCGAGCGCTCCATGGTTCTGCTGACCCAAGCTGCAGGCACACATTTCTCCAGGTTTGTGCTTGTCTTAAACTACGAGAAATCTGGAGATCATGGGCCTGCAAATAATAAGAGGCGTCCCACCGGACAGCAGATGGTGGCCTGGCAGAAACGTGGAAAGGGAAAGCACAGAGAAATTCTGTCGAGAACCAACACTTAGACCAAGCTTGTCCAGCCCTAGGCTTGCGGGCCACATGTGGCCCAGGAGGGCTTTGAATGGGGCACAACACAAATTCATAAACTTCCTTAAAACATCATGACTTTTTTAGCTCATCAGCTATCATTTGGATTAATGTATTTTATGTGTGGCCCAAGACAATTCTTCTTCCAATGGGGACCCCATAAGGCAAAAGATCGGACACCCATGACTTATACAAAAGGAACAAAGCAAGGCCAGAAAGAGGTCTGTTCAGGGTCTCCCTTCCCGAGCAGGCTCCTGGCATGTCACGTCTCACCATAAACTCAGTCACAGAGATCAATTTTGGGAACTTGGACTCAACTATTTCTGAGGAGGGCATCTTCCCACAGGCCGTGGGAAAGTACTGAGAGAAACTGCTGAGCACCGCAGGAAATGTGAGCAGGGTCCCCAGAGGGGCCAGGGTTTTAGGGCCAGCGTGTTTAGGAACTTTGAGAATGTGGCCTTAGGCTGGGTGTACAGAGCACAACTCAGGGGAGACTGGGCTGGGATTAGGAGAAGGTTCTGGAGACAGAGCTGGACTTCCATCACGAACCCATGGACCTCACCACTAGCTACCCACTCCCTGGGATTGGAAGATACTAGTTTCGCTTTTAATTTTGTGCTATGCCTGGTCATGCATGTCCTCTCATATCAATGATCGAATGGCTAATCTTCAGTCTATGTGATCTCCACTTGGATGTAGCAAGATCAAGTTTCAATCACAAGGAAAATTTAAGTTCTACCGCCTGTTTCTGAATATTGTTCCTGAAGAACGAGGTGCCAGGCCTTTTACACGGAGACTGAAGCTGAGGGGACCAACCAGCACCAGACCTACCTCGCAGCCCGGAGCAGGCAGAAGCCATGCACAGGCCTGGCCACAGGAGGAACAACGAGACCCTGAGTCACAACATTCAGAGCAAGAAAGGCCCCAGGTACCAAGCCCTGCCTCCTAGCTTCACACACAAGAAAGCGGAGGGAGGCTGAGAGGGGAGGAGCGCCTGAGCCCAGGAGTTTGAGGTTGCAGTGAGTTTTGATCCCCGCACTGGACTCCAGCCAGAGTGAGACCCTGTCTCGAAAGAGAAAGAAAAAAAAGAAAAAGAAATTACATATCTCGTTTGTTATCAGAGCTTAAACTAAGACCCATGGGCCCCAATTCCTAGCTCAACCTTCTTTCCTCGACCCCAGGCCTCACCTCTTGGATTTTTGTTTTGGGCGCTCTTTGCCTACTTTTTTGTTTGAGACACAGTCTCACTCTGTCACTCAGGCTAGAGTGCAGCGGCACACTCTCAGCTCACTGCAGCCTCTGCCTCCCAGGCTCAAGCGATCCTCCTGCCTCAGCCTCCTGAGTAGCTGGGGCTACAGGGTCCCGCCACCATGCCTTGCTAATTTTTGTATTTTTAGTAGGTATGGGGTTTCACCATTTTGGCCAGGCTATTCTCAAACTCCTGACCTTAGGTGATCCCCCCACCTTGACCTCCCAAAATGCTGGGATTACAGGCGTGAGCCACTGTACCCCGCCCTCTGCCTTTTTCTTCCTTTTCTATCCTTGGTGGCTGTATTGAAGAGGCTTCTCCAGAAAAACAGAACCAACAGTGTGTGAGTGTGTGTGTGTGTGTGTGTATGTGTGTGTGTTTGTAGAGAAAGATTTATTTTAAGGAATTGGTTCATGCAATCATCAGGCTGGCAAGTGCACAGTCTGTAGGGCAGGGGCCAGGCTAGGGAGCAGGGAGCCTGGAGCAGTCTGCAGTCAGAGCTCCCTGCTTCTCGGGGAAAGTGGCTCTTTCTTCTTAAGACCTTCAGCGGATTGGATGAGGCCCACCCCATTGTGAAGGATAATCTGCTTTACTCAAAGTCGACTGATTTAAATGTTAATCTCATCTTAAAAATGCCTTCACAGCAATTTTCATATGTGTCTGACCAAATATCTGGATGCTATGTCCCAGACAAATTGACATATAGGATTAACCATCACAGCAGGGAGCCCCCCTTCCCTCCCACCCAGCCACCCCAGGGCTTTTACCCTCCTGTGTCCTTCCGCCTAGCAATAGTTAGGCTTTGCAAACGGGAAGAACAATCCCCCCTGCCTCCGAGGAATCAGTGCACTTTGAGAGAAGAGCAAGATTTTTAAAATACAGCTTCAGAAACAGTGGCTATGAAATAGCAGCGAGTACAGGTGTTTCCCTGTTGCTTTGGATTTGTTTTTACTTTAAAATCAAACCTGAAGCTGGGAGTGGTGACTCATGCCTGAAATCCCAGCACTTTAGGAGGCCGAGGCAGGAGGATCCTTTGAGGCCAGGAGTTTGAGACCAGCCTGGGCAACATAGCAAGAACCGTCTCTACAAAAAACAGTTAAGTTAAAAATTAACCAGGTATGATGGTGCATGCCTGCAGTTGCAGCTATTCAGGAGGCTGAGGCAGAAGGATTGCCTGAGCACAGGAGTTCAAGCCTGCTAGCTAGGATCACACCACTGTACTTGAGCCTAGGAGACAGAGTGAGATCCTATCTATAAAAAAAATTTTGAAGAAACCAAACTTGCATAAATAGCTACTGTAAAAACTAGCCCCGAGCCTCAATGGGTGTCAGCATGTCCACGATGCCTGCCTCCCCGGGTGTGTTTCCAGAGTTGAGCTAGGTTTGAAATTCCTGGGTTCTCCAGGTCACCAGGCTTGTAGAGGTGTCCGTCTACTCTCCAAATCACCCTCACCAAAGGCTCAGCACCTTCGACAAGAACTCACCTCTCTGGAAGCAGCCTCTTCACTAGACAGACTCGCTGGAAGGAAGAAATCCTGAACCGTTTGTCAGATGTTAGCATTTTAGAGATACAACCGTTCCACGATTTTAGATAAATGTTTTCCAACACCCATGTCCCTCTCTGCAGCTCTGGCTTCTTAAATGGTAAGAAAGACGTAAAATGTGTTAAGCCTGGAGTCCCATTCTCTTGTCTGAAGTTTCAGCCTGTTGGCATTCCAGTGGTTATTTTCGCCCTGCAACAAGAGAATTAAATTCTAAAGAAGAAGATTCTAAAGATCTCTTTCTCTCTTCTTTTCTGCCTGCTTTGAATCTGCTCATTAGGCTACTCATGTTGAGATAAAACTTACCGTCTCAAGGTTACCTATAGTTTGTTCTGGCTAAAACGTAAACCTTAGAAATTCACTTGAAACTCTGAAAGGAAAATATCCTGGGCCCCCAAAAGCACTAAGCTAAAGGGAAAAGTCAAGCTGGGAACTGCTTAGAACAAACCTGCCTCCCATTCTCTTCAAAGTCACCCCTCTGCTCAGTGAGATAAATGCTTATCTGATTGCCTCCTTTGGAGAGGCCAACCAGAAACTCAAAAGAATGCGACCATTTGTCTCTTATCTACCTATTACCTGGAAGACCCCGCCCGAGTCAGGTTGTCTGGCCTTTCCAGTTCCAACCAATGCGCACCTTACATATGCTGACTGATGCCTCAGGAGTCCCCAAAATGTATAAAACCACACTGTGCTCTGACCACCCTGGGCACATGTCAGGACCTCCTGAGGCTGTGTCACGGGCGCACATCTTCAACCTCGGCAAAATAAACTTTCTAAATTAACTAAGATCTGTCTCAAATTTGCGGCCTTCACAAAACTGAAGGAAATGGTAAGAAAACTAAAAAAAGCTTTTTAAAACCCAAACTTCCATAAAGATTACCCAAAATTTTGGTCCACAGCTCTCCTTGGATTATTGATTGGATGTCTGGGTCATTTTCAGTTAAAGAAAGTTTAGGATATGAGAAAATATATCTCTAAAATTGTGGAATGGGCTGGACGCAGTAGCTCATGCCTGTAATTCCAGCACTTTGGGAGGCTGAAGCAGGTGGGTCACCTGAGGTCAGGAGTTGGAGACCAGCCTGGCCAATATGGTGAAACCCTCTCTCTCTACTAAACATACAAAAAAACAAAAAATTACCCGAGCATGGTGGTGAGTACCTGAAATAAGGGAAAAAGGAACCAGTAAGTAGAGAAGAGAAAGATGTGATGAAAAGTATGGATATGGGCCAGGCACCGTGGCTCAAGCCTGTAGTCCCAGCACTTTGGGAGACTGAGGTGAGCAAATCGCTTGAGGAATTTGAGACCAGCCTGAGCAACATGGTGAAACCCCGTCTCTACAAAAAATACCAAAGTTAGCAGGGCTTGGTGGTACATGCCTGTAGTCCCAGCTACTGGGGAGGCTAAGGCAGGAGGATTGCACCTCCATCGGGAGGTAAAGGTTGCACTGAGCTGAGATTACACCACCGCACTCCAGCCTGGGCAACAGAGTGAGACTCTGTCTTGAAAAAAAAAGTTATGGATATGAAGATGGATTTTTGATAAGATTACAAAGAAAAGAGAATAATTTTGTATGAAAAAGGATCTTGGGCCAGGTGCGATGGCTCACGCCTGTAATCCCTCGTCAGCACTTTGGAATGCCAAGGTGGGAGGATCACTTCAGCTCAGGAGTTTGAGACCAGCCTGACCAACATAGTGAAACCCTGTCTCCACTAAAAATACAAAAATTAGTGAGGTGTGGTGGCAGCCATCTGTAATCCTAGCTACTCAGAAGGCTGAGTGAGGCAAGAAAATCGCTTGAACCCTGGGGGTGGAGGTTGTAGTGAGCTGAGATGGCGCCACTGCACTCCAGCCTGGGTGACAGAGCAAGACTCCTTCTCAAAAAAAAAAAAAAAAAAAAGACAAGAAAAAGAAAAAAAGACAAGAAAAAGGATCGAGTATGGTAAATTCTTGTCCTACATTGGTGCAAAAGTAATTGTGGTTTTGGACTATAAATTCTAAATCATTATAACTAGGATCAAACACATCTTTATTACTCAAAATAGGAACTGTTACAATCAATACATTTTTGCCAATGAGAAATACTGTGTTTGTTTATTCCTGGAGTGTAAAAATCCGTGCTTCAGGATTCGACAAACTCTTGGAAAGCATTTTCTGCATCCTGCTGGTTGCGGAAGCATTTTCCCTGCAAAAAGTTGTTGAAATGCCTGAAGAAGTGGTGGTTGGTGAGAGGTCAGGTGAATATGGCGGATGAGGCAAAACTTGGTAGCCCAATTTGTTCCACTTCTGAAGTGTTGGTGGTGTGACGTGTGGTCGGGTGCTGTCCTGGAGAAGAACTGGGCCCTTCCTGTTGACCAATGCCGGCTGCGGGCGTTGCCGTTTTCAGTGCCTCTCATCGACTTGCCGAGCCTACTTCTCAGGTGTAATGGTTCTGCTGAGATTCAGACAGCTGTAGCGGGTCAGACCAGCAGCAGACCACCAAACAGCCACCGTGATGTTTTTTGGTGCAAGTTTGGCTTTGGGAAATGCTTTGGAGCTTCTTCCCAGTCCAACCACTGAGCTGGTCCAACCACTATAACATTTTGTCGTATCAGATCCACTTTTCTGCGCACATCACAATCGGATCAAGAAGTCTTTCATTGTTATGTAGAATAACAGAAGATGACACTTGAAAATGACAATTTTAAAAAAATTTTTGCTCAGCTCATAAGGCACCCACTTGAGCTTTTTCCACCTTTTAAATCTGCTTCAAATGCCGATCGACTGTAGAATGGTCGATGTTGAGTTCTTCAGCAGCTCCTCGTGTAGTCGTAAGAGGATCGGCTTCGATGGTTGCTCTCCGTTGGTGGTTGTCAGCTTCTGATGGCCGGCCACTGCGCTCCCCATCCTCCAGGCTCTCGTCTCCTCTGCAAAACTTCTTGACCCACCGCTGCATTGCACGTTCATTAGCAGTTCCTGGGCCAATGGGCTGATGATGTTGCAGGTTTTCTCTGATGCTTTACAACCCATTTTGCACTCCAATATGAAAATCGCTTAAATTGCCTTTTTGTCTAACATTATTTTCATAATCTAAGATACATATAAAATAAACCAGCAAGTAATGTCATTAGCCAAAAAAAGTGAGAAATGTGCATTAAAATGATGTGTAATATGACCACATTTATTTAAGAATATATTCCAATATCAAACAGCAAATTTCAACAATGCAAAAACCACAATGACTTTTGCACCAACCTAATATTTACAAAAGAGGAAAGTTTAGGACAAATGAGAAAGTCTAAGCATTGCCTGAATGCAGTGGTTCACACCCGTAATCCCAGCACTTTGGGAGTCTGAGGCAGGAGGATTGCCTGAGCCATTTTGTAGATAGTCTGTGTAAGTTGTCATAAGGTTTGTGAAGGGGAATTTATGAAAGAAATTTTGTATGTGATTAAGTTGGTTACAACTAAAAGGAAATTGGCCAGGTATGGTGACTCACGCCTGCAATCACAGCACTTTGGGAGGCTGAGGTGGGCAGATCATCTGAAGTCAGGAGTTCAAGACCAGCCTGACCAACATGGTGAGATCCTGTCTCTACTAAAAATACAAAAATTAGCTTGGCATTGTGGCTCATGCCTGTAATCCCAGCTACTCGGGAGGCTGAGGCAGGAGAATCGCTTGAACCCAGGAGGCAGAGGTTGTAGTGGGCCAAGATTGTACCACTGCACTCCAGCCTGGGCAACAGAGTCAGACTGTGTCTTAGAAAAGAAATTCAAAAACTTTTATTGGAATTTTTAAAAAAGAAAATTATTTGTAATAGTACTGTATGTTAAAACAAAGCTTCCTTGAAGTATCGATTTACTCTCAATAAAATTGGCTTAACTTTTGCTTTTCATAATAATTCTATAATCTGTTTCACCTTTTCTCTCTTAAGAAGGCCTGAGATGGTAACTCTCTCCTTCAGCTTTTTTGTCAGTTCTTATAACTTTTTTTCCTCTGATTTTAATTTTACTGTAATGGCCTAAGGCTGAAATGTTTCATACTGAAGATCAAAACAGAAAGTATTGTTTTCCTCCAGTATAACTTCATTCTGTACTCTAGGCTTTTTTTTTTTTTGATATGTCTAAATTTTCAATATAATCAAGAAACTTCTCATGCTGTTCCTAAGAGTCACGTATTCCCCTGGTATATTCATAACCTTGAATACGCTCATCCTGTGTCTGATTAAATTCCAGTACTTTTTCATTGAACTTGACTTCCATGTTACCTAAGTGGGCTTCCCATAAGGAGAAGAGGTCACTGCAGAAGATTTTTCTTTGCTTTTTTTGGTAACTGGCTTAAAAGACAAGATTTTATAATTTCAATGCTGTCTTTATTAGTTTTTTTATTGCAAAAAAACTGAAATATAAAAGGGTCAAAGTTTTTACATCCATATTACCTTCTGTATTGCCTTTAAAGTCTTTCTATTTTTTTGAGATGGAGTCTCACCCTGTCACCCAGGCTGGAGTGCAATGGCACAACCTTGGTTCACTGCAACCTCCGCCTCCTGGGTTCAAGAGATTCTCCTGCCTCAGTCTCCTGAGTAGCTGGGACTACAGAGACATGACACTGCACCTGGCTAATTTTTGTATCTTTAGTAGAGACGGGGTTTCACCATGTTGGTCAGGCTGGTCTCGAACTCCTGACCTTGTCATCTGACTGCTTTGGCTTCCCAAAGTGCTGGGATTACAGGTGTGAGCCACTGTGCTCAGGCTACTAACTAATTTTTGTGCTGTTAAGTTGCAGGGTCTTGACTCCTGGGTACACATATCACATCTAAAGAAGGCACTGATTTCTACCAGTAACTGACACCAAACTCAAGTTGACCAAAGCCTCATCCTTAGACCCAGGCAAAGGTGACACTCAAAGTAAACTGCTTTTATAAAACACAGGGATGGGCCTGTATTCAAAAGCATTAAGGTTCATTTAATAATTTTGCCTTTATTTGAAATAATGTAATTTATTCTATGCCTTGCTACTAAATAATTTAAAGATTTAATTCCTTTTCTGTCATTCTCAAAACTAGGCAGGGCTTATGATCTTTTTGTTTAAAATGTTGTTAATTCCTGTATTTTGTTTTACCTCCAGAATTTGAACTATACAATCCCTCCAGGCCCAGCATGAGATTGCAAGGGCCAAATTTTGAGGAATATTAATTCAGATCCTCCAAATTAAGGATGGGCACAGAGATGCCTCAGCAGCTTAACAAAATGCTTATGCTTTATATAGCTAATTGCTATGAACCAGATTATAGTAGCTCAATTCACAGAATTTATAAATAAGTCAATGTGTAATCTTGGCTTTTGGCTCTTATGTTGCTTAAAAGAGCTTTTAAGGTTAATGAGTGCCTGCTCACTTTCATTCCATTTGGCCTAGAATATTTAATTGGCTATAAGTCTTTTGACTCTAAGTCCCTTGGCCACAGGGGTCCTACTGAGGGAATCATGAGAAAGAGCTACTAGGCATTCCATCTCTGTTTGAGTTAACGACTGTCCAAATGGAAAGGGAACAACCCAGGCCTCTGGCCTACCGTGCGCACGAGCATAACAGTCATTTTTATTTAAAGTGTGAACAGAATATTTAACCCATTCTAACTAGGCATTTGCACCTATATTTCAATGGCTATGGTTTGCCTTAGATCCTCTACTTCTATCAATGAGACTTTGGTTTTGTCATTGTGTCTACGAGGAGTGATTGATAAAGAGGCTGAAGGAGCAATACAGTACATTTCAAAAATTTCTTTAGGATCCTTTCTTGAAATGTCAGCTCCAAACCTTAAGTTTGATAAGAAACATTTACAAAGGCAGAGAATGGTGGCCCACACCTGTAATCCTAGCACTTTGGGAAGCCAAGGTGCGTGGATCACCTGAGGTCAGGAATTTGAGAACAGCCTGGCCAACATGGTGAAACCCTGTCTCTACTAAAAATACAAAAATTAGCCAGTCGTGGTGGCACATACCTATAGTTCCAGCTACTAGGGAGGCTGATGGGGGAGGATTGCTTGAACCTGGGAGGCCAAGGTTGCAGTGAGCCGAGATCATGACATTGTACTCCAGCCTGGCTGACAGAGTGAGACTCCATCTCAAAAAAAAAAAAAAAAAATGGTCCTCTTTGACTGCTCCCCAAAAGGAGATTTAGGGCTCTCTTAGCATCAGTGTGCTGGTATAATTCCCATGGCAGGATCCATCCTAAGCCTTCTGAGGTAGCCACAGAGCCGCAGAGAGGACCCACTCACTCTGTCCAGCAGTAGGACTTGTCACCATTCATACAAACAACACCACATTCACACACACATTTAACCTTTCAGAAGCTGACCACCAAGGAAGTACTTTGTCACCACTTTGTAACGTTTCCTACCTTGGCTCATGCACGAGATTGCCTGGTCGAGGCCCCTGGTCACCACGGTTTGGAATCTCTTTCCCCTGCATTGCTGAGAATCCAGGTTTATTCCTCAAACCAGGTAGGTCCCAGCTCTCTACCCCCAAGGCCACTGCAAAGAGGTCGGCTTAGAATAAATCTCAAATATTTTAGAGTTTGATTCTTTTCGTTGACACTCATACAGCAGACTACTGCCATTACCCAGGCTACACACTATTAAACAGAAAAACCTTAGACACATTTATATTTTAAGTGAGTGTATTTGAACAAAACAAAGCAGATTCCCAAACGGGGCAACACTCCAAACCAGAGCAGGTCAGAGAACTCAGGAACATGATCTGACAGCACCTATAGGAAGCAGAAGTGTATTATAGAGACAGCTGATTTGATTAGAGCTTCATTGCTTAACTGGTTACGTAGTCCCCTGCCACTAACTAAAGCTCAGTTACTGTGGTTAAACTCCTTATTAGTTTGGTCTGGTAGGTGTAGTTCAGGTTTTGACTCTGTTATCAGAAAGTGGTTCCAGACCCCAAGAGAGTTATTGGACGTTGTGCAAGAAAGTATTCTGGGCGAGTCCAAAAAGTGAAAGCAAATTTATTAAGAAAGTAAGGGAATAAAAGAATGGCTCCTCCATAGGCAGAGCAGTGGCACTGGTTGCCTGAGTATACTTATAGTTATCTCTTGATTACAGGCTAAACAAGGAGAGGATTATTCATGAGTTTTCCAGGAAAGGGGTTGCCAATTCCTGGAACGGAGGGTCCTTCCCCTTTTCAGACCATAGAAAGTAATTTCCTGGCATTGCCATTGCATTTGTAAACTGTCATGGCGCTGGTGGGAGTGTCTTTTAGTATGCTAATACATGATATTCAGCAAATAATGAGCAGTGAGGACTTTCGCGGCCATCTTGGTTTTGGTGGGCTTTGGGCTGGTTTCTTTGCTGTGTCGTTTTATCAGTGGGGGTTCTGTGACCTGCATCTTGTGCCCATTGCCTATCTTATCCTGTAACTAAGAATGCCTAACCTCCTAGGAATGTAGCCCAGTAGGTCTCACCCTCATTTTACCCAGCCCCTATTCAAGATGGAATCGCTCTGGTTCAAAGGCCTCTGACATGTTGAGCCATCCTCCCACCTCAGCCTCCCAAGGAGCCGGGACTACAGGTGCCCACCACCATCCCCTGCTAATTTTTCAAAAAATTTATGGTAAAGCGGGGTTCTCCTTATGTTATGTTGCCCAGGCTGGTCTCGAACTCCCGGGCTCAAATGATCCTCCCATCTTGGACTCCCAAAGTGCTGGGATCAGAAGCGAGCCACCGTGCCTGGCCCCACGAGTTTCCTTTAGCACCAAGAGGGTGGCTCCGAACAGGGTGGCAGTGGAGGTGAGAGGCCTCAGCCACAAGAGGAGCGCGGGGGGGAGAGAGAGGTCAGGACGCCTTCCAGGGGTTTGGGCCTCAACGCGGGAGTGACGGAGCTGCCAAGACCTGAGACGGTGGAAGGCGGCCGGGCCTCTCGCTGTGCTGGTTTGGGGTTCAGGGCAGAGGTCGCGCCTGGAGCAGAAAGGCACCTGATTGCTACACTCGGGGCACATAGGGGGCCTCGCCACTCCACCTGCCGGCAAAATCATTTTCTATAACAACACATGCCTAAAAAAGGGCCGATAAACACAAACAAGATCCTAAAGCTGACTCATCGTAACTCTTCAACCTACCTTCCAGCTGAGCTCTCGTAGGCCAGAGCTGGGGCCAGGCCGGGTTGGGCGTCGCGCTTGTCAATCATCTAGAGCGGGGTGTGATTGCGCGAGTTGGGATCCCACTTCCGGTAGCAGCGCGGGAGCGGTCGGGAAACCGGAAACAGCTTCCCTTGCCTGTGTTTCCGGTGGTGGCGCGGGGGCTGCCGGGAATCCGGAATGCAGCCGGATGGCCCTGAATTCTCGCTGTAGGGCGTTCCGGACTTGCAAGCGAGGTAAGGTCGACTCCGTCCTGCCCGGGGATGGTCACACGAGCGGAGGCTGGGGCTGCGGTTGCCGGCGCGGCTGTTGTCGCTTTGCTCTCGGCCGCATTCGCGCTGTACGGGCCGCCACTGGACGCAGGTACCCGACCGCTGACCGCCTCTGCTGGCTCGCGAAGGGAAGGCGCCGCCGAGGGTCAGTCCACGCGCGGGGCCAGGGCGCCGTGTGGCCTGCGGGGCTGAGTAGGAAGAGGCGAGAGGCCTCCTGGAAGCCGGCTGGGCGCTGCTTGTGGTGACGGGAGCCCCGCGCCGGGTGACAGAGGGTGGCGCTGGGGTTGGAGCCACCCGCTGTCATAGCGTCCCGGGAGCGGCGGAGCCCGCGCAGTGGCCGAGAAGCATGATGCCGAGGGCTGGTAGGAGGACCCTGGGGCGCCGTGGGGCGCTGGTCGAGTCCAGCTGCTCTGCTCTGGCCCCGCTCCCAGTTTGGGAACGATGCTCGCCATCTCCTGGCTTGCTGTGGTCTTGCTATTTTGCCACACGCTATTTGGGAAAAGAGTGTCTTGTGGCCTGGCTTGTCCATCACTAACCACAGCTGGAGACGGGGGACCTTCTGGGGCCCTGGGAGGCGGCGGACGTGCTGGCGAGCTGACAGGTTAGCGGGCTGCGCGCATACAGGAAGCAGGGCCGTGTCTGCATCCCCAACTGGAAGCTCCAGTGCCACTAGGCAAGTGACAGACGACCCTGCACATCCTTGGACAATAGGGGCCGGATACTGCGACGCCTGGACCTCAGAGAAGGACTCGACCAGCCAGGCCGCCTCCTTCGCCCGCCCCGGGCCGCGGTGTGTGTGCGTGCAGGAGGTCCCTTGGGGAGGGAGGCTCACCTGAGTCATCCCCAGAACCCGGAGCGCTAGCCAGATGCCCCCGAGGACGCTGCCCTGGTCTTGGCTGGTCCTAGGACTCTGAGATGCCTTTTCAAATAGAACGGATTATGTAGGAAGAATTTAAGCAGGAGCTGAGCAAGTGCTTGGATCCCCATCTCTTCATAGGGGTTTTCCCTTTCTGTTTGCCTTGTGAGTATTGGTGTATATAACATCTTTTATACAGGAAGTAGTTCTTGTATTGTGATTCCTCATTTCTCGTAAGGAGAGATTGCTGTTATCCACCTTGGTATAGAAGATAAATAGAAGCTTAGAGAAAGTGACTTAGCCAGGATTCTTCAGCCAGTAAGTGGCTGAAATAGTTAAATGGTATTTGTTGATGTAGTCATTAGGCAGATTTTACCTTGTGTATATGTTGGGCATCGTCGGAGAGTTTTTGGCTTTTTGTTCTCATCACAGGCTCTGAATCATTGAATGGCTCTGAGAGGGTCCTCCACACCGCCCCTCAGTCACACCCGCAGAGAGGCTTCTTAACACCACTTGATTTACAGATTTATTTGTAGCTGTTTACCTTAAATTCACACACCATGATTAGTAGCAAGATTTTTCATTGTACTTGGTTGAGGATTCATTATCAGACTGATTTCCTAAACTTTTACCAAAAGCCAGTTAGAGTTGTATATTACTGACTTCTCACCCAGGCTTTAGGGTATAATTAGTTAACTTAGGGATTGTTGCTCTAAATCAGTTATAATTTACGTTAACTTAAAGTACTTTTATTTTTTTAAGTAGAATTTTCCAGTACTAAAGGCACTTTTAGCACGAAGCAGCAGTGATAGTCTTCCCCAGACAGCTTCTTTAAAACAAAAGCCAAACAGATTTGACCTGTTCTTCCAAACTCAGAATTGTCCTGAGAAAAGTTCCTGAATAGGATAAAATCTTAAGTCACCTCTTGTCAAGGCCTTTTTATCCTTCAGAACTTTAATGTTTATGTGTAAATGTTTCTGTGGGTGAGTTCAAATAGGGATGTCAGTAAGCCAGTGGGAACTTGCTTCACTGCCAAATGCTGGGAAGTTTAGTTGACCTCTTTGGCCCTTTTGCTAACAGAAGCTGTTTGCTTAGGTGAATGCTGGTGAGCAGCCTGGATTTTACTTTTTGTTGATACAATTCTAATTAAGGGAAAATGTGGTGCTTCTTATTTTGCCTTATAATGGGAGCATTTTACACCTACTATGTGCCCACAAAAAGAAAAACAAAAACCTGGCAGCACTTTGGTAAAATAGTGTCTTGTGGCCTGGCTTGTCCATTACTAACCACAGCGTCTGCACGGGTCTCTCTCTGGGCCCCAGTTTCCTTCTGTAAAAGAGAAACTGGCTGTTAGTGAGGAGAGTGAATCGAACATTTATCAAGTTTTGTGTTCTGTGCCACACTGTGTTCGAGGTAATTGAGGTGAGTCCCACATGGAAGCAGTCAGTGCTGCGGTGTGTGGATGGTGCCACATTCCACGCAGGCAGACAGTAGTAGGGTGGTGATTCACTAGTCCAGACAGACCTTTCTCCTTTTGTCCAGGTCAGTCCCTACCATGTAGGTTATCTGTGTGTTTGGAAGGTTTCAGAACCCCACATGTAATGATACTTACTTTACTTTTGGTATCACTTTGAATTTTTTAAATTATATAGCAAAAGCTACTATCAATTATGTTATGATTTTAAAATAATTTTAAGCTAGCTTACATTTGAGAGCCACCTTTGTCATGTGTAAATCTTTAAGTATTCAGTTTCTGGATGATGCTTCTTGTCCTCCAGGGTTCTTAGACCAGCCCTTAGAGTAGCATCATGGTCAGGGAGCTGGAACTCTCACAAAGTCTTAAGATGTCACAGCAGAACAGGAGGAGGAGGAGGAGACTCGCTTTGGTGTGTTGATCAGGTTGCTGTGAGGGTAATTTGCACATTTTGGGCTCCAAAGCACTAACCTTCTGTATAAGATAAAAGAATAGCTCAAAATAGGATTTCCACCCATGTTTTCTTTCTAGGCATCATAAAGATCATTATGTGAATATAGTGTGTTTCTACACAATCAGAATTGATATTTTTGGCTTGTGGTAAATGGGACTTGAATACTTAATCTACTGTAGAGAAATCTGCCTTAGAAAGTGGCCCAAATTTTATATTGTATTTGATGTTTAAGTCCCCTGATATCTTACCATTTTAATAAAGCTTACCTTGAAGTGGAGGAAAAATTGTGTGTGTTCTTTTCATTATTTGAACAACAAAAATCATTATTTGCTTTAAAACCTGTAGGCTTTAAGCATATCCATGCTTGGACCAGCACATCTCCTCTTTCTCAACCAAAAAGATCAAAAAGATGCTATCCCAGTACCCATCTGCCAAAGCAGTGGGAGGACTTCAGCAAAGTGTGACACAGAAGGGAAAGTTTTCAGCTCTGAGGGGCAGATGCGGAGAGATCAAGCGCTTGGAAAGCAGAGTCCCCTGGGAGCTCCGGTGCTGCACCTGTGGCCCCTGAGGCGGCCCTGCCCTCTCCTCCTGGGTGTTGGATGACACTGGTTGCACAGGGCCCGAGGTGTTCCCTCCACCTCGCAGATGTTCCACCTCAGCTCATGGGTGCAGCTTAATTTTGTGTCAGATCCTATCGATAATGTGTGGGTTATTTCAACTATGAGGCAAAGTGCAAATGGGGAGTTACATGTCAGTTTATGATATTTGCCCTTTTTCATATAAACATTAAATATTTCATACCTCGCCTATTGTACTTTTTTAGACTTAAATCTGAAATTTAAAATATAGATGTTTATAAGCTATGAATCTTAAATATTGGGAGAAAGAAGCTTTCTGGAAAATGTATAGTATTATCTGGTGGAACCATTTTATTCCTTTCCTTAGTGGGAGAAATACACATTTATCAAGTATTACCATTTAGGAGTTGTTTTCATCAGGCGGGGTATATTGATATAAATGTTAATTTTTAACATTCGTAAGTTGCAGTCTGACTAAATTGTTTTTTTTTCTGTGATTTCATAAGTCACAATTTATATGACCTTAAATATGATTTAATTTGAAGTACTGGTATATTTAAAGGTGCTAAAACTAAATGCATGCATCTCTACCAGTGGTTCTCAACCCAGTCTCATTTTTCCCCCTCCCCGCTGAAAGGACATTTGAGAGTGTCTAGAGATGTTTTTGGTTGTCACAATGAGGTGTGTTTGCGTGCACTGCTGACTGGGTAGAGGCCAGGGATGCTGCTTATCGTCCTTCAGTGCATAGAACAGCTCCCACGACAAAGACAGGGTGCTGATCAATACCCATAAATGTCTTTTTTTTTTTTTTTGGAGACAGAGCCTCTCTGTGTCACCCAGGCTGGAGAGCAGTGACGTAACCTCAGCTCACTGCAACCTCCACCACCCGGGTTCAAACAATTCTCCTGCCTCAGCCTACCGAGTAGCTGTGATTACAGATGTGCACCACCACACCCAGCTAATTTTTGTATTTTTAGTAGAGATGGGTTTTCACCATGTTGGCCAGGCTGATCTTGAACTCCTGACATCAAGTGATGCACTCGCCTCAGCCTCCCAAAGTGCTGGGATTACAGGTGTGAGCCACCACGCCCAGGCCAATAAATGTCTTTTCTAGACAAGTGTGTTGTTTTAAAAGCATAATTTAGCCCACCTGGGGGGATTTCAAGGATGGGCGCACAATCCTTCCATTTTGACACTTGAGGATACATATTGTCCCTCCTTTTCCTTCCTTAGTGGTCAGACATTATTGCAAGTACTTTTTTTGATAGATTTTTGCTCTTATTGCCCAGGCTGGAGTGCAGTAGTGGTGTGATCTCAGCTAACTGCAACCTCCACCTCCTGGGTTCAAGAGATTCTCCTGCCTCAGCCTCCCAAGTAGCTGGGATTACAGGTGCCTGCCACCACACCTAGCTAATTTTTTGTGTTTTTAGTAGAAACAGGGTTTCACCATGTTGGTTTCGCTGATCTCAAACTCCTGACCTCAGGTGACCCACCCACTTCAGCCTCTCTGAGTGCTGGGATTATGGGGTGAGCCACCATGCCTGACTGTGGGTACTTCTTAAAGTCATTAGTCACATAACTTGCATAGCAATCCACTGGAGGAATGATAGGTTAAATTTTATTACCTGTGACTTTTGCAACATTGTCTTGTTTTTTTATTTTATTTTTAAGAAATTTTTTTATTTAGAGACGGGGTCTCGATAAGTTGCTCAGGCTGGAGTGCAGTGGCTATTCACAGGCGCGATCCCACTACTGATCAGCAGTTTGGACCTGCTCTGTTTCTGACCTGGGCCAGTTCACCCCTCCTTAGGCAACCTGGTGGTCCCCCGCTCCCGGGAAGCCACCATATTGATGCTGAACTTAGTGCGGACACCCGATCGGCATAGCGCACTACAGCCCAGAACTCCTGGGCTCATGTGATCCTCCCACCTCAGCCTCCTGAGTAGCTGGTACTACAGGCACATGCCCCTGCGCCCGGCAACATTGTCTGGTTTTAAAGAAAGAAGTATGTTTGTGAAAGTCTTTTATGCTTGTTGAAAGAACAATTTTACATGGAATTTTTTTTTTTTTTTTTTGGTAGTAGGAGCTTTAATAAAGTGCTTTTACTAATACCCCTAACGTGAGACCTACAACTTCATCCATCTTGAGTTCCTGTTTAAGGCCAAGAGCTTAAACTGTTGCCTACTGAGAAAATAATACCAAGTGGTGATTTGACATATTGACTCTTAATTTCTTTTTTTTTTTGAAACGGAGTTTCACTCTTGTTACCCAGACTGGAGTGCAATGGCGCGATCTCGGCTCACCACAACCTCCGCCTCCTGGGTTCAAGCCATTCTCCCGCCTCAGCCTCCCGAGTACCTGGGACTACAGGCGCGCGCCACCATGCCCAGCTAATTTTTGGATTTTTAGTAGAGACGGGGTTTCACCTTGTTGACCAGGATGGTCTCGATCTCTTGACCTCGTGATCCACCCGCCTCGGCCTCCCGAAGTGCTGGGATTATAGGCGTGAGCCACTGCGCCCGGCCAACTCTTAATTTCTATTTTTTTTTTTTTGAAATGGAGTTTCGTTCTTGTTGCCCAGACTGGAGTGCAATGGCACCATCTTGGCTCACTGCAACCTCCACCTCCCAAGTTCAAGTGATTCTCCTGCCTCAGCCTCCTGAGTAGCTGGGGTTACAGGCACATGCCACCACGCCTGACTAATTTTTGTATTTTTAGCAGAGATGGGGTTTCACCACATTGGCCAGGCTGGTCTCAAACTCCTTGCCTCAGGTGATCCACCCACCTTGGCCTCATTTCTTTTTTTTTTAAATGTCTACTTTTAGACAGAAAAGATAGGGAAATTAAACTGATAGAGGATATTTGTGCCTGTTGGGACATGCACATTCTAAAGCACTTTATATTTTATTTAGTGACAAACAAAACCGTATTTTCTCCAGATTTTTTATGCTAAATGTTTAAGTTCATATATATATATATATATATATATGTCTCAAAGGCTGACTTGGAAGTCCATTCAGTTATAGTACTGATTATAATTAATTCTTGAGTAATATAAGGCATTATCTCAACCACTTCCAAGAAGAGTTACTGAAATGCTAGGTTGGAAACAGCTTTTTTTTTTTTTTTTTTTTCTTTTTTGCAGAAAAGAAAGAACAGTTAGAGAGATGCAGCAGAGGAGGAAGGCAGAAAAGAGATGAGATGGAAGAGGACATGATAGTTTTTTTTTTTTTTTTTTTTTTTAGAAAAAAAGAAAAAAAAGAATGAAGAAGAGGAGGAAAAAGAGAGAGAGAATGGGAGTATTGCTTTCTTGCCCAGGCTAGAATGCAATTTAGTAATGAGTTTTGAAAACCTCTTTTATACCGATAATTATACTTAATGATGTATTCAGGAAAAAATAAGGGAAGAAAATAACCAACAGCCAACCAATATTTCATTTAAACCTATGATATGCTATGCGATTACTGAGGAGTGATTTACTTCCAATTATGTAGTCACTTCTGGAATAGGTGTGAGGTGGTAATGTATGGTTTGTGTATTTGAAGTGGAGAGTTCTATAAATGTTTATTAAGTTTACTTGTTCCGGGACTGAGTTCAAGTCCTGAATGTCCTTGTTAATTTTCTGTCTCGTTGATCTATAGAATCGTTAGCTCTTCTTGTTACATTAATCCTTTTGCCATTATGTAATGTCCTTCTTTGCCTCTTTTGATCTTTGTTGCTTTAAAGTCTACTTTATCAGAGGCGAGAATTGCATTTCCTGCTTTTTGTTTATTTATTTTTACACTCTGTTTGGTTGGTAAATCTTCCTCCTTCTCTTTGTTTTGAGTCTTTGTGTATTGTTGCATGTAAGATGAGTCTGGATGCAGCATACCGATGGGTTTTGGCTTTTTATCCAATTAGAATATATATAAGTTTAATACTGGTATTTGATGCTAGCTGGCTGTTTTGCCCATTAGTTGATGTAAATTTTTCATTGTGTTAATGTTCTTGCTTTTTGATATATTTTTGGAAAGGCTGATATTGGTTGTTCCTTTATATGTATAGTGCTTCTTTCAGAAGCTCTTGTAAAGCAGGCCTGGTGGTGGTGAAGTCTCTAAGTACTTGTTTGTTCACAAAAGATTTAATTTTTCCTTCGCTCATAAAGCTTAGTTTGGCTGGATAGGAAATTCTGGGTTGAAAGTTCTTTTCTTTAAGGATGTTAAATATTGGTCCCCACTCTTTTCTAGCTTGTAGGGTTTCTGCTGAGAGATCTGCTGTAAGTCTGATAGGTTTCCCTTTATGCGTAACCTGACCTTTCTCTCTGGCTGCCCTTAGTATTTTCTCCTTCATTTCAACCCTAATAAATCTGGCGATTATGTGCCTTGGAGTTGGTCTTCTTGAAGAATATCTTTGTGGTGTTCTCTGTATCACCTGAAGTTGAATATTACCCTGCCTTGCTAGCTTGGGAAAGTTTTCCTGAATGACATCCTGAAGAGTATTTTCCAACTTGGATTCATTCTCTTCATTACATTCAGGTACACCTATCAAACGTAAATTAGGTCTTTTCACATAGTCCCATATTTCCTGGAGGCTTTGCTCATTCCTTTTTATCCTTTTTTCTCCAATCTTGTCTTCTCGTTTCATTTCACTGAGCTGGTCCTCGACTTCTGATATCCTTTCTTCTGCTTGATCAATTTGACTGTTTAAACTTGTGCATACTTCGTGAAGTTCTCGTGTTGTGTTTTTCAGCTCCATCAATTCACTTATGTTCCTCTCTAAATTGTCCATTCTCGTTAGCATTTCATCAAACCTTTTTTCAAGGTTCTTAGTTTCTTTGCATTGGGTTAGAACAAGTTCTTTTAATTCACGGAAGTTTCTTATCACCCACATTTTGAAACCTGCTTCTGTTATTGGAACACACTCGTTCTCCATAAGCCTTGTTCCGTTACTGATGAGGAATTGCGATCCCCTGTAGAGGCAGAGGCACTCTGATTTTGAGTATTCTCTGCCTTTTTAGGCTGCTTTCTTCCCTTCATTATATATTTATCCCTCTGTCGTCTTTGTAATTACCGACTTTCTAACTAGGTCTCTGAGCGGACGTCCAACTTGTTGATTCCCAGCGCCGAAATCTGAGCAATCCACTGCACCGGCCAAAACAGCGGTGTTAAGATTGATGGTGCTTTTCTGCCCGGGAATCTCCGGACTCTGCACCAAGAACTGCCGCTCTAAGGCACCAGCTAAACCGCCGCACCGGCCACAAGAGTCGCCCTGGCGACCCGTGGGGCTCCTCCGCTGGGAATCTCTTGGTCCGTGAGCAACAAATATTCGTCTGAAAATGTGGCGTCCTCTCGTTCTCTGCGCTTTCACTGGGAGCTAGGTGCCTGAGCTGCTAGTGATCAGCCATCTTGGATCTCTCTCGGAAACAGCTTTTTGAAGCTATCTCTAGCATCATAAGAAACCAGGTTGGTATTAGGGATTTTTTTAAAATGTGGCTAAGTGCTTTGGATAAAGGGATGGTCAACAGTAAACCTGAAACTTTTTAAGGAACCCACAGTGACCCTTACGTGACTGGTAAATCTGGGTTTTATTTTTATAATTTTTAGACTTAAAAAGCAACTGTCTCTTGTTCTGGGGGTTTCTGATACTGTGTTGGTCAGCAATGTTACCATGCCAGGTTATGTTACAGTTTGAAACAAGTGCATGCCAAGGGCTTTAATAGCTGTGTAGATTGTTAATCAGCATTCATGACACTGTTGTTTCATCTAATTGTAGCAGCTCTAATTCCTGTCACGAAGCTCATCAAAGAGGACCCAGAGGAAGAGCATTTATGATGTTCTGTAAATGTGCATGGTAGAAACACTGTGCAGTCTTGGAATTTAGGGTGCAGGATGGGCATACAGGAAGTTGAGTGATGAGGGGAGGAGAGAGAGAGCAGAGTGGCTGTGGCAGCCCTGTGCCTCTGGGGCCTGGCTCCATATCCAGGTGGACGTAGGGCTGCCAACTGTGGTCATGACAGACCCCAGAGCTGGGGGATCGGCCAGCTGCAGGTAGCGCAGCAAGCCTTGTTGTGTCTCTTCTAGGCCCATAGTTGATAATGATTCTGTGCCGGGTCTCATCGTGTGTTGGTCTGGAAGAAGGTGAAAACGTTTGCGATTGACGGGAATTCAAGGATCTTTTCATCTTGGGGGTCTCAGCGTCTGCTCTATCAGCTAAGGCAGTCTACTTATAAAGAAAATTCCTTCAAAACTTTTGTTGAGTAAAAAGTAAAGCTGTAAGAGTTAAAAGACAAAGCTCTTTTGCCATGAAACACTCAGTCAGCTTTGGGCTTCAGTCAGTGGAACCTGTGACACATCTAGCTTCTCTGCTGCAGAGATAATTGGAAGGACAAAAATATTGATTGCCTTGTTTGAAAAAATACTGTTTATATTTGCGGGAGAGCATATGCTTTATTGTCTATTAATTGAGCTTTATAGAACATACTAGCATTTCTCTTATAGCTGAGCTGTTTTAAATATTAAGGTCAAATATACAATGCAGGAAGTTCTTCAAGAAAGGCCAATTATAGTGTAGCTGTTTAGAGATAATTCAAGATGATGAAATTACTTTAAATGCCACTTTGAACTCAGTTTAAGATGTGTGCCATATTTAGAATGCCATTTCTAGGTTATTTAAGTAATATCCAGTTGAGTGTTGGAATGCAGTTGGGAGTAATATGATGAATCTGTCAGACTTCTGAGCATCCCGGTGGATTACAGGTGGGAGCTTGCTTTCCAGTGTGTGAGGAGAGAAAAGACCTAATAATCCTAAAGGGAAACTGAAATCAAGTAAGATAGTTTATTAAGTAATAATGCATTTTTTATTTGATAAAACTTTCTGGAAAATTAAATGGTCTTCCAAAATTTCTAATACATTTCAAAAGTAAAACTTTTAGAAATAACATGTGTTGTACTGGTGAGGCGGCTCATACCTGTAATCCCAGCACTTTGGGAGGCTGAGGCGGGCAGATTACTTGAGGTCAGGAGTTGGAGACCAGCCTGGCCAACATGGTGAAACCCTGTCTCTACTAAGAATACAAAGATTAGCAGGGTAGGGTGGTGGGTACCTATAATCCCAGCTACTCAGGAGGCTGAGGCAGGAGAATCACTTGAACCCTGGATGCGGAGGTTGCGGTGAGCAGTGATCATGCCACTGCACTCCAGCTTGGGTGACAGAGCTAGACTCCATCTCAAATAAATAGATCAATAGCATGTGTTACTACATGTATTAATTACATGTGTTAAGGCCTGGCATGGTGGTTGATGCCTGTAATCCCAGCACTTTGAGAGGCTGAGGCAGGCAGATCACTTGAGGTCAGGAGTTTGAGACCAGCCTGGCTAACATGGTGAAACCCCGTCTCTACTAAAAATGCAAAAATTAGCTAGGTGTGGTGGTGGATACCTATAATCCCAGCTACTCAGGAGGCTGAGGCAGGAGAATCGCCTGAACCTGGGAGGTGGAGGTTGCAGTGAGCTGAGATCACGCCACTGCACTCCAGCAAAATGCAGTGGTGACAGAGCCAGACTTTATCTCAAAAAAAAATTTACTTGTGTTACTGTAATTTTGAACGTATTTGCTTACATTCATATTAACTTTGGAGGGGGTTTTGGCTAATAGGCTATTTTTAAGTGTTTTTTATGGGTAATAATGATATCTGTTTACCTTTCTGAACTACTCATTTTTCTTGTTTTTCAGTTTTAGAAAGAGCATTTTCGCTATGTAAAGCACATTCGATAAAGGATATGGAAAATACCTTGCAGCTGGTGAGAAATATTATACCTCCTCTGTCTTCCACAAAGCACAAAGGGCAAGATGGAAGAATAGGCGTAGTTGGAGGCTGTCAGGAGTAAGTAGCAGATGTGCAGTGCTGGTGTTTAAGAAGTCAGTTGCTGTCTGTCTGCCTGTCTGCCTGCTTACCTGCCTGTCATTCATGCTGTCTAGTTTGACCTCAGTAATCATTTCCAAATGTAGTCTGATAGGACACTGTGTTTTTCAGTGATCCACTTTTTGATTAGGAAGCAATTCCAAGGAGCCCTGACTGAATTGTTCACTGGTGTGTGTCAGTGTTAGGTTTTGCTTGTAGTGGGGAATGGAGCCTATTTTTAACTGTTTCTGCTTTTCTGTATTTAACCGGACTTCATACCGCGGCATGTTTTTTGTGTTTAGGATAGAAACACTCAGCAACCTCTTGGTTTACTTGGTTAGAGATGTTACTGAAATTCACTTATGAAATTTGACAGTCCCTAGCTTGCTTCTGTTCTGTTTTGCTGCCGTGTTTGGTATGTAACTGTTGTCCTTGGGTGTGAAGGACACCTTCTGTCTCTGATGGAAAGTCTGCCGCGGCTCCTGTTTCTGTTTCTTCTTGCTTTCTGTTTGCGTGTCTGTGTTATCGCTCTCTGCCCATCCCTCCATTTTTAGCTGTCGATCGTGTCATCAGGTGTGTTAGACACGTGTGCATTTTACATGCTGGGGATGCTGCTGAATTGTCCCCCATTGCATTAGTGGTGCTGCCTCCCAGGAGCACCTGTTCCCTGCACCCCTTGGAGGTTTGTAGACTTGACCTTTGCTAGTCAAGTCTACAAACTTTCTTGTTGTTTTAACGCATTTCTCTTATTGATGGGGCTCATTTTCACATGATGGAAGCATGTGTGCATATATGTTGCCTGTTCTGTCCTTTCTTGTGCACTTACAACACTTTCTGGTGACAGCGCTTTGCAGGAGGCCGTGTAAGATGATGTATCAGCATTTGCCCAGGTCTGTCTTTCTTGGGCTAGCAAAACATCTCAGTGCTTGGAATGGATGTAAAGATTGCATTTGCCCATTTCATGCCAGGATGAGGCTCTTCCTTTCTGTGCCTGAAGTGCCCTTAGACCTAGAGTGCCAGAGATGCCAGAACAGTGAGGTAAAAGCAGCTGGGTGGTGTGTGCCATTTCTTGTGTGTCCCAAGTGGCCCCCATCTGGCCTCCAATGACTGTTACTCTTGGAGGATGGGGTCTGCCTGCTCTGGGACCCTATCCATGTCCGACTGCTTCGAACATGTGATTATATCTTTCTTCTCTCCGGGCAGAAGCCTGCAGTCAGCTCCTTACCTTGAACGTTCGCATTGCAGAGAGACTGCAGGCACTACAGCCAGAGAGTCACTCTCCTGAAGTGCATGAAGGTTTTATGTAAAAAATCGACATTTCTAGTGTAATCGGCTCATGTTCATGGAACGTTTACGAGGATCTTGTAGGTGTTGGGTTTGTGAATATGTGCTTCATGTCTCTGTTGTGTATTGATAAATCACGTCTGTATTATTTTTGTGTTTTTTATTGATAACCTATTTCTTGATCAAGGTGTGCTTATCTTATTCTCAGAAGAAAATTTAGACTCTAAATATCTTCTTTTTAGGTACACTGGAGCCCCATATTTTGCAGCAATCTCAGCTCTCAAAGTGGTATGTTTTCTTAAAAGTTCTTTATTGGGATTTTTCTGGTAAAGATTTTGATAATTTAAATATGATTAAAGCAAATGTTTTCTGATATAAATCTAAATAACATCTTAGGGTAATCATGGGTCATGGAAACACCTTTAAGTCTATCCTGACATCCTGTTCAGTAACAAGATCACTTCAATGAAGCCCATTTTTGGTGATTTGTATTGTACTCACCAAAGTGAACCTGGATGCCTTTGTGGGTCCCAGCTGAAGCGTGGATCTTGCAGTTTCCCATGCATTGAGCTAGTGCTAGCGGCCAGCCTTTTCCTGTGACCCGTCCTCCTGGAGGGTGGCCAGGCCAAGCTGGGCTGTGCTGGTGTGTGTAGCTCTGACCCTGCTTCTGCGGTGGTGGCAGAAGTCTGCCTTTCTTTCCAGGCATTGTGCTGTGTGCTCTGGCCCTTTGCTAAGCCACCTGGCTGGGTGTAACTCGGCGACTAGTCCGTTTCTTGCGCGTGTCACCAGGCCTGAATAACGAGCACTGGATGCCCGTGTCTGGCAGGTGGGCAGTGATGCTGGGGCCTTCTGGGGCCTGTGGATCGGGTCCCTGAATTAGCCTCCTGTGCTTCTTCCTCAGGGCGCGGATTTGTCCCATGTATTCTGCACCAATGCAGCCGCGCCTGTGATTAAGGCCTACAGCCCGGAGCTGATCGTCCACCCCGTTCTGTGAGTTGCTCTGCACCAGCTTCTCCTGGGTTCTCTTTCCCTCCTGAGTCACTTGGGAGTTTTGCACCGACACCGAGAGCGGCTGACGGATTTTCCGTCCTCGGAGTTTGTCAGCAGGTGCTGTAGAGGAAGTAGGGAAATGAAGGAGCCCATTCTTCTGTGGTCAGAATAAGACAAACACGGTGGGGTGAGAGGTGGTGGTGGGGATTTGGGCCTGTTGGAAATGGCCGGCCCCAGGTCCAGAGGCAGTGGGGCTCTGTGGGCTGTGTGTGACAGGTTTGCAGAAGGCAGAAACAAGGGGCCTCTAAGCAGTAACAAGACCCTTCCCATACTCAGCAGATATGTCTGGTGCCAGGTCCTAGTCTGTGTTCTGTGGGTCAGCATTGAACTGGGCGGGCAAACACCTGCCCCCGTGGGGCTCCCCTAGGCAGTCTGTGCTGTTGAGCTTGCTGTGTGGAGGTGTTCTCTCTGCCATCCATGACTGTGGCCACTGAGTGCTTGAAATGTAGCTGGGGGACACAGGAGTGGAGCTTTTGCTCTTGTTTAATTTTAATTAGGTGTGTGCTAGCACCAACTGGATCGGGCTGTGCCGCTCTGGAGACGGACAAAGGAGAGCAGCACATCAGGTGGTGAAGGAGGCGCAGAGAGCAGCAGCAGGGAGGGGGCTGTGAGAGTGGCAGCAGGGAGGGGGCCGTGAGAGCGGCAGCAGGGAGGGGTTCGTGAGAGCGGCAGCAGGGAGGGGGCCGTGAGAGGAGTGGTTGGGGCAGCAGCCCAGCATGATGACGCTTGGGTAGAGCCTGGCCTTTCCACACCAGGGAGGAGCCGGCGCAGAGCTCCAGATTGGGCACTGTGATGTGTCGGGGTGACCTAGAGGTGCAGGGCCGGGCCTTGCAGGGTGTGGAGCTACTGTTAGGGCTGTGGCTCTAGCACTGAGTGAACAGGGCAGGGCCGGTGTGGGTCAGAAAGGCTCCTGGGTGGCTGTTGGGCTGGGCCCCTGGGGCCAGGGTGGAACGGTGGTAAGGATGCATGGGAGGGAAGGGTGCAGTCAGATGGTGAGAGGGCTGGAGTCTGGGTATTTTTGGAAAGTTTGGGGGCGGGATTTGCTGACAGATTGGATTGGAAAAGGCAAGGGGCACAGACACCACCAAGGGTTTTAGTCTGAGCGAGTTGTCACTCCATGTGGTGGAGAAATGGGGGTGGGCTTGGGTGGGATGAAGATGAGGCGTTGTATGTGGGGCGCAGTTTTGCTGCCAGTTAGACATACAGGGGACGTGGCTAGTAGACATTGACAGTGGGGACGTGGACTTGGGAGTCATGCACATGTGTATGGCGCTTAAAGCTGGAAGATGAGGGAGTAAGAGGCGGTGGGGCTCTGCACTCAGATGCTAGGAGCCTGGGCTGGGGAGGAGGCAGGCAGCAACAGGGGCTTCCAGGAGTCAGCGAAGCCGCAGTTGCCAGACGGTTCTAGAGGGCCTGTGTGTGCCACTCTGGGTCGTTCGAGATGAGGCCTGAGAACAGATGGTTCATCTCATAGTGTGGGGTCCTTGGTGACCCTGACAAGGGAGCTTGTCGGGGAGGAAAGGGGACAGAAGCCTTAACAGCGGCTCTAGGAGAGAACACAGAGAACAGGAAGGAGGTGCGGGAAAGCAAAACCCTGTCTTGTTCTGAATGAGACACTGCAACAGCAGCAGTGCACTGGCGGGGGCCTGCTCTGTAAGGACACAGACCATGCTTTACAGCCACACGTAGACGGATGGAAACAAACTGGTTAACTTTAGAGGGCGGATGATTTTGAAGATAGCCATAACTTTTCTCCTAACTTGTCCTAAAAGCTGAAAGCTAGGCATCTAAATCTGGGCATTAAAAAATAGATCAAGGAGAGGCAGTGGCCAAATGCAGTGTGGGGCCCAGTTTAGGTCCTGAAACGGGAAGAGGGCGTCAAGAGGAAACGGGAGATTCGAACAATGCTGTGCTTTAATGAATAGTATTGAACCAGCGTGAACTTAGTTTTGCTGAGCCAGAATGTGGGTGTGTGAGGTGTTAACCTCGGGAGGCTGGCAAAGGGGACGTGGAACCTTCTGCACTGGTGAAATAATAAATCCAATTTGTAAATTTGTTTTTTTTGTAAATTGTTTTTTCAAAATAAAATGTAAATCAATACATGAAAGTAAATAAATGCAAAACGGTAGGTAACCCCCGGTCCTTCATTGCCCTGTTTAGCGACAGCCCCGGTGCTGCTCATGAGGTGGAGAAGTGGCTTCCCCGGCTGCATGCCCTTGTCGTGGGACCTGGCTTGGGTAGAGATGATGCGCTTCTCGAAAATGTCAAGGTAATGTGTAACTCTCTCACTTCCCTCACAATGGGCTTGGCCCTTAGTATGGTGAGGGTGGAACAGAGGCATTTCTCTGCATTTTGTGTAGTGTTCTGTGTGCCTCTACATGGCATGACTGAGAGGAGATTTGAGGGCCAGAGGAGAAACTGAGCGCAGAGGTGGTGAGGAACAGCGCTGAGGTCTGCTTCCCTCTGCCCGACTGTTTTCTCACGGAGCAGCTGCAGGTGTGTGTGGAGTTGCTGAAATGTTTTATGTTTGATGTAAGGAGAGGGTGAGCAGGACTCGAGAGCTGACAGAGGTTTGGGGTCAGGCCTGGGTGTACATCCCATGCACCCGCTTCTTGCTGGGAGACCCTGGGTTTCCCTCAGCTTCCTGGGCAGCTGTTCCCACACAGCCCTGGAACCATACTCTGCTGACATCAGGCTGTGCAGTGACACAGGCCTGCTTGTCCACACCCACACGCATGCACATGGACACTCATTCATGCTGGTTTTTCATGCTTAAAGTTCATCTTATGCCCACCTGAATCCAAAAAGATGGAAATTGTTTATTCTGATGACTTTGTGTCTGCTGTAAATAAGTACCACCTGGGATCAGGGGCAGTAACAAGATGGGGATGGCTGCTAGCTCTGTGTTCTCTGTGTCCTCTGATGCTTGCTGGGCTGCTGTGTGTCCCTGGTGGGGTCGTGCTTCTGGGGCGTTGCATCCCAGGGACTGCCCTCTGAGACCCTTTCTCGAGTTCCTGGGGACCCCTGTCAGAGCTCCTGGAGGAAGACAGTGCCAGACAGCCTGGTGCCACAGCGTGTTCACATGTGCGAGGTGCGGTGACTGCAGGTGGATCAGAGGCCGGACATTAAGTGAGGGACTCTGCTGGAAGCCCTTAGAAGGTGCCTGGCCATACTGTGTTCCCAGACCAGCAGTCACCCTGAAAATGTCAGCCATTTGCGTGGCACTCTATTAGAGTGCTTAGTTAACAGACGGGTTTCTGAGGCTGTGGGGGCTTGAAGGTGGTGAGCGATGGAGCCAGTAGTGCAGGGTGAGTCATCTGAGGGCAGGCAGATGCAGGCCAACACCGTACACACCAGGGCAAGCAGCATGGAGTTAGCATGGGAGCCCATCTTTGAGCTAAAAAGGTCTTACCCGCTCACCGAGAAGTAGGAGGTGGCCACGCTTAGGAGCAATAGAACCCTCTATCATCCCGGGGAGAGGCTCTCAGTGGGGGTCCCATCTGCAAGCGCTGGGTCTGCAAGCACAGCTGCTTCTTCCTGTCCAGCTCTACATCTTAGGCGTGTGGATGAATTAAAGGTGAACAAGCCAGAGTTCTCTGCTTCGGGTTCTTTTCTTTGTGAATGTAAGTTCATAATTTAAAAATTGGTATCTTCAAAAACCACTTTGCAGCGTGGAAATGTGAAAGGTGGGAAGTGAGGATGTGCCTCGCTGCCCTTTCAGCCCAGACTGGGGACCTCGAATTCTGGTTCCTGTAAGCGCTCGGCGTGGTCTTGAGAGTCCTCGGGTCATTGAGCACGGGCTGTCTCCTTGTCAGCTTCCAGCTCGTGCCTGGCGCAGAGCAGAGGCTTCCTGCTTCATCGACATTCCTGAATGAGGTCATCATCCAGCGTAGACCTGAAAAACCCGATTAGGTAGATTTCTGTTCATGTCCTCATTCTTCTGATGACAAATTGAGTCCTGGCAAGGATTCAAGACGCCAAGGGGTCTTGTAGCAAGGAAATGGTAGAGGTGGTTTTTTAAAATCAACTTTATTTTGATGATTTACCTACCATACACTTCACCATTTAAAGTGAACTACTCATTGGCTTCAGGTATATTCACAGATGTGCAGCCATCACCGTGATCAACCTTAGAACATGTTTACAGCCTCAAGAAGCCCATCCCGTTAGCATCTGCTCCCCGTCTCCCCAGTCTCCGGCAGCCACTCATCTAGTATACTCTGTCTCGATGGATTCGCCTGTTCAGGACATTTCATATGAATGGAATTACACTGTATGTGCTATTTAGTGACTCATTTTGTTCACGCTGCTTTTTTTTTTTTTTTGAGATAGAGTCTTGCTTTGTTGCCAGCCTGGAGTGTAGTGACCTGATCTCAACTCACTGCAACCTCCACCTCCTGGGTTTAAGTGATTCCTCTGCCTCAGCCTTTGGAGTAGCTGGGGCTACAGGCGTGCGCCACCATGCTGGGCTTTTTTTTTTTTTTTTTGCATTTTAGTAGAGACAGGGTTTTACCATGTTGGTCAGAATGCTCTTGAACTCCTGACTTCATGATCTGCCCGCCTCAGCCTCCCATAGTGCTGGGATTACAGGTGTGAGCCACTGTGCCTGGCCAACTCTGCCTAATTTTATATTAGTTATTATATGTTGTAGCATGTATCGGCACTTCATTCCTTTTTATATCTAGTATTTCATTGCATGGATATACCACCTTGGTTTATCTGTTCCCTAATTTATGGAAAATTGTTTTGTTTCCACTTTTTGTGTGGATGCGTTTTCACTCCTCTTGGGAGCCAGTGTTTCACCTTCTGAGACACTGCCACCATGTCCCATGGCAGCTGCGCTGTTTTTATTACGGGAACCAGAATGCGAGGTCCCGAGTCTGAGCTGCAAGGGCAGTGAGGCACACCCTCACTTCCCACCTTTCACATTTCCATGCTGCAGAGTGGTTTTTGAAGATTCCCCCGCAGCGTGCGAGGTCTCTGATTCTTCACATCGTCCCCAGCACTTGTTACTGTTGTTGTCTATTAGTAGCCCCCTGGTGGGCGTGGAGTGGCCTCATTGTGGTTTGGTTTGCATTTTCCTGGCAGCTGATGCTGTTGAGCATCTTTGCATGTGCTCACGGGCTGTTTGGGTACTTTTTTATTTTTTGAGACAGATTCTTGCTCTCGCCCAGTCGCAGTGGCGTGATCACGGCTCACTGCAAACTCCACCTTCTGGGTTCAAGTGATTCCTTTGCCTCAGCCTCCCAAGTAGCTTGGACTACAGGCACCCACCATCACACCCAGCTAATTTTTGTTATTTTTGGTAGAGATGGGGTTTCACCACGTTGGCCAGGCTGGTCTTGAACTCCTGACCTCAGGTGATCCACCCACCTCAGCCTCCCAAAGTGCTGGGACTACAGGCATGAGCCACCGTGCCTGGCCTGTTTGGGCATCTTCTTTGGAGAAGTGTCTATTCATGCCCTTTTCCCATTTTGAAAATGGTTTGCCTTTTTATTATGGACTTTTAGGAGTTCTTCACATACTTTCTTAGAGATATGATTTGCAGCTGTCCTTTCATACTGTAGGTTGTCTTTTCACTTCCTTGATGGTTTTGTTTACAGCACAAATTTTTCATTTTGAAGTCCAATTTAGCTATTTTTTTCTTTTGTCCCTAGTGCTATTGGTGTCTTATCTAAGAAGCTGTTGCCTAACGCAAGTTTACGCCTACATTTTCTTTTAAGAGCCTTGCTGTCTCCGCTCTTGTATTTAGCCGTGCGCCCGTGTTGAGCTGGTGTTTGTGTGTGGCGGAAGGCAGGCTCCAGTGTCATTCTTTTGCTTGTGGGGTCCGGATGCAGCACCATGTGTTGGGGAGACTTCTTCTTTCCTCCTGACTTGTCTTTCATTCTCCTTGAGAATCCATTGACCCTAAATGTGAGGCTTCTTCTGGACTCTTGTTTCTGTTCTGTTATCTGTACAGCTTTCCTTCTGCAACTACCCAGTCCTGATTGCTGTGGCTGGGTAGGAAGCCTTGACGTCGGAAAGCCTAAGTCCTCCAGAGTTGTCCTTTTCAAGGTTGGTATGGCTCTCCTGGGTCCCATGCAATCCAGTTTTGGATCAGCTTGCTGATTTGCAGAATAGGCAGCTGGGATTTTGGGTAGGGATGGTGTTGAAACTGAAGATCAACTGGGGGAATGTCTAACATCATCTGGCTTTGAGCCCAAGTTGTCTGAATCGAGAGCATAGGCTCTTGACCAGTGCACCTGTCCTCACACTGTGCTCTTCTCACAGCTCATTATCAGTGTGTCCTGGGGACTTTTTCATGATAGGATATGCGGATATTCCTCATTATTTGTAACAGCTACATCAGAATTTACTGTGGATATACTACAGTGCATTTAACTAGTTCATTTACTGTTTGCAGCTTTTTTTGTGTTACATCAGTGGTGTCCTGAATCTGTGTATTTTGTCCACTCTTTTGGATATTTTTTAAGATAAATTTTTAGAGGTTCCATTGCTGAATCAAAGAGTAAGGATGTTTAAATTTTTGAGAGATGCCCCCAAATTTCTCCCCTAGTGTCCCACGGTTTGCTTTCCCATGGGTGGGGACACCCTTCTGCGCTGGGTGCTCTGATGCTGCAAATCTTTCTAGGAGACCCGTGTCACATTGCATTTTCCAGGGTTTGAATATTCACATTTGACTACTATTTGTAAATACATTAAAAGAAAACACAGAAACAGATGAAATGTCAGATTGTTGCCAAATACTGCAACATAAAATCAGAACCTGATCTAAAATCTGAGTGAGTGAAAGGCTGACAGTTTTAACAGTAAAATCAAACTCAGGGCAAGCAGACAAAGAACCTTTTTGGTTAATGGAGGAAATCAGCTTCCGTGAAGTCTCAGGTACCTGCTTCCCTGGAAGGGGCTGTGGGACAGACACGCTGCTAATGCTTGGACCAACGTCAGAGCAAAACAGACATCCCCACAGCTGGGATACGCATCACCAAACAAGCTGAAATGAGCAGTTTGTTAGGCAGGCAGCTAATGCTTTGTCAGCTTTCGAATTTCATTTAACTTTTAATATACGTGACTTTAGTTTTCAGTACTTTATTCTTGCTTAGCATGTACTTTAATGTTCTCTATTCTTAGCATGTTCTTGAATGTTTTTTAGTAGGTGTCTATCAAGTCAAGATCACTTTACATGCTACTGCAGTATATAATCTTGTCACAATGTATTGGATCATAAGAATAAAAATAACCAATGTTGATTACATGTATGTGTGTGTATCTCTGTACATGTAGTATTTTCGTGGTTTTTTTTGAGACAGAGTCTTGCTCTATCACCCAGGCTAGAGTACAGTGGCACAATCTCAGCTCATTGCAACCTCCACCTCCTGGGTTCAAGCGATTTTCCTGCCTCTGCCTCCTGAGTAGCTGGGATTACAGGCGTGTGCCACCACGCCTTGCTAATTTTTGTATTTTTAGTAGAGACAGGGTTTCATCATGTTGGCCAGGCTGGTCTCAAACTCCTGACCTCGTGATCCACCCGCCTCAACTTCCCAAAGTGCTGGGATCACAGGCGTGAGCCACTGCACCCAGCCACATGTAGTATTTTTTAAATAGAAAACCTTTGAAACCTTCACTGTAATCCTATCAGGGAAAAATGATTCCCTGTTTATTGTCACTTGTTACTTTAAAATATGTAAGTAAAGTGATACGAAAAATATATAATGACTAGTGATTTGGGGAACTCGCAAGGATTCTCTGAATGCTGCAGATTGGTACCTGCTGGAGAACTGGAAGCCCTCGGTGTGGCGGTGGGTGTGTCTTCATGGGTTAGCCTAGGAGCCCAGCTTTGTTTATAGCATTTCCACTGGGCTTCACCTTTCAGAGTTCCCAGTGTCCTGTCTTACTGAGGGGCTCTGGCAGTTCATTGGGTCTTGCTTCTCTATTTATTCATTTACTTTATTGTTTTCCATTTATTGTTTGATGACCTGATGTTGCATTTTATTAAGAGTCTGCTCAGTTTTCTTGCACTGCTCTTGGGAAGTGTCTCCGTCCGTTTTGTACTGCCCTAGCAGTCCCACAGACTGGGTCATTTATAATGAACAGGCGTTTCCTGCCTCACAGTTCTGGAGGTGGATGACCAACATCAACGTGCCAGCATCTGGTGAGGGAGGAAGGGCAGGAAAGTGACCCTTAATGCCCTTTTTAAAGGTCATTAAACCCACCTGTGAGGGCTCTGCCACATCACCTTTTAAAGGCCCCACTTCCCAGTGCCCAGCTAAGTTTCACCGTGAGTTTTGAGAAGACACGCGTCCACACCATAGGCGGAGGCAGCAGGCGTGGTGCTCAGCTTAGTTTTCTCTTCTGGCAGGGCATTTTGGAAGCATCAAAGGCCAGGGACATCCCTGTGGTCATCGATGCGGTGAGTTGACCTCTCTCCTCCCGGCTTGGGGTCCCGGAAGGTCTGTCCAGTGAGCCCGGCTTTTTGTTCCATGCAGGATGGCCTGTGGCTGGTCGCTCAGCAGCCAGCCCTCATCCAGGGCTACCGGAAGGCCGTGCTCACTCCCAACCACATGGAGTTCAGCAGACTGTACGACGCTGTGGTGAGTGAGTGGACCCCCAAAGGGTGGACGCGAGCTCCATTCGTCCTAAAGAGGGTGAGGGGCGAGCTCCATGCTTCTGCCCAGCCTGTCCCTGTGGCACATCTCCGCAGGGATACAGACCTGCAAGTCATCGCTGTGCCTCTCACAGCGGATGGCGCTTCTTCCCATCGTGCTCTTTGATTGGATGAACGATGGTGTGGTGGACTTGGGACAGGCAGGGACTCGGGTCAGCCAGTCCCTGCCTGCAGCACACTCTGGACAGATCACTTCTTCTCTGTCCTGAGTGCCTCTTCTGTAATGTGATGATGGCATCTGCCTCACAGGGCTGTGAGATGAGGAAACCTGTGTAAAGCCATGAGTCCCCACATGGTAAGTGTCCCATCAATGTTAGCACCCGGTACTACGGAATTTGTATTACTCCTGCAAAGCTCTGAGAACCCAGCCTCGGTGTCCTCCTTCAGCCTGGTCTGACCAGGTAGAGGACGGGCACTGGCAGGCACTGCGTCAGTGTCTGCTTGGAGGAGTTGCTGCAGGTGATATCCTGGGCTTCCTCCCACCTACGCGGCCTCTAACCGGTGCCCGGGTGATCCTTTCAGACGTGAGAGTGCGAGTCTCATGGCAGATGGGACAGGGCTACCCGTCATGTCACATGTCGTGTGTCTGAGGAAGGCTTTGCTTTTTCTGTGTCTTCCTGCGTTGCTGTAGTTCAGAGGCCCCGTGGACAGTGATGACCGCCATGGATCTGTGCTGAGACTTAGCCAAGCCCTGGGCAACGTGACGGTGGTCCAGAAAGGAGAGCACGACATCCTCTCTGATGGCCAGCAGGGTGAGCGGCGGCTGGCCTCGTGTGGGCTGGTGCTGGGTCAGGCAGCGTGACCACACTGAGTGTGAGCCCCAGAAGACCTCTGGTGTGCACACGTGTTCACACGCATTCTGCACAAAGGGATTCCTGATGAGCTCGACAAACACACCTTTTCCAGAGTCCATGTTTTTGACTTCTCACTGTTTTGCTGGGGAGGTGACGGTGGTAAGAGCAGGCTTTCAAGTTGTGGGCTCCACCCATTGGCTGAATTGCTGTGCCTTAGTTATGAGAAGCAGCCTGGCAGGCGGGTGCCTGGAACAGCAGGGCATGCTGCAGAGTCCTGGGTTCACGTCCCCAAGCTGCCACCTTCATCTTTCATCTCACTTGTGGCATCCACGATCCATCTGGTTATTTGGGTATTTTGTTGCATTTTGTTCTATCAAAATGACTGGACAGCGCAGAAAGCCCTGCACACTCATCCAAACGCCCTCATCCACATGCCCTTGCACTCATCCAAATGCCCACTCATCCACACACCCTCGCACTCATCCAAACGCTCACACTCATCCACTGCCTCACACTCATCCACACCCTCACTCATCCACACGTCCTTGCACTCATCCAAACACCCACTCATCTACAAGCTCTAGCACTCATCCACTCCCTCACACACTCATCCACACATCCTCATCCACACGCCCATGTGCTCACATTCAAACACCCTCACCCTCATCCAAACGCCCACTCATCTCCTTCGCATACTTATCCACACACCCTTGCACACATCCACACACACTCATCCACACACTCACTGATCCACACTCGCACTCACATCCACATGCCCTTGCACACTCACCCACACATAGCTGGGCACAGGGACCACAGAGCTCACGTTCTCAGAGGGGCTCTTGGCACCTTTGAGATGAGGGTTTTTAATCACTGGAAGGCTGTCTTGGGTCTAACACATTCGGACAATATAATACCTGTTTTTAACATTTTCCAAAGAAAGAGAATTCCCACATTCACAGGCACACACACAGTTAGGAGCGGGTGGAGGCCTCGCTCGGCGTTGTCCCATGCGGTTGGGCTGGGGTTTCAGGTGAACTCTGCAGTGTGGGCTGCAGGCGAGGGCTCACCCTCTGGGAGCTGGTGGGAGGAGCTGGACACCGGTTCCAAGCTGCGGGTGTCTCCACCAACCTGCAGTGCTTGCTACATAGCGGGGCCTGGGGCAGCCTCATCGCTTCGTGCCTCGGTTTCCTCTTCTGTAAAACAGAGATGCCTCCAGCCCTTGGGAGGGACAAACAGGGAAGAGCCATAGGGGCAGGATGTGAGTGGAGCCTCAGGCACTCCTGGAGGGTGCGGCTCTGGCTGCGTGGTGTGCAGCCTTCCACACAGGCGGCCACTGTCACATTCACACACATGCCGTGCTGACACCTGCTCTCTACCCCTGCAGTGCTTGTGTGCAGCCAGGAAGGCAGCAGCCGCAGGTGTGGAGGGCAAGGAGACCTCCTGTCGGGCTCCCTGGGCGTCCTGGTGCATTGGGCGCTCCTTGCTGGACCGGAGAAAACAAATGGGTAAGGCCACATTCTCCATTTATTCTACCCTGAAACTGATTTTTCTAAGCTATCTCAGTAGCTCATTTGTTGAATAAGTAGCCCTGGAAACATTGAGAATGAACTCTGGGCTTCACTGGAGAGATCCCAGGGCACAGGCGAACCCTCTCGGCAGAAGCTTCCACTCCACACTCGGGCCTGGGGCAGGGGCGGTCTTCAGAGCTTTCCAGCTGGTTCGGAGGTGCCCGGCTATTGTGGGGAGTTGAGTGGTTTACTCTCTGTAACACAAATACTAAGAAAACAGACAGGGTCAAGGCTTACTTAGATACTTGTTCTTAAAGATGGGAATTTTCTTTAAGAGACAGCGGAATTCTAGGACCAGGGCTCGTGGCCCAGTTCTGCAGTCAGAACTCTGTGAATGCGGGCAGTTCTCATACCTCTGAGCACTTCCATTTCTCTTCTGTGAGCCCGTCATGGTGACAGCGGCATGTGCTAGGTGTCGTAGACCCGGGCTTCTGCAGGGCAGGCAGGCCTTCATCCAGTGGCCTCACCTGCCCTCATTGCTGGGATGGGGAAGTCTGGGGCCATCCCCCAAACTGTGTGTGTCCACATGAATTTGAAAGCCGAGGAGGTAGGGGCATGGGCAGGAGTCTTACCGGTAATTCTGCTAGGGTCACTCCAGTTCCCCCACGCCCCTCTCCCAGGAGATGCAGCCTTGGAAGCAGGAATCCACATTCTCATACCTCAGCTGCCCTTCACACCTGGGCGCTGAGAGCAGTTACACGGGGATCTGCAGCGTGTGCCACCTGGCTTTGCCCCGACACCTGCCTGCTGCATGCCCTGGCCCGTCTCCGAATGCTAGACGTTTCCCATGTGCCTCCTTTCAGAGAATAGCGGAGGGTTTGTGGTTTGCGCTGTGATAAAGCTGCTTTCTCCTCAGAGGCATATCAGACTTGAAATTGACAATCTGGGGTCCCAAGATTGAAATGAGAGTCAAAGCCAGAGCCCAGGGTAGCTGCAGCCCCCGGACTGTGATGCTGACTTCCCGCACCCCCTGCTGTCGCCCTCCCCACAGGTCCAGCCCTCTCCTGGTGGCTGCGTTCGGCGCCTGCTCCCTCACCAGGCAGTGTAACCACCAAGCCTTCCAGAAGCACGGTCGCTCCACCACCACCTCCGACATGATCGCCGAGGTGGGGACCGCCTTCAGCAAGCTCTTCGAAACCTGAGCCCACGCAGACCAGAAGGAAACAGGCACCTCGGATGGGGAGAGCATGTGTGACGGCAAAATCAGACTCGTGTGTGCTGAAGGCGCGTGCCAGGTTTTCAACTCCAGCATAAATTGGTTGTTGTTGAGAATTTAAGACTTTGGAATATTGCAGTTTTTGGCTAAACTGGATGCATGGTCAGAGATGTTATGGTGACACTAGCCAAAGCATTCCTGAACTTTCCTTAGCTCCTTGATAGTAACTGAGAAGACAGAAATGAAGAAAGTCACATGCAAATGAACTCTGAGCAGCACAACTGAATTTCTCGGCCTGCTCCAAAGTCGGCGCTTTCTACATGTTCTCTCTGCCCACGCGCTTCACTTTTCCCTGCTTCCCTTCCTAGCCTTCCCTCCAGCAGGGAGCGGGCACTGGTCCCCACGAGTCTCCCTGAAGGCCAACTACACTGACTGTTTCCTCTGACTGGGTCCATCGGGCACTGCTTCGTTGTCCAGCTCATCTTGTTTTAAAGTGGTGACTAGCTTGGTGCTGTTGGGCTGCTGGTATTTGGTTGGCTTATTGACATACTCCAGGGTAATCAGTGATCACTGTTTGGAAATCCTTTTGGAGGCACCATGGGAACAAGAAGGAAACATGAGTGACAGTGACCCTTGAGTAGGTGGGTGGGGAGCTCTGGGACGCCTCCTGTCCCACGCTCTCTGGGGTCCCTGTCCTCAGAGGTCCCATGATGCCCACCAGCCCCAGCAAGGCAGACCTGACCAGGGGTGGGCGCAGTTGAGGGCTGCAGTCTGGGATCTGCCGTGGCCCCCAGTGCTGTCTCAGGAGAAGGTTCTGAGGACTTGGGGCCTGCTGGGCCTGGTGCAGCAGTGACACTGAGGAGGCCTGGGGAAGAGTGTCCTGGTCGTGTGTGCTTAGGAATCAGCGCAGCCGTGTCCTCAGGGATGTTCACATCTGGCAGAGATACTGGTAACCGCAGCTTCGGCAAACGCTTCCTGGCAGCGTTGACCTTGGGTGAGCTTCTGCTGTCTGTGTGGTTTTCCTGGAGCAGCCTGACGTTTACTTATTCTCTAGTGCCATGTCTCAGTGGGGCTTGGTACAGTTTCGTGTCTGACATGTGCATTAGAGAATTCCTTATACTTTCATTAACGCCTTTCCACAGCAAGGGCCAAACCTGGTTCCCTTCAGAGTCTTTGGCCTGATGATGCCTCTTGGGTGATGCCCTGTGATGCAGACATGCCCCAGATGGATTCTATTCTACTTTCTTTAAAAAAAAAAAGATTGTTACTATAATTTCACACCTAACTAACTTCAGAAGCTTCCCTGTCTACATGTGAACCTTTGCAGAAAAAGAGTGCCATGGACATTTTTCCTTTGGGGAATTACATCTAAATTCTGGCAACTATTAAAAGACATCTGGTTAATTTAAATCTAGTGTGGTATTTTTTTCCTTAAACAGCTAAAGATCACCTTTCAACTTTCTTAGGTGAGGATATTGTGAGATGGCACAAATATATCAGCCTGTGTGTGTGACAGTCCCTCACCACCAGCGCCTGCCTCCCACGATGGCTGCAATAAAGAACCGTGAAGGATAAGCCTGAGGCAGCCCCTTCTTTCCTTGGGAAATGCAATTCAGCAGTCACAGGAACTCTCATGGTTTTGGTTACTAAGTTTTTGTTCTAAGTAAAACATCCCTTTGCTTAAAGGAGAGAATTTTTTTTTTTTTAATAACCAGCTCCTTGCTTCTCTGTTCTTTCTCAAGACCTTGTATCTTACGCACTTGCTCCAGACACTCCCAGGAGCTTTCCTGGACCAGGAGAGGAATGGGGAAGTGTGTGGGGGCCGGTGAGGCAGTGGCCTGGCAGGGCAGTCTGCCCCAGGACTGAGCGGCCCTGTCGAGATGCCTCGTTGTAAGGAGCTCTCTGGGGCCTTTTTGTATCTGGGTAGCTTTCCTAGGGTGATTTTCTAGGTGGGTGACTTCTGAACTGGCATTCTTTTCTGCAGACAGGAGCCCTGCCTCAGGGCCATGGTTCAACAATGAGCAGGGCTGTCCCCGCAGTCACGGGTCCTGCTGCTGCCTGTGCCCATGGGATTCAGAGATGCCCATGTGGCAGTAAGGGAGAGGCCTGGCCCAGGCTCTGCGAGCAGGAAGAGTGGAGCGGGTCACCCTGCTGGGTCACCGACAGCTGTGGCGCTGGGCTTACTACAGAAAGGCGAGATCAGGAGGAGCAAGGTGGGTGCTCCGGAAGGCCCTGCTCCTGCAGCCCCGGCAGCCTGCCACTTTCCACTCAGGAATCCTGTCTCGTTACACCTCACCAGCTGGCTTTCAGCTGGCTGCCCTGATGCCTCTGAACTCACTTCTCCAAGGCCCAGCCACGACCCCATCACTGCTGTTAGACCAGGCAGGCCAAGATGCCCCGCAGTTGTCAGGATGTTAAATGCAGCAGGACTGCAGACAGTTCTCAGCTGCGTATTTTCTATGGCAGACATTACTTTTATAACCAGAGTAAGATTGTGTTCTTGCTGGGGGAGGAGTGTCCCAGGGTTCACATTGCCTGGAGTCCCCCCTCTGCTTCAGACTGTGCTGCTGCGTGACCCATCCGCCTCACCCATCCCAGCCCCTCCCTCAGGAGGAAACGCTGCGTCATGCTGCCTGCCTGGGTCCCTGCTCTTCTGTTCCTGTTGTCTGCTCCCTGGGCACGGCCTGGTGGGTCTCTCGCACAGGCACATGTGCTGCTGGGTGCTACTCAATGTCTGACACGACTTCACTACATCGACAGTGACTCTGTAGCCACGACACCAGAACGCAGTGAATGTTTAGGCGCAGTTACTAACGTGTCAGTGGGACATTGTGGGTTGCCTTATTTTAATGCTGACCTAGCAGCCTCGACAGGAAGCTTTAATGTAAAGCTTTGTCCGTAAGGAAGCACAGGCGCGTCGTGTGTCATGAGCAGGTTCATGGCTGTGCTCCATCCTCAGCCCCCAAAGGATTTTTTGTCCTTTGTCCTTTGATCCAGCAGTTCCCATGTGGATGTTGTACGGCTTCTGTCCTGTAGAAGAAGAGAGGCCCAACTCTGAGCAGACACCACGTCACTTGGCACAGGGGGCTGACAGGCGTGATCAGGTTCAGGGTGCCTGTTCCCTCACTGACCTGTCCTAAAAAGCCTGCAGGGCGCTTAGAAAGGGCCGCACTGCCTCCAGCAGAAGGCCACGAGCTGTGCAGCACCTGCGGGACGTGGCGGGTGCTGAGCAGAACCCACGGCCCCATGCTCGGCGTCCCCTCCAGCCGACTTGGCCCCCACCCCGCAGCCCTCCCATCTCATTTTTCACTGGTAGGTTTCTCTACTCAGAAAGAAGCATGGTTATGGGGGTGTCTGGGCCTCTGGCGGCCCCACATCTCTGTGACACCTACTGACCTACCCAGCACTGGGGTGATGTCCCTGACCTGGGTGCAGTGCTCACCTTGATGTTGATGCCGTGGGCAGTCAGGCCCCGGCGCAGGGTGTCACATGCCTCCAGCAGGGGCTGCCTCTCCAGGCGCTGGGCCTCCCCAGTAGCCTCGGGCGTGGCCAGAGCAAACTGCCGGACCTGCTGCCGGAACCGCACCAGCTCGTCCACCACACCCCGCAGGGTGGCCTCGCTGCCGTCTCCTGAAACACACTGGACCCGCAGGGCACAGTTACATCCCCTGGGGACCGGGGCGCCCCAGGTGGTTGGGCTCTGGGCCGAGATGCATCCAGCCCTGGCCTTCCCTGATTCCCTAAAACTGGGCCTCTTTCTGGGACTGGAAGGGATGGGTGCAGCCCCTGAGTGCTGGGCTCTGGGCAAGTCTCCACTCTCAACTCTGAGCATCTGCCATCCAGGCAAGACTGGTGCTCCCTTGGAGGTTAGAATGACTGGGCAGTGCACGCCACCGCACCCTGCACACAAGCGCTCCCTGGGTTCCAGACCCCACACAAGTGTGGCCGAGGCATCAGGAGCAACCTGAGGCGGCTGGGGTCAGCGACAGCGCTTGCACACGCGTCTCAGCAGACGGTCTGAGATTCCCAGCCTCAGGTGCTGAGGACAGGATTTGGGCAGAAGGCCTCTGCGCTGTCCTCCCGCTGAGAACAGCTCCTGGGGCAGTGTGGAAGGGGGCTGCTGTACCTGTTTGTTACATTCATGCGTGTAAAATAAACAGACCCGCGACCTTTTACTTTGGTGTCAAACTACTTAAACCTCATATACTCCTCAGTTATCGCTTCCACGATAAAACAGTTTTTGTTATCACAAAAATACGAGCCCAGAGTGGGCCCAGACCTTAGCCCTTGTTGCCGGAGGTAAGTGAGAGGTTTTTGGCAGAGCTTGGCCAGATCCCACTTTTCTTACTCAGTGGACTCTGGAAAGCCTCCCCTGAACGTGAACACGTACACTGCAAAACGTTGGTCATCTCACACCAGTAGACTTTCACGACTGGCAACGGACGCTGGACTGCTAGGAAGGGGAACTGAGTCTACCAGTGATCAGCAGGTATACAAATGAGCCACACTTGGGACAGACACCATAGTTCTCTGTTGAGAGCCAGTGAGACGCGTCCGGCCTGGAGCCAGGCCTCCACCACACCGGCTCAGGCCCCAGTCCCACGCGGCGGGCACCTCGGGGTGCTGGGCGGCTAGTTTGGAGTGACAGCTGCTGTCCAGACAGCTGCAGCCAAGCCACACTCCAGAGGCCAGAGCACCTTCTGCTGAGAATTCTACATTTTACAAGGGCGTCCAGAAAACGACAGAGACGTTCTGGAACACAGCGCCAGCTCCAAAGTCCCCCACTGTCAGCTATACACTCCTAACAAGTGACAGTGGGAGACTTTCAGAATAAGGCAGGAAACCTCCAATCCATATCGATACAGTAAACGAGTTCCACGCCAGCCTTGTGAGGAAGGGGAGATCGACTTCGGATCCGAGTCTCTGCAAAAACGCTCCTCAGTTCAAGGGAAGAGGAGGAACGTGGAGCAGCCTGGCAGTGTCCACCTTCGTGACGCAGCCAGCGAGGGTGAGCGTCTCCAGGAAGGCACAAGGGCGACTCGTGCCTGTCAGGGAGCCTGTCCCGTCCTAGGATCATGTGCCAGGCAAGGGGGCTCAGGCTGGCAACTTGCCCTCAAATGGGTCAGGAAAAAATGTTCTCTTACTGTGCACGTGACTTCTGCACATTCTGAGTTTCAACATAATCAAGTGTGTGCAGAGCTGGCAACACTCTGCTGCTGAGATGGACCCATCTCTGGTTTTGCACACGAGAGTCTGCCAACTGCAGAAGCGGATTGTGTAATTCCAGTTAGTAAGGATTGGCTCCGAGTGTGTTTATTTTTCCAGGAAAGTAACATATTTTTAAGCAGGTAAATAAGTGAGTTTGGCATCATAATGAACTATTCCACGTTAAAAAGGTAACGGTTATTGTTCCAACATGGAGATAATTCCAGAATTAAGCATTTAAAATAATAGGACCTACCTGTTGATTTGCCAGAGAAATTCCAACAGTTTCAAAAAACTGTTCAAAGTAAGAGATGATGGCACCAAACACAGCAGGACTTCGTGGACCCCCAGGTTCCTGTAAGAAGCCACACCATGGAAGCTCCTTAGAAGCAGTCTTGGCCGGGCGTGCTGGCTCACGCCTGTAATCCCAGCACTTTGGGAGGCTGAGGTGGGTGGACCACAAGGTCAGGAGATTGAGACCATCCTAGCTAACACAGTGAAACCCCATCTCCACTAAAAACTAAAAAATTAGCCGGGCATGGTAGTCTGTAGTCCCAGCTACTTGGGAAGCTGAGGCAGGGGTTGCGGTGAGCCGAGATCATGCCACTGCACTCCAGCCTGGGTGACAGAGTGAGATTTTCTGTCTCAAAAAAAAAAAAAAAAGCAGTCTTGATGGCAGTGGGCAAAGGGAATTCAATGTCAACAGACAGACTACAGCAGCTCCCTTCAGTCTGGCCTTGCTCCTGGCTTCCATGGAGGAAGAACACAGCTCTGGCATCGGCTACCTCACTGCAGATCACCCAACTATAGGCGCATCAGGAATCTTGTGCCTCAGTTTACCCATCCATAATGTGGCTGGACAGAGGTACTAGCTCATCAGGCTTTGTGGGTGAACCGTGATCGTGGGCCATGGCATGCAGTGCGAGGCAGGCAGAGGCTGAGTGGGCACTGGGCTAGATTTCTCAGAAAACAAGGCAATCCTGGCACGTGGCTCATGTCCGTTGCCAAACAAGACCCTTGTGTGACACTAGCCCTAGCTTGCAGGTGCCCCAGAACTGCAAAGGTTGGGAAGGAAAAGCGCAGGTGCCAGCCCCTTGTCCCCAGCCCCTTGCCACAAGAGGCCCCTGTTGGCCAAGAGCTGGGCCAGCCTGGGGGTGCTGGTAGCAGCTGCGGTGAAGGCAGGAGGTGGAGGGAGAGCCACACGGGAAGGCTGCGGACGGGCAGAGGAGAAGCTCCCATGCTGGAGCAACCTGGCCGCTGGACCTGTCCCAGCCCAGCCTGGCTGCCTTCAGTGCAAGGCAGCTTATCCCTGCACCCGGCTGTGACTCAAATGCCCACTCCCCTCAGAGGTGAGCCCTACGCCTCTGCAGTATTTGGACCGAAGGCACCTGGCACAGCACGGGGCACCCTGCCCCACCAGGGTCACAAGGGAATCCGTGCTCTGAAACCCACCACTGCACGTGGCCAGGGATGGAGACCTCCAGAGCGGTGCTCAACCAGCAGAGGAAGCGGCCAGGACCCACAGGTGTTTCCAGAGATGTGAGAGGCACGAACGGCCTCGGCTTCTCGGTCGTGAAAGGTCACAGGGCTGCTGGCGGAGCTCCTTGCAGGGCCTGGCAGGGAGACCCTCAGAAGTGCAGGAACCAAAGCCTGCTGCCGCCTCCACGGTCTTTGTCCCACCCCCAAATGCTTTCGGTGACCCACGAGTCCAGTCTTAGACCCCCAGGGGCTTGGTGTGGTTGTCACCCGGGTGCTGACTGCCTAACAGTGCATTGGGGTCAACGGGTCTTTTCTTAAAAAGTTCTCCACAAAAGCTCTCTGGGAAAGCGCCACGAGTGCAGTAGGGACATGGGCTGTGTCCCCTGAGGATCAAGCACACTGAGAGTATCTTAGCCTCAGGGGCTCCCGAGAGCTTGTTCTCCAGGTGGCCAAAGGCCTGGAGGGTCAAGCCCCAGGCTGGACAGGCAGCAGTCGGGCCAAGGCCGGCTCCGTCCCCATCCCGCCTGCCTGCAGCAGACTCGGGTTCCACGAGTTCCTCCACAGGAGCTGTGGGAGGCGCAATCAGCACAGAGCCCACCCATGAGAAAAACCCACCAGAGAACCCGACCCGTGCCCCTGGCGGCGGGACTGCGAGGCCACCAGCTCGCTGAGCTACCTTCGGGGTTGCCCTGAGCTCTCCGTTCCCATGGTGCGCAAGGCCGAGGATGGCATCAACCACCCTGGGTGTGTCAAAGTCGTCTGCCAAGGCCGCCCTCACGGCCCTCTTGGTGCTGGAGAGCCTGAGGGAAGAGGAAGAGACACAGTCACAGCAGAGGGGGCTCCACCCTCCCCAGGAGGCCCCCACCCCAGTCCTTCCCCAGGGAGAGAAGCTGGGGCTTTAATTTGGGGACTCTCTCTAGGTCACATTCCCAAAGACTTGTGAGACTCCTGAGTAGCAGAAACTTAATTATATAACATCAACTGCAAACCGTCACGTCACCCCAAGGAAAAGTCCCAGAGCGGAGGTAAACTGACGCTTGTATTTTAACACACAAGATACACGTGGGCATTTTCACGATGGTTTTACAAATCCATAGACTTTGCGGGGAGATAATGTAGAATAGCGCCAGGGGAGGCTCGTGAGGGACGGACGGCACAGCCGGCCACTCAGAGAGGTCAGAGGTCGCGGAGGCCCGGGCGAGAGCTCCTGCGTCTCGGCCTCCCGTGGCCACTGGCTGCCTCCCTGCTGAAGTGGCAGGGCTGCGGCGTCACCAAGACCACCTGGAAAACTGCGCGTGCAGTGCCACCCAGGACACCCATGGTGGGGGGAGTGGGGCGAGGCTGTGGGCCCAGGCCTGTGTTTTGTAGCCTTTGGCTTCTCACGGCCAGGACCAAGAGGGATGAGCAGCTCTGCTCCTCACACAGGGAACGCGAGCCCAAAGCCACTCTGAGCAGGGGGCTCAGAGCCCGAGGGCCCAGGCGCACCTCCTGCCCAGCACCCTGTCTCCCTGGGAGGTCTCAGGAGCCCCTGGCCCCACACCTGCCACCCAGCACCCTGTTTCCTGGGGCCTCTCTGAGGAACCCCTGGCCCCACACCTGCCACCTCCTGCCCAGCTCCCTGTCTCCTGGGAGCCCCTCTCCCCTTGAGGACACCACTGGCAGCGCCCAGCAGAAGGCCACAGGAGGGGACGCCACACCAGGTGTTAGGTGGGCCTCTTACCTCTCCCATAGCATCACCTCCCTGACAGAGCCACAGGCCAGCTGCCCCTTCATGTAAGCACGTGCGTCCTCCAGGAAAGAGCCCAGCCCCAGGAGCAGCTGCTGGGCTTGGAGCATGGCGCTGTCGCTGTAGTCGATGGCTGGGGAGGAAGAGATGGTCACTGAGGCGGTGCCCGCCATGCTGTGCCCCTGCCCCCGCCCTCAGAAGAATCACAGCATTCTCTGAGCGAACTGCCACCCAGGGGGAAGGCAGGACATGCGGCCCTCACTGCCCTCCGGTGACCGTGAGTCCCCAGGCCCACTGGACACAGACCACAGGATCTGTCCCAGCTCAGGGTCACCCGCCCCGGGGAACAAGGTGGCAGTGGAGAAATGCTCCAGTGTGCCAGCCGAGAGGCGCATTTCCATTGGTGGATGGATGGAGGTGCTGATGAACGGCTGGCTCTGGAAAGAGGGAGCCCCGCCCTGGGGTCAGAGGCATGCAGACTCCCTCTGGGGAAGGCGCCCCAGGGAAAGGCGCCCGTGTGTCATGGGACAGCCCAAAGGGGGAGGGAGGAGCAGTCCCCAGAGCTGGCTTTAGAGTCTGTGGGTGCTTCTCAGGGCCCTGGGATGAGGAGCCAGTGCTTCTGTTGGCATGCGTTCGGGTAAGACACAACAGGAACGGATCACGTCGCAGTGATCACACATCCCTGGATATCAGCAGCGCCGGCCACACATTTCTAAAACCTTCTCGTGTCTGTGCCTACTCCGTTCCCAGACTGTCTTGAGTCCAAGCCCATGCTTTGAGGAGTGCTGCTTCAAACAGCTCTTTGAAAACCACAAGAATAAAAAGAGCCTATCTGGACACATATGCTGAAAATTACATTCCAACATGCCTGAAAGTCCTGATTTCAAAATGAGAATTCCAAAAGCAGACATGGCTTCAAGCTGGAAGTAACACAGTGAAAACCGCCCCAGGGTGGTCTCATCTCACTTAATATTTTTCCTTTTTTTCCAAATTCACTTTCAGTTTTTGCTTTGAATAGCTTGACAGAAAAGAGAAAAACCCAGAAACCCGCAATGCAAGCTGACAAAATTTAAAACAAAGGTCATATTCGGGGACTGACAGAGCTGATGCATGGGAGGCGGTTAATAATAAAATGACCATTAATGACACGGCAAGACCAGGCATCCAGACGGGCAGGGCAGACAGACACCCAGCGTGGAGACGCCCTCCGCCTCAAGGTCAGGGACAGCTGCACTTCCCTAACGAGGATTCTGCTCCACAGATGGGAGACGCTTCTACCAAGTGTCAGCACAGCATCAACTGCACGGGAATGCCACCACTGTCACCCTCCATCTCCCCACAGGTGAAGAAAGCATGTCTGGGAAGATCCTGAACTTCCACACCATTCACGGAGGGACGCTCAGGGAGCCAGCGGCAGCCCAGCTCCTTGTGGCCACCTCCAACCTCGGAGGGCATCGTGTGTGCACGACGCGGGGACCTGGGGATCCACGTGCTAACACTGCGTTCCTATGTTCCTAGAAATCCTTCACTGGTGAGCGGTGCCTCCTGAGTCCCACCTGAAATTCCCACTGGAATGTGTTCCTGAAAGAGCTGCCCAGGCTTGAGAAAGCCTCTTTTCAGACCAAACCGTATTTCAAGCTCGAAAGGAACTGCACATAACTAGGATCTCCATGCAAGGCGCTGCCCCTCGTCCCTCCACAATCTGTGTGAAGAAGGGGGGCAGGGGCCTCCAAGGGCAAAGAGATCAGTAGAAACAGCTTTGAAAGGACCACAGCCCCCAACCACGATCAGGAGTTAGCAGAAGCCGGGGAGAGAGCTCTGTGCTTGCACCGGCTTCATCCCCGCTGCCTCTGCCCGTTTCCAGCAACACGGGGCCAGGCAGAAAGTTTCTCCAACCCATTCACCTCTCAGCTCTTCTGCTCAGGCACGGCTGGGCCGTGTTCATCACGCATAAGTGCACACCACACAGTTGCTGCCCAAGGCCAGACGAGCATGAGGCTGGCGACACTTCTGTCTCAGGCTCGTGCTCCAGTGATGGCAGGTCCCCTGGGCCGATGCACTGCAGTTCCACCCAGGGGAGAGGTTCAGATCCGCGTCTCAGAAAACCCAAATTTGCAGCAGAAGACCAACAACACGGCGTCAGAGCCAGGATAAAGACATGGCCAAAGGTAGCCTTCCGGAGGTCAAAGGCGCAGGTGTCTGTGTGCCCCACTCAAGCTGACAGAGCTGCAGGCCAGGTGAGATTCAGCAGGCACAGCACAGGGAGGGAGATGGATGGGACCAGCCCAGAAACTCACCCAAACCCGCCAACGCTTTGTGTGTGACATAAAGTGTGCTGGCCAAATAGAGCCACCGCTTGGGGAAAAGAGAATCAACCATGCTTCGGGGCATGCCCCCACCCCTGTCGTCTTCATTAAAAAGGTGAAATGACCATTTTGGAGCAAGAGAGGTACGTAGGAGGGACAAGAATGGGGAGAGGGAGGTGGCTTGACAGCAGCGGGCCAGGGACTCGCAGTGTCAACGGAGCAGGGGACACCCGAGGCCAGAAGGACAGCAACCCTCGCTCACCAGCAAGGAACTGCCACGTCTGCAGAGGACACAGCCCTGCTCCTGCAGCACCAGCCAGACACTGGGGCCGTACTGCCAGCCAGGTGGTCAAGCCGGGCAGGGCAGTGCCACCATCCCTAGCCCTCACTGGCCACCAGGGGTGCAGCTCTGGACTTTCTTTTTTTTAAAGACAGGGTCTTGCCCTATCACCCAGGCTGGAGTGCAGTGGTACAATCTCAGCTCACTGCAACCTCCACCTCCTGGGTTCAAGTGATTCTCCTGCGTCAGTCTTCTGAGAAGCTGAGATTACAGGTGCCTGCCACTACACCAATTTTTTGTATTTCTTTTTCAGATGGAGTCTTGCTCAGTCACCCAGGCTAGACTGCAGTGGCATGATCATGGCTCACTGTAGCCTCCGCCTCCCAGGTTCAAGCGATTCTCCTGCCTCAGTCTCCTGAGTAGCTGAGATTATAGGCACACACTGCCAAGTCTAATTTTTGTATTTTTAGTAGAGATGGGGTTTCGCCATGTTGGCCAAGCTGGTCTCAAACTCCTGACCTCAAATGATCCACCTGCCTCAGTCTCCCAAAGTGTTAGGATTATAGGCGTGAGCCACTGTGCCAGCCTTTTGTATCTTTTGTAGAGATGAGATCTCGCTATGCTGCCCAGGCTGGTCTCAAACTCCTGAACTGAAAACATCTGCCAGCCTTGGCCTCCCAAAGTGCTGCCATCATACACATGAGCCACCAGGTCAGTGCTAGACGACAACTGGCCAAGAGCCCTGCCCGGGGCAGCAGGCGATCGTGCAGCATGGCAGGAACCATCACCACTCGTCCAGGAGACCCTGCTCTGTTACACACTGCGTGGGGAAGCACTGTTCCTGCGTGGGACAGGCAGGGTCATCATATTTGAGGGCTCCTAAGTTCAGCGCCTGTGGCAGGCTGACCCCTTCCATCCTGCCAGTTCACAGAACAGGAGGCCGAGGTGCTGCGGGTTCACAACTTGTGAGTGGAGAGGACTCGAGACTGGGAAGCCCACGTCCACTACAGGCTGAGCCTGGCCCAGAGCCGCAATCCCTCGTCCTCTGGGTTCACTCTCTGAAACCGAACCTTAAGGCACACGGCAGCTGCACTCACAATGCTCTGCTTATTCTCTGGCCTGCATTTTGCTGTTCCCAGTCCTGTCAGAATGACTGTATCTGAGCTGGGGAGGAGTCCACCCCACGCATGCCCCTCACCTGAGCGGTAGCTGCTCCTCAGGCAGAAGAGCCGGAAGATGTCGGGCGAAAAGGTCTTCAGAAAGTCCTGGTAAAGCGACAGACAGGCAGTCACGAGGCTTTGCTTTCACGCTTCGCACCACTCTGAGAATAAGTTATTTAGACAATTACATGAGTTACCTCTACCTATCAAGAAATCGGGAATCTTGGTGAAATGAGCCCTCCAAACTCTCACGGTTACCACCTGTTTCCTGTTGATTTCCTCACTGAAGTTTCCATGCTGGATCTCAGTATTTGTGGAAAGAGCAAGGCAAAGCCACTGTTCCCTGAAATTCCCCACCTGCGCAGGTTCCGGAGAGGTGCATCCTGTGCTCAGCCTGGGCAGTCTTTCTACACGACAGGGACGAGGACAGACAGCATGGAGCAATGCTGTGCACAGGAAGGCACCAGGCAGGCAGCGGGAGGCACACCAGCTCCTGGCTGCCCCCTCCCCAGGAGAAGCTTGCAGTTAACGGCAGACACGGATGACCTGCAGCTGGGCCCAGCCGAGGGGCGATGGACTCACTCACCCTATTTGGTGGCACGGTTCTCGGAAACACTGGGCGTAAAGCATGCACTAAGTCTGTCTCTTGAAGAATAAACCACCCTGCCTCTGATTACACGAGTAAAATTAAGAACCCAACCAGTATCCTCCTATAATTTAGAAAATGTCTGTACAGAAAGAGGTGGTCTGCCTTCCACCAGGTAGGAGCTCAGCCCCCATGCCACAGCCCAACCCCATCTGCCTGGGCCTGAGGCAGTAAGGGGCATTCTCATGCGGGGTGGTGGTAATTAGAAAGCTGCTGGGCTGATCCCCGAACAGAGGGGTGCTCAACCTGGGGTCCACAGACCTCCCAGGGGCCCACAGAGAGAAGGTGGGAGGGTGGGGGAGGTCTGTGAACTGGGATGGTTAAACAGTTACATGTTTATTTCCACTAGCCTCGCACTGAATGGACACTTCCTTCAATGGTCAGTGCAGGTGCGAACACATCAGGAAGCACAGAGCCTGGCATGGTCGCCACAGGTGTCCCCGCAAGTATGACATCACACGCCACAAATCACACGAGGGGACAGCAGCTGTCAGACCCCAGCCACGCTGAGCTAACCACTGAGTCAAGCAGCACACGTGCTCCTCTACCTCAGCACCATCGAAGGCCTTTGAGATCCCATGTATTTCATTTTATGTACTTAAAGCAAATTATAAGGCTGGGTCCACAGACTTCATCAGGCAGCCACAGGGGCCCGGGGCGGGGAGGGGGCCTGGGGCATGCGTGTGCGTGTGAAGAGCCCCTATCCAATCCAACAGTAATTCATCAGTAATCATGCCGGAATTCAATTTCCGTCTGTCCGTCTCCTGGGTGCTCCTTCCCAAACTGTGAAAAAGGAGTATCATTCCTTGCCCTTTAATTCGCAGCTCCCAGGCTCACTTGAGACTGTCCCTCACTCAAGGTGTTGCGGTTCCAATTAACACACGCGGCCACGTCCTGCTGGTTTCAGTGCAGGGTGCGCCCTATTTAGGTCTCAGTGTTCGGCGTGGAAACACCACTCTACACGCAGGCTCTGAAACCCCAACAACATTAAAGGCTTATCTTCCGCACTCTGGGGTGGGGGCGCTCCTGTAGTGAGCTATAGTAGTTCTAACAGAAATCTAGAATCTAATCTTTCTAGAACATTCAGTTTCTATGGACTGTTTCCTAATAATACAGAAAGGGGAAACACTCCTTCATTACACAGTATTCTGACAATGATGCGAAACTCTTGAATACTGTGGGTGCTCATGGAATTAATTTTTTAGCGTGTTCCTGCTCTGTGCTGGCTGATGTCAGCAAGTTTCTGTCCTACTCTGGTTCCACCGTGCAACCTGCCACGGCCACCTGAGAGGCGAAATGTGACGACGGTGGTATAAGCGTGTGCTGTTTGACTCTCTAGGAGGTAAGCGATCTCCCCGAGCCCAGGCCAGAGGACTGGATCGGCCTTCACGTGGGGACAATAACAAGCCATGTGAGCCCCCGTGAGCTCACGAGGTCACAGGGTGCACATTCACAGGCAGCCCGCTGGGTACGCACGCCAGCGCTGCATGCACCCCCGGAGCCCCTGGGCAGGGGCGGGCGACAGAGCCTCTCTAGGGCCAGGCCGTCGCTTGCTTTGAGAGTACAGTAACTAGAAAGCGGGTTTTAAACCATCACGAGCTCCAGGAGTTGAGCTCTTTCTACACGGACTGTGGCTCCGTTACGAAGACAGCATCGAGTTTTCAGCCAGGCTATTATATGTCTATCAGTAGTCTTAAGACAAAGAGGATGGCAGGAAAAGGCCGTTATGCTAGAAAGCAGGAATGTGGCAAGTATTTTTAAGATGTAGGGCAATAATTTAACATCCTCAAGGAACTATGAAAAATATAAAAATCACCAGTAAACACATATAGACGAATCAACACAGCGAATAGACAAAGACATGGAAATTTAAAATCCAGGTGTCATTCTTCACAGATCAACGAGAAAAATGGGCCATGTTTCATGGGTCACTTTCTGAGGCTAAGGCAGGAGGATCACTTGAGCCCAGGAGTTTGAGACCAGCCTGGGCAACATAGTGAGACTCCGTCTTTACAAAAAAATACAAAATTAGCAGGTGTGGTGGTGCATGCCTGCGGTCCCAGCTCCTCGGGGGGCTGAAGTGGAAGGTTTGCCAGAGCCCACGAGCTCTAGGCTGCAGTGAGCTGGGACTGCACCAGATGCCACTGCATTCCAGCCTGGGTGACAGCAAGACCATCTCTCAAAAAAAAAAAAAAAAAAAAGAAAGGGAAAAAGGCAACCTGATTACAATTCTAATTTGATGTTGAAGAGACCTGGGAAAGAGACATTTTCATCTACTGCCAGTGGGAATGTAAATGATACTTACCGATAAAAAAAAAAAAAAACAGGGCTGTATCCCATTTTGAATGTGCCTGTATCCTCTGATGTGCGATTCTACCTCAAGGCACTTTTCCCAAGTCACTAATCATTAGATGTGCACGGATATTTAGCAGAAGGATATTCATCACAGCACTGTCACCTACAGAGTACAGGTCTCACAAACAAGCCCGACATCAGGAAATAAAATCATGGCACGTCACTGCAGGAGCCACTAAGTGGCCGCTGAGAATAATGCAGACATGGCAATGTCTGTGAAAATTTAAAATGCACATACCCTAGTGGAAAATGCGGCAAGATGTAAATGACCATCAATAGGGGATTCTTTAAATTAATTAAGCTGCACCCACACACTGGACCACTCAGCCGTCTGAAAGAACAAACCAACTCCACATGGCAGAAAACCAACTAAGACCAAGAGATTCATCAGCGAAGTAAAGCAAGTGCCAAACGACACCGCTATGTGTGAAGGGACAACGAGAAGCACAGCTACAGGGAGATGTGTGAACACACACCTGCTCCGAAAAAACTAACCGCCGCTTCAGGAGAGGAGCCGGCCCACGGGAAGCTGGCCGGGCAGGAGGCCTGCTTTCCATACTCAGTACCTTCGGATTTTTCTACCACGTGCTTCTTTGTCTTGTCTGCAGTTTTCAAACTTTCTGCAGTTAAACCCACCACGTTTATAATCAAATTAAAACCTCACTTAAATTGTCGGGGAAAAGGCAGCACACGTGACACTGCCTCGTGAATGAGACAGAGAGAAAGGTTTCTGCGTATTGGCCTATCGTGTGAAACAGAACACGGGAAGGTGAATCCAGAAACAGAACAGAACTGTGGCTGCTGGGGAGGGAATGGGTGCAGGTGGGCTCCAGGCCGGCCTTCTCCACGCTCTTTAGTGTTACACTAAACCCTGCAAATGTTCCACAGATAAGACAAATAAAAGTAAACTGGGGCCAGGTGCGGTGGCTCACGCCTGTAACCCCAGGAGGCTGAGGCAGGTGGATCACCTGAGGTCAGGAGTTCAAGACCAGCCTGGCCAACACGGTGAAATCCTGTCTCCACTAAAAATACAAAAATCAGCTGGGTGTGGTGGCGAGCGCCTGTAATCCCAGCTACTTGACAGACTGAGGCACGAGAATCGCTTGAATCTGGGAGACGGAGGTTGCAGTGAGTGGAGATCACGCTAATGCACTATGGCCTGGGTGACAGAGAGACATTCCGTGTCAACAACAACAACAAAAAAGGAAACTGGAAATTGGAAAGGGAAAAAGAGAGACCATCACACTGGAAACAAAGAACAAACGAACCTCTTTGTTTTAGTGAAAGGAAATCATTACACTCTGCGGGTATATGTTCAGACCACATGGCTTTAGTGGGATACAGTCTAGGAGAAAAAGAAATACAAGTCCGGAACAGGCGAATCACAGAAACAGAAAGCAGACGAGTGGCTGCCAGGGGCCGGGAGGAAGTGGGAGTGAGAAGTGACTGCCCGTGGGTGTGGGGTTTCTTTCTGGGGTGATGAAAACGTTCCTAGACAGTGGTGATGGCTTCACAACCGTGATATCCTAAAAACCACTAAGCAGTACAATTTAAAAGGTGACTTATACAGTATGTGCATTATATTTCAATAAAGCTATTAGTTTAAAAAGAAATAAAAAGAAGCTTTAAGTTTTACTCAATAGTTTTACTTTTTTTAAAAAATTCAGTCTCCGTAGAGACTGTCAAATATCGCCAATGCCGACTATACTGCAAGTCATCCCGGCGGGGTACTGGGAAAAGTTTTCAATTAGCAATAATCACGCCTCAGATCAACCTCATTGGCTACGATACTGCCACTATGCAAAGGTAACAGTTTTACTTTTAACGGTATTAAGTTTTAAAATTGATTTTGTGTGTGTCTGAAGATAAAGCAGAGCTCTGAGGTGGCCACTTGCTCCAAGCCAGTCGCTCCACCCCCCAGGACTCGGGACAGTGTACTCCCCGACCCTGTCCTTGGGCCTGGCTGTGCTGAAACAGCCTGGGACTGTGCAGTGCCCCACGTGCCAACATGGGAAAGTCTCTTTCTCATTTGCCTTTGCATTCAAGCAAAAAAGATGCTTATGATGGAGTCATATCTGAAAATACGAGGAATGGATGGGTTAACAGTGAAGTCCATAATGAAGATGGATGAAACGGAGCTCTCTCTCAGTTTCCATATGTGGAATTTACAGGAAGAGACGGTGCCACCTGCCCTACTCGTCAGGGAACAGGAAGAATTCCTAGGGGCAAGAAACCAACGGTGGCAGTGATTCCATCTAGTGGTCAGCGATGAAGGCCGAGAGCAAAGCTGTATGTGACAGCTTCTGTGTCTGCTTTCTGGACTGGCCGTGTTCTTCCTTTGCCCTGGCTCTAGCAGTGTGAAATACATTGCTGTAAAATCAGCATGTCAGTTATGATGCTCAGAAGCATACAATGTATTTAAATATCACGAAACACTAAATATAATGAAAATAACTATTATTCTGTCGAAGTTGAAAACATCACTGCCCACGTTAGATTTTCACAAACGGTTATCAGGTAGGCATGCTTAGACAACACAACCAATGCTGGTCCACTTGATACGCAACACATCGATTACACAGTACCTACAGTTACGGCAGAGGAAACGAGTTATGTGTATGATTTCTGCACTCTGACAACCATCAAAGTGCACAGCACATTACTCAGGACGCAAGTTACTGTGACAACAATGTACTCTGACACTCTGAACAGATATCCCAGGAGAGGTATCCGTATGTCAACTGTGGAAGAAACACATTTACCAGTTGGGGCACAATATTTAAATATTTAAATATTTAAATATATTTCAGCCACAACAGTAAAAACTGGGAGAGATGGGTTTAAAGAAGAAGTATCTATGATATTTCCTATATCCTCAAAGAAGAGGTGCTTCCTCATACGAGATCTTAAACTGAACTAACCTAAAGTTTACACTTCTGTTTTAAGAGTAGAGTTAAAAGTAGGCGGAGCTGCAGTTCTGGTAACTCTCCACTCTGCGTTAATGATATACTTGTACTAGGATCTTTCACTTGAATCTAAACTGACTGGTTTATTTCCTTCTGCAGCCTATCGCCCACAGGGAAAAGCTGAGACTTCGCCTAGAGTACAATTAATAAATATTTAAAAGTCATAGCTCCAGTCACCACTGAAAACGTAATTTTGGTTATGAACTAATTTGAGAAACTTAATTTCTGAATGTTTTTATAGAAAATTACTGAAAGTCTATTATTCATGGAAGACTTTTAAAGAATAACTTTTTTTCCTGTTTTATAAAAATTCCCATTGTTATATGGTAGTATTTCAGCTACACGATATTTTAGTTTTTAGCTAAACATTTCATTTTCATTTGCTGAAACTGTAATCATCTGCATGTTTTTGTCACTTATTTCGAGTTAGTGACTGCCTAACATTTATAAGCCAAAATAATCTTTGCAAAATTGCAAAATTCATACCTAAAATTTGTGAAAGCCCCTAAATAATGTTTTCGCATGTGTTTCTATATTACAGTTTTGTGAAATCTTTGTGTGATCTTCAAACATTATCATTTAATGTACAATACTGTAAACAAACTATGCCTGGCTTTTATACAGCTTTAGTAAATGTCAAATAAGGTGTACAGATTCGTTAAAACAGGTTTCTCATAAAAATAATAAATAGGAAAGTGAAATTCAGAAACCCACAGAATACGAATAGATTCTAGTTACATGTTGGATCTAGCATAAAATAAACTTGAAATAAAACATTTTGATACTTCTCTTTTTATGTTGCTTTTCATACTAAAGAATGGTGAAGACATGTTTTGCAACATTAGGTTGCAATTTTACATGTTTCAGATGGTGGAGGAAAAAGACTGTTAAACATTTCTTTTAAAAAATTATTTTTGGCCGGGTGCGGTGGCTCACGCCTGTAATCCCAGCACTTTGGGAGGCCGAGGCGGGTGGATCACGAGGTCAAGAGATCGAGACCATCCTGGTCAACATGGTGAAACCCCGTCTCTACTACTAATACAAAAAATTAGCTGGGCACGGTGGCGCGTGCCTGTAATCCCAGCTACTCAGGAGGCTGAGGCAGGAGAATTGCCTGAACCCAGGAGGCGGAGGTTGCGGTGAGCCGAGATCGCGCCATTGCACTCCAGCCTGGGTAACAAGAGCAAAACTCCGTTTCAAAAAAAAAAAAAAAAAAAAAAATTATTTTTATGTTACAACAATATACTTATGATGTGTTTAGATCAAAAATTTAATTTCTGTATTCCAGATCTACTTAAAGTGAAATTTTCACTTGTCAGCTGAAATTTCTGACTAGAACATTTGTGTATTTTTATGCTTAGTCAGAATACAAATTTCACAGTGGATTTTTGAAGTCTGTCCTTAAATTGGATAAAATCAAGTGATTAAAGTTACTAAAGACATAAAAATGGTAATTTCCATTTTTAAAACTAATTTGACTATGTTTATAGTTCTTTGTACAAGTGTTTATCACAGACTCAAAATGAAAAAATACAGTATGATCTGTATTTGACTGTAAAAATGTTCCATAAATTAACAAAGATATGACAAATTTTTCATAACTAAATCTAAAGGTCTTCTAGAAGGAAGCTGTTACCTTCTGTTTAATTACATTAATTGAAATGTGCTTAAGAGATATGATTTCAGCATATTTTGTGTATTAAAAAACAAAAAAGGATTAGTATTAAGCCAATGACCAAAGGTACTATTACTACCATGTGGACTGTTAGTTCAAACTGTCCCACTCCCCCAGAATTTTAGAGACTAGAAGTCCGGGAGAGACTGTATCAGCTGTAGTCAGGTAACTCCAAGTGCTGATAGTACTATTCATCTTTTTTATCATTGTGTCAGATGAAACAAATGCCAAGCTGCAAAAGATGCCGATTTTTATTACATAATGGTTTGAGGCATGAATTATCAACAAGCCACGCCTCTTATGTTTTGTCTCATATTTTTCTTTGGAACTAAACAATAAAAGATTTTGGAAAATGATCTGACGTGCTTGCTCACTTGGTCAGATATTTGAATGATGGTATTACCTAGATTCTAATCCTTGATTCTAATTATACAATAAATAATAACTCAGAATGTGAAGATACGTTTGAGGACTCACTGTTTCTATTATATAGTGGCCTCCATCATGACACACTTACTACATTTATGAACTGAGCAGTTCTGTAACTGTAATTATTATTGCTGTTCATGTAACAAAACATGCTTATCATAGTAGCAAACAAATAGAAATGCCCCAAAATGCTATTTTTTAATTCAGTTGTAATTATTATCCTTATCATTGTGTATGACACAATGTATAAAAAATTTTAGCATGAAAAATAAAATTTGTATCACTCATGTAAAAAGACAAAGCAATAAGTTGATATGCTTTTATAAGATGTTTAGCAAGAGAGGAAAATAAAGAGCTAAAACTAAAAAGCCCTGTGATATTAAATTTTATTTGGATATATCAAAATGAACCCAAATAAGGAATCTATTTTTATGTACAGGTTTATCTTCCTCTCCCCCAGCTCTGCTCCTGACAAAGCCTAGATGCAATGTCACTACAGTAGCAACCAACATTGCAGTGCCCAAGTCTTGCCTTCAAAATCCGGTTTCCCCTCAAAGGCAGGGAGGTTGCTTGGAGAAACGGCAGGCCTGGGTAGGAAAGCAAAAGGCAGGCAGGTACAGGAGGGCACCACAGAGCCTGAGGGGTCTGTCCCTGGAGGCCAGAGACGGTCAGAAGAGCCCTCCCTGGCCAAATTCAGGATGATTTCAACACCAAAAAGATAATGCTAAATTGACAACACACTAAATAAATATAAATCCTTGACTCTATATACTAAAAAAAAAGAGAAGGATAAAACCCTTTTCTTTAAGAGGAATGCCAACTAATAAATGTAAAAGAGGGAACAATTAGACAACCATGACTTTGTAATAACCAATGAAATACATGATCAAATGAAGCCTCTAAAACCATAGGGTGAAAGATTATTAGAGAACAAAATACCACACAGCATGCCACCTCTCAGATGCTTAATATTCATAAGAAGAAAATAAACTCTACAGTAGAGGAATCTGGGGGTCATTCCTTAACCAAATAGTAAAACTCACCATTGTGAATCATAGGACAGCCTGACCCTGCAGTCCCCAGGGGAATGCACTGTGAGTTCACAGCATCAACTACAAGGTATTCCTGCCAAAAAGCTTTCTACCTAGCCTTACCCTAACTTCCAGTGAAAGGAACTACAGGAGGTAGAGGAACAAGCTAAATAACACCACAAAGAAACAGACAGATCCAAAATGTGGGCTGTTTAACAAGACAAACGGCCCAATCTCTTCAAAAAGGCAATACCGCAGGGAAGATAAAAGTAGAAAGACGGCTGTAGATCAGATTACAAACCTAGAAAGAACAATGAATATAATTCAGCCTAAAGGAAGAAAATTTTGACAGGGAATGTAACATGGGTGAATCTTGACGACACCACGCTAAGTGAAATAAGCCAGTCACAAAAGGCCAATCATGAAAACAGAAAGTAGAAGGGCTGTTGTCAAGGCCTGGGGAAAGAGGAAATGGGAAGCTGTTCAATGAGTCCACAGTTTTGGTTTTACAAAAATTCTAGAGATTTGTTGCATAACAACGTGAATATATTAACACTACTGAACTGTACGGTTAAGATAACTTTTATGTATTTTCTTTAAACCACATTTAAAAAAAAAACAAGACACAACATACAAATGCAACACATGAACGCTGATCAGCTCCTGGTTTAAAAATAAAACCATAAAACACATTTTGGGGACAACTGGAGAAAATAGGCCAGGTGCTGTGGCTCACCCATGTGATCCCAGCAATTTTGGAGGCTGAGGCAGGTGGATCACCTGAGGTCAGGAGTTCAAGACCAGCCTGGCCAACATGGTGAAACCCTATCTCTACTAAACAAAACAAAAATCAGCCAGGCCTGGTGGCACACACCTGTAATCCCAGCTACTCAGGAGGCTGAGGCAGGAGAATCACTTGAACCCAGGAGGTGGTGGTTGCAGTGAGCTGAGATCACGCCACTGCACTCCAGCCTGGGTGACAATGAGACAAACAAAAAAACAACAACAAAAAAAAAAACAGAATATAGACTAGATAATACGAAGAAATTACTGCTTTTTAGGTGCCTGGATTATGGAGGAAAGTATCCTTATTTTTAGCAGTTGCTTAAAGAACAGAGAAGCATCATAATATCTTCAATGTATTTTCTAATGGTCGATAACAAGCATGCGTATATGGGCACGCATGTGAACACACGCTCACCACTTCCATAAACACAGACAAAGTCCCTGAAGAGTACCAAGCCTGCCAGCCCTGAATATGCCTCCCTGGCATACAGATTATTTTGAGCTAAATGCCACTGAGAACAAGCAGATGCAGGAAATGCTCTAAAAACAGGGTGGGAGTTTTCCTTGTGAAGGAAGCTCCCAGTTGTAAAAGGTGCGTCCCTCTGCTGTACCAGGGTGAGGACTCCTAACAACTCTCAATAGAGAGGCTCAGCCTGCAAAACAAATTTTACTCAGCAACCCTTGTTTATCATTCTGTCCCTGGTCACCCTCCCACAACTTGCCTCCCCTCCTCAAGCCCAAACCTCCTTTTCTTTTGTTTGGCCTAGCACAGTTCACAGGCAGACCTCAGACATACTGAGGGTTTGGTTCCAGACCACCACAATACAGCAAGTATCACAATAAAGGCACACACATGTTTTGGTTCCCAGTGCATATAAAAGTTATGTTTATACTATTATATTGCAGTCTATTGAGTATGTAATAGCATTATGTCTAAAAGAACAATGTACATACCTTAACGAAAAAATACTTTATTGATAAAAAAAAAATGCTAACAATCTTATGAGCATTCAGTGAGTCACGATCTTTTTGCTGATGGAGGGTTTTCATTCAATACTATGGCTGCTGACTGATCAAGGTAGTGGTTGCTGAAGGCTGAGTTACTGTGGCAATTTCTTAAAACAAGACAATAATGAAGTCTGTGCCACCAATTGACTCTTCTTTGCATGAAGGATTTCTCTGTAGCATCCGATGTCTGATGGCATTTTATCCACGGCAGAATGTCTTTCTAAACTGGAGCCAATCCCCTCAAACCCTGACGCTGCTTTACGGACTAAATTTATGCAATAGTCTAAATCCTTTGTTGTCACTGCAACAATGTCCCCAGCGTCTTCACCAGGAGTAGATTCCATCTCAAACCACTTTCTTTGCTCATCCGTAAGAAGCAACTCCTCATATGTTCAAGTTTTATGAGGTTGCAGTAGCTCAGTCACATCTCCAGGATCCCTTCCAATTCCAATAGTTCTCTTGCTACTCCCACCACATATGCAGTGACTTCCTCCAATGATGTCCTGAACCCCTCAAAATCAACCATGAGAGTTGGACTTAACTCCTTTCAAACTCCTGTTAATGTAAATATTTTGATCTACTCCCATCAATCATACATGTTCTAACTGGCATCTAGAATGGTGAATCCTTTCCAGAAGGTTTCCAATTTACTTTGTCCAGATCCATCAGAGGAATCACTATCTATGGCAGCTATATCCTTAGGAAATGTTTTTCTTAAATAATAAGACTAAAAGTGAAATTATTCCTTGATCCATGGGCTGCAGAATGCTGTCTGAGTAGCATAAAAACAGTATTACTCTCCATGTATGAGTCCATCAAAGCTCCTGGGTGACCAGGTGCACTGTCAATATTTGGAAAGGAATCCTTTTTTCTGAGCAGTAGGTCTCAACAGTGGGCTTAAAATATTCAGTAAACCACGCTGTAAATAAATGTGCTGTCATGCAGGCTTTGATGTTCCACTTATACAGCCCAGGGAGAGTAGATTTAGCATAATTCTTAAGGGCCTTAGGATTTTTTTAATCATCAGTGAGCACTGGTTTCAACTTAAAGTCACCAGCAGCATTAGCCCTTAATGACAGTTAGCCAGGTTAAAGCTCTGAAGCCAGGTATTGACTTCTTTCTAGCTACAAAAGTCCTAGGCAGCATCTTCTTCCAATAGAAGGCTGTTTCATCTACACTGAAAGATCTGCTGTTTAGTACGGCCACCTTCATCGCTTTTTAGCTAGGTCTTCTGGATAACTTGCCGCAGCTTCTCCATCAGGACTTGCTGCTTCCCTTGCCTCTTATATTATGGACATGGCTTCTTTCCTTCAACCTCACAAACCAACCCCTGCTAGCTTCCAACTTTTCTTCTGCAGCTTTCTCATCTCTCTCAGCCTTCACAGAATTGAAGAGAGCTGGGGCCTTATACCGGATTAGGCTGCGGCTTAAGGGAACGTTGTGGCTGGTTTGCTCTTCTATACAGACCACTCAGATTTTCTCCATTATCACAATAAGGCTGTTTTGCTTGCTAACCATTCAAGTGTTTGCTGGAACAGCACTTCTGATTTCCTTCAAGAACTTTTCCTTTACATTCACAGCTTTGCTAAATATTTGGTGCAAGAGGCTTAGCTTTCAGCCTGTCTCAGTTTTTGACATACCCTCCTCATGAAGCTTAACCATTGCTAGCTTTTGATTGAAAGTGAGAGATGTGTGACTCTTCTTTTCACTTGGACGCTTGGAGGCCATTGTAGGGCTAGTAACTGGCCTGATTTCAATATTGTTGTGTCTCAGGGAACAGGGGAGCCCAAGGAGAGGCAGATTGAAGGGAATGGACGGCTGGTGGAGCAGTCAGAACACGCACAACACACACTAAGTTCTGCCGTACGTGGGTGTGGTTCGTGGAGCCCCAAAATGATTACAACAGTAACATCAGAAATCACTGATCACAGATTGTAATGGATTTAATACGCAACTTTGAAATATTGCAAGAATTACTCAAATATGACACACAGAAACGAAGTGAGAACACGCTGTTGGCAAAATCGTGCCAACAGACTTGCTCAGTGCAGGGCTGCCACAAACCTTCAATTTGTAAAAACACAGCATCCGTGAAGTGCGGTAAAGTGAAGCTCAATAAAGCAAGGTCCCTGCAGTGGCCGGGCTCCGACCACCCCCGCGCTCCATCTCTACATGTGCCGTGCACACGCTAATACATTTCTCTTTGTTTTTCTCCTGTTAATCTCTCTTTGGCCAGTCTAATTTACAGGCCCCCAGTGAGAGAATCTAAGCTGGGTAAGGGAACAAGATCCTACACACCAAATGCAGCAAAATAATTACAACTATTGAATCTGGGTGGTGCCATGGGAAAGTTTCTTTCAACTTTTCTACAGGTTTGACATTTTGCCTAGGATAAAATGGAAAAATTCTACTTAAGGAAAGTATATACAAATTATTTTGTGAGGAGCAGTTCCTGTTGGTTTATCCTAAATCTGACAGGAAGAGCTTTCACTGGTTTGCTATTTAGGTGGTGAGATCTGGATACTATTCTTCTCCATTTACTTTGCAATTAAATTAAATGTAAAGACAGGCCAGAAGACAAAGGAGCAGCTCAAACTATTTCAGCCAGAGCCCTCTGTGAGGGCACCTTCCATGTGTCAGCGCCACGGCACAACGACGTTTTTCAGGTTGGTTAAGGGTCCAGCCAGCTCTGAGCCTACTAAAGGCAAACAGCAAAACCCACACAAATCCCAAAGCCACACAAGGAGGCGGCAGCGGGTGAGGAAGGGAAGTAAGTTAGCAGATGCGCCGAGAGAAACAACCGTTATCAAAGGAAAAGGCAAGGAAGAAAGCGCCAGCCTCGAAACGTGGAAAGAGAAAGGGAAGCTCCACCGAGAAAGAGACCTCAGAAAACAGCAGACGGTGCCCAGCAAAAGAGCGCGATTAGGCGGAAAGCCATTTAAAGTGGGAGGAAGACGAGGCAGGTCTTGTCATAGGAAAGGGGCCAGAGGACACTGGGAATTGCATTCTGCGGCTCTCAAATGACAAAGAAGCCTTTAAGATGGGTTCAGCAAGCCATCAGCACCTCGGAGATACAATACAACAAGCACATTACCTTAATAGTAACGTAGTTTTTTAATGATTTGGACATTTTTTCTTCTTCGCCTTTCATGTGCAAATGCCCTGAAACGAAAACAAAAGCATTCAGTCTGAGCTGGGTGAGGAGACTCTCTGCCTCAGGAAACGCACAGGAACCTGCGTCTGTACACTGCACAGACGGGTGAATGTTGGCACAGGTCTGCCCCGAATCCTCACCCGTGCTGTGTCTTCCGGGAAGACACACCTGCATGGCTCCATGGCTTCAGGGACACCCAGCCCCGCACTGAGGGCCATGGCATAGGTGCCCCAGCTGACTCAGGAGCTAAACAAGAATGGGCAAGCATGGTGCCGACGGCAGTATTTCATCCATTTTCTCCTTTCCTGTAATCCAGAGATACTGATTTCACTGACTGCATCCGAAAAAACGACAAAGCTCTCATTCAGCGAATCAGGCACTTGGCGGCAAAGCTTGTTGACCGCTGAACATACAGAGTGGAGCCTGCAGGTCTCCAAGTGGGATTAGTCAGATGTTCTGCTGCAGAGGTTTTCACAGACTCTGAAGACCCTGGAATTATTTCATGTCCTATGTATGTGAAGGACAGACACCCATAACTCCCAAATCTGAGCCTGAAATTCTCCCTGGCCTAGCTTTACAAGGCTTATCTCCAAGAGACGGGTTCTGTTTCTAACAGAAGACTCTTCCTCTTTCTCTGACACGACTTCAAATAGGAGTGCTCCAGGCTGACGCTGTGGCTCACGCCTGTAATCCCAGCCCTTTGGGAGGCTGAGGCGGGAGGATCGCTTGAGCCCAGGAGTTTGGAGACCAGTCTGGGCAACATGGCGACACTCTGTCTCTACAAAAAAAAAATAAAAGTTAGCTGGGTGTGGTGGAGTGCGCCTGCAGTCCCAACAACTCAGGAGCCTGAGGCGGGAGGATCACTTGAGCCCAGAAGGTGGAGCCCACAGTGAGCTATGTTCCCGCCACTGCACTCCAGCCTGGGCCACAGAGCGACACTCTGCCTCAGAAAAAATACAAATAAACCAACTGGTTAGAATGTGGTTTCCAAAAAGTATATATAACTTTGAATATGTAATTCTATATAATGTGATTACATCAAGCACGATTCTAATTTTTTTTAATTGATGGTATTTGGAAAATGCAACACATTTGCTAAGGTCTGAGTGTTTATGTCCTCCCAAATTCCTGTCAAAATCCTCAGCCCTAAGGTGATGGTAACTGAAGTTGGGGCCTGAGGGAGGTGATGATGTCCTGGGGGCAGGGCCAATGTGAATGGAATCAAAGCTCTTCTAAAACAGACCCCAGACAGAGCCCTCGAGAGCTGACAGCCATCTATGGACGGGAAGCGACCCATTCCGAGCCACCGAATCTGCCAGTGTGCGGACACAGGACTTCCGGCCAGCACAACCGTGAGGAATCCATTCTTGTTGTTCATAAGATGCCACTCTTCGTATTTGGCTAGAGCAGCCCTAACAGGCTAGGATAGCGTCTGCCCACTCAGCTCTTCCATCCACTGGGCGCAGGAGACCAAGTGTCACTTCTCCTGCGTCAGGAGACACTGCTGTTTTGTTTAGGGCCAAACTAGTAAGAAAAAGATTCCTAGTGCCTTAATAGGTAGTAAAAGTCACTGAAAAATGGCAGCAAAACTTTCCCGCCGGGCGCAGTGGCTCACGCCCACAATCCCAGCACCTTGGGAGGCAGAGGCAGGTGGATCACTTGAGGTTAGGAGTTTGAGACCACCTTGGCCAACATGGTGAAACCCTGCTTCTACTAAAAATGCAAAAATTAGCCGGGTGTGGTGGCGCACGCCTGGAGTCTCAGCTACTAGGACGTCTGAGGCAGAAGAACTGCTTGAACCCCCAAGGCAGAGGCTGCAGTGAGCTGAGATCACGCCACTGCACTCCCAGGCCTGGGGGACGGAGTAAGACTGTCTCAACAACTAACGCTTTCCCATGTCCACATCTGAAGGTGAACACGACCTCGACCTCCGTTCCTAGACCCCGGCCCGTCCCTCCTCACTACCAGAGAGGGCGAAGCGTCAGCACGGCTAAGGCCGCCCTTCCTGCCTCCAGCTCCACACTGGCTGAAGGGCTCACTGCAGGTCATGGTGTCAGTTACAAACCCTGGTCTACTGAAGAGGATAAACCTGCAGACAGAAACGCGCCTGCGGAGGGAGCAACTCAGCTCCTCAGACAGTTCGGGGGGGATGAACTCAGTCGAATCTGGGACGAGAGACACGACTGCCTCTGTGCCTGATTAGTGCCTCAGCCCCACCAGGCGGCTCTGAGCAGACTTCCTCTCCAAGAACACGGTTCAAAAGTCCTTGGGCCAAGGGAGAGAGACCTCCTTCCCCATGGTCAAAAGAGGAGTGCGGGTCCCCCTCTGTGGAAATCAGTGCTGGGCTCCCAGAGGGGTGATGCCTTAAATATTCCACCACCCAGCCGTGTGCACCCCCTTCCCACGTGAGCACCAGCTGAAACGAAGCGGGGGTGGCAGGTGTGCACGTTGATTAGGAACTCCACCGAGGAGGGGCCATCATCTGCGAAGTAAAACGAATTTCAGCTAGCGCTAAGCCCTCCCCATGGAAAAGGCGTGGGGTGCTGGACAAAACAGCCACCCAGCCAACTTGCTTTCTGCTTCAGTTTTAGACAAAAACTGGGGCACTCTGAGAGGCAGACACAGTAGGTAACGATGGGGGGTGGAGCCTCCTGCTGGGTCCCGCGACTCCCCAGGGTAAGCCCAGGGTGAAGGACATGCTGCAGGAAGTGGCCTGGGGGCAGTCAGCCTCATCTGTTTACTTTCATGAAGAAACCCAAGTGAACCCTGCTGCAGACCAGAAACCTGGAGCGTTTCTGCATTTCCTGTTACCGCACAGTGACAGCCTAATTTCCTAATTCAAGGACTTCAGAAAATAGCACTTGTTAATTTCCTGTATTTTAGATGTTGAAGTTTGCATCTCCAGATCCTATCACTGCCAAACACTCTATCTTTCTTTGTCTCAAATACCTTAGCTGTCCATCCCCAAAAGGTAGTAAGACTGGTTAATTCTGGCCCTGCAAACTTGGAAATATAATCCTTCCAGTATATCCAAGTGAATTCCAAAATTGCTGGGTTCAAGGTGTTGCTTAACTCATGGTGATCCATCCACTTCTGAGAGCAGACAGCTGGGGTTCCTCAGTTAGGGGTCTGATCAGTGGAAGAAAGGGCTATTAGAAAAAGGCAGGGATGTCTAGTGGCAATATTACAGCTTCAGGAAGGAGTGTTCATCATCACCATTACGTTGTACTACTTGAAGTTCCTTAATAATTTTACTTGAAAGAAACTTCTATAGAACAGGATTGCCAAACATTTTCCATATTCTAATCCGTTCTAAAAAGGTATGATCATTGCTGCAATCCAAGGAAGTTCATGTCCAAATGATTAAAACTCTAAACTAATTTAAGAGGCAAATCCATTTCTTGACCTATTAGCTGATCTATGTATTTCCAAATGTGGCTGTTTCGCCAACGAAGACAGAACTGCCAGAACTGAAACAGAACAAATTAATCTGAAGTTATTACTTACCAGAATGCAGAAAATAATTTCCCCACTGCTCGCACTGATGAAAGACTTCACACTGTGCAATTTCGTTTTCATGATGTGGAAAAGCTAAATCTATCCCACCTGAATGGATATCCAGTTGACTTCCAAATACCATACTGCAAGACACAGAAGAGACAGTGAATTCATTCAATCAAGCAACCTATTTTCTTCAAACCTCATCTATTTACTCCTTCCAGCCTTTTTAATGCAATGAATAAATGGATCTCAATTTTAAATCAGTCTACATGATAATTTAACTGATTCAAATGAAAACTGAAATCCTGTCATCATAAACTCATCATTCATGACTCTTCATCCCAGTAAAGAGACTTAATTCCTTTTGCTCTAGGTACTACATATATGTGTGTATTTTAAACTCAACAAATTACCTTTACTTACTTTCAGTAGGTAGGGTTTAGTGGTTTTCCAGCTTTAACAAGAGGTGGAACTATAAAATCATGACAGTTTCATGTGGCTTTTGGAAATGTAACAGCCACACAGGAATAACAACGTAAGAGAGTTCAGAGCAACACGCGGCAGCTGTCGCCCTTTCTCCTACAGTGCAGTGCCATGCAGCCACAAAAACGCGTTTCTGCAAACCCACGCACTAAAATTAATGGCGGTGATGGGGAACATGAGGCTGGGCCAGCCCACTCGAAGCTCTGTCCCTGGACCAGCTGCAGAAGCATGGCGATGCTGCAGCCTGGTGGATTTTCTTAAAATGATAGGTGCAGAGTTTGTAAGGTGCTGACACCTTGCAGAGGTCCTTCCTGCTCCCACTGGTCTGGCTCCCTGTGCTCGGGGAAGGACTGCACACACAGGTCTCGAGCTTGAGGGATCAGGCGTCACAGAAACACACGTTGCAGTGTGATGCTCTAAGATTTTTACATCTTAGCGATGGGTCAGCTCAGGGTAACTCTAACATTCCCTGCAGTTCAAATGCTGTGAAGAAGACCATGGGACTAGGAATGGGGAGGGGACGGGAGGAACCTCATTTATGTTTAGATGAGCAATTGTCTCTTCCGAAGATCTGAAGCCAGCACGACGATGTGAAGGTTTCATGTGAACCGTGGGGCCACAGCCTTCGCTACGTTAGCCTTGATCCCAATCTCTATGTTACACCCATTTTAAAATAAGAGAAGGCTCAGAAGGAACAATAATGATCTCTTTTCATTATTTAATCTTTCAACAAAAATAAGGTATTCAATAGTAGCACTACGTTCGAAACTCACTAAATGTTTTCTACCTGCTTTAGAGCAATTATTTGAATCTAAAAAATGAATCTGGGCTGGCGTGATGGCTCACGCCTGTAATCCCAGCTCTTTGGGAAGCCAAGGCAGGCGGATCACCTGAGGTCAGGAGTTTAAGACCATCCTGGCCAACATGGTGAAAACCAGTCTCTATGAAAAATACAAAAAAAATTAGCTGGGTGTGGTGGCATGCGCATGTAATCCCAGCCACTCACGAGGCTGAGGCAGGAGAATCGTTTGAACCAGGGAGGCAGAGGTTGTGGTGAGCTGAGATCGCACCACTGCACTCCAGCCTGGGCAACAAGAGCGAAATTACATCTCAAAAAAAGAATCTACAACCCGGTTGATACCCCCATAGTCTGCTATTAAGTATTTGTAAACACATATAAGTAGTTAAAATATGACTGGTGACTGGACATTTTTAATTTTTTTAAATCAGAAGTTAGGCCCATGCTTCCTAGTAACAACAGAGCTTGGTGTCTCAGGAATTACTGAAGCATTTCCAGATGAGCCGTATAACCACAGTGCAAGTGGTGGGGCCTTAGCGGAAAAGGGAGAAACTCTATCTGGGTCTTCAAAAAGACCACCAAAATTCAGAGGCAGGTCGTGGAGGACAAGGCCTTCCCTCCTGGTGGAATGGGGCAACCCTATCAGGGCTGAATACTCAAGCAGTCTGGGAGTCCATGACAGGAGCAGAGTCCTTGTGTGGGAAATAATTATCCCTACCCACACTCCCTCTACACCAGCCAGGAAACACATCCTGAATTCAACGCCCACAGGCTTCGAGGTGACTGGATTTATCCGGATGAAAATCTTCAATGTAGCTAGTAGCTTCAAGTGTTCACCTTAACCATTCTTTGTGTTTCTAATTTTTAAAACTGTTCATTGCAATAGAGATTTGCTATCAGGTATACTAAAATCCGTGAGTTAGTGATTTTTTTAAAAACCCGATTTCTACAAACAGGAAACATACGCACAGTTATTCGCTAGGGATGACTGTAACAGCGAAACATGGGGAACAGTCCAAACGCGCAGCCGGGTACCCCGCTGCGTGCAGAAGGTCGGGCCACACAAACCAGCGCCACAGGAAGAAGGTAACCGTGGCGAGCCCTGTGGGCAGCTGTGTGGTACGCGGCACGGGCGGTGCTGCTTTTCACACACCCCACCCAAGGGGCCCCTGGCTGCGGGCAGAGTCTTAGGGTACGGACACCTGAGGCGCATCCAAAGAGGGGACCAGAGAGAAGGTGGAGAAGGCTCCGGTGAAAGGCAGAAACTGGGACAGACAGGGTGTTTCCAGAGCAGGGGACGCCACAGCGGCCCAGGAGAGGTGTCATGGGACTGAGTAGGGGTGGCAGGCAGCAGCCGTGGTCCCAGGCAGACAGTGGGAAGAGCAGCTCTGGTGACAGGGGACCCAAGTGCAGGCGGCTAGAGGGGACTCCAGAAGATCTGGGAGGAGCTGGAGATTTCCGCCACGGAGCATCTTGGGTGTGTAAGTGGTCTAGGCTAGAAGAGCTGGCGGGAAGGCGGAGAGGGATTTGGGGGCCAGAGAAGTGCGAAGTGAGGGGGGATGCAGGTGGGAGCACTCTCCTCCAGGGCCCCAAGCACCGGCCACGGCAGACAAGGGTGAGGGAACAGGGCAGCTGCAGGTGTGAACCAAAAAGCAGCCTCTCCACCACACGGAGCAGGTGCCAAGGTCAGGAAAGCTGGATGTGTCCTGGATCTGCTTCGTCCCCTTCCATGCCCTGTCACACTCCAGCAAAATCTCTTCCCAAAAAAACCACCTGTGGGCACACATGCCAGGCTGCACCTGCTCCTGTCCACATCCTCCACTGCCCTGAGCAGGCGCCAGGGGAAATTGAGCCCCACACCCCCATGAAGCAGCGGGCGCCTTACCTAGCGATGGCAGAGCACTCAATGTGCCAGCCCGGCCTCCCGGGTCCCCAGGGAGAGGCCCAGAACACCTCCTGGGGTTTGGCTGCCTTCCACAGGGCGAAGTCGCTGGGATGATGCTTATCAGAGTCTGCTGCAGATGAAAAACGGTGCATCAGTGGGAAGAAGCCCAGTCACCCCAGCATGGAAGCCCAGATAACCACCCCACCAGGGAAACCCAGACAGCCACCCCGCCACGGAAGCCCAGACAGCCACCTCACCAGGGAAGCCCAGACAGCCACCCCACCAGAGAAACCCAGACAGTCCCCACCACGGAAGCCCAGACAGCCACCCCACCAGGGAAACCCAGACAGCCCCCGCCACACAGAAGCCCAGACAGCCACCCCACCACGGAAGACCAGACAGCCACCCCACCAGGGAAACCCAGACAGCCCCCACCATGGAAGCCCAGACAGCCACCCCACCAGGGAAACCCAGACAGCCACCCCACCAGGGAAACCCAGACAGCCACCCGACCAGGGAAACCCAGACAGCCCCCACCACGGAAGCCCAGACAGCCCCCCCACCAGGGAAACCCAGACAGCACCCCCACCAGGGAAACCCAGACAGCCCCCACCACAGAAGCCCAGACAGCCACCCCACCAGGGAAACCCAGACAGCCCCCCCACCAGGGAAACCCAGACAGCCCCCCCACCAGGGAAACCCAGACAGTCCCCACCACAGAAGCCCAGACAGCCACCCCACCAGGGAAACCCAGACAGCCCCTGCCACACGGAAGCCCAGACAGCCACCCTCACTACAGAAGCCCAGACAGTCACCCCCACCTCAGAAGCTCAGCTGGTCACCCTGGCCAGGGAAACCCAGCTGGCCACCCCGATGGCAGCCCCTCCAGCTGCTGGTGGGAAGCACACCCCAGGCTGTTTCTCTTCTAAGGAGCCCCACACGTCTTCACCTACTCCTGTTTCACCCAAGTGAGGGACAGGAGCACCGGCAATGCTGTCATCTCAGATGTACCAGCACACAGGGAGAGCTGGGCGCCCAGGAACCCACAGAGGCTCATTTCTCAGGAATGTACTATGTACTGGGTGGGGTTTCCCCATTTTTCTTTATCCTGTCTTATGAGAAATGCTCTGCTTATCAGTAACTGAGTTTCAGGGTTGTTTTTTCCAAAAAGATAGTAATCATACAGAGTGAAAGGAAATCACCAAATTATCAGAGGCCCCATCACATTCATAGGGTAAGATGACGCAGGAGGGGAAGTGAGACCACGTGCTCCAGCGAGGCAGCGAGCCAGCTCTGGATGGAGGGCCTTGGAGAGCACTCAGAGGGGCTCTTGCCCACCTGTAAAGGGTGTCCCTTCCCACCTGAGTAAATCCTATAGACAGCTCTGTCCTGGATTAAATGCTGGATGCCGACAGCCAGCTCAGTGCCATGCAGCTGTTCCGGGGTGGGCGTCCTACCTGTGAGCACACCACAGGGAGCCAGGAACATGCAGGTCAGTGTGGCCTCCCCCTGTCACGCACCCCAGTGACGGGTGCTACACAGAGCCAGGCCCTCCAGGAGCCTGCAGGTGAGTAAGTGACACTCACAGGCATGTGGACTCACGGGGAATGACGGAGGGCGTGTGTCACACCCAGGGAGGACTAGGTGCCCGGGGCCCAGCTGCGCAAAGTTGACAAGGTTAGGAGGAATGCATGGGAATTCAGCAGACAAATGGAAAAGGGGGCAGTTGGCCATCACAGGTGAGGGGCAGCCTGGACAGAGGCCACAGTGGGGTAGGCAGAGAAGTGCACCCCAATAAGAGCATGGCCCTAAAATCGCCATTTCCAAAAATCTGTCATTTCCCAGATTTCTCCATGCAAAGCATGGCTGCTTGTCTGGGCACTGGTTTAGTGTGTGGACAGGGCAGCATGGTCTCACTGGAGAGCCGCACGTCCTCTGTGGACACTGTCATTGATGGTCTCAGTGAGGGCAAACCCCCAGGAGAAGGAAGATCTACTTTTCATCCATGCTACAGGAAGGAACAACGCAGGTGTGTGATCATGTCAGGTAATGCGGCTGGTGGAGCCGAGACTCAGCGAGGCGCCCGTCACTGTGCAGCAAGGCTACCAGTGGTACGTGCTCACCAAAACCCGCTGTCCCATCCACCCAGGACAGGCAAACCACAGGTGCACAACGCCCCAATGTCACTCTTACCACCCAGGAGCACTGATATAGGCGCCTTTGATGAATTTGAAGACGCTGAACTGTTTTGGTGAAGACACAGATACTTTTTCTGGGTCGGACTGCTTTTTATTACTAGTCATTTTAGTAAGAATAACGTCCTCTGGGTATCCAAGCAAATAGAACAATTCCTACATAGTGCATGGAAATGAGAGCATCAATAACACCTTCTGCTGAAGGAAAATACAGGAATGTATTTAAGATGCTTAAGGACAGAAAATGTGGCCAACGAGTGTATTTCCAGCCAAACTGACTTTGAAGTAGAAGGCAGCACACTGTCAGCCACAGGCACGAATTCAGGCAATACCGTTTCCAAGGAAGGGCTCTTCCTTCAAACACAACAGGAAGAACCGACCTGGAGACGGTGGGAGGGGGAGAGAGGATGGGGTTGCAGAAGGTGGCGCGGGCAGAGGCTGGGCTCCGACATGTGGGCACGTGAGGGCAGGGAGGAGGCACGTGCATAGGAACCTCCTAACCATGGGAACCTTCTAACCATGGCAAAGCCTTTGGCTAAAGCAGGTGGGTGACCGCTGGGTATCCTGTCACGCACAGTGTCCTTAAGGGCCAGGATTTGCCACAGGGGAAAAAGGGAGCTACACATGTGAACAGACGGGGTTAATGAAACCACGTGGCCCTGAATTTGAGTATCAGCATGACCTATGGAGCGGACGCGTTCATTACCTTAGTCTGCAGGAAACAGACAGATGACAGCCATGAGCATCCGTGGTGCCCATGCTGTGTTCTCAAAACACCATTTTTCATTAACAGAAAAACGGGGCCTCCAGGAAAAACGGCTTATTCCAAGACAAGCCAGGAATATCTTACTGTCTCAGCCAGCCAGCCACAAAACATCAACTACAACAGGGCTGAGTGTAAGGGACTCAGGAGTAGCTCCCATCAGCAAAAGAGGGGGCAAACTGAGGCTCAACAAGGTGAGGGCAGCAACGGATTAACACAGCACATGCACTACAGCCCACGAGCTCCCAACAGTGAAAGAACACGGCCTGGTCACCGCCAGAGGAAGAGATGGAAGCCACCTCCTTATTTTGAAAACTGGTAAATTAAGGGAAAGATCCTGCTTTTCTTATACAAACTGTACCACTGAGTAACCAGACGAAAGTCTGCCTGTACAAAAGTATTCCAGCAAATAGGTCGAGCGCAGTGGCTCACACCTGTAACCCCAGTACCTTGGGAGGCCAAGGCAGGTGGATTACCTGAGGTCAGGAGTTTAGAACCAGCCTGGCCAACATGGTGAAACCCCATCTCTACAAAAAATACAAACATTAGCCAGGTGTGGTGGCGCACGGGTATAATCCCAGCTACTCCGGAGGCTAAGGCAGAGGGAATTGCTTGAAACCGGGAGGCAGAGGTTGCAGGGAGCCAAGATCATGCCACTGCACTCTAGCTGGGGCAACAGAGGGAGATTCCCTCTCAAAAAACAAAGGGAGGGGTAACAAGATGGCAACTGACAGAGTGGAGCTCCCTAAGCTGAGTCTTGCTGAACTAAGAAAAGGAATGTCTTGCTCATGGGTTTGGAGACCAAGGGAATAAAGCACCATCTTTTTGTTTGTTTTTTTGAGACAGAGTCTCACTCTGTCACCAGGCTGGAGTGCAGCGGTGTGATCTCAGCTCACTGTAACCTCTGCCTCCTGGGTTTAAGCAATTCTTGTGCCTCAGCCTCCCAAGTAGCTGGGACTACAGGCACGTGCCACCACGCCCAGCAAATTTTTTGTATTTTAGTAGAGACGGGGTTTCACCATGTTGGCCAGGATGGTCTCGATCTGCTGCCCTCGTGATCCACCCACCTCAGCCTCCCAAAGTGCTGGGATTACAGGCGTGAGCCACCGCGCCCGGCAGCAAGATGTTATCCACAGACTCCAGACTTATCTTTCAGAACATGCTGAAGAGGAGGCAAATGAAGATGATGTACTGGGAGATGAAACAGCGAAGAAAGAAACAAAGCCCACAGAGCTCCCTGTCAAAGAGGAAGAACCCCTGAAAAAACTGCTGATGTGGCAGCAGAGAAGAAAGCCGTGAAAGTTACATCTGAAATACCACAGACCGAGAGAATGCAGAAGAGGCGAACAATTCAATGGACCTGTGAGCGTGGAGAGTAAGAAAGCTGCTCAGGCAGCTAGGCTTGGCATTTCTTCAGTTCCAACAGAAGGTCTGTCATCTGATGACACACCTATGGTTAACCTGGATAAGCTGAAGCAAAGAGCTCAAAGATTTAGCATGAATGTCTCTTCAATCTCCAGAAGGTCTGAAGATGATGAGAAACTGAAAAAGGAGGAGCGACTGGGGACTGTCGTAAGTTCAGCTGGAACCGAACAACAGAGGACGCAGAGGCGAAGAAGAGGAAAAGAGCAGAGCGCTTCGGGATCGCCCGATGAACAGCTCTTGACACTTTCTGTTCTCCAGTGTGTTCGTTTCTGATGCTTCTTGGTCACATATGCGCCTACGTCCTGCGTCGCCATGAGGGGGCACGTACCCCAGGTGCACCCGTGAACTGCGGCAGCCGTGAGACTTATTGCTGTTTCAGCTTTAAGGTGGTTGTGTTTGTTTTTGATTATGTTGCTTGTCAATAAAAAAAAAAAATAGAAAAAAAAAGGTATTCCACAAACAAAGCAGAAATGATGGAATGGGAGTCGCCCACCATGCAACCTGTTTCTGCTGTGAAGGATCGAGGCCCAAAGCGGCCAGGGCTGCTGACAGAGAGAGGCAGAGCCCTGGCGTGTCTCCCGGTGAGGAATATGCCACCTACAAAGTAGCCTTCTCCAGAAATTTAGAACTGGATTAAGCCTCTAGATTCAACTACCAATTTGCAAAAAAACCACACAGGACGGAGGGAAACGTTACAGACACCACAGAACTCAGAGCCAGCGAAATCCCACTAGGGAACCGTGAGACGCAGAGCGTTTCTTCCTCAAATGAGCAGCAAGGGGGAAAAGCCAGGGGAGGAACATACAGACTAAAAACAAGAAGACACAAATATAAAACTGCTAAGGCTAAGCGTCATGCTAAGGGACAGGCGCCTGGGCAATAAACCCACTCAGAAAGGTGAGGAGGTGGCCGCTGTCAGAGTTAGGGCAGTGGTCGACCCCAAGGCGGGGCAGGGAGGCTGGCAGCCAGGGCCGAGGGACCCCGAGGACCCAGGTGCCTTCAGTCCCTTGCCATTGTCGTCTCCTTCCCCTAGGGGGTGACCACAGGGTCCCCACTGAACAAAATTCACGGAACCGGGCGTTTTTGTTTGTTTGGTAGAGACGGCAGAGGTCTCCCCACATTGCCCAGGCTGGTCTTGAACTCCTGGCCTCAAGTGATCCCCCCACCTTGGCCTCCTAAAGTGCTGGGATTACAGGTACGAGCCACCATGCCCAGCCAAGCTGAACATTTTTAAACACTGTTTTCTATTGTTGTATTATTATAACAATTTAAAATTAAAAAGAAAACAACATTGCTTGGAAATTACACTAAGGCAACAAAATTTTTTTTCACCGTATGTAAAAATGGTGAACTTATCTTTGTTTTGCATAATTCTATTTCCTAATGTTATACCATTATAAATTACATATGCTGCTTTTGCATAAGGAGATACTTTTTATTTTAAAAAGCCCTGCTGTGAGGATGTGGAAGGACAGGGACTCATTCATCGCTAGTGGGGATGCAAAGCGGTGCAGCACTCAGGAAGCAGCTGGGCAGTTTCTTACACAAAGAAACCTCTTCCCAGAGGACCCAGCCATTGTGCTCCTTGGCATTTGCCCAAACGAGCTGAAGACCTGCACATGGGTGTTTACAGCAGCTTGATTCGTAATTGCCAAAACGAGGATGGCCTTCAGTAGGGGAGCGGATATGCTGCCGTCAATTCAGACACGGGGATGTGACTCGTGCTAAAGAGAAACGAGCGCTCAGCCATGAAAAGACACGGAGGAAAATTAATGTGTATTCCTAAGTGAGAGAGGCCATTCTGAAGAGGCTGCACAGGGTATGACTCCAACCATATGACATTCTAGAAAAAGCAAAACTAGGGACCGTAGAAAGATCGGTGGTTTTCAGGGCTGGGATAGAGGCAGGAATGAGCGGACAGACCACAGAGGATGTTCAGGGCAGTGCAAGGATCCTGTGTGACGCTGTAACGGTGGCAACACGTCACGAAACACTCACCCACACCCAGAGCCCCAGTGCCGAGTGAACCCTGACGTCAGCTCCGGTCTTTGGGCGAAGCTGACGTATGAATGGTGGGGATCCTCTCAGTGCGGGAGAAGTGTGGGGACAGCGGGTAGACGGTATTCTCCGTACCTTACTCTCAAATTTGCTGTGAAGCTAAATGGCTCTAAAAAATAAATCTATTAAAATAAATAATTAAAAAAAAAAACTTCCTGATGCCAGAATGTACAACTCTTAGAAACTCCTCCTCCACATGTGCAAGCACAGCCCACGGCCTGCTGGTAGCCACGCCTCACACGTGGATGACGTGGGCTTCTGTGTTCCGGCCTGTGTGGGGAGCGGGGCGGGACACCACGGAGGATGAAGGAACGAACCTGAAGGGTCACTGCTATGAATGATCAGGATTCGTCGGACTGTTTACAGGGCAGAAAGACAGTGCCTAGAACCAGAAATACCTTGAACAATCTTGTGGGTTTGCGCCTGTTACTGTTCGGTTCCCTTAAGCAGAATCCTTTTAAAATTATTTTTAACTTAGTTCCATAAACTGCGCTTACTATTTCTTTTCCATAAAAATGGTTTTGACCTAACAACTCCCTGGAGCAGAATGGAGCAAGGAAGAGATCCAAATAGATGGGAAGTTTAACAGACGGTAAGACACATATGGGAATTAAATGTACAGTAACAGCAAAACACAGAAGAAAGTTAAAATATCATGCACGTGTATGAGGTTTTCACGTGCACTGAAAATCCTGGGAAGGAAACAGGAGACCGGGGACCGGCACTGTCTCCAGGGAGTGGAGCCAGGCACGCTGGTGGTGACGGTGGACGACGCCCCACTTGCCGTTTAAACTTTATGCCTCACAAGCTGGAGCCATCCACAGAAACTGAATTAAATTTAAAACGCAGCTGTGATCTGGGTGCGGCCAGTGTCTGAGCAAGAGGAGGGGTCTGCGCTCCAGATCTCATCTCCCCACAGCTGAGACCCGAGGCAGGGGCAGGGACCCACAGGGCTGGGCCCGGCCAACTCACCTGGCTCTCCAACTGGACCAGGGGCCACGCTGACCAGTTTGCCATACTTGTCTCCTCTCGACTTCAGATCGAAGTAGACGTTGCCTGTTTATAAAGGCAATTAAGAATTCATCACTTCTCAGTCTGAATGTCAGCATATACACAAGCTTACCATCTAACAAGTAATTAGAATTTAAATATAGAACACAGCATTTGGCCCTCATATGCATATGTAGTATTTATATGTTTATAGACAGGGTCTTGCTGTGTTGCCCAGGCTGGAGTGCAGTGGTACAATCACAGCTCACTATAGCCTTGAACTCCTGGGCTCAGGCAGTCTTCCCACCTCAATCTTCCCAGTAGGTGGGATTACAGGCATGACACCATGTCTGGCTTAATATATTTTTTTAACCAAAATTAAAAACAATACTATATGACAAATCGTGAGCACACAGATATGAAAGTGAAAACACAAATTAAGTTCTCTGTAAATTGTTGAGAAAATTATTTAATTAGAAAAAAGAAAAGTATTATCACTGACTTTCATGTAGATCTCAGGCTTTGTGTTACATGCCAGTTAGGAAAGACGTTCTTTCTTTACCCAGTCATCTTCTAAAGCTACCTTTTTCATTAAAAAGATCTGGAACGGCACTGCAATCCTAGCAGTTTGGGAGTCTGAGGCAGGAGGACTGTTTGAGCTGAGGAGTTCTAGACTAGCCTGGGCAACACAGTGAGACCCCATCCCCAAAACCCCAAAAAACATCATCCGCATACTGAAGTGTCTGTGAGGCTGAGTGCCAGGGTCCGCTGTGCAGACTGAGGTCACAGGGTTGTCCTTGCCACTTCCACCACAAAGCCTAAGGAAGCAGAGCTGGGGAGGAGGCGCTCAGAGTGGGAGCTCCGTCGAGAAGAAAGCGCTACCTACCAACCCATGCTCCGAGGCTGCCAGGCTGCAGCCGCTGTGTTTTCCAGGCCGTGTGTCTCCCCAGGAAGGAGGCAATGCTAACCCGGGCTGTGCCTATGGCCATTCTCGGCACCACGGATCCACAGCCACCATGCAGCACCCTCCAACCACACAGCAGCGCGTGGCTGCCCTCAGCACCCAGGTGTGGCTGCAACTTTTAGCCTTTACAAAGTTTGAGTCTTCACGTTCTTTGTGACTAACGCGGTTACTAATCTGCATCAGCACTGTCCTTACTGTGGACGCTGGTCTTGGTAAGACCAAGGAAACTTTGCAACTGGCAAACGCAAGCTGCAACCAGGACCTGTCTCACGTCCTCAGCACACAGGGACAGTACAGGCCCCCTCAGCACAGTGGTCACTGGTGGGAGGAAAGGGCAGGGTGACGTTTCCATAGGAAACACTGCCCTGTCCTTGCAGTGTCCTCCCTGGTCATTCAGGGTTGGCCCCCAGCTGGCACTCGATGCTGGGGATGAACCAGAGGACAGGAGGGGGACACCCAGGCCCTGGTAGCTGCTTTCTATGAAGTCAGAATACAAACAGTCCTTTAAAAGCCCTTTGCTGGAGAGAAACCACTCCCTTAAACAGGGGAAACGTTCCCCCTTACTTTGGTTTATGTTATCAATTTGCTGAGCAAATTGTTTTTCACCAAGAGTTCAAAGATCAAATCACAGCTGAGTCCTTGTGGAATTGTCACAAAGTTCAAATTACGGGGGTTTCAGTGAATGTAAGTGTATTCTGAATTAATATATTGATACTATCGTTAAATGTTTGTAATAAAACACAATAATAACACAGCGAACAGCATGCATTCCTAAAGCCTGTGAAGATGAGAATCCCTAAAGACTCACCAACGTTTATCGGTTTATTCCTAAAACAGAAGCACAGGCCTACACGTCTTATTTGAAGTTACACGACAGCAAAAAAGTAACTCCTATGTTTTCTGGTGCAAACTCTCATTCAACTACCAGAGTCCTTTAAAAAAGTTTTCTTGGAAACAAAATCTAAATATACTGGATTAGAACAAGCAAAAAGCCACTTCCATAAGCAGAGCCTACCCAGTGGGTCCTTGGGGCCTCACCTACTCGGCTTATGCTCCTGGCAGCACGCAGGAGGGACAGGCCCGTCCAGGACAGTGCTTTGTGCTTTCTCACTCACTGCAACAAACATTCAACACCTGCATATCTTCAGCCGTGGGCCGGACACCCTAAGGGGTCATTCAGTAAAGCAAGAGGTTTTTATGGTCTGAGAATTTATGATCCAGACGGGGACAAAATATGAACACGTTAAACAGCAAGCGATGGCGGTGCACAGCTGGCCGCCAAATGGTGCAGCAGAGACATCAAGGTTGAGAAAGTTCACGTTCAACTGCGCCTGGCGAAGGAGAACTTCATGGAGAGATGAGGCCAGGGTCAGGGTTTGCGGCCAGGATGGGTGGGATTTAGTTTAGATTTACGGCAGAACTCAAGGCTCAGTCATGGAAGCAGCCAAACAGCAGGACACCAGCCTTGCCTGGGGGCCACCAGACAAAGATGAGCATCCGCAAACCAACCCAACAAACCACCAGCAGTGAGCAACATGCAAATCTAAACAGACTGCTCCACAGAAGACTGACCTGTCGGCGTCTTCAAAGAGTACATGTGATTACCCAGAAAAAAAGAAAAAAAAGGCCGGGCACAGTGGCTCAAGCCTGTAATCCCAGCACTTTGGGAGGCCGAGGTGGGCAGATCACGAGGTCAAGAGATCGAGACCATCCTGGCCAACATGGTGAAACCCCATCTCTACTGAAAATACAAAAATTAGCTGGGGGTGGTGGCATGCACCTGTAGTCCCAGCTACTCAGAAGGCTGAGACAGGAGAATTGCTTGAAACCAGGAGGCAGAGGTTGCAGTGAGCCGAGATTGTGCCACTGCACTCCAGCCTGGTGCCTGGCGACAGAGTGAGACTCTGTCTCAAAAAAAAAAAAAAAAACTAAAAAAAAAAAAAGAGATAAAAGAGTCTACGAGGAGGGGAAAAAGTGAGGAGACGAAACCAACAAACGCACACACAGCGCACGCCTTGATGAGGTTATGGTGTGGGAGGTGGGTGTCAGCCATAAAAGAAACCTGGGGACAAGTGAGTACATTTACTATGGAGGACACGTGGTGCTCGCTGGAAATTATTCATTGTCTTAGGTCTGACCATGACATTAGGACTCCTTTTATGCAGAGATGTACGTTGAAGTGTCAGGGCTGAAGCGTCAGAACATCTGCAACTCACTTTTTTTGAGATACAGTCTCTCTCTGTCTCCCAAGGCTGGAGCACAGTGGGATAATCATGGTTCACTGCAGTCTCAAACTTCCTGGGCTCCATCTAACCTCTTACCTTAGCCTCCCGAGTAGCTGGGACTACAGCAGCATGCCGCCATGCCTGGCTAATTTCTATATTTTATTTTTGTTGAAAAGGGGTATCTCCATGTTGCCCAGGCTGGTCCTGAACTCCTGGACTCAAGGGAGCCACCTGCCTCAGTGCTGGGATTACAGTTATTAGCCACCATAACCAGCCTTGCAACTTACTTTTTTATTTTTATTTTTTAAGACAGAGTCTTGCAATGTCACCCAGGCCGGAGTACAGTGGTGCGATCTCAGCTCACTGCAACCTATGCCTCCTGGGTTCAAGCAATTCTCATGCCTCAGCCTATGGAGTAGCTGGGACCACAGGCATGTGCCACCAGACCCAGCTAATTTTCTGTTTTCTTAGTAGAAACAGGGTTTTACCATGTTGCCCAGGCTGGTCTCGAACTCTTGGCCTCAAGTGATCCACCTGTCTCTGCCTCCCAAAGTACTGGGATTACAGGTGTCAGCCACCACCCCTGGCCCTGCAACTCACTCTTAACGGCCTGTGAAGAAATGACAGCCAAATAGAGGGGGATGACCCGGGCTGACTTTTAATAAGAAGGGAGGAGGTCTCTGGAGGTACTGTGTTTCTCCCCAACTTTTTGTTAGGAAAATATCTAAACAAAGATGAAATAACACCACAATGAATACCTGTACACCTACCATCTAGATTCCACAACTGCTACCAAGCCTAGCTGTCCAGATGTACACCTCTCCCTGTGACTGGAAAACAATTTTACAAACAACTAATTCAACCATTTTGCAAAGAGACACAATATCGTAGAAAACCTCATGACAGCTTTGCTCTTGGAAGCCTATCAAGACAGACAGTAAATGTTCAGTATGTTCCCGCAACTCACAAACACATCCAGTTTCTCCAAATCCCAGTAATGTTTTAGTTTTAGGAACACAAATCGGCCGGGCACAGTGGCTCATGCCTGTAATCCCAGCACTCTGGGAGGCGGAGGCAGGCAGATCACGAGGTCAGGACTTTGAGACCAGCCTGGCCAACATGGTGAAACCTTGTTTCTACTAAAAATACAAAAAAAATTTCACTGGGCGTGGTGGTGCATACCTGTAATCCCAGCTACTTGGGAGGCTGAGGCAGGAGAATCACTTGAACCAGGGAGGCGGAGGTTGCAGTGAGTCAAGATCACGCCACCGCACTTCAGACTGGGTGACAGAGCAAGACTCCGATGCCAAAAAGAAAAGAACATAAACCCTACCTTTTGCTGTTGAATAAGCGTGCCCACGAGCAATGATTCCTTCAATGAAAGAAACGATCTGAGGAATATTTTCAGTCACCCTCAGGTACACGGTGGGCGGGAGAACCTGCAAGAAAGTGGAGACGTGACCGTATTTCCCTTGTGTGGAAGCACAGGCCGGCCACACCTGCTGTCACTGTTCACACCTGTCGCCTGCGTGGCATCAACGACCAGCCCCACACTTTACCTTCAGGGCTGCCATGTCTTGCTTGAAGTCTTCCTCATAAAGACTGGCGAGGGAAGCGGGGGAAATATTCATCTGCAGAAGGATTAGATGTGCACTTCATGAGTCTGGGGCATTCGCAACAGAACCACCCAGACATAAGAAAGCCCATGTTCACAACACAACAGCAAACGTACTCCGGCCACCTCCGGTGAATGGGGTGGCCACGTGGCCCCACTGTGCCTTGGCCTCGGGCTAGCCCTGGCCACTCACCAAAGCGGACACTCCTTTTAGGTACTGAACCTATCCTAGTAGCTTAGCTAGAGAAAAAGGCTTACTGACCCTGTCTTCTGGTTAGAAATAAATAAACAAGTCACAATTTCCATTATATAGTAAAAACAAACCACAGCTGGGTGCAGTGGCTCACACCTGTAATCCCAACACTTTGGGAGGCTAAGACAGGAGGATCGTTTGAGCCCATGAGGTTGAAGATGCAAAGAGCCATGATCATGCCACTGCAATCCCATCCTTGATGACAGAGTGAGACCCTGTCACCAAAACAAAAATAAAATAAAATAGAAAACAAGATACCAAGGATCCTCCACTTTTCGAAGACAAGGGCAAAATCATCCTAGTCTAGTCTATACAAGAAACTGGGTTCCTATCTTATCCCTTAATTCTCAGGAGAAAAGAAAATAGTCAAAAATACAGTAAAGAGGAGGCTGGGCGTCGTGGCTCATGCCTGTAATACCAGCACTTTGGGAGACTAAGGCAGGCAGATGACATGAGGCTAGGGGTTTGAGACCAGCCTAGCCAACATGGTGAAACCCCATCTCTACTAAAAACAGAAAAATTAGCCAGGCGCAGTGGCTTATACCTGTAATCCCAGCACTTTGGGAGGCCAAGGTGGGCGGATCACTTGAGGCCAGGAGTTCAAGATCAATCTGGGCAACATGGTGAAACCCTGTCTCTACTAAAAATACAAAAAATAGCCTGGCATGGTGGCACGCGCCTGTAATGCCAGCTACTCAGGTGGCTGATGCAAGAGAATCGCTTGAACCTGGAAGGCGGAGGTTGCAGTGAGTGAAGACGGTACCACCGTACTCCAGCCTGGGCAACAGAGTGAGACTTTGCTTCAAAAAAACAAAAATTCAAAACGAAACTTCTAAAGGAATATTTTGAAAGTAATTTAACACATTACGACTGAGATTTAATGGAGTACTCACTCCCTCGGGGCCCATGGCTGGGTTTCTGGAGATGGTCAGACCACCGAAGCGGTACGATCAATTCCGAATGTGGATGCCTTGGCGCACATCTGCAGCTCCTGCCACATTACCCAAGGAGGCTGGGATACAAGACTAGGTTCACTCATGCTATTTCATAACTTCAATGAAAAACCTCCATATAAACAGATGCACAACACACTGTGAAGCTCTGGAATGAGCCAGGCATCAAAACTGCTGGTCCTTCTCAAGGCCCTTGGGCCTCCCAAGCCCAGCACCTGCCACCTGCTAGAGTCTCTCTGAGCTGCTCCACGTAGCCTTGGGAACCAAGTCTTCTGATTTCACAGGTGAAGGAATTACGACTCTAGAATACTGAGCAACTTTCTCAAGCACAACGCCACGTTTGGGGCTACGTCCACACGTCACCCTGAGGCCCAGGTTCTCGAGGCCCAAGGCTCTGAATGGCACAGTCAACCCAGAAACCCCCACCAATGATACTCACTGAAGAAGGCAAGCTGGTGAATTGTGCATTGCTGCCCAGCTGTTATTTAGGCTTTGGGGTCTTAGGCAAATCAATAATCAAACCTCTTGAATTCAGTTTCTTTACAGCATGGAGATATTCTACCTAATAATCCCTTAGACTGATAGAAGAATAAGTGTGTATATGGGCAGGACAGCTTTGTAAAAGAAAACATTACGTAAATATCACATTAAAGAGAGAAAATACACGGCACCCGGCACACAGCTGGTACTCCAAAACGCTTCAGCCCCTCCTGCGGTACAGCCTGGCGGCAAAGCAGACCTTTACAACAATCCATCAATTAACTTATGTCTATCCAGGGGACAAAAGACCAAAGGAAAAAGCCCAAAAATACTGTTTTCTTGCCACTTCAGAAGTCTCAAATTTCAAGCAATTTTGAGCCTAAAGATCAGCAGGTGGGCCAGGCACGGTGGCTCACGCCTGTAATCCCAGCACTTTGGGAGGCCAAGGCAGGCAGATCATGAGATCAGGAGACCGAGACCATCCTGGCTAACATGGTGAAACCCCATCTCTACCAAAACTTCAAAAAATTAACCAGGTGTGGTGGCACCCACCTGTAATCCCAGCTACGTGGGAGGCTGAGGCAGGAGAATCACTTGAACATAGGAGGCAGAGGTTACAGTGAGCTGAGATTGCGCCACTGCACTCCAGCCTGGGCAACAGAGTGAGACTCCATCTCAAAAGAAATAAAAATAAAAAATAAAGATCGGCCGGGCGCGGTGGCTCACGCCTATAATCCCAGCACTTTGGGAGGCCGAGGTAGGTGGATCACGAGGTCAAGAGATCGAGACCATCCTGGTCAACATGGTGAAACCCCGTCTCTACTAAAAATACAAAAATTAGCTGGGCATGGTGGCGCACGCCTGTAATCCCAGCTACTCGGGAGGCTGAGGCAGGAGAATTGCTTGAACCCAGGAGACGGAGGTTGCGGTGAGCCGAGATTGTGCCACTGCACTCCAGCCTCGGTAACAAGAGTGAAACTCCGTCTCAAAAAAAAATAAATAAAAAATAAATAAAAAAAATAAAGATCAGCGGGTTGCTTAATCTTTATTTTTCTGCAGACGTAAGTTATTGCCAGGAGAAGTCAAATGGCATAAAGGGGTGCAAGACTTGGCTTCCCTCCCAGAAGGAAAATACTGTGACCAGTTTTCTCAAAAACATGAACGTGGTTATATATACACTGATGTCTTTTTCTTGGAAGCCCCAAATGCAGCCCATTCCACACTGCTCTGCACTGCTGGCTTCTCTCCCTCACAGCACACAGCAGCCCGGGGTGGGTTCCACAGTGCTGGACACACTGAGCTGCCTCGCTCCTTCCAAGGCGGCCTCTACTCTCCCTTCCAGATGTGCTTACCCATTCCTGTCCCCATGCACATCCCATCCTCACCATTACAAACATGACTGTGCACACGTCACCTTGCAGCAGGCCAAGTGCGTTTCTGAGCTGCGCTTCTAGGTAGGAGACAGAGGGCACAGGCTCATGGACTTGGCCGCTCCTGCAAGCTGCCTTCCAGGAAAGCTATGCCAGCTACACCTGACCAGCAGCACTTGGAGGTGTCTGTCTTCCTCTGCCCCTACCTGCAGGGGCAGCCAACTTTCAGATGGTGTCAGTTGTGACAGCTGGCAAGTGCTTTGCTCTTTAAACTTTACCTCCTCTATTTTGAGTTAATCTGAACATCTCACGTGTTTAGGAACTATTTGTATTAAATGACCTGTAGTTACCTACGCCTGTTTTTCTATTGAGTGGTAGGTCTTTTTCTTATTATTACAAAAAAAAATTCTTTTTTTGAGACAGAGTTTTGTTCTTATTGTCCAGACTGGAGTGCAATGGCGGAATCTTGGTTCAGCCTCCCAAGTAGCTGGGACTTACAGGCACACACCACCACGCCCAGCTAATGTTTGTATTTTTAGTAGAGATGGGGTTTCACCAGGTTGGCCAGGTTGGTCTTGAACTCCTGACCTCAGGTGATCCACCTGCCTTGGCCTCCCAAAGTGCTGGGATTACAGGCGTAAGCCACAGCATCAGGCCAGAAGTATTTTTATATTAAAGAAATTAACCTGTTATCATTGATATAACTTCCATTTTTCCAGTTTTTCAACTTTATGATTATTTCATGACATGTAGAAACTGTCATTTTTATACTTAGCAATCTGTCGTATCTCTGAATCTTTTCTCATAAATGGCTTCTGGGTTTGGAAACAAACTTACAAAGCCTTCCCCAATACAAGGCTACCAAATTTGCCTTGGGGTTTCTTTTATATTTAAATCTCCGTCCTGCCTTGAACGTGGTTGTGAGGCTTCTGTTCACCTCTGGCTTGTGTTTTTCCCCAGATGGCCCCCAGCTGCCAACACTCTATGGAATAACCCACCTCCCTCCCCCACTGATTTGAAATGCCATCTTTTATCATAAAACAAACTCCCATTAATTATCGGAGCTGCTTCTGGACTTTCTGGTGTGCTCCATCATCAGTGTATGCATGCTTTGTACAGGTGTTTAATTTCTGCAGGCTTTAGAGCCACAGAGAACAGATCCGTGGATGCTTGGGCCCCAGGAGGTTAGGGGGTGCAGGGAGGAATCACGGGGTGATGGATGTGTCCAAAGGGGCACCCCGGGCCAACATTTGGCAAACTGTGTCTTTCTGAATAATGCATGCAATCTATTGTAGGTCAATTCCACCACATAAAGCTGTGCAAAAAAAAAAAAGAATATACGAAAACAAAACCTTTCTATAGCTTTTAAACTGTGTTTTCATATTTGATAGGGCTAGCCCCTCCTCAATATTTGTCTTTTATAGACTTTTCCTGTTCTTGCTTTTTTTTTTTTTTTGCTATTCCATATGAACTATAGAATTAATTTATCTAGACCAGCCTGAGCAATCTGGCAAAACCCTGTCTCTACAAAAAAAAACCACAAAACTATTAGCCAGGCATGGTGGCATATGCCTGTAGTCCCGATTACTTGGGAGGCTGAGGCAGGAGGATCACTTAAGCCTGGGAGATGGCGGCTGCATTGGGTGAGACTATGCCACTGCACTTCAGCCTGGGCAACAGAATGAGACTCTGTCTCAAAAAAAGAATTAATTTATCTAGTTCTGAAGGCGAAAATCATATGTACATATAAACATGCAAGCATACACACTTTAAAGGCTCATCAGGTAGAACACACCCCAAACACGCAATACTCCCTTCTCCGCACGTGGCTTCTCCAGCATCAACGGCCCAACCTAGAGGACACGGCTCAAAATGCTACAATGACAAGGAATTGTAAGTGGAATACCCACCTACCGCTGCTGGTGCTGGGGAGAGGAAACTCATATTCTACAAGCCAAACTGCTTGCCACATGTAAACTGAAACAGACATCATTCTTCATACCGGGGTATGCTGCTCTCTTACTGCCATAAAACAAACAGATGAGGTAGAAAGGCGCTAAAATGGGGTCCTAGTCCTATTTCGGATTATCTCAGGGAGAGCTAAGGATCGTAAATCATTTTAAGTTAGCTCTCTCTCCAGGACAGAAGCCTGCTGGATGGGCCCTGAGCACACAGACTGTGTCCAGCCCTTCCCGAACATTCCACTTTCTTCCAGAAAGCCAGGGTGGTGCAGGCCAGTAACCTGGTGCACAAAAAGAGAAACTTTGGCTTGAATCACTCAGAGATATTTATAATGATTTTTCTTAATATAAAATATTACTGGCTGGGCGCCGTGGCATAATCCCAGCACTTGGGAGGCTGAGGCAGGTGGATCACGAGGTCAGGAGTTCAAGACCAGCCTGGTCAAGATGACCCCATCTCTACCAAAAATACAAAAATTAGCTGGGCACAGTAGCAGGTGTCTGTAATCCCAGCTACTTGGGAGGCTGAGGCAGGAGAATCGCTGGAACCTGGGCAGCAGAGGTTGCAGTGAGCCAAGATCGTGCCACTACACTCCAGCCTGGGCAATACAGTGAGACTCTGTCTCAAAAAACAAAAAAAATTAGCTGGGCGTGGTGGTGGGCACCTGTAACCTCAGGTACTCGGGAGGCTGAGGCAGAACTGCTTGAGCCTGGGAGGTGGAGGTTATGGTGAGCCAAGATCACGCCAGTCCCTCCTCGTGGCATTTGTGAAATTAACTCCTGTTCCTTCCTCCATTTACCATGCTGGCCACCTCCTCCTTCCTGCAGTTCTCTTCTCCCTGGACTCGGGTCTCTTGTTCCACTTCTCTGATGGCAACGTTCCTGCCCCACCTTCCCTGTTGCCCCCAAGACACACTTCCAGTACACTGAGTCCTCACCTCTCCTCTCATACCCTGCGGGACCCCTTCTCAGTCTCACTCAGCTCCCTCCGGAACTCAGCCAGTGTCTCAGCCTCTGCCGGCTCCCCGCCACCAGGACGTGGGGACTGACACAATTCTCTTTCTGATCTTGACGATTCCAGAGAGGCATGAAGCTACCACGTGCCTTCGTTTCAGGCTCTGGCTGCCACAACGGCAGGTGAAAGCCCTGACCTGCTGACCTTCCATCTTCACCAGCAGCCATTTCCGCAACACCACCTCTGCCGAGGGTTACCCGGTGACTATACATTCACGCACAACCTGAGACATCACTCACTTGCCTTATAAATCCCGCCTATCGGACACTCACATGCTGGGGGTAAGGATGTGAAAAATACGTTTAAAGTGGGAGCCGATTTTCAGCACTGCCAGTCTCTCAGTGATCTGAATCTAAGTTGCAAGATATCAAATAAACTGTTTTCCCTTTACCTAGCAATTCTGTTTTGGAAAATTAATTCGTTTATTTATTTAGAGACAGAGTCTCACCCTGTGGCCCAGGCTGGAGTGCAGTGGCACGATCTCAGCTCACTGCAACATCCACCTCCTGGGTTCAAGCGATTCTCATGTCTCAGCCTCCTGAGTAGCTGAGATTACAGGTGCACACCTCCAAACCTGGTTAACTTTTTGCATTTTAGAGACAGGATTTCGCCATGTTGGCTAGGCTGGTCTCAAACTCCTGGTGTTAAGTGATCTGGCCTCCCAAAGTATTGGGATTACAGGCATGAGCCATTGAGCCCGGCCACAGTAAATATATTTATAAGGAAACAAACAAAAGCATATATATTCACAGCAGCACTCTTTTTAACAACTAGAAGCAAAACAAAGAGCAATCGGGAAAAGGTCAGAACAGCTGCACAGCCCCACGCGGTGGGAGTCTACCCAGTTACGAGAAAGACCAGTCAGTAGGAAACAGGAAGACGGCAACCTCGGTGAAAATGTTCCCCAACGACCTGACGCCATGCCTCTGCCTCACGCCTAAGAGACAAGAGAAGGGCTCTGTTCATTCGACAAATGACACAGTTCAGCCTCTTTTTGACCCCTTCAAAACTCATGTTGAAATGTATGTGCCATCATAGCAGTATTCAGAGGTGAGAACTTTCAGAAGGGATCAGGCCACAAGGGCCCCACCCTCCGCGGTGGGCTTAATGCCTTAATAAGAGGGCTTTCCAGACAGGTGCAGTGGCTCACACCTGTAATCCTAGCACTTTGGGAGGCTGAGGCAGGAGGGCTGCTTGAGCTCAACAGTTTGAGACGAGCCTGGGCAACACAGTGAAACATCATCTCTTCTAAAAATAGAAAGAAAAAAAAATTAGCCAGGTGTGGTGGTGCATAGCTGTAGTTCCAGCTACTAGCGGGGCTGAGGTGGGAGAACTCCTTGAGACCAGGAGAGCAAGGCTGCAGTGAGCTATGACCACACCACTGCATTCCAGTCTGGCCGACACACTGTGACCCTGTCTCCAAAAAAAAACCAAAAGGGGTTTGGGGGCAGTGGGCTTTTGGCAGGGGCTCTCTCTCTCTGTCTCGCCCTCTCTCTCCTTGCCCTCTTGCCCTCCACCACGGGAAGATACAGTAGAAGGCCCTTGCCTGATGCTGGCACCTTGATTTTGGTCTTCTAGCCTCCGGCATAGGGAGAAATACATTTCTGTTCATTATAAATTACCCAGTCTGTGGTGTTCTGTTACAGCAGCACAAAACAGACTAAGACAAACACTGTCTAATTAGCCAGACTTCAGAAAAGCACCACATGGGAAAATGAAATGGAAAAATACGTCCTTGGAGTGTTACAATCTCCAGACAGCAGCCCACCACTGGACACACCACAGGTGGGCTCCACAAAAGCAATGAGAACAGGGAGTGAACAGCTGCTGGCTGCGGATGCTGGTGACAGGTACACGGGTTCACTATGCTCTTCTCTCTACCTCAGGTATGTTAGAAAATGTCCAGCGTAACAAATGCTGGTAAAAGCAGTGCTAACTGGCAAAGGTATCACAAGACTACATCTCATCTAGGATAACTGTTAACACCAAAATTAGGTCAGCTTTAAATTCCTTCATCAGATTTGGGAAAAGGAAATAGCCAATCATCCTCACACACAAACGAGTAGACTGCCTTGTATGCTAAACCACAGTGAATTGTGAAATGGTCAAAAACGTCCAGAGAGGATGGTGATTAGAGGAAGCAGCCTCAATCAACAGAGGGAGCCGGCACAAGACAGCACGCGGGGCCCAGAGCGACAGTGCTGCATCAGAACGTCTTCTTTAGGAAAAGTCCTCCTCACCAGAGCCCTTCTGGTAGAAGTGATGTGCAGGGCACTGGCCCCCAGCCATCAGGGAGAGCCCAAGGAGACGCCTCCAATGTCCTGCCTGCCTGGACGACCTCATCCACTGTGTCTTCCCAAAGCTTGTCAGGTGCCACGCTCCAGGTGTGGGCCAGGCTCCAGTGGTGCCCTCAGCCTGCACAGGAAGGACACTTCTGCTCCCGCCACAAGTGCGCAGGCCATTCCCACCTGGCAGGGGGACTTGCCCAGAGACGGGTGAAGTCAGAGCCCTGGGCGTGGCCCTGCCCCTGAAAGTCTGTGCAACCTCAAGATGCAATCACCTGAACCTCTCGACTCTTCTGTAAGACAGAGACACATCCAATGAACCTGAGCGGAGGCCCACCAACAAAATCAAAGTCCTATAATCTTTGACACCATCAAGGACGTGAGACAGGGAACCACTGAAGGCTGAAGGAGATGGAGGAGACACAGGACTCTGGAAGGGGTTCTGGACCAGAAAAGGAAGAGGCGCTGGAGGACAGGGACGACACCTAAGGGCTGACGTCCACATCACCCACGCCAGCGCACTACAGCAATGCTCAGTTCCTGATGGAGAGGGCTGGGAGGGAGGTACAGGCCTCAAGAGCCAGTGACCTTGCTCTGAAGGCCCGCGTGACGTGTGCAGAGAGGACAGGGCGGCCTGGTGGGAAAAGGCTAGAACAGAGAGAAGATGATGGCCCAACGCGGCACAACGATGGCAACTAGGAAACCCAGGGGCAGCTACAGGAGATCTCTGTACTGTTCTTGCCATTTTTCTGTAGATCTCAAATCACTTCAAATTTCCCTTGAAGGCTGAAGGGCCAGGGCAGGGAGTAAGATTTGAGCCAGGAGACGACCACAGGAGGTAATGGCATAAGGCCACAGAAAAGGCTTCAGCGATCACAATATGATAGATGTCAACTTCCTTTACTAGAACACCAAAGATCGCCCTGATAATCCGCCACTGTTTCACATCTCAGATCACACTCACTGGACACACGTGGACAGTAAGATGTGAAACTACATGTAAAATGCAAACAAGAACCACTTTCTTCTTTTTTTAGACAGAGTCTGCTCTGTCACCCAAGCTGGAGTGCAGTGGCGCAGTCAGGCTCACCGCAACCTCCATCTCCCAGGGTCAAGCGATTCTCCTGCCTCAGTCTCCTGAGTAACTGGGATTACAAGCGCCTGCCACCACACCCGACAAATTTTTGTATTTTTAGTAGAGATGGGGTTTCACCATGTTGGCCAGGCTGGTCTCAAACTCCTGACCTCAGGTGATCCGCCCGTCTCAGCACCCCCAGAGTGTTGAGATTACAGGTGTGAGCCACCGCAGCCAAGAACCACTTCCAGGGAGGGCTCAGAATACTAATCAACAGCGTTATCAACAGATGTAACTTCTCCACTTACCTCGTTGGCTTTTTTGATGATTTTATCATCCACATCTGTAATACCCATCACCATGACTATGTTGCATCCAAAAACCTTGGTTAGAATCCTTCTAATGATATCAAATCTAACATACGAGCTGAAAGAAAAAGAGTGTCAGGATGTCTTTAGTACACAAAGGCTCACAGTTATCATGTTTAAAAAAAAAAAATCTGCTACATTTTAACATGCTGCTCCCTGACGTCCCCTGTGTAACACAATGGTCAGCTTAAGGAAACGCCTTCTCACTGATGACACCAGGCCCTGGGCCACAAGCGTTCACAGGCGAAACTGACAAAGGTATTGCATCAATTTCAGGACATAATATTAGCATTTTTAGTTTCAGAGTTGTTGCTTAAGTGAGTTGAAGTCTATTTAATTGTATAAAAATTCAGTCATAATACAATCTCCCAGTTAAAATAGTGTTTTCACCATTATTGTTCATGTTCTAGAGTAATTCTAATTTTTCACTATGACAAAATAGACAGAAGCAAATACCAAATCAAAACAAGTACAATCCCATTGAAGCCATATAGGATTACTCCTAAGAACGCATACACTAGTACAGAATATTAAAAAATGCCAGCTTATTTATATACTTCTCTGTGGTAACTCAGACTTTTAAAACTAGAAGGGTTTAAAATCCACTTAGCATCTCAAGAATCTGTTTTCCATAAAAGCAACCTTAGAACTCAAGGTTATCTAATGTCACCCACACCTCTATCCATGTGGCCTCTCTACATTTTAGTTCATAAAACTGTTTTCTCTTAGGGTGAGGTGGGGGAACCCTAGCCATGTTACTGTATCACTTTAACCTTCCACACGCCTCCCCCTCACCCCACCACAAACACAGATGAGACCAAATCTTAGTTCCAGAGACAAAACTACCTCCAAAATTCCTCAACAAGATAATTAACCTTTACTGGCCTCAGTCTGCTCGCTTATAAACTGGGCAAAATTCCACCACTCCACAGGACTGCTGCCCAGTCCTAGTGCCTGCACAGCACTAATTCTAGAAACACAGAAGGGAGCGGTGGCTCACACCTGTAATCCCAGCACTTTGGGAGGCCGAGGCAGGTGGATCACCTGAGGTAGGGAGTTTGAAACCAGCCTGACCAACATGGAGAAACCCTGTCTCTACTAAAAATACAAAATTAGCCAGGCATGGTAGTGCATGCCTGTAATCCCAGCTACTGAGGAGGCTGAGGCAGGAGAATCACTTGAACCTGGGAGATGGAGGTTGTGGTGAGCCAAGATCACGCCACTGCACTCCAGCCTGGGCAACAAGAGTGAAACTTCGTCTCAAAAAATAAATAAAAATAAAAAATTTTAAAAAAGCTATTACTACCATCATCATCACCATGCTCTTCATGCACCTCAAGTTCGGAAAGACTCTACAAGATGTGAGATTTATAAGGAAAAAATTACATGAACCTAAAGCAAAGGAAAACAGTCAAGTCCCTTGCTTGGCCCAGAGGAGCCGAGGCTGAGTCCCAGAACTGCCCTTGGAGACAGCGGGGGCTGCACAGCTTGGCAGAACTGGCAGAATGCAGGACCTTGAGCGACTTGAGACCCTGAGATGCTGTAGGCAGGCTGTGACCACAGGGGCCATCCTACACACAAATGTGCACACACCCCTGCAGGTGCTAGGCAGCCGCGTCAAAAGAACATGGCATCAGGAGACCTTGGCTTGCTTCTCCGACTCCACCATGAACCACGTGACCGTCAGCCTGGCTCTTTCTGCCCCGTTTTCTCCATCCATAGGGTGAGCATACTCATCTGGGTGACGATTCATTTGCTGAGATGATTCATTTGCTGAGTCTTCCCTCAAAACACTCCAGTGTGACTATCTGGAGGCTACAACACACAGTACCCTCCCCAGCCTGGCTGCAGCTGACTCCCCATCCCTTCCCCTGCTCCTCCCCACTGGCACCAAACTGATCTATTTGTCTACCCCAAACAGGATTTGCATCCCTCTGACAACCTCCTCATTTTTCAGGGCGTCTCTTTCCAGTGAACTGCGCCCTACTCATTGTTCAAGTTCTGCCCTTCTGCTGCAGACACTGTGCGGATCCCTGCCCTGCTGGAGCTGAAATAATTAGATCATGCTAATGACATCAGATGATTACGTAAATAACCACTCAAGTAGTACAATGCTAGGAGAGCTGAGGGGGGAGAGGGAGGTGGGGCAAGGGAGCCTCTTCGGGTCAGTGACAGTGCAGGCCAGCTCAGATCAGCGAAGGCCTGGAGGGGCTGGCCAAGCTGACAGGAAAGTGGTCAAGGGGAGAGTCCCAGCTCCCACCCCCAACCCCCGCCCCAAAGGCCCTGTGTGGACACAGCTTATAATAAGCATTCAGCTATGCACTCAAGATGTGTGTTCTTTTCTGTATTCATAAAGGTAAATATTATACAAATTAAAACTGCAAGACTTGATTCTCCTAGTTGGAAATGAGAAGAGATTTCTTCCCCAACAACTTTTAGGATTTCTTACTCAGTCCTCTTCAAATGCATGTCAATCTTTTAAATGTCTAAATAAACCTCTTGGCAGTCTTACAACTCAAGAAAATTTCAAGCAGGGTGTGGTGGCTCACCCCTGTAATCCCAGCACTTTGGGAGGCCAAGGCAGGCGGATCACTAGGTCAGGAGATCGAGATTATTCTGGCCAACATGGTGAAACCCTGTCTCTGTTAAATATTTGAAAAAAGTTAGCTGGACGTGGTGGTGCATGCCTATAATCCCAGCTACTCAGGAGACTGAAGCAGGAGAACCGCTTGAACCAGGGAGTTAGAGGTTACAATGAGCCAAGATTGCACCACTGCACTCCAGTCTGGCAACAGAGTGAGACTCCATCTCATCTATAAAAAAAAAAAAAGACAATTTCAAAACGTGGGACCCACCTCTTTCTCTCCCTTCTACCTTTGTGGAGAGGTTTTCCAGGTTGGGTTTGTTTTTTTTTTAATATTTCCCCAAGGAAAATAAAGCCCCATTTCCCAGTGTACTGGGAGGAGATGGGCCTGCCTTGTCATCTGATTCCACACTGTAACTCACCCGAAGCAATGGGTCACGCTATGGTGAGTGTTTGTCTTCCCTCCAAATTCATGGTTGAATCCCGAACTCCCAAGGTGATGGCTTTAGGAGGTGGAACCTCTGGGAGTGATGACGTCATGGGGGCAGAAAGCTCACGACCGGGCTAATACCCTCATAGAAGACCTCAGGGAATTCACTCTACCTTCCACCACGTGAGGACACAGCAGGCAGACCCTCACCAGACACCAGATTTGCTGGTGCCTTCATCTTGGACTTCCCAGGCCCAGAAAGAAAGAAAGAAATTTCTGTTGTGTGTAAGTCATCCATTTGAGGATATTTTGTTACAGCAGGCTCACAGACTGAGACAGGCTGTGTCCCCAAAGCTCTATAGAAGGATGAGATTTCCTTCTGTCTCTGCAGTTATTTTAGCTCATCCCCTTCTGGTTTAAGGCTTATTCAGTAACAAAACGGTTTTCTTTCTCTTCTACCTCTGTGAGAGGTTTTCCAGGTTGGGGTTTGTTTTTTTTTTTACTATTTCCCCACGTTTTATAATTTAAGAAAGATGTCAAAACGTGTTTTTGATAATAGTATGTTAGCCCAAAGTGAAGGGGAAAAAATGACTCCTAGGTGATTTTATTTTTGTTGTAAGAAAACACAAAAAAAGGTTCCAATCTTGCTTGGCGATAGTTTTTTTTTTTTTTAAGTATACAGAGTAAATGTGACTTTTTACTTTTAGTCTAGGTCTGAACAATATCAAGTTTTAAAAAATGTACAATGTCATTTTTGTACATTACGTTTTAATTTTGTCAAATGTAGGAGGCAGTACATCTCATGGTTAAGAGGTCAAGAGAGCAGCCACCTGGCAGTCAGATGAACCAAGCGTCGCCCAGTTCAACACCTTCTCAACTTGTAAGCTTGGGAAAGTTACTTGTCCTCAATCACTGTGAGCCCTGTGACATGTCACATATCAGGTACTGTGTTATGCAGGATTTTATGGGCATTATTTCCTAAAATTGTTATAAGATCCAAATTATCATTGTCATCTCAAAGATGAAGAAACCAGGACTCAAAGCAATAAAGTGATCTGCCCAGTGCTGTGAAGCTAAAAAGTGTTGAGGCCCAGGAAGGATACCAAGTACTAGCTCGGCCAGGAGACGCCCACTCAGGCGGCGCTGAAGGAAATGAGAGGCAGATACCTAGACAGAAGAGCAAAGTGGGTCTATCCCAGGGGCCAGCAGTCTACCGAGCTGAGAGCCTCAGGGGCTGACAGCATTCCATGCTGAAGGCCGCAAGCAGATTCTCATCCACGCATTTATTCTCTCTTAACAGGTGATTATTATTAGCAAACAGGTGTTCTGTATTTTCTCATCAAAAAAATACCAAGTAGGTAGCTGTTACCCGCTTACCACTGATTACAGACAAACTAAAAAGTATTCTCCACGAGAAGTCACGGGGGCAGGGTCGGATATCCCAAAGCATTGTTTTAACTGGTGTATATGTACACACTATCCTGCCGCGTTGGAATGCCCCACATGGTTTTCCACTGTGGGGAGTGGGGGGTGGTCGGCTAGGTTTTCCTCACCATCGTTCTTCCTAGCAAACAATATATTCTATCATACACTCAGCATTCATCAATATTCATAAACTTAGTATTTCTCAACAGAATGACTCTGCCCAGATGGACCCCGGGACCCTGCAAAGGCCTCTTGATGTCACCAAACCCAGAAAGAAACATCGAGTTCCAAAACGGGTCATTTTTCAGTACTCTACACTGCTTCCCTGAGTTTCCTCACCTGTAAAATGGGTGTAAGCGCTCAGAAACGCTACAAGAACCAAACGAGGTTGTCACAATTCCCACAAGTAGGAATTATTCTGCATCCGTATGTTGTCACTTAGATAAAAGAAATCAGCAAAAGGCTTTCAAAAATAAATGGTTCTTTGAAGTATGAAAATTCAAATACAGGAAACTCACCAAGCATGGCCGAGGTGCGCATGATCATAAACAGTTGGTCCGCAGCTATACCTGGAAACAAAGTTAAAATCCATCGTGTGGAACATATTTGCAAGAAAAAACATTCGATTCTCAGTTCTAATGATCATATAATACTTTTTTTTTTTTTTTTGAGACGGAGTCTCGCTCTGTCCCCCAGGCTGGAGTGCAGTGGCACAATCTGGACTCACTGCAACCTCCGCCTCCCGGGTTCAAGCGATTCTCCTGCCTCAGCCTCCCAAGTACCAGGGACTACAGGTGCACGCCACCACCCCCATCTAATTTTTGTACTTTCAGTAGAGATGGGGTTTCACCATATTGGCCAGGATGGTCTCGATCTCTTGACCTCGTGATCCGCCCGCATCGACCTCCCAAATTGCTGGGATCACGGGCGTGAGCCACCGCGCCCCCGCCAGTATAAGATACTTTTTTAAAGTATCTACTTCTAGGGGATGCATAGCCGTGGTTTTATTATCATACTTGCTCAATTCATACCCAAACTTGTAAATTGCACTGCGCATCCCCAGCGTCTAGAACGGCGCCCGCCACGCAACTTCCTAAACACCCGCCCGAAGCCCCGCCCCTCAGCCGCGCGAAGTCCCCGCCACACTCGGTACCCCCCGTTCCCTAGTCCCGTGCGGCCCACCAGGAGGCGGCTTCGGCGTGCGCCACGATTAGGGGTTCTTTCCTCCCGGTGAGGCTGTTGTACACCTGCACGCCCGTGTTGTGGCCCGTAGGCTGCCGCCAGGCCTTCCCGCGTCCCCCGCTTGCCGCCCGGCTCGCGGGCCCGCGCCACCCAGCCCGCCCGAGGCCCAGCGCGGCAAGGAGCAGCGGAGCACCCAGGCCAAGGCCCGGCGTCCTCAGCATGTCGGCGGCCGGCGCCAGCAACTGGGCGGAGACTGGAGCCAGGCCCGGGACGCCGCCCGGCGCGCAGCAGCAGCAGGACCGCGCCCCGCCCCGCCCCCAGGCCGGGAGGTCCAGCCCACGCCCTTGGGCCACGCCCACTCCCGGAATCGGCCTCGGGCAGCGCCTCCTTCCGGCCTGGCTCAAGTCGCCGGCGGCAAGGGTAGAGAACCAGAGCCTGAAGGGGTGAGAGCCGGGAAGGCACGGCGGGCCGGGAGAAGGGCGGCGCCGCGCCGGAAGACCGTAGGAAGAGGCGGGACCGCGCCAAGCTCCTCTCCTTATTAGCCCAGGTCCTGCGAGGCGTTCGTGTGCGCGCGGTACCAGCTTGGACCTGTCCGCCGCGCGGGGGAGCATTTACTGTGCTAGCTTCTGCCGCCGGGTCCTGGCCTGCTAGCGAAGCATGTGTGCACCCCAGCGCACCCCACGTCAGCACCCCAATACACAGTGTCCGCCCCAGAACACACCATGTCAGCACCTCATTACAGTTTGCATCCCAATACAGCGCATCCCAGCACACACATCTGCACCCCCATACAGTGTGGACCCTGATATACAGTGTGCACCGCAGCACACACCTCGCTTGCACCCTAGTACAGTGTGCACCCCAACACGCAGTATGCACTCCACACACCACGCCTGCACCCCAATACAATGTATGCCCTAATACAGTATGCCCCCAGCACACACCACACCTGCACCCCAATACAGTGTGTGCCCCAATAAACATGCACCCCAGTACACACGACGTCTGCACCCCAATATAGTATGCACCCCAATACAGTGTGCACTCCAATACAGTATGCACCCCAGCAAACACCACGCCAGTACCCCAATACAGTGTGTGCCCAATACACAGTATGCACCCCAGCACACACCACGCCCGCACCCCAATACAGTGTGCACCCAATACACAGTATGCACCCCAGCATACACCCTGCCTGCACCCCAATACAGTGTGTGCCAATACAGTATGCACCCCAATACAATATGCACCCAATACACAGTATGCACCCCAGCACACATCACGCCCGCACCCCAATACAGTGTGCGCCCCAATATGCAGCATGCGCCCCAGCATACACCACACCTGCACCCAATACAGAGTGCACCACAATAGTGTGCACCCAATACACAGTATGCACCCCAGCACACACACCTGTACCCCAATAGTGTGTACCCCAATAGTGTGCACCCCAGCACACACCATGTCTGCACCCAATACAGTGTGTACCCAATACAGTGTGCACTCCAATACAGTATGCACCCCAGCACACACGTCTGTACCAATACAGTGTGTACCCCAGCACACACCACGCCTATACCCCAATACAGTTTGTACCCCAATACAGTGTGCACCCCAGCACACACCATGTCTGCACCTAGTACTGTGTGCACCCCAATACACAGTGCACCCTAACACCCACAGCACAAGTGCATCCAGCAAACACATCTGCATCCCAATTTAATGTGCACCTCAATATAGTGTGTGCCCCCACACATCTACACCCCAATACAATGTGCACCCCAGCACACGCCACGTCTGCCCTCCAATACACAGCGTGCATTCCCGCCACACACAGCATGTCTGCACTCCAACAACATCCTGGGGGCTCTGGATGAAATGACCAAAGCTAGGAAATTACATTCAACAGGTATGTGTAGCAGAAGTAGCAGAAATGTCTGCTTGTGATTCATCTTAAGGTTAAAAGTCTATGATCCCCTATCTTGAAAACAAAAGCATTCTGAAAGCATTATCTTAAATGTGCCTCTATTGGGCCAGGCGCTGTGGCTCACGAATTAATCCCAGCACTTTGGGAGGCAGAGGCGGGCGGATCACCTGAGGTCAGGAGTTTGAGACCACCCTGACAAATATGGTAAAACCCCATCTCTACTAAAAATACAAAAATTAGCCAGGCATGGTCTCGTGCGCCTGTAGTCCCAGCTACTGGGGAGGCTGAGACAGGAGAATTGCTTGAACCTGGGAGGCGGAGGTTGCAGTGAGCTGAGATTGTGCCACTGCACTCCAGCCGGGATAACAGAGTCAGAGTCTATCTCAAAAAAAAAAAGAAAAAGAAAGAAAGTGCCTCTATCGATGTCTTGCAATACAATGTCTAAAAAAAATTTTTTTTTAAGTCCTCTTTGCTTTTCCAGTTCTCAAAACAGGAAAGGTTACTCTGTTCTTTTTTTAGTTTGCTTTGGTGTTTTATTAAAAAACAAATGTTTAAGTAGAGGCAAACAGGTGTGTATCTAGAGTAGTTTCTCAATGTCCTGGAGTCTAACTCTGCAATTCTGTTTCAAGCTAACTGTAGTCTAATGTAATCTATGGTCTAATTTAATAAGGGTAAAATGTTAGGATTAGGAGACCATGTAGCCTACCTACATCAGTGCTAACCACTCAAGCTACCTAATTACTCAAAATTGTCCTGGAATATTATCACCTCTTTACTGGCTTGTCTTGTGTTATTAACTTTCTAGTGCAATGTGTATATATTTATCTCCCTGAGTATTTTAAATTGTACATTATTTTGAACTTCTCACTGTACCCTGCACTAAATTCAAAAAAGACTTGGGTTTTGTTTGGTTGGTTTTTTGTTTTGCTGTGGCTGGAAAAAAAAAATTAAAAAAAGAAAGAAAAGGGCTTGTTGAGCGTTGATGAATTAATCTCTTACAAGGGTTTAATCGTGCAGGTGGGAAGAAATCTGGGTAGTAAAATACCTGATAAAGCTGATTCAGTTATTCGATTGCCAGTAAATAAAGCAAATTAACAGAAGACTCAGCTGCAATCTGTGGGAACACATGAATTCAAGGAAATAACGAGAGCAGAGATTCCGGAAGCAGCTTAGTAACACTGAAGATCAAATCTGCACATGAATCTGGACATCGACATATTTGAATTGTCCATAGAACATCATGACTTAAATTAACAATAGTATCTTCTGTCTTTAGAATATTCATGTAATGTTTTTAGCTCCTCACTGGCTATGATTCTATTATATGTTTTCTTTTCTTTTTCTTTCTTTGTTTTTTGAGATGGAGTCTCGCTCTGTTACCCAGGCTGGAGTGCAGTGGCCTGATCTCAGCTCACTGCAACCTCTGCCTCCCATTTCAAGAGATCCTCCTGGTTCAGTCTCCACGGTAGCTGAGATTACAAGCGTGCACCACCACGCCCAGCTAATTTTTGTATTTTCATTTTTATTTTATGTATTTATTTATTTTTAAGATGGAGTCTCGGTCTGTCACCCAGGCTGGAGTGCAGGGGCGCAATCTTGGCTCACTGCAACCTCTGCCTCCCAGGCTCAAGCGCGGTGGCTAATTTTTGTACTTTTAGTAAAGATAGAATTTCATCATGTTGGCCAGGCTGGTCTGGAACTCCTGTCCTCAAGGGATCCACCCACTGTGGCCTCACAGAGTGGTGGGATTACCAGCCTGAGCAACTGTGCCTGGCCAATTCTGTTTTCTTGAAGCTTTTGGAGATCATCAAAATGATAAACATAACTCATGACCTAATGATAGCTAGAAATGTGATCCTTGTCTAGGCGTGGTGGCTCACACCTGTAATCCCAGCACTTTGGGAGGCCAAGGCAGGAGTATCACCTGAGGTCGGGAGTTCGAAACCAGCTTGACCAATATGAAGATACCCTGTCTCTACTAAAAATACAAAAAATTAGCCGGGCATGGTGGCACATGCCTGTAATCCCAGCGACTTGGGAGGCTGAGGCAGGAGAATCACTTGAACCTGGGAGGCAAAGGTTACAGTGTGCAGAGATTGCGCCATGGCACTCCAGCCTGGGCCACAAGAGTGAAACTTCTTCTCAAAAAAAAAAAAAAAAAGAAAAAAGAAATGTGATTCTTTTGCATATTGAATATTTGGAGGTTGAATATTAAGGTAAAGTAAAATAGACTGCTAATGCTCTTCACTGCCATACCTCCCAGCCTACAGCCTACATCTTTCTCCCATGCTGGATGCTTCCTGCCCTCAAACATCGAACTCCAGGGTCTTCAGTTTTGGGACTCAGACTGGCTCTCCTTGCTCCTTGGCTTGCAGACAGCCTATTGTGGGATCTTGTAACCCTGTAAGTTTACACTTAATAAACTCCCATATATAAATATATGTATCCTATTAGTTCTGGCCCTCTAGAGGACTCTAATACACCATATATACCAAAAAGAGGATCCGTTTAATTTGAATTAAACAGATTAATTTGACCTAGATTGGATCCCTCTCCAATCTAGGTCAGAACAAGGAAATGTGTTAAAATTAATGATTCCCAAATATCACTAATGACCATAACAAAATCAAGTTCTCAGTATTACATTTTCTTTCAAGACAAAATCTTGTAAATCTGAAGTCAAGTTTATTATGGTTGCATATTGTTTATGGCTTTTCAAGTTCAAGTTGAGTTAGCATTTTTTAAGCACTTCAAAACATAAAGAATTGTATGTTTGGCTGGGCGTGGTTGCTCATGCCTATAACCCCAGCACTTTGGGAGACCCTGAGGCCAAGAGTTCCAGACCAGCCTGGCCAACATGGCGAAAACCTGTCTCTATTAAAAATACAAAAATTAGCTGGGTGTGGTGGCAGGCGCCTGTAATCCCAGTCACTCAGGAGACTGAGGTAGGAGAATCGCTTGAACCCAGGAGGTGGAGGTTGCGGTGAGCTGAGATCAAGCCACTGCACTTGCACTCCAGAAAAAAGGAAGTGTATGTTCATCTCTTATTTCTGACTCTCAGAAGTTTGAGCACTTTCAGTTAGACTGGAAATATAAGTTTAAAAAAAAGTTTAACTTTTTAATGTTTCTTATTTTTGTAATCCATTTGAAATTTATTTTCTGTTTTACAGGAAAAAGTTTTAACATCCATTTTTGCAATACACCACAGGAAACAAAACTGAAACAGACAAGATTCTTCAACATATTTTCAAAATTAAGCACCTTTCTTTAGTGACATATTTAAAATTTGCCATAAAGTTAATTATGTTTTATTGCTTGATCTTCTAAGTTTGTTCCAAAAAAGATAAAATATTTTTTGACTTTTTTTTTTTTAAATTCATGGCTTTTATTAACTCACAGTTACTTGCCTTTTGGTTTGTTGAAGCAGTAAGTCACACAACATTTGCCACAATAATGTCTGTCAAAGTGGCTTGCCATAAACACTCCAGCGCCACATTCATCAGAAGGGCACTCTCCACGAAGGCGACTCATTTTGCCATTCTCATCCACCTTCTAATAGTTCAGGACAGCCAGCTAACCCTTCTCTCTTGTGCTTATTCTTCTTGGGAGTGCTGTAAGACTTCTTCTTCCCTTTCTTAGCACCACCACAATGTCTCAACACAAGATGAAGAGTGGACTCCTTTTGAATGTTGTAGTCAGACAGAGTACGTCCATCTTCCAGTTGCTTGCCAGCAAAGATCAGTCTTTGTTGATCAGGAGGAATTCCTTCCTTAACCTGGATCTTAGCCTTTACATTTTCTATCTTATCTGAGGGTTCAACCTTGAGGGTGATGGTCTTCCCCTTAAGGGTTTTCACAAAACTCTGCATTTTGTTGGCGCTCCACCGCAGATGCCATGGCGGATCGAAAAGGAAGAACCTTTTTTGACTTTTTATCTCAAGGGGTGAGCTAAAAAGCTTTATGGAACGTAAAGGTCCAAAAAACTTTCCACTAATATATCCCCAGCGCATGAACCAGTAGTTGGCACCTGGTAAGCACTCGTCAATATTCCTTGTTGAATGAGTAAGATGCCTTTTTGGTTTATGTGTATGTGAAGTGCATACATAACAAGTGAGGAACAAAATCATTATTCAGATTGTACTGTACTGTGATTTTTTTTAATTTTTATATTTTTTTGAGACGGAGTTTCGCTGTTGTTACCCAGACTGGAGTGCAATGGCGTGATCTCGGCTCACCGCAACTTCCGCCTCCTGGGTTCAAGCAATTCTCCTGCCTCAGCCTCCCGAGTAGCTGGTATTACAGGCGCGCACCACCATGCCCAGCTAATTTTTGTATTTTTAGTAGAGTCGGGGTTTCACCTTGTTGACCAGGATGGTCTCGATCTCTTGACCTCGTGATCCACCCGCCTCGGCCTCCCAAAGTGCTGGGATTATAGGCGTGAGCTACCGCGCCCGGCCCCTGTACTGTGATTTTTTTAAAAAAGATATAACCCAGATCAAACTCCATCTTATATTTATAAGGAATAAATTACTTCCAACTTTATTCTTGAGTTCAGATAAACACCATTCATTCTAGAGCCAATGAATGCAGAGTCTCACTCTGTCGCCCAGGCTGGAGTGCAGTGGCGTGATCTCGGTTTACTGTAACCTCTGCCTCCTGGGTTCAAGTGATTCTTCTGTCTCAGCCTCCCGAGTAGCTGGGACTAAAGGCATGCGCCACCATGCCCGGCTAATTTTTTGTATTTTTAGTATAGACAGGATTTTGCCATGTTGCCCAGGCTGGTCTCGAACTCCTGAGCTCAGGCAATCCGCCCGCCTTGGTCTCCCAAACTGGTAGGATTACAGGCGTGAGCCCCCGTGCCCGGCCAAGTGTTATAGTCTTTTGTGCAGACTAGGAGTGGCCAATAAATCTTGTAGAAAGGAAAGTACTCATTTGCTTATAACTGGGCCGAGACTACAATGGTGAGATCTGTAAGTAAAATAAAAGCCATTTCCCCAAATGTCAAAGCATAAGCTCTACTGACGTGTAGGTGAGATGAAGGGGCTTAAAAGCGAAGATTAAATCCACTTCAAAGTGCAAAGAGTATCCATTCATTTATCACTGCAGCAACGTTCCAACGTGAACAATCCGATTCCAAACATAAAACAGCTCAATTGTCTCATTTGCCATACTGACATCCATAGCACAAAACACCCTGCAGGGTGCTGGAATGAGCACCACTGCGGTTAATCTACTTTAAAATACTGGATTACACAGAATACTCTTTTTAAAAATCCAAATAGTTTTAGATGTCACAACAGGGTTCCATCAAATACCAGATGTTTCCAAATCTTACCACCAGAATGTGTACCCATTTCAACTGCAATTATTTTGTGTCTAAAGCAGTGCACTCTGTTTTGCAACAGGATAAACCCGGTGGATAAAAGCTGAAATCCGACCCTGTCCAAATTGAGAGGCTAAGAAAAATGGAGAACCGCGCTGGCGTGGAGTTGACACAGAAACATTGCAAGGGCTTAGTTCCTGGAAACACATGTAGCACCACCCACCCGGCTCTCCTGGAAAGAGAAAGTCCGGTGAGAAAGGTGAAAACCGACAGCACACCGCTCTTCAACTTGGTGTAAAAAAAAGACAATGCAAATAGAGCAGGGTCCAAAGCGGAGGAAAACCGGCGAAACACAGGCAGCCTAGCGTGGCAAGCACAGCTCTTGGGGCCAGCCCAGAGGGGAGCCGCGGTGCCCGCAGCCGGGCGGAGGCAGAAGCCGCGTAGGACCCGCAGCGCCCGGTAGGCAGTGCAAAAAAGCGCGAGGCCACGCCCAGGAGGGGGGCGTGTCCTTGTCCGGAAAAGGGCGGGGCGGCGGGCGGGGCCGGTCGCCTGGGCAACGGGCTCGCGCAGCGTCCGGACTTCTCAGAAAACCCCAAATCCAGGAGCTTCGGGAGGGCAGAGGGGCGATGGGGGAGGGAGTCCGGGGAGCCGAACGGCCCCAGGACGTCGGCCGAGCGGACGCCTGCCTGCTGTTGGCGGCCTTCCCAAGTGTGAGGAACGGCCTCCGAGAGCGGAGTCAATGGCACAGGGCGGGAAAGAGACAAGGACTAGAGAAGGTCCCCCTCGGGCCTATCCACCTCTTCTGGGGCTCGGCACTAGTAAGCAGCTTCCCTCTCGGGCCCCTTTGTCTCCAAGCCGTTCCAAACTGGGCTCAGGGAGGCGACACAAAGGGCGGGCGGTGACAGACGGCGCAGGCGCGGGAGCCGCCGAGGCTGCTGGGAGTGGTGGTCCGGCCGCAGAATCGATAGGTCTCCCGCGCACTCCGCGGCGGCAGTTCGGAGGACGCTGAAGGGGGCCATGGCGCATGCGTCACCACTTCCGCCAGTGTCTTGCTCGCCCCTTTCTTCCGCCTCCCGGAGGACTTGGGTTTCTAGTAGTAAGAATGGGGGGGGGGCGTTACCTATGGTTCTCCCAGCCTATTTTTCGTCCTGATTGGGCTGTCAAATGAGGGTCGCAAGTGGATTGGCTACCGCGGTTGCCAGTTCTGTTTCAGGCCGTCCTTATATAGCGCTGTGGGGCGGGGACGAAAAGAGTCAGGGGCTGGGAAATGGAGGTCTTCTTCGCTGCGTGCCAAGGTCCTGGAGGCAGCCGTCCCAGGGCCCGTTCGGTCCTGGTCGGGTTTTCAGCGAAGCAGGCCGCTCCCCTGCGTTTCCCGGCGGGAATCCGCGCCTCTCAACAGGCTCTGCCTCCAAGTGCCAAAAACTCCTAGTAAAGTTTGCTCCTCGTCTGCGGTCCCCGCCCCGGCGGACCTGTCTCTGTCCCCTCCGCGACCCTCGCCCCTGGCAAAACTGACAGGCAAGGCCACACCCCCGCGCAGGCCGGCTTCGGGCCCCGCAGCCCCCAGGGCCCGGGACCGTGAGGGGCGTGAATGCGGCGGGGGGCGGGGCCGCCGCCGGGGGAGGAGGCTGGGGCGCATGCGCGCTGCGCAGCGGGGCTGAATGTTTCCCAAGTGTTTGAAACTGGTATTTGGGTTTTCCACGTTGGACAAGTGCGGCTCGTCGGCCAGCGGAGCGCGCCCCTTCCCGCTGCCCTCTCCTCTTCTCTCTCCTCCCCAGCCCGGTGGGCGGGTGGGCGGCGGCGGCTGCGGCGCTGGGCCCTCTCCCACCGGTGTGTGCGCGCTCGTACGCGCGGCCCCCTGTGCCAGCCCCGCCGCCTGAGAGGGGGGCCTGCGCCGCCGGCCGGGCCGTGCGCCCGGGAGCCACCACCACCGCGGCCCGCGCTCCTAGGCGCTGGGGTCCCCGCGGACCCGTAGGCAGCGGACGGGCTCGGCAGATGTAGCCGCCGGGCCGGGGCGGGAGCCGGCGGGGGGGCGCAGGGAGAGCGAGGGCTTTGCATTTTGCAGTGTTATTTTTTAAGGGGGGCGGGGGGTGGAGGAAGCGGAAAGCCGCGCCGAGTCGCCGGGGACCTCCGGGGTGAACCATGTTGAGTCCTGCCAACGGGGAGCAGCTCCACCTGGTGAACTATGTGGAGGACTACCTGGACTCCATCGAGTCTCTGCCTTTCGACTTGCAGAGAAACGTCTCGCTGATGCGGGAGATCGACGCGAAATACCAAGGTACAGCGGGGTGATGGATGGGTGGGGGCGGCCGTCTCCATCCCGGCGGGTCCGGGCGCGCCGCGCGGCCGGGCCGGTCCTGCTGTGGACCCGAGGAAGCCGCGGGCTCAGCAGCGGCGGCCCTCGGCAGGGGCAGGAACAAAAGGTCTGGAGCGCCTTTGATTCGCCAAGGTCCTTGTGTGCAAAGCCCAGGACACGGAGGAGGAAGGAGGCGCGAGAGGTCTCGCTGGAAGGCTGCGCGACTAAAGCGCTCTTTGTAGTGAAGTGATGAGGCGGGTGCTGCGGGGGAGGGGGCGGCGGGTCCAAGCCGTGTCCTCTGGGAGGGGGTGCAGATTACGGCGCGAGGTGGAGGGATGTGCCGGCACCTGGGGCTGTAGGGTGCAGAGACGAGGCTGCAGCAGGAGGGCAGCTGAGCCGGGGTTTCCGCGGACCTGCTGCCTTGGTTCGGAGCAACGCCGCTCCCCCGGCCCTTCGTCGCCCCCCACCCGGTCCCGAATCTGAGTATTACGTAAAGTACCGGGTAGTACTCCGCTCGGGGTAGCTCGGCCGCCCCCGCGCAGTCCCCTCTGGCCCCCACTTGGCGCTGGACACCGAGTAGGGGCCGACCGCGAGGGGCGACGCCGGCGGTTGTAGTTTGCGGAGGACGAGGGCTTTTCTCTGTGTGCGGTGGGGAAGGGAAGGGGAGGAGCGGAGGCGGGGAAGGCGCCCATCTGCGCTGCGCTGCACTGAGCTCATGGGGCGCCGGCAGATCGCTGGCTTGGAGAGATCGTGGCAGATGAGAGAACCTGTGGGTCGTTCTCTGCAGACCTGGCCGCCCAGGGTGTCAGAGAGGTAGCGGGTTCGTGTCCGCCGGGTATTGTTGGCTGTTGGGGAAACTTTCCTGCGAGGTCACTCAATGCTTTGGGGGTTCTATTTTGAATATGGCTCACTGCTCGGAGTTTGCTAATGTTTACAAGGCTACGCAGTAGGGAAACGGAAGAGTTGGGCGGGGGAAAAAAAAAACGACCGCTGTCACTGAAAGCACCAGATGCCCCTGCGGGGAAGGCGCCTCTGCGCGCTCTATTGGAGACGTAGCTTCGCAGCAACTTTTATAGGAAGCTCATTAGCATACTGCGGAACGTCCCGCCTCAGCCTTCCAATGTTTGGCTGTGACTTCCCTCATGGAATGTCCTTATCAGTACCCTGCGGAACGATTGGTCGCTAAGGCGGATGAAGGCGGGCCTTGCGCAATAACTGGCATGGGTCTGTGTTTCCGCTGTCTTCTTTTTTCTTTTTCGGGGAGGAGCGGGGTGGAGGGAGGAGGTCGAGTTGATTTGAATGTCTTCGAGCTGCTCGGCCTCCGACCTCTGATTGGTCCTTGTTGCTGCTGGGGCGGGCCGTGCTCCTCCGTCCTGTGCTGTCATTGGCTCTCCTCCTGGCCTCCGCCCTCCATGTCGTCGATTCCCATAGGTGGCGACTCTCAGGGGGCGCGGCGAATCTCCCGCTGGCCTCCTCCCCATTGGCCTCCCCAGCCCCGCCACTTCCGGCCGTGGAGCGATGGCAGTAACTGGGAGCCCGCGGCTGGGGGCTGGGGTCTAGGGGCCGGGGCTGCTGTTCGGGCCGCCTCCTGCGCCCCGGCGACCCGCGAGATCACCCCACAGACAATCCCAGGCCACATCTTTGCTGACCTGAGGGTGGGGCCACGCGTGGCCGGGGAAGCGTGAGTGACCGGAGCTGCCTTCACGTGCGGCGCTCTCGGAAGGTGCTGTCCTCGGGCCGGGCGGGCCCAGTGGGGTGACCCTGGGGCTCCGGAGTGAAGGGAGACAGGAGCCGAGACCATTTTGATCGTTTGATGATAGCAAAAAGTATCGCGGGGCATGGTGGAGGTCCCGGTGGTCAAGACAGCAAAGTTCACAGAGCCGCTTCGTCCTCCTGTGGTTGCTGGGGAGAGCCTGGCTTGCTGCTTGCTTCAGGTTCACCTGGGATGATGAGCTTTTTGGCTTCAGGAAAGACTGCAGTTCCGCCCTCCCAGGAGTCGTGGAGCCGCACAGCTGGGAGTACCGAGAAGCATGCGCATCTGTCACGAGGTGTCACAGCTCCTTGGACTTAGCTGTAAATGCTGAGCTGTGCCGCGTAATTCTGAAAGACGAAGCTTGTTTTCACAGACCTACTCTGTAGCAAGTAAAACGTCTTTTGCTTAATACACATGAATTGTATGTTAATCCATAATCATGGATTAGTTTATCAATTTAAAATGGTGTTTGAGGTTACTTGAATTGTTTTTCAAGCATTATTAGAAAAATACCCTGGGAAGTTCACTTCATAAAGAACTTCAGTGCAACCCTTATGTAAAATTGAACTGCATTTAAAATAATTGGACAGACCAAGTTAAATGTTGCTACAATCTCATTTAATCTGTAAATTCCACTTGCTGCTGCTTTCCATGGTAATGGTGTGGAATATGTTTGGAAAAAAGGCAGCAGTGTGTCTGAAGCTGAGTTGCTGGCATTGGAGAAGCAGAGTGTCTGGAAGGATAGCTTCCTATTTAGCAGTAGTGTTGTTCCTATTTATAAATATTTGTACTTAGTGGCTTTGTTGATAGAGTACTTTGCTTGGGATATCAAAGAAATATTAGGTAACAGAAATACTTCTTGGTAATTTTGCCATGGGATATTTCCCTTCCCCGCACATTAGTCTTCACCTGGATGGAAGCATGCTTGTGATGTAAAATAACCTCTATGTTATTAGCTTTTAAAGTTATGTGATGCAGTTCTCTTTTCAATGAAATGACAATATTGTCTTTAGAGATTTGATTACTGATGAAAAGGAGTGATACCATTGCATAACCCTCAATCTATTTAAAAATAAATCGTACACACCCATATTTTAACATCTATGATAAGTAAGTCGGAGAAATTGGTAGTACTTGGATAAGTTGAACACAGCGATTTATTTGTATAATTAATCACTATGTGAGACGAGTGCATTCCTCCTTCTGGTGGCAAGCAGCCTGCATTGTTCCTCTAGAAACGTCTTCAGAGCTGCCCTTAGTTTGAGAATATACTCTGGAAAATAATATCACTTAGAGAAGCTTCAGCATTGGCCTGTTATGTTTACTCTAGTGTTAGGTATATGTCTTGTAACTATTTGGAGGTAAGATCTGGAAAGGGATGGGGGTAACATTTTAGACAGTCCTTCCCACTCTCAGCCCCTCCCCACGTATTTCCTAGTTTAAAAGCAGTAATATTGCCTTCTTTCAAGAGACTGCCAAAAGGTTTTAGGAGAATAATCTGGTACTGTTTAATGTAATGGTTACTGTTTGAGGAAAAAGAACTCTGGGAATTTCTGTGTATTTAAGTAGTCTTTTGGCAAGACTGTTTACTTCCCTTATGTCAATTAGATTCTTTAACAGCTTTTGTTTCTTGAGAAATTGCCTAATCACACTTTAAAATCATATACACTGTCCTCTAACAGGCCCAAGAAGGTTTACATTTAAATACTGAAGAGGTTTTCTTTTGTTTTTGATAACATTTTAGAGTCCGTTGACTTTAATAGATGTGAAGATGTTTTCGTTTAAGCAGTAGATGCAAAAGTAAAATCTACCTTCATTTTAAAGCAAGGCTAGTGCATTCACTGCAGTTAAAAAATAATAATGGCCCATCACAGTGGTGCACTTATAGTCCCAGCTACTCAGGCTGAGGTGGGAGGGTCACTTGAGCCTGGGAGGTCAAGGCTACAGTGAGCCAAGATCACACCACTGCACTCCAGCCTGGGCAACAGAGGCAGACCTTTTCCCTAAAATAATAACAACAGTGCTTTATTTTAATAAAAATAAAGCAAAGCTAGGTTTTCTGGATTATTGTGGCCAAACTGTTCTTGCTTTCACTAATAGAAAGGAATAACATGGTAGAATAAATGTGGGGGCTGAAACAGGGCCTGAGTCACAGAGTAGTCTGGACCTTTGCTGTTAACCTAGTTCTTTAACTCAGAGAGAGCTGTTATAGAAATGTATACACATTCTCTAACTTAACAGAGTATTCTATATGTTGGTATGTTAAAGAAAATAAAGACCTTTTTTATTTGAAATGTTCGAATAATTTATAATAAAAATATTTTTATTAATGAATGTATATTGTGCATAAATGTAATCAATGATTATATATAGTATGTCATATGTATATTAATAATTGTATTCAAGTAGAAACATTTGAGGAAAAATGATGGTAGTATAGGACATAATCATTAATAGAAAGTATTAATAAAAGTTGGGTCCCAAGCGCTGCATCTCATTTGAAATGCTTCCTCTTAATGGCATTGTCACCCGGGCGTGGGAACCGTTCTTGGGGGTCCCTTGGGTGGCTGGAGCGGCTCCTTGCCCTGTGGGAGCTGTGCTCGCATTTGTGTTTAGTTCCAGGGCACAGCAACAGAAAGGCCCAGGAGGGCCTATGTCTGGTGGACTTTGTACTGGGCAGCTGTGCGCTGACCCCCAGACCCCCTGCCAGCCCTCTCTGTAGACCCGGGTCTGGGGCCACGTGGGTTGTCCTGGTGTCCTGCTCGTGAGTGACGCCTGCCTTTCTCTCCCCCAGAGATCCTGAAGGAGCTGGACGAGTGCTACGAGCGCTTCAGCCGCGAGACGGACGGCGCGCAGAAGCGGCGGATGCTGCACTGTGTGCAGCGCGCGCTGATCCGCAGCCAGGAGCTGGGCGACGAGAAGATCCAGATCGTGAGCCAGATGGTGGAGCTGGTGGAGAACCGCACGCGGCAGGTGGATAGCCACGTGGAGCTGTTCGAGGCGCAGCAGGAGCTGGGCGACACGGCGGGCAACAGCGGCAAGGCTGGCGCGGACAGGCCCAAGGGCGAGGCGGCGGCGCAGGCCGAGAAGCCCAACAGCAAGCGCTCGCGGCGGCAGCGCAACAACGAGAACCGCGAGAACGCGTCCAGCAACCACGACCACGACGACGGCGCTTCGGGCACGCCCAAGGAGAAGAAGGCCAAGACCTCCAAGAAGAAGAAGCGCTCCAAGGCCAAGGCGGAGCGGGAGGCCTCCCCCGCCGACCTCCCCATCGACCCCAACGAGCCCACGTACTGCCTGTGCAACCAGGTCTCCTACGGGGAGATGATCGGCTGCGACAACGATGAGTGCCCCATCGAGTGGTTCCACTTCTCGTGCGTGGGGCTCAACCATAAACCCAAGGGCAAATGGTACTGTCCCAAGTGCAGGGGGGAGAATGAGAAGACCATGGACAAAGCCCTGGAGAAATCCAAAAAAGAGAGGGCTTACAACAGGTAGTTTGTAGACAGTGCCTGGAGTGCGGAGGACAAAATAAACTGTGTATTTATTACGTTGCCGCCTTTGTTGCGGTGCCTGGAGTATAAAATGTGTATTTTTAAAGAATGTTAGAAAAGGAACCATTCCTTTCATAGGGATGGCAGTGATTGTTTGCCTTTTGTTTTCATTGGTACATGTGTGACAAGAAAGTGGTCCGTGGATCAGTATTAGAAACCACAAATACAGGTTTGATTAGACTTTTAAGTCTCAGACTTATTTCTTGTGGGCGGAGGAGGACTAAACTCAACCTAACACATTAAATGTGGAAGGAAAATATTTCATTTAGCTTTTTTATTTTAAGAAAAGTAATATTGTTACTTTATGAACAATTTTTTTTTTAATTGGCCAGGTTGCCAAAAATACAGCCTATAGTAAATGTGTTTCTTGCTGCCATGGTGTATATCCATACGACAACTCAGAAACAATGGTTTAAAGTTTGAAGATTATTTTTTAATAAGGTAAATGGTTAAATTTTACATGACAGATATTTTATATATTGGCCTTTTCCCGAAATGGCCATTTTAAAATGCTTGGGTACACTTCTCTTAAACGAGTGGTCTAGTCAAGGAACCTCAAGTCATGCTTTTGCTATCACAGTTTATAGTGTAGCCATCTTTAATTTATATCAGGTATATAAATGTACATGTCCAAGTGAACTTGCACTTGCTCTATTATAATTGGAGGTGCAGTCAGCAGATGCTGTTGTGAAGCTGACGTCACAGTTACGTGCAAAGGTGTGCTTCCTGCTGTTTGTGAGCTGTGAAAATGTTATGTGAAGAAATAAATGAAACTTGGCCAGTTTTTTCCTCTAGTAGTATATTTAATTTTGACATAAGTAACTTTTAAAATTTGTCTTAAAAATTTAAACACCAGCAGTTTAGACAAAGCCTTAAAGCAAATTTTGTATTATTGTTCTCACTTATTATTGATAATGAAGTAGAAGTTACCTAATTGCCAGCAAATAAATATGTGTCAAAAAAGAATCTGTATTTAGACGCTGGGTCAGGAAATCACTGCCCGCTTCTCAAATCCAGCCCACCACGTGTTTGACCATTATATGAAGTTTAAATTCTAGTGTCCGTAAATAAAGTTTCAGTGGAACACAGCTGTGCTTATGTGCGTATGTATTGTCTGTGGCTGCTTTTGCAAAATGGCAGAGTTCAATAGTGGCAACTGAGACGATTTGACCTGACAAGACAAAACTATTTTCTGGCCCTCTGCAGAAAGAGTTTGCTGACCTCTGATTTAGACTAGCATCTAACATTGATCTGTGTCCTTAACTGCCCACATATTGAAACGATCAGTGGAGTTTTCATTTCTATTTTTTTTCATTTTTGAGATGGAGTTTTGCTCTTGTTGCCCAGGCTGGAGTGCAATGGCGTGATCTCAGCTCACAGCAACCTCCACCTCCTGGGTTCAAGCGATTCTCCTGCCTCAGCTTCTTGGGTAGCTGAGATTGTAGGCATGTGCCACCATGCCTAGCTATTTTGTATTTTTAGTAGAGATGGGTTTCTCCATGTTGGTCAGGCTGGTCTTGAACACTCCCCACCTCAGGTGATCCACCCGCCTTGGTCTCCCAAAGTGCTGGGATTCCAGGTGTGAGGCACCTCCCAGAGTGCTGGGATTCCAGGCATGAGCCACCATGCCCAGCCGGAGTTTTCGTTTCTAAGTGATACATGGCTCACTTTAATTTTGCATATGGTAAAATCGGCTTCTCTCCATGATCTGTTTCGCTGTCTCTGTGAAGCTATCACAAAGAAGAACTGAGTGATGCCATTATAAAATCTAAGTATATGGCATGTATTTATTGTAAGTAAAACATTAAGTTTTCTGATTGTTTACTTGTGATGAACAATTATCGTGAACTTTATTTGTGCCAGATGTCAATCTCTGACTGTTTTACAGTGAATTTCCATTATGGAGGGTTACTTGGTAGAGAAATGCAAATTATAGTTGGTCATACAATAAAATTTGAACTGTTTACATGATACCTACAAATAGGTGTTTACATTCCCACAAAACTCCAGAACATTTAAGAATCTTGAGTGTTTAAATCTGATGAGATTTACCCAAACAAATAGTGAACAAAAAGTTTATAAAAATAAGTTATAGAGTTAAAATACTTAATAAAAGTCCAGTGACAATAAAAATAGCTTGAGTCTTTGCTTACATAAAATTTTATCGAATTTTTCACTTCTATTTTAATTGGGGCTAATAATGAAAATTAAGTTATAGAAATGAAGAGTCAATGAACTGCAGTTGCTAATACTGGGTTTCTTCATATTTATTCAGTTTTGGTGTAGACAGCTGGTGAAGAGACGGCACAGAGGCCAAGCCTTGCAGTCTAGGAACCCAGCCCTGTCCTTGGGAGCTTGATCTTGAATAAATTGCTTAACACTTGGTCTACAGTTCTACAGTTTTCAGATATGTTTCACAGAGGGTGGTTCCGAGAAGTAAGTGAGGTTAAATGGGTAAGGCACTGGCATATTTAAATGTTGAATGTTTTTTCCCTGGCTTTCGTCAAGTTTCTCATAAGGACAGGTGGGTAGCCATTTATTCTTTTAAAAAATTAGATACAGTAAAGAATCATATTTTGTTGGATTGGCAGTCTTAAATCACTCTTGTTATTTCCAGTGGACATTAAAAGAAAAGAAAATCACAGGTAAGTACGAAAACACCCAAGATTTGGGATTTAGATCATAATTAAATACAGTAGAAAGGTCCTGGAAACCCGACATGAGGACCAAAAATGGTACTGAATTCTTTTCGAAAAATAGATTAGTGAAAAGCGATCTAATGCAGAGCAGTTGCTTTTGCTTAGACGTTCAATGCATATTTCTTGTATGATAACCAAGTTATTACAGTTCAGATGAAGGGTCCAGAGTGTTTTCATTATGATATAATACTTTGTATTGTAAACTGGACTAAGGGAAACATTGTATGTTCAAGGAAGTGTTGAGCAGCCACGGTGTTCTGGGGACAGGGTCCCCAGACGCTGAGAGAGGTGCTGCAGGAGTCACAGACCTATAGGCACTTACCTGCTGGTGACTGGGTCCTTGGCTGGTGGTTCTCTTGGTGTTACGTAGAGCTCTGTGAGTTGTCTCAATACTTGAGATTATTGATGGTTGCCAATGCTGAAGTCATAAAGGATTTGTCAACATACAAGCCATTTTATATTATTATGTACTATTTTAGAAAGAGTACACATTTAATTGTGATATCCTTTTGTAGTACAATTTATGTAGTGTTCTAGGTAAAATAAGTTACCTCGAACTTACCTGAATACTTCAATATTTCATTAATGTATTAAATCTTTTTATTAGGCAAAATGATTAAGAACTTCATTTGTGCACTTCTAAAGACATGACGTGCTCTTGAGGATATCCAGCTTTTTTTCCTTCTTTCTAAAGTCATTTATGACTCTAGAATCGTTGGCATCTGTGGAGCAAGGTTTTGCGGTTACTCTCTGCCTCCCTCTCTGTTTCAGCCTGTATCATGTACCTCTTTCTTCACAGGGTCCAGGCAGTTCTCAGCAGTTTGGGGGCTAGATTTCTGAGTTTTTTAAACCTGGAAAAATTGCTGGTTCATGACTGCATTTCCTGAGGCACTCGTGTTTTCTGCACGGGCTCTCATTCTGAACTTACGTGGAGGGCTTAGGAAGACACGGCTAACAGGAAGGAGGTGGGAGAGCAAATGTGTGTTGTGTTGCTAAATCAAAATTGCCTCCTGAGGTTTGTATGAGGGGCTTTGTTTCAGAGTACCTATTTTAACTATTCCGTTTTTGTTTTTTAAGCAGCTCATCAATGAGAATCCAACTATTGTGTTTTTTTCTCACAAACCAAACATTAGTAAGGTGTGCCCCTGTGCCACCAAAAGAATGAGAGGAATTCTATAACTGGGATGAAGATCATCAGGTCAGTTCTCTCTCCTTACCTCAAATGCTCCATATTACCTGATTTTGTTCATAACGATGGGATTGGTATTTTTCCTAATTAAAAATGCCAATTTGAAAATAAGTCACTACAAACTGAGTAACAGGTTAAATTTTTTTTTTTTTTTTCTGAAATGGAATCTTGCTCTGTCGCCCAGGCTGGAGTGCAGTGGCCTGCTCTAGGCTCACTGCAACCTCTGCCTCACGGGTTCAGCGATTCTCCTGCCTCAGCCTCCCAAGTAACTGGGATTACAGGTGTGCACCACTATGCCCAGCTAATTTTTTTGTATTTTTGGTAGAGACAGGGTTTCACCATGTTGTCCAGGCTGGTCTCAAACTCCTGACCTCATGATCCTCCCACCTCGGCCTTCCAAAGTGCTGGGATTACAGGCATGAGCCACCATGCCCAGCCCATGTTAAATCTTGACTGGTGCCAGTCAATGCTCCATTAAAGTAGAATTTTTCTTTTCCCTTTTGTCTTTTTGTTTTTTTACTTTTTGTGGAGAATGGGGTCTTGCTATTTTGCCCAGGCAGGTCTCGAACTCCTGGGCTCAAGCTATCCTCCCGCCTCTGCCTCCCTCCCTAAGAGCTGGGATTACAGGCATGAGCCACAGCGCCAGGCCTTTTTTTTTTTTTTTTTTTTTTTTTTGAGACAGATTCTTGGCCAAGCATAGTGGCTTACACCTGTAATCGAAGCACTTTGGAGGCCAAGGCAGGTGGATCACCTGAGGTCGGGAGTTCAAGACCAGCCTGACCAACATGGTGAAACCCCGTCTTAAAAAAAAAAAAAAAAAGACAGATTCTTGCTCTTGTCGCCCAGACTGGAGTGCAATGGCATGATCTCAGCTCACTGTAACCTTTGCCTCCTGGGTTCAAGCAATTCTCCTGCCTCAGCCTCCTGAGTAGCTGGGATTACAGGCATGCGCCACCACACCTGGCTAATTTTGTATTTTTAGTAGAGACAGGGGTTTCGCCATGTTGGCCAGGCTAGTCTCGAACTCCTGACCTCTGGTGATCCACTTGCTTTGGCCTCCCGAAGTGCTGGGACTATAGGTGTGAGCCAACGCGCCTGGCTAAAGTAAAATTTTCTTTTTCTTTCTTTCTTTCTTTTTTTTGAAGTGGTTAGAAAAGTTTATTTTGTGCTTAGAATATTTTTCTAGGGCATCACAAGTTACAGATCTAAATTCTTCAATGGTATAGTATTTTATATTAATGTAGAATTTTCTATGAAACAAGAAAATGCTTGTTTTCAGCAAGCAACTTTAAATAAAGGTACTCAGCGTCATGATGTATATCAATATAGCCACCATTTATTGCATATAGGAACATGCCAGACACTGCTAGCACTGTATACTTTATGACAACTCTGCCAAATAATGGCTGCTTTTCCTGATGAAGGTGCTGAGACTCAGGCCAGGGACCTGACTCGCTCAAGCCCAACGCCCTGCATCTGGCTCCAAAACCAGCATCCTCGATCACCGCCCAGCACCCGGAGGCCTCATGGTCAGGACCTGGCGCTGCTGCTGGTGTTTACTGAACGCCTAACATGCCAGGAGTGTGCTGTCTTCCCAGCTCTGCCGGGGTCGACTGAGAAAACTGTAGAAGGTGAAAGAAATGCTCACGGTCTCACGGGAGTAGAGAGCGAAAGCATCAATTGCTGGGTTTCTTTGCATGACTGAAAGGGTCTCCAGGAGCCACGGATACTTGCACTACCGAGTTCTGCTCCTGCTTCTGATTGTCCTCCAGGGAAACCAGGATGCTTACCTCAAGTTTCTTGTTTTGCCCTACAGTGAATTAGGATTGTAATCCACCTGCAAGGTTTTAAGCAGTTCATCAGGAGCCATGCAGGGTGCTAGAATCAGCATGAGATTCGAAATCAGATTTGAATCAGGACTAGTTTATCACAGGCTCACCTCAAGGAAGTCACTCTTCTCAGCCCAATGTCCTCAGAAGCAAAATAAGGACAGTGATAATGCCCGTCCCATGAGTGGAGGCTCAGACTTGCTAATGTCTGAAAATACTTCGTAAATACTAAAGCACCATACAAATAACCATTTGAGTAATCTTTTCGGTCAAATGGTATTATTCTAGTTTAACACATGTATTCTTAAAATATGGACCTGTGATTCCTTACAGCTAAAGGCAATCAAGTCCACCCTTAGCGTGTAGTGGTCACTGCCAGCTTCCTGCTAAATGGGGAGGAAGTCCTCCACGGCTGCTTTTCTATAAACAACTCCATTTCTCTTTGTAGAACACAGAAGTAAATAAATCAAATTTTTACTTTAGCAACAATCAGAGCCTATTAAACTTCCCTTTGACTCACCTCTTGAATTCAGAGTAGGCAGAAAATCTAATTCAATCTCTTCACTATGTGGGTGAGGAAACTGAGGCCCAAGGGTGATGAAGCCACTTCCTCAGAGGCACTCAGTGAGTTGGCGGTGGGCTGCCAGCAGGATGAGGGGCTGTTACCCCACGCCAATGCCCCCCCGTTAGCCACGCTGTTTTATGGGTGGGCCTGCTCTCATTTATGCGGATGTTAGGCAAGGTGGGTCTCCTGTTGTAAGCCATAGGCCTTTAATAAAGATGTGTTCAGTAAAGATTCAATCCAAGAATTGACCTTTAAACATGAGCCATTTTCTTTTCTAACTTCCCACCCAGTTCTAAAAGCACACCTGGAAGGGAATTTCAGTTTGATTTGTGTGAAGGGAATATTTTTGGGTAAATATATAGGTCATTGGGAATGCAATATTTCTAAATGATCAATATTTGAGACAACGTGGTTAGGTTTTAATTACCCAATTAATATCTTTTATTATAAAAGTTTATGAAAACAAATGTAAATAATCATTCACAGAGTTTGTTAACAATGTATCCATTTACAAAGATGTCTGGAAACTCTGCTGTCTCCCATAGTGTTTGTTTAACATGAGAAATTGTTTGATAAATACTTGTTTTCTGTGTTATTTGAGCATCTTTTGGTTGTAGGTAACAATAATTGACTGACTAGGTCTCAAGCAAAGACAGGAAAGATAAGAGAAGTGTCAGAAAATTCAGGAACCAGAAGAACAATGAGGGCACCGCAGGAAGGATTTTTCCCTGCAGCACAGATGTGTTCAGACACAGCGCGGACCAGGTGGAGGCCGATCCACGGGGCATGCCGTGGCCAAGGGGCAGATGGCGTGGTGCACCTGAGCTGCTGGAGCCCGTCGTGGACAGTCAGGTGCTATGTTAGAGCCAATCTTCAAAAACACTTGCCCTGGTAGCTGCTGTGTTTGAATGGACAGTTGCGCCACACATGGCAACTACTGGCTCTGGCTTCATTCTTTCCCTTTCAATTGGGATGTGCTCAGGGAATGGAAATTAATTTTTGTATATGAAGGCAAGTAAAAGTTAGATGGAAGAGGGAAAATTATAGTTCTCCATCGCCAATATACTTGATTTTCAAAATATTTATGACTCTTTGCACCATCAATCTGCTCCATAAACGTGAGAAATTAGAAGTCAACTAGCAGTGAAACACTTTTATGACACAAAGATCTTCAATAATATGAGGTAGTTGAAAGTATGAAAGTCAGGATACACAAGGATGACCTTCCTTGGCATCTGGGAAGGCTGGTAAGGAACGTTTCACTTTGCAAATTTTGAAACCTATACACGACCAAGAAGTTTAATTCTTTAGAAAGTGCCAGGGCCGTTGTGGAGAATAACAAGATGAGCAGCTGAGAAGCCAGTCTACAGAAGTGAAAACTAGATTGCGCTGCAGGGGGAGGAATGGGATTAGAATGTGGGAGGATGATTAGGAAACAGCTTGTGGGGCTTATTGCACATGACTCCACATTTCAGGAATGATCTAGAAAGGTCGAAGCAGCACAGCAAGATTGTGATAAGCTCTCACAGGACACCGGTGTGAGGCAGATCTTAGATGAGGTTACAACTCCTGCCGCTGAGGCTTCAGTGCAACCTAATTTTTGAACAATATAAGACAACTAAATAGACCACAGAAGAGCAAATTTAATAATATCAGGATTACTGTTTCTTGAGGAACCAGAATATACAGACAGATTTACTAATTTTATTTCCTCTTATGTTTCTTTAAGGTTATTTTGTAGAATGACCCTTATAACAGTTTTATTTATGTTCTTAATACCTGGCATAAGGAAGAGGCTAATGAATGACATTTCTGGCTTTACTGTGAAATTATGTCACTGGAGTGTGTTCATGGGATGAAATATTGTTCCATTACCAAAGGTGTTGTGTTCTTCTCTTTAGTGATGGGACAACTTGAAATGTTCTTACAGGGTACCAGGCCTACATTCCTCTAGTGCAGAGAAAGCAGAGTGTCAGCCCTTGAGACGAAGATCTGGAGAGTAATGGCAATCAAACTGATAGCAGTAAGTCAGTTGGTATGCTCAATCTTTTTTTTCCCTTTTTTGGAGACAGACTCTCGCTCTGTCGCCCAGGCTACAAGCAGTGGCAAGATCTCGGCTCACTGCAGCCTCCACTTCCCAGGCTCAGGCGATCCTTTCACTTCAGCCTCCCTGGTAGCTGGGACCACAGGCATGCACCACCATGCTAAGCGAATTAGTTTTCTGTATTTTTTTTGTAGAGACCGGGTTTCTCCATGTTGCGTAGCCTGTTCTGCTCAATTTTACAGAAACCAAGAAGAGCTTCTTTTCAATATGGTGGGCTAGGCTAGTCCCCAAACACATAAAAATTTTGTATGAAATATGGAGGAAGGTAAAGGTTTTAAATACCTACCCAAGAGCAAACACAAGAGAGTTCTCCGTTTGTCAAAATGAAAGAAATCAGAGCAAAAATGGCAAGCGGTTGCTGAAGAGGTGGACACGTGACCAAGGTCTCTCCATCAAGGTAGCCTGCCCTGCTGGCCACACTGAGCAGGGTGTGAATAGGAAGGGACCCCACGTTCATCACTACCTGTCTTTCCTGGGACTTTTCTTCTGGAGCCACCAGCAAAAATACCTTTTGTCTTTTCACTGTTGCTGCTAAACCGTGAGGATGTATGCCTGGACTTCTGGTGATTTTCTTACTCACCCCACAGTCAGCCTGGAAAATGGAGAGAAATACAGTGTCCTGATGGCATTGTTGAAACCCCTGAAGCCATGGGAACCCTGGAAGTGCCAGTTATGGAGGTCAGTAAGTCCTTTTGTTCTTATTATATGCAAGCTGGGTTTGTATACTAACCAATTTACCTGCCACCTCTGCTTCCTAATCCTCCCAACTTCCCCAAGTCAACAGTTACCAGCAGTTGGTGGGCGTCTGTCTCTACAGCTCTTTTCTTTCTTTTTTTATTTTTGAGGCAGAGACTCACTCTGTTGCCTAGGCTGGAGTGCAGTGGCCTGATCTCAGCTCACTGCAATTTCCGCCTCCTGGGTTCAAGCGATTCTATTGCCTCAGCCTCCTTAGTAGCTGGGATTATGGCCATGCACCACGACTTCCAGCTAATGTTTTTATTTTTAATTGAGACAGGGTTTTACCATATTGGCCAGGATGGTCTTGAACTCCTGACCTCAGGTGATCTTCCCACCTTGGCCTCCCAAAATACTGGGATTACAGGTGTGAGCCACTGCACCCAGCCTATAGCTCTTTTTCTGTGAAATGTTACACACACCTTTAGGGTGGTTTTGAAACATGCACAAACCTCACATTCCTCCCATCAAAGAGTGGAGCCCGGTTTCCCGTCTTTGACTGCAGATGAGCCCGTATGCCTGCTTTAACGTGGAGAATGAATGGGACATGACACTATGAGACTTCCAAGGCCTGGCCACAATCCGGCACAGCTTCTGACTGATCCCTTCCTCTCTGCGGATGCTCACACTTGGGACCCTGCCTCCTGGAAGGGCTGCATGCAGGCGTTCCAGCCACTTCTTTAGCTCAGGTCCCAACTGGTAGCTAGTGCCAACCATCAGGCACATGGGCAAGCCAGCCCGAAGGTGCTACCAGCCCTGGCTTCCAGCTGACACCTAGTGGAGCAGAGACGAGCTGTCCCTTCCCAGCCCCACCCAAATGGCAGATCCATGAGCAAATTAAATGGCATTGTGTTAAGCCATTGCATTGTGGGGTGAATTATTATATTACAGTAGATGACCAGAACAATACCTATGTAAGGATATAGTTTTGCTTTGCTTTTTCTTTTACACAAATGGGATCATATCCTTTGTACTGATTTGCAATAAGCAATTTTTTTTCCTGTGTGACACTTTAACCTGTTGGTCATTCTATATCAATACGTAAAGATTAATTAACATGTTATTAACTACGACAAACATATTTCCTATGGATATGCTATAATTGAAACATTCCTTTATTGATCAATGATTAGAATGTTTCAAATTTTTCTTTATGGCAAACCATTCTGAGATAAATATCTGTGTATTGGTCTCATCCTGCACATGGATATTTCTCTGTGATTGATACATAAAAATAAAATTTTAGCAAAAAGGTTTTCACACTATCTGTAGAGGCTAAGGCAACTCCATCTTTAATGCTAATCCACCACACTGACGTCTGATTACGCCCAGTTCCAGGAAGGCCTCTAAGATTTCTATGTTACCTGCTTTAAGGTACATCCCACCAGCATCTGTAAATACTTACTTCTCTTTACCTTTGCTGTCATTGGACATTAACCAAATAAATTTTTTCCTGTCTTGAGGAAAGAAAAAGTTACACATAATTATATAATACATTATAATTAAAATATTACATGTATGGTACATATATAATATATCCATATATTATAGATTTTATTTTATTATTATTATTTTTTGAGATGGAGTCTCTCTCTGTCACCCAGTCTAGGAGTGCAGTGGCACAACCTTGGCTCACTGAAACCTCTGCCTCCCGTGTTCAAGCAATTCCCTTACCTCAGCTCCCCAAGTAGCTGGGACTACAGGTGCCCGCCACCACGCCTGGCTAAATTTTGAATTTTTTTTCTTTCTTTTTTTTTAATAGAGATGGGGTTTTGCCATGTTGACCAGGCTGGTCTCGAACTCCTGACCTCAGGTCATCCACCTGCTTCAGCCTCCCAAAGTGCTGTATTACAGGCTTGAGCCACCACACCAGCTCATATTGTATATTTTAGGTATATAAACATATGTACTAAGAATATATAATTTGCACTTCCCTTGTTTCTGTTGCCTTTGTGCAACTTTTCAGATGTGTATTGGCCATTTGTATTTATTTTAAAAACATTCATTTTTCTATTTATTACAGACAAATATTTTCTGCAAGTCTGTTATCGTTATTTTATATTTGCTTATGGCATCTTTGTCATAACAAAGATTTAAATTTGAGATCATCATCTCTGAGCTCTCCTCTTTATAGAATTTATATTATATTTTGCCTAAGAAAGTCATTCCCAACCCAAAATTATAAAATAGTCTCTTACAGTCTTTCCATTTTTAAAAATATCTCTTTTATTTATCTGGAATTTATTTTGGTTTTTAGGTGGGGAGTTAGTGAAATTCTTTGACTACAATGGGAGAATGTGAGGGATGCCATGTGGTGTAGGGAAAGAATGCTGGTCCTGAAGCCAGAGGACCTGGTTTCAGTCTCTGGCACGTACCAGCTGTGTGATCTGGGTGAAGTTTCTTCATTTCCCTGATACTCAGTTCCTCATTCATAAAAAATTGATGCTTACCCCTCAGAGTGTTAATTCATATGAAGTTCAAATGAGATAATGAATTAGTCCATTTTCACATTGCTATGAAGAACTGCCTGAAACTGGGTAATTCATGAAGAAAAGAGGCTTAATTGACCCACAGTTGCATATGGCTGGGGAAGCCTCAGGAAGCTTACAATCATGGCAGAAGATGAAGGGAAGGCACATCTTACATGGTGGCAGGAGAGAGAGAGAGAGAGCGCGAAGGGTAAGTGGCACACTTTTAAACCATCAGAGCTCATCTGTTTACTCACTCACTATAACAAGAACAGCATGGGAAAAATCCACCCCCATGATTCAGTCACCTCCCATCAGGTCCCTCCCTTGACATGTGGGGATTACAATTTGAGGTGAGATTTGGGTGGGGACACAGCCAAATGATATCAGATAATATATGTAAAAGTGCCTGTCATTTAGTGATGTGTATTAACCCCCCTAAGTATTTCCTCAAATGGATGGTCATTGTCTCAACCCAATATTGAATACTCTATTACCTTCTCGCTCATGAAATGTCAGCTCTATGAGATATTAAATTTTCATAGACAAATGGGTGTCTCAATTAGTTTCCACTGATTTATTCATTTATTTCTTTGAAAAATCTTCACTGTTTTCATTTCACTAGCTTTATAGAATTTTAAAAATATTTAATAAGGCAAGCACTCTGTTTGCTTCCCATATTAGTTCATTCTCACATTGCTGTAAAGAACTACCTGAGACTGGGTAATTTATGAAGAAAAGAGGTTTAACTAGCCCGTGGTTCTGCAGGCTGTACAGGGAGTGTGACTGGGGAGGCCTCAAGAAACTTATAATCTGGTGAAAGGCAAAGGGGAAGCAGGTATGTCCTACCTGGCCAAAGCAGGAGAAAGAGACTGAAGGGGGAGGTGCTAGCACTTTTAAACAAACAGATCTCGTGAGAACTCACTGTCGTGAGAATAGCAAGGAGGGAAATCCACCCCCGTGATCCAGTCACCTCCTGCCAGGCCCCTCCTCCAACAATGGGAATTACAATTTGACCTGAGATTTGGACAGAGACACAGACCCAAACCATATCACTTCCATTAACTATTTCAGATTAACTTGGAGAACACCTGTACATTTGGAATGTGTACCTTCTCATGCAGGGTATGAGGATTTTCATTTATTCATGCTGTTTGTGATAGCCTTCTGTTATATTTTACAGTTTTCTTCACATTTCTTTCTGGTGTGTTGTGTTTTAGTTGCTACCACACATGGATCAATTTTTCCATGACTTTGTTCTATTGGTTCCTATTTACATGTAATAACAAGTTAATTTTTGTATGTTGCTCTCAGATCTAGCCACCTTGCTGATATTTCTCATTTGTTCTAGAGGTTTGTCAGTTGACTCTCGTAGACTTTCTAGGAAGAGGACTGTCACTACAAAATCACCAGTGCCACGCCCATGACTGACAGTGGGCAGTCCTGCTTCCTTTCCTTTCCTCCTTTAATTCCCTCTTACTGAATGAGCTGGGACTTGAATGAAAGGTTAAATACAATTGGCAATAGCAGGCATCAGAGTCTTGTTCTGATTCAAATGGAAATGCTTTCAATATGTCACCATTATTCGAATCTGCCAGATATTTCCAATAAATATTGTTTTGTCAGGCACAGGCAAGTTTCTCCCATGAGTTTTGGTATTTTTAGAGTATTACCAGCAGTTAATGCTGAATTCTGTCAAATACTTTTTTTGGGGTTGGGGCTAGGGAGAGCTATGTGAGCTATGTGTGGATCTTCTCCATTTATTTATTTATTTACTTTATAGACAGGGTCTCATTGTGTCACCCAGGCTAGAGTGCAGTGCTACAATCAAAGCTCACGGCAGCCTTGAACTCCTGGACTTAAGTAATCCTCCTGCCTCAGCCTCCTGAGTAGCTGGAACTACAAATGTGAGACAGCATATTGGCTTTTTTTTTTGTTTCCAACTCAGTAAATTTTGATCCCATTCTAGCAGGTGTAGCTTAAAAAATAAATAAAAATAATAACAAATGAATTTTGAAAAATCTTGGCATTATTGGGATGGACTCAAAATAGCCGTGATAGATTATTCTTTTAGTCACTACTGTATTTGACTTGTTAATTTTTTTTTTTTTTTTTTTTTTGAGAGAGAGTCTTGCTCTGTCACCCAGGCTGGAGTGCAGTGGCACGATCTCGGCTCACTGCAACCTCTACCTCTTGGGTTCAAGAGATTCTTCTGCCTCAGCCTCCCAAGTAGCTGGGATTATAGTTGCCTACCACCATGCCCAGCTAATTTTTATATTTTTAGTAGAGATAGGGTTTCACCATGTTGGCCAGGCTGGTCTTGAACTTCTGACCTCAAGTGATCTGCCCACCTCAGCCTCCCAAAGTGCTGGTATTACAAGTGTGAGCCATTGTGCCTAGCATGATTTGATAATATTTTATTAGTAAGTTTGTGTTTCTGAGACGGGGCTTTTAAAAAAGCTATTCTCATAGTTTTTTTTTTTTTTTTCCTTTGGGTGTCAGGATTATATTAACCTTATGGAATGAATTTAGGAGGTTTACCTCTTTTTTTGTATGCCCTGGAAGCATTTATTTGTTTTTGAAGGGCAAACTCCTTTTCAAGGGATTATTTCTCCCTTGAAGATTTGTTAGAAATAACAGACAAACAATAATTTTAGCAGTAAGTCTTTGACTACCTTTTCAATTTCTTCTATTCAGGGTCTCTCTCTCTTCTTCTTTTTTTTTTTGAGACAGAATCTTGCTCTGTCACAGGCTGGAGTGCAGTGGCACAATCTCAGCATTCGCCTGCCAGGTTCAAACGATTCTCCTGCCTCAGCCTCCTCTGTAGCTGGGATTACAGGTGTGTGCCACTGTGCCTGGCTAATGTTTGTATTTTTAGTAGAGACAAGGTTTCACCATGTTGAACAGGCTGGTCTCCAATTCCTGGCCTCAAGTGATCCGCCTGCTTCAGCCTCCCAAAGTGCTGGGATTACAGGCAGGAGCCACTGTGCCCAGCCTCTATCTTTTCTTGACTCAGTCCTATCACTTTCTATTTTCTTTATTCCATATTATATTTTCCATGAAAATGCTGTATTTCATCTAGGTCTTAAAATGCATTGGCATATCATTGAAGATATCACTCACTTTTTAATAGCCTTGATGACTCTGGCTGTATTAACTTTCTCATTTCTATTATTATTGACTGTATCTTCTATTTCTTTTAAAAAAAAAAATATATATATATATTATTGCATTTTAGGTTCTGGGGTACATGTGAATAACATGCAGGATTATTGCATAGGTACATACATGGCAATGTAGTTTGCTGCCTCCATCCCCATCACCTGTATCTGGCATTTCTCCCCATGTTATCCCTCTCCAACTCCCTACCCCCCACTGTCCCTCTTCTGGTCCCCCCCAACAGACCTCAGTGTGTGATGCTCCCCTCCCTGTGTCCATGTGTTCTCATAGTTCAACACCTGCCTATGAGTGAGAACATGTGGTGTTTGATTTTCTGTTCTTGTGTCAGTTTGCTGAGAATGATGGTTTCCAGGTTCATCCATGTCCCTACAAAGGACACAAACTCATTGTTTTTTATGGCTGCATATATTCCATGGTGTATATGTGCCACATTTTCCTTGTCCAGTTTATCATCGATGGACATTTGGGTTGGTTCCAAGTCTTTGCTATTGTAAACAGTGCTGCAATGAACATATATGTGCCTATGTCCTTATAATAGAACGATTTATAATCCTTTGGATATATACCCAATAATGGGATTGCTGGGACAAATGGAATTTCTATTTCTAGGTCCTTGAGAAATCACCACACTGTCTTCCACAATGGTTGAACTAATTTACACTCCTGTCAACAGTGTAAAAGTGTTCCTATTTCTCCACATCCTCTCCAGCATCTGTTGTCTCCAGATTTTTTAATGATTGCCATTCTAACTGGCGTGAGGTGGTATCTCAGTATAGTTTTGATTTGCATTTCTCTAATGACCAGTGATGATGAGCATTTTTTCATATGTTTGTTGGCCTCATATGTCTTCTTTTGAAAAGTGTCTGTTCGTATCCTTCGCCCACTTTTGAATGGGTTTTTTTTTTTTTCTTGTAAATCTGTTTGAGTTCTTTGTAGATGTTGGATATAAGTCCTTTGTCAGATGGGTAGATTGCAAAAATTTTTTCTCATTCTGTTGGTTGCCAGTTCACTCTAATGATCATTTCTTTTGCTGTGCAGAAGCTCTGGAGTTTAATTAGATTCCATTTGTCTATTTTGGCTTTTGTTGCCAATGCTTTTGGTGTTTTAGTCATGAAGTCCTTGCCTATGCCTATGTCCTGAATGGTTTTGCCTAGGTTTTCTTCTAGAGTTTTTATGGTGTTAGGTCTTATGTTTAAGTCTTTAATCCATCTGGAGTTAATTTTAGTGTAAGGTGTCAGGAAGGGGTCCAGTTTCTGCTTTCTGCACATGACTAGCCAGTTTTCCCAACATCATTTATTAAACAGGGAATCCTTTCCCCATTGCTTGTTTTTGTCAGGTTTGTCAAAGATCAGATGGTTGTAGATGTGTGGCATTGCCTCCGAGGCCTCTGTTCTGTTCCATTGGTCTATATCTCTGTTTTGGTACCAGTGCCATGCTGTTTTGATTACTGTAGCCTTGTAGTATAGCTTGAAGTCAGGTAGCGTGATGCCTCCAGCTTTGTTCCTTTTGCTTAGAATTGATTTGGCTATGCAGGTTCTCTTTTGGTTCCAGTGGTTTTTTCCAGTTCTGTGCAGAAGGTCATTGGTAGCTTGATGGGGATAGTGTTGAATCTATAAATTACTTTGGGCAGTATGGCCATTTTCACAATATTGATTCTTCCTAACCATAAGCATGGAATGTTTCTCCATCTGTTTGTGTCCTGTCTTATTTCCTTGAGCAGTGGTTTGTAGTTCTCCTTGAAGAGGTCCTTTACATTCCTTGTTAGTTGTATTCCTAGGTATTTTACTCTGTTTGTAGTAATTGTGAATGGCAACTCGTTCTTGATTTGGCTCTCTTTAAGTCTGTTATCAGTGTATAGGAATGCTTGTGATTTTTGCACATTGATTTTGTATCCTGAGACTTTGCTGAAGTTGCTTATCAGTTTCAGGAGATTTTGGGCTGAGACGATGGGGTCTTCTAAATATACAATCATGCCGTCTGCAAATAGAGACAATTTGACTTCCTCCTTTCCTAATTGAATACCCTTTATTTCTTTTTCTTGCCTGACTGCTCTGGCTAGGACTTCCAATACTATATTGAATAGGAATGGTGAGAGAGGGCATCCTTGTCTAGTGCCAGATTTCAACTGGAATGCTTCCAGTTTTTGCCCATTCAGTATGATATTGGCTGTTGGTTTGTCATAAATAACTTCTATTATTTTGAGATATGTTCTGTGGATACCTAGTTTATTGAGAGTTTTTAGTATAAAGCACTGTTGAATTTTGTCAAATGCCTTCTCTGCATCTATTGAGATAATCATGTGGTTTTTGTCTCTAGTTCTGTTTATGTGGTGAATTACGTTTATAGACTTGCATATGTTGAACCAGCCTTGCATCCCCGGAATGAAGCCTACTTGATCGTGATGGATAAGCTTTTTGATGTGCTGTTGCAATTGGTTTGCCAGTATTTTATAGAATATTTTTGCATCTACGTTCATCATGGATATTGGCCTGAAGTTTTCTTTTCTTGTTGAGTCTCTGCTGGGTTTTGGTATCAGGATGATGTTGGTTTCATAAAAAGATTTGGGAAGGATTCCCTTTTTTTGGATTGTTAGGAATAGTTTCAGAAGGAATGGTACCAGTTCCTCTTTGTATGTCTGGTAGAATTAGGCTGTGAACCCATCTGGACCTGGACTGTTTTCGGTTGGTAGGCTATTAATTGCTGCCTCAACTTCAGCCCATATTATTGGTCTATTCAGGGTTTCAGCTTCTTCCTGGTTTAGGCTTGGGAGGGTGCAAGTGTCCAGGAATTTATCAATTTCTTCCAGGTTTACTTGTTTATGTGCATAGAGTTGTTTGTAGTAATCTCTGATGGTGGTTTTATTTCTGTGGAATCTGTGGTGAGATCCCCTTTATCATTTTTTATTGCATCTATTTGATTATTCTCTCTTTTCTTTTTTATTAATCTAGCTAGCAGTCTGTCTATTTTGTTGATCTTTAAAAAAAAAAAAAAAACCAGCTCCTGGATTTATTGATTTTTTGAAGTGTTTTTTGTGTCTCTATCGCCTTCAGTTCTGCTCTGATCTTAGTTATTTTTTGTCTTCTGCTAGGTTTTGAGTTTTTTTATCTTTCTCCTCTAGCTCTTACAATTTTGATGATAGGTGTTGATTTTAGATCTTTCCTCACTTCTCATATGGGCATTTATTGCTATAAATTTCCCTCTAGACAGTGCTTTAAATGTGTCCCAGAGATTCTGGTATGTTGTGTCTTCGTTCTCGTTGGTTTTGAAGAACATCTTTATTTCTGCCTTCATTTCATTGTTTATCCAGTCAACCAGTTGTTCAGTTTCCATGAAGTTGTGTGGTTCTGAGTTAGTTTCTGAATTCTGAGTTCTAATTTGATTGCACTGTGGTCTGAGAGACTGTTTGTTATGATTTCCGTTCTTTTATATTTGCTGAGAAGTGATTTACTTCCAATTATGTGTTCAATTTTAGAGTAGATGTGATGTGGTGCTGAGAAGAATGTATATTCTGTGGATTTGGGGTGGAGAGTTCTGTAAATGTCTATTAGGTTTGCTTGGTCCAGTTCTGAGTTCAAGTCCTGGATATCCTTGTGAATTTTCTGTCTCATTGATCTGTCTAATATTGAGAGTGGAGTGTTAAAGTCTCCCACTATTATTGTGTGGGAGTCTAAGTCTCTTTGTAAGTCATTAAGAACTTGCTTTATGTATCTGGGTGCTCCTGTGTTGGGCACATATATATTTAGGATCAGTAGCTCTTCTTGTTGCATTGATCCTTTTACCATTGTGCAATGTCCTTCTTTGTCTCTTTTGATCTTTGTTGGTTTAAAGTCTATTTTATCAGAAACTAGGATTACGACTCCTGCTTTTTGTTGCTCTCCATTTGCTTGGTAGATCTTCCTCCATCCCTTTATTTTGAGCCTATGTGTATCCTTGCATGTGAGATTGGTTTCCTGGATACAGCACACAGATGGGTCTTGACTTTTTATCCAATTTGCTAGTCTGTGTCTTTTGATTGGGGCATTTAGCCCATTTACATTTAAGGTTAATATTGTTATGTGTGAATTTGATCCTGCCATTTTGATGCTAGCTGGTTGTTTTGCCCATTAGTTGACACAGTTTCTTCATTATCTTGATGCTTTTTACCATTTGGTACATTTTTGGAGTGGCTGGTACTGGTTGTTTCTTTCTATGTTTAGTGCTTCTTTCAGGAGCTCTTGTAAAGCAGGCCTGGTGGTGATGAAATCTCTGAGCAATTGCTTGTTCATAAAGGATTTTATTTCTCCTTTGCTTATGAAACTTAGTTTGGCTGGATATGAAATTCTAGGCTGAAAGTTCTATTCTTTAAGGATGTTGAAAATTGGCCCCCACTCTCTTCTGGCTTGTAAGGTTTCTGCTGAGAGATCCGCTGTGAGTCTGATGGGCAGTCTTTGTGGGTAGCCTGATCTTTCTGGCTGCCCTTAGCATTTTTTCCTTCATTTCAATCCTGGTGAATCTGATGATTATGTGCCTTGGGGTTGCTCTTCTTGAGGAATATCTTTATGGTGCTCTTTGTATTTCCTGGACTTGAATGTTGGCCTTCCTTGCTAGGTTGGGGAAGTTCTCCTGGATAATACCCTGAAGAGTGTTTTCCAGTTTGGATTCATTCTCTCCATCACATTCAGGTATACCTTTCAAATGTAAATTAGGTCTTTTCACATAATCCCATATTTCTTGGAGGCTTTGTTCATTTCTTTTTACTCTTTTCTCTAATCTTGCCTTCTCGTTTTATTTCATTGAGTTGATCTTCAATCTCTGATTCCTTTCTTCTGCTTAGTCGATTCAGGTATTGAAACTTGTGTATGCTTTGTGAAGTTCTTATGTTGTGTTTTTCAGCTCCATCAATTCATTTATATTCATCTCTAAGCTGTTTATTCTCATTTGTATTTCATCAAACTTTTTTTCAAGGTTCTTAGTTTTTTTGCATTGGATTAGAACATGATCTTTTAGCTCTGAGAAGTTTGTTATTACCCACCTTCTGAAGCCTGTTTCTGTCAATTCATCAGACTCATTCTCCATCCAGCCTTGTTCCCTTGCTGGTGAGGAGTTATGATCCCTTGGAGGAGGAGAGGATTCTGGTTTTGGGTATTTTCACCCTTTTTCTTCTGGTTTCTTCCCATCTTTGTGAATTTATCTACCTGTGGTCTTTGTGGTTGGCGACTTTCAGATGGGGTCTCTGAGTGGACATCCTTTTTGTTGATGATGAAGTTATTTCTTTCTGTTTCTTAGTTTTCCTTCTAACAGTCAGGCCCCTCTGCTGTAGGACTGCTGGAGGTCCACTCCAGATGCCGCTTGCCTGGGGATCACCTGCAGCAGCTGCAGAAAAGTAAGGGTTGCTGCCAGTTTCTTCTTCTGTTATCTTTATCCCAGAAGGATACCCACCAGATGTTAGCCTTAGTTCTCCTTTATGAGGTGTCTCTTTGGTTATATGGGGGTCGGGGAACTGCTTGGGGAGACAGTCTGTCCCTTATAGGAGCTCAAGTGCTGAGCTGTGAGCTCCGTTGCTCTGTTCAGAGCTGCTAGGAAGGTACATTTAAGTCTGCTGCAGCGGAACTCATAACCGCCTTTTTTTCCCAGGTGCTCTGGTCTGGGTAAGGTGGGGCTTTATTTATAAGTTCCTGTCATTCTGGTGCCTTTTATCAGAGATGCCCTGTCCAGTGAGGAGTTAGGCTAGTCACAGTCTGCCAGCAGAGGCATTGCTGAGCTGCCATGGGCTCTGCCCAGCTGCTCTGTGAACTTCCTTGCAGTTTTGTTTATAGGGGTATAGTTAGAACTGCCTCAGTAATGGCAGTCTGCCTCAGTAATGGCGGACTGTCTCTGTAATGGCAGACTGCCTTGGTAATGGTAGACTACTTCGGTAATGGAGGACTGCCTCAGTAATGGCAGACTGCCTCGGTAGTGGTGGACTGCCTCTGTAATGGCGGACCCCCATTCTCCCACAGAGCTGAACCGTCCTGTGTCCAGCTGTGCTTGCTGTGAAACTCTTAATCCAGAGCATCTCAGATTGCTGGTCTTTGTGGGGGTGAGACCAGCCAAGCCAGATCACCTGGCTCCCTGTTTCAGCCCCCTTTTTTCAGTTGAATGGGCAACTCTGCCTCCAAGGCATTCTAGTTGCCAGTTGAAACGGTGCCTGGATTTGTGTGAGTTTTTGTGCGGAGACTCACTGCACCGGCTGAAACAGCCATGCTGGAGACTCGTGGCGCTTTTCTGCCCAGGAATCTCCTGGTCTCTGGGCAGTAAAAACTTGTTTGGAAATGTGGTGATCACTCACCCTCTGCATTTTCACTGGGAACTGCAATCCAGAGCTGTTCCTATTCGGCCATCTTGGATCCTCTTATTTCTTAAATTGGCTTGTCACATACTAGTTCATTTAATTAACCTTTACAATAAACCAGTATCTGGTTTTATTGATTAAATCTCTTATTTTTCTTTTTTTCTTTTGAGGCAGCATTTCACTCTGTTGCCCAGGTTAGTGTGCAATGGCAAGATCTTTGCTCACTACAGCCTGAGCCTCCCAGGCTCAAGTAATTCTCCTTCCTCAGCTTCCAGTAGCTGGGATTACAGGTGTGTGCCACCATGCCCGGCTAATTTTTGTATTTTTAGTAGAGATGGGGTTTCACCATGTTGGCCAGGCTGGTCTTAAACTCCTAACCTCAGATGATCCACCTGTCTTGGCCTCCAAAGTGCTGGGATTACAGGCATGAGCCACCATGCCCGGCCTGTTATTATTTTTCTTTTATTGATTTCCTGTATTATCAGCCTGATTTTTATCTTTCAGGTTTTTTTTTTTACATAGCTTCTTGAGCTAAAAGCCTCTTGTATTTTCAGTCTTTCTGGTTTTCCAGTAAATTAATTTAACACCATAAAATTTCATCCAAATTCTTCTTTGTTTGCATCCCACATATTTATAATGTCATCCATTGCTAATAGCCTGTATTTTTAATTTTATGTTTTCTGTCATTGAATAGTTACTTAGAAGCATGTTTTAAATTTTTCATAGGTATAATACCCTCCTCCCACTATCCTGTTAATTTTTTCACTGATTTGATGATGCTGTGACCAGACATTCTCTGGTCCACATGATTTCTGCTTTTTAGGAATCCTTTTGTTCCTCTGAAATTCTTGCACATGGTTAATCTACTGTTATTTATATGTTGCGTAATCACACTTATTTAATCTCTCAATTTCTGAGAAAAGTGTATACATGTAATTTACTAAAGTTGTGGATTTGTTTCTTTTCTTTTCTTTCTTTCTTTTTTTTTTTTTTTTGAGATGGAGTCTTGCTCTGTTGCCTAGGCTGGAGTGCAGTGGTGTGATCTCTGCACACTGCAACCTCCGCCTCCTGGGTTCAAGCGATTCTCCTGCCTCAGCCTCCCTAGTAGCTGGGATTACAGGCATGTGCCACCACACCTAGTTAAGTTTGTATTTTTAGTAGAGACAGGGTTTTGCCATGTTGGCCAGGCTGGCCAACTCCTGACCTCCAGTTATCTGCCCACCTCGGCCTCCCAAAGTGCTGGGATTACAGGCGTGAGCCACCACGCCCAGTCCCTATTAGTTTCTTTTATTTCTACAAGTTTTCACTTTTTGTGTGTGTCATATATAGATACATATATGTACATATATATTACTCTATGTGCATATATGTGCTATATGCATATACACACATAAATGTATATATTCATATATATCCACATTTTATACATATATGTATATATATGCGTCTGTGTATGTATATGGTATATGGTGTGCATATATGTATATGGTATATATGTATATATGGTGGATATATTTTGCCTGTGTGTCCCCACCTAAATCTCATTTCCAATTGTAATGCCCATGTGTTTGGGAAGGGGCCTGGTGGGTGGTGATTGAATCATGGGGGCAGACTTCCCCTTGCCCTTCTCATGATAGTGAGTGAGTTCTCACAAGATCAGGCTGTTTGAAAATGTGTGGCACTTCCCCCATTGCTCACACTCTCTCCTGCTCCACCATGGTAAGACATGCTTGCTTTCCTTTCACCTTCCACCATGATTGTAAGTTTCCTGAGGCCTCCCCAGCCATGCTGAACTGTGAGTCAATTAAACCTCTTTTCTTCATAAATTACCCACTCTCAGGTAGTTCTTTATAACCCTGTGAAAACAGACTAATACAGATTATGGTACCCAGAGTGGGGTACTGCTATAAAGATACTTGAAATTGTGGAGGTGACTTTGGAACTGGGTATTGGGCAGAGGTTGCAATAATTTGGAGGGCGCAGAAAAAGATAGAAAAGTGTAGGAAAGTTTGATATTTCCTAGAGACTCATTGAATGGTTTTGACCAAAATGCTGATAGTGATATGGATAATGAAGTCCAGGCTGAGGTGGTGTCAGATGGTGATAAGGAACTTATAGGGAACTGGAGATCAGGTCACTTTTGTTATGCTTTAGTAAAGAGACTGGTGGCATTGTGCCTCTGCCATAGAGATCTGTAGAATTCGAACTTGAGAGAGATGATTTAGGGTATCTGGCAGAAGAAAATTCCTAGGCAGCAAAGCATTCAAGAATTAACCTGGCTGCTCCTAACAGCATACAGTCATATAGGTTCACAAAGAGATGGTCTGAAATTGAAACTTTTGTTTAAAAGGGAAGCAAAGCATAAATACATTTGGAAAATTTGCAGCCTGTGCAATGTGGTAGAAAAGAGAAATCCATTTTCTGGGGAGAAATTTGAGTCAGCTGTATAAATTTGCATAAGAGAAGCCAAATGTTAATAGCCAGAACAATGGGGAAAATGTCTCCAGAGCATTTCGGAGAGCTTCATGGCAGTCCCTCCCATCATGGGTCCAGAGGCCTAGAAGGAAAAAATGATTTCATGGCTGGGCCCAGGATCCCAGTGCTCTGTGTAGCCTTGGGGCATGGCACCCTGTGTCCCAGCTGCTCCAGCTCCATCTGTGGCTAAAAGAGGCCAAGGTGGAGCTTGGGCTGTAGCTTCAGAGGGTGCAAGCCCCAAGCCTTGGTGGTTTCTCTTCCCTTCCCTTTCCTTTCCTTCCCTTCCCTTCCCTTCCCTTCCCATCCTTGCTTCCTTCTCTCTTTTTGAGATGGAGCCTTGCTCTGTCATCCAGGCTGAAGTGCAGTGATGTGATCTTGGCTCACTGCAACCTCTGCCTCCTGGGTTCAAGCGATTCACCTGCCTCAGCCTCCCAAGTAGCTGGGATTACATGTGCCTACCACCATGAATGGCTAACTTTTGTATTTTTAGTAGAGACTAGGTTTCACCATCTTGGCCAGGCTGGTCTTGAACTCCTGACCTTGTGATCCACCCACCTTGGCCTCTCAAAGTGCTGGGATTACAGGTGTGAGCCACTGTGCCTGGCCAGCATTGGTGGTTTCTATGTGATGTTGGGCCTGCAGGTGAGCAGAAGGCAAGAATTGAGGCTTGGAAATCTCTGTGTAGATTTCAGAGGATGTATAGAAATGTCTGGATGTCCAGGCAGAAGTCTGCTACAGGGACAGAGCCCTCATGGAGAACCTTGAATGGAAATGTGGGACTGGAACCCCCACACAAAGTCCCCACTGGGGCAATGTCTTGTGGAGCTGTGAGAAGAATGACACTGTCCTCCAGGCCACAGAATAGTAGATCCACCAAACAGCTTGCACCATGTGCCTGGAAAAGCCACAGGCACTAAATGTCAGCCTGTGAAGGCAGCCAAGGGGGCTGTACCCTGCAGAGCCACAGGGGTGGAGCTGCATAGCGTCTTGGGAGTCCACCCCTTGCATAAGCATGCCCTGGGTGTGACACATGGAGTCAAAGGAGATTAATTTGGAGCTTTACGATTTAATGACTATGCTGCTGGATTTCAGACTTGTATGGGGCACATAGCCCCTTTGTTTTGGTCAATTTCTCCCTTTTGGAATAGGTGCATTTAACCAGTGCCTGTACCCAAGTCTATCTTGGAAGTAACTAACTTGCTTTTGACTTACAGGCTCTATAGGCAGAAGGTACTTGCCTTGTCTCAGATGAGACTTTGTACTTGGACTTGTAAATTAACATTGGAATGAGACCTTTTAGAGGACTGATGGGAAGTCATAATTCATTTTGAATGTGACAAGGACATGAGATTTGGGAGGGGCAAGGGGCAGAATGACATGGTTTGGCTCTGTGTCACCACCCAAATCTCATCTTGAATTGTAATCTCCATGTGTCAGGGGAGGTGCCTTGTAGGAGGAGATTGGATCATGGGGGTGGATTTCCTCCTTGCTGTTCTCATGATAGTGACTGAGTGCTCACAAGATCTAATCATTTGAAAGTGTGTGGCACGTCCCCCTTTGTTCTCTCTCTCTCTCTCTTGCTCTGCCATGGTAAGATGTGCCTGCTTCCGCTTTGTCTTCTGCCATGATTGCAAGTTTCCTGAGGGCTCCTAGCCATGCTTTCTGTTAAGCCTGTGGAACTGTGAGTCAATTAAACCTCTTTTATTCATAAATTACCAGTCTCAGGTAGTTCTTTATAGCAGTATGAAAATGGACTAATACAATGGTGTATATATGTGTATTATATGCACACATATATTTATAAAATGTAAAAATTTATGTATATGTGTGTGTGTGTATGTGTGTATGCTAGGTGCTTAACTGCTCATTATTGTTTTATCTTTTTGGGAGATTGTAACTTTTTCTCCATAGGCAAATATCCATTAAAAATTATTTAGATTTCATTCTAAATGGTTATTCTGTTTTGGGTTCTGTTGAAGTTAAATAAAACATGTAGTGACAAATCTCTAAATTTAATGTTTTACTTGGGATACAAGAATTGCAACTTGGGGCATACACACAGATGGGTGGTCTTCAGCATGTCTGAAGAATAAAAAGGAGGCTGGAGTTTTTATAAAAAGGAGAAATATTGTGTATTGCTCTTTGAGAAAGCTCATCAGCACTAGCAAAGCTAGGGGCAGCTGGAAAGCTCTGATCGGTGAGTGACAATGGTAGTCATTAGTCTTAGAGTTGTAGCAGGTTGTTTCAGTAGCAGTTAGATAAAACTGGTCTCAGGCTATAGCAGGCAGCTTCAGCAGCCAAGCTTTCAGAAAATTACATTCTTGGAGCAATGTTATGTGCCCTGAGTGCATTTTCCTCTGGCTTGTCGATTTATTTTAGTTGGTTATGACAAGAGTGACCCAATTCATAAGAGCAACTTTCACAATTCCCCCTTTTGATCAAGATCTTTCTCTGAAGCAGCACTGATCAACCATTTTGAAGTTAGGCTTAATGTTCCATCAGTGCCAGGGTGGACCTGTCACAGTTGTCTCTGTCCCATGTCAGCGTTAAGATAGGGGGGTTTATATAAAGGTCCTAGACCACATTTGAGTAACAAAAAGGCCAGAAGGAAAAATCTTCTCAGGACAGGTTTGTTTGGAATCCAGCATCAAGTTCCATATGGTCAGTTCCAAAGGCATCAGCAATCATCCTGAAGCACTGGGCTAATATAATCCTAGTAAGAAAGTTGGCTTTACAAGGATTAGACAGGCTATAAGAACAAAGCTTAAAAACTACACTACAAAAATAATCAGCAACTATATAATAAATCCACTTTGTATAATAGTTCAAAGTCATGAGTCTAATTTTGAAGATAGCCAACTGAAAAGATAAAAAGTCCAGACGTATCTGGTGAGACTTGCTGTAGCTACTGAGTAGCATTTTATGACTGGGCTGAATCAATGCAGAGAATGCCAGTGTTACAGAGAGACCACCAATACAATTAGAACAAAAGTTATGTTAGGGATATTTTCAAAGTTTCCCACTATATGAACTAAAATAATTTTTTTTTGGAGACAGAGTTTTAGTCTTTCTCAGTCACCCAGACGGGTGCAATGGTACAAGCTTGGTTCATTGCAACCTCCATCTCCTGGGTTCAAGCAATTCTTGTGCCTCAGCTTCCCAAGTAGCTGGGATTACAGGTGTGTACCACCACACCCAGCTAATTTTTGTGTTTTAGTAGAGAAGGGGTCTCGAACTCCTGGCCTCCGGTGATCTGCCTGCCTTGGCCTCCTAAACTGCTGGGATTATAGAAATGAGCCACTGCACCCAGCATAATAACTTTTTAGGTCAGATTTTGTCAAGTTACCAGCAGAAGCTACTGATTGTGAAATTTTAATTATACCATTATCCTGTCAAATAAAAAAGATAGTATTAAGGTGGATAAAATTCTCGTTATTATACAGAGTCTTGTTCTGAGGTCTTAGGAAAAACTGTTTACAGTGTGGAAAATGTCAACTTTTCACTCTGATTTGCAGTTTGAACGTCTCTTTTTATATAGCATTGGCAGTTTGGTGAACTTTCTTTGTGGCTCATACATCAAGCATGAGACTTGTCCTTAAAATTCATCTAGTTTTAGCTAATAGGAGATGTTCCCATTTTACTACCTTTATGGAAGAAAGTGAGAACAGAGGAATGTAACAGAATTTTGAAAATGCACAGAGCTGCAATCTAATAACAGTTGTATTATAGCTCTCCTTTAGAGACATGACTTTCCCCCCTTCCCACATTGACCTTATTGGAATCTCAGATTTAAAAACCTCTTGAAATTAGGAAGCCAAACTGAGGCAAAGTTTAGATTTTACTTATTGTCTTAAGGTTCCTGGGCCGGCCAGGGAGTGAGTGATAGTTTTTATTTACCTACTATAAGAATGAGAACCACTGAAGTCAGACAGTGTACGCATATTTTGTTTTTATTTATTTATTTTTTTAGAGACAGAGGCTCACTCTGTCAGCTAGGATGGAGTACAGTGGCACAATTATAGCTCACTGAAGCCTTGAATTCCTGTGATCAAGTGATCCTCCCACCTCAGAATCTGAAGTAGATAAGAGTATAGGTGTGCACCACCATGCCTGACTACTTATTATGATGATCATTTTTTACAGACAGCATCTAGTTATGTTGTGCAGGCTGGTCTTGAACTCCTGGCCTCCTCCCACCTCAGTCTCCCAGAGTGCTGGGATTACAGGTATAAGCCTGTAATGTCATATTACAGGTATATGATAGTTATATGACATCTCAGTTGAAAAAGATGAATATGACATATTACAGGTACATGACATTTCAGTTGAAGCCTTGGCAATATAACAAATATTTTTATTGTTTTCTGCTATAAAGGGAGAGCAGATTTTTCTTGGACTTAGGTAAATAATCATATTGTCATAAAATACCCAGAAATAGTTTTTGAATTCTGGGGAATTAAGTAAGAAGGAAACAAAAACAAATGCTTTTATCTGTGTTTACAAGAGTACACGTGTATTAGTTCATTCTCACACTGCTAATAAAGACATATCTGAGACTGGATAATTCATAAAGGAAAGGGTTATATTGACTCACATTTCCACATGACTGGGGAGGCCTTAGGAAACTTATGATCATGGCAGAAGGGGAAGCAAACATGCTCTTCTTCACGTAATGGCAGGATGGAGAAGTGCAGAGTGAAGGTGGGGGGAAAGCCCCTTATAAAACCATTAGAGCTCATGAGAACTCACTCACTTTCACAAGAATAGCCTGAGGGTAACAGCTCTCATGATTCAATTGCCTCCCACTACACATAGGGATTATGGGAACTACAAGATGAGATTTGGGTTGGGACATAGCCAAACTATATCATTCTGCCTCTCGCTCCTCCCAAATCTCATGTCCTCACATTTCAAAACACAATCATGTCTTCCCAACAGTCCCTCAAAGTATTAGCTCATTCCAGCCTTAACCCAAAAGTCCAAGTCCAAAGTTTCATCTGAGATAAGTCTTGTCCCTTCCGCCTATGAGCTTGTAAAATCAAAAACAGGTTTGTTACTTCCTAGACACAATGCGGGTATAGGCATTAGGTATAGACATCCATTCCAAAGGGAGAAACTGGCCAAAACAAAGGGGCTACAGGCCCCATGCAAGTCTGAAATCCAACAGGGCAGCCATTAAACTTTAAAGTTCCAAAATGATCTCCTTTGATTCCATGTCTCATATCCGAAACCCGCTGATGGAAAAGGTAGGCTCCCATGGCCTTGGGCAGCTCTGCCTCAGTGACTTTATGAGTTACAGCCCCCATCTCAGCTGCTTTCATGAGCTGCTGTTGAGTGTCTTCAGCTTTTCCAAGTGCATTTTGCAAGCTGTTGGTGGGTCTACCATTCTGGGGATTTGGAGGACAGTGACCCTTTTCTCACAGTTCAACTAGGCTTAGGTTTTCTAAGGCCCTTAGAAAACCATCAGATCTTGTGATAACTCATTATCATGAGAACAGCAAAAGGATAACTGGCCCCATGATCCAATTACCTCCCACCAGGTCCCTCTCACAACATGTGGGGATTATGGGAACTACAATTTAAGGTAAGATTTGGGTGGGGACACAGCCAAATCATATAATACTTCACCAAATTGCTATAAATTATAGATAGATTAAGAGAGAAAATTTTCTTAAATTTGTAAAAGACATTTAAGTAGAGAACAATGTTTCAAACAACAGTCTTAAAAGAATTATCTTCATTAGTTTATTCAGTGTCATGTAGTCAACTTTTGTTCTGCTTGATCTCCATTAGTAGTTTCATGAGATCTTCAGTCACCTTATTAGAGTTCTGGAAATCTTTATTTGTCTTAGGTGTGTCAGAAACCTATATTTAACAGTACTTGCCAGAGTCTTTTACGTGAGTCTGATTATAAATGTTTTTTGAGAAAAATTTTATAGAATAACTGTGGATGACAAAACTTGGCATAGCCATGTTTAAAAATCTGATAAACATTTATAATCAATGAGGAAATTTAGTTATTTCTAATATATATAGTATTTTAAGATAACCAGAATTATGACTTATAGCATATTAGATTTCTATGACTACATAATTTTAGAAATATATAAACAGCATACTCATAAATGTAACTAGAAGATCTAGTATAACTTATCATTTGACAATGTTTATCACACAATTTACCAAATAACCCTAATCATTTAATATCTCTACAAGATGAGAAATATATCTTTTGAAGCTTTCCACAGGTCTGACTGGAAAACCTCTGAGTTAATTCAAGGTCCAAAAACTTAATTTAGGATTGGATATTAGGGACATTTGTCAAAGCTGTCAAGAGGTGCAAAACAGGCCATGTGTAGTGGCTTACGCGTGTAATCCCAGCATTTTGGGAGGCCATGGCAGGCAGATTACTTGAGCCTGGGAGTTTGAGAACAGCTTAGGCAACATAATGAAACCTAGTCTCTACAAATAACTAAAACATTAGCCCAGTGTGGTGGTACATGCCTGTGGTCCCAGCTACTAGGGAGGCCAAGGTGGGAGGATCACTTGAGCCTAGGAATTTGAGGCTGCATTGAACCATGATTGTGCCACCACACTCCAACCTGGGCAACAAAGTGAGACCCTGTCTCAAAAAGAAGAAAAAAAGGCTCAGAACACTTGATCAAAACAGAGTCAGAGGTCACTATAAAATAATAGTCATTAAATTAACCAAAGTGACAATTGAAAGACTTCAAAAGCAATATGGAAAGTAACATGAATGTAAAATATGAACCTTTCCAAAGCTCAGTTTTCCTAAGTAATCAAAAACCTACTAAAGGCAACATGGGAAATTATCTGGTAAAGCATAAAATCTTTGTTTCTTAGGTCAGCTACCAAAAAGGCAAAGAACCTTGTGCAGTGTGATGATTTCTCCTTATGGGAAGCTCATTTAGGTAACCTGGAAGTCAAACCTGATAAAAAGAGTATTTGAATTTAATTAGAGGAAAAATGTGTCCAAAATTATGAGTGTACACTGCATCATAAAGGAATGTAAACAAGAAAACTAGTAGCTTGAGCAGAGGAATATATGACTTTTAGCAACAGCATGGGAAATTTCCTGGTTACATGGAACAATTCAGACATATCAAGAAAAGCCAGGAGTACAGAATCAAGTTACGCTAAACAAAACATTGCTCTTCTAAGTCTTCACGATAAACACTTCAGTGTCAGGCCATGGTAGCAGAGTTAGAACCAGAGAGGGAAGAAGTTACAGGAGTTGGCAAGAGAGTTGAAGGAAAGAGTTATAATCCTAGGACTTTTCAAGGGGAGAGTAAGTGGGAGGCAGTGATGTATGACTACAAATTATGTGCAGCAAATGCAGCAAAAGTTAGACTTCTGAGACACAAATTTGAAAATTTTCAAAAACAAAACTCTAGCTCAAGAAAAATTAAGTTAAATGAAGAAGATAGCATTTTAAATCTGAAACTAGGGAAATTGATCTCAAAAAGCAGATGGCTGTTAAACAGATTTTTAAAATTAAAAATCAAAACCTCTTGCAATTTAATTAAGAGTAGATTAATACTTTAAGAAAACTTCTATTTTAAATAGTGAGGTCTAGACTCTGGTCCTGTATCACTGTACCACTGACACCAATGTTTAATTTTTAGAAAAATACGTAATTTATTTCCAATCCCAGAAAACCTAATTACACACATAACATACTTCATTAGGCCCATCTTTTGTAAATCTTCTGTGACATGTTTAGATCTTTTATCATTTTCTTACAACTTCTAGTCTTAGTCCTATAATTTTATTTTTAAACAATAAATTATTTTGTCATAGAACAAAAATTTACCACATAAAATTCTTTCTTGTGCAAAATTATTTTTTCTTAAATTCATGTTTTAATTAATAGATCTAAATATATTTACTTTTTATAAAATTTAAGAAGCCAAAAATGACCTTATGTTTATTTAGCAATTTGTTTCAGTTTTTAAAAATCCTATTTAGATACAATCCAGATATTTAATGAGTTTTATTTCATTTTACATGATATAATTTTTAAATTTACATGAAAAGTTTACTTATAAACATTTATTTTTATTTATGATTATCTAATTTATTTATTTTTTTAACAATTACACATAGATTACCTGTTAATGTCAGGTGTTTACCTAGATAAAAACCTTAAGATTAAAAACAAGGGTATCCTATTGAAAACTCAGAAGATGCAGCCATTTTAATCATATCAATGATATTAAATTAATCTTGCTTATTAAATAATTATATAAACAAAGACAATTTATTTTAGATTGAGTTTATATCTTTATGTCCTTAAAACATCTAGTGGAGGCAAATGTAAAACTGTCTGATCAGTAAACCCAAGCAAAAAAAATGTATGTTGACAGTTTTGAAGACATTTCTAATTTTATTTTACTAACAATTTAAAAATCAATGAATCTATCAAATATTTACTTAAGTCACATGAATAAAAAAAGGAAACCATTTGGCTTAATTACTATGTGTTTTATATGAGTGCTCATTTACTCAAACTAATCAGAATAAAATTTCTTGAGACATTTCTGACAATACCAGATTTTTATTAATTATAAAGACAAGGTCTCTCTCGCTGGCTCAGGCTTGAGTACAGTGACATGATCATAGCTCACTGCAACCTTGAACTCCTGTGCTCAAGTGATCCTCCTGCCTCAGCCTCCCAGGTTGCTGGAACTACAGGCAAACATCGTCATGCCCAGGTATTTAAAAACAATTTTTGTAGAAATCTTGTCCAGGCTGCTCTTGAACTCCTGGGCTCAAGCAATCTTCGCACCGTGGCCTCCCAAAGTGTTGGGATTACACGCATGAGCTACTGCATCTGATCCATATTTTATTACATAAGACACAACATGCAATATAATGTGTACATATATGCAATATAATGCCTACATATATGAATAAACACATCTAAACACACATAAAGATTTTATAGTTTTTGTTTTAGAATTTTAATCATGAGATAGTAAAACATATAAACTCACCAGTTTACAAAAGATATACCCAAATTATTTTTTCTAACAAAATGTGATAAGGCTAAATGTTAAGATTTTTATTTTTATTTTTTATTTTCTTTGTAGAGATGGGGACTTGCTATATTGCCCAGGCTGGTCTGAAATTCCTCGTCTCAAGTGATTCTCATTTTAAGATTTTTTAAAATAGGCAATCTTATAAAGGCTGTGACCAAATTTAGGGAAAGCGGTTTGAGTCAGTTACCAATATACTGAATTGGAGAAAGAATAGTTAACTGAGGAAATGTGACTGAATTATATAAGGAGGCCTACAAGATAAGATTAATTCTAACAAAGTTTGTACAATGTTTTCTTGGACTAAATTCCCTGTCCTTGAAGATAAGAATGTTGCCAATCATTTTAGTGTAGGGAAGGTGTCTTTTAGATGGGAATTTCATGTTTTGCTATTAAGAAACAGAATGAAGGTCAAAATGATTTTCTTTCACATCTGCAGATTTTTAAGTGTTTTTACTTAAATAGTCAATATGCCAGAATAGCTGAGGAATTTAAAAAAAAAAAAAAAAGAGAGAGAGAGTTTGACTTAGAGAAGGTAAATTCTCTAAGAGGAGGAATTGTAAGAAGAGGAAAAGACAGCTCTGGGAAGAGTCTCAGCTGGCTCCAACATTATTTCCTAACAAGGGAATCTTTGAGTCCTGAATAATTTTTTTTAGCCTCAAGATATCAATAAAATATGCATATTTTATTTGGAGCGTATGATCCTATAGCCACAGGCTTTTAGTTTAAAGAACAACAGACTGTTTGAATGATCCCTACAATATTTGAACATGTTACCAGCTGGAACCTCAGAAAATATCTTGGCATGCTTTTGCACTTTGAGAGCTCATTTCATGGGTTCTCTAGTTTAATGCCAAATACACAAAGCCAATTGAATTCAATCACTGAATATGCGGAGGCCAAAAAAATGCAAGTGCCAATGGAAAATAAAGTATGGACTTCCCGGGAAGGACGCTAGGCCTTCTCCAAATGAGGGAGAAAACCCCCCCCCCATCCAAACCTTGGAGCTGAGATCAATAGGAGAAAAATAACTTTCCCCAACAGGAGATCTTTCGAAACGGGAGTGGGAGAAACGCTACCCAAGCAAATCACAAATAAAACGGAACTCAAACAAAATCAAGGGGGAAAAGAGGCCACCTGCAGATGCAGCAGGGTTCAAAAGGCGCCGCTGCGGGTACCCCACACGGCAGTTCCAAGAGCCAGTCATTCTCCCTGGGGTAACTCAGCTTTCGATTTTACTAATGACACAACGTATGACAAAGTCAAATAAATATGTAGAGAAAAATCTCTAAATCTAACATTTAATTTGGGATACGAGAATTGCAATTTGGGGCATACACACAGACCAGGTGGTCTTTGGTATGTCCAAGGTTGGAGATTTTATGAAAAGGAGACGTGCTATCTATTACTCCTTGATCATTGGCACTAGCTAAGTTTTGGGGGGCTGGCGAGTGCTGAGTGTTGAGTGACAGAAGTGGGTAAAACTAGTCTTCCGGGGGCAGCATGTTGTTTCAGAGGGTATTAGGTAAAACTGGTTTCAGATCACAGCAGGAAATTCAGCAGCCGGGCATGCGAAGAGTTATATTCTTGGAGCAACGTTATGTGTCCTTAGAGCGTCCCCCCGGGCTTTGACTCTGGGTTAGTTGGGCATAACAGGAGTGACCCAATTCATACGATCGGCTTTCCCAGTTCCATCTATTAATTCCGAATGGGTGCTTGCTGGATGGTTCGATTGCTCGCATGTCTGAAATTATTCTCCTCCATTAAAAAAAAATTTATTCCTTCTGGAATTCCTATTCCCATTTTCTTATTTAATTCCTATTTTCCTTTCAGGCCTTGCTATGTTACCCTGTTATTTACTGTTCCGTATACATTTTATGTTTTTTCTTCTTCCAGGTTGTTCCCGTAATTCTTTAGGGCTCTATTAAGGCTTCAAGTGGATTTTCTTTTTCTTTGAGACAGTCTCGGTCTTGTCGCCCAGGCTGGAGTGCAATGGCGCGATCTTGGCTCACTGCAATTCTGCCTTCTGGGTTCCAGCAGTTCTCCTGCCTCAGCCTCCTGAGTAGCTAGGATTACAGGCACGCGCCACCTCGCCCAGCTAATTTTTTGTACTTTTAGTCGAGACTGAGTTTCTCCATGTTGGTCAGGCTGGTTCTGACCTCAGGTGATCCACCGTCCTCGGCCTCCCAAAGTGCTGGGATTACAGGTGTGAGACACCGCGCCCGGACAATAGATGTTTTATATTTCACCCAGCTTGGGAGTTGGAGACTAGATTAAGTCTCCTAATCCACTAATCCACTGTTATCAGAAGCTAATAATAACAACAACAATAATAATTCTTTTCTGTTTAACTTATCTTTTTTTTTTTTTTTTTTTGAGACGGAGTTTCGCTCTTGTTACCCAGGCTGGAGTGCAATGGCGCGATCTCGGCTCACCGCAACCTCCGCCTCCTGGGTTCAAGCCATTCTCCTGCCTCAGCCTCCCGAGTAGCTGGGACTACAGGCACGCGCCACCATGACCAGCTAATTTTTGTATTTTTAGTAGAGACGGGGTTTCACCATGTTGACCAGGATGGTCTCGATCTCTTGACCTCGTGATCCACCCGCCTCGGCCTCCCAAAGTGTTGGGATTACAGGCGTGAGCCACCGCGCCCAGCCTTAACTTATCTTTTATATCTTCTCTTATTTCTGCTCTATATTCTGGAAGATTTCTCCAATTATATTTCCCATATCCCCTACTTATTCTTTACCATTACCTACTGTAATATTGTAACTTAAAATTTTAAAAAAATAATAATAAATAGAGACAGGGTCTCACTCTTTTGCCCAGGCTGAGGTGCAGTGGTGTGATCAAAGCTCACTGCAACCTTGAACTCCTGCTTAAGCAATCCTTCCACCTCAGTCTCTCAAGCAGCTGGGACTACAGGTACACACCCTCATGCTCGGCCAAATTTTTATTTTTAAATTTTTTGTAGAGACAGGGTTTCGCTATGTTGCCCAGGCTGATCTAAAACGCTTGGCCTCAAGTGATCTTTCCACCTTGACCTCCCAAAATATTACAGCCATGGGCCCCTGCACCTGGCCACCTTTTACTTTTTTTTTTTTTTTTTTTTTTTTTTTTTAATGGAGTCTTGCTCTGTTACCCAGGCTAGAGGGCAATGGCTGCTCTCGGCTCACTGCAACCTTTGTCCCCTGGGTTCAAGCGATTTTCCTCCCTCAGCCTCCCGAGTAGCTGGGACTAGAGGCGTGAGCCACCATGCCCACTAATTTTTGTATTTTTAGTAGACAGAGTTTCGCCATGTTGATCAGGCTGGTCTTGAACCCCTGGCCTCAAGTGATCCGCCAGCCTCAGCCTCCCAAAGTGCTGGGATTACAGGCATGAGCCACCATGCCTAGCAGCTTTTACATTTCTAGTGATGTAAGTGTAATGGAGGATTTATTATTATGTATTACATTACAAATGTAGTGAGAGATTTATTCGAGGAGTTTTGGGGAGAACTCTGGTGTATTTCTCATCTTGCTTTGACTATGTTCCTTTGTAGGTGTTTGACGTTAACATGCTTTATTTATTCTCTGTTAAGATCCTGCACCCACACTATGAGTCTCTGCACACAGGTGGCTCACTTTTTTCTGTGAGTTAATTGAAGCATATTAGAGGTAGAGGAAGTAGTGTGTTAAACAGCATATGTCTTCCTCCTAACTCAGATGTGTAAGTTTACACATTTAACGTGGTCAAGTTTATTTATAGTTTGTTCTCTTTTGTCTTACCTGCAAAATATTTTTTCCCAGGTTCAAAAAAAAATCTTGATATTTAGATATTTTATTGTCTTTTCTTTCTTTCTTTCCTTCCTTCATTTCTTTCTTTCCTTTCTTTTTCTCTTTTATTTTCTTTCTTTCAGGGCTTCCTATGTTGCCCAGTTATTTACTGTTTCATATACATTTTTGAATCTCTGATCATAGTCCATGAAAAACCCTGTTGAGATTTTAACTACAATCGCATTCAACATATACACACATTGAGCGAACATTCTTAACATATAATGTTGGTTAATTTACTTTGGCCTTCTATTAATTTTCTAGTTCCCCACCCCCCGCCAAAAGAGTAGTACGTATTTTGTTGGCTTTATTCCTAGAGTCTTATGTTTTGTCTTTTCAAAATTAATAAATTTGGCCAGGAGTGGTGACTCATGCCTATAATCCCAGCTCTTTGAGAGGCCAAGACAGGTGGATTGCTTGAGCTCAGGAGTTCAAGACCAGCCTGGGCAACATGGCACAACCCCATCTACACACACACACACACACACACGCATGGGCACACAATACAAAAATTAGCCAGGTATGGTGGCACACACCTGTAGTCGGAGCTACTTGTGAGGCTGAGGTGAGAGGATGGCTTGAGCCCAGGAGGCAGAGGTTGCGGTGAGCTGTGATGGTGCCACTGCACTCTAGCCTAGGTGAGAGTGAGGCTCTGTCTACAACAACAACATCAATAACAACAACAAAATTAATAAAGTTTATTTTGAGGAACATTTTTTGATTTACAGAAAAAATAAGCAAGTAGTATAGAGTTTCCATGTATGCCCCTAGACATAATTTTCCCTATTATTAACATATTATACTAATATGGGACATTGGTTAAAATTAATAAACCAATATTGATACATTATCATCAGCTAAAATCCATAGTTTATTCCGATTTCCACAGTTTTTACCTAATGCATTTTTTGTGTTTCAGGGTTCCATCAGGATTCATTTTGTCCTCATGTCTCCTTAGGATCTTTTTGGCTGTGATAGTTTCTCCAATTTTTGTTTTTGATGACCTGGAGCGTTTTGAGGAGTACTATGAGGTATTTTGTAGGATGCCCTCTATTGAAACTTTTTTTAATATTTTACTCATGATTAGCAGGGAATTATGGATTTGGGGGAGAGATATCACAGGGGTACAGTGTCATTTTTATCACATCATATCAAGGAGACACTATCAGTGTGATATATCACTGTTGATGTTGACCTTGGCCACCTGGCTAAGATAGTGTATGTCAGTTTTCTCCACTGTAAAGTTACTGTTTCTCAACTTCTACACTGTATTCTTTAAGGGAAATCCCTATGTACACCTAACACTTAAGGAGTGAGAAGTTATCATCCCCTTCTTGAGGGCAGAGTGTCCACATAAATTATTTGAAATTCTGCATGGGACATTTGTTTCTTCTCTACCATTTATTTATTCAATCATTTGTTTTCATCAGAATGGACTCATGAACACTTATTTTAGATTTTATTGCAGTACTACTTTTTAAATTATGTTGCTCAAATTGTCTCAGCTTTGGGTATTGAGATGTTTTAAAATTATCTCCTGTGCCCTTCTGACATACTCCAAACAATGCATGTGTATTTTCAGTACTTCTTTGCTTTCTGGCACTAAAAGATGTGCCAGGCTCATCCCCTATATTTTCTGCCCTAATCCTAGAATCAGCTTTCTTCAAGAAGTTCTGGTTCCTTGTATTGGAGAGTGGTGTTAGAAACCAAGATCTGGGTGCGAGGTATGCTCATGGCTAGTAAGAAGTCATTTCTTTTAGGGCCTGTCTGCTGACAGAGCAAAGATAGATGTGTTTGTATACTAACCCATCTATCCATGTATATAAGATCTTATGTTTTCTCTTAGTACTATAAATAGTATTTTTTAAATAAAAACTTTAAAGTCAAACAAATATACAGAAAACTACCTGATACAAAAATGTATAGCTCAATGAAACATTTCAAAGCAATTCCCTATGCACCACTATCAGGTCCAGAGATAAAGTATTAATAGACCCACTGATAGCATGAATAACCTATTTTATCTGGTATTAACATAGATCATAGAAATGTATTTGTTATTTTTATTTTCTTAGTCATTATTTTATATGCTCTTTTCCCTCTATATTTTTTCCTGCATTTCCAAACTTCCATTTGGATAATATTTTCTTTTATTGCAGGACTGCTGGTGATAAATTATGTTAAGTCTTGTTTGTCTGGAAATGTCTTATCTAACTTTCATTTTTATGGTTATTTTTGCTGGGTAGAAAAAATTCTGAATTGAAAATTATTTCACTGTTTTGAAGATATCATTTCACTGTTTTCTGGATGCCACTGTTTCTTTTGAGAAGTTAGCTATTAATCTAATTGTTTTTTCTTCAAAAGTAATTGTCTTTCTTCCTCTAGATTTTGAAGATTTTTCTTTTTTTGTGTTTGTTTTCAGGACTTTCCCTATAATGTGCATAAGTGTTATTTTGCTTTTATTTATCTCCTTCTATTTCTGCTGTGCCTGTTCTACCTATGATAAATTTTCTTACTGCATTTATATCTTTATGACATAAGGACATTTCATCCTAGATATTTTCATTCTAAACCTTTTATTATTTTTTATTATTTATATATTTAGACATTTCATAAATATTAGACGCTTTCTTCTGATTTGTCTTCCAGGTCAGTAATTCTCCCTTTGATTGTGTCTAATTTTCTGTTAAACCACAGTTCCTGAGTCCTTAATTTTGACTGAATTTGTCTATTTCAGATATCCATTGATTTGTTTGTAATTTTTAGTTCTCTGTGAAGGTTTGTAATCTTATTTTTCATTTCCTTGAACATATTAAGCCTAGTCATTTTAAAGCTTGAGTCTTACAATAATATTGTTTGGAGCCACTGCAGGTTTTTTTCTATTGTCTGTTGTCTCTTCTTGATTTTTGGTGTTAATGTCTTGTTTCTTCAGATGTTTGGTTATTTTCACTTCACATTGAACATTGTGTCTTAAAATCTGTAGACTTTATTTGAGGCCTATGATGATGTTTTATTATTTGGGAAATATTTTGTTTTTGGAAGATGACATGGAACACTTAGCAATCTCAACTTCCATCAATACATGTATACTAGCTTCTTAGCCTCACAGTCACTTATTCTGGAATATGCTAATGCTCTAGGAAAAGTAGCCCCAAATACTATGCTTACCTCTCTAGGTTATTTTCTTCTTCCAGCTTGATCCCATAACTCTTTAGGCCTCTCTCATGCCTTCGAGTGGATGTTGTTTTATTTTTCATCCAGCTTCGGAGTTGCAGACTTGGTCTGCATTACCTAATCCACTATTATCAGAAGCCAATAATTTCTTTTTTTAAAAAACATTTCTTTCTTGCTAGTATACAGGAATGCAATTGATTTTTGTATATTAACATATAACCCATTAACTGTTCTCAAAATGTTTGTTAGCTTAATAATTTCTCTAGATTTGCTGGAATTAACCAGGTAGACAATTATATTAGTTATAAAAAGACAGCAGTTTTGTTTATTCCTTTCCAATTCTACTGTCTTTTATTTCTTAATATTGTCTTTTATTATTATTATTTTTTTTTGACAGAGTCTCACTCTGTTGCCCAGGCTGGAGTGCAGTGGCATGACCACAACTCACTGCAACCTCAACCTCCTGGGCTCAGGCAATCTTCCCACCTCATCCTCTCTAGTAGCTAGAACCACAGACATGCACTACCAGACCTGACTAATTTTTAAATTTTTTTAGAGACAGGGTCTTACTATGTTGCCAAGGCTGGTCTCAAACTCCTGGGGTCAAGTGATCTTCCCACCTTAGCCTCCCAAATTGGTTGGATTACAGGCATGAGGCACCGAGCCTGGCCAGGCTATGAATCCTTAGATGAGCATTAATAAAAGGAAGGAGAATGGGTAGCCACATTGTATTCCTACTTCTTGGCGGTTCTGCTCACGATAGTCCTCTCTGTAATAGTTTGCACCCCACATGTTGTGTATATTTTTCATTATTGTTCATGTTTAAATATTTTCTAATTTAGAGAAGGAAATAATGTTACAAAAGCCTGGTACAAACTGGAACTGTGGGATAGTATTGTAGTCTGTTGGGCTGCTATAACAAAAGATGGGGCCATTTATAAACAATAGAAATGTGTTGCTCACAGTTCTGCTGGCTATGAAGTCAAAATCCAGGCGCCAGCAGATTTAGTGTCCAGTGAGGGCATTTTCCTCAAAGATGGTGCCTTCTGTGTATCCTCGAATGGTGGAAGAAACAAACAAGCTTCCCCAGGATCTTTGTAAGGATACTAATTCCACCCATGAGGGCAGAGCCTCCATGATCTAAATCCTCCCAAAGGCCTCACCTCTCAATACCATCACCGCAGGGGTTAGGTTTTAATATCTTTATCTGCAGTCCAATGCTCTACCTCTGAGCTATATCCCCTCCTAGATTTTAATACCTGAATGTTGCAGGGCCACACAACATTCAGTCTATAGCAGAAGTTAATAGTTTTTAAAAAGTTTTTATTTATTTTTTATTGTTTTTGAGACAGGGTCTTACTCTCCTACCCAGGATGGAGTGCAGCGGCACAACCTTGCATGGCTCACTTGAGTCTTGACCTCCTAGGATCAAGTGATCCTCCCACATCAGGCCCCCAAGTAGGTGGGACTACAGGCATGCACTACCATGCTGAGCTAGTTTTAAAGTTTTTTGTAGAGACTGTATCTTGCTGTGTTGTCCAGGCTGATCTTGAATTCCTGGGCTCAAGTGATCCTCTTTCCTTGGCTTCCCAAAATGCTGGGATTACATGCATGAGCCATTGCATCTGTCCAGGAGCCATATTTATAGAAAGACGTTGCATTGCCAGAATTGTGTTGCTGAAGCAGGAAGGAAATGGAGGATGTATTCTGACCTTTCTATTTCTCCATTCTCTGACCATCTACTAGTGACTCCCCTTGGTTGATTTCAATATGGAAGCCGAGCTTAATGAAGTCTGGGAGATGCTGTCTGTGGAGTTAGCACCCCCAGGACACAAGGCATGGAAGGAAGGGCAGACAACAAATCTGAGACTGAAGAACAGAGAAGAACAAGCAAGTGTACAACTTACGCATATAGCCATTGGATTACATTTGTTATTTAAGCTGTTCAATTATTTTATATCATTACTAATTTTTGAGGGAGCTTATCAGTTACTAAGAGATGTAAAAATTCCTCACTATGTTTGTGGATTTGTTTATTTCTATTTTGTTTTTAATTTATGCTTTTTGCATTTGAGACTGTTACTGGATGTATACACGTATAGAGTTGTTATATTTTCCACTTCCAATGGAAACTTTTATCATTAGGTGTCAACTCTATTCATATCTGTACTTTTATTGTCTTGAAATCTATTTTCTCTAATATTAAGTAGCTGACTTTATTTCAGTTTCTGTTTTTCTATTATATGATTTACCATCCTATGCTTATTAATATTTCTCTATTTGTTTTAGTTTTTGAGATTTATTTATTTTTTGAGATAGGGTCTTGCTTTATCTCTCAGGCTGGAGTGCAGTGGCACAATCATGGCTCACTGCAGCCTTGACCTCTGGAGCTCTCAGGTGATCCTCTCACCTCAGCTTCCTGAGTAGCTGAGACTGTAGGCATGCACCATCATGCCTGGTTAATTTTATAAATATGTTTTTTGTTGAGATAGGCTATGTTGCCCAGGCTGGTATCAAACTCCTGGGCTCAAGTGATCCTCCCACCTTGGCCTCCCAAAGTGCTGAGATTAAAGGTGTGAGCCACGACCCCCAGCCTTTTCTTGGTTTAGATATGTCTCTGCTTAACAGCATATAGCTATATGTTATTTATTTTTTTTAAATCCAGTCTATCATTTTCTTTTAACTTGAGAATTTACTCCATTTATATTTGTTGTGATTTCTGATTTGTGTTTATGTATGCCATCTGCTTATGTACTATTTATCCTGCCCTTCCTGTTTTTTTCTTTCTTACTCTATCATTTAAACGTCCAGTCAGAAAATCAGAGAATACCATACATATTTCACATAAAGGGAAATTGTTATAAAAATATTAGAAGTACTGGAGGAGCAGAAAGGCGAGTATGAGGTTACCCAAAAATTAGTAACTAAAAATGATAATTATTACTCCTAGGGCTAAAGAGGCCAAAGAGAAAATGAAGTTGAAACCATGCTGTCTGCTACCTTTGACAGTTGCCACTCTTTTTTTTTTTAAGAGGGAGTCTTGCTCTGTTGCCCAGGCTGGAGTGCAGTGGCACGATATTGGCTCACTGCAAACTCCTCCTCCTGGGTTCACATGATTCTGCTGCTTCAGCCTCCCACCTCAGCCTCCAAAGTAGCTGTGACTACAGGCGTGCACCACCATACATGGCTAATTTTTGTGTTTTTAGTAGAGTAGGGGTTTCACCATATTGACCAGGCTGGTCTCAAACACCTGCCCTCAAGTGATCCACCTACCTTGGCCTCCCAAAGTGCTGGAATTACAGTTGTGAGCCACCAGCTGACAGCTGCCACTCTTGTTGCCACCAGATGCTAGAGGGAAAGTGGATTCTCCTTCCTACTCTCCAGTCCCCACAAGGGCTTTCCACTGGCATGATTCAACAGAAAGCCAGATAGCAAGGGGCCTGGCTTCCCACATCTATACTCAGGAGTAGAGAAGAAAAAGTCTTGTTAAATAAATATTATCCATCGCTCCTACTATCTTTCAAAAAATTAAAGTATTTTATCATTCAATTTTTATTATTTAGAAGTTATACATACTCTTTGTTTTTCTGATAGTTACTGTAGCCATTGAACTTGCAAGACCTGAAGTTAATTAAATCCCTACCCTCCCCCAGTAATATAAAGAGCAATTTATGTGCATTGTTATCCAGCATTTTGATATTTTTTTATAGACATTTTTTATAGTCATTGTTTTTTTGACTTTTATTCAAACTTAATATAATAATATCTTTGCTTACCATGCCTTCTTGCATCTCAGAAGTGCTTTTATTTTTGCCTTAAGTACTGACTTTAGGGTTTTCTTTAATGAAAATCTATCAGTTTACCCTTTAAGATTCAGTCTAAATATATATATATATATATATATATATATATATATATATATAACTTTCATTTTTATAAGGCTGTTGCTTGGGGCAAAGATTTCCAGAGGGACATATTTTATTTCTTTCAACACTTTGAGAGACTCTTCCACTGACTTTTGACTTCTATTGCCACCGTACAGAAGTCAACAGTTCAGTCAATTGCCCTTCCTTTATACTGATCTATTTTTTCTTTCTGCCAGCTTTTGAGAACTGTTTGCCTTTTGAATTCTGTAATTTTACTTTGATTGATCTATTTTGTCTTTAAATGTTTCTAAGGATCCACTGAGCTTTATTGATCTGAAGACTGGAAGCTGTCGACGGTATTAGAAAACACTCATCCACTCGCCTTGGCCTCCCAAAGTGCTGGAATTACAGGCGTGAGTCACCGTGCTGGCCGATTTTAAATTTCCAATTATTTTTTTTATTTCTAAAGCTTACTTGGTTATTTTTAAGATTTCCTACTTCTTGATCATTTTGTTGAGTTTCTAATATTTTAAAATCCTATTAAACATAGTTATTCTATAATCCTTGCTAGTTCTAATTTCTGAAGTCTGAGGATTTTACATTGCTGTCTATCTGGTTCTCAGTTGTAGTACCTTGTTCCCGTGTATGCTTTGCAATTTTAAAATGTATTTACTTATTTCTTTTTATTGTGAGAAGCTAATATCTTTGGAATTTCGCCTGTAGGGATTCTTAATGTCCCAGGTGAAGGTGAATTTCTTCACTGGGGATTTGCTTTTATTCTACCAACTGCTTAAGGTCACTAATAACCTGGAAACCAAGTTAAAATCTCAGCTTGGAGTTTTTCAATAAGCGGTATAAATGCAGACCGTAAACACACACAAAAACTGGCCATGTCTTAAAATTTCCCACATCACATGGTACGATGTGATGTGGTTGAGAGAGACAAAGTTTCCTTATTGTTCTTTTCTGCATGGCAAATTTATTTCTCATTTTTCTTAGATTGAAGTAAAGTTCTAGGTTTATGAGCATGGGCTACCATAGACTTTCCGACTGGGGCAGGATCTGGGCCAGAATCCTGCAAGTGATATTCCTCAGCCTTTGTGAGCCATGAGAAAGGGTGGGGCTCCACCTCTTCTCCATTCCCTTTGGCACCTGGGGCCCCACATAGCCCCCCGAGAAAGAGCCCAGGAGCTCCAGCTTTGGCCTAAGATGAAAGATACTTTTGGTACTAACAAGGGTTTCTGTTTCCATTAAAATTTCAGTCTCTATGGATTTTTTTTAAACCTCCTGCTATCTCAGCAATGCATTAAAAAACATATTTTAGCATATTAAGCACTTCAGTCTGAGGGTTGTTCAGGATATCCAGAATATCTAGCCTGCTATATTGCTGGATATTGAAGTCTTTTATCAACTTCCTCGTGTCCATTAAACATTGAGTTCCTAGAGACCAGGGACTGTGATTGATTCATCTTTTTACCCTAGGACCTGACACACATTACTGTATACATAGGAATTATTATTTGAATAAATGCCAAAACCAGTAATTTCAAGTTGAAAAAATCGGTTTGAGATTCTTTGTTGCTGTTGTTGTTTTCCTAAGACAGGGTTTCGCTCTTGTTGCCCAGGCTGGAGTGCAGTGTTGTGATCTCCGCTCACTGCAATCTCTGCTTCCCAGGTTCAAGCGATTCTCTTGCTTCAGCCTCCTGAGTAGCTAGAATTACAGCTGTGTGCCACCATGTCCAGCTAATTTTTGCATTTTTAGTAGAGATGAGGTTTCGCCATGTTGGTCAGGCTGGTCTCAAACTCCTGACCTCAATGCTGGCATTACAGGCATGAGCCACCATGCTCAGCCATTGGTTTGAAATTCTAAACACAGTAAAAGCAATTTCCTTTCTGAAAACTCTCAAGGCTTTAACACCATAATGTAGATTAGAAAATTCCTTGGGAAGTTGGTTATCCTCATGAACTATGTTTTAGTTAAATTAACAGGGAAGATGCCCAATTTGTACTTTAATTTTAATATATGGATTCACTCCAGTAGGACAGCAGAAAAGTTTATGTTGTAGCTAAATTGCCCAACTACATGAATCAGATAGCAAAGGTTAGGAAAGTGTTCTTCACACACGCACACGCGCACGCACACACACACATGCGCACACATGTGTGCACACACGTGTGCACACACACGCACACACACACACACATACGTATATATATTTTACTTCTTCTACTTTCGGTGATACTTTACATTTCATCTTTGGTATTGACATTTGCCATGATCACTGGGTTATCCCATTGGTCCATTCCTTCATAACTCAGTGTTCATTTCTTCAATCAACTTTTATGGAGTGTGCATCACATGCACTGTGCTAAACACTGGGCCTACAAAGGTCATGCATATTCACTGCCCTCAGTGTTCTCCCAGTCAGAGACTCACATTAATAATCGCAATATCATTAAAAAACAACAGTAAAAGTACATATTGGGCACAGCAGTGGCACAAACGAGAGAGCGGGCTACTGTATTTAGGAGCAGCTGGGAAGGTTTCCCTGGAGAAGAGAGTCCTTTGTTGAAGGTGGAATGATGAGTGGTGTCTATCAGCCAAGTGATGTGAAACCAGGCAGGCAGAAAGCAGTGTCTGGCCTGGTCTCCCCATTAGGGGTCCCAGGTTGCCTTTCTGTGATGGACAAGGCTGCTCAGTGCTCATGCGTGACCAGATGTTATTTTTTTAAATTTATTTGAGATGGCAGTCTCACTGTGTCACCGAGGCTGGAGTGTAGTGGTGTCATCTCGGCTAACTGCACCCTCCGCCTCTTGGGCTCAAGCGATCCTCCCATCTCAGCCTCCCAAGTAGCTGGGACCACAGGTACGTGCCACCACGCTCAGGTAATCTTTGTATTTTTATATAAAGAGCTGGGGTTTTACCATGTTGCCCAGGCTAGTCTTAAACTCCTGAGCTTAAGTGATCAGCCTGCCTTGGCCTCCCAAATTGCTGGGATTACTGGCATGAGCCATCGTGCCTGGCCAGTGCTCAGATGTTCTTGACCACTCAAGAACGCCTAATTTTTCTTGACCATTTCCTAGGACTATGTTCACTGGCACTTCCAAGGTGACGGTAGCTTAACAGATGGCCGCCTCCCGTCTTCACTCTCCCTAGACTGCGCGTTTTCACACGCCTCCGGCCTCAGTGTCCTTCCTTCTTCCACTTCTTCTTCCTTCTTCCCTTTCTCTCTTAATATCATATAGAATTTTAATTTATTCATTGCTATAGCGCTCTTCCTATGAGCACTAAGTTGAAATTTAATATTTTAAATAAATGCAAATTCAAATTGCTGTCTCAATTTAGAAACATAAGTGATACAATTTAATACAAACCAAGAGAAAACACAATAAAAATGTCCAGTCTACATGTGTCCAACTATAAACGTTTCTGGTCCCTCAAGACCGTGCTTCCTGTTTTCACTTATCCATCCTCTCTTCAACTCACATTTCTTATATTCTGAATTAAAATTCAGGGTGCACATATTTTTTTCCATTAATTTCTATAGCATTTTAATAGACTCTCCAAAGTTATGCATTGGTGTGCAGGAAGAAATATTAGAACTAATATTTATAATGTATTTTTTAATCTTATCCCTTTAGAAGGGCTATTGTGCATGTTTTATAATATATGTAGCGTATTTCATGGGCATAATTTCTAAGTGAATGTGCTTATGCTAGGGTGCATGCTCAGACATTACTTGCTGTGGGGTGGACTGGTTTGTTTAATCCTTTTCTCAAGCAAAATGCCTCTGGTTTTAGAGACTCTTCTACCAGGCAGCTCCCCTGTTTCCCAATCGTCTCAGCAGCTCTGCCTAACAAGATTTAAAGGGGTGGAAAATCTGAATCATAAACATAGCCTTATCTTGCTAATGGTTTGTTCAGTGGTAAGAGTTTTGCTATCTTTCTGAATTTGTTTTCTAACACTAAGAATTTCTGAGCTGCTTAGTAAGGATGGAGGTTCCTGGGAGGTGATGGGAGAGATACTTTGAGAAAAGCACAAATTGGCAGTTCCTCCGACAAAGCATGTCATCCGAGCATTTACTGATGTGGACTCCGTGTGACCTTGGAACTGAAGGGTCTCTCCTGACTACCAGACCTCAGGGGTGAAGCCTTTTTCTGCTCTGATAATTAGTTCTATCTACTGAAGTGCCCCTTTAAAAACCTCACAAATGCCCACATCATCATTTCATGGGCTTAGAAGTTTTAAAACCCCACCTCTACTTAAAAAAAACAAAAGTTTGAACAATTTTAAAGCTTAGTTTGCTTTTCTTTGCCAATTCAGTGGGAAATGAACATTTTACAAGTTTAATGTCAAGTTGAATTTTTTTATTACATGTACCTGATTCAGAATTCAGAATGAGTTTTGTGGCTCCGTACACATTCCAGCACAGGTGACGGAGGCCACTTCCTCTGAAGAGTCACAGATCTCCTGTGTTTCTTGTGAAGTTCTCTTCATCACATTTTAAGATGGGCTCAACACTGAAACGTCTGCTGAAGCCCTTCGCACTTCTGTTCCGAGGAAAAGACATCTTGGAATCTTGGCCCTTTGCTAATTTATGGTTTGGAATCTGTATCAAATGAAGAAAAGTTAGCTGGGTTCAGGTGCCTTCCTAACACAAGTGTTTCCTAATAAGGTTTTTGGTCTCTCAGATGTAGCTTGAGCGTTTCCAAGGTTTATATTTCACAGGTGAGAAAACGTGGCAAGGATGTGGCAAACTCCGTGGGCCCTGTGACTGCCTGGTTTCTCTGCCCCACGCCCCTTTGCTTCTTGCCTGATCGCCAACCCCTTGCTAACACTGCGGGTACCAGCGCGCCTCCAGGAAGCAGTTCCCAGGCTTTCACTGCCCGTGAGTCTCTCCGCTCTCATTTCACCATTGCTAGATCCTTCAGTGAAGCCAGAGCAGTTTTCCAGCCAACCCATGGGTGTCTATTTATGGCTCCGCCATGAGGCCTGACCTTGGGGTATGAGTGGCTGGTCCCGACAATGGGGTGCAGGAGCCTGGAGACACTGGCCGCCAGTCACTGTGACTAGTCATGCTGTGAGTCTCCATTAGATCCACTCAGAATGGTCTTCTGAGGCAGTCGTCCTTCTGAGAAGAATTGCAGTGTGAAGTCTGAAACCAACTGACGGGATTGGGTCTCTGCCACTGCCCAGAGGGGCTTCTCGCCAAAGACTTCGTGTTTTAACCTGACAATGGGTTGGTTAAATAATGACTAAGAACACCCACCCTGCTTAATCTAATGGGTTATTACAAAAAGTAAATGACAATGATGTGAACAAACATACTTTGTAAGTTATAAAGTTTATAATCTCAAGTTGCTGTTTATTGTACTTAAGTTAGACGCCTTTTCCCAGCTGTTTTTGTTAAATTCTAATCCTTTGCCCAAAATTCAGCATCATGCAAATACATTCATGTAACAAACGTGCACATGTATCTAAAACAAAGTAGATCTAAATCTAAAACAGAGTCTAAAATAAAGTAGATCATAATACTATAATTAACTAATTTGACCGAATTGACATACATAGAAAGCTATACCCAACAACGACAAATTCACATTCTTTTTTTTAAGATAGGGTCTTTCTCCATCACCCAGGCTGGAGTGCAGTGGCACGATCCCAGCTCACTGCAGCCTCGACCTCCTGGGCTCAAATGATCCTCCCACCTCAGCCCCGGGTAGCTGGGACCACAGCCACATGCTGCAATGTTGGGCTAATATTTTCTTTTTTTTTTTTCTTGTAGAGACAAAGGTCTTGCTATGTTTCCTAGGCTGGTCTAGAACTACTGGTTTCAAGCAATCCTTCCACCTTGGCCTGCCAAGGTACTCAGATTACAGGCATGAGTCATCATGCCCGGCTTTGAATTCAAAGTACATATGGAATGTTTATGCAGATTGATTGTGTGCTGGATCACAATGCAAGCACAAACAAATTCTAAAACATTGAGATCATTAAAAAAAATTCGAATGCTCAGTTGCTTGGGTGGCACGCAACCTTAGGCGGTTTCGTGAAGCTGACCGACCTCAGAGCTCTCACTCCCTCGCTGCCTCCTAGTTCTCCCAGGGAACGTCCTCAGCAGGGAATTCCAAGTTTCTGCGTCACTGTGTTGTCGTTCACCCAAACCTGCCCTCTCTGGGCAGCAAGGTCCACTCCAGAGACCCTCTTCCTCCTCCCAACTAGCACCTCCCCATCCCGAGAAACTTGTCCCTCTCAATATCTTTCCCTTCTAGTCTTATTTTCAGATCTTTCACCCAAAGCATAACTTAAATGCAATAGATTCCTATATCAGGAGAGAGAGAGGAGTGTGGGGGAGAGGGCGTGACCTTTCATTGGCCTTTCAGTGGCTCTACATCAGCTTCTTTAGACCTTGGGCTCCAAGAAGCCTCTCTGGATCACCAGGACCCACTGTTAGCCAAATCTTTTGCTAGAATCCTATTTTAACAAGCTTAGAGAAGCTTCCAGGTTCCGCTTTCTGCTCTGATGGGGAAGGGTGGGCTGTAAATGGATGTACTCAGTGGAGAGGATGATTTGCTATTGTGTTTCACACCCTTCGGCTGTACTCCCTATTTGTCCCTAGAATATAACTTCCAAAAGATTTTCATAGGAAAATAATCAGAAATGTCTGGAAAGATTTCCATATAAAGTTATACATTGCAATTTTACTTATAATTTATATTACTATTGGTAATTATTTTAAATAAAAATTAGAAACTAAATAATAATAGGAAAGCAATGTAAAATGCCTGCTTAATGGGCTATGGGAATACTGTACATATGAAAATATACACAATTCAGAGGTTTTTAAAGTGGCAAAAGGATATGTAAACATTTTAGTTCCAAGATGGAATTTTTGGTTTGTATATCTCTTTCTTTTCTCCGGAAGACCAATTTAAACGAACGAAGAAAAATCTGTAGCCTTCGTATGTGAAAGTGCCCCGACCATGAAGAGTGCTGGCTGTGTGAGATGAGCCATCAGGCGGACGTTCAGGGAACAAGCAAGCCGAGGCCGCAGCCGTGCCAGGAATTAATCCAGCAGAGAATCTGTACGAGCTCAAATTCGTATTTTCAAGGACACAGAAAAGTATTGTTTAAGTGCTGTTTATTTATTTATTTTTGAAACAGAGTCTGGCTCTGTTGTGAAGGCTGGAGTGCAGTGGCGCAGTCTTGGCTCACTGCAACCTCTGACTCCCAGGCTCAAGCGATCCTCCAACCTCAGCCTCCCGGGTAGCTGGGATTATAGGCACACACCACCACGCCCGGCTAATTTTTGTGCTTTTGGTAGAGACGAGGTTTTGTCATGGCACACAGGCTGGTCTTAAACTCCTGGGCTCAAGTGATCCTCCGGCCTCAGCCTCCCAAAGTGCTGGAATCACAGGTGTGAACCACCGTGCCCAGGCTTTTTATGCTAAATTTAACAAGAGAGGGTAGTTATTTAAAAAATCACCATCACAGTCTCAAATGAAATATGACCCAGCAATCTTTCTAGGAATTTATCATATAGATATACACATTCATTATTTGCAATAGCAAAATATTTAATGCAATATAAATATCCATACATTGAAGTAATATGCAGTCATATTAACAAAAAGAATGCAGGGAATCTCTGTTTACTGATATGGAAAGATCTCGAAGATATATTGCAAAATGAAGAAAATCAAGTACAGAACGTTGTGTGTTATTCCAAATGTATAAAAACCAACGTGGTACGTGTGTGTTTGTGTGTCATGGAAGTGCATGTGTGCAGAGAAAAGACTGGAAGCCTGGAGCTGTCAACATGTAAATATTGTATACTCCCGGTTGCAATCCAGCGCCATGCTATTTGTTTTACTGCTCAAAAGGCTCCCGTGTTGACCATCCATTGCTCCTTGGGGCTGGCGCCACTGCTCCTCTCACGTTCTCAGTCTCTGGTGTCCTGAGCGCGGGAAGCCTCACTTTCTGGGCCTGCTTCCTTCTACTTGAGAGTGATGCTTAGAAACCAAGACCTGGGTGCCGGCTGTACCAGTGGTAATCACCGTTCCCTCTTAGCAAACAAAGCCAGGAAATGGCGGTGTGTAGACTAACCCGTGAGTCAGCATACACAACACGCAATTATTTCTGTATCTATAACGTGTATGTAGATTAAACTGAGTGTGAGTCCATCAGATATAAAGGAATGACCGAATTCATAAATAAAGGGGCAGGGGGAGGAGACACGTCTTGACAGAGGAATCCGACAATGTATGTAAATGCCTGTCTGAGAGGCGTTAGCTTGGTCGTCACCTACTCAACCTTGGGAGCTGGCAGGAACTAGCATGTGCTTCCGAAGAATGGAGGATGGAAAGGGAACAACAGCAGCTCGGCAGCTCTGAGGCAGGCAGCCCTGTTATCACTACCACTGACAAGTCATGCAGAAGTCATGCATCCCCGAAATGATGAAGTGAGAAAGCGCCCCACCTCTCAGGTTCTTCCAAGAAACGCATAACCCTTCAGCCTAAACCCAAGGAAGCATCGGAGCAGCCCATGTTGAGATGCATTCTACAGAACATCTGACCATCCCTTTTCCAAACTGTCCGGGTCATGAAAGGCGAGGAAAGGCTGAAGGATTGCCATAGATCAGAGGACGCAAAGGAAATTGAACGACAAAATGCAATGTGGGCTCCTACACTGGATCTTGGAAGAGAAAAAGGACATCATAGAAGACCTGGCAAAATCAAAGGAAAATCTGGAGTTTAGTTCGTAGAAATGTACCAATGTTAGTCTCTTAATTTTGACAAATGTACCATAGCTATGTAAGACATTTACATGAGTGGGAAGGATATAGGGATCTTTTTTGTCTTTGCAACTTTTCTGTAAATTTAAAATTATTGCAAAATAAAAAATAACAAAAATGTGAACTTTAATTTCAAACAACACTGAAGTCAGAATAAAAAAACTAAACAAGACAACTGAACTTCATAATTCAAATGGGAACAATATCCTATAAGGATATAACAGTCATCAATTTTTGTTTTTTGAGATGAAGTCTCGCTTTGTCACCCAGACTGGAGTGCAATGGCGTGATCTCGGCTCACTGCACCCTCCACCTCCTGGGTTCAAGCGATTCTCCTGCCTCAGCCTCTCATGTAGCTGGGATTACAGGTGCTTACCACCATGCCTGGCTAATTTTTGTATTTTTGTAGAGACGAGGTTTCATCATGTTGGCCAGGCTGGTTTTGAACTCCTGACCTCAGATGATCCACCAGCCTCAGCCTCCCAAAGTGTTGGGATTACGGGCCTGAACCACTACACCTGGCCCAATATTCATCAATCAAAAACTCATCCAGCCTGGGCTCATTCTCCTGCCTCAGCCTCCTGAGTAGCTAGGATTACAGGCATGTGCCACTACACCCGGCTAATTTTGTATTTTTAGTAGAAACGGGGTTTCTCCATGTTGATTGGGCTGGTCTTGAACTCCCGACCTTAGGTGATCTGCCCCCCTCAGCCTCCCAAAGGGCTGGGATTACAGGCATTCTGTACCATGCCCGGCCACAACAGGAGTCTTAAATTTGCCTTTTATCCTTGTGAGAGCAAATGGTAAAAAAAAAAAAAAAAAAAAAAAAGGAAAGTGGTAATCCAGACTAGCATAATTAATAAAGTAGATCTATTGATAATCATCATGTGTCCAGCTGTGTCCTGAAACAGAACACACCTTCTTTCCTAGCGTGCACTGAAGAGCCAAAGCCTTGACTATATTATTTGTTAGTCCACAAAGAAAACTTCAGTAGAATAAATCTGATTGATAATTGTTCATTTCCGTGAGCAGGTGCAGGTGTGAGCACATAGCCTTAGAGATCCGTTCTACCAGCCAGTTTGGGCAACTTGTTTCTGGGCTAGAGACGTTTTTTTGCCTCTGAAATAATGAAACATATTTTGTCTCTGAAATGATGCAGAGATGGGTAGCCACATGTTTATCCAAAAGTCGTTTTATTTCAAGCTGCTCTCCAGATTTTCGTTGGTATAAAGCCTCAGATTGTTCTCGGAGAAAATGTCACATTGAGTACCATGCCACCGTGCTGGCAGATCTAACCGTCATTGGTTTTCATTTGCATTTGTGTGTTAAGGTTTCTGTTGTAGATGCTTTTACGAGTTTTTAAAAGGTGGATTTGAGGTTCCTTCTGCTTAAAAAGTTTAAAATATAGTATTGACAATTTTTCTATCAAAAGTAAAAGTATTCCTTGTCATTTCTACATGTAAATTGCCTATAAAATAAATGTATGTTACTTTTATAATCAGAGAGAAACAATGCTATATTTTTAAATTATTTTAACCTTTTGTAAATCAATCAGTTACAAGGTAATTTGCAGAACACCTCAGGGACAGTGAGATGAAATGATTTGAAGAGAATCAGTTTTGTGAGCAAGATTTTTCTCATGAGTAGTAGAAGTGGGAGTGATCTTCCTGAGCCCCGTTGCTCCTCCATGCTCACTGCTGCTTCCCATTTCTTAAAACGTCCTTGCAGGCTTCTCTGCAGGCAGACACTGCTCCTTAGGATGGGGTTTGAGAGTAACAGGGACAGCCTCACGAACGTGAAACACCTTGGATCAAATTAGTACTCTTTCAATATTTCAAAATGGGTTAAGAACCAATTTAAAGTTACTCTAATGGGAAAAGGCTAATAGAACTTTTAATAAAAAATTTGACTTTGACAGGATTGGAATTTAGTGGCTTTGAATTTTGACACAAGGCCTTTTCCCTTAAGACCATAGAGTCTTGGGTTAGTAGCAATCCAAGTTCAGAGATGGGAATGTCGCCACGGGAGGCTCTCTGCGTTCCCTGGGTACCATCCAACATGCTGAGAACGACAGAGGAGAAATGAATGTCCACATACCCCTGGAAACCAGAGGCAGACGGTCTGTGCATAGCCACAGCCTAAGACCTTCTGAAGGTCAGCTCAGCAGGAGGGGTCGTGACTACTGGCCTTGGCCTGGTAACCCAGTCCCCTCTGATGCTTCTGTATTGAGCATCTTTCCTCAGGAAACACGGAGCTCCTGAGGTGGCCTAATCTCCCCACAGAGCCTTGCTCATGCACCAGGCAGCAAGGGAAAGCGCCCCTCTGGGGTGGTCCAAGCTTGCTCCCGCCTTCGGCTGACAGTGACCTTGTTGGAACGCACACGTACCCACTGAGCCCTGACACTCAGGGAACTTGACTGACCTCACCACCAGCTAACTGGTCTCCCATAGCCTGGAGGGAAAAGGCAACTGCCAAGTTTCAGTCCCTTTTTTTCATAACTCCAGTATCAATATTCTGCCACCCATCCTAAATCACCTCTTCCCAGGGTACATGTGGCACTAGGAGGGCTCTCTCGTCCGTGCCCCGGGCCCCTCCCTCAGCAGCCAGCCCCTGCACCCTGCTTTCTGGCACTCCTGGGCCACACTTTCTTGTGACGCCCTGCTGCTGTCATTGCCCAGGCCTCAGAGGACGGGCAAAAGCGGGAGGAAAGTCCCAGCCCTTTTCTTCCTAGACCTATGATTCCACCTGGCCCACCACAGTGGAAGGCAGGCCCGAGTGTGGACCTCTCGGAGGGCAGAGTCCTTATGTGGAATTACACAAAGCCTATGAGCCGGACAGAAAGTTGTGGAGGAGAAAGTGGGGGTTACCAGGCATAAACGCGCCCCTGCCTTCTACACCTGATCCCGAGGATGTGGAGTAGGGGACTCTGCAGACTTCAAGAGGAGCGAATCGCGTTGAGCTTCAGGCTCAGTCAGGGCCAGCCCGGAGGTTTGGGGTGATTTGGGATCGTTTAGAAGTCATGTGGGGGCACTAAGGAGCAAGTCTGCCCGGAACACACCAAGGGGGACGGGGAGTGCGTCCAGCGACAGGAGATGAGAGGCGGCAACGTCCACCGATCCGAAGCAAGGGGGTTTCGTCTCCTCTTCGTTTCTTGGTTTCTGTTTTTGTTTTCTGAGACAGAGTTTCGCTCTTGTTTTCCCGGCTGGAGTGGAATGGCACCATCTTGGCTCACTGCAACTTCTGCTTCTTGGGTTCAAGAGGTTCTCCTGCCTCAGCCTCCCATATAGCTGGGATTACAGGCACCTGCCACCACACCTAGCTATTTTTTCTATTTTTAGTAGAGATGGAGTTTCACCAAGTTGGCCAGGTTGGTCTTGAACTCCTAACCTCAGGTGATCCACATGCCTCAGCCTCCCAAAGTGCTGGGATTACAGGCATGAGCCATCGTGCCTGGCCTATCTCCTCTTTGCATGGTGGGGCTGCCTGGGAGACAGGACACTGAGGATGGCACAGGGCAACATCATCTTAGGGTGCTGGTGTCGAGGGAAGGTGGGTTAGAGGCTGAAGGACTGGAAGGGAGACGTGGGGATTAAGTAGGGATGCTGGAGGGCCTTGTTCAGTGTCTCGGGTGGAAGCTGACCACTCCATGTCATCCGAGTCTTCTGCTGGTTTTGGAGGTAAGTTTACTTCATGTCACTCTGTGTCTGGGGGCTCTTGCAAGAACCTCAGTTTAAGGTTTTCGGCTGAGGCAGATTTCCACTTGGAATGAGACTTGCATTTTTAAAATTGTGAAGCATGAACCCAAGGTTGTGCTTGTAGCTTTTCTGTGTCATTAGCGACTCAGTAGGCTGAGTAACGCCTCCCACCAATGACAGGGAAGAGCTCCTCCCATTCTGAAAATGTGCGGACTAGGATTGAAATATATTCATTCCCAGGAGACCTTGGGAGTTCTAATACCTTTTAACTGTGGATGTTTCCCTAGTGGTTGCCAGGGACTTTGCAGACATGATTAAATTAAGGATGTTGAGATGGGGAGACTGTCCTGAATTATCCGGGTGGGCCCTCGTCATCAGGGTCCTCATGGGAGGGACATGAGGAGGTCAGGGGAGGAAGCAGCAGGCAGGAGAAGTGATGGCTGGAGAGATGCGAGCGACTCCTCTCCCAGAACCTCCAGGAGGAAGCAACACCTTGACATTCACCCAAGAAAACGGACTCAGACTTCTGCCCTCCAGAAGTGTCCGAAGATAAAACCTGAGTTGTTTTAAGCCAGAGCCTGTGGGGCAGTGTGAGAGCAGCAACAGGAAGCCGGTACAGGAGGACAGCACTGGGTCCCTTCCATCTGGGTTCAAGGTTCGTCCTTCGGTGGTGTCTCTTCCACAAGGCCAGGTCTCTGACCTGAAGAGCGCATGAAGGCTGTGGTGAGACGTCTGGGGAGAGGCAGCCTTGATGGTCGCGGGACAAGCGTGAGTGCGCTGTGTGAGAACTTGGCAGTACTGAGGGTGCGACTGGCTCAGATCCGGGTCTCCCAAGGTCCAGGAGGAGTCAGACTTGCACCGACAGGTGGTAATTATTTCATAAGGAGAGCGTCAGTGTTGACTGCGGAGAGGATTGGAGGATCTTCAGGACCAGAGGCAAGACCGAGGGCTAAGGCAGGCTGAGGTCCTGGGAGTGTGGCTGTCGGAGCTGAAGAGCTCCTCTGGCTCGTTCTATACTTCCAGAGGATTGAGGGGGTGAGGACAGTGCTGCTCTTGTGAGTGGTGGCACTCAAATGACAGAATTGGAGAAGCGAGACTCTCTCCTGCTAGAGAGGAACAGAGTCCCCCGGTGGGGAAAATTCTTTCTAGCTGCAGCTTGGCCTCAGTGATGGCAGTAGCTTGCGTATGGGGAAAAGCTCCTCTCACCTGAACACATGCAGGCTGGGACTGGAATGTGTTCATTCCCAGAGGACTTTGCAGGTGAACAAATCCATTTGCCAGCAGAGAGGGACCAGAGAACTGGCCGTTGCTCCCCGTCGCCCTTGCTCCATCTCTGCTGTGACCAGGACTGTTTCCGGCAGATGGGGCAAGTTGAGGCTACCTGGACCACCGCTGTTTGTGGATTTCCCTTGCTGGGATGTGTCACCTTGTGGAGGCCATGGGCTGCTGATACAGTCTGGCCGTTGTCCCCACCCAGATCTCTTGTTGAATTGTCATCCCCGGTGCTGGAGGCTGGGCCTGGAGGGAGGTGTTTGGGTCCTGGAGGTGAATCCCTCATGGCTTGTGCTGTCTCCACCGAAAGATGAGCCTTCAACCCAGATGGTGCGTCCTTGTGAGATCTCGTCATTCAAGTGTGTGGGACTGCCTGCACCTCCCAACCCAGTTTCCTTGCTCCTGTTCTGGCCATGTGACGAGCCTGCTCCCCTTAAACTTCTGCCATGATTGTACTGAGGCTTCCTCAGAACTGAGGAGATGCTTCCTGTAAAGCCTGTGGAACCATGAGTCAATTAAACCTCTTTTCTTATTTATTTATTTATTTATTTGAGACAGAGTCTCACTCTGTCACCTAGGCTGGAGTGCAGTGACATGACCTTGGTTCACTGACGCCTCTGCCTCCTGGGTTCAAGTGATTCTTGTGCCTCAACCTCCCGAGTAGCTGGAACTACAGGCGTGTGCCACCATACTTGGCTAATTTTTGTATTTTTAGTAGAGACAGGTTTTCACCATGTTGGCCAGGCTGGTCTCAAACTCCTGACCTCAAGTGATCCACCTGCCTTGGCCTCCCAAAGTGCTGAGATTACAGGCATAAGCCACCATACCTGGCCTAAACTTCTTTTCTTTGTAAATTACACAATCTCAGGTATTTATTTATAGCAATGCAAGAATGACCTGATACAACTGTATTTCAAGGCAGGGGCCTGGGAGAGACCCAAGCAGTCGTGTGGGTATCTCCAAGTCCTAGCTGAGTGGATAAAATACCTAGTCTGGATCCCAGGAGCCCTTTCAGCCTCAGTGCCAGCAACCACTATGCCTTGAGTCCCCTGAGTCAAGTTTCCGTCCCTAGAGGAGACTGGGCAGTGGAGGCGTGCGGTGGTTGAGGAAGAGTCGTTGCAGGTATTGGCTATCTTAGCATATTTGTCAGCCGAGGACTGTCCTTGTGCTTCAGGGTGTTACTGTGAACTTTCATTTGAGATAGCTAATTTCTTGAGTAACAGTAAAGCCTCTTGTAAATTAGCTTCTTGGGTTCTATTTTTTTTTTTTTTTGAAATGGAGTCTCGCTCTGTTGCCCAGGCTGGAGTGCAGTGGTGCGATTTCGGCTCATGCAACCTCCGAGTGCAAGCAATTCTCCTGCCTCAGCCTCCCAAGTAGCTGGGACTACACGCACACACCACCATGCCCGAGTTATTTTTTCTATTTTAGTGGAGACGGGGTTTCACCATGTTGCCCAGGCTGGTCTCGAACTCCTGAGCTCTGGCAATCTGCCCGCCTCGGCCTCCCAAAGTGGTAGGATCACAGGCGTGAGCTACTGCGCCTGGCCGGGTTCTATTTTTTAAATTATTTTTTATTGTGGTAAAATATATGTAGCACAAAGGTAATTATTATTATTTTTTATTTTTGTACGTTATTTTATTTCTTCCATGATGATTTACAGGACTATCTTCAAACCAGTCCAGATATTTTTCTAACCAATTGAGTAATTTGTTGTTCAATAAACTACCTGACATCTTTCAGCAAGAAATACATTAAATTTGGTTAGTTACAACATTTCATAATGAATTAGGGCACAATTAAAATTTGCTTTAAATATTTCTTTTAAATAATTCGTACTTCTACTTAATGAAGGGAGACGTTTTCACAGTCCAGAGGTCTTTTATTTTGTTAACACCTATTACCCCATGAACTCACAGGGAAAAGGTTCCAGCAGCTCAGGCTCCTTCCCGTTGGCTCCCACGCAGTGTGTGCTCTGCGTGGCACAGGCTGGCGCTTCAATCGAACCCAGGCACCTTTCTCTTTGGCTTCTTTCTTTTTCTGATCATTTTCCTTCATGCATTTCAGGACGCTGTCTAGCTCTTAGAGTGCTTGATGTGCTCAGTACACACGTGAACTCTCTTGGCAGGAATCTTGCCCTTCACTTGCTTGTTTGCCACAATGGCAACAGCACGCTGGGGACACTGTAGACTCTTCCAGTTTGCCATGGCGACACTTGTGGGGCTTCCTTTTTGAACAGTCCCCGTTTTCTTGATGTCTACAATATCACCGTTCTCATAGATTCGCATGTATGTGGCCACAGGAAGGACTCTACTTTCTAGAAGGCATAGAGGACGCACACTGTGGCCTATCCTTTCCCTTTGTGTTTGTCCTTTTGGTAAATTACTGGAAGTTGGCAGCTCTAGCCAAAAAGACCAAAATTTATTATCTTAACCATTTGTAAGTGTATAGTTGAGTGGCATTAGTGCATTTGCATTGGTGTGCCACCGAAAGGCAGCATTCATCTCTAGAAGCTTTTCATCTTTCCAAAGTGAAATTCTGTGCCCGTTAAACACTCACTTCCTGTCCCCCTCCCCTGACCCCAGCCCCTGGAGCCCCATTCTACTTTGTCTCTCTACGAGTTTGACTACCTAAGGGATATAAGTGGGATTACACGGTATTTGTTCTTTTGTGACTGGCTTATTTCACATAGCGTAATGTCCTCAAACTTCACCCAGGTTGTAGCAGGTACTTGAATTTTCTTCCTTTTAAAGGGTGAGTAATATTGCATTGACATACACACCAGCTTTCGTCGATCCATTCATCTGTTTACGAACACTGGTTGCTTCCACCTCTTGGCTCTTGTGAACAACGCTGCTATGGACGTGGGGGTGCAGGCGTCTGCTTGAGTCCCGCTCCGGCTCCTTTTGGGTTCCATGTTGAGAGCTGTCCCCTGCGCTGTCCTGAACCCTCTGTTTCCTTAGCGTACCCAAATCACGTGGGATCCCAGGCATCTGCCTGCTCTCTGAGTAACTGTTGGCCCTCTCACCTCGTGCCTCGGTGTGAGCTTGTGTCTGTGCGGCCACTCGGGCTGATGTAGCCTCAGGAACTGGCCCTCCACGGGTGTGGGAAGCTGTGGGGTGTGTCTGGTTTGAAACTTCCCCTTTGTGTGCCCGAGGTGAGAGTCTTCTGCTAAGAAGGCCACGTGTGGTGTTTGAGAGTTTGGCAAGACTGGGGTGAGGATGAGTAGAATACAGATGGTGAGGTGCGGGGAGGTCGTCCCTCAGAGGGGGCAGGGAGGGGCTGCACCGAGGCCGGTAAGATGGTGAACAGCGGCATAACGGGGCACACTGGGATTTCATAGCAGATAAGTCTGGAAGCAGAAAAGCGTTGGGTGTTCCCAGGTCTGAACCACATGGGGAACGTTGAGGTCAAGCGGATGGTTCAGCACTTGGTCAGCAGTGGCTTGGACTGACTCGGGGGCAGTGGTGACTGCACACAGCCAAGACGCTGATGCCAGAGCCACAGAGGCCAAGGCAGAAGTGACGGATTAATCGGCCTTTGGCTGCCACCGCACTCTCGGTGAGGATCACTGAGGCAAGTCCTGCCCTTCCACGTGTAGGAAGGGAGACTGGCCACGAGTAACGGGGAGTCTAAGTGCGGCAGGAAAACCTGGAGGGGGACGCGGTTTGGCTCTGCGTCGCCTCCAAAGCTCACGTTCAGTCGTGATCCCCAGTGTTGGAGCTGGCGGGATCATGGGGTGGGTTTCTCATGCCTGGTTCAGTGCCATCCTCTTGGTTCTGTTCTTGTGATAGTGAGTGAGTTCCTGTGAGACCTGGTCTTGTAAAGGTGTGTGACTCCTCTCTGCTGTCTTTCTTGTGATAGTGAGTGAGTTCCTGTGAGACCTGGTCGTGTTGAGGTGTGTGACTCCTCTCTGCTGTCTTTCTTGTGATAGAGTTCCTGTGAGACCTGGTCATGTAAAGGTGTGTGACTCCTCTCTGCTGTCTCTCTTGTGACAGTGAGTGAGTTCCTGTGAGACCTGGTCGTGTTGAGGTGTGTGACTCCTCTCTGCTGTCTCTCTTGTGACAGTGAGTGAGTTCCTGTGAGACCTGGTCGTGTTGAGGTGTGTGACTCCTCTCTGCTGTCTCTCTTGTGACAGTGAGTGAGTTCCTGTGAGACCTGGTCGTGTTGAGGTGTGTGACTCCTCTCTGCTGTCTCTCTTGTGACAGTGAGTGAGTTCCTGTGAGACCTGGTCGTGTTGAGGTGTGTGACTCCTCTCTGCTGTCTTTCTTGTGACAGCGAGTGAGGTCCTGTGAGACCTGGTCATGTTGAGGTGTGTGACTCCTCTCTGCTGTCTTTCTTTTGCTCCTGCTCTGGCCATGTCATGTGCTTTCTCCCCCTTCATCTTCTGCCATGACTGTGTTTCCTGAGGCCTCCCTAGAAGCCGAGCAGACGCCAGAACCATGCTTCCTGTACAGCCTGTGAAACCATGAGCCAATTAAACCTCTTTTCTTTATAAATTATCTAGTCTCAAGTATTTCTTTATAGCAATGCAAGAATGGACTAATACAGGGAGGATTTGAGGTTTGAAATGTAGACGTGGAAGGACAGTCCCAGGTACAGGATTCAGTGACAGTCTCCTTAGTCACGGCTTCTGAGGAAGATGAGATGGGGGAAAGTTAGGGATCCCTGTCTGGCAGTAGTCAATTTTAGAGCCCCCCTGTGTCACTGTTTGGTCTCAGGGAGAGGGGAGTGATTGGTGGTGTTGATTTCTTTAGGGAGTAAACTCTCCCCTGAAGGGAAGGTATTGTGTCCCTGGTCATGCACTGGAGTCTGCATAATTGCATTTTGTCTTTAGAGACTTTGTGGTCCTGCTGATGACAGCTTGGAGTAAATGCTGGGTGTCAACTGCAAGCTGCCAAAATCAGGAAAGCAGAGAAGATGGTCATCTACTGATACAGTTTGGATGTTTGTCCTTCCAAATCTCATGTTAAAATGTGATCTCCAATGTTGGAGGCAGTGCCTGGGGGGAGGTGTTTGGGTCATGAAGGTGGATGCCTCATGAGTGACTAGATTGTATTCTCCCGGTAGTGAGTGAATGCTCACTCCTAGTTCACATGACATTGGCTATTGAAAAGAGCCTGGCCCTTTCTTCCCCTCTCTCTCTTGCTCCCTTCCCCTTGTCATGTGATGCTTGCCCCCTTTTCCTTCCACCTTGAGTGGAGGCTTCCCGAGGCCTCCCCAGAAGCAGACGCTGGTGCTATGTTCTTGTGCAGTCTTCAGGACTGTGAGCCAAATAAACCTCTTTTCTCTGTCAATTACCCAGGCTCAGGAATTCCTTCACAGCAATGCAAAACGGACTAAGACGTCTACACACTGGATGAGGACAGGGCTTCAGAGAAAGCTTAAATCCCTCAGGTTTCATTTAGGGTTCAAGAGAAATAAATAGGGCTCGGTAAGCCCCTGAGACATGAAAGCCCATCTGCATTCTTGATTATTCCACGTGAAGGCAAAAAGTTTTGTAAGCTGAGGTGAAGAAGTATACTGGAAAGTCAGAAGAGAATCACTAACTGAAGTGAGTGGCCGGGTGAGCTAGAGGCCAGGATGGTGCTGAAGCTAAGAATTGGAGGAGTCCTGGGTTGGACTATTTTGTTTATTGTTCCTGTCTGGGATGAGGCAGTTTCCTTCACCATTAGGCTGCTTTATGGGGAAGATGGTGTTATTACAGAAACTGGGCATGGGGACAAAGAGACCCTGGTTAAGGAAGCCTTGAATTAGGCTTCCATGTTGGGAGGGCATGGAAGGGTCTATTTCAGCCTCCCAAATTTGGCCTATATCAGGTGAGTAAGCAGCCCGAATGGAGTCAAGTGTCATAGTGAATACAGTCTGTATTGAGAGTTTAAAGGGGGTTCAGGGGCTTTTAGCAGGAGCAAGAAGATGTAGGTGGTCAGTGAGCGCACACAAAGACAAAGGTGCACAGGCACGGGGCCGGGGACTTTGGGGCGGGCCCTTGTAGGGCCAAGAACGCTGGAATTCACGTTGGAGAGGAGCTCTCCTCCCGGGTTTGCTCGGGGTAATGGAGCCGAGCCGGAAGCTGTGCTGGGCACTGAGAGGTCCCAGTGGGAAAGGAAGAGGTTTAGGTAAAGGCAAGTCACGCAGGAGATAACCAAGTATAGTCTGTGTGCTCTGAGGGTGGTCGGAAAGTGAGAGGCACTCGTGGCGGAACATTGCCCCTAAGTGCATGAAGAAGGTGGCGCGTGGCCATCGATGGGCTGGTGAATTCCCTTCATGCATCTGGCTACTGTGGACACACAGGGGAGGGTCCCATGGAGAAAATGAACTGGGGAGGTGGACACGTATTCCTTAGGCAATCCAGAGTCTTACTTTACAATATCTACACTTCTTTATAGTATCTTCAAGAATCCCTATCTGTGGGGGTTTGGAGGGAACAGAATGCCCTGGCTTGTTTTCGCTGAAGGGTTTAAGTTGTGAAACCATGAGGTTGCACTGTGTTTACTTGACTTTTTCTGCAATGAAGTCCTCATGTTTTTGACCTAGTGCATGCATTTCAGAGAGAAGAACGTTTTGCTAATTTACATGGTGTTTTAGGCTAACATCCTAATTACTGGTGTAATTTATGAACCTACTGACCAATGGAGGAACCATCTGGATGACCAGGACGAGACCAGAGCAGTCCCTCCAGCTATTGTCTAGTTTGTGTCTATGGTGAGAGACAGATTCATCTCTGTTGCCCGCAGTCTTTTGTCTCCTTGACTAATTAGTTTTTGAGGGATGACAATGGGAATGGATTCTAAGTCTCTCCACTATGGTTTTAGTCTGTAAGCCTCAGGGATGTTCTGATTTCTTGAAGGTTCTTGTGAAAAGACCCATCTGGCTTTTTCAAACTAAAAAGCGGCATCTCCAGGGCCCACTGACAGATGAGCACATTGCTATAAACCAGGGACTGGAGAATATGCCCTGGAGACTGTTCTGCATTGATGTCTAAATTCTTCCCTGTGCATATGGGGTCCAGAAACAGCAGCATGTAAATGTGAGTGACAGCAAGGCACGGAGTCCTGCTCACATGACTGCTCAGATTCCTGGCTTTCCATCACAAATGGAGGAGGACATAGCCAGGCTGGGAGGAAGAGCCGGGGCAGGGCCAGCTGGTGGAGGCTGGGAGGGTGGGGAGGGTAAGGTCTGGGGGCTTGCAGGGGCCGAAGGAAGAGATGAAAGCAGGAATCCAAAAACTTCCCAAGGAAAGCCCAGATGGCTCACCCTTTACTTCTACTAATATTCAAAGAGAACTAATATGAATTCTTCACACATTTCCAGAAGTAGAGGAGAGGCATGCCTTGCCACTCATTTCCTGAGGGCAGCATTACCCTGACACCAAACCCACACAAAAATTTTACAGAAAGAAAAAATTCCAAACCAGTATGTCTTATGAATAGGGACATAAAACCCTCAGCACAATGCTAGCCGCTGGCGCGCGCCCGTTGCGCCTCCCGGACACCGGTCGCTTTCGCTCAATCCTTGTGTATTTCGATTCTGTTCTTTAGGTGAAATCTCTTTCGCCTCAGCTTATTTCCATCACACCATCTGGGATGCTACGTTAACATACTCTATAGATGACTTATTTCTCCTCACTTTACATGCCAACATTTCTTCCCCTATTACATGTAATTCTTTTTTAAATGCCTATACAAAGGGGCACATTTTCTTTTTATATAAATTTCATAACATACTTCCGTTTTAGCTTGACTTTCTCCTTTTAATTTAATTTGATATCTTTCCCTCCTCTAAGATACATTTTTTTTCTCTGTTTAAAATGGTCAATTCAGCTTTCTATCTCTTTTTTAATTTTGTTTTTAAATTTTTTTTTTGTTTTTACTGACAAGGATGTGGAGCCACAGAAACTCATTTATTGCTGGTGAAAATGCAAAATGGTACCACCACTCCAGAAGACACTGCTGCAGTTTTTTTACAAAACTAAACATTTCTTGCCACAGGATCCAGTAGTCATGCTGTTTGGTATTTTCTCGAAGGAACTGACAGCATATGTCCACACAGAAACCTACACAGCGTTTATAGAGCTTTATATCTAATTGACAAAACCTGGAAGCTACCAAGATGTCCTTCAGTAGGTGCGTGAACCACCTGTGGTACATCTAGGCAATGGAATGCTATTCTCTTTTTTCTTTTTTTTGTTGAGACAGAGTTTCGCTCTTGTTACCCAGGCTGGAGTGCAATGGCGCAATCTCGGCTCACCGCAACCTCCGCCTCCTGGGTTCAGGCAATTCTCCTGCCTCAGCCTCCTGAGTAGCTGGGATTACAGGCACGCGCCACCATGCCCAGCTAATTTTTTGTATTTTTAGTAGAGACGGGGTTTCACCATGTTGACCAGGATGGTCTCGATCTCTTGACCTTGTGATCCACCCGCCTTGGCCTCCCAAAGTGCTGGGATTAGAGGCGTCAGCCACCACACCCGGCCCTTATTCTTTTTTAAAAAAATAGGAATAGGGTCTAGCTCTTTCACCCAGGCTGGGGTGCAGTGGTGTGACCATAGCTCACTGCAGCCTGAACTCTTGTTCGAGCCTCCCAAACCACTGGGATTAAAGGCTTGAGCCACTATACCTGGCCTACCAAATCACTTTTTTTCTGCTGATCTTGCTTCTTTAACGTTTTCCTTGCTCTGTAGTCGACCTCTATCTTTTACACCTGTCTTTGCAAACTTCCTAAGAGTCTATCTCCCTAGGGAAAAGAAAATCTCATTTGGGGGTACCATTTGCTCACCTTTCACAATTAAAGGGGTGCCACTCCCACTCAAGGGTTAAGAGAGCAGGTTAGGGAAACTGCTCAAGAGATAAGGGTTGGATTAGACAAACTGCTGAGGGGTAAGGGGTGGTGGGTTATGGGAGATGGTGAGGGGTAAGAGGTGGTTATAGCAGTTGCTCAGGGGTAAGGGGTTGTTAGGGGAGCTGGTTGGGGGTAAGGGGTGGGTGGGGAGCTGGTTGGGGTAAGGGGTGGTTGGGGGAAGCTGGTCAGGGGTAAGGGGTGGTTGGGGGAGCTGGTTATGGGTAAGGGGGTGGTTAGGGGAGCTGGTCAGGGGTAAGAGGTGGTTAGTGGAGCTGGTTGGGGTAAGGGATGGTTTGAGGAGCTGCTCAGGCGTTTAGAGGTTTGTGTTTTTCTTATCGGGGACGTGAAGCCAGAGCACCTAGAAAATCGGAAAGAATCTATCAGTCTATGTGAAGGAATTCAGATGGCTTTGAGTGTTTTTAGTTGGCAGTAGTAGTGTAGAGTAGAATGTACTGAAAATTATATTGGGGCAGGTGTGTGTGTGAGTTTGATGGGGACGGGCTGGGCAGGTAAGGCGACAGTCTTGCTGGCATTCTTGTTTGGGGTGCGTGGAGGCTGGAGGAGGTGAGAGGAGCTGTCAGGCCCCTGCTCCACCCCAACTATCATGACTTGCAGGACTGTGGACGTGGTTCACGAGGTGTCTGCTGCCCTCTCTAGTTCTTTTCGTTTAATCAGAAACAATGTTTTCTTTTTAAAAAATTTTTAAAATATACATATATTTTATTGTACTTTAGGTTCTGGGGTGCATGTGCAGATCATGCAGGGTTGTTGCATAGGTGCACACATAACCAGGAGATTTGCTGCCTCCAATCCCCCTTCATCTATATTTTCTCGTAGATTTTTGTCTCCAAACAATTCATTAATTGAGTTGTCACTAAATGGTTTCTGGCTGTTTTTTTTGTTTGTTTTTTGACAGTGCCTCACTCTGTCACCCAGGCTGGAGTGTAGTGGAGCCATCTTGGCTCACTGAGGCCCCAAACTCCTGGTCCCAAGCCATCCTCCTGCCTCAGCCTACTGAGCAGCTGGGACTACAGGCACGTGCTACCACACCTGGCTAATTTTTGTATTTTTGGTAGAGATAGGGTTTTGCCATGTTGCCCAGGCTGGTCTTGAGCTCCTGGCCTTAGGTGATCCACCCATCTTGGCCTCCCAAAGTGTTGGGATTACAGGCGTGAGCCACTGTGCCTGGCCATCGGGCTGCTTGTTTTTGCTTGCTTTTCATTTATAACCTTGTGCATACAGGGGAATTTCCTGCTGCACCTGACGTCTAAGGCAGGGTACTGTGGCGAGGAAGGATGTGCTGATCTGTGGGAAAAGGGACTTCCGGTGAAGTGGCCTGAGGCACCTGTCCGTTAATAGAGGACTGGGAAGCTGAAATTGCGAATCTGGTACCGAATGTCGTTCTTTAGGCACAGGAATGCTCTCCATTTTAAAAGGATGTTTTTCTTTAATAACATTTTAAAGTATGTTTTTGGGGTTTCCATACAGATGGTTAAAGCTCAATGAGCCACTCAACTTGTAGAAAATAATCAGAAGAAATTTAAAAGGAAATAAACTGTGATTTCACCTCCTTTGTTTGAGGACGACATTGCTTGCTCCAGAGGTTCCCCAGGTTACTTAATTCAGGGCACCCTTTTACTGCATGGCAGCTTTTCTTTGTGGCACCCCTTGAATAAAAGAGATCCTGGCTGGGCACGTTGGCTCACGCCTATAATCCCAGCACTTTGGGAGGCCGAGGCGGGTGGATCATGAGGTCAAGAGATCGAGACCGTCCTGGTCAACATGGTGAAACCCTGTCTCTACTAAAAAATACAAAAAATTAGCTGGGCACGGTGGTGTGTGCCTGTAATCCCAGCTACTCAGGAGGCTGAGGTGGGAGAATTGCTTGAACCCAGGAGGCGGAGGTTGTGGTGAGCCGAGACAGTGCCATTGCACTCCAGCCTGGGTAATAAGAGTGAAACTCTGTCTCAAAAAAAAAAAAAAAAAGAAAAAAGAAATCCTAAGAGTTTTGTTTACTTACTAAATAGTAATGCTCAGACAACTTAATAAATATCCATGTCCTCACAAATAGGTTCAATTTACAAAAATAACACACATAAATCAACATGAAAATATTTCATTTCATCCTTAAATAGACACGGCCACTTGCTCATGGTGAGCACACCTGCTGGTCACCACACAATTCCTCAGTCTTTAGAATTGCTGGACACAGTCACCCTCATTTCCTGGTCCACCTTGACTTTTGTTTGATTCTTGCTTTTTTTGTAGCAGCTGAAGAAAACCCAGCTCCACAAAGATATGGCATCATCTAATAGTTTCTGGGAATGTGATTGATTGTGTTCTGAAAATAGAAAGTGTCCTGTGGTACCCCTGGGAGATCGTGGTCCCACCAGTGTTCCGTAGCACACAGTTTGGGAACCGCTGGAGCAAGTCCAGTTTCAAGTTTGCAGCTGCCCTCTGGGGGGATGTACAGGTGTCACATCAGCCACAGAAGGCCCCTCGTGCACTGTTGTGTGACTGTAAAAGATTTGTGAATCTGTAAACAGCACTTAATGAAAGGTATTTCAGTAGCAACAGAAATCAAGGAAAATCCTTCACCTCTGCGCCCCTGGAAGGGCACATGATGTGAATTAATTTGTCAGATCTTCCTTCTTGGGTGAAAAAGTCCAAGTAACAGTGGAAAGAAGATTCTGCCCCTCCTGGTTGTGTTTTGCTCTGTCCAGCCCCAAACTGAAAATTGAGCTCGGTTTCCTCATTCTGAAGTGAGCTGGGCACGGCGCCTCTGCCCGGTGTGCTCACGTGCGGTGGCGTGCGGTAGCTGTTGGATTGGATTCGATCATTAAACTCCCATGGGGACTGCTGGGCAAGACAGGAGGATTGGGACCCAAGGTCTGGGATAGAGCACAGGAAGCCATTCTTGTGCTGATGACTGGTCAGACTTCAGCATGGCCCAGTCGGCTGTGGCCGTTTCTGAACCTGATTGGTCCCACTGGGAAATGACCACGCATTAAAGGAAATTGGATTCAGTATAAAGCCTGATTTGTCGTTTTGGTGACTGGAAGGGACTTCCCAAATGGGCCCCTGTGGAATTACAATATTGGGAGCTGCAATTATTTGAGCATCTGTGGATGAGATTTCACACAGAACAAACAAACAGACCAGAAATGTTTCCCTGGGTTTTATATGAAAGTTGATTCAGATGGATGGGACTGTTTATTATATGTTTGCTTTAGGAAATAATTATAATTATTTATGTGGCTTAAATCTTCAGTTTGCTATAGCTTTCTTTTTAGTCCATGCCCTTAATTCTACTTTTTTCTTACTGATCAGAATTCTTAGACCTTTTTCATTTGAGAAACTCTTTCTCTAATCACCACATGCTCCACTGGTTTCACCATGAATGTTTCTGCTCCTTCCTTTCCCTCCCCTCCCCCCCTCCCCCCTCCCCCTCCCCCCCTCCCCTCCCCCCTCCTTCCTTCCTTCCTCTTTCTTTCTCTTTCTTTCTTTTTTCTTCTTTTGTTCTTTCTTCCTTTCTTTTTTCTTCCTTCCTTCCTTACTTTTCCTTTCTTTCTTTCCTTTCTCACTCTCTCTCTTTATTTCTTTCTTGTTATGAAGGTTTACAGGGTGAGAGAAACAGAAATGGCATCACAATATAAGCCTGTAGGAAACCTCTTCTATAGATTCATAGTTTTAGGATAGATCCCGAATGTGGGATGAGGAATACATTTCCATGAAATCCGTTGAATAGATACCCCACGACACTGGTGGAGGCAGAGAGAGGAAAGAACATATCTCCTTAATTTAGACCTAAAGAGAACAGCCAATTCTACAAAGGTGGATGCTCACTAACCTGTTTTTTCAAATAAATTGTTAAGTTTTGAATGAATTTAGATTTACAAGGAGGAGGCAAAGATAGTACAGAGAGCTCCCGCATAGAGAGCCCACACCCCATTTCCCCTGTTGGCAACATTTTATGTTATCATCGTGCATCGAGAAGCCAGCGATGGCACGCTGCTGTGGACTCTGCGCTCTGCACGTTACGTGGGTTTTGTCAGCCTCTCACCAATGCCCTTTGTCTGTGTCAGTCCCATTCGGAAACCTATGTATAGTCACCATGTCTCCCTGGCCTCCTCTGGTCTGTGACAGTTGCCTAGATGTTCTTTGCTTTTGAGTGACCTTGACAGTTTTGAGGAGAACAGGTCAGTATTTTGTAGGATGCCACTCAATTTGGATTTGTATGTTTTCTCACAATTGCAGTGGGGTTCTGGACTCTTGGAAATAACACACTGGAGGTGAAGTGCCCTTCTCTGGTGCACATGTTCATGAATCTTGGCTGTGCATTTACCTGGCAGGGAAATTGCTGTGAAAGTGGGTGTGTGTATCTTTAACTTCTGTAGGTAGAGTTAAATAGTTTCCAAGGTGATAGTCCATTTGCAGCCCACCAGCAGTGTCTGAGAGCTTCTGTTTTCCTACGGCCTCCTCATAGGTGTGTCATAGTTCATTCAAGCTGCTATAATAACATATCTTAGACTGGGTAATATATAAGCAATGGAAACACTGCTCACAGCTCTAGAGGTTGGGAAGTCTAAGGTCAAGGCACCAGCAGGCCATTTGGTGAGGGCTGCTTTCTGCCCCATTGATGGTGCCTCGCTGCTGTGTCCTCACATGGCATGAAGAATAAAGGGCCAAACAGGTGCCCTCAAGCTCCCCATCCCTTTTATTTTTTGAGACAGGGTCTTGCTCTGTTGCCCAGACGGGAGTGCAGTGGCATGACCTTGGCTCACTGCAACCTCCACCTCCTGGGTTCAAGTGATCCTTTCACCTCAACCTCCTGAGTAGCTGGGATTATAGGCATATGCCATTATACCTGGATGATTTTTGTATTTTTAGTAGAGACGGGGTTTCACCATGTTGCCCAGGCTGGCCTTGAACTCCTGAGCTCAGGCAGTCCACCTGCCTCAGCCTCCCAAAGTGCTGGGATTGCAGGCGTGAGCCACTGTGCCCAGCCCTCAAGCCCTTTTTATAAGGACACTAATCTCATTCACGAGGGCTCCACCCTCATGACCTAGCCACCTTCCAAAGGCTCTACCTCCAGATGCCATCAAATTGGTGGTTAGGATTTCAACATATGAATTTGGTAGGAAATACACATTCAGACCTCAGCAATGTATTACTGTCAATCTTTTTAATGCTATCCATCCTACGTGTGTTGTAGTATCTCGAAGTAATCATTTTCATCTTAATGAGGGTGAGAACGTTTTTATGTGCTATCGGCAACTTTGATACTCTCTTTGGCAAACACTTGTTAAGGCCTTCGCTGGTTTTCTGTGGGGTTGTCTGTTATTTTCGTCTCTGTAGGAGTTCTTTGTATCATCGAAATACAATCTCTTTGTCAGTTAAATATGTTCTCCCACTCTATGGCTTGGATTTTTGCTATTTAAATCTTCTTATAATGGACAGAGATCTTCATTAAAATGTCATGCAAAACATGCACTTTTTAATTTATGGTAGAGTTTTTTTGTTTCTGCTTTAAGTATTTTTCCCTACTCTGAGGTTGCGAAGGTATTTTGCTGTTTCCTTACCAAAGCATTATTGTTTCACTTTTCACATTTTGGTACAGCTGGTATTGATTTTTGTGTATGGTGGTAAGTGGAGATTAAATCTCTCTTTCTTCCTTTCTCTTCTTTTCCTTCCTTCCTTCCTTCCCTCCCTTCCCTCCCTCTCTGTCTCCCTCCCTCCTTCCCTCCTTCCTTCCTCTCTTTCTTTTTCTTTTTCTCTCTCTTTCCTTCTTTTCTTTCTCTCTCTCCTTTCTTCTCTCTTTCTCCTTTCTTTCACCTCATATACATACTTAATTGTCCCATCACTGTATTAGAAATCCCGCCTTTCCTGCACTCTGCGGGGCCACCTTTGTCACAACCCAGGGGACCATCCATGCAGTGTGTTTCTGGAGTCTTTTCTGTTCCAGCGTTTTATTTGTTTGCACTATGGTCTGAATGTTTGTGTCCTCCCAAATTTCGTATGTTGAAATCAAATCCCCAATGTTAGTATTAGGAGCTGAGGCCTTTGGGAGGGAGGAGCTCATGGGGGCAGATCACTCAGGAATGGAATTAGTGTCCTTGTAAATGAGGCCCCAGAGAGCTCCCACATCCCTTTTGCCATGTGAGGTCACAGCAAAGAGATGGCTTCTATGAACCAGGAAGCAGCCTTCACCAACACCAAATCTGCTAGCACCTTGATCTTCCACTTCCCAGTACCCAGAACTGTAAGAAAGACATTTCTGTTGTTGGAAGCCGCCCAGTTTGTGGTGCTGTGCTCTAACAGCTGGAACACGCTGAGATGGCCTGCCCCTCCACCGCAGCATCTCTGACCCTCCTCAGCTCTGAGCAGTGTGGCTGCCCAGCACAGCAAGCTCCTGCCTGGATCTTTACACGAAGGCTCTTCCAGGCCTTTGCATTTTTGTAGCACTTACTTTTAAAACATTTTTGATAATTTTTTACTTTGAAACAATTTCAATCTTACAGAAAATTTGCAAGTATAGTACAAATCATTTCTGTAGATGGTTCACCCAGATTCACCAATTGGTGATACTTGCTTTATGGTCTCTCTCCCTCCATATGTATGCAATATACACATTATTTTTCTGACAATCTCAGAATAAGTCACAGTCATGATGCTCCTTTATCCCTAAAGATTTCAGTAAGTATGCACTACGAATAAAGACATCCTCTTAGTAACCACATGCATCATTATCACAATCAGAAAAACAATGCATGTACAATACTGTTTTCTATTCCACAGACTTTATTTATTGTTTTGCCAATCAATTGTTCTGATGGCATCTTTTTAAGCAAAAACATTCTGCTCCGGGATCCAGTCCAGGATCACGTGTTGTACTTATTTCTCACATCTCCTCAGTTTTCTTTAATCCAGGGCATTCTTTAACCTGTCTTTCTCTTTTGAGACCTTGACATTTTGACCATGATTTTGTAGCATTTCCTCAGTTAGGGGTTGTCTCATGTTTCTTCCTGATTAAAGTGAGGCTGTGAATTTCTGGCAGGAAAACCACAGATGTGAGATGATGCCCTTTTCAGAGCAATGTCAGGAACACATGCTTCCCAGTGCCACACAGTTAAGGAGTTGTCTGACAGTCCTCTTTTCTGTAAAGGATTAAAGCCTGGGTTTCATAGTGAGAGAATTTTTAAGCCATCTGAAACCTTAAGTCATAAAGAACTTGAAAACTATCTGTTAACTATCACAATTGTAAATGCACCCTTAACTCAGTCATTCTAGGTTTCTATCCTGCTGAGACCATTGCACCACTGTCCAAGAATGTGTGTTCAAATCACTGAGGCATCATCTGTAGCAGTAAGCAATTTAAAAACAATCTATCTATGATTCAAGGACAGTTGACAAAATGTACAGCACATTCACACTATGGCATACAGCTCAGCTGTCAAAAAGAGTGATGAGAATCTACTGCCCTGACATAAACAGTTGTGAAAAAAGAAAAAGCTGCAGATGAATATGTGTGCAGCCACTGTGGAAGCAGGCTGGCCACTCTCTGACAGCTACACACACAGTGGATACGACCCAGCACTTCCGATCTAGGTGCATACCCAGACATGTCAAAATCATATGTCCCCATAAAAGCCTGCACATGAGTGCTTATAGCACCTTGTTCATAACGGTGGAATATAACCCAATTAATAACAGTGGAAACAACCCAAATGCCCGTTAACTGCTGTATTAGCCCATTCTCACACTGCTATCAAGTACTTCCTGAGACTGGGTAATTTATAAACGAAAGAGGTGTAATTAACTCACAGTTCTCCATGGCTGAGGAGGCCTCAGGAAACTTACAATTATGGTGGAAGGAGAAGCAGGCACATCTTACATGGTGGCAGGCGAGAAAGTGAGTGGGTGTCAGCACAGGAATAACTACCATTTATAAAACCATCACATCTTGTGAGAATTCACTCACTATCATGAGAACAGCATGGGGAACCACCCCCATGATCCAATCACCTCCCTCCCTTGACATATGGGAATTACAATTCAAGACGAGATTTGGGTGAGGACACAGAGGCAGACTATATCCACTGGTGAGTGGACAATGGCAGTGTGGTCTGCCCTCCAGTGAACACTACCTGCCATAAAGAGGAACAGAGCACTGACCCACGCCATGGCGTGGAGGAGCCTGGAAGACATGGAGTTCAGGGAGGGGTGCCAGTGGCAAAAGCCCATGTGTTGTATGACTCCGTTTGTTTGAAATGTCCAGAATGAGCAAATCCGTAGACACAGAAAGCAGATTAGAGGCTGACAGGACTTGGGATGGGGGTGAGGGAGAGTGGGCATACCTGCTACAGGGTAAGGGGATTCTTTGTGGGTGAAAATGTGCTGAAGTTAGATAGTAGGATATCGTGCAACTTTCTGAATATACAAAAACTACTGAATTTCAAACTTTAAAATGAATGTTATGGTATGTGAATAATATTGCAATAAAGCTATTATTAAATAATAGAGAGGACAGTCAATTTTGGCCAAAAATGTGTATGTAAGTTTAGACAGAGGATGGGAAGCCTTTCCCCAAGCTGGTCATTGTGGTTCTAGGGTGGCGGCATGAGGCGGATGCCCTCTATCCTCACACATTGTATTATTTATCAATATATCATGTCTTGTGTTGATTGCACTTTCCATGAGTATGTATTACTTCCTAAACTAGAAAAATGTTGAGGGGAGAAAGAAAAAAAGTTCTGTTTTAAAATAAGATTTGATAGCAGGAGCTGTGAAATATTGATAAGTCAACTTCATAAAAAAATCAAAAAGATCTTCACGGAAAAATATCATCAACTTATGGGAAAATGTAATAAAAAACAAAATGTGCTGCCAACCCAGAAGATTGTGGCACAAAAGTAGAAGAGAAGAAAAATAGTGTTTTTAATTTAATAAACATGAAACCAGAATATGACGTGCATCAGAGGCTTTCGCCAAGAGATGGCAAAGATGGAAAGAAATCCATCTTTGGTTTTCTCTCCAAACGGTATAACCTGCACATTCATGTTCTCAGGAGAAAAAAGGCAGGGGGACTTGACAGCACCACTTGTCACACTTAGCTCATCCTCAGCTCGCCCGGTAACTGGGTGGCCATCTGTGTTTGCTGACTGCATTAATCCAAGGGAAAAAGAAAACTTCTTCTATCTTCACAACAAGAGAGAGGCCTGCAGTTGGGAGCCAGGCACCCACCAGTCAGCTTCTGCTCTTCCATGGAAACTGGGAGAGGGGCTGCTCTCTTCCTTGATGCATTTCAAAGACACGGCTTCTAGGCTCTTGGGAAAGACGTTCCTGGGTTGTAATGCTGGCAAGAAGCTTATTTAGATTTGATATGGTTTGGATGTTTGTCCCCTCCAAATCTCATGTTGAAATATGATCTCCCATGTTGGAGGTGGGGTCTAATGGAAGGTGTTTGGATCTTAGGGGCAGACGAATGGTTTGGTGCCTTCCCCATGGTAATGAATGAGTTCTCACTCTGATAGCTCACATGAGAGTTGGTTGTTTAAAATGACCTGGCATCTTTGTCTTGCCCTTGCTCTCACCGGGTGATAAGCCTGCTTCCCTTTTGCCTTCCGCTATGATTGCAAGCTGCCTGAGGTCTCCCCAGATGCAGATCCTAGAGCCACGCTTCCTGTACAGCCTGAAGAACGGTGAGCCAAAATAAGCCTCTTTATAAATGACCAGCCTCAGGTATTCCTTCATGGCAATGCAAAATGACTAGCACAGGTTTAAAAAATAGTTACAAACTTCTGAAAGAGACAGAGAGATAATTTAAAATAACAACCTAAAGTAAATGCTTTAAGAAAAGGGAGAGAGGAATCTCTTATCCCTTTTTCTACCAGAAAAAAATTAATTTTTAAATCTTTTTTGTTTTGCATTTACCCTTACACAACAAAGGTAGTGTCACAGACAAACACTTAGTGTCTCTAACATATAAAGATTTCCTGCACTCCCTACCATTCTCACCCATGCTCCTGCCTTGTGGGAATATGTATTTGTATACTCTTGTGGAGGGCAATTTGACAAAATCTATAAACGCTGAAATTAATGTGGCCTGTCATTTTCACTTTCAGCAATTTATCTTACAGATTTAATCACACAAATGGCAAAAGATGTGTGAACACAAGAATGTTCACTGAAACATTAAAACCTGTTTACTATGGGAAATGTTAAGCTTATACAAAAGTATAAAAAATAATAATGAATTTGCGAGTGTCTGTATCCCAACTTCAGCAATTACCAACTTGTAGGCAATCTCGGTTTGTCGATTTCCTTACCACTTCTACACCATCATAGTATTTTGAAACAAATCACAGACTTCATATCTTTTATCCATATACATTTTTGTATATATTTCAAAAAATAAGAATTCATAAAAACAACAATATAATCATCAAACTTAAACAAAGTAACAGTTATTCCATAGTATCAACAAATATCTAATGAGATTCTGAATTTTCAGTTGCATCATACATGTTATAACTTGTTTTAACAGTTCTTTGTTGGTGTCGGGATCCTAATCAATTCCAGATATTTTGATTGATTCTTTGTCTTTCAATCCATAAATCTTTACTTTCTTCGGGAAACTAAGTTATTTGCCCTATGGAGTTTCCCACAGTTTGGATTTTGCTTGTTGCATTTTCATTTTCTGTTTGATGGATTCTATTGTCCCTGGGATTTTCTGTAAATTGATAGTTGGATTCAGATGCAGGTTTTCGTGTTTTGACAAGGCTACACAAGAGTAAGCCATTCTTCCATCCAGAGGTACAAAAATACTTCCCATGGCAACAGCTAGGGAACAATAATGTGTCCATCAATGGGGAACTGAGTAAATCATTATGGTGCTTCCATACAATAGGACCTGACGCAGCTCCAGCCACACTTACTTGGAAGTATTTCCAAGATATATTCTTAAATGTTAAAAAGTGCTAAAGAGCATATATAGTAAGAACCATTTCTTTTTCTTTTGTTTTCTTGTTTTGGAAAAAAACATTTAAACAGCAGACGTGGGTTGACTCCCAGCTCTGGAAGCCATGAATCTGAAGTCAAGGCGTTGCCGGGCTGTGCTCCCTCTGAAGGATCCAGGGAGGCCCCGTTCTTTTACCTTCTGTGGCTGTGGCCCCTCTTGGCATTCCTTAGCCTTAAATGCATCACTCCAATCTCCGCCTCTGCTGTTACTTGGCTGCCTCCCTTGCCTCTTTCTATCACCCTCCCTCTGTGCTGCCTGCCTCCATGCTTCTTCTCATAAGGGCACCAGTCATATTTGGTCGGGCACAGCCCTACTCCAGTATGACCTTATTTTTACTTAATTAATTTTATCTGCAATGACCTGTTTCCAAATAAGGACATATTCTGAGGTACCAAGAGTTAGAACCTTGCATGTGTTTTATAAGCCCTAGGGCAACCACTAAAAAACGTTTTTTGAAGGTTTATAAATAATAAGTCAGCAGTAAAGATACATCGAAATTATAACTCATAACTTAGTTTCCTGGAAAAAATAAATTGTAAGATTTAAAGATTTATATATTGAAAAACTAAGAACCATTCAGAATATCTGGAATTGATTAAGATCCCAATATAAGCAAACAACAAACTGTTAAAACAAGTTACAACATTTATGATGCAATGGAAATTCAAACACTGATTAGATATTTGATGAGACTAAGGAATAATTGTTACTTTAAGGTTGATGATCGTATTTTTATTTTAAGGAGTTCTTACATTTTTGAAATACACCCTAAAATGTGTATGAATAAAAGATATGAACACAACTTAGCCTATAATAAATATAATTAATATTCTTGTGCTCACTAACCTGAATATTAAAAAACTAACAATTAATAGTATTTGCTTTAGATTAAAAATAAAGTACACAAAACATTACTGGTAATTATATAGTTGAAATCTCCTTTTCCCAAGCTCATTCTCCTTCTCACCACAGAGGGAATCACTATCACGAGCCTCATGTGTATCTCCATCCAGTCAATGCTATAATTTTATTGCATAAATACACACAGGCCCATATAGCATTACACACAATATGTCTTCTTTTTGTGTTCACAAAAATTTACACAAGTGTATCTTATCTCTGCCAATAGCTTTCTCCTCCTCAACATTACATTCATATATTGAAATGGGCCTTGTAAACAGCATATAGTTGTGGCTTGCTTCTTAGCCAACCTGGCAGTCTCTGTCTTTTAATTGGTGTGCTTAGACCGTGCATGTTGAATACCATTATTGATATGTTTGAATTAAAATCTGCCATCTTGTTAGCTATTTTCTACTCATTCCATCTGTCTTTGCTTCTTTTCCCTTTTTGTCTTTAGTTAACTCTTTTACAGTTTCAATATATCTTCACTGTTGACTTATTATTTATAAACTTTCAAGAAAAATCTTCAGTGGTTGGTTGCCCTAGGGCTTACAATACACATCCCTAGTTACTCAGAGTGTGGCTTCATGTAGTATTTCACAGCTTTCCATGCAGGTTCAGAAGCCTATTGTTTGCATGAATCCACTTCTGAGCTTGTTCAGGTAGCTGGCCAAATGTAGTTCTTGTGGTTGTAGGGCTGAGGTTCCAGGTCCTGGCAGGCTGTCAGGCAGGGGCTGGACCTTGTTTCTGGAGGCTGCCCACATTCTCTCTCCTGCTTGCCATGAGCTCTCCATCCAGCAATGAAAGATCAAGCTCCTCCCATGCTTTGAATTTCTGACTTCCCTTTTTGCCATAACTCTTTGCCCTCAGCTAAGGAGAGTTCTCTGGGTTATTTTTTTCTTTCAAGACAGGGTCTTGCTCTGTTATCCACCCAGGTTGGAGTGCAATGGCACAATCTCAGCTCAGTGCAACTTCCACCTCCTGGGCTCAAGCAATCCGCCCATCTCAGCCCTCCCAGTAGCTGGAACTACAGGCACACACCACCATGTCTGGCTGACTTTTTGTATTTTTAAAGAGACAGAGTTTCACCATGTTGGCAAGGCTGGTTTGGAACTCCTGGACTCAAGCGATCAGGCCACTTCAACCACCCAAAGTGCTGGGATTACAGGGGTGAGCCACTGTGCTTGGCCAAGTTCTCTGTTTTTAAAGATTTTTTGCAAGTAGATTTGGGTCATCTCGATAATGCTGTGTAATCTTCCCATTTTAAAATTCATAATCTTAACTATATCTGCAAACTCCCTTTTGCCATGTAACATATAACATACCCTATTCACAGATTCAGGAATTAAGACCCGGACATCTTGGGGGTGGTGGGGGGACATTCTGTCAATCACAGATATCATAGTCCTTCTGTTTCAAGAATTTCCTTTAATATTTCTTGTAGTGTATGTCACTGTCAATGAATTATCTCAGTTTTTATTTCTTCTGCATTTTGAAAGATATTTTTGCTGGGTATAGAATTCCAGGTTTACAGTTTTCTTTCTTTTAGCACTTAAAAATATCACCCATTGTCTTCTGACTTACATGGTTGTTGATGAGAAGTCTGCTGTAGTTTTTGCTTGTTCTTATGTATGTTAGATCTCTTTTTTTCTCTGACTGCTTTTGCAAATTTCTCTTTGCCTTTTATTTTCAGCAGTTTGGATAGCATATACCTAGTTATTGTTGTTTTAAATCTTTTTTGATGATCTCTGAGCTTCTTGGAAGTATGCTTTGCTGTCAGTCAGTAATTTTAGAATATTCAGCATTATTTGTTTGAATTTCCTTCTGTTCCATTTTCTTTTTCTCTTCTCCCTCTGCTATTTCAATAATACATTTGTTAAACATTTTCCCACAGCTCTTAGATTGTCTATTCCATTTTTTCCTTTACTCATTTTTCTCTTGTGTTTCAGTTTGTATAATTTTACCTGTCTTTAAGCTCACTGATTCCTTCCTTGGCTGTGTCGGTTCTACTACTGAGGTCCTCAAAGACATTCTTCATCTCTACTGTGACAATTTTTATATCTAGCATTTCCAGTTGGTCCTTTCTTATAGTGTCTACAACTTCATGTGTAGTGTAAGAATCTTAAAATTGTTTGTTCCTAATTCTTCTTTCCCATCATTGGTGCTATTATAGTTTATAAATAAGCACACAATACACTACTACTATTTTTGGTTTGGATAATCAGTTACCTTTTAGAGCATTCCAAAACAAGAAAAAAATGCATTTTATTTTATCTTCATTTATTCAATTTTCAACACTCTTTATTTCTGCTAAAATTGCAGGGAGCCCATGAATTAGTTAAGGAGGAATTAAAAGCTGGCCATATAGAACCATCTAATAGCCCTTTGAATGTGTCCATTTTCATCATTCCCAAAAGGTCATTCCCAAAACCTTTTTTGCATGACTTACAGGCTATTAGTGCTAATCTGCAACCTATGGGGGCCTCTTCAGCAAGGGGTCCCTTCCCCTGTGGGGATTCCTTAAGATTGGCCTATAATCATTATTGACTTAAAAGACTGCTCTTATACTATTCCCCTTGCAGAACAGGGCAGAGAAAGATTTGCATTTACAATACCAGCTATCAACAAGGAAAGGCCAACTCACAGATTTCATTGGAAAGTGCTTCCTCAAGGAATGATGAACAGTCTTATCATGTGTCAGTATCATGTACTGGCTTTGCTCCCCAGTAGAACAAAATTTCTGAATTGTAAGATTATTCATTTTATGGATGATATTTTACTGGCAGCTCCAGTGGAGCCAGTGCTTTTAAGTTTATATGCCTCTGTCCAAAGGAATACACAGTGAAGAGGTTTAATCATAGCACCTGAAAAAGTACAGTTGTCCTCTTCTTGGAAATATCTTTGATACATACTAACTTCCTGGTCAGTAAGACCTCAAAAATACTAGCAACTTACATACCTTAGATGATTATCAAAACTTCCTAGGGAATATTGACTGGCTTTGCCCCACCTTGGGCATAATTACTGATAAGTTGCAAAACTTGTTTCCTATCTTAAAAGGCAATGCTGCTCTGGATTCTCCCAGGTATTTAACCCCCTCAGCAAAAAAGGAAGTTGAAGAAATAGAGCTAACTATCTCTCAGAGGCAACTAAATTGCATAGACCCAAGATATTCAGTTCAATTGTTTATTTTTCCCACTAACCACTCCCCAACAGGATTAATAGGACAAATGGCCCCAGGACTGTGCTTCCTAGAATGGGTTTTTTGCTCACACACTGGGTCTAAAACACTATCTCCCTATATCCAGCTATTTAATGAAGTCATCTATATGGGCCACAGATGATGCAATCAGTTGCTAGGTTATGACCCTGATATCATAAGAATTCCTTTGAGTAAAAAGCAATTCGAAGCAGTATTGCCCCATCTCTAAATCTTCAGATAGCACTCTCTGATTATGCAGGCCATATAGAACAAGCACTTTGCTAAAATCTCTCAAGACATAAAGCCCACAGTTTTATGAAAGGATGTAAATAGTAATGTATGGTTTGGTCCAAATGATTTGCTAACATGGGGAAGAGGATACGCTTGTATTCACACCCTGTCAGCTCCTCTTTGGATTTCAGCACAACACATCAAACCATACCATAGCATGTCTAGGGCCCAACCCGATAGCAGAGATGAAGAAAATGACCCTGCAGGACCTGCAGCCCTGGATAAGGCAGCTTCCTCAGGTGACACTGGCCCTGGACATTATGCTGAAGAAAACAACTCAGAAGGCTGAGCGAATTCTGCTCCAAACACAAACACTATTCACTCCAGATAATTTGTTCATTTTTTATTCTCTCATTTTGCCTGATACTTGCACCTGCTAAACTCTGTTTAGCCCGTCTTCTAAATCTGCTTTTTTCCCATTAGGCAGATGCTCCCTTCCCAGCCTCTAATGATGCAACTTCTCAGCTAGAAAGAATGAACATACCCCTGGTAGGGTCCCTCATTAATGGCACATATTGGACTGAGGTGCAAAGTAACACTACATGTCACTCCTTGATTTGAAAAGAATGTTACTAATTTTACTCATGTTTGTCTCATGTTATTTTCCAATTTCAGGATGCAAAGCGGAATATGACTTATAAGTGCTCTGCCTGACAAAACTGCTGCTGCACACATCTGTACTCTGCAATCAACAAAACCCGATGCAAAGAACAGAAAAGGGGGAGATGTAGGCTATTGGTCAAGTGGTGGGAAAAATTATAAGCAAGACGCAAACCTTCTTGGAAGGCTGGAAGGTTTTGAAAAAGCCTCAGGAGAGAATTATGGCTGAAGGCAGCCTAATCTTCTTACCTTGAGCTAATAGCAAAGAGCAGATAGCAAGAGAATGTAGAGGAGTTTATCTAAACAGCTTGTTTACCTATATCCCCATAAACCAACCTTTGATCATCTGGGCACATGACTGCTCTTTACTTGGGAGGGTCAGCAATGTTAATTACCCACAAATGGTATTTACTTGAGACCTTTGTCATTAAATCTGTTCTAAAATAAATATGAGCCTCTCCAGCATATGGGGGCTCCATGGTCAGACTCCAGTCTCTTCGGGGTCTGTGAGCTGGGGCGGCTAATTCACACAGGCAAAACATCTGTGCCTGTGCACTCAGAGTCTGCCTGTCAGACTTGGCAGTTGGTGCCCTGGGTGCAACGAACTGGCACAGGGTTGTGATATGCTGTAACACCCTAATTGGGGCTCTGCAGTTCCTGGTGTCCCTGCTCAGGTGCCATCACATTCCCCTTGTCCACATGTTGGTTCCCACAATGGAAGCTGCTTGGGGTACGTTCAGTCCGGCTTCGGCCTCTCACAGAGCTGGCACCCATGCCAGCACCTGGGGCTGCCTGCCCTGCCATGGCAGCCAATGTGCCTGGCTGTGTACAGTGGATGGAACCTACGCTTGCTCACCCGCACATCTCTCACCACTCTACCTCGCTCACCCTTGGCAGGTGTGGAATCTGGGCTGGTAGCATGATTCCACCTGCCTGGGCTGAGTGGGTGCAACAAACCCAGCTGGTGTGAGCAAAACCCGAGCAGAGGTGCCGCTGGCCACAGAGGTTTCCGGCTGGCAAAGTGACACCCTAAAGATCTCATGACATTAGCTTGTCTTTAGTTTTCCTCTGTGTCTGGTGTACCCTCAGCTGTGGGCTGCTTGGCTGTGGGTCTCTGAGAGTCTGTCTCTGCAGCTCTCTTGGATGCATCCCACTGTGACTTTGACTTGATGCCTGATAACTGGTGGAAGGGAAAGGAATGTGCCTCACAGTGTTCTCATCGTGCCTCAGTCTTAGGCTGGGCCAAATCTAGACCCTGCATCCCTGGGTCTCATGGGTGTGGCTTTCAGATGTGCTTCTTCCCTTCTGCAGGTGTAGTTCTGGACCCAAAATGTGTACTTGTTCTCCCAAATACAGATTTTTTTCTTTTCCCTCCCTCTAACCCAGGTGCAGTGGGTTTTGACAAATGCTTTAAAATATAACTATTTTGGTGCTCCCCTCCCCAGATTAAGGCTTTTGTTCCAAAGGAGAGAGGAAGGGTCTGGGTGGAATTCTGTGTTCCTCCTGCAGAGGCTGCTCCCCTGCTGCCCAGCGGTACTCCAGTGTTGCCTTTGCTTAGCATTTTTTTTTTTTGAGACGGAGTTTCGCTCGTTACCCAGGCTGGAGTGCAATGGCGCGATCTTGGCTCACCGCAACCTCCGCCTCCTGGGTTCAGGCAATTCTCCTGTCTCAGCCTCCTGAGTAGCTGGGATTACAGGCACGCGCCACCATGCCCAGCTAATTTTTTGTATTAGTAGAGACGGGGTTTCACCATGTTGACCAGGATGGTCTCGATCTCTTGACCTCGTGATCCACCCGCCTCGGCCTCCCAAAGTGCTGGGATTACAGGCTTGAGCCACCGCGCCCGGCCTGCTTAGCATTTTTTAGCCTGTGTTCGCTGGCTAAGAGCATGTGTTCACTGATGTTCTGATTATGCTGCAGTATAAGTTTTCTAGGCTTATGCCATGAGGGAAGCTTGCTCAAGACTTTCCCTGTTCTCGCTGAGTGCCCGATTGGTCTGATGTAGGAAAAACTACAAAATGGTAGGAACAGCCTACATCTGTGACCCCCCAGGGCTTCCTGCTCTCCCACCGGCTTCTCCTCATGGTGTCTGGCTGCATCTGCCCCAGGTAAGCAGGTGCCTGCATCTTGTCTCTTGTCTCTGCCTTGGGCCCCTGTTTCTCCTCCAGTTCCTAGGGAAGCCATGTCCTTTGACTTCAGTGTTCTTATGGGTTCAAGAAAAGTCATAAATTTGAAGTTTGCCTTTCTGCTTGTTGTAAGGGTAAAAGCAGTACTCTTTCCAGCTTTTGACATCTACAAGCAGAAGCTGAGATGGCATTTGGATTTTGAAATGTTCATGCTTTTGGGTGACCCTGTAGACTAAGCAAGAAACCTGTTTCCATTTTGAATATGGCTGCATGGCGTTCTATCTTATAATTATGTGATAGTTTATCCCCTTTTTCTAGTACAACTGTGCTTGCACACATTTCTTGTGTAAACTATGAATGTTGGTCGGATTCTTAGGGGACAAACGGGTAGGTTTTATGACAAATTCATTAAAAATCTCATGCATGACAGTATATGCGTATGTATATGCATAAGAGTGTGTATTTACATCTCTGTCACCCAGGCTGGAGGGCAGTGGTACGATCACTGGCTTAAGGTAAGAGGATCGCTTGAGCCAGGAGTGTGCGTACCACCACACTCAACTAATCTTTAAATGCTTTATAGAGACGAGGTTTTGCTATGTTGGTCTTGAACTCTGGGACTCAAGTGATCCTCCGACCTTGGCCTCAAAAAATAGTGGAATTATAGGCATAAGCCATCGTGCCCAGCCTGGTTTCTTAAATGTTTAAGTTACCATCCCCTGATTACTAGTGAGATTGGGCACGTCTTTAGATTTTCATTGACTATTCTGGAATTTTTCTTTCCACCAACCTAAATCCTTAAAAAAAATACTCTTTATACACAGAATGGCTGTAGAAAGGTACAACAAACATTAACATAGGGGTGACCTTGGAGGAGGGAGCTGGGTCCTGGGCTCAGACAGGAAACTTTTTAATGTATCACTTTCTGATTCAAAGAAAATCATGTGCATGTATGAACTATTTAGGTGGGTAAATTAATGTTTACAAATAACTATAGCTGAGAACCAGTCAGTCCTAAGCACGGCCAGTAGCTGTACGAATGGAGGTTCAGAGCCACCATCGTTGGGAGCCTGTGAGCAGGTATCACAGGGAGCAGGAAATGTGACCGGGGAGGGACAGAACCACAGAGAGGCAAAGGGAGCAGTGGCCACGGAGGAAGAATTAAGGGACCAGTGTGGTCAGAGTTACCTCCTTGGTCCTTGGGATAGTTTCTCACACCCAGGTTCTCAGTAAGTCCAGCCTGCTTTTCCCTTCCCTTCTCTTCCTTTCCTTTCCCTTCCCTTCTTCCCTTCCCTTTCTTTTCCCTTTCTTTTCTTCTTCTTAATTTTCTTCTTTCTTTTCTCTTCTTTTTATATCATTTTATCTTCAAAATAAATTCTACTTGGATTGGAGCCAGCTTAAATTTCTGTTGCTAATAGCTGTAAGTACTGTGACTGGCACATTGCACCAGAGGCGGGGGTCATCTCACAGGAAAGAGTAAGGTTCTGGCACCACTGTGCCTGGGTTCAAACCCTGGCTCTGCCACTCACTAGATGTGTCACTATCATCTCGGTGCAAAGCACCAATAGTATTTAATTATATTTATCCATTCTCCTGCTGATGGGCCTTTGGCAATTTTCAGCATTTGGCTATTGCAAATGAAGCTGCTGCGAGCACTCTAGTCCATGTTCTTTGGTGAACATGTGACAATTCTGTTATACAGAAATGTAGGAACTGGGTTGCTTGTCATAGATAGGCATTTGTTCAGCTTTGTAGACACCGCCACACAGTTTCTCAAAGGCCTTTTGCCAATCTGCACTCTCCCAGCAGCGTGTGACAGCTGCAGCTGATTCACTTCCTCACCAGCACTTGGCACTGTCAGTCTTTTTCATGTTAGTTTAGGGTTTATTGCATTTTTAGAGTTGTTGGGGTAGAGAAGCTTACAACAAGGAGACTCACTGAAGAAATGTGAGTAATGCTCACCTTGACCTTGCTCAGGGGAATTGGCTTAGGAAATCGGCTTTGAGTATTTGTCCTCTAGGAAAGAAAGAGGCTCTGCCAGCAGGGAGAAAGTTCCCATGAAAACTGCATTTGTAATGCAAGTGAATAAGCTGGCATCACAGTTTCATACGCCTGCCTCATGAACTTAGCGTGTGCTGGTCCTGAGAGATTAGCTGGCTCCTAGTCAGTTGCTGTGGTCAAGTGTTTAAACTCATGCTGGCGAAAGCCATCCATGGCGAGGAGGAACGCCTTTTCATACCACAGAACCCAGTCCACCCACTGCAGATTTACTTTGCTCCTTACCTGGGATTTTTCTATAGAGTATCATTCCTGTCTTATAGAAAAGGAAATATATATTTAGAGAAGTCAATGGTAGAAAAAAATAGCTATCTTTTACTAAAAATACTGAATATGTTAACCATATCCTACTGATGATCTTAATTATCTCAATGATCCAACGAAAATTAATTTTTTAACAAATTAAAAAAAAAAATCCCTGGAGCTCAGAAAGGTTACATAAGTTGCTAATGGTCTCACAACTGGAAAGTGGCAGAACCAGGATCCCAGCCCACCTGCACTTGCCTCCAAAGCCTGTTCTCTTCACATGCCAGCCTCCCAAACTCACTTTCTGTTCTGCTGTTCCAGGCCCTATCACCTCTCGCCATGGTGGTTATTCAGAGACTGGCTTGGGGGTCACCCTTGAGGAGCCCTAGAGCTGCTGCCAAATCCTCTTCTAAGGACCAGGGAACCTCTTGGATGAGAAGAGCAAGGTGGGATGGAAAAACATTTGAAAGTGAGCCCAGAGTGGCTGCAAAACCAAAGGGGCCCAAAGTAGATTCGATGGTTCCGGAGCCACACCAGGAGCCCTGAGGCTGGGGCTTGGGTAGAGGCGTCAGAGCCAGCCCAGGAGACTGGAGAAAGATGCAGTGCTGGGCGGTGTCTTGAGATCAGATTGCACTGGAACAAATACTGGTATGTTCACTGGTAGAGGGAAGAGAAGCATGTGTGGCTATGGCCCAGCATAAAACAGAGGTTTAAAATGGAAGAAATAAGAATCTGCGACTGGGCAGTCCTGCCGAGCAGGCATCCACTCCAAGTCCTCAGAGAAGGCTTGGGCATTCCCTCACGGCCATCAGGATCCTGCAGCCTCAGGTTCGCCTTTGCCTTGAGATAAACAAAAGCCAACGCTGATGGACACTGTCGATTTCAAGCTGCCAAGCTGATGGCACTGAACTTGGAGTAGGGAGCTGGGGCTGACAGCTCTGGTCATCCTGAGAACTGTGGCTGGTGTGCCCTGGCGGGGTCTGGGCTCTCAGGCCTGTGGGTAGCACCGAGTCCACCTCTCATTTCCCTGGGAACACTCTGCACCCACCAAAGTGCAGTGGACAGGTTAGCCCTGGCATGGGGGAAAGGCGGAAAGAAGAAAGCAAGTGCAGGCGCCCGTGGGGCGGAGTAAAGAGCCACAGACCTGGGTAAAGTCAGAATCCATTATGCACTAGATACGCGGGCTGGCAACGAGAAATAACCAGTGTCCACCTGGGGGCTGTTATAAAGATTAGAGCCCTCAGTGCGGTTTCCAGTGCAGAGACACACAGTAGGTGACAGCTGGTAGCAGTTTTCTAGGCAGCTCTGGCAGGGGTCACCTGGAGGTCCTTTGGGCAGGTCCCCCAGCCTCACAAGTCCTCCACACCTCCAGGCTGCCTGGGAGGTCAACGGGGAGGCCAGATGCAAAACACATGCTGCATGGGAAGAATGGATCATTCTGGGAACCGTCACTGCGGTTGCCTCTGGGCGGATGGGTCCTGGGCTGGGGAGATGCATGAGAGGAAGCTCCGGCACTGGGCATGTCCTGGGTCTGACCTGGTGCACACATGGAAAGGTCACAGAGGTGTGCACTTAAGATTCGTGCACTTCCTGTACTGGGTGGTGTGTGTGCTGGTCCTCCGTTTAGAAAAACTAACGCAGCGCACTTTTCTCCCCCTGCTGGATGGACAAAGGCCTCTTTCAGCTTGGGCACCCGAGGAAGGGAAGCGTAGCATCAGGACAGAGAGTGGATCGCGCTGTCAGGTTCAGCACAAGAGTGGGGACAGGCTGGGCATAGCACCTGGTCCTCCCTCCCAGCACTGACGGAACGGCGGGACCATGCCTGGATGGACGGGTAGAAGCCTTCCTGTTCCCTGGTAGGTCAGCAGAAAGGGCGAGTTAGGAAAGAGGGGCGAGCTTCCAGTGTATGAGGCACCACACTGGGTCTGCCAGTAAAAGGAAACTCAGTTGCTCAGCCAGACTTTGAAAAATATTATTCGGTCCCTGAGTAGAAACAGATGTTGTTTCCTGTTACAGAAATGAGCTGTAGCTCTTCCGACACACACACTGGCAGCCCACGCATGTCGTTCTCCCTCCAGGATCCGATCCATGAGGCAAAAGCACATGGAAAAGATTCCAGCTTCATCTTCTCTGTCGTTCGCCTTGTGAGAAGTGGGCAGAAAAGATGTTTTTCCTACTGGACTATATTTCATCATCGTTTCCCTTCCCTTCACCACTGCAGCTGGAAATGTAATGCCGATGCCCCCCAAGACTCCCTCCATTGTACGTTCAGAGAAGGACTTTCTTTTGCATTAGGTGTGAGGGGGTCAGCGCTGCTGGCTCATTGACTGATTGTATCTCAGCTCCCACCCATCTAATGTGTCCAGCGTTGGAAAGTGGCATTTGCTTCTTTGCCCAGGCAAACAAGAGCTGCTGCTGGAAATACAGATGTGCACGGCCAAGGCGATGCTTTCAGGCACCCTGTGCCGTGGGTAGCGTCTGTCTGCGGTGCTTCCCTCACTCCTTGCCCCCCACTCCTCTGCAATGGCAGCTCTCCTCCCACTCTCCCATTTTGTGGACATAGTTACACCTTCTAAAGGATTTTCACCCAGAATTGTATTTATTTGACATCCTAAAACGCTGCCTCAGAAGACACCACAGGGCAAATAATAATACTCTCTCTGTTTTGGTAGTTTGAGCTATTATTGGCCTTGATTTATGGGGAATTAGACCTGAGGTAATGGTTTTCTCAGGTGTTGCTAAGCACAGCAGAGCGTGACAAGGGCATCCTTGGGTCTGCCTGGGTGCTCTAGCAGCTGGGAGAAGCAAAGTTGTGAAAAGCCTGACCAGGGAGGCTGACAGGAGTGCCTCCGTCATGGCAGACTCCCAGTCTGGGGCTTTGGGAGATAGTCTGTGCACTGGCACTTGGCGGTCACCAGCTCACTCCAGGGTTCGGCTGAGGGGACACTATTCTCGAGTCACCAGCTACAGAGGGCAGTGCGTGGGACAAGCTTTGGAGCTTCGGTGTCTGGCAGGATCTTCCGCAGTGATGCAGAGGCTCTGTGTCTGCTCTGTGCAGCATGGTGGCCCTCGGGTTGGGACTGCTGTTGGGCACTCAAGATGTGGCCTGTGCAGACGCAGAACTGAATGCTAATTGTATTTATTTTCAATTAACTTACAGTCACATTTAAATAGCCACGTGTGTCTGATGGCTACTTTATTGGAAAGTAAAGCTTTGGAGAATAGGAAGATAATAATCGGAACTATTTATGTTTGTTTTTATCTAAGAAATAGAGAAATTAACTTTACCAATATGTGATGTTCAGAGCAACACTGGGACCCTTGCTGTATTTGTGTCTCGGTGGTCACTGCCATGTGGATGTGCAGGTGTCCTGGGGAGAAGTCCCCAGTCAGAGAGGGGCAGTGGTGCCTGAAAGGCTTTTTTCTGGATCTTATAAATAGGTGAGGTGTGCTTGATTTACTGGATTGACAAATTATCTGGTTTTAAGGAAAACTAATCCTTGCTAAGGGAAGCATTGACCTAAACAGAAACCTACATTACAATCACAGCCTGACACTGTTCGTGAAGACACAAACGTAAGCAAACAACGTTGGATGACAAAGATGGCCTTTCTACCCCTCCTACAAGCTGGCGTTGCCCACCCTACAGATTTCAACAGTGACCACCTCGTCACGTCTGACAAGAAGGCCGCACAGGTCCAAATGACCAAGTCTATTTGAGTTCTGGATTTACATGCCCTGTCGCCAAGGGTGACCCTAATTATAGGCTGTGTCTTGAAATATTAACTAACAGTCTCAAATCAAGATAAAAAAGACAGTCAAAGACTAGACACTTGGAGATGGAGACAAACTCTTACCATTTGTAAGATCCTCACTTCGGTACATTGTAAAAATTCAGGAAACGTGTGATAAATTTCCAGAAGGCTCTTTTAAATTTTCTGACTTAGTAGCAATTTTAGTCAAATAACATTGAGGAAATACTTCCAGCTGTGGTTCAAATTGCTGAAATACAAAGAAAATAACAGACTGGCAAACCAAAATGCATTTTTTTGTCATAAAATACTGTTGGAACGCATGTGGGAAACATCGCTGAAGACCGAAGGAAATAGGGTAGAACAGGCTACATCGTGTGGGAGATTTGCCACACGCTTGGAGCAAAGTATAGATGTTCCCTTTTTAACTTCTTATTTTAAAAATCATTTCAGATTTACAGGAAAATTGCAGAACGAGTACAGAGAGTTCCCACATACCCTTCAGCCAGTCCCCCTAATGTTAACACTTACATAACCACAGTACAGCAATTGAAACCAGGAAATTAACATTGACACCACGCTATGAGCAAATTTTCAGGTTTTATCTGATTTTCAACAGGTTTCTACTCAAGTCCTTTTCCATCCAGACCCCATCCCAGATCCCACGTGGTGTTTGGTTGTGGGGCTTCCTTGACTTCTCCAACTTGGAGAGTTCTTCAGATTCTCCTGGTCCTTCATGACCTTGGCACTTCTAAAGGGCACTGAGCAGGTGATTTTAGGATGTCTCTCCCTTTGAGTTTGTCTGATTTCTTTCTCAGGAATAGACAGGTTGTACAGGAACACCTCGGGGAGATGTTGGGTCATTCTCAGCTCCTCTCTTGGAGGGGCAGGTACATGAAGTTGATATGATCTGCCGGTGATGTTGAACTTGATCTCTGGGGTAAGGGTCTGTCTGCCAGATTTCTCCTATAAAGTTAGTATTTTTCCTTTTGTAATTGATAAGTATCGTGTGGGGAAACACTTTGAGACTGCAAATACTGTTTCTAATCAAGGCATATATATATATATACACACACACACACATATATGTATATGTATATCTCCAATGTGTCTTGACTCATATTTGCTGTATTCTGTTTCAAAAACAAAATTTAAAAAAGATGTATTTCTCCCTGTGTATCTAAAGAAAGATGCGCCATATAATGTATGTTCTTACCAGTATTTATTATAATAAAAAATGTTTGGTGAAAAAACTATCAGCCTCATGAACTGAAGTTAACATAAGAATGAATCTGGGGTCATTCATTGTACCTATATGTACCACATAGGATTATTCTGGTTAAACTGTAGCAAGGTAGTTAGAAGGGTGTTGAACTTAAAGATGAATTGCACAGTTTTCTTTTACAAAAAAACTCAGTCGTTCAAAATTTGTGACCTATCATTGGGAAAACAAATGCCTGTTAAAAGTATGTTTTTTTGCAAATGCAAAAAAAATTACAATAAACACTGTTAATTTGTTCCTTTAAAATACGTGATTTTTAAAAATGAGTAAGAAAGGAACATTTTTTTGGAAAAAAACTTGAGAACCATTTGAAGGCAGATGGGCTAAAATTTTTATTGTTGCCAAAAATAATGGATGTCACCTGTGAAAATGTTCCTGTCTGCATACTTGAAAAAATAGATATATCATTTTCTATCTTATTTAACAATCCTTCCAACAATGGTGAGTTATAAGTCCATTTGTTAAAAAACACAACCATGCATTGCTTAATGATGGAAATACATTCTGGGAAATGTGTCCTTAGGTGATTTTGTCATTGTGCAAATGACAGAGTGCAGTTACAAACCTAGTGATACAGCCCACTGCACACCTAGTATGCCTGTAGCTCCTAGGCTGTGAACCTGGACAGGTGTGCAGTAGGCTGTGTATCACTACGCTATGTACGTACCATACACAGTATTGAATGCTGCAGGCAAGTGTAACGCAGTGGTAAGTGTGTATCTAGACATACCTAAACATAGAAAAAGGATCAGGAAAAATACAGTATAATAATCTTACGGGACCACTGTGGTATGTAGGTCTGCTGTTGACCAGAACATAATTAGGTGGTACATGACCATATTAAAATGTAAACCTTCTGATTAATTTGCCAGGACAGCTAATAGGTATCAGGGAAGATGGAAATTTACTAGCTGAGTTTCAAGAAAAAAATGTTTACATAATTGGAAGATGAAATTGAAACATGAGTAACATGATTCAATAAGTAAGTTATTCATTACTATCTGGATCTGTGCTTCCTTGAGAGTACTTTTGATCGGTTTGACAGCCATTAAAATCAAGTACTCAAATTAACTGAACTGAGAATCAGACCTTCAGATGCTGTATCAGAAAATGTTAAAGTAAGATTCTCAAAAATAGTGAGGCGTGTTCAATCACACTGCACTCCACTAAAAATGTCGTGAAGAACAGTACTATTTTAGTGAGCATAAAAGGTTTTTAATATGACAAATAATACAAAATTATTTTAGAGTACTATTAGTTTAATCTTTAAATCATACTTTAGACATTTTATTGTTATGTTTTATAATATACATAATATGCCAGCATGGTGGCACATATGGTTTATAGATACATATGTATGCATTGGATGGGTCTGCTCAAACATTTTCACGGATAGGGGTGAAAGATAAAAAAAAAATGTTATAAACCACTGCACTAAAGGTGATAAACCAAGTACTATCTGACTGTATTGCAGAGTGAATTTTTACATGTATTATCTCATTTAATTCTCACAACAATGAGATGCAGGTACTAGTTTTCAGGCAATAGCTGTGTCTAGTTTTTAGTTCAGGAAACCTGAAAAGGAGAGAAGTTAAGAAATGCATTTGTGGTGTCAAAGCCATGAGGGATTCGCCAGTACTGGAAACCATAGCTTGTGGCTCTTTCCATGCTTCTGACTCAGATTGGAAACCGTCCTCAGGGCTTCACGGTGTGTTCTAAAATGGACTTTCCACTCAACATGCAACCCGAAATCGTAAAACCAGCAGTAACCCTTACAGGAACAGTTGCCAATACGCCTTCACATGCCGGGCGTCCAACAGAGAGAAGTTGGACTTGTAAATTTACATCAACAAATAAACAGCAAGCTATCCTCCTCTGAGCCGTTCCCTAGAGAAGCAAGGCCATTCTTCCTAGCATGTGAAGTAGTCCATTCCTCACGCAGGAGAGCTTTATGAATCCTAACTAGTGCTTCACATTTATAGAGCACCTTCACATGGCTGGCTCATCTCATCACAAGAACTCTTAGACGGAACGTTGCTTACCCTCATTTTTACAGAAGAGGAGACCCAGGCACAGAGAAGCTGACTGCTGCTGAGCTGGGCCAAGCCTAGAGCTCTCTGTGTCTGATCCCAGCTCTGTCCACAGGACGATGTATCTCCTGACCTAGGGTGCAGCAGACACCCAGTTACTTCTGTGAGTCCACACAGCCACTTCAGAGAATCTCCTTCCGGGTATAGCAGATTTGCCTCTGGGAGCCATCTCTTAGAATTCAAGTTCACTTTGGAAGAGATGGTGGCTATTATCCACTTATGCCTAAGTATTATTTAACCTATTAGGTTGTTTCCAAACTGTCAAATGAATAAAATTTTGTGCCAAAGAAAATGGGACAGGAGCCATGCCTATGATCTTGTGGGCAGAGAGGGAAAGTGGGCCAGGGCTCAGAGGCACCGCAGGGATTTGGAGGGTACAGTAGGGTTTAAAGTTCAAAAGTCACTCTTGGTATTTATACCAACCTAATCACAGATAAATTAACTGAGGCTCAGAAGGGAACCTAATATGACTTTCTCAAGGTCACATAACTCTTAAGAGGTCCCTCCAAAACATTGAGTCTACTTTTTTTTCTTTTTCTCTTTTGGAGGCAGGGTCTCACTCTGTCACTCAGGCTAAAGTGCAGTGGTGCGATCACAGCTCATTGCAGCCTCGACCTCCTGGGCTCAGGGTATCTTCCCACCTCAGCCTCCTGGGTACCTGGGACCACAGGCACATGTCACCACGCCCAGCTAATTTTTGTATTTGTGTGTGTGTGTGTGTGTGTGTGTGTGTGTGTGTGTGTGGAGACAGGGTCTCACTGTGTTGCCCAGGCTGGTCTCAAACTCCTAGGCTCCAGTGATCCCCCAGCCTCAGCCTCCAAAAGTGCTGGGATTACAGGCGTGAGCTACCGTGCCCAGCCACCATTCTACTTTTTCATTTCTGTTGCTAATACTTCACTTGGGTGGCTCTTACTAGGAGTGGTTCTGCCTACTTGGAGCTGTTTGGTGTCTGTGGGGACACTTTGGCCATCTTGGTGATTGGCGGTGTTGCTGGTATCTGGTTAGGGTATCTGGTGGGCAGGGCTACGAATGATGGAAGTTTTAGAAAGTGCTAGGCACCCCGCACAGGAAGAATTGCCTTGCACCTGCCCAGCTTCCCAAAGGCCAGCTGGACGCTCATGCAGAATGGCTTGACCTTGTGCTTGTGACTATTTAAGCCTAGAATGTGGAGCTGTACCAGGGTTCAGCGACAGACGACACAGCAGAACACTCAGAGCCCCCCTGTCCAAGGTGCACAGCCAGGGTTCAGACCCTCCCTCTGAAGTGGTGCCAGGGCCCAAACTTCCCTGGGGAAGTGGATGGAGGTCCCTTTCCAAACTCTCAGTGGTGTCTTGGGACTGCCTCTGCTTTGGAAGTATTTGTTCTTTATCTCTCTGCTCATATGCAAAAGCATTTATTAAAAAGCTGTCATGGAGTCTTGGGAAGTTTTTGTGATTGGATATACCTGAGCTCAAATCTTGTTCTTTTACTTTCTAGGGCAAGTTACTAAACTTCTCAGGACCTTGGTTTCTTTGTTTGTAAGATGGAGTAAAATGCCTGTTTCATTTGGTTATCCAGAAAGTTAATGAGATCATGTGTATTTAAAGCACATGGGCGCATTCCCATTCAATTCTTTCATTTCTTCTTCTCCCTTCTTTCTGATGAAGGAGGACTTTAGTTTGCTTCCTGTAACTTAACCCATATTTAAACAGAAAGAGTATATTTAGCAATGAGACTATATTTTTTTCTGCAGCTGTCCTAGTTTAAAATAAACAAAAATAAATAAATGAATGCCTACCATTCCGAGCAGCTCAGGGGATGGGCTTGAGAGTGCTTTGAAACTCTAATACAAGCACAGGCATACCTGCCCCAGCACTTTTGCACACAAGCCCCATGCTGTCCAGGAAGACAGAGTGTGTGTGACTCCCTAGTGCATGCGGAGCGTCCTCCAGACCTGGGGAGGCTGCCCCATGTGGTGCTGGACAGTGGCTGCACCAGGACCTGAAGGGGAACCTGGGACTTAGGCTCAGGCAGCCGGGGGTGTTGGACCGCCAGCTGTAAACATGTGGCTTGGAGAGGCCAGTGTCCACACACACACAGCCCAAGTTGCTCAACTCCATTTGCCAACCCATGCCCTGCCCCTGGCTTGACTAATCCCCCTCCTCTTCTGCTACTGAAGTCTCTCCTGAAGCTGAGAACCAGCCAATGAGGATGACAGTGCTAGGGACAGAGGAGCCTGTGTTGATCAAGGATGTGTGAGCAGCTGTTACCTCCACTGGCTGCTTTGTCACTAAAAGACCTCACTCACTTGAGCATTTGATGACCAAATAGAATTCACTAACTTTGGTTATTTCCAGTTTGGTCTACGTTTGACCATGACCAAGGAAAGTTGTGCCAATGACAAGCCATATGCTTGAGTTGTCACGAACCCAGGAGGCGGAGGTTGCAGTGAGCCGAGATTGCGCCACTGCACTCCAGCCTGGCGACAGAGCAAGACTCCATCTCAAAAAAAAAAAAAAAAAAAAAAGTTACTTTTAGGCAGAAATCATGATGTGCTTTCTAAGAAATAGTGTGGGATATTGTCCAAGTGAGGGGGGTTTGTTAAGTGGCCATTGGAGAGCAGTGGTGCCTGGTGCTTGGCATAGGTTCAGATGGAAAGACAAAAAAAAAATGCCATGAAATAAGTAAAGCGTTGGTAAAGCCCAGAAAAAGTACCTGGTTTTCCCGTTGGAAGTAACCCAAAAATGTGGTCAAGAATCTATTGATTTTTCAAGACCTTTCCAGAGGATCCTGGTAAGCTTTTCCAAGATGACTCAGAGTCTCCGTTCTTGTTTCATCTCAAACCTCGCTGTAATCACTGCAGGTCTGTTAAGAAACTCAACAAAACCCAAGCCGCCTCAATACAAAGACATCTAGACACACCACGGTCAAACTGCAAAAACCAAATCCTATGGTACAGTGGGCAATGGGCAATGTGTGCCAGAGAGGGCTTGATCTCAGGGGGTCCCTGAGTCTGTGGGGGTCTCCTGGTTTGTGTGGTGTGTTGTTCTTAGAATATGACTGTCAGTAAAGTGCTGTGTTGTCCAAGATGTAATCATTCCTTGTTTATTTGCTCCTGCCACCTTACACAGGTGGCATCAGAGTCCTAGAAGGGCAGCTTGTTTTAATTAGGCTTTCATGCAATTGAGAAAATTTAATAAGGTGGCTAGGACCTCATATACGTGTAATTAATATACAAAAATTAATAACCGTTTATGCAAACTATAAACAAGATCTGATGGAATAAAAGACAGCATTTATAATAACAACAACTATTACTACTACTTCAAAACATTACAGGATAAAGAAGATAGAACAAGTGGAAAACCATAGTATGTTCACGGGTAGGCATTTACCTCATCATGCAGGTATCATGTCTCTGTAGTTTATTTATAAGTTAAGCTTGATCCCATTTAAAATATGAGAAATATTGAAGATCTTTTTAAAATGAGAGAAACAAATTTTAACCTGTATAAGACACATACATATGAGATTTACATAAACTATCTCTGGAAAGATGCAGGAGAAATGGAGTTTATTGGCTGCTCCCTGGGAAGGAAATATGATGATTGGGGGAGAGACTCAGAAAATACTTGAAAATAAAACAATAAAGGAAATAATTCCTTTATAATAATAAAATAATAAATTCCTTTATAATAAAATAAAGGAAATACGATAATTGGGGGAGAGACTCAGGAAAATACTTAAAAATAAAACAATAAAGTTTCTCATATATTAAAACATATTATAATGTGGTATTAGTTCATGAACAGAGGGATGGAAATATCTAGGAAGTCCAGAAAACAGACACCATATTATTATGTAATAAATGGCATTTGAAATCAGCGGGAGAAGTGTGTGATCATCTGAAAGAGAAAGGTGGATTCCAACTACTCACATTTACAAAGTAAATTCCATATGGATGGAAAATTTACGCATGAAAAAGGAAACATTAAAAGTAACAGAAAAAACTGGGAGAGTTATCAAATAATCTCTGATTCAGAAAGGACCTTTTTAATTCTGACACAAAATCTTTAAGCCAGAAAAGAAAAGATTGAAAAATTTGATCATCTCCCCACCCCTCAATCTAAGATATTCCTGGATGGCAAACATCACCATAAACACAATTAAACAATAATAAGTGAGGAAAAACACATGTACTTCACATTAGAGGAAAATGGCCACAGTTAACACAGTTAACTGTGTTGTGTGTTTTAAATATTGATTCATAAAAATAAATATTTTAAAAGTCCAAGCACTTAACAGAAAAGTGGGAAAAATACATGAAGAGTTTACACACATACATAACCAGTTCCTTGGTGTTCAAACTCCTTACAATAAGAATGCAAATTAAAACAACGCTGAAATACTATTTCATTTGCTTAATAAATTGGCAAGGATTAGCACAAATAAAGTTCATTCTCACACCGTATTTGTAAAGACCGTGGGGGGAAATGCACAGTTTATCTTTGCTGCTGGAACTGTAAACAGGTAAAATTTTGATGGAAGATCCTTTGACGACAGCTAACAAAATTTCATATGCATGAAGCCTTCAACCCAGCAACTCTAGATGGTTAGCCTATGGATCTACTCCTATGGGTGTAGAACGACTCCTGCACAAGCACAACTGAGCACGATGATGTTTGTCAAAGCAAGAGAATAGAAATAATTTCATGTCTGTTAGTGGGGATGCTTCCACAAATATCGGTACCGCCATATAATAAAATGCTATGAAACCATTTCAAAGAGTAAGGATACTCTATATGTGCTGAAATGAAACAATTTTCAACATAGCAAGTTAAAAAAAACTAATGTGAAGAAGTGAAAAAAAAAGGAACAACAAAAACAATGTGAAGTACGTTTGGGATACTCTCACTCATATAATATATTGTATATGTGTATACATATATGGATGTGTACATATGACATATATTTTATGCAGATAATGCATTACATAATACTTGCATTGCCAAGAAACTGGTAAGCACGCTCATCTCTGAATGGGAAAAATAAGTGCCGGAGAAATAGAGGTGCATGCCAGTGCATGTTATATATTCAAGAAACGACAATAAATAAAATAGTAATAAAACAAAAGCTTTTAAATTTATTCTTTCAACAGCTTTTACTAAGCATCTCCATTGCGAACCCTGTATTAGATGACAGCATAAACTAGCAAGACAGACCAGGCCGGAGCAAAATTAAGACTGAGATGAAACCAAGGTTGAGCCCAGGTTGGGAAAGTTTAACCTCCTAGCTGGATGACCAAGCCGGAATAGCACATCCTGGTTCTGGGGATGAGGTCTATGACAAGGGAAATAGGGGGCACTTAGAGCCTCAAATCCATGAAGGGCACTGGTATGTTTCAGGAAAGCAATATCCCGGCTTCATGGTGTTCCGTGCTCCCTGCTGGGAAGCGCTGGGCTGGCTGGAGGTTTTCACCTCAGAACTGAGGGTCCATCCCCACATTGCCTAGCTGAACGTGTTGGTGCTTTCTCAACAACCTTGACTTCTCATGTTTGTCTGGTGGAATACGTCAGGACTGGGGAGACAGTCGTATTAACAGCATATTCTGCTCAACAAAAGCTTTTATTGCATTCATCCATGGGCTCTTTGCAAAGATGGGAACAGCACGTCTGAATAACACACAATTTCATCTGGCTCTGATGATTCAGAAGGCACCTCAGTGCCTCAGGCTCATCATTAGAAGTCATTGATGGCTCCGTAGATGTGGTAGTAAAGTCCAGGTAGCCGAAAGATCGAGTAAGGAAGGATTTGCTGGGAAATGGGGGTCTCCTGCTGCAGTGCTCCCCAGACACCTCTGGACGCAGCCTCTGCCTGGGGCCTCTCTCTCCACTGACAATAATAACGCAGATGTCCTTGTCTCAAAGTTAAACACTGCCAAAATGTTCCACATCCGAGATAAGCTGGCGTCGACTCGTTAATTTAGTCCTGCTCTCAAAGAAAAGGAAGAGGTCCTTACCCTGGTCCCTGGGGTGACAAGGGCCACACTCCCTAAAGAACCTAAAATTCCCAGGACGCTCTCCTTTTGAATCCAGTTAGGGAATATTATTTATAACAACTGTTTCACAGATACTAATTAATTAAGCGAAATAATGGATGCGGAAGTGCTGAGTACTGAGAGTAATTACAAACTCGGCCCTATCCTTAAGCCTTCCCCCATTTAGCTGGGACTTGAGAACTGGATAGAATGTTTACTTAGTGCTTTGAAAAAACTCACTGCATTCCCTCAACAATCCTTTCACGTGGATGTTATAATTTGCTCCATGGTTGCAGATGAGAAAAATCATTCTGGAAGGTTGAGCCATTATCCACTGCCACACAGCTCCAAAGCGATGGAACTCAGAATTGAAGCCCAGGTTGGTAGAGGCCAGAGCTGCAAACTTGCTCCCTGCTGCAGCACTGCCTGGCCAACGCGCTCACGGATGCTGGGGCCACCGCACTCATGACAGTGCCTGGAGCGTGCAATCACTCTCAGCGCCCTTCCCTCCACGGCCGAGCCCGCGGTGTGAGCGCCGGGGCCTTCGGCGAAGCACGGGGAAGCCCAGCGCCCTCGCCCTGGTCCTTTGATACAAGACGGGACCTCCCCTGGGCAGAGGCCCCTGCATTCTGGGGCTTTCTGCCAGGCAGGGGCTGGGATGGTCACTTCTGCCTGAGCCACCAGTCAGCACGCGTGGAGACCGAGCTCGGGGAGGGCAGCCTGTTAGCCCCGCACACAGCTATCTGCGCCGCTGCGACCTAGCTCCCGACGGCCGCCTGCCGCTGTCTCCAGAGAGCCCTGCGCGCCCCTGTGCCCGCGTCTGCCCTGTTCTGTTTCTTCCCCTCTGCCGCGTGCTCGTCTCAATTCCATTTCCGTAAGGGTTCAGGTCCTCGGCTTCCTAAGGGCCTCCGAGAGGCCAGCTGGCCGCCAGGACTGTCTTTCCCGCAGTGGAACTTTCCGGCTTATCTTCCTTCCCCCACCTCTCGCCTTCTGCCTCCAGCCGTCTTCTCGGTGTTCCGCGCGGGCAGGGTCCCTCCCGCAGACACCGCTCCTGCCCGCAGCGCGCTCGCTGCCTCCTGCCCTGCAAAGCGAGGGCGGTTTCGGACAGATCCAGAGCCCGAAGCCAAAGCGGGCTGCGGCAGAAGGGGAGGCGGCCTTCAGGCTCCAGCGAGAGGAGACTGACTCCCCCAGGAGGACGGCGCTGCCTGTGGGAGGCGGACGCAGCGGCCACGACGCACAGACAGGAAGAGCCCCTAACGGTGGGGGGAGCTGCGGGGCGGAGTCGAGAGGGAGGGGCAGACACTCGCCTGACGACGCGCCCCTCACGGCGTCCTCTCTACGACGCCTCCTCACGACGTGCCCCTCACAACGACGCCCTCAGGACGCGCCCTCCCTCAGACGCGTCTCCTCATGACGCCGTCCTCACGACGACTCCCTCAGACGCGTCTCCTCAACACGTCCGCCCAAGACGCGTCCCCATTAACGACGTCCTCCCTACGAAGCGCCCCCCTCACGACGTCCTCCCCACGACGCGCCTCCTCATGACGCCGTCCTCACGACGACTCCCTCACGACGCGCCCCTCACGACGCGTTACCCTCACTACGTCCCTCTCACGACGCGCTCCCCTCACAACATCCCCCTTACGACGCATCTTCCTCACGACGTCCGCCTCACCATGTGCCCCTCTCACGACGTGCCCGAAGTCCCTCTCACGACGTGCCCTCTCACGACGCGCCCCACTCACGGCGTCCCCCTCATCACGCGCCCCACTCACGGCGTCCCGCTCATCACGCGCCCCTCACGACACGCCCCTCTTCCGAGGCTCCGCCCTTTCGATGCCCCTCTCTTCGCGCTCCCCTCACGAGGCGCCCCCCCTCACGAGGCGCCCTCCCTCACGACCTCCCCCTGAGGACACCCCTCTCACAAAGTGGCCCTCACACGAGCGACCCTCGACAACTTGACCTTCAACCCTCCAGGGTTTGTTTTTGACCTTTGCTTTCCTTCCAAACTTTCCTGCCTCTGGAGTAAAAGAGCCACAGGAAGAAAAAGGCTTTAGAGACGGACTCTTGCAGGCGAGGAAACAGAGGCTCAGAGAAACCTACCGACTGACGCGAGTCACACGGATTGGCAAACCCGGGCCTCAAGCACGGATCTCCTTCCTTGGGTTCTTTCAGCAGGCGCGCGGCTTCCCACTCCTACAGGCACACCTGCAAGGGGGCCGCGTCCATCTTCAGTCGCTGTGTCCGGAGAACCGGGCCGGGCGGCCTGGAGCCACACACGTGCCGTGTTTCCGGCTTCCGGCCTCGGCGCGCAGGGTCCTCTTCCCGGGCTCTCACCGGCGTTGGCTGAGCAGTGTTCTCATGCGGAGGCGGCCTCTTTGGAAGCTCCCACGGGCTGTTGGCAGAGTTCACTTTCTCTCTGGGAGCCCCAGTCCTTGCTGGCTGTCGGTGGCTGCCCTCGGTCTCTCTCCACGTGGTCGTTTCCAGTGCGGCCTCTTACTTCATCAGCCCGCGGGGGGCTCTAGAGCAAGTCGGCTGTGGGTAGAGGCCAGGGAATGTGCCCGGATCGAGGGAGAGACATGGTATCCCTCTGCCATATGCTGTGCGTCAGAAGCAAGTCGCAGGTCCCCCCACATCAAGGAGAAAGGATTCCAGCAAGGCATGAATACGAGGAGGTAGCGACCCAGGCGCCGCCTTAGCGTCTGTCCAGCACAGGCACCAATTCCCAAAGGAATGCATGCGCAGACGCATGCACTAATTCGAAACAGCAGCAACACAGTCATGTGGTCAACAGTGTTTTTTATTTTATTTTATTTTATTTATTAAATGCTAGGCACTGGAAACATAGCAGTGAAGAAAAAGAGAAAAATCCCTGACCTCATGAAGCTTAGATGACATTAGAGCACACTACATCTACAGACAGCAATCAGCTGTGCACCAGGCCCTGCCTTCCTCTCAGTGTCAACAACATGCGACTACATGGTTGTGATGCTTAATTTTATATGTCAACGTGGCTGGGCCCGGATGTGTAGTCAAACCTCATTCTGGATGTCGCTGTGAGGATGTTTTTGGATCAGATGAACATTTAAACCAGTGCACTTTGAGTAAAGCAGATGGCCCTTGCTAGTAGGTAGGCCTCCCGGGGTCAGCTGAAGGCCTGAATGGAACAGTGACTGACCTCCCTGAGCAACCAGGAGCTGCAGACTTGGTCTTCTCTGGTTCTCCAGCCTGCCCGCCCACCCTGCAGATTTCAAATTAGCAGCCTCCATAGTCACCTGAGCCAATTCCTTAAAATTAATCTCTCTCTCTATATATACATATACACATATCCTGTTGGTTCTGATTTTTTGTTTGTGTTTGTTTCTGGAGAACCTGCTATTACAGTGGTGTATATGCATTCAATTCAGTGATGGGTAATATAGTAAGAGGCAGCTTTTATTAGTTTCCTTCCAAATATTCAGTGTGTTGATATGCTTAAAACCCTTAATTCAATTTTCCAAATCCTGCTAATTGTGGATGGGGTAAGGTTTGCAGAAGAAAGCCAGCCTAGAGCATTGTTTTGAGTAGGGCTTTGTGTCCGAAAAGGGGCTTCCATGCGGAAGCATCTGCCCTGCTGCTGCTCATGTCTGAAGCTTTCTTTTCTATCAGCTTCCTAGGTCTCTGACCTTTCTAGCCTCTGTGTTTTTTGAAATTTCTCCCTCTTCTTTTTCCTAGTCTCAAACCTGTTATCTCCATCTCTCCTTGAACCACTGGGCCAGGTGCTCTAAGGCTTTGGGCTCCTTGGTACTTTATGATTCACCCCTGCTCTGGGGCTGGGGGGCCTTGGAGAATTTCCAGAGGGAGAAGTCTCCTGGTAACCAGGTAATTCTTTCAGAAGTAAGCGTGTTTTTGTAACATTAGTCAATATCTCACATCCTGCAAGGGACTTTCCATCAGTTCCTTTTGAGAGGCCTGTAGAGTAGGTTACGGGTAAGAAGGCTTTTCAGAACAGTGTGAAGGAAGGGAGGGTGAGTGCTATTTCATGGACTTGTGACCCTTCTGTGTCCTTGTTGGTGAAAAGAGAGGGCAGAGCTTTATTCCTGAGCATCAGGTGACTTTCCCTGTGGTCACAAACGTGTAAGTGGATCCATTTCTATTTACTTAAGGAACAAATACTGCTTTGGGAAGTGTCTAAACAGCATCACAGAAGCAGCAGTGGTGGGGCCTTTGGACCAGCTGGGCATCTTCTAATCAAGGCAGGAGGGGGAATGATGCAAAAACAAGATCAGTCTACACTGGAACATTTCCACTGTCAAATTTACCAAAAATGTGTGGCAGGCTCATTCCCCAAGCTGCATATCTCTGATTCACAGACAGCCATGGTGCATGACCAGCAGGAGCCCCATCCTGCACCATTCACTTGATGTTGACTTTGAAACCAGTCTGTGTGGCCATTTCCAGCTCCAAAGACCTTGATCAACTTACCCAACCTCCCTGCCGCCTCAGTTCTCTCATCTGCAAAATGAGGATGTTGCAGCAACCCATGCCAACAACCCCTTGGAAAGGCAGGGAGCAAAGCCAATTGTCACCTGCAACAAGCCTGTGTGGGACCACACAGGCCCCCATCATGTGACGTTTGCCTTGACAGGATGGTATTGCCACATTTCAGTGTCTGGCCTTAATTTTGTAGGCCCAGAAGGTCAGTAGTTAATACAGAATAATTGATCAAGCACCTAAGAATGGATGCTAACAGAACTCACAAGAATCTGAGGTGATACTGATTTACAGCAAGAACTGTAACCAAGTGGCCACAGAAGTGGCCAGGGCTCCCATGCTCCCTCCTTAAAGGCAGAGCTACATGCAGGGCCAAGCGATCGTTGCCCTGGGATTGGAGTGTGCTTGCTGGGTGTGAGCTAGGTGGAGGTAGGGCTGAGGCTGGACAAGCCTCCCTCTACAAGAGCTGAGGCTTCTGTGGCACTGTGAGGAGGCCCTTACACGCTTGGCAGATCTCACGAGATTTCCTGCCAGTGGCCTGGGTGACAGCTCCCATCCTGTTGCTTCCCACAGCTGTGTGCCCCGACGTCCACAGCCATTACTAAGGTGCAACAAGTCAAACAAAGACCATAGGCTTGGAAAAGATAAAAATAGCAACCAGCAACACCAAACCCAAAAGCCCTTGAGGATACCAATTAATCACCTTAAAAATAATCTTCATCAGCCTCTTCTTCCTCTTCTTGTAAATCAAATGTTTTATTATTGTTCCCCTTATGTTGTGAAATAGATTATACATATAAAAGAGTACATGAAATTTGCATATTTGTTTAAGGAAAAAGAATAAGGACAAACACCTGCATATGCACCGGGTGACATGCTCCTACCTGTGGGCATCCCGACCTGCCCCTGCACAGGAGACACCACCTGCAGGGTGGACAGCCGTTCCCGTGCTCTTCCTTAAAGTTCTCCACTGTTTATGTCTCAGTGTGGAAACGTCCTGCTGGGTTTTGTTGTTTGTGAACCTTACACAAATGGAATCTATTACGTATTCTTCTATGACTTCTTGCTCAAGATACATCATGTGAATTCACTTGGCTTTATTTCATTCTGTATCACTGGCATAGAGTGTTCTAACACGGAACAGACCGCAGTCTATTTATCCAGCCTACTACCGATGAAGGTCTTTGTGTTGCTTACATGTTTTTACTGTTACAAACAATGCTGGTGTGAACATTCTTCTAAACATTCCTGCTACATAAGGGCCAGAATTTTTCCAGGTATGCAACAACGGAGGGCTGTTATGGGCCATGGGATGGACATGCTTACATACCAGGCAACGCCCAGTTCTTTCCAAAGTGGTCACCCGAGTTTCCACCCGCCCCAGAATTGAGCATGAATCCCTTTTTTGCTACATCCAAATTTCTGCCAGCTTTCGCTGTCACCTGATTTTGAAGTATAAAATAAAATGGTAGCTTATTGTTTCCTTTTCTGTGAGTGGTCTGGTGGGATTTTTCAGCACTTTCTGTTAGGTTGTTTGCCTTTTACCTTGTTGACTGATGTGAATTCTCCACATCTACTGGATCTGAATCTTTTGTCAGGTACATGCCCAGGCATTTTTTTCTACTTCCTGGCTCGTCTTTTTAGTCTCCTGTTGGGATGGTGTTCTATGACGAGTAGAAGTTCTCAATTTTAACATAGTTTAGCTTATTAGTTATTTTCATGGTTGTGTATGTGTGTGTGTGTATTAGGAGCCCTCCCTGCTCTGAGGTTTTGGAGGTAACCTCTACCTCATTGTGTAAGAGTTTCATATTTGTTCTTTTTTTCCATGTTTAAGTCTTTAATCCATGTGAAATTGATTTTTTAAAATATAATGTGAGGTAGGGATCGAATCTCATTTGCCTTGGTTTAGTGTCTTGCCTCAGTACTGCTTATTGAGTCGTGTTTATTTGCTGTTTACATTCATATGCATGTGCTATTATTAAATAGGGCAGGACTGCTTTAATGGAGTTCTGTTTTCTGAGTGAGAGTGGGCTTGGTCTGCTCTGTGGCTCCGCCCATGTGTTCATGGTCTTGCCCAGCTGCCTGTTCTAAAGACTTAGCTTTGGGAGTTGTCTTGAGCTTTGAGAGGGCGCATACCCAGCCATGTCCTTGCTGAAGAACAAGGGTCCTGGCTGTACCTGGTTCTTCATTTATTTCCATATACATTTGAGAATCAGTTTTTTGAGGTCCACAAGAGAAGAAACCTCACTGTGATTCAGATGAAATTGTCTTGACTCTACAGGAGGTGTTTTAACTTTGTTATTGTTGTTTCCTTAAAGTAACCTTACCCAAAAAGAAATGTAAATGTAGAAAACTGTGAAACACAGTGAAATAAAGGAAAAAAGGGGCAATCGCTACATCACCTTAACTGCCTCCACTGGACATAAACACTGCTAGCATTTTAATGTCTTTTATCTTTTAATATATATTTTATTAGATATAAAATATCAATAAATATATGTATACCTAGTGTATGTTTGCATATACATGCATTTATAGATGCCACACCCCATGTGTTACCAGCTCTAAGAGGCCCATTTGTCCCCATTTTACCGCCTCTGGATTCAGGACATGCCTGGCTACATTGTTTCCTCATCTGCATAGAAACTTGTGGGACAGAAGTGCTGGTAGGCGGTAGTAGGGACCCTCACAACGCCCCCAGTGGAGGCTCCTGAGGCCACAGGAGAGGCTGTGGCACAAGGAGGCCAACTGTGTGGTCCCCACCCAGAGCAGTGACTGGGAAGACAGACGTACCCTTAAGAAGCACAGGGGAATCGAGACCAATTATTTTTGCCTTATTTTCCTAGTTAAGTATACGAAGGAGTGATATTAATAAAAATATATGTCTGAATAAGCAAAAAACTGCTCTTTTGATGATATGAAATGAAAACTCTCAGTGTTGAGAGCAGTTTTCTAGTTTGGGGGACAATCTTGATCTCTCTTAGCTGAATGGGAGTCTTTGATTCTATGAAGGGCCAGATGCATTGCTGGTGGGTGGGTTGGCACAGCCCACCACGAGCCTCCGCCGATGGCACTGAGGGCTGCTCCGCAGATTGACCCGTTGGAAGCAGGTGCAGGTCCCAGAGACCCCTCAAGCTCCCCAATGCTTGGGAGGAGCTGTGGTTTTACTTGAATGCTTCTGTGGAGTTATTGGTGGCTCCCCCAAGCATTATTCCCAGATGATCTGAGGTTTGAGGTTGTTTTAAGTACCATACGTGTTATTTTCTCAAATACGTGTCCTGGAACGCCCCTGCCTCCGATGCCTTTCTTTGGGGACTTGAGTTCCCTGGGACCGGATAGAGAGGCAATGTGGGTGCAACATTGCCCCCTGCTGGTGGCGGGCAGCATCATCAGGCGCCCGGGCAAAGGCTCCAGCCTCAGGCCCTGCCGTAGGTTACAGCCAGTAGGACACAGAACCTGAGATTTTCCTACATTTAAGATTTGAACTGAATACCATCCAGAGGTGTGATCCTAAGCAATGGTGACATTGCTGCTAGGTTCAAGCAGAACTTACTTTTCCCCTGCTGCTCACCAGTTGTTAAATATTTAGTGACATTTCTGTTACCTGGCATTGTAGTTATTTCAAATGAATTCTTGTGTTTTATATTGTTTCATTTTTATTGGACTGTGTTTTTGTTTATATGTACTGTGGATACCTTTGTAAAGAATCATTCAAGTTTATTTTTTTCAACAGTTTGTACAAAATTTTAGTAACACATTTGCCTTGTCAGTATGAATCTTATATAAATTTATTCTAATTCATTTCATATTGTGGCTTGCTTTCTATTTACCAGCTTTACTGAACCACAATTGTCCATATTTGCTTTTATATGATATGTGAAGTACTTGTAAATTTACTAGTAAATTTATTGTGTTTACTTGCAGCCTATATACTTCAATCTACAAATACAACATATTTCTTCTTAGCTATGTGGCTTTCCATTTTTCTTTTTTGGGTTTAGTAGAAAATTACCACATATCTAAAACTTATTATCTTAACCAGATTCCAATATACAATATAACTTTATTTATGCCCTTGTGTTCCTATAATATCTCTCAAAAATAGTTTTCAGTACATAAATGCTTAAGGTTTTGTTTTTCAAAAAGTGTCCTGTGGGTTGGGAGGCTCTGGCGTGTCTCCAGTGCCAGCAGGTGTGTTGGCTGTTGGTGACAGGCCACTAATCCAGCTGCTGCCGCTGGCTGTTACCGTGGGGATGACTTCCAGGTGTCTGATGGCGTTGTCAGCAGACTCTGTGGACACAGGGACCTTAAGGACTGCCTCCCTCTGAAGCGGTTATCTCTGTAGTTAATATTTCCTCTGAGGGCTCTGCTTCCTGCCTATCCCTCCTGCCCACCTAAGAAAACCCTTAGAAATAAGAGATGATTCCTTCAAGAATTTAACTGTTTAGCTGTGAAATGGACACGAAATGTCCAGGGAACACAGGCAGCAGTGGAGCGGGACAGAGAGGGCTCTGTGGGGAGCTGAGTGTCCTCCGAGTGTGGTGGCTCCTGCAGGGAACAGCTTCCTGGTTCAGGGTCCCCTATCTGGGGAAGACCAACCCCATGCCCCATGTGCTCTCTGGAGCCCACTTACCATCCATGGTGGACTGGTTCAGGCTAGACCCTCTGCAGAAGGGTTTGCCTTCTGCCTGGGTGGAACCATTTCATGTAGCCTGGAGTACAGTCAAACAGTGAAAGCCATCTACTGAGAAGGAGCCAAGCGATTACACAGAGGTGGAGGCTAACTGCGGAGAACAAGAGTGCTGGGGTCTTTGCAGTTTGGGTTTGAGTCACTTCCTGAGGCTCGGTGTCCTGAGATGGCCCTCATACGAAACGTCACTGTGTCCTTTTCTCACTCCGGCCTGAGCTTGCTTCTGTCTTTTTCAACCCAAGCACGTGAATGAACATGGCAGGTGTTGCTTGTCTGCTTGATGTTGTAAGAAACATGCTGCGTAAGAAGTCAGGAAGTTCAAACATCTTTAATTCTTAATTTTTTTCTTCTTTTGAGACAAAGTCTTTCTCTGTCACCCATGCTGGAGGGCAGTGGCACAATCTCAGCTCACTGCAACTTCCGCCTCCTGGGTTCAAAGATTCTCCTACCTCAGCCTCACGAGTAGCTGGGATTACAGGTTTGCCACCACCATGCCCTGCAAATTTTTGTATTTTTAGTAGAGACAGGATTTCACCATGTTGGCCAGGTTGGTCTTGAACTCCTGACCTCAAGTGATCCGCCCACCTCGGCCTCCCAGAGTGCTGGGATTAAAGGTGTGAGCCACCGTGCCTGGACTAACTTTTAATATTGGATATCAAAGGTTAATTTTATAATGAATGATCGGTTCTTATCATTTTATTTCTTGCTCTGTTGCCCAGGCTGGAGTGCAGTGGTGTGCAATCTTAGCTCACTGCAACCTTGAACTCCTGGCCTCAAGCAATCCTCCTGCTTTGGCCTCCTGAGTAACTGAGACTAGAGGCATGCTCCAGTGTGCCTGGCTCATTTCTTATAATTTGAAAAGTTAAACAAGCTGTAGTGAACTGAATCTGGTATTAATGGAGTGGTGTCACTTGGGGTGTTTGTGTTTTACCTTGACACAAGAGAACTGGCATTAAAATAGTCTAAGTCCAAGGAATATAGTTTCATTCTAAAGAAGGGTTGGTCAGCAGGGGAAGCTTAGAAAATGGAGATTCAGGCTGGATGTGGTGGCTCATGCCTGTAATCTCAACACTTTGGGAGGCAGAGGAAGGTGGATCATCTGAGGTCAGGAGTTTGAGACCAGCCTGGCCAACATGGTGAAACCCCATCTCTACTAAAAATAGAAAAAAGCCAGGCATGGTGGTGGGTGCCTGCAATCCCAGCTACTCGGGAGGCTGAGACAGGAGAATCACTTTAACCTGGAGGCAAGGTTGCAGTGAGCTGAGACGGCGCCACTGCACTCCAGCCAGCCTGGGTGACAGAGCAAGACTCCACTAAAAAAAAAAAAAAGAAGAAAAGAAAGAAAGAAAATGGAGATTCAGTTACTCCTGGCGACGTCCAGCCCAGATTCCTTCCATAGTGGATCTCCCTTCTCTGGGAAATCTTCCTTGACCTTCTTTCCCCACCTGCCACCAGGCGAACTGATCTCCTGCATCCTGTGTGTCTCTCTCTCGTAGCTCTGAGCTGTAGGCCCTTGTTTGCTTACACATCCCAACAAGAAAGGGGGTGCCAGGAGGGTAAGAAATAAGTCTGCACTATGTGCCCTGTGGTCCCAGGACCTAAACCCAGTACCTGGCACACTCCAGGTGCTAAAAATAGATCAGTGGGTGCCTTGGGTGTGTGCTTCAGAGCTTTTCAGTTTTATTAGCATAAGTCGACATATTCAGTTCTGCCCTCTCTGGGTCACTTGAGCAGATTCTGCAGCTTGGCTGTGGATGGCCACCAGCCAGGGTCTGGGGTGGGCATGTGGACCCTGGTAAACACCTCTCCAGGTGCTGGGTCCCAAGCCTCGTCTAGACCTTACTACGTGCTTTCATTCAAACTTCTGCCAAATTATACAGGATTTGCTAAGAGCAACTCAGATTTCTGACAATGTTTTAAAAATGTGAATGAAAGATTATAACGATATTGTTTATTTTATTCCTTGAAAAGAGAAAACTCAAAACAAGCTGAACCATTCAAGGTCACAGAGCATGTCAGTGGAGTTCAGAAGCCTTGAGCTTGGCATCTGTCCCCCGAATCCTGAAAACAGATGCCCAGCCTGTATCCTACTACATCCCCATGGCCCTGTGTTTTGTAAAATCCTACCTAACAAAGTATGTTTATTAAATAATATTTTCTATTACATATTATTTTATTATGAGCAAAGATACAAAACTGCCAAGATAAACATCTGATCAGCACAAGAGAGTCTATGTCACCAAATAAAATAAATAAAAATTTGGAATAAAGTTCCAAGAAGAAAATTGCCAGTTCACTGAGTCTGACCTCAGAAAAATGTATAATTTCTCTTGATTTCGAAATATCTTTAAAAACTCTAGAGATCGGGGGATGCTGATTAAGATAATCAGAATGCCATTTGGGTGTATTGGTTAGTTGCTGCTGCGTGACAAAACCTTTCAAGTTTATTACTTAAACAACAACCCTTTCTTGTTTGTCACAAGCCCAGGGTTGGTGGATCTCAGCCAGGCTCACTCCTGTGCTTGCTCAGGGGTCTGTGGCCTGCGGGCAGATCCACCAAGGGCTGGCTTGTCCTGGAGGACTGGCCTCTGTTCTCTGTGTTGTCTCGCCCTCCAACAGGGCAGCTGGGCTTATGCATGGCACTGAGGGGGTTCAAGGGTGAGCAAGCACAGCTGGGCAGGCAGGTGAGCAGATGTACAATGTGGCCAAGCCTCTATTCAGATCATGCCTGCTAATATCTCATTAGCCAAGGCAAGTCCTGGAACTAAGCCCGGGGAATGGGGTGCAAAGTGACAGGGCATAGAATGGGAAAAGGGGAGCCATTCATCCTAGGCAATTAATGCAGTTTCTCCACCTTGATTGGTTACTTAAATGCCAACTGCTTCAGTGGACATTGCCCTTCTGAGTGTTAACATGTGACACCATTTACATGTTAGACAACGTACACACACACACAGAGAGAGAGAGAGAGAGAGACAGAGACAGAGACAGAGACAGAGAGACAGAGAGAGACAGGTTTGCTTTAAGAAATTGGCTGACGTGATTATGGGGGCTAGCCAGTCTGCAATCCCTAGGTCCCTAGGGCAGCCCTGGAGGCTGGAAGCTCAGGCAGGGCTTCGCTGTTGCAGTATGAAGCAGAATTCCTTCTTACAGAAAGCTCGGTCTTTCCGGATTGGATGAGGCCTGCCCCCATCTCGGAAGGTCATCTGCTCTCTGTAGTCACTGATGACAAATGTTAATCACATCGGCAAAATTCCTTCACAGCAACATCACCACTAGGGTTTGAGCAAACAAGCGGGCATCACAGCCTAGTCAGGATGAAGCCAAAAATTAGTCACCACATGTAGCCTCAAGCTTCGGGACACACAGAGCTACTGGCACGTAATGATGTCAGGAAAGCTGCAGGCTGGGCACACAAACGCACTAAGGCTTCGTGGAATCTGATGGAGGTGGCTTCCGGCTGCAGGTGACTTGTCGCTTGTTCCATGCAGGCAGCAACTTCTTAGAAACACACGCTCTGTGTTCGAATTGAGCAAACATTAGCCTGGTGACGGAACCCCCATTCCGGCAGTTTAACCCTTTCTCGTTTGCCCTGAGAATACTCACTGGTGGCGCTCGTGGCTGCAGGGTTTACCCCAAGATAACTTTGCCACACAATATCTTGCTTTTATTATTATTTTCATAGCGCTCGAGTATATTGACTGGAAACAAAAGACATCATTCTATTTATAGCATTCTGTTTTCAGTGGTGGTATTTCCATTTACAAAATATAGGAATTCTCAACTGCTGAAAATGTCAAATCCTAGAAAACGCAGCGTTCCTACATGCGATGTTAACATCATTCTCAAACGGTTTTTGGCCAAAGACTCATTTGATGAATCTAATTTTTCAAAAATAAGCAATTCCGATGATTCAGACAATTCTGATGCTAGTTCTGTTTAGAAATAACTCCAAGAGCAGTTTTTATATTTTATTTTCACATTGAAAATCTGATTTGCTTCAGTCTCAAAGAGCGTGTTTATGTAAAATTAAACGAGCGCTGGCAGTGAGCTGCCTTTTTTTTCCTCCTAAACAGGAAAAGGGTGAATCCGATGCAGGCTGATTTCTGGCTTATCTCACAGTCCAGTCAGATTTTCTGCAAATTACCTTCCACAAGGTGATTTGGGGACCTCAGTTTACCACCTCCCAGTGGACTATGGGTGCAGTGAATGGAGATGATTTTGTGAGAGTTTTTAGGCCAATCCTGGAAGTGATTTTGTCACTTCTGGCTGCACTCCATTGACCTGAACGGAATCACACAGCTCCACTCAAGTGCGGGAGGCTGGGAGGGTTCAGTGCCTTTAGAGAAGGGCAGGTGGCTGGAAGCCCTGCGGTAGGCATGGCCACGCCCTGGTGAAGGCGCTCTACAAATGTGAACCTCTCCTGAGCCCCCCTTGGCACCACCACTGAGTCAGTCTGTGTTTCGGATGTTTAATTTTGGGGTTCCATTTGCCGATAGTGAATTTGACAATAATATTATTGATTAATTCATTTAAAGGGAGGGGAATCACAAATATTGAGGCTAGTACCGAACAACATCTTCCAACAGGCCACTGTGACTGTTGTGGATGGAGATGGACACCTGGTAAGTGATTTAATCCACCAACAACCGTGGAGCACGGGCACTGTCTTCCCCAGGCCAGGACTCAGAGGCTGAGCCTGGGGTGCTGAGAGGCTGAGCCTACAGCCCCGGGGTGAAGGAGTGGCGCTCCCTGAGTGCGGCTTATCTTTCAGGGGAGCCCACGCTCTTTTGCAACAACACTCAAGGTGAGGACCCCTTCAGACTCTCCCAACTCCACCCATGGCCACAGCCTCCAGGCTGGGGGTCCTGTTCCTACTCAGCGCTCAAGCTCCTTCTCGTCCACACGCCCAGGCTCACTTTAGCCACACTGGTAGCAGAGAACTGACCCTGAGAGCTGACCAGCGCCCTTGCTCCAAGCCCTGCCTGCCTGCGTGAACTCTTGTATCAGTGGGAATTGTCCCCAGGTACTTGCTCTGTCAGATCACGGTCAAGTGCAGGTCCAGTGTTTTGGGTCAGATGTCAGCAGGCAGGCTTAGCATTCATCCGGAGAAATAATGGCTTTGTAATTGGTCATTTGTAGGAGTAATCAGCTATCTGCATAAATTAACTGATTCCTCCTCATAGTATGTCCCCCGTAGACAGTGAGGGCTCAATTTGCTGTTGGTGAATTTGCTAATGTGAGCCTATTGATTAATCCATTTAAAGTGGGGTGGTTCCCAGCACTTGAGGCCAGCTGAGCCCATGGAGAGGGTGGAAAGTGACCCACAAAGCCATGAGCTGCTGGGGAACACAGGGCAGCCCAGTGAGGCATTTCTCTGGCCACGCTGCCTACTACCTGCCCTTCACTCCCACCAAGCATGGCTCCCTCAGAGTCGCGTGGCTGCTCTGCTGCCCAAGGAACCTGTTCCTCTGGGCGTTCTCAAAGGCCTGAATGAATGAGTGCCATGTTCAGTGCCGTGGCTCTCCTGATGGTGGATGGATACCATGTCCGATGTCCAATGGTGGGACTGTGCCATGCCCAGTGTCCAATGATGGTGGATGGGTGCCATGCCCAGCGTCCAGTGATTATGGACAGGCACCATGCCAAGTGTGCTATGATGGTGGATGGGCACCATTTCCAGTGTCCAATGGTGGTGGACAGGTATGTTCGGGGTCAGTTGATGGTGGATGAGCGCCATGTCCGGTGTCCCACAATGGTGTGCCATGCCCAATGTCTGATTCGAGTGTACGAGTGCCTTGCTCAGTGTCCAATAATGGTGGACAGTCACCACGCCCATTTTCCAGTGATTATGGACAGGTGTCATGCCAAGTGTCCAATGATGGTGGACCATGCCCAGTGTCTGATGAGGGTGTATGGATGCCATGCCCAATGATGGTGGGCAGGCATCATAGCCATTGTTCAGCAATTATGAACAGGTGCTATGCCACGTGTCTGATGATGGTGGATGGGCACCATGCTCAGTGTCCATTGGTGGTAGATGGATACCATGTCCACTGTCTAATATGGGTGAATGGGCACCATGCCCAGTGTCCAGCCCATTGTCCAGTGATGATGGATGGGCATGATGCCCAGTGTCCAATGATTATGGACAGGCACCATGCCCAGTGTTCAGTGATGGTAGACTGGCACCATGCCCAGCATCCAATGATTATGGACAGGATCCATGCCCAGTGTCTAATGATGGGGAATGATAGAGTTTGGGTGTTGTTCCCACCCAAATCTCATGTTGAACTGTGATCCCCAGCATTGGAGGTGTGGTCTGGTGAGAGGTGATTGGATCACGGCGGTGGATCCCTCATGGCTTGGTGCTGTCTTCGAGATAGTGAGTGAGTTCTTGCAAAATCTGGCCATTTAAAAGTATGTGGCACCTTCCCCCTCGTCTCACTTCTGCTTTCACCATGTGATGTGCCTGGTTCCCCTTTCCCTTCAGCCATGATTGGAAGCTTCCTGATGCCTCCCCAGAGCAGAAGCTACAATGCTTCCTGTAGAGCCTGTGGAACTGTGAGCCAATTTAAACTCTTTCCTTTAAGTTACCCAGTCTCAGGTACTTATTAATAGCAAAGCAAGAAAGGTCTAACACAGTGCACAAGTACCATGCCCAGTGTCTGCTGAGGGTGTATGAGCACCCAACCCAGTGCCCTCTGATGGTGGGCATTTGTCCAGGGGTCTGTGAAGAGTTGGGAACACCTCAGCCATGTTGGGGACAAGCTCTCTGGCCTGTGGAGTCCCTTTGTCCTTCTTTCTGTACCGTGACTGCTCCTCCAATCAGAGAATACTTTTCTCCTCACCACGTTTTACCTGTTATCATAGGTGTTTGTCCTTTTGGCCTCCCTGATAAATTTCAGGCGCCCAGGGGCTGGGCCCACGGAAACCCCGAGACTCTGGATATCCTAGCACTGGATCGCAGCAGTGTTAATGGATGGATGGTTGCCAGGGTACAGAAATGGCCCAACTTTTCTTCCTATATTTATCACAAGTTAGAGGGAGGATTCCCTTTCTACCTCTCAAAAAGCCCAAACTGCTCACCACTTAGACCTGGAAGCCTTTACAGGAAACAAAAACGTCTGGCGAGGAAGACAGAGCTTCTAGAGAAAGAAAGAAAAAGGATTAGCAACTTTGTGTGGAACCTCGTATTAGGCCATTCGTGCGCTGCTATAAAGAAATACCTGAGACTGGGTAATCCATAAGAAAAGACGTTTAATTGGCTGGTGGTTTTGCAGGTTGCATCGGAGGCATGGCACCGGCATCTGCTCAGCTTCTGGGGAGGCCTCAGAGAGCTGTTACTCATGGCGGAAGGTAAAGCGGAAGGAGGCACACCTCACGGTGAGATTGGGAGCAAGAGACAGAGAGTAGGAGGTGCCACACACTTTTAAACAACCAGATCTCACTCATCACCAAGGGGATGGTGCCAAGCCTTTCATGAGGGATCTGCCCCCATGATCCAACCACCTCCCATCAGGCCCCACCTCCAACACCAAGGATCACATTTCAACATGAGATCTGGGTGGGGACACACATCCAAACTCTATCAGACCTTTGCCTTCACGATTTCACCAGGTGTCACTGTGAGCACACACCACAGGGCCATCTGCTGTCTGCTGTCAGCGTCTGCTGTGATGGCGTTGCCTCATTTGGGCTGCCTGGTGCCATGTGCTTCAGTTGTCCCCTTTCAATGGCCGTGCCTGGGAAGCCACAGCAGTAGTTGCTCAGTGTCAGGACACAGACTCCTGGTCCAAAACCCAGGCCCACTTCTTAAGTGACCTTGGGCAGGTCACTTAAGCTCTTATCTGTCTCTGAAATGACGGTAATAATGGAAAGCACTTCTCCAGTCCTTACAGGGACTAAGTGAGTGAATGCAGGGATGCCTTAGAGCATTGCTGCATATCAATACCCAATAAATTGTCAATAAATAGTAGCCACTGATGTCTCCATTTCAGTTTCAGAGGAAACTGAGGCTCTGAGAGGTTCAGAGATTCATCCAAGGCTGCACAGCTAGCGTGTGGCAGAGAGAGGACTTAGAGTTAACTCTGTCTTCACCTGTCTATTTATCACAGGCTTGGTCAGACCCCAAGGACTCCCGCACATCCCCCAGTGGACGTCTATGCTGATGTGGCTCCGATGGCACCAGCCCCAGACCTGGTGTGTATCGAGCCGGTGGTGGTGGTGGCAGGGCTGGTGGCAGCAGGGAAGGGCAGGTGCTTTCACTGGAGTCTTTAGCACACAAGGCAATGGGTCCAGCTGGGTCTTCTGATGCTTAGACGTGGAGCTGGGCTGAAATGCCTGGACCAGACATCATTTAAGGATGAGTACACTGTTCTGGTATGTTCTCATAGGGTCACAGAGCCAGAAAACAGAGACAAAGGTTTTCTCTTTCTCTTTTTCTGTTTCTCCACCTTGACGACATCGCTCATCATAGTGTGATTGAATAGTGTCCCTGCAGAAGCCATGTCTACCCAGAGCCTCAGAATCCGGCCTTATTTGAAAGTAACGTTTTTTGGCTGGGTGCAGTGGCTCACATCTGTAATCCTAGCACTTTGAGAGGCCGAGGCAGATGGATCACCTGAGGTCAGGAGTTCAAGACCAGTCTGGCCAACATGGTGGAACCCCGCCTCTACTAAAAATACAAAAATTAGCCGGGCATGGTGGCGTGTGTCTGTAGTCCCACCTACTTGGTAGGCTGAGGCAGGAGAATTGCAGTGAGCAGAGATTGCGCCACTGCACTCCAGCCTGGGTGGCAGAGGAAGACTTCATCTCAAAAAATGAGAAAGTAGGGTTTTTGCAGATGTTGTGAGTGAAGATGAGGTCATCCTGGAGTGGGGTGGGCCCTGAATCAAATGACTAGTGTCTCTGTAAGCAGAAGAGAGGACACACAGAGGGACACGGGGGAAGAGGGTGGCGTGACAGCGGAAGCAGAGGCTGCAGCGAGGCACGGACATCTACAAGCCGAGGCACAGCTGGGATGGCCGGCCCCCACGGGAGCTGAAGGGACAAGAAAGGCGCTCCTGGTGCCTGCAGAGGAAGTGGCACAACTTGATCTCGGACTTCTGCCTCCAGAGCTGGGACAGAAGAGATTCCACTGTGCAAACACTCGGTCTATGGGGCTTCCTCGTGGCAGACGCAGCAAGCAGGCCCACCTACGAGTGAATATGAGGTGGGCAGCAGCGGAGTCACTCCTCACTGGGGTGGGATGAGGCTGGAGGGAAATGAGGAGGTGGGCGCAGAAGCCCAGCTCCCCATGGGGTCTCCTCTTTCCCATCCGTGGGTGGCTCCTGCGTGGCTCCTTCTGCCACCTGTCTGCCTGTCTTGACTTGATCTTATTTGCCCTGGGGGAGCTGCCTTCCCCCTCCTCTCACCTTTGCCCTTGCTGGGTGGGGCCCTTGTCCTCCGCCCCCAGCAACACCCCAGACCCCGGGCCTCTAGGCTCCGCTGCCGGGCTCTGCTGTCCAGAATGCGTGGCTCACTCCTGTCCTGTGTGGGCTGTCACCTGGCCAGGGGTGGACACGGAGGCTGTTAGGCTTTGAAACGGTTTCCCTCTCCTCTGGGACTGTGCAGCTCCGTCATTCATCAAAGCCTGCGATGCCAGACAGTTTCCTGTCTTTCAAAGGTTGAGCAAATCAAGTTTTCACGGACTACGGCTGATCTACTGACAGGCACAAATTGCTTAAGAAGAATTCATCTCACTCTGGGCAAATCCATGAACCTAGGGCTAGTCATCGGGCATCTCCTTCCAGAGCAAGAGACCGAGAAGTGAAAGGAGGCAGCGAGCACAAAACGCTCAGGCCCTGCCCGCAGTCAAGGACAGGTCCCCGGCCGGGGCTGTAAGAAGCAAGAGTGTTTCCTGTCCTCTTCCTAACCCAGGCCCTCACTCCACACACCTAACGCTGGGTGGAGCACTGCATAAAGCACCCAGAGCTACTGTGCATGGCACAGCCCTGTGGGTAGCCTCCCTGCTCTCCTCATTCAAGCGGGACCCTGGTGTAGCCCCATCTACCTCACTGCAGCCCCACACAGGTTCTCCCCATCCTGCGGCCCAGCCTCTGCCCCCTGCTATGCAGTCGCCTACCAGCCCCCCATGAAGGTGTCTGCCCAGCTCTCAGCCCTGGGGCAAACTCACTTCCCAGGCCTAGCCAGAGAAGGCGAGGCCCTGCTCACACCCTGATCTCACCTCCCCATCTCCAGACCTCGAGGGAGCGTTCCGCTGTGTGAACACCCAGGTCACAGTGCCTTGTCCTGGCAGACACAGCAAGACCACCCAGAGGTGCATGTGAGCGGGAGGGTGGCAGCCAGGAGGCTTTTCTCACCCAAGGGATGAGGGCAAAGGAAAATGACCAAGAGGGAAACCAGGCCACAAGGGGCTCCCTGTGCCTCTGCCCCTCCTGCCCTTGTGAGGACTGCGGTGGACACCAGCTGGCCCCAGAAAAGGTGGTGGGAGGCAGAGGGCAGGCTGGGCCGTCCAGGGAGGGAGCCAGGAGGCCAATTGTGCAGTGATGGGCTTCAGCCTCCCTGAGGGGCTGTCCTCTCTCGTTATCAAATAACCAGGTTTGTCTCTGTGGCTTGGGTGGCAGGGACAAAAATCAGTGCCCGAGAGTGACAGCTCCCTCCCTCGCTGCCCAGGTGGGAGATCAGGCTCCTTCCCCACCTCACAGCAGCCACAGGTGGGGGCCCGGGAGCTGGAAGAGACTCATATAACCCAGGGGACTCTGCTGGAGGAGGTAAAGGGGTCCCGAGGGAGGAAGGGTGACAAGGATCGAGGATGGTGTCAGGCTTGGGGAGAAGTGGAGCAGAAGAGTGTTCTCCCAGGGCTGAGGGAAGGTAGGGGAGAAAGGGAACAGGAGAGGCGGCCCCGCCCTGACGTTTGCTGGAGAGACCCTCACAGAGGCCTGGTCCGTTGGTTGCTGTGAAGAGGGTCCCTTTTGATTGACATGCGGAGGGCACTGAGTGAGCTTGGAGCCAAGGCAGCGGGGTTTTCACAGCTTGGCAAAGCCCAGACTTGCTATTTGTTATGGCTTGAGGTGTGTCCCCCAAAAACCAGGGTTCTGGAGCCCAAAACTGTGGTACCTGTGAATGTGACTTATTTGGAAATAGGGTCTCGCTGACATGGTGAAGTCGTGATGGGGCCATCAGGGTGGGCCCTAGTCCAACATGATGCCATCCTATGGGGAGGGGAGAAAGAACCCTGTGTGGAGACTCCCATGGGAGAAGGCCTGGGATGGAGGCAGAGATGGACACGGTGCATCTAGAGCCAAGGAACCCCGAGACTCACGGCGCCCCCAAGAGTTGTGGAGGGGCCGTGGAGGACTCTCCAAGTCTCAGGGAGACGGTCCTGCTGACGCCCTGACTGCAGACTTTCCAGCCTCCAGAACCGAGGGATGATGCATTCCTGTTGTTTTCAGCGCCCCCGGTCTGTGGTTTGTTATGACAGCAGCCCCAGGAAGCGAGTTCAGCACTACAGTTGCATTGCAAGCAGAACCCTTCAGGAGAAGTGCCAGGAACCGTGGTCCAGCTTGGGCCATGGGTGGTGAGAAGCACCTTGCCAGGAAAGGAGACGGTGGCTCGCCAGGCCAGGCAGCTCTGTCTCCTCTCTGGCCCCGAGCACCACAGCAAACTGAGGCTCCAGACAGGAGGCTGAGCACAAGCTGTCTCTGCCCTGTGCCCGCACCTGCCTGTAAGCTGAGGACATTTTATTGGCACAGACTTCAAAAGCATTAAAAAGCATCCCACATGGAAATGTTACATACAAGCAAGGTAATTCTGTGTGTCTGGACAATGGATACAGCATAAATTGGGTATTTTGGCCAAAATGAGAAATAACAGATGCAAAGATACAGCAACTTAACCAATCAGTTTTGCTCCACTTTTGGTTAAGGCTCTTATATGCTGTTGATGAAGAATCAAGGACTGAAATGATGTAAAAACGGTAAGAATATTTATTTAAACCAAAATTTGTATCTAAGGTCCAAGCGCAAATAAAATAGCTCCCGCAACGTCCCAGCGCCAAGCACCGCACGATCACTGTGCCTCAGGGTTACCTTCCATTTCAAGTTTTAAGCATTTTTCCAGAAACATCTATAACGTGAGTTAGAACCAGGATGGCTCAGTCATGTTGTTAGTCTCACGATGAAGAACATGAAATAGTTTGGAGAAAAAGACAGATAAATCTAATGGTTCCAAATTACAGCTCCTCCATGGTGGATCAAACGCTTCCTGGGATATTTTCCTTTAAAGGCGAGGTAATTCGAGATACTGGTGGGGCCATTTCAACAAATTACTGCCAGAGATGTGGGTTGTGGGAGGCCACCAGGCCGGTGGGCATGGGTTGTTCCGCCAGGCTAGAATACAACTGCTTCTGTGTGTTGTGTGTGTGTGTCTTATGCATGTTTCTGTGTTGTGGTGTGTGTGTGTGTGACGCGCCCTAGAGTAACTTTAGGAAACTGAGCCAATAATTGCTTTTATAAACCATGTCAGGATTTTCACGCAACACTTGCCCTTCTTCCTCATGAAGATGTTGTTTCATTTACTCATTGCTGGACAAAAAGGCAGATGCTTAAGGCTTTTCATCGCCATAAAAGAAGTGCTGTCAGTGGCAAATGAGTCAGTGAACACATCCTAACAGCAATATGCTGCAAAATACGTCAATTTGAGGTCAAACATATTCCTTTATTAGAACTGATGTTCTCCATCTTGAAGCTCCTATTTCAGCCTCATTTGGGTGGAAGGAGGAATTCGGGGAGCAAGCAGTTCAGCAGAAATTGTTGACGTGTCATCTCCCTTCACCAAAGGTCAACATTTGATGGAAAGTTACACATGATAAAATAATTCCCAAATTTGGTTTCTGGAGCGCGGTTCTTCACCTGGGTGCCCCTTGGTCTCACTAGGGAAACCATTACAACGTTCTGATGTTCGGGCTGCACCCCATACCACCTATGTCAGAATCACTGGGTGTTGAGATCAGTGCAGGTATTTTTTAAGCTTCCAGATATTTCCAGTGTGCAGCCGGACCTGAGACCCAGTGCTCTACTTTGCTACGTGAACGTGGTTCTTGAATGAGCGCTCTCAGTGCCACCTGGGAGCTCGTTAGCACCACAGGCTCTCGGGGTGCTCCAAACCTGCTGAATTTGAGCCTGCATTTTGACAAGGTTCTTCAGGACTGCTGTGCACGTTAAAGGTTGAGAAGCTTAAGCATGGAGACGTTGCTCTGCCCCTGTGTGGCACTCGGGAGGCCAAATGTGTGGAATCAATTCCCCACGGCCAGGACAGTCTCAAACAGAGGGGAAGAACGCCTCTGTATCATGGGCCCTGGTTGCTGGCAACCCTCTTGCTAATTTGTGGGTCCTTAGGCTGAACACCCACATAATCCTGTGGAAACAATGTTTTCGTGGGCCTCACAGGCATGGAGAGCTTTAGGGGAACACTGCACACATGCGTATTCTTTCTTAAAATTGCTCTACCTGAGAACACCTCTCTTCTGCCACCTCCCTTCTCCCTTTTGAGCCGCTGTCACCATTCACAAGGCAGCCGCCACTCACACGCATCCCGCCTCTCTCACGCATCCCGCCTCTCTCTACGGTGCTTTGCTCTGGAGTTTGAAATACCTGCTATTTTTGCAGAAAGCAACCTAGGGTGGATAACCCAAAAGGCATGAAGTGGTTTTGTGTAAAGGTGGATGGGAATGGGGTGAAAGGGGCGGGGAAATACCTTGCCATGTAGTTTTGAATTTTTGAATTGTGGTTCATGATTCATATGCTTAAGAAAATAAAATGAAATAATTAGATAGGGAAAAATACTCTAAACTGAATACAGCCAGAAACAAATAAACCTTACTGTATTCAGGTGAACAATACAACCACAGTGAAGGGAAAAAACTCAGTGACTCCTGAACACAGTTTACTAAATATCCTCACTTTGATGGGGGAGGGAAAAAAACTGTAAGCAAACCTTGAAATCTCTTAGCAGGTTTACGTTTTGCCCTACAGTGTAGTGATTCTGAAACTCTTTCGGGTATATTGCAGAATTGAGAAAAATGAGCAGCCATATGGATTGTATTGGAAGCCAGAATTCTCAGTGTTGACAAGAAAGAGAACTACAGGATGGGAAAAGGCAAGGAAGGACCCATGGGTATCACTATGAACCTTTAGAATAAGCGTCAGAAGTGGCATTTTCCAGTGAAAGGGCCTAGAAACACTGGCAGCCCTGCAGCAATGAGCACATCTTGTACGCAGATCTTGATTTCTAGATCACCATTCCATAGTGAACGGAACTGCAGCATTTTGGCGGAATGGCTGATTTTAGAGAAAAGATGGGCCAAGTACAAGGTAAGCCTGGAATGTCTTGATCTATAAAGTAGGAAATGCTCAAAAATGAAAGAGACATGTCAGAATGGCACAGAAGTCAGCCAAAGCTGGAGCAGTTAACCACATAAAATATAAATGCTAACCGTAATAGGGTGTAAGCCATTAAACAAAATAAGAATTCATGATCCACCTTAGAAAGAAAGAAGAGAGGAAGGAAGGAAAGAAGGGAGGAAGGCAGGGAGGGAGAGAAGAAGGAAGGAAAAGGAGGAGGGAAAGAGGGAACATTACTTACAGTAGAATGCCAATTAATAAATTTGGAAGGACTGATGAGTTAGCATACCAATATTTTGCAAACACTACGTTAATATTTAACTTGGGCAAGAATCGTGAATGCACACTAAAACTATTCTGCAAAGAGTAATGAGAAGGGACATATTTACATGGTGTTAACTTAAAAATCACCCACTTTATACATTTAGAAAGGAGAGCTATATTTCTTAAGAAAATTGCAACCTGCAGGCAGGAAGTGCAGTCTCAGGCTTAAAGAATGAAAGCAAGCTCTTCTACAGAGGGCGGGGAGAGGTAGGCTGGCCCAGTATACACAGTCAACAAGATATAGGAGGGGCTATGAATATTCATGAAGGGAGTTCTGTGCATGTATGATGAGCAAACATGTATGTTCCATGTATCATGTTCGCCTGTATGTCAAAAGCTGAGGCAGGGACTTAACGGCACTGAGTGTGCAGCCTCTGTAAACCGGGCTATGGTCAGTGGTCTCTGATGAGGAGGAAGTTACTGAAACCCATCTCTTGTCCAATCAAAGCTGTAGCTACAGCTGGTGGAGCCGGGGGTCAGTCAGTCAGAGTCTGCTGGTGGGTGGGCTGCAGCTGCTTCAACATTGCTTAGCTCAAGGCCGTGCTTGATGAGCTGCTAGACAAAAAGAAATTATTAAAAAAAACCTTTTGGCAAGTAGAACATAGATTTGTCCTTTAAGTGTAGGGGTGGGTGACTCAACCCTTGCCAGGCATGGCCTGAGGTCTAGTTTATAATTTGATATCTTATTGTCACAAAGAGTTCATTCTATCAGTCTTATGATCTCTATTCTAACATTAATGCTGGTCAGTTGTTGTGTCTAAACTGAAAAAGGGAGGGAGTGTGATGAGGCGTGTCCAACTTCCCAACTGACCATGGCTGGGAACTCAGTTTTTGAGGTTTCTCTGGGGTCCCATTGGCCAAAAAGGGGGCCATTCAGTCAGTTGGGGGGTTAGAATGTTATTTTTAGTTTACAACAGTTTCAAAGTAACCCCTTCCACAGACACAAAAAGTTCATTAGTTATAAAGGGAACAACAGTAACTTTACAGTGGAAAAAGTTGGCAGACATCATTTTAGCCACATGATCGAAGTTAACATCAACAGTAAGGAGCAAACCAGCACCACGTGTCCTCTGAGGACAACGCGCTGAGGGGAGCCCAGCCTCATTTACACCATAAATCAAATGTTTATCCGTTGGCTGGTCCAGCCAAAAATAGATAACCCGGTCCAGTCATGAGGGAAATTCACACAAACCCAAACTGAAGGACATTCTACAAAATAACCGGTCTATACTCACAACAAAGAATCAATGTCATGAGAGGCCATGAAAGGCTGAGGACGTCCCACAGGTCGAAAGTGACGAAGACAAACAAAAAACAACCAGCAACCAACCACAATGCACAGCCTTGCATCGGAGCCTTCTCAGAATTGCTGTAAACAACATTATTGGAACAAGTGGTAAAATCTGAATATGGACTATATATTAGGCATTCATTTTATGTCAATATTAAATTTTCCAACATGGATATTTATACCAGGGTTATGTAAAAGAAGGCCTAAATTTAGAGATAAATTATGTCTGCCACTTACTGTCCAATGATTCAGAAGATAGTACAGATAGCTGAACAGATGAGAGACAGATGGTATATAGAGAATAGATGGATAGACAGAAAGAAAATATGAAATAAGAAACTCCTGGACACGAACCATAGAGACCAATTTCATCACTGCTGTGAGGGAGCACCTTGAACTCCCATGAGAAATACTGAATGTGCAGGAAGCGTGTCTCATTTAATTCACAAACCACAATGGGCTCCGTGTTCACCCTGGACAACTCTACCTACTTCCACCTCCCCTCCTCTCCCCGCCTCCCCTCCCCTCCCTTCCCCTCCCCTCCCCTCCCCTCCCCTCCCTTTCCCTCCCCTCCCCCGTCTCCCCTCCCCTCCCCTCCCCTCCACACCTCCCCTCCCCTCCCCACCTCCCCTCCTACCCTCTCCTTCCCTCCTCTCTCTTCTCTTCATCTTGTAATTAGAAATCAGAAGTAAAAAGGTTGCCACAGAAATATATAATAGTAATGTGTTTATTTAAATTAGAAAAACAAGGTTAGACTTTTTCTAATTAGTGTCTGGGTTTTAGCATCCGGACTTGACAGTGGGGGCTGACTTTGCCAATTAGGTCATTGGCAGGTGTTTTGCATGAACTAAGTGAGTCAAATCTGAATTCCAAGATTTTGACAAAAATACAATTTGAAGCATGTACAGAATGTATAGTACACTAAAAATAAATCCATTGGATTGTGTAAAAATACGCATAACTTAAAATTGTGTACAGAGAACTATTTTTCAAAATTCTTTCAGAGACACATGAGCAAAATGGCTGGCACACAGGTTGAAGAAGGATAAGGGAAACAATATCATTTCTTGTTTTACTTTTTACTTTTGGTATGATTTCAGACTTAAAGAATAATTGCAGCTATAGTACCAAGTATTTCTTCCCCTGTTCTTCACCCAGACTCCTCCCACGTTGAGACTGTACCGTATTCTCTCTCTTCCACCCTCTCTCTTTCCAGCACGTGGTTTTGTGCATCTTCTGGATTATAGCCATCTCAGTGGGTGCGACATTGTCTCTCATGGGAGTTTTGCTTTGCACTTCCCTCATGGCTAATGACGTAGCTCATCTTTTCTTGTGTGTGCTGACAATTTGTATATATCGTTTGCACAAACAAAAAATTTGGATTAAAATCCTTTGCCCAGTTTTTAATTGTGCTATTTATCATTTTATGGTTGAGTTGTAAGAATTCATTATAAATTCTGCACACTATTGTCAGATATCCGGTTTCGAATATTTTCTCCCCTTCTGTGGGTTATATTTTCACTTTCCTGCCAGTATACTTTGAAGCACAAAAGTTTTTAATTTTGATGAAGTCCAATGTGTCTATTTTTTTGTTGCTGTTGGTTGTGGGTGCTTGTGGTGTCATAAAGAAGAAACCATTGGGTAACTCAAGGTTGCAAAGACTTACAACTATGTCTTTTTTCTAAGAATTTACAGTTTGGCCCTTTAATCTATTTTGAGTTAATGTTTCCATGTGGGGTGAGTAGCGGTCATGTTCTTTATTTTGTATATAAATATCCGGTTGTCTCAGCACCATTTGTTGAAACGACGATTCCTTCCTCTATTGAATTATCTTGAAATCCTGATCAAAAATCAGTTGCCCATAAACGTATTGGTTTATTTCTGGACTCTCCATTCTCTTCCATTGATCTGCATTTCAATCCCTATGCCAGCACAAGACAGTCTTGGAAAACGTAGCTCTGTGCTAAGTTTTGAAATCAGAAAGTGTATGTTCAGCTTTGTTCTTCTAGTTCAAATCATTTTGACTATTCTGGGTCCCCTGCATTTCCACATGAATTTTAGGTTCAGCTTATCAATTTCTGTAATAAAAGACAGTTGGATTCTGGTAGAGGACGTGCTGCACCTGTAGATTAACTTGGGAGAGACCGCCTGTTCACGTTACAAAGCTGTCTACTCCACGTGTCTGGGATGTCCTTCCATTTATATTTAGGCCTTTAATTTCTTTCAATGATGCTCTGTAGTTTTCAGTGTAGGAGTCTTGTGCCTCTGTAGTTAAATTTATTCTTAAACGATGCTTTTTGATAATATTCTGAATGAAAGTGTTTTCTTAATTTCATTTTCTAGTGTATAAAACAAAATTGATTTTTTTCTTGATCTTGAATTCTGCAATCTCTCCAAACTTGTTTATTATTTCTCACAAGATATTTGAAGATTCATTAGGATTTTTTATATACAAAATCTTGTCATCTGCATATAGAGATAGCTTTACTCTTTCCTTCTTATTTGAATACGGCTTATTTCTTTTTCTTGCCTAATTGCCTTAGCTAGAAACTTCAGCCAATTGCTGATTAGAAGTGGCAAAAGTGAACATCCTTATCTTGTTCCTGATCTTGGGGGAGAACTTTTCAGTCTTTCACTACTTTCATTAAGTACAATGTTAGCTGTGGGTTGTTATGTTTTGTTCTGTTTTTGCTGATGCCTTTCAGGTTGAGGAATTTCCCTTCTGAATCAGTGTTGCCATAACAACGTGTCACTAAATGGATAACTTAAAACAACTGATACTTATTCTCTCATAGTTCTGGAGTCTCAAAATTCACAATAAAGGTGTCTGCAAGGCCACGTTCCCTCTGCAGCTTCAAAAGGGGTATCCTTCCTGCCTCTTCCAGCTTCTGGTAGCCCCAGGGGCCCCTTGGCTTGTGACAGCATCACCACAGTCTCTGCCTCTGTCTTCTCGTGACCATCTTCCCTGTCTCTGTGTTCACATGCATTCTTTTCTTCTTACAAGGACATCAGTCCTATTAGGGCCCCTCCATACTAGTGTGACCCCATCTTAACTAATTACGTCTGCAATGACCCTACTTCGAGTTAGGTCACATTCTGAAGTATTAAGAGTTAGGACTCCAGCATGTCTTTTTGGGAGACACAATCCATCCTGTAACACATCACTCTCTGCCTCCCTGATATTCATGTCTTCGCCACAAACAAAATACATTCCCCATCTCAACATTGCCCAAAGTTTAACCATTCCCACAGCAACTCTTAGACCAAAATCTGGTCTGAGCATCACAACTCAAAGTCCCAAGTCCCAAGTCCCATCATCTAAATCACATAATCAGAGACTTGGGGCATGGTTTATCCTGGGGCAAAATGCCTCGCAAAATGCCTCTCTATCTGTGAATCTGCAAAACCACATAAGCTATCTGCTTCCAAATGACGATAGCATGACCGGCATATGATTGACATTCCTATTCCAAAAGGGAGAAACTGGAAGGAAAGGAGGGATCATAGGTCCTAACAAGTCCACAATCTAGCAGGAAAATTGTCTTCAGTTTCAATAATTCTCTGTGGCTCGATGCGCCGTCTGAGCTTTGCAAAGCACCGTTGGATATCCAATTCCTCAGCTTCTCCTCTTACACTTGTTGGTGAGCTTACTGTCTGCCCAGCTGGCTGACAGCTGCAAAGCTAAACAATTATCTCTAATTTTTTCAGCAAACTTTAAGACTGGTCAAATAAAGACCATGTTGCAAGTGAGGACTTCCAGGCAGCCACTCAACAGGTCAGATAACGACAGTCCTGTGGGAATGAGGCTTTGTATAAGCACCAATCCCATCCTGTCTCTTTGCTGATGGCCAGGCTGATGGGGGCTGCCGGGTTTCAATGCTGCAGGAGAACTGGGGAGCGGGAGATGTTAGAACACATCGAGATCACTGCTGTTCCTGAGACTCAGCTGTTTTTCTGGATACCCCCCTCAATTGCTGCAACTGTTTAGTTAACTTCCAGAGTTCTGAAAAAGTTGATTCTAATCACTTTTGCCAGTTATTTCTTTTTATGAAGGAGAATTTTCAGATGTTCTTACTCCACTATTTTTGCTGATGTCATCCCTCACCTTTATTCTTTTTAAAAGCTACGGTAAAAAAATACAAAACGTGAAATTTACCATTTAAACTGTTTTTCACTGTAAAGTTCTGTGGCGTTAACACCATTACACTGTTGTGCAACCATCACCACCATCCATCTCCAGCACTGTTTCATCTTCCCCAGCTTGAATCTGTCGCCATTAGACACTCACCCCCAATCCCCTCCACAGCCGCTGTGACCTGTTCTACTTCCTGTCTCCGTGTTCCAGTGGTCAGCTCTGGAGATGACCTGAAAGGTGCTGAGAGAGCTGATGTGGACCATATGGGATCCCAGAACTTTTGATAAAGGGCCTGGGGTACATAGATGTCCCTATTGGCTTCTCTTGGATGCACGTTGATGAATGCATCCAACAGGCATGGTGGGGCAGGGCAGGAGGCTGGGCCCAGTGCCACGAGCAAGGTGCATGTGGGCCTGCCAGTTCCACTCCAGGCTCCACCTCAGGGAAACCTAAGAGCTCATGGCTTCCTCTACCACGTGATTAGTAAATATATCCAGAAACCGTTTATGCCTTTACTGAAGAAAGAGTATCTCTTCCACAAACAGCATTCCATTCTCTCCTGTGGAAAGAGTAGGGCCCAATGTGTCGCCCTGGGCTGTTCGCTGCTGTTTGGAGACCTGGCCACATCACAGAAGAGTGGCATCAGCTTTCTTCCGCTGTCACATTTTCACAGATTATAACACACATCCAGTAAAATGCATAAATCACTAGTGTATGGCTTGAAGAATGATTGCAAAGGAAACACACTTGGAAACTGTTATCCTTGTCCAGAAATCAACATCAGCCCAGAAGCCCTCTGTGCTCTCCCATCACTAACTACCCTATCCCTCAAAGGGGTGACCGTTACCTCAACTTCTCACACTACAGTTTAGTTTTGCCCAGTGATATGGTTTAACTGTGTCCTCACCCAAATTTCATCTTGAATTGTTGTTCCTGTAATTCCCACATGTTGTGAGAGGGACCCAGTGAGAGGTAATTGAATCAGGGGGACAGTTACCTGCATGCTGCTATTCTCGTGATAGTGAGTTCTCATGAGATCTGATGGTTTTATAAGGAGACTTTCCCCCTTTTACTTGGCACTTCTCCTTCCTGTTGCTATGTGAAGAAGGACATGTTTGCTTCCCCTTCTACCATGATTGTCAGTTTCCCGAGGCCTTTCCAGCCATGCTGAACTGTGAGTCAACTAAACCTCTTTTCTTTAGAAATTACCTAGGCTCAGGCAGTCCTTTATAGCAGAATCATCTCACAACACAGACTAAAAATACAGGTGAGTAGGAATTATAAATAAGACTAGACCAAGAGACCTCTTTTCTTCAACTAAACCTCTTTTCTTTAGAAATTACCTAGGCTCAGGCAGTCCTTTACAGCAGCAGGAAAACAGACTAATATACCTGGTTTTGAACTTTATACAAATAGGTGTTTTTATATCTGCCTTTTATTCAGTTAGTGTGCCAGTGCGATTCCCCCATGTTCTCACGTGTTGCTACAGCTCACGTGTTTTCATTGCTGTGCAGTCTACCGTTGTACCATTCACCACAGTTATTCATCCATTCTATTAGTGATGGAGACTCATATGTTTTTCAGTGTTTCCACATTATGAACAATGCTGCCGTGAACATATAACTCACAAAGCGTTCATATCTAGAATAGCTAAAGAACGCCTGTAAATCGACAAAAACGGGACAGAAAACTCAATAGAAAAGTAGGCATGAGACTTGAGCACTCACTTACCACTGACGACGTCCAAATGGCTGATAAATATGTGAGAAAGGAGCCTCACCAGAGTAGTAGTCAGGGAAATAAGGAACCTGAGATGCAGCCTCAAAGCCACCGGAAGGGCAGAAATTGAAAAGATGGGCAAGTATGTGGGGCGGCAGGAATTCTCATACCTGCTGACGGTCCCTGTCACGCTTCATGACATACTTCCTAAGGCTGAACTGGTAAACCTCTATGACCCGGCGATGGCCCTCAGAAGATTATACCTGGTAGACACGTGTGCATATGTCACCATAGAGGAGGTCTCCATCTGCTCTCAGGAGCTGCTCTATTTCCTAGGAAGTGGTATTGGTTCTGATTAAATTTTTTTTTGTTTCTTTTCACAGATAAAGAGAGAACGTCGATGATTTCAGGCGACGGCTCTCAACCCATCACAGATCAACTAAATCAAACTTGTGGGTGCGGAGCCTTTCTGGTGGAGGGTGAGGGGTTGCTGCGATCTCAATGTCCCGCCGGGGCTGAGAACCCCTTGTTGCTTGAAGGAACAAATCCAAGGTGACAGAACAAGTGGTTCTTATTGAGGTAGCTCTAGGAGAAAAAGGAGGTGAGAACTAAAAATGTAAATACATAGTATAGACTTTTAAGGACATAAGAGGGCTTAGAGAATTTCTAGAATTTAATACACAAATAGAGGAAGTAAACATTAAAATGGGCATTTTCGAAAGCAAATTGAGTCATCTAGAAAATTAAAGGAAGGAATCATCTCACAACACAGATTAAAAATACAGGTGAGTAGGAATTATAAATAAGACTAGGCCAAGAGACCTAGGGTCTGAGTGACAGGTATTCTAGAAGAATGGAACAGAACAGATGCAGGAGAGGCAGGGGCACGGAGGTGGGGAGAGCAGACCTTCCCAAAACAGAACAAAGGTGAGTTTCAGAACAATCTTACTGAGTGGTAGGAATGCCCTGAGACACATCCTGATGAATGTTTGAACTGCAGGAGAAACCATCACAGGCTCCCAGATACGTTTATGTTATTCACAGTGGAGTGAGAATCAGGTTGGCACTGACTTTCTTATCTACAGATGCTGCAGTGCGTAGGAGACAGTGGGGAATAACAAATCCAGCTAAACGTGAGCCTGAACCTAATGGATGTTTACAGTGTGATCATGAATCACAACAGAGTTTAACAAAGAATTCCTAAAATAGAAGAATTGTACTATAAGAAAAACAACAAGGAAAGTGAAATTGAAATTCAAGATTATTTCAAACAAACCTGGGGGTTTGGTGCTGAAGGGACAACAGAAATCAAAGCTGGCTACGGGGCTTATCTCCAGCAGAAGGCAGGAGGCAGAAGTATTTTTTATTTTGGTGCTTTGACACTGAGGTAGAGGTATGATATGACTCTCAGAAATAGAAAGGTAATCACTCTTGGTCCAGAGACATTATATTAATAAAACATCAACTACCAATATTAAAACCTAAATTAAAATTCTTTTGAATAATTTGATAAATATCAGGAAAGAGAAAAAAAGACTAAAATTGAAGTATATAATGAGTTGGTAACAGTAAATCTGAAGTGGATAAATTCCTTTATAAGAAGAGAAAAACTCAGATTATTGAAAACAAAAACTGAGCTATATTATTTTTATGAGGCAGCCTAAAAATATTATAGAAATAAAAAGAGGAACATGCACATGTGAAGTAATGGAACAGCAGGCAAAGTGGAATTGAAGGCCAAAGGGAGTGTTCGCAGGAAGCAGACAGCATCCTCAAATTCAGACGGTCTGAGGGGGGTTTTCAAGGGTGGGGGCAGCGTCGAGGCTCCCACAGGTGACGCTCTGGGACTGTCCTCCCCCAGGGTGGGTAAGAGAGTAGCTACCGGGACCAGAGGTAAGAGTCAGCGGGAAGGACTCTGAAGCAGTTGGGGAAACATTAGCACCAACCTGAGCTGAGGACTTGGGAAAGGAGCTGCCCCTCTGCAATATGTGGGCTGAGGTGCAAAAACCCCAGGGTGCAGGTCAGCCTCTTGAGGCAGACAGCAGGGGCGGGGATCTGGAGGGAGCAATGTGACATCCACAGGCGTCACTAGGCAAAGGGACGTTTCTCAAAGTTAAAAAGAATAATCGACCTAAAAAGGTAAACCACCAAGAAGCTTTATGCAGCAAATCACACTCACAAGGCAAGAACACGAAAAATGCGGACAGCGTGTTAGAATAAGATCCCAGTGGGAAGCTTTAACATCCCCGCCTCAGAATCTGAATAGTCAGGAGAGAAATGCACTAGACGCAGGGTTTAAACAGGATTGTATGTCTGTGGGGGTGTGGGGCGTGCACATATGGGGAGAGGTACTTTCTTTTCTTATAGTAGAGAAATTTTCCAAAATTTCATATTTCTGATACCAAAGCCTTTTTCATAAATTGTGAAAAGTAGAGTTCTTCCAGATCATACTATCTGACCTGGAAATTAATAATAAAAAGAAACCAAAACATTTAACCACTTAGAAATTTGAAAAATATCTGAAAAATATGATTCCCAGCTCAAAGGGCCATTAATTTATAAGTGACTAGTTACAATAACACTAGTATACTTCACCTTAAAACCTTGAAGATGAAGTTAAAGTCGGCGATACAACTTGAATGTCTGTCCCCTGTCGCCTCATGTGACCTGCCTGCTTCTGCTTCACCCCCTGCGATGACTGGAAGCTTCCTGTGGCCTCCGTAGAAGCAGATCTGGAGCCGGGCTTGTAAAGCCTGCAGAACCGTGAGCCAAATATACTTCTTTTCTTTACAGATTACCCAGCCTCAGGTATTTCTTTACATTAACATGGTCAGAGTGAGAAGAAAATTTGTAGCTTTACCCTTCACTATTTTTATCGTTGAACGGGAAAGTTGGAAACGGACAACTTAAGTATTCCACGTGCAAAACCAGGAAAAGGACAAAAGAAAAGAACGGGAGGAAAGTTAAATTAATCAAGTCGAATATTTTTAAAATGAGCAAATAAATAATACCAAAGGCTGACTATTTAAAATATGAATTCAAGAAAAGCAAGCTCCTGAAAGCCTGGCTTTTAGGGCAAAAGGTAGAGAACGCAGATCTCCAGCTTAGGAATGAGAAGGCCCCGCAGTGACAGCCGTGAAGAGGAAGTGCAGAAGCTACTCACTCAAATCTTTGTCCGTGATTTTGGAACTAAAGACAAAGTTGATGACTTTGTAGAAAAATCCCCCGTAAAGTGACAGACACATAATGCTGCAAAGAGAACAGCGACGACTCACCACAAAAAAGCAAAAAGCTGCCACACCAGACAGTCTTCTAAGTGATGTTACTGACACTCAAATATCCTGGGGACACATAATCCCTATTTACACAGACTGTTCTAGAACATAGAAAAATAGAGACAAACTACTGGCCACGCCGTGAAACCCTCACACAAAACCTGAGCGTGACACCCCTGCCTGTGGTCAAGGAACTTTCCTCCAGGGATACGGGATGGTTTATCATGAAAAGGTCTGTCAGCGTGTGTCACCGCATCCGGGGGCTGAAGGAGAGACACCACGCGACCTCATCGCTGTCTGGCCAAATGCACCTGATGAACTCAACCGATTTCCTAACTACAGGCTTGATGTAAACAGAAATACAAAGCAACTTATAACTTTAGAATGGATGCCGTTTGCCAGAAACCAACAGCAAATATATCTTATGTGATGAGATACCGAAGGCATTAAAGGCAGAAACAATTCAGGAATGCACAAGCATTTAATATTGCTTTAGACATTTCAGTCAAAGCAATAAAGCCAGAAAACTGAGTCTATAAGCACTTTTTCTATAAAGAAAAGCCCAACCAGCATTAGTTTTAAATTTTATAATTGTATGACTGTAACATTAAAAAGGCTTAACCAGGCCGGGCGCGGTGGCTCAAGCCTGTAATCCCAGCACTTTGGGAGGCCGAGGCGGGTGGATCACGAGGTCAGGAGATCGAGACCATCCTGGTCAACATGGTGAAACCCCGTCTCTACTAATACAAAAAAAATTAGCTGGGCATGGTGGCGCGTGCCTGTAATCCCAGCTACTCAGGAGGCTGAGGCAGGAGAATTGCCTGAACCCAGGAGGCGGAGGTTGCGGTGAGCCGAGATCGCGCCATTGCACTCCAGCCTGGGTATCAAGAGCGAAACTCCGTCTCAAAAAAAAAAAAAAAAAAAAAAAAGGCTTAACCAAAAAATATTAGAACAATAGGAAAATTCAGTAAGATAACTAGACACAAGACAAATTTAGGCAAAAAAAAAATCTCAAATTTGTATTATTTTTAGAAAATGAAACAGATAAAAAGTCCATTCACTATGGCAGCAAAAATGAAGAAACATTCAAGAATAAGTGTAGCACACATGTATATTTATAGTAGATAACGTGTATCTCATTTATATAATTGTACGATAGCATTACCAAAGACTGAACCGAAGGGGAGACATCCATTTCAAATGGGAAGACAGAGATATAAAAAATAACAATTATTCTTAAATTAATATAGAGATATGATGCAGGGTTTTTTTCTGAGGCAAAGTCTTGCTCTGTTGCCCAGTCTGGAGTGCAGTGGCATGATCACAGCTCACTGCATACTTGACCTCCCAGGCCCAAGCCATCCTCCAGCCTCAGCCTCCCAAGTAGCTGGGACTATATGTACACATCACAATGCCTGGCTAATTTAAAAAAATCATTTGTAGAGATGGGGCTCTCTCTATGTTGCCCAGGCTGGTCTCAAACTCCTGGGCTCAAGCAATCCTCCTGCTTTGGCCTCCCAAAGTGCTAGGATTACAGGCATGAGCCACTGTGCCCAGCCTATGATGCAGTTCTAATTAGAAGCTCCAAGGAGAGATTTTGGGTAGCATAATCACTTAATTCCAGTGTTCAGCAGGAAAAATAAATGTATAAGAATACCAAGAACATCATAAACAAGAAAGAGTAGGAAGCTGGCACACAGTCAAATGCCCAGAGGAACAGAGCGGAACTCAGTAGCCTGCCCAAGCACACACAGAATTCAGTACATGGTAAAGGAGGTGCTTCAGGAGTGTGAAGAAGCCATTCAGTAAATATTTTGGGGGCAGTGCCTATGTATGTGGAAAAAAATAGGAGTTACTACTTCCTTCATACCACATGCAAAAATAAATTCAAAATGAATTAAGAACTAAATATGGCTGGGCATGGTGGCTCATGCCTGTAATCCCAGCACTTTGGGAGGCTGAGGTGGGCAGATAACAAGGTCAGGTGTTAGAGACCAGCCTGGCCAACATAGTGAAATCCTTGGGCCTACTTAAAATACAAAAAGTAGCCAGGCATGGTGGCAGGTGCCTGTAATCCCAGCTACTCGGCAGGCTGAGACAGGAGGCTCGCTTGAAACTGGAAAGTGGAATTTGGAGTGAGCCAAGATCACTCCACTGCACTCCAGCCTGGATGACAGTGCGAAACTCCATCTCAAAAAAAAAAAAAAAAAAAAAAAAGGAATAGGTAGCATATAGCAGCATATTTTTGAAATCTTGTGGCCAGGAAAGCAATTTTATATAGGAAATTACATTCAGAAACCATCAAAGAAGATGGGGATGGATTTGACTACTTGAAGACAAAAATGTACAAGTTAAAGACACTAGAACAAAGTTAACAGTAAGGTACAGAAAGGTGAATATGTGCCACATGTAAGCCAGGATTGGCAGCAGTATCAACCTGTAAAGAACTGCCTGAGACTGGGTAATTTATAAAGGAAAGAGGTTTAAAATACTCACAGTTCAGCATGGCTGGGGAGACCTCAGGAAACTTGCAATCATGGCGAAGGCGAAGGGGAAGCAAAGCACCTTCTTCACAGGGCGGCAGGAAGGAGAAGCGCCAAGTGAAGGGGAAAGAGCTCCTTATAAAACCGTCAGATCTCACTGAGAACCGCTATCCCGAGAACAGCATGGGGGAAACCACCCATGATTCAACCACCTCCACCTGGTCTCTCCCTTGACATGTGGGAGTATGAGGATTACAACTCAGGATGACATTTGGGTGGAGACACAAAGCCTAATCGTATCAGTAGCGTAGGAAAGCATCTGTGAATCAATGAAGGCAGTCTGGCAGAAAGCTGGACAGTATACAAGCGGGTCACAGAAAAATAATTCAGGTGGTCAATAAGCGTATAAAAGGACTGCCAGTGAAGTGTCCCTGTACTGAGACTGGCTTAAAATTATGTTCGAGCCCCTGTTTCAGTTCTGTTGAAAATATTTTGTTCCATAAGAAGTATTAAAGTTTCAAGAAATTGATTCTGGAAAGTCTGTATTTGAGGCAATTACCTAATCTGTACCTGATCTTTTAATTTCGATCAAGTCTGACAGGCACAAATGACAATTCTTTTCTTTTTAATTTGCAAATTTTTATTCATTATGTAGAGTGATCAATCAAGTCGTTTCATCACGTTAAGGGCGCTCTCCTGGTTTTGGCAGAAACTCATTCTTGTCACATTTCATAAGTTAAATAAGCTTTAAAAAATGTTTCCATTCTTTAAGCACAGAAATTAAAAGCCAGGCAGGAGGAGCGGAGCAGGCAACTTACCCTAGGACAGCATGTGTCACGTCAGGAAAGTTGGTGATTGGACACAAATTGCATTTTATCTTCTCTTTTAGTGTGTTTCTAATTTCTTTTCCATGAGCTGCCTCTTTCAAGGTTAAGTCAGTTGCTCCCTTGGTAGTTTCAAAAATAACCACTAATACTTTAAAGATCACCATCCCAGCCTTAAAAATCCTCACACATTCCATGGGCCAATTTAATTAACATTGGTTTCCAGGATTGGTATCTGAAGCAATTTGAATAAAATGATGATATTAAGGGTGGACCAGATGATGGTGGGCATTTGGGGTAAATCAGAAACCGCACTTTCCCCAGGGCTTTCTGGGCAGCATTGTTGATCATGAAAGTGACACCTCTGCTCACGGATCTTGTCCTTGACTCTGTCCTCCTGGAACAAAATTAGTCTTGGCTCCCATCTGTTCCTGAACTTCCTATGATATGCTAATTTTTCTGTCGTCTTGTTTCCCCCATCTCTGCCAGTTTTTAGCGTCTTTTAAAAGAGATTTATTTTATGAACCCTTATGTGATTGATATATATTAGACAGATGAACCCTCATGTGATATATATATTAGACAGATGAACCCTTATGTGATATATACACGTATTAGACAGATGAACCCTTATGTGATATATACACATATTAGACAGATGAACCCTTATGTGATATATACACATATTAGACAGATGAACTCTTATGTGATATATATATATATTAGACAGATGAACCCTTATGTGATATATATATATATATATATATATATATATTAGAACCCTTATGTGTTTGGGGAGGCATGAGGAACTCTCAATCTCTTTATAAGACTTAAATATTTGCAGTATGCACATTACTTGGATCACTTAATTTCTAGCAACAAACACCAACCAGGTGCATGGCAGGATATTCATGCCACAGGTCTCTGAGAAAGGAAGAATTCGTTGTCACATTTTTAGAGAGCCTGTGAGCACAAAAGCAGCCTTAGCTGATCACAGCCTTCTACAATTTCCACCCAGATTGCCTCCCCCACTCCTCTGTTCCCAATCCCTCCTCCTGACACAAACATTAAAAAAAAAATGAGGGTGCTAGAATTTAAATGTCATCTTCCTTCTGGAGATTAAATCAATCGTGTGTGTCAAAAGGCTTGGAAATATTCCTGTGTTATAATGCAATCATTCTACTTCTGGGGATCTATCTTAAGGAGCTGATACCAAACATGGAAAAATCCACACAAAGATATAAATTGTTTCATTGTTTATGTACTAAGATAGGATCATCTGCCCTCTCTTGCCTTTGAGGCAGAACATGTATCCACTCCTCTACAAGGAATTGGGGCCATTCCAAAAATGTATAATACCATGGGTCTTTTGTAAAAGACAGAAAGCAACGGAGACTCTGCTAGCAGAACAACACACCGCGGATGACAGTAAGATTCACCGCTTCCCTGGCCATCTCATCGCAATGGGAGTGTGTTCTTCTTCTCCTCCTGTGCCGCATATCGGAGAACTTGAAGCCCTCCTTCTTCAATGAAGAAAACTGTTGGCCGAGAGTCTCTGTCATGAACCAAGTAAGAGAAGAACACAAAAGATCCTGAGAGATGAAAAAAAAAAGGGGTTGGGGGCGGGGTGGGAAACCACAGGGACGGCAGAGCAGAGAAGAGGGAGGTAGACCAGATGCCCCAATGATCTGATGCCTCCAGAGAAAAGTAGCGAAGAATTTTCCCAGCCCTTTCAATTCTATACATGTCGATTCATTGAGTAGAAATGTCTTCTTTCGGTACTGGACCTCCTTACTTGGGTTCCCTTGAAAACGCAGACAGAGGCGAGGATGAGAGCGGTTATGCCTTATTTGGGAGGTGCAGACCTGGGGCAGCAAGGGTGAGGGTGTGGGGCTGGAGGCAGGGAGACGAGGAGGCCGTGGGGAGTGACGCTGCAGCTCACATCACGCATGCATCCACTTGGTGTGAGGGCTGCAAGAAGTCACGCCCCAGAGCAGCCACAGGCCCGGAAAACGGAGGGGGCCAGCTGCTGGCCGACCTCTGACCTCTGTTTCCCATTGCTCAGTGCTCGCCCCTCCTGGCTGCGCCACCTGCCTTTCTGTCCCTTGAGGCTGCTTGGAATTCAGGTGCTCACTCAGCAGGATGAGAAGAACAAGAAACAGCAGCTGGATGCTCAGCCACGCAGGCGGGAGCAGGACCAGCACCCTGGGCGGAGACTGTGGCTCTGGAGCTGGAGGAGCAGCTGGGAGGCCGGCAGTGCAGAGGGAAGCCAGGCAGTGTTGAGGGTGGGGAAGGAAATGTGAAATTATCTATGTGTCCAAGAGTCGGGAAATGGCAAGCCAACCGCCTACCTAGCGGATAAAACCTTAATCAGCCATTAAAATAATTTAATGAAGATAACACTATAACACAAGAACGTGTTTATAAAATAAAAATTTTTTAAATTCGTTGGTATTCCAGTAATATACTATGTTTACAGTTATGTTAAAGCCATAAAATAAAAGTTGGGAGATTCACTTCTGAAATGACAGAGCGAGGCTTAACAGATTGTTCCTCCAAAAAGAGACTACAAAATTGGACAAAACTGTGAAATACAACCATTTTAATGCTCTGAAAATCATCAAAAGTCATATAGTAAAGCTTATGAAGATGAAAATATAGCATATCCAAATTTATGAGACATAGCACGATGAGAGGTAAATTTAAGTCACTAAATGCACGTATCAGAAAAGAAGAGCTGAAATCAGTAATCTGAGCTACCAACTCAAGAGCCTAGACAAAGAAGAACAAAATAAACTCAATGCAAAGAGAATAAAGGAAATATGAAGAGAAGAGAAATCTGTGAAACTGAAAACAGAAAAACAATAAATACAAGCAATGAAAGAAAGAACTTGTTCTTCGAAAAGATCAATGCAACTGACAAACTTCTAGCAAAACTGACACAGAAAAAAAAAGAGACAAGACACAAATGACCAGGATCAGAAATAAAACAGGCATCGCCACAGGCCACGTATCAAAGGCACAGTAGGAAAGTGTGTGATCAACTCTACATACATACATGTGACAACTTATTAGAAATGGGTCAAAAATTTTCCTAAAAAGATGAAAACTGCCAAAACTTACACCATATAAAATTTGCTTTGAATAGCTCTATAAATATTAAGAAAATTAAATTTTAATTTTATCCCCACACCGCTACAATCATACTTAAAGTCTCCAGGTCCAGATGGCTTCTCTGGACAATTGTACCAAATACTTAAAGAAAAATCAATACAAATTCTACACAGCACCTTCCAGAAAATATAAGAGGAGGGAATATGTCCCAACTCATTCTATAAAGCTAGTATTATCCTGATGCCAAACCAGACCAGGTCCTGCTCCCTCAGACCAGGAACATGAGTCGGATGTGCTCTCTTGACACTTCTAATTAGCACTGTACTGGAGGGTCTAGCTGGTGCATTAAGGCTAAAGAAATAAATGCAACCAAATTTCAAGAGAAGAATAAATATACAAGAAAAAGAAAAATATACAAGAAAAGAAAATTATAGACTAATATCCCTCATGAACATAGATACAGAAATTCTTAACGAAATGTTAGAAATCAAATCCAGAAAAATAAAAAGGATTAACATGATCTAATGTGATTTATTCCAGACTATAAGAACGGATTAACATGCAAATTTCAATTCTCCTTGTAAACCACATTTATAAAGGACAAAAACCACGTTCTATTTACATTATCTCAATAGGTAAAGAAAGAGCATTTCTGGACAAACTAAACAACTACTCATGATAAAAGAAAAAAAAAAAAAACACCTCTCAAAAACTAGGAGTGAAAAAGCACATCCTTACCCAAGTAAAAATAAATGCGAAAAGCTCGCGGCTGACTTTAACCTTAGATTAGGGACTGAGTGCGTGCTCCCTCGGACCAGCAACATGCTTCAGATGTCCTCTCTTGACACTTCCAATTAACACCGTACTGGCGGGTCTAGCCGTGCAGTAAGGCTAAAGAAATAAACGTAACCAAATTTCAAGAGAGGAATAAATAAAATGTTCTTTATTTTCTGATGATTTGATCCCATATGTAGAAAATCCTAAAAAATCCACACAAAAAAAAACCCCACCTGGAATGCATGAGTGTGGCTAGATTGCAGGATACAAGGTCAGCATACAAAACTCAGTTGTCTTTCCACAAACAGGCAATCAACAATCTGAACGTGAAAGTCATAAAACAGCTCCATTCAAAAAGAATGCCTTGCAGTAGAGTGTTCAAACCAGCAACCAGGCCTCATTTAAGGATTGCCATGGTATAGCTCAGAGCAAAGGTCCCTGAGGTCAGATTAGCATGGGGGATGGGAGAAAATGGCTTAAAAAAATAGATCGTATCTGCCGTCCTGTTGCCTACACGAGTGAAACCCAGTGCTGGGGACTCAGAGGCAACGCAAACACAGTTGACTTCTAGAGAGGGCGCTAAGGTCAGCCCAGGAAATCCCGTCTAAACCAGGTTGTATTCCAGTGGGGCTCAGGGCAGCTACGGAGCCAAACTCCAAGGAGGCTCCTTGCTGCGCTGGGTCCCTGGGTCGCTGTGACACAGCTGTGCAGGCTTAAAGCAGCACAGATTTATCCTCTTACAGCTCTGGAGGCGGGAGGTCAGAGCCGCGTCAGGAAGGCTCCTGGAGGCTCCCAGAGAGAATGCTTCTCCCTGCCTCTTGCAGCTTCTAAGCGGGTGCTGCATCCCTGGGACCTGGCCTCAGTCACTCTGACCTCTAATCCTCCCGCCTCCCACCCGGGTGACTCCAGGGAGCCCGGTACATCACCCAGGAGAGTCTCCCACCCCGAGGTCCCCAGCTCACTCAGTCTACCAAGTCCCTGCTGTCAGGTAAGGTTTTGAAAATTAGGATGTGGACATGGGTGGGGGGGTGTTATTCTGGCTGCAGGAGACACTGGGGAGGCTGGGGGAAGGAACCAGGGAGCGGGGGAAGGAACCGGGGAGCGGGGGAAGGAACCAGGGAGGGGGGGGAAGGAACCGGAGAGTCAGGAGGGCGCCTTGGAACTGTGGCACTTATAGGAAAGGGGAAGATACATTTTTTAAAAACAGGCTTCTTGCTTACATTCTATTTCTGTTTGCTTTCTTAATTTTTTTTAAATTATTTTATTTTTTTGAGACGGAGTCTTGCTCTGATGACCAGACTGGAATGCAACAGTGCAGTGGTTCTCCTGCCTCAGCCACCCGAGTTGCTGGGGTTACAGGTCTGTGCCACCACAGCCAGCTAGTTTTTTTTGTATTTTAGTAGAGACGGATTTCATCATGTTGGCCAGGATGGTCTCGATCTCCTGACCTTGTGATCCACCCACCTCGGCCCCCAAAGTGCTGAGATTACAGGCATGAGCCACCGTGCCCAGACTTTTTTTTTTTTTTTTCTTTTTTTGAGATGGAGTCTCTCTCTGTCACCCAGGCTGGATCGCAGTGGCTCAATCTCAGCTCACTGCAACCTCTGCCTCCCGGATTCAAGCGATTCTCCTGCCTCAACCTCTAGAGTAGCTGGGAGATTACAAGCCGACGCCACCACACCCAGCTAATTTTTGTATTTTTTTAGTACAGACCATGTTTTGGCATGTTGCCTAGGCTGGTCTCAAACTCCTGGCCTTAAGTGACCATCCGCCCCTGCCTCCCAAAGTGCCAAGTCAAGCGTAGAAAGACACTTAATGAAAATGGAAAGTCCCTCCCCACATACCTGTCCCTTGTCAGATATAATAACGTGAGTTAAACTGTGAGCATTTTCCACACAATTAAAAATAGTTTCTATAGGTTGCCACACATTTTTACGTGGTGGGTGTTCAAATGAGATGGGAAGGTTTGCAAAATGCCTGCACAGTAAACACGTTTTTCCATAAAATCCTTTTGTTCAATCAAGTTTTTTAAAGACAGGTTTCCTGAGGCATAATTTGCATGTATTAAAATTCACCCTTTTAATGTGCAGGTCTGAGTTCAGTGTTGACAAACACAGAGTCATGAAACCACCTTCACAATCAAGACAGAAAAGTTGCAGCCCCTCCCCCAACCCCCGGTGCCTCTTGGCAGATGATTCCTCCCCGACCTGGCTGCCCCTGCTCTGTCTACAGGGCCGCCATGGCTTTGTCTTTTCCAGAATGTCATGTAAAGGAAATGGTATCATGTGTAGCCTTTGAATTTGGCTTCTTTCACATGGAATGAGCTCTGTGTATTTTTAGTATGAATCTCAGTCTATTATCTCCCTAGTGTCGGAAGTATTTTTGGAGATTTGCTAGAAATCCACTTCACTCTGACTCTGCACGTGGATCTCACTGGGCAGGCGGGAAATGCAGCCGCTGCGTTCTGGAGCCTCCACCCCCTGCCTGTCTGGGTCTTTCTTGGTTCCACACCAGGTGCTGCTGAGATGCCCACCATGCACTGGCACTGGGGTTCCTCAGGTTTCTCCTCTGCTTCCACCAGGGTCCAGCAACCTCAGGGGAGGCTGGAAGCTCCAGTCTAGAATCCCACTCCCCGGGGCACCAGTGCCTTGGCACAGAGCCAGCTGTGGGGTTTATGCCTCGCTCCCAGCATTTTCCACAGAAGCACACCTCCCTCCCCACCCTGGTGCCCTCGGTGAGACTGCTGAACACCAAACTTGGGCGTCTTGCCACAGTGCCCTGGAAGCAGGAAATCCCTGAGCAGGCCACCTTGAGCTGGAGAAAGAAGAGTGAGACTACAGGAAGAAAATGAGATTAGTGTCTCAAAAAACCATCCTGACCCAAACATCCCTCAGTGGGGAATGGTTGAATCACAATATGTAGGTCGGGCACCACTCAGCAATGAGAACAGTGAGCTGTGGGTGTACATCACTCCCCGGTGATGAAAGGGGTGACTGGATGGGTATATGCAATCATCCAGCAATGAAAGGGGAGACTGCTGGTGTACACCACCACCCAGCGATGAAAGGGGTGACTGGATGGTGTACACCACCACCCAGCGATGAGAGGGGTGACTGCTGGTGTACACCACCACCCAGCGATGAGAGGGGTGACTGGATGGCGTACACCACCACCCAGCGATGAGAGGGGTGACTGGATGGGTATATACAATCATCCAGCAATGAAAGGGGAGACTGCTGGTGTACACCACCACCCAGCGATGAGAGGGGTGACTGGATGGCGTACACCACCACCCAGCGATGAGAGGGGTGACTGGATGGCGTACACCACCACCCGGTGATGAGAGGGGTGACTATTGGTGTACACCACCACCTGGCGATGAAAGGGGAGACTGGATGGGTGTATACAACCATCCAGTGGTGAAAAGAGTGACTGTTGGTGTGTGCAACCAGGATGGGCCTTACACTGAGCCAAAAAGCCAGTCTGAAAGGGTCACATGCCATATGATTCCAGTCACATAACATTCTTGAAATGACAAAATTGCACAGATGGAGAGCAGATCTGTGGTTACGACGGGTTTGGATGCCAGGAGGTGAGGGGCAGGTGTGGCTATGAAGGGGCAGCATGGGGAGCCTCGTGGTGACAGAACATTCTATACCTTGAGTGAGGTGGTGACCACACGAATCTCCACAAGCGATGAGACTGCCTAGAAACACATGCACACACACACACACACACACACACACTTGAAACTGGTGACATCCAAAGAAAGTCTGAGCATAGTTCCAACGTCCATTCCCCAGCTCCGATTCTGTTCTCCAGTTATGCCAAATGTGACCCCTGGGGAGGCCCCATGAGGGGTGCACAGCAGCTCTGGTCCATTTGCCCTGCACTTACCTGTCAATCTACACTTATTTCAAAATAGAGAGTTAAAAAATGCATCCTGCCACACATACACAGGCACATGTTTGTCATTATTTTTGCAAAATGGAATTATAATATGCATATTACTCTCCTACTTTGGAGAACTGACCATTTTTCATAGATTTACTGTTTCATGTAACAACTACATATCTGTCACTGTGTGATGGGTCACATAGTTTACTCATCCAACGTCGTATTGATAAAATGTAGTCTCCCCGCTCCAGGATTCCTGCTTATTCCCGTTAAAGCTGCCATGAGCAGCTTTTTAACAACTACTGCAGCTGTGCATGTGCTATTCCATGCGTTCATTTTAGTCGACACTTACTGAGTGTCAAGTGCTATTTTAGGCACTGGGATTATAATGAACAAAACATCTTTGCCCTTAGAGAGCTTACATTCTGGTGGGAAACCATATAACATAATATTATGGAAAATATGGTAGAAGTAGAATTGCTGTGTCCCAGGACGTGCATGTGGAATTCTGAGGGCAATGTGACCATCTTTGTAAGGATCTCACAAAGGCATCATGGAAGGCCGGGCAAGTAGAGAGATCAATACAGAAAATTTAATTACCAACGAGTTATGAGTAGATAATAAAGAATTTGACATTCCTGGTAACTTAAGGAGAGGTCAAAAACACAATTTTAATTAACATTGAGGTTGACAGAAGAAACTATTTCATGAAAGTAAGCTGAAGAGGTACCCTCAGCTCCAGGGGTCCCTCCGCGAGGCCGTGTTCACAAAGCCCATCACTGGGGGATTCTCGGGACATCTACTCGCAACATTCGTGTGCATGGACCCAGAAAGAGAACACCTTCCCTCGGTTTGCTGCATCCATAGCCCCGTCATCTACATTAGGTATTTCTCCTCATGCTATCCCTCCCCAATCCCTCCACCCCCTGCTATTCCTCCCTTAGCCTCCACCCCCAAGGTCCCAGTGTGTGATGTTCCCCTCCCTGTGTCCATCTGTTCTCATTGTTCAACACCCACTTATGAGCAAGAACATGTGGTGTTTGGTTTTCTGTTCTTGTATCAGTTTGCTGAAAATGATGGTTTCCAGTTTCATCCATGTCCCTGCAAAAGACATGAACTCATCTTTTTTATGGCTGCATGGTATTCCATGGTGTATATGTGCCACATTTTCTTTATCCAATCTATCATTGATGGGCATTTGGGTTGGTTCCAAGTCTTTGCTATTGTGAACAGTGCTGCAATAAACATATGTATGCATACATCTTTATAATAGAATGATTTATAATTCTTTGGGTATATACCCAGTAATGGGATTGCTGGGTCAAATGGTATTTCTATTTCTAGATCCTTGAGGAATCATCACACTGTCTTCCACAATGGTTGAACTAATTTACACTCCCACCAACAGTGTAAAAGCGTTGAGACCAGGAGTTTGAGATCAGCTTGGGCAACATAGCAATACTTTGTCTCTACAAAAAAAAAAAAAAAAAAAAAAAAAAAAATATATATATATATATATATATATATATATATATATATATATTTGCTGGGTGTGGTGCATACCTGTGGTCCCAGCTACTCAAGAAGCTGAAGTGGGAGGATTGCTTGAGCCCAGGGGGTTGTGGCTGCAGTGAGCTGTGACCACACCACTGTACTCCAAACTGGGTGACAGAGTGAGACACTCTCTGAAAGAAAAAAATGTCCAACTCACCTTCACCAAAAACCTGTGCGCCTGGTGGGATTTGCTGGTGTTTCATTGGGAGCTCCACGGGGTGAGCAGTGGGGTAAGTTCTACACAGAAAGTCTGGTTCCTCTGGGCCTAAGGACACAGCACCGCTGACCAGACCCAACCACTGGCCTTGCAACTGACAGAGCCCGCTGGCCGGGCAGCTGGAGGCATGACTGCCAGGAACAAAGAAACAGCTGGGAGTTTCACATCCTCCTTACTAGCTCTGCAGAGAAGGCCTCTCCCCTCCCCACCCCGGCCCCAGCTCACAGATGGGACATTTGAGGCCTCTTGTCACAGCTCGCTGCGGGTTCTCTCTCCCGAGCAATGGTGAGCTTCTGAGGAACCACACCCGTCCTGTCTTCCTGGACATGTCCGCTGGGAATTTCTTTTTCCGTCATTGCCTCTTCTCTCTCTGCTTCCCCTCATCTACTTAAAGTCCTGCTTATGGGAGGTTTGAACCTAAGTATCGGTCTTCCCTGATAGTAAGTCCATTCCCTGTAAGCCCTTCCGTTTTCTTTTATAACTTGCGTTCATGTCAACCCTTTTCTTTCAGCACAGATTTCGTTACCCGTTCATTAAGTATCTAGGGTTCAGGTTTCCCCACTTAATTTCATCAATACTTTGATTTTGGTTTGTCTGAAGTGAGGTCCAGAAAAGCTCTCTGCATGGCTGACCCGCCTCCTAAGGCTCTTTTAATATCAGTTCACTTCCCTTTCTTGCTCATTTTCCGCAGCAATTTATTTGCTGAAGAAACTGAGCTGCTTGTTCCCTAAGTTACTCTAGGTTGGATCTGCTGTCCAAGAGCAAGTGTTTTCCTCTGTCCAGGATGAACCTCAAGCCCTGGACTCACACCCAGACGGTCAGGGGAGGTTGAGGCAGCAGAGATTCCAGGTGGTGGGGCCTCTGTACCCTGCCCACGTGCTGCTTGTGCTGAGCCCAGAGTGCCCCTTTCTTCTCACTACATGCTTTAAATGGGCATAATAAAGCGATGGGTTCATTTATCTTCATTTTCTCTGGGCTGTGTGTTCTGTGGCCTCTGGGACCGCCTGTCTGAGAGTGACCTTGAGACCATGCTTGCATTAAGGTCATTCCCCACACCATGGCCTGTGAAAATCCTTTGACATTTCCATTGCAATTTCAGCTACCTGCGCATCATTTTAGGGTGATTTAACTCCTTTATGACCTCATCTTCTCAATTCAGCATCTCTCTCCGTTTATTTAGTATTTATTTCTCACAGTAAGGCTGCTTCTGCACAGAACAATTGCACACCTTCTGTTAAATATATTTGACAGTTGATGTTTTTAAAACTGATGTTCCTGATTCAACTGGGGTTTCTGTTTGTTACTGGTGTATAGAAATACAACTTAAAAAAAAAAAAAATTGACCCTATAGCTGGGCATTGTGGTGTGTGTCTGTAGTCCCAGGTACTCCAGAGGCTGAGGTAGGAGGATGGCTTGAGCCCCAGAGGTCAAGGCTGCAGTGAGCTCTGATCATGCCACTGCATTCCAGCCTGGGTGACACAGTGAGACCCCATCTCAAAAAAAAAAAAGCTGTCCCTGCACCCATAAACTATTTAAACTCACTAATTCTATTTTAAATCTTTTGAGCTTTCTATGTACAAAATCATAACACCCACTAATAGAATTGTTTTATTTTTTCCTACCCAACCTTTTTTATTTCCTCGCCTCACTGCACCAGCGAGGACCTGCAGTAAAAGGTGAACATACGTGAGTAAGTGGGCATTCCCGTTTGTTCCTAACCTCAAACAGAACACTAGCAACATTTTACTATTTTCCGTGTGATACTTGCTCTGAGGTTTTTGTAGTTTCCTTTAATTTGGATAAGAAAGTTCCATATTTTTATATTACAAATGTGTATTTATTAAACACTTTCCTGCACGGATTAAGACCATCGAATTATTTTTCTTTTTTCTTTCTTGTTGACGTGATATACTGGTTAATTTCCAAACGTTCACCCATCTTGTATTCCTGGAATAAACGTGACGTGCCCTTGGCTTACCTCTAGCTCATGAGTAGTCAGTGATGTGGTCTGGATGTTTGTCCCTGCCAATCTCAGTTGAGATGCCATCCCCAGTGTTGGGGTGGGGCTCGGTGGGAGGGGACTGGATCACGGGTGGATTTCTCATGAGTAGTTTAGCATCAACCCCTTGGTGCATCCTTAAGATAGTGGATCAGTTCTCCCGAGACCTGGTTGTTTAAAAGGTGTGGCGCCTTCCCTCTCTCTGTCACTGCTGCTCTCAACGGGTGATGTGCCTGCTCCGGCTTCACCTTCCGCCATGAGTAAAAGCTTCCTGAGGCCTCCCAGAAGCTGAGCAGATGCTGGCGCCAAGCTTCCTTACAGCCCGCAGAACCGGAGCCAGTTAACCCTCTTTTCTCGGTAAATCACCCAGTCCTGGGTATTTCTTTACAGTGACGCAGAAACGGCCTGACAGTTGGCTCGCAGTTTTCCTCTCCCGAAATGTCAGGCTTTGGCATCGATGCTGTTTTGGTTTCATAACATAAATATGGAGTGCTCCTTCTTTACTTATTCTCTGTAAGAATTTGTGTTTGCCATTTCATTCCTAGACGTTTATGAGAATTTACAGGCAAATTCATTTGGGATTAAAGATTTCTTTGTGGGAAGGTTTTAAATTACACCTTCAGGCAATAAATTCAGACTTAGGACTACACAGGTTTTTCTTGTGTATGTTTTGGGAATTTGTACTTCTTAAAGGATTTTGTCTATTTTATCTAAAATTTCAAGTTTATTGATTAAAAAGTTGCTTATAAGATCCTCTTATCACTTTAATCAGAAGGATTTGATATGCCTTTTTATATTCTTGAAATTTTTATGCCTTCCTTCTTTTCTTTGATCAGTCTCACCAATGGATTTTTAATTTTTTAGTTATTTCAAAGACCCAAGTAATGGTTTTATTGATCTTCTCTATTATACACTTATTTCTTATTTCATTAATTTTTGCTTTTATTTTTATAGTTTCTTTGGGTTTAAAATGCTGCTGTTTTTCTAACTTCTTAAAATGCATACTCAGCTTATTTTGGCTGTTTCTCCTGTGACATATGTCTCTAAATTCATACTTCTCTTCATTCAAGGCTTTAGCTGTAACTTAAGAGCTACTGAAATGTAGTACTTTCATTGTCATTTGGTTCAAAATACTTTTTTTTTTTTTTTTTTGGAGACAGAGTTTCACTCTTGTTACCCAGGCTGGAGTGCAATGGCATGATCTCGGCTCACCGCAACCTCCGCCTCCTGGGTTCAGGCAATTCTCCTGCCTCAGCCTCCTGAGTAGCTGGGATTACAGGCACGCGCCACCACGCCCAGCTAATTTTTTGTATTTTTAGTAGAGACGGGGTTTCACCATGTTGACCAGGATGGTCTCGATCTCTTGACCTCGTGATCCACCCGCCTCGGCCTCCCAAAGTGCTGGGATTACAGGCTTGAGCCACCGCGCCTGGCCTCAAAATACTTTTAAATTTCCACCATGTTATCTTCTGTGGCTCACGGGTTATTTAGACGTGTATGTCTTACCTGGTGTATGTGAGGGTTTTCCGAGTGTTTCTTTATTACTTGTTTCTAGTTTAATTCATCGTGTGAGAGAAAATATCCACGTCCTTCAACTCCGGAATCATCTTCTACACTGGCCGTCCTAGCGGGCGTGAGGTGCTGTCTCACCGCGGATTTGATTGGCATTTCCCTAATGAATAGTGATGTCGAGCAACTTCCCAGGTGCTTATTGGCCGTTTGTAGATCTTTGGAGAAATGTCTATTTAATTCCTTTGCCCATTTTGAAATGTTTTGTTGTTGTTGTTGAGTTGTGGGAGTTCTTTATATATTCTGGGTATCAGCCGTTTATCAGGTGTCTGATTTGCACGTATTTTCTTGCATCCCGTGGGTTGCCTTTGACGGCTGTGTCCTTGGTGCATGGGTTTCAGTATTGATTTGGTCAAATTGATCTCTCTTTTCCTCTGTTGCCTGTGCTTTCAGTGTCATATCCAAGAAATTACTGCTACTTGCAATGTCGTTAAGGCGTTCCCCTGGGTTTTCTTTTAAGAGTTTTATAGTTTTAGTGTTACATTTAGTAAGAGCTAAATCTTACAAAATAATATTTAATAAGAGCTAAAAGTATAATTAAGTATATTCATATTTGGTAATTACTATTAATATTTATATGTGGTGGAAGGTAAGGGTCCAGCTTCATTCTTTTGCACACGAATGTCTAATTTTCTCAACATCACTTGATGGCGAGACTGTCTTTTCCGCATTGAATGCTCTTGGCAACCTCGTTGAAAATCATTTGTCCATGTACCCAAGAGTTTATTTCTGGGCTATGTATTTTATTCCATTAGTATATTGGTATATCTTTATGCCAATACTGTATTTTTTGTAATATGTTTTGAAGTCCAGAAGCGTGAGACCTCCAACTTCGTTCTTCTTCAAGATTGTTTTGGCAATTCAATGTCCCTTGAGATTTCACCTGAATTTTAGGGTGGATTTCCTATTTCTGCAAAAATGCCATTGGGATTTGATAGGGTTTCTGATCCACTTTTAAAGTATTCTCTATATGTGTAGAGGCTGAGCCCTACGGGGTCCTGGGGTGTCCCCTATCACTGTGCTGAGGCACAAGATCTGAGAAGTAAAGAGACAGGACACAGAAGGACTGGAAAAGACAGCTGGGCTTGGGGGGCCACGCCACTTATGAGTGGAGACAGGTGAGGCCCCGAATGTCTAGAAGCGTCCGTATTTATTAGGTACAAGGCGGGGGAAGGGTCGTAAGTGAGGTCATCTATCGGCTTAGTGATAGGGCATACATAATCACGTGAGTAACAAGCAGGGGGGCTACCCCATTAGGTCACCTGGGCAGAGAGGTAGGCCATGCGCAGTAGTAGAGGGTCGTGTACAGAAAAGGGGTCCACCCCCATTAGGTCACAGAGGCAAGGAGGTGGGCTGTATGCAACAGGTGTCGTGCACAACACTTCTTATCCGGGGGCTGGACACGTCAAAGGATTCTTATAGAAAGATACCGTAAGCCAGTGCAGTGGGAGCTGCCAGAGTTGTGCTCTTCTCTAAGATATTTATGGGAGGATGATTTGAGCTAGTACAGAAGCGAGCAAAAGCTGACAGGGTGTACAGCTGCTGTGACCTGGTCACACCAGAGGGGTTCTTCTCCCTCTGTTATTTGTGGATATCTCAGGCCTGAGGCCTAATTTTCACAGGGACTGGATGCAAGATACCGCAACTTCTTTTTCAGGAGGAGAGGCTCTTGCTCCAAGCCTGCCATACAGCATATGCCCTTTCAGGCAGGGATGCCACCGCCTGGGTCTTTGGTTCTTGTCCTGGTCTGGCTGTACTACTTCTGTTCTGTGACTGCTGTAGGCATTCCTCCTACTACAAACTACTATATGGTTATATAGAAGGATTACATAAATCAGCACTAAATGTGTCGGTACAGCTCCGACTACAATACCTGTATGAGTATATAGAGTATATATATATGATTATATAGACTACAATATTTATATGACTATATAGAAAGATTATATGGAACTAAGCATGGTAGATATAAGTACTAAGTATGATTATATAAGCTAGATATATGTAAGCAGTAAGTTATACTTCAGGCACTAATTCTATAAACTAATATATGATTATAAAGGATTATATAAAGGAAATAACTGAGTAATAACACTATAAACTAAGACATTCTTCAGGCACTAATTGTGCCTGGGATTTGCACAGCTCTCCCTCCTCGGTGCCCGTGTCGGGGGTTACCCACATATATGTGGCAGGACATCAGCCCTTGGTCTAGCTTGTGACGGTCATCTTTTTATTTGATGTGGAATATACCTTAGAGCATGGCGAGAGGTGGTGATTTAAAACTTACTTCCCCAGTGCTGAGTCATGATATTTAATCCCTTCTCTACTGATTGCTGATAATACTATATATAAACTTTTCCTTTTCATTGGTCAGGTTCTGGTTTATTTACTTCGATCTGACTTTACACTTTTTTCTTTTCCAAATTATCTGAAGTTCCTGCCCTAACATGCCCCAAAACATTGGCGTGTGATTCTAAGAAACGAGGACACACTCCTGCCTGACCAACCCCAGCCACCATGTATGACGGCTGTGCTGACCACCACCCCACCCACCCTCAGGCTTTATTCACGTGTCTCCAGCTGTCATAATAATGTCCTCTACAGTGAAGGATCTGGTTCACTGTAAAAGGACTTTATTGCAGCCATAAAAAAGAAACAAGATCATGTCTTTTGTGGGAACATGGATGGAGCTGGAGGCCATATCCTTGACAAACAAACCCAGGAACAGAAAACCAAATACCACATGTTCCCACTTATAAGTGGGAGCTAAATGATGAGAACTCATGAACACAAAGAAGGGAAAACACACACTGGGGTCTGGTTGAGGGGTGAGGGTGGGAGGAGGGAGAAGAGCAGAAAAGAGAACTATTGAGTACTGGGCTTCATACCTGGGTGATGAGATCATCTACAGCAGACCCTGGGACATGAGTTTACCTATGTAACAGAACTGCACATGTACCCCACAACCGAAAATGAAAGAAAAAACCTGGTTCAGAAGGAAGGGTGCACCGTGGTCAGGTCGCTTCAGCCTCCTGCCACCTGGGGTGCTCCCCAGCTGCTTTTAACCTTTCAGACTCTGGCACAGTCCCCCAGTTCCTGGGTCAAGGTCACAGCTGGGGTTTTTCTGGTGTTTGCTCTGAGTCAGGGTCCAGGTCTGTGCCTCCGGTAAGACTGTTCTGGAAGCCACATCTCCATGTGCCCCATCGTGTGTGTGAATGTTTGTGTCTGCACATTTATGCTCATTACTGTGCCTATTTTTATACGTTGAAACCCTGAGCTCATGCCCGTGCTTCCAGATCCAGTCCGACCCCGCAGGCCCGCTCCCGTTTCCTGCTGTGACCTGCGTCCACTCTTCACACTCGCAGGTCTGGTAAGTGACCTCTCCTCTCTAGGTGTCCATAGAAGCGGGGGTGTTATGTGCCTGGCTTTTTTCTTTAATGTGGAGTACTCCATAGAGTGACAGGAAGATAAAATGCTTACTATTTCTCAGTTCGTCTTTGATAGGAAGCATCTTGTCAAAACCTCTCTCCTGCTTCCCTCACTGGGTGGTGCTGCGGCCAGAGTCCCCTTATTCAGTGGGGCCCTATGACGTCCCTGCCTGCCCTTCCTTCTGCTGCAACCCTTGTGGGGTGAGCGGTCCTCAGCTCCCAGACTGTTTCTCCCAGGCATAAAGTCAGGTGGAAATTTAGCAATTTTCAGAGTTATATTGCTGGGTAATTAAGGTGCTCTATTTACACATTAAAACAGAAACAAATAATATTTATTTGCAAATCAAATCACTCAGTGTGGGGAGCCTGCATTGAGTTAACTGGGTGAGCCTCGACCTGCCCTTCTGTTGAGCTGTTCCCGGCATACACTGCTATTGTCACTGGGCTGCCATCACTGCCTCCTGCCCCATGTCACACCCCACTGTCTTTTATGGTTGGGAATGATGGTGAGTGTCAAATATACTCTCTACACAAGCTTACACTTTGAAGAAAATTTCAGAAGGAATATAGGAATCCACGCTCATGGTAAAACTGCAAACAAGATAGAAGCTGATTCTATTAGTCTGTTCTGACACTGCTAGAAAGATACGACCTGAGACTGGGTAATTTATAAAGAAAAGAGGTTTAATTGACTCAAGGTTCCACATGGCTGGGGAGGCCTGAAGGAACTTACAATCACGGCAGAAGGGGAAGAGGCAGGTTTTACACAGCAGCAGGCGAGAGGGAGTGAGCAAGAGCAGGGAAAACTGCCTTGTGAACCATCAGCTCTCGTAAGAACTCATTATCACGAGAACAACATGGGGGAAACCACCCCCATGATCCAATCACCTCCCACCACATCCCTCCCTCGACACGTGGGGATTATGGGGATTACAATTCAAGATGAGATTTGGGTAGGGACGCCATCAGATCCTATCACTGATGGACAAACACTTTATGAGGGCATCAGCTCATTTAATCCTCATCAACATCTTATGAATGAGGAGTGGGCGCTGTCACAGACCCTACTTTAGAGAGGTGGAAATCAAGGCACAGAGGGTCTTAGGCATTTTGCTCAAATTGCACAGCACTAAGTGGGAGCAGGATTTAAACTCAGGCAGTGTAGCACCAGGTGAAAGCCCATCTTCACCCTCTGCCCATGCAGAGCTAACTCCTCCTGCTGTGGGGTGACAGATGGATGCACTCATGTTTCTATGTAAATTCACAGCTTGGGACTTGTTCTTTTTCGCCTTTGTAAACGCAGATAGGGCTATCTTAACCCACTGGTGCTTGGAGACGCCGTTCCATTCTCACCTGCCCACAGCATCCCACAGCCCCGGGCGCCACCACGACCATCCCACAGCCCCGGGCGCCACCGCGACCATCCCACAGCCCCGGGCGCCACCACGACCATCCCACAGCCCCGGGCGCCACCGCGACCATCCCACAGCCCCGGGCGCCACCACGACCATCCCACAGCCCCGGGCGCCACCGCGACCATCCCACAGCCCCGGGCGCCACCGCGACCATCCCACAGCCCCGGGCGCCACCGCGACCATCCCACAGCCCCGGGCGCCACCGCGACCATCCCACAGCCCCGGGCGCCACCGCGACCATCCCACACACGGCGTTCAGGTTGCTTCCTGAGTTTTGCCACAACAGTGTTCAACCCTCATCGTCCTTTGCGTATTTCATGAGCACTCGTGAATATTTCTGTGAAAATGTCCCCTGGAAGTGGATGCTGGGTGAAGGCTGAACCTGCTGTTCATTTTTCAACAAATTCACACGTGCAGCCAGAAACCAGGAGGAGACTCCCTGCAGTCCCACTTTTCAGAGGCATCGTACGGTCATTCCTGCTCTTTACCACCGTAAGCGTGGTTTGCTCTTATCTCCAGTTCTGGATCTGCCCACCTCAGGTGTTACCTCTCGGCCTTGCCCGTCACAGGTGGGGATCTGGCTCACTCGTGCTGGTGCTGCCGGAGGGGGCAGTCACGGCACTGGGTTTCACTCTTCCAGGGGGCACCTGTGGCAGCGAGTGCCCGTGTGTTTCCCCAGCGTCCCTCTCTGTTTCCGTGGCAGAAGATCCCAATGTCTTCGTCTCTCCCGGTTGCTGGAGCTCTGGAAGCCACAGGCTGGGAGGACGGGAGGTTCATGGTGGGGTGTGGCAGAGATGCAGCGCTGCGGATCTGATGACACTGCAGCTTTCAGACTTGTTTTACAAGAGACAGAAACAAATTTCCAGTTCATTCCCTGTGGTTTGGGGATTTTCTGTGATGTGCACCCTAATCTAATCCCACATAAAGTAATGTCATTACAACTGCCTCTGTTCTGTCTTCCGCGCTCACTCCACGAGGGCCGTCCCCTGACTCTCCTCTGTGCCTCCTCTCAGCCACCACCAGGTGCTTTTGCCACTGCCACGTCCCCCTTGCCTGGTCCTGGGTGACAGGCCACCCCTTTCTACAGAGACAGCTGAGTCCTGTGCTTCGTCCGCAGCTGAGTCCCAAAGAAACCCTACTCGTGCATCACTACAACTGCGTGAACGCTGGTTTCCTACCAGACTCTGCAGTGGAGCGCACAGCCTCCCCAGACAGGCAGGAAGCTCGCCTCCTTCCCTGCGCGCCCCACGCAGCTCACCATGAGCTAGCTGGAGACTCTGGGTACTGCCCCGTGCACCCGACGCACTGTTTACACACTCAAGTATTTGGACGGCAGGTAGTACTTGTGTTTTTACTCAAACTGTTGATATTACGGATGCTGGGGGGCAGTGGTGGAGGTGTTTGGCCAAAGAGCGACCATCGTCTCAGTCTGACAGAGACTGTCCCAGTGTTAGCATTAAAAGTCCTGTGTCCACAAAACCCCCTCTTTGGTCCAGGCATGGTGGCTCATGCCTGTAATCCCAGCACTTCCGGAGGCTGAGGCAATCAGATTACCTGAGGTCAGGAGTTCGAGATCAGCCTGGGTAACATGATGAAACCCTGTCTCTACTAAATATAAAAAAATTATCCCGGGCATGGTGGTGGGTGCCTGTAATCCCAGCTACTCAGGGAGTAGCACTGGTCATTAGGCGCTGTCCATCAAGGGGAACTTGCTCTGCACATGGAAAATGCTGGTCAGCTCCCTGATTTGGAAAATGACCTCATTGCCAGGCTGCCCACAGGAGGCGGAGCATGCCAGTGCTGTTCCTTACTGGTGTGTCTATTACTGATTTCGTCCCTTTTATGCAGGCTGTGGAGGGTAATTCTATAGCAGTCATTTCACACCTGTGTTTTCCCGGCCTCGGGTGAGGATCCCACACTGCTGGTGATGAAAGTTGCCTCTTCCCTCAGTGGCTTTCACAGACCCTCCCTCCTTTCTCTTCCAGAGAGAAGAAGAGAGGTGCTTGCTTTTTTTTTTTTTGAGATGAAGTTTCGCTCTTGTCACCCAGGCCGGAGTGCAATGACACGATCTCGGCTCACCACAACCTCTGCCTCCCAGGTTCAAGCGATTCTCCTGCCTCAGCCTCCCAAGTAGCTGAGATTACAGGAATGTACCACCATGCCCAGCTAATTTTGTATTTTGAGTAGAGACAGAGTTTCTCCATGTTGGTCAGGCTGGTTTCGAACACCCAGCCTCAGGTGATCCACCCACCTCAGCCTCCCAAAGTGCTGGGATTACAGGCGTGAGCCACTGTGCCTGGCCAGTTTTGTTTTGTTTTGTTTGAGACAGGATCTTGCTCTGTCACCCAGGCTGGAGTGCAGTGGCACGATCTTGGCTCACTGCAACCTCTGCCGCCCAGGCTTACACCATCCTCCCACCTGTGAAGCAAAAATAAATCTTGGGACTCCAAACTCAAGCCAAAGGGAAAAAGTTAAGCTGGGAAGTGGGTCATGCAAACCCACCTCCCCTTTTGGTCCCTAAATAAGATGGCTGCAAGATGTAAAGCTACATGTCTCCCCATATTTTGCCCACAAGGAATTCCTAGTGAGCGCTGAGATCTTTAAGGTGTTTCTGTTAAGATTTCACTATGGCAATGTAAATTGATAGTTCGTCTTTACGGGGACAGTTACCCATGGCCCACCAGACACAAATGCACACCTGATTGTTCCCCTACCCCATTTGTCTATGTCCTCTTGTATTAAAAAATGCAGATTCAATGAGCCAAAGGCATGACTACTTTCCTCTACCTGCCTCTTACATGAAAATCGTGTACTTGTCGATATCACGCCCTTTCCCCTTTAAATTTGGAGCCCTCAAAATCATCTTCGGAGAAAGGTACAGACTGTCTCCTGGGTGTTCAGACTGTTACAGACTGTTCCCCTGGTTAACTCTGGCAAATAAACCTCCTAAAATGATTGGGACTTGTCATTTTTCTCAATTGACAGCTTCCCAAGTAGCTGGGACTACAGGCGTACACCACCAAGCTGGGCTAATTTTTGCATTTTTTTGTAGAAACCAGGTCTCACTTTGTGGCCCAGGCTGGTCTTGAACTCCTAAGCTCAGACAGCTTGCTCACCCTGGCCTCCCAAAGTGCTGGGATTACAGACGACAGCCACTACGCCCAGCCGAGAGAATTTTAAAACCACTAAGGAAATAGTGTCATTGTTATGAATCAGAGACTTAAGGTGCTGTTTCATGTAGTGGTTCCTGTCATTTTGCTTGCAAAATTGGCTTCAATTATCTTGAATTATATGAACTGTCAGAAAAGCCCTACCGCAAATGATGGTAATGAAAAGATATCCTTTAGCAGACAGGGAATGGGACTGGTTCACTGATGCATCTGAGATGCAATTTTTGTAGCTGTTTCTAAAAACCTTGTAATTAAATTCACTGGTGAGAGCACAGTGGCCTTCATAAACAGGAAAACGGAAAAATCGAAGTTGTTCTCAGACCCTCCTGGAATCTTAAAGTTCAGGGTGCACCTGGCAGGGGAGAGCCATAGAAAGACAGGGAAGGGAGAGTTAAGACGAGGCCGAGATAAACCAAGCAGGACTGTTCCAGTTTGCTCTTTCTTATTTTGTTCTTAAGAAAACTTGCTGAATGTAGCTGGCTTCAGATCTTCCTGGTTTTTGTTTGTTTGTTTGTTTTTGTTTTTTTATTGCATTTTAGGTTTTGGGGTACATGTGAAAAACATGCAAGATTGTTGCATAGGTGCACACGTGGCAGTGTGATTTGCTGCCTTCCTCCCCTTCACCTATATCTGGCATTTCTCCCCGTGCTATCTCTCCCCAACTCCCCACCCCCCGCTGTCCCTCCCCTATTTCCCCCCAACAGACCCCAGTTTGTAGTGCTCCCCTCCCTGTGTCCATGTGTTCTCATTCTTCAACACCCGTCTATGAGTGAGAACATGCGGTGTTTGATTTTTGTTCTTGTGTCAGTTTGCTGAGAATGATGGTTTCCAGGTTCATCCATGTCCCTACAAAGGACACAGACTCATCGTTTTTGATGGCTGCATAATATTCCATGGTGTATATGTGCCACATTTTCCCTGTCCAGTCTATCATTGATGGGCATTTGGGTTGGTTCCAGGTCTTTGCTATTGTAAACGGTGCTGCAATGAACATTTGTGTGCATGTGTCCTTATAGTAGAACGATTTATAATCCTTTGGATATATACCCAGTAATGGGATTGCTGGGTCAAATGGAATTTCTATTTCTAGGTCCTTGAGGAATCGCCACACTGTCTTCCACAATGGTTGAACTAATTTACACTCCCACCAACAGTGTAAAAGTGTTCCTATTTCTCCACATCCTCTCCAGCATCTGTTGTCTCCAGATTTTTTAATGATCACCATTCTAACTGGCGTGAGATGATATCTCAATGTGGTTTTGATTTGCATTTCTCTAATGACCAGTGATGATGAGCATTTTTTCATGTTTGTTGGCCTCATGTATGTCTTCTTTTGTAAAGTGTCTGTTCATATCCTTTGCCCACTTTTGAATGGGCTTGTTTTGTTCTTGTAAATCTGTTTTAGTTATTTGTAAATTCTGGATATCAGCCCTTTGTCAGATGGGTAAGCTGCAAAAATTTATTCCCATTCTGTTGGTTGCCGATTCACTCTAATGACTGTTTCTTTCGCCGTGCAGAAGCTGTGGAGTTTGATTAGATCCCATTTTTCTATTTTGGCTTTTGTTGCCATTGCTTTTGGTGTTTTGTTCATGAAGTCCTTGCCTATGCCTATGTCCTGAATGGTTTTGCCTAGATTTTCTTCTAGGGTTTTTATGGTGTTAGGTCTTATGTTTAAGTCTTTAATCCATCTGGAGTTAATTTTAGTGTAAGGTGTCAGGAAGGGGTCCAGTTTCTGTTTTCTGCATATGGCTAGCCAGTTTTCCCAACACCATTTATTAAACAGGGAATCCTTTCCCCATTGCTTGTTTTTGTCAGGTTTGTCAAATATCAGATGGTTGGATGGTTGTAGATATGTTGTGTTGCCTCCGAGGCCTCTGTTCTGTTCCAGTGATCTATATCTCTGTTTTGGTCCCAGTACCATGCTGTTTTGATTACTGTAGCCTTATAGTATAGTTTGAAGTCCAGCAGTGTGATGCCTCCTGCTTTGTTCTTTTTGCTTAGAATTGACTTGGCTATGCAGGCTCTCTTTTGGTTCTCTCACCACTCCTGTTTTGTTTTTTAAAAAAGGCAATAAAATGAAAAACCTGACGTGTCCTCTGCCCTTCCTCAGCCCTCCCACCCCTCCCTGCCCCAGGTGAGCAGTCCTTGGGGTGCCTGGTGGAGAGGTGCTGGGTGGCCTCAGGTCAACAACTATCACAGAACTCAGGCCCTCAATTCAGCAACCTGTGGGGAACTGGGTCGAGCTACCAGCCTTGTATGTGAGCTTGGATGCACATGCTCTGGGGTAGCTTTCAGATGTGACTGCAGCCCTGGCTGACACTGCACGGCATCTCATGAGAACGTGAGCTGGCTCCTCCAGGGTGGGATGTGCTGCCTCTGTCAGTGCTGTGTTTTGAGGGGGATGTCCAGTGCTGCACTGACTAGCTGTAACCCTGGGGACACTGCAGGCCTGGCCACGGCCTGGGACCCCTTTGAGGTGACCCTCCAACATAGGTACTGGACAGGGTGCCCACCCTCAGCCTCTGCCAGCCTTTACCCAGGAGGCACATCCCTTCTTGCTGCACTGTGGCCTTCCCAGGTACTGGGCACTTGGTCATCTAGGGGCTGTGGCCATTGCTGGGATGAGGTCTGAACTCCAGATGGAGACCTCTTTCCCAAGACTGCCCTTCCTGGAGCTCCTCCCTGAGCCCTGGGACCTCCCAGAGTCCTCTTCACTTGTGTGGCTCTGCTCGCACAGGTTAGAAACTTCTAGTTCAGCTTTCCTGGCTGAGCCCTGCTGGTTTCTCTGCTGAATGCCCAGAGACTTGGGGGACCCATGGCGCCCCTCCTCTGCCCACCCCTTCCCCGCCTGCCCACGAGGCTCGGTCATGCAGCAGCTGCAGGCTTTTCACCTGGCCCTCACCTGTGGGGTCTCCACCTCATCCTCATCTCTCCTTGCGGATTGACCACAAAGCAGTCACTCAGAGTCCCCTCCGAGATGGCTTCAGAGCTTCACCAGCCTCCCTTCCCCACCCTCCAAACCTTCAAAGCCAGAGCCCACACCTTGCACATGCTATTCCCAACAGAGAAAAATGTGACCCCATCTGTGTCCCACCCCAGACACTCAGGAGCCCCAGTCCTCTTCCCTCTCCACGGACTGGAAGCTTCTCGAGGGGCCTGAGACGCCCACCTTCCCAGCAACCACCTGCTCCCCAGTCTCTGATTTCAACCCTATTCTGTCTGCATGGCCCTTTCCGGCCCATCGCCCCTGCCCATCTCCTGAGACCTCTCCACAGGCCCCTAGGCCCCTGCACAGCCCCCAGCAGGATCCCTGAGCTCCATGATTCTGCATGGCCCAGGCCTTCCCTCCAGAGCCACCCTGCCCTTCCCTCCCACCCCACAATAGGTGGCCGAGCTGCCCTGGGGGCCTCTTCATAGTGTGCAGGCTCCCCAAACCCTGGCCTTCCCTCCCCCATGGCCACTCCTCCTTCCTTCCCCACAGGTGCTCCCTCCGCCTTCCCCCACTGCCACTGATCCTCCTCCCTCCCCAGTCTCCAAGCACCCGCTCTTCCACCCATCCTCCACATGTGCACATCACACACATGACATTCACAAACATGCATACATCCACATTGACAAATCACACCCATAACATTCACACACACACACATTCATCTACACATGTACGAGTCACACACACATTCACACACATCCACAGATACACAGGTCACATTCACACACATGCCCATACATTGACAACACCCACATGCAACATTCACACACACATCCAAACATGCGCAATAGCCACACACATGTTCACACATGCACACACACATCACACACACTACATCCACTCATGCACATCAGCCACACATAGAAAATGTTCACACACTCACCTTCACACACATTCACAAACGTCACATACAGCATTCACACATGCACAGCAGTCACACACATTCACATCCACATACATGCAGTTTATACACATTTCACACATGCACACATATTCATACACATCCACACACATCATGTACATTCACACATAAACATTCACACATTCACACACCAGATTCCCACTCACATACAACACTCACACTTCCCTCCACATTCCCATACACACATTTGCACACTCGCACATTCCCAATGACACACACCCTCATACACATTCCCACACCGACACACACACATCCTTGCACACATTTGCACTCATACACGGACACACATTTCCATGCTCACTCACATGCATTTTCACACACTGACACACATCCTCACACACACACTCACACACTCAGGGGCTTCCTGGCTGCAGCTGTGTCCGAGGTCACTGTTCACGTCGCTCAGTGCTACTCGGGTGGTGCCCTCCTCCAGTTCCCTAGCTCCAGCCCTGTCCTGCCGCAGCCCCCACTACCCTCCCACTGTCCCGGGACCTCTCATCTGCTCTGGCCCATCCCACCCAAGGCCTCAACTCAACTCCGGCTGCCGTTCCCCAGGCAGAGCCACCCCAAGACCTCCCAGCTCAGCCCCCTCCCCACCGCCCCCCGCCAAGTTTCCCACCCTCCCAATGGCTGGTCCCCTTCCACCCGCTGCCTGTTCCTTGGCTCCCTTTTCCCGGAGACTCTTCAATGTTTTCTACATTCTGTCTCCAAATTATTCTCCTGTTCTGTCGTCCTTAAGAAACCCCAAAAACCCAACCTATGGAAAAGTCAAAAAGAGTAATTCAATGAATACCCTGTCTACATTTTCCAGTATTTATCACTAGCTGCTTAGAGCTCATCATTCAAAACATTCCAGCAGTACTCACACGGTGGCCTGCAGAACCCCGGGGTCCCCAGGACCCCATTTCAGGGGGTCTCCAAGATCAAAATGATCTCATTTCCAAGATGTGATTTGCCTTCTTCAGTGTTGACATCTGCACTGAGGGCTCAAAAGAAACGCTGGGTAAAGCTACTAGCACCTTGCCAAGAACTGTCCCGGCCTGGTCACATTTGTATTATTCAAAGCTGTGCAGTCAAAAAGAGGAAAAAAGCCAATTTCACTTCAGAATGTCCTCAATGCAGGAAAAATGAGTCACTTTTGACAGCACATGTTCTGTGTGATGTAAAGGATTTGTTGTGTACAGCTGTCTCCAGGAAAACCATGTCTCTGGCTGATTATGTGAAAAGTGGATCCAGTTGCTTTTTCAGAAACGTCATTTTCATTTGAAATGACTGACAAGCTACGTGATTAAACCTTGCATGTCTGGCAGATGTGATTTTTTAAAAAACCAGGTGGGTGCAGTGGCTCAAGCCTGTAATCCCAGCACTTTAGGAGGCCAAGGTGGGATGATTGTTTGAGACAGCCTGGGTAAAACAGTAAGACCCCCATCTCAAAAAAAAAAAAATTAGCCGGGCATGGTGGTGCATGACTGTAATCCCAGCGACCTGTGAGGCTGAATCAAGAGGATCCCTTGAGCCCAAGTGGTCAAGGCTGCAAGGAGCCAAAATCGGACCACTGCACTCCAGCTTGTGTGACAGAGTGAGATCCTGTCTCCATTTTAAAAAATTTAAAAATTACCAAGTGAGCCTTCTACTTCAAGGAAAACTGTATTTTCTGTCCAACGATAAAACTTGAGTTTTTCAGCAACAATCAGAATGTTGTAAAACTTGTATCCAGTACCACAAGCTTGACAACTTCCAACTTTTGACTTTCATGAGATTGTTGATCAATATTTTAATATTAATGAAAAGTTTCAACATTTCAAAGATTTGCAGAACTCAGTTAAAAGGTATTTCCCAAGTAACTAATGCATAAAGTTACAAAATCATGCATGGGTTAAAGGTCCATTCTAAGTGAAAGACAGATGAACTCTACTGTAACTGAATACAAGAAGCTCATTGATATGGATCCTGATTCAACATTGCAACAAGCCTTTAAGAAACTACTGTTACCGGATGGAAGGTCTTGACAGCTCGTTGTCCAGGTTCTTGGTGCAGCTGAACAAAGAATTGAACAAAACACACAAAGCAACAAAAGAATGAAACAACAAAAGATGCATCAAAAGTGCAGATCTCCTGTAGCAAAAGTACACTCCATGGAGCGGGAGTCAACTTGAGCCAGGCTAGAGTCCCCCACTTTAGGGTTTTTAGTGAGCTAAAAGAATTTGGTAACACCCCTAGGTGCCCTTTAGAGGCCTCCAATTGGCTGCACCCTATAAAAGATTAGCCTGTGACCAATCAGAGGCTGGAGACTGTCTGTTAACACAGGAAGGAGGCTGTGGCCTGAGTGCTGCCTAATCTTGCCCAGAACTGGCTGCACCTGCTGTTCTTTTGCTTCTGTCTTAGCCCTCGGTTACCCTAACTTCCTATTCTCCTGCCCTACAACCACTACAGAGTTGGGTGGTGGTGTCAGGTACCCACAATTCACTGCAAAGATGATTCAAATATCCCCTTCTCCAATTACCTATCTGTGTAAGGCCAGATTTTCTCCACATACTTCAACCAAAAATGTATTTAAGTAGTCTCTGAGTAACGTTTTATAGTTTTCAGTGTAGACGTGTTGAACATCTTTTGTTAAGATATTTTCCAGCTAGGTGCAGTGGCTCACGCCTGTAATCCAAGCACTTGGGAGGCCAAGGCAGGCAGATCACCTGAGTTCGGGAGTTCAAGACCAGCCTGACCAAAATGGTGAAACCCTGTCTTAAAAAAAAAAAAAAGATATTTTCCTAGGTATTCCATGGTTTGGGTGTCACTGTAGATGGGCTCTCATTTTCCAATTGTTTCTACTAGTACAAAAGAATGCATGCAGGGAAAGGGTCTTCAGGCCAAAAAGGCTAAGACTCAGTGAGCTAGTCTTTCAGTATAAACGTCAATTCTGGTGAACACAGAAAAACCTAAGCTTATTCTCGATGTTAAAATGACATATATGTGTGTGTATGTATACATATACATATATATATATATATAGATATATTTTTTTTTTTGTTTGTTTTTTTTTTGAGATGGAGCCTTGCTCTGTCCCCAGGCTGGAGTGCAATGGTGCGATTTCGGCTCACTGGAACCTCCACCTCCCGAGTTCAAGCAATTCTCCTGCCTCAGCCTCCTGAGTGCTGGGACTACAGGCGCATGCCATCATGTCTGGCTAATTTTTGCATTTTAGCAGAGACGGGGTTTCACCATGTTGGCCGGGATGGTCTCGATCTCCTGACTATGTATCTGTCTGCCTTGGCCTCCCAAAGTGCTGGGATTACAGGCATGAGCCACCGCGCCCGGCTGACAACTGTATTTAATTTATACAGCATTTTTTCTTCAAGTCCTAAAACAAGCAAACAAAAAAAATCTTGTCTCAAAGAAATACAAAATAGGCAAACTAATGCACCTTCACGTGTCCACCACCCAGCTCCAACATCGGCTCGCACCAACTGTGTTTGATCCTTGTCTCCACTCATCAGGGAGCATGGGCTCACTCCTCACATTTTTATATTTCGATGCAAATTCCAGGCATGGTATTAATTCCATCATCACAATTTCCTTGTATTTCTAAATAAGAACTGAATATACTGGTGTAAATGACTCTAAACTAGAATATGTCCAACTGCGTCCACCATCCGCTGAAGCATAGATACTGCCCTACTGTAGGTTCTATGCAATGTTTGTTCCTAAGCAGTCACCTTCTGTCCAAAAACTTAACACTAATCAAAAGTATGTTTAGTGTGTTTTCAGAGATTCACTTAACGTTTTTCGGCAAATATTAACTCGCTATAGAGTATCTGGAATATCTTAGAAAACAGCCCAAACAGGATGCCATCAAGTTTCATGTCTTAAAACCTCAGCAGTGTGGGTGGCTTCTTGGATCAGTCTGAGGCCAAATCTCAGTTCTAAGCTTGATTACTACTGTCTGCCACACCATGGCGGGCAGTGGCCTGGACGGTACTATGCTTTCTCTTCCTGTTCTCAGTGTAATTTTTGCAAAACTTCCAAAGCTTAATGCTCCCTCATCATGGTCTATTAAGTTTTTACAAGAACATGTAAGAATATTGAATGTTTTAAATAACGTATGTAGGCATGCCAGAATGGCTATTTTGGTGCTATTTGAAACTGTAATTTTCTTAAAAGGCCTAATTAACATTTGCTAAAACCAAAGAAGTTTACAACATTATGGTTGCCGTCTTTTACGAAAATAAGCACTCGGGCACAATACTGTACTGGCATGCAATTCATCCTTCCTCCACAGAGGTTCAGCACTGACAGTGCCGTGAAACTAGAGCAGAAACTCCAAAGTGGAAGAAACACCATCTGAAGAGTGTCACAAGAGTCAAGTAAAATCTTATGAGCAAAATGAAAACCCAACAGTAAACTTCTCCTCCCTTCCCATTCCTTCCACAGAGATCCACCACCACCCCCTGCTGACCCCCAAGCCCCGAGAGAAACCCCAGGGACAAACTGAGTGTGAGAGTTGTTTATTCCATTTGTGAAGGACAGTTTTAAAACAAAATGTTACTAACACTCTTAGAACACTGGTTTGTTCATTTGACATTTTCTCTATCTGCACCAATTTTTATTACAAAAATCAAAAAAGTAAAAAGTCATTACAATATTCGCACAGTATAACGACTAGTTGCCTAGACAAAAGCTAATTTCTACAAAATCAAAAACTTAATGCAGTTTTATTAAGAGAGTCAAAATTCTCTCAGTTAACTGGATATATATAGTGGTATATATCTTAAAGCAGAAAACCCCAGAAAACAAAAACAAGGAAAAAAGAAAATATATGTCAAAAGTCAGTTAAATATTTTGACCTGATAATTCCTACAAATAGTAACTTCCACTACATAGAAAGGAATCTATTCTGTGTGGTAAAAGTTCCAGAACCAAGCAGGAGATATGGAATAGAACAATAATCAGAACGCAGCCCCAGGTGGGGCCTGTCTTCCACGAAGCCCAAGGCAGTGATCTCCATCATTAAAGGAGGGTCCACTGTGTCTACAGCTAAAACCTTCCACCACGTGGTGATCTGCAAAGCTTAATTGAAAAAGACAAACGTTCTCTTCTGCACACAAATCACTGCAGAAATCTTTGTAAGGCTGTACCTTGCATAGGGAAATAGCTGTGTTCTGCCAAACTCTACAGAAAACAGTAGAAGCAAAAGCTTTTTAAAATGATGCCCATGTACAAAGAGATAAATTACCAGGCACCTCATTTACCGCTCCAATTTATCTGGATCATCATATAATTTAATCTTTTAACAAAAGGAAAAACAGCAATATCTGGTGACAGTATTAAAAAGACAATGTTGAGATTGGCATCAGAAAAACTCCAAAAGCGCATCTTATAAAAAGGACACCTCACTGTAGAAACAGCTATGCACTCAGTAAGCCCTACTCATGCACAAACAAGAGCTCGCTGGGAACTTGTCGAAGTTTGCTTTTTCAGAAAGTTAAAGTATAAAAAAACAGTACAAACTGTGACATTCGTTCAAGTTGCTGCTACATCAGGATTCTGAGCAGGCGGCCAGGAAGGACTCCTGCGTTTCCGAGAGCCCGGCAGCACCTCTAGGAGCCGTGGTACAGGTGCATGCTGCCCAGCACGGCATTGTCGTACCGCTCCTGCACCTTCACGGAATTGGAATGCTCGACCACACTGTTCAGCTCTGGGAGGCTTTCAGCGGTGTCCCCAAACCCGTGGTAGTGTCCATAGTACAGGTTATCCCCAATGTCTTCCACCCAGGAAGGCCTACTGGCTACGCAGCTACTCGGACTCCCATTCAGGTGCAGAGAACCACACAACTCAGGGTTAGCTCTCACGGTCTCCTCCGGCTCCTCACTCCCACTAATGCAGACAGAACCCTGGCTACGCAGAAACGGCTGTCCTGGGGCTAATCCACTGCTAATTCCGTTAGCTCCTGTCAAGCACTGGCCATTCCTGCTTTCCATCCCACTGAGCGGGGTCGTGGAGGGGAAGTCCAAATGTCCATTGATGACACATCCATTTGTCAATGTATTCGATACGGAGCTACTGTTTTTCATATCTGCATTAAGAAATACACCTGTCACCAAAATTCAGAACCATGAGGCAGGAGAAACTATAAAATGCTTCATTGCCATTACAATTTTAAAGAACTTATTTAGTTTCTTTTGCTTTTTTCCTTTTTCAAAGTAAAACCACTGTGCACAGGTAGACTTGAAATGACAACATTAACAGTGCTGTTTGCTGCTAAGAGGAAACTGCATGCAGCCAGCAGCATCAGGTGGCTGAACTGAAACATGGAAGCCGACAAACACACTGTGTGAAAAATACCAACACAGTCCCGAAAGCCATCAAAAAAGTGCTCTCATTTTAATACTTTTGAGAGTGGTTTTTCAAAAATCGCCCCTAAAAAGGTCCATCAGAACTGAATGTAAAGTGTTCTATGAAGGGTTCCAATAGAACACAAACTTCTCTAGTTCTCAAGCAAAAAGGGGAAAAAAGGTGAATCAAGTGGTGAATTAAGGAAGTTCTTTGAATTAGATATGACAGCATCATATAAGGTTTTTAAAAACTCTCTCCTCATAAATCAGGTAGGGACTCCTGACCCTCCCCTGAGTCTCAAATCAGGACTGTTAAAAGGAACCACTTTTTTTTTTTTTCTTCAGTAGCACAGAAATCTACCTAGTACTTCTGCAAAATGCCACATGAGAGCACTGGCAGAATACAGAGAAAGCGGCGACTACAGCCAGGAACTGTGACTGCCAACAGTCCTCACGCACGCAGCCTGGGCCAACAGCACAACTCGGAGTCACTTCTTCTCAGTCCAGCAATTAAAATGACCATGGCAGCCAGGGTTTCATTTATTAGGTTACTTTCAAAAACCATGTCTGCTGGAAAAAATGTTGATAGTTTAATCTGCATATACAGATATCCATTAGGAGGGAGATGTCTTACGGGACAAAAAGTCCATTACGGAACATGTGGGCACATCAGGACAGGCAATGACAAGTTATTCTTCTGTATACTGCAACTTGAGAAGCAGTAATATTCATATTCACAGGAATTCACATAACAGTGTAAGGGATGATCTAAAATTATCTCTTACTATACTAGTTTTTATCTCAATGTTCTTCACTACCAAAGCAAAGCATGATATGAAATGTAGAAGAGCTCAGTTCTAATAACTTTTAAAATAAGGACACAGTTGAAATACATCTGATTACCCTAACATGTCACACACCATGTGACTCTTCCCATGGAGGCCTCCCCTTCCATCTCACCTCCTGGATGCCTCCAACAGAGGTTTCTGTTATGCCCTGCAAGTCTTCCTGCCAAGGAAAGATCAGGGCTTGTTCAGTGAATGAAAACATTATCTAAATATTCCATTCATTGTCAATTTCTTGGATATTTAAGTAACATAGTTTAATAATTGCTGTAAGTTCTTCAAAGGACAATAGATTTACTTTTACAAATTAAATGATAGCTTTTCTATTTGGCTAAAATCTAAGATTAGAAAATAAGTGTTTCAATGACTAAACAGAAAATAAAAACAGAAATAAAACAAGCTGCTCCCAGCTGCTGGCCAAAACCCACTTTCTTTGTCACCAGCTGCCTGGCCAGCCCTCAGAACCCACCAACGTCCAAACACCATGCTGGGGATGAGGTTTCGGGCAAGATCCTACCTCCCTCCCAGCCAACTCCATAGAGAAGATCAGGATTTAGAAGCAAGCACCTTCCTGCCTGAGTCCTTTCCGGGGGTAAGGACACTTGATCCTCCCGAGTCTCAAACTAGGGGCATTTAAAATACAAAGATGTCTGTACACAGTTGTTCAAAAATGTAAAATTCTTGAAAATAATTTTGGCAGGACAAAACTTCGAGTTACTCAGAAGTGTTTAAAGGAGAGCAGCCTGACTTTCGGTCCGATTCTCAAAGGACTGTGGAGGCAGCTCCCTCAAGCTTCCAGTGGACGTGGAGTGCCACGTCCCACAAGAAAAACCTCATGTAATCTCTAGTGATTTAACACATTGTTTATTGGTCAGAGTGTCATAAATCAAATGAAAGGAAACAGGGGGTGTATGTACTTGACATCTGGTATATGGGATGGGCTGGGTTTTTTAAAAGTATGTTCCAGCTTGGATCAAGTTTAACAAGGAACTAATGTCTGAGGAATAAAGGTTGGCCACTTCTGCCTACTCAAAAGCAGGGAGCAAGGTTCATTTTCAAAAAACACAGGATTTGAGTTTTGTTATGGATCTTTAGCTAAGGTCAAATAGCTCCTGACTACAGAAAATCTATTATTTAAAATATGCTAACTGATCAGAATTTCCCTACTGAGAAAAAGGTGACCCCAGCAATTCTGTAGCTTCTAGAAAGATGAACACATTTTCTTTTCAATGATTTTTTCACGTGGTTTGGGAAACAAAATACATACTCTTTTTTTCATCCCCAGGGAAGAATTTTGCATAAAGATATAATAAACTTTAAAAAAAAATCTATTTCTAAATATATTAACGTTAAGAAAATGGTGAAAAATGATTTTTAGTCACCTAAATAAAAGAACATCAGAAAAAAGCAATAGCTAAATGGAAAAATCATTTTAGTTATTCTAAATGCTATAAGAACTGAGCTGCTTCTATCTTTTAAAAGTTGGAAATAGGAATACTGTTTTAATACACTAAAAACATTAATGTAGAGAATATGTGTTGCTAAACAGTGTTCACCATGTTAACAGACTCAAAATGAAGGCCACAGAAACCAAAGCAAGCAAGTCCTGGGTAAAGGATTCCATGCTGGAGTGGCCGGGCTGAGTCTGAACCACACTGCCTAGTTCTCAGCGTTTACTGCTAGTTGTCCTCTTTGCAGTATATTGCTTTGAAAATATTAACCAGAGCATGTTCGGTATATTCACCCAAAGGCCGTATGTCAGAAAATTAAAAATGCAAACCTCATTAAAAGTAAGCAAGGCACATTAAGCAACAGCTTCAAATCAGAACAGAAAGATTGCACTTACATTTTTCAGTCCATAGAATATACCCAAGACACTAATCCTTATATCTACAAACTTAACTAAGATATGTAAATTAATAGTATAACATCTTTTAAAAGACACTGAACAACAAAGTGCAAAACGTCTGAGAGAAACTTATGTTAGAAATAATATGCATACTGATTCTTGCAACGACAGGGGGTCTGCATTGCTGACACAGTATATATTTCTATTTCTTTTGGTCCAACAGAACCACTCTCCTGCTGTTTGGTGTCTTCGACCATTGGATTGTTGTTGCAGCTAACAGGAAACTGTCCACTCCCACCTGTTACAACAGCAAACTCCCTATCAACGTGCATTTTGTCAGCATCGTCTTCTGTGTCGCCATTCACGAGTGGCACGGCAGAATCCAAGCTTGGAGCTGTACGGAAAACAAAGACTACTTCAGATGCCTTTGTCTGTAACAAGGTAACTGCTCAGTCATACAGTTTACATTCCTTTGTGTGAGCACTGAACATTCTAAAACAGTCACATTAGAAAAAAATCGACAGGTCACAATGAGCTTAGCATATGACTGAAAAACTTCCATAATAAAAAAAACTTCCTGACGTGCGGAGTTTAAAGTCATGGAATTTCAGACACCTATTATAGATTTCCTTGATGGCAAAAATTCTAATTTTTTGGCCACTGAGAGGACATACAGTGGTTATATAACCTGGAAACAATTCTACACTCTGTTTTCAAATTCAGCATGTTTTTTGGAAAAAAAAAATACTAAGACAATTTTAAATCAACAACATACAATTAAAATAATTCTGATTTTTTTTTCATTCACTATTTCAGGGACTCCATGTTTGGATCCCCTTCCACAAACACTCTCGTGGAAGCCGTCTCTCTCTCTCCTGGATTTTCCCTCTGGGGTCCCCTTCCCCACTCTCGTGGAAGCCTGTCTTCCCCCCTAAATTCCATCTCTCTCTCTTCCCTTCCACTCAGTGTGGAAGCTGCTTTTCTCTCCTCGATTCCATCTTTCTGGATTCTCTCACTCAGTGTGAGAGTTAGCTGTTTCTTTCTCTCTCCTCCTGTTTCTCTCTCTCTCTAAATAAATCACTTTCTACAAACAAACAAACAAAAATGTCACTATTTCCACTAACAAAAAATAAGGTAAAGGCTGAGATTCAAGACTAATCCGTCAGCACTGTCCCAGACTGACATTTGATCTGAGCACCAAATTATGTAAAATTATCACATCAAAATACAGACAACATTAGAAACGGGAAGCTAAAGCTACCCAGGCACTTCACTTACAAGACTACCTTCTCTGTACTGCGATGTGAACGGCCCATGTCATACACACTCCACACAAGCACCTCCACCTCCAATTCCTAGCAAGACTCACTTCTTACAAGCAGCCCCACCTGTCTGAACGGCTTCTAGTGTTTAAGAATCTTTTTACAAGAAAGGATTCTAACAATCACTGTTACACTTTGCTTTACTCATTTGCCATGGCACGTCATATCAGTTAATGTAGAAACAAGCTTTACTCTGTCATACAGCTGTGTTACAATTCACCTAACCAAATTCCCTGCAGCTGTCTGGGCTACTTCAGTTTTCTTTCCTATCATGAATGTCACAATTAACATATGCATAAATACATCTTTGTGTGTATTTCTGGTTAACTCAGATACTTAGAATTATTTCTGGGCCAAAAAATACACACCACAAATAGCAACTTCCAGTGCTAAATACCTCTTTCATAGAAACATTTAAAAATAGGGAGAACGGAACTTTGCAGCTTGAATTAACTCTAATTTTAGAGGCACACGAGTCATTTTTGATTATACTGAATATACTAGTTCTGGATTATTCTACAAAGATGCTAATGGACAGAATGAGAAACCTGATTTCTAAATTAGTATGTGGGAGAGAAACAGAACAGTGTGATTTGTGTAGTTTGGTGGGGGTAGAGGGGTACTCAGAAGTCTGAACAGGTAGGATGCCAAAAGCATTCTTCAAATACAGGTCCTTTAAAACCAGAGGCATTAAACGGTGGATTTTAGTCTTATCTATTTAAAGCTTTAAAACATCTTCCACAGGCCAGCCTCCACTTTTACTATGACTCAGGCACACACTTTTTAATCAGTGGTAAGCAGGGCATCTTTTGGAGAAAAAAAAAAGAGTGGGGAGGGGTTGGTGGAAGAGCAGATCCCCACAGTGTGCTGGGTGACAGTCCTCCCAACTCCAGGAGCCCTTCACGGCATGCAGACACGGGAAAGCTGCAGTCAAGAGCAGGTCAGCGTTCGCTCCTCCCACAGGCTGCCATCCTGCAAAGCCAACCATGAACACGGTTTGTACAAAAAGATGGACTTTTATGGGAATACAATGCAGACAGCTTAAAATACCTACACACTCAATTGGCATCCAGATGCCAATGTTCCCCGGATAAAGCAGCAACTGGAGGTTACTTGCAATTTCACACCTCTGACAAGGTTAGAAAACCCCAACAGAGAAGAGCTTCACAAAAGCTGGGGTACTTGTCTTCTCTTTCACTAGGCCCAGTGCCTAGACTAGTTCTATCAACAGATGAAGACCACTCACTAGCCAGAAGAAATAAAAACACAAGGTAAACAAAAACAAATGATTCGTACCTGGTCTAGCCTGTAATACAACCTGAGGAATCACAACCATCCAGGCAGGCCTGGCAATGCGAGGTGCAGGGACGCGGGCCTTGAGGGTGGAGGCACCACTAGGGGGCTGGAAGAGCTGAGGCAAGGGCAGCCCAGGAAGAGGAAGCGGGCAAAGCACTATCTCCCAGAAGCAATGAATCCTGCTAACTAGAAGCCTCGCAGTGACCAGGGGCCTCTCAAAAACTGCCTCATTTAGTAGATGCATCTTTTGTTAAGGCAGATAGTTTCTCTAAGAAAGCAAGGTCACAATGAAAGGCTTCCTTCCATATTTTACCAATCAAGATTCTATTGTGGGAATCATGACATCAGACATCCTAGAATTACATTCCTTCTCCTTAGATACAGCCCCTCTATACAGTGTAGTTCCCACAACCAGCTGTCCCAGAGCCTTGGGTAATGCTGTTTTATGTAAGTGCCTTCTTCATTTCTTCATTCCTAGTAGCTGTAAGTTCTCAATTGGCCGGTGGAGGCATTAAGCCTGCAATTATTTCTCTTTAAATTATGTTTCAAGCCATGAAATTAAAATTGGCCTCTCAAAATTTTACGAACATTGGATTTGGAACTGTTTCCTCCCACACACCTGTTGCCACTGCTGAAGTAATCATTTAAATGCTACACCTTGCATTTGAGGTGGCCTGTAAAGACATTTCATGAAAACAAAATGTCTCCCAAGGTTGTCAGTTTTTACCAAGTTTGTGAAAGGAAGCACTATCTTTTCCTATCTTCCTATTGACTCTTAAACAATGATTGAATGCTTCTGAAAACGTCAGTATGACCACTTTTTACAAAGGGTCCTTACCTAATGACTGTAAAAGCAGGTGTCTGTTGGGAAGACAGGCTTCTAGTACACCTAAGATACAACGTTCAGGGTGGAAAACTACCTAGCTCAAAACCTCCAGCCTCCCTGCTGAGAGAAACGGCCACACTCAGGTCCGATCACTGCCTGCCCTCCTAAGCAAGAACTAGCCAGCAGAGCACGGCTGACTGAGAAACCTGCATTCCTGCCCCTTGGGGACACAGGGAGATGCTCCACTTTGGGCTCACACTCAGGGCAACGAAATGGTCTGCATTTGTATTTTCATCTGAAATTTGGGGGTTGCAAAAAACCCCTAAAAGCAGTTCCCAGTAACTCTGTAACTATATGAGCTATTCAGGATCAAACAGCTTGGAACCATGAAAAAAATCTTAGTTTCAAGGTCTGCTGTGTTACAGAAGTAATGCAACTGGACACGAAGGTTGTGCCACTACAAAGGCTTGTGGGAGTGCTGACCAGGTGGGAGTTAAGCCACGCTGGTGCACAGCTCATACTGAAGCACAGAAAAACAGGACTTTAATTGCCAGGCACACCTGCAGATACCTCTAGGGCTTAGGAAAAATGCCTGATCACAACTTTAATCTTCACAGCTAAAAAAAAAAAAAAAAAAAGGCACTCTAAACAGTCATGTATTTTAAGATACAGGCGCTCCAGTTAGTTAACAGGACATTACTCCCAAGACCTGAGCCATAATGGTTATATTCCCTAAGACTAAATAAAGCAGGAGACATTTTACAAGTCAAAAACTGCCAAGTAGTTTCACACAATATATTTAAGTGAAGCTTGGGATCATGACCTACACTAGTAATCTACCTTTTCCCGTGCCTCTAGGTGCTGTTAAGGGTACCAGGTGTTGATCCAGGGCCCTCCCGCCTGTGGCCTTTTCACTGAACTGAGTGCATCCTGCTGTTGCTTCCACAGGGGAAGCCTCAATGTCCTCTCGTTAAAGGGAAGACGCTCTGCCTTCATGATTTCCCACCAGCCATTACCTACAACTAATCTTTGTTCTGCTGTAGAGCACATTTTACTCAACTGTTTTCTAATAAAGGTCCTGTTAAAAAACCATTTTTTTTTTTTTTTTGTATTACGAGGCGATCTTTCGTGGGACCCGCCAGGGCCCACATTCCAGCAGAGCAGAGGGTTGGGATGACTCCAGGTAGCATGAAACAACAAAGGACAGAGGAGGGCAGTGAGGCCCGTGGAAGACCAAGGGTTGGCTCCAAGAATACCCAAGTGGCTTGTGATTAAGTGTGCCCGTCTTGGTTTTGCTTCCCACTGCAGTGTCCACAACTGTGCTGAAGACAAATCAGGCCAATGAGGCTTGCTCAACGTAAGACTTTCAGTGGGAAATGCAGACACTGCCTGGACTTTAAGTGTAATCCAGACTGTATTTCAAGACGTTACGTCTTTAGGGACATCACAGCTCTAGGGATCAAGAAAAAATCACTCCTTATTTGAACACAACTAGGTAGGTGTGTTCTGTCATTCTGGCCAAATTTTTATAAGCAAATATACTGGAAATCTGAAAAGAGTAAGGACCTCAGCAGTTAAAGTGCTATAATATATAACTAGAAGGAACTAAATCACAAATTTACTCCTGGGAGGCATTTTATTTTCTGACTCTCAAGTGTCAAGCAATTAACATCTATCATTTAACAAACCTGATGGTCATCTCCGCCCTCCTTTACTAAGTCTTTAAGCCTGCTCAACACAAACAGGTAAGGACAGAAGGCAAGAGATACTTTATCTAGGTTAAATCCACTCTGGGGAAAGTGTTAAAACTTCCCACCAGTAATTTTACCTTTAAAGCATCATGTTGTAGATTTTTTTTCTATAAGGTGTTTTAATATTCAATACCATCAGAGTATGAATGAGATTCTAAGATCAATAATATGCCTATGTGATGAAAACGGAGCTGTGTAACACTTGAGGTCTGCTGTCACTACAGCCTATTTCTGGGGCAACTGTCCCAATTATGAAATTGAAGTTATCGGGTCAGTTTTTAAACTCCCACTGTATTCCCCTGCTTCTTCCCCACGACTCTGGAGCTCCATCCAAAACAATTATCAATCAGCAAAATGAAGTTTTCACTCATGGAAGGGACTGGCATTCTTTTCGAACCAGGATCACTGAAAAACTTGACAACAGTTTCCAAGGAGCATATATAAAAATAATTGCAGCCTGTAATCCCAGCACTTTGGGAGGCCGAGGCGGGTGGATCACGAGGTCGAGAGATCGAGACCATCCTGGTCAACATTGTGAAACCCCGTCTCTACTAATACAAAAAAATTAGCTGGGCACGGTGGTGCGTGCCTGTAATCCCAGCTACTCAGGAGGCTGAGGCAGGAGAATTGCCTGAACCCAGGAGGCGGAGGTTGTGGTGAGCCGAGATCGCGCCATTGCACTCCAGCCTGGGCAACAAGAGCGAGACTCCGTCTCAAAAAAAAAAAAAAAAAAAAAAAAAATAATTGCACTGGGTTATTCCTCAAGATTAACCAAGAACGCTAACAAACCTGAACTGGGTTTTATACACAGTGGTGCAGCAGGAGTCTCGAAGCCCATGCATCATATCATCTGAGCAAATGGTTGATAAACAAAGCAAAAATAATGACTGACACTTCCTTGCGCCATCTAAAAGGAACAAAATCCCACACTGGGGAAAGTATTATCCCAAGGTACTTTCCATCAAAACAAACTGCGTAAGTACCTGCGGATTTTATTTCACCCTCCAGAGTTCATGTCCACACTTATGTCTATATTCTGACTAAACACATTTAATACAGATGCAAATAACTTTATGCAAGTTAAAGTATGACTTCTTGTAGCACAACTTCCTTCCAAAGGAGTTAATATTCAAGCACTACAAAAGGCAGTCTTTATTCTTAACATCTTCTACATCAACATTGTTTCCAAAGGAAAATTACTCCAGTTTAAAATACTTGAAGGTAGTTTACTAAAAGCAGAGATACTTTTTGTGGGGAAGAGTAGTTAATATGCAGACTCAGGATTCCAGTGTTTTTTCTTTTCTTCTCTTTTTTTTTTTAACTTTTTAACATGTTGGTCAGGATGGTTTTGAACTCCCGACCTCACGTGATCCACTGTTTTTGCTTTTTAAGTGAATTTTAAAGGGACCTCCTTAAGGGCTGACTTTGAAAACTTTCTGGAAGTAATTACTTTTACAAATTCCACACTAAAAGCATCAATACTTGTAACTCTTAAATTCTAGGAAAACGGAACAGACTAAAATTTTACTGATAAGATCCAAGCTGGCATCTCTATGCAGCCAAGATATTATCCCTGGCACCTCTTAACTTTTTTTTTTAAAAGCCAAATTAAAGAAAAAAAAAAAAGCTTAAACTTTTTATATTTTTATATGTGAAAAGTTACTCAAAGTATTTTATATGCATGTGTTAAATGAGGAAATAATTTATCATATTTTTATATGTAAAGTTACTCAAAGTATTTTTTATCCATGTGTTAAATAAGGAAAGAAGAATTTATCATATTTTTACTCTGGCATGAGAACCAAAAACCTAATAAAATAATTCAGATTAAGCAAAACTTAAAACTCACACACACTTAAACAGAAAATCAAGATGCCAGCAATTACAATCAAAACAAACTAGAGCAACATTATCTTTAATTTAAAACTAAAAAACTGGTCAAATAATGAAAATAATTATATATCTACTGAAACCAGTAACAATTTCACATAGAATATTCAGGTAATTGAGAGAAAAAACAAAACAAAACCCTGTAATGGTAAAAGGTGGGGCGGGGAAGGGAAGCGCCTTTCCCATAAGAGTGTGGTGGGAGTGCAGGTGAACTTCTCCCATAAAAAAAAGAGTGTGGTGGGAGTGCAGGTGAGCTGAAGATGCCTATCTATGCTCACGCAAACACAAAATAAAAAAAATATACACAGCCTTGTGACATGTGGGGCAAATCTAAGGACTATCAACTACGTAAAAGACTGAACCACTAGAAGTTCCAGGATGTTAACAGTCACACTATACAAATTGGGAAAACCAGGGGAAGAGCAGTTTTCAGGTAAGTTGCATCTTGGCTTAAATATTTCTACTCTGATCATCACAGAAACTTAGTATGTACTTGGAACAGTGCTCAACCTGTCCAAGTTCTCAATATGTTAGGTCTGCATATTATCTGCAACACTTAAACAGAAGTGCCTACCTCCAACCATATTTTTGTCTAAACTAGCACCCTCAGGGTTAGGACCAGCAATGTACAGTTTGGGAATGCTGCATGATAAGTTTAACATGCAAAATGTGAACTTCTAATCACTGGTCAACCAGAACAAATTCTCGTTCTAAAGGAAGAAAATAAAATCCCTGAAAATCAGCATGACTCTTTTAAACCAAATTTATGTAATAATGAGGTTTAGGAAGCAAGGAATCCTCAGAAATGCTTTTCAGAGTAATTAAGCAACGTGGTATTGGCCAATTGAACTGACCTTAGAAACTCTGGAACTAGTTTTACAAACTCTGCTAGGAGTATTTTGAGTCAAATTAGCATGTTAAGTGATCTCTTTTTAAAAATACTAAACAGAGGCGGGGTGTGGTGGCTCACACCTGTAATCCCAGCACTCTGGGAGGCTAAGGGGGCGGGGGCGGATCACCTGAGGTTGGGAGTTCGAGACCAGCCTGACCAACAGGAAGAAACCCCATCTCCACTAAAAATACAAAACTTAGCAGGATGTGGTGTTGCATGCTTATAATTCCCAGCTACTCAGGAGGCTGAGGCAGGAGACTCACTTAAACCCAGGAAGCGGAGGTTGCACTGAGTCGAGATCGTGCCACTGCACTCCAGCCTGGGCAACAGGAGTGAAACTCCATCTCAAAAAAAAAAAAAGGAAAATAAAAGTACTAAACAGAATTCAAGATTTATCAGCAATAAGGGAAAATGAAGCATAAATCATTTTTCAAGGACATTTAGACTATACAGTGACATACAGGGACAGACATGTACAACTGGTGCACGAGGGCACAATGAGCTACTCTACAATATTAACCAGGCATTCAAGAAAATGGCAAAGGATTTTTAAAAAGTGGATGCTCTTACAAGGGCTTTGAAAATATATTAGAAAAAAATACATTAAAACATGGTACAAACATATGACAATGCTGAATATATCACCACTAAAAAGACCATTTTGAAACAGATGCAGATCTTCAAGTCATGCTTATGATTTCAGCATCTTTCCAGAAATGCTTAACTCATAAAAACCCTGAATTTGATAAAACTGTTAAGTCCATACATTACTACAGTCTTTTATCACAGGAATTTTTATGGTGACAAGATTTAAACAGTTGTCAAGTACGTAACACTGACATTTTATCAACTTTATAGGGAAAAAATGCTTCACTTGAACACATTTAAGGTAGAAAGCATGACGGTTCATGAAATTTAAAGTTAACTAAAACCTCTAGATTTTTAATTGATTTACTGATGGCCAGTTTTCCTCATGCTATAACTAGTACAGTTGATTTAAAAAACAAAACAAAACAGGCAACACTTTGTGCTTATCCTCAGCAAATCTGAGCTCCTAATCTGGTTCATTACACTCCCACCTCTTTTTCCCTTTAGGTTCACTACATATTCCTGCCAAGTTATCACATTTGTCTCCTACTAAGACTTTTTTTTTTTTAAACTAGAAATGAAGTCACACTATGTCACCCAGGCTGGTCTTGAACTCCTGAGCTCAAGTAATCCTCCTGTCTCGGCTTCCCAAAGTGCTGGGATTATAGGTGTGAACCATGACACCTGGACTAAGACGTCATATATATAGCTACAGATGATTTTCCTATAGGAAAGGGAGGAGTTTTCAACTTCAAGAGTGATTTGCTGACTCTGCTTATTTGCAAACTCCAAAATTACCTTAAAAAAAAAAAAAAAGGGCCAAGTGCAGTGGCTCATGCCTGTAATCCCAGCACTTTGAGAGGCTGAGGCAGGTGGCTCACACTAAGTCAGGAATTTGAGACCAGCCTGGCCAACATGGTGAAGCCCCTTCTCTACTAAAAATACAAAATTAGCTGGGCATGATAGCATGCACCTGTAATCCCAGCTACCTGGGAGGCTGAGGCAGGAGAACTGCTTTAACCTAAGAGGCAGACGCTGCAGTGAGCCGACATAACACCACTGCACTCCAGCCTGGGTGAAGAGTGAGACCGTTTTTTTTGTTTTCTTTTTTAAAGGTGGAAGTATACTTAACGAAAATAACTTACCTTAGGGACTTAAACTCTCAACATCAAATTATACACCAGATCTTGCAGTGATAAAGGAACACATATTACCATGTGGGGTAGAGACCAGCTGAGGTCAAATCATAGTACAGAAATAGTGCAGGAAACATTTACCTTCCCGAATGTGAACATGTTTTACTGCCAGACCATCAGCAATTTTTGTAAGCCCAGCAACATTTAGAAGCAAATTAAAAAAAAAAAAAAAAAAAAAAAATCAGGCACAGTGGCAGATTTTCTTTAATAGATATATTTCAAACAGATACAACAAAATAAAAAATCTAATTCAGGCAGGTAATCATAGGTGCTCAGTAAGTTCCACACAGACATTTCTATTTGGGCTATATTTCCCTCACATCCCCTTTCGTTAAGTGTCCCATCTTCGCAGTGGCCGTACAGGAGAAATCTCCACAGTCACCGCACAATCCACCAGGCACAACTACCACCTGAAGTGAAGGTCTCATCTCGAAGGTGCATTCAGCCATAAAAAGAAAACATATTAATGGAGAGAAAAATAAGTGTGCTCGTCCCACCCACAAAGTGGTCTCACCTTCAGTTCTAGCTTTCTTTACTCCAAAGGCTTCTGAGTCTTCCAAGCATCTCTTTCGATTTGTTCCCACACTAATATGATTAGGAAATACATTCTGATGACCCCCATTTAAGATGCCATTGTTATAGAAATGGTTCAGATGACAATTCTGGAGGTTCAAGAGAAACTGGGCACACTCTTGGAAACCCTGGGTTTGTGCAATGTCTGCTGCTGTCAGGCCACTGGCATTTCTCAGGCTGTACAACACAAAAACACTGAATTACACCCCATCCACGTGCTAACCTGGTCTCTGCTCCTGCTGAACTGACTAGCTATCTGAAGGTGGTATGAAAGAGTAAACAAATTCATAGCAAATCTTCATTAAAGAAGTAGTTAATCAATCTAGCTCTGTAACTAACTTCTCTTACACACATTTGATTTCTAAGCAAGATTTGGGAGATAATTTTAAAAAATAAATATGCTAAACTTTTAAAAAAGACATCTTCCTATTTAACTTCTCAAAATCATGTTTTATGTTAGTCTGAAGAATCTAAATTTATGCTAACTTCAGACTTAAAACTGAATTCTATATTATCTGCACTTAATTGTAATAACCCATTCCTTTAGCGTGAATAAAATCATAACAAACAAACATGTACTGAAATTGTCCATGGCATTCATAACAACTGTCTTCCTAAAAACAAAAGTAATGGCTTACCAACAAGCCAGACTTTATGCTTACATGTGACACTGTAAGTGGAAGTTTAGAAGGATGTCCTGACATTAAAGTAGCCTATCATCAGACTCTGAATACTGTCCTAAAAACACATCCCTACCACTCACAAGAACCAAGGTTTTACCTGGCTAATAATACTAAAAGGAAAGGTCTAGGACTTCTACAGTAGCTAAAACTCCTATTAAAGTAGGAAGTAATGGCAGAGTAAGTGAAAGAGCTGAATAAAAGAGAGTAAGTTGAACTTGTAAACCTTTAGGACACTGAATTAAAACTGAGGGATCAAAAGTAACTCCATGGTGAAGTTCCCCTGGAAGACAAGAATGTACACTGCTCTGTGAAATAAACCTGTAAAAAAGCAGACATCCTGTTAGCTGCAGGTTGATAAACAAACTGGAGAAGTACTTAACAGCAAAGACAGCACCCATATCTGTTCAGCAAGCTACACTACATCCACAGCAAAAGCATGATGAAATAAAGGCCTTATGCTGTGTCACTCAAACAACCAATCCAGAACCCTGATGCTTTTCTTGGAGTTACTGTTAATGGAAAAACAACAAGACCAAAAAAACTAAAAAACAAAAATAAAAAACAAAACAATAACAAAAAACAACCCGCATTTAAGAATGAAAACTACAGAATTAGGGACAAATATTATCATCTTATTTATAAGGACTAACAATAGCCTTGTATTTGTATTTCCAGCCATCATAAAAAGCTCTGACCTCAGAAGTGAAGTGTGTGGACACTCACTAACCATATCCCTACTTTTTAAAGCATAAGATAAATGTATTATACATTTTGAAAAAAGATCTAAATCCTATTTCATCAGATATAAAAGATAATTGAGAATCTCAGAAACCAACAAAATTCTTTATAAAAATTTAAGGCAGCTATATGCAGGACTATTAGAGGCTGAAGTCATTTTTGTTAGCCATAAGACTTCATGGCTGTGAATGGATGATGAATATTTTCTAATATTTCATAATCTTTTTATTTTGATTATGAATTAAATGAAAAGAAAGCACCAAAGTCTGGGCAGATTGAATTACACTAATTACACTTGTACAAAATCAGACACCTTGTTATTGAAATATAAAATACACTAATATTAAGTGATAGCTTAATCATATGGCTGAAGTTTTTTTTTAATGCTGCATTTCACTTTCAAAAGATATCAGAAGTGCAGATGACCTGGGAGGGTCTACTCTGCCAAGAAAGTGAACAGAAAAGTAAGTCACCACATGAAAATTCAAAACTCTTCAAGGAGAACATATGTTTATAAACTGATTATTTCTATAGATAAGCAGACTTGCTCTCCAAAGTCAAAGAATAGAAAAATGAGAAGCTACCACTTACTATTAGGACAAATAAAAATATAAAATAAACCCCACAGTAAAGATTACTCTTTAGTGGACCAGAGAATAAAAAACAGCTAACAGATTTTTGAAATGGCATTTAGAATCATAAATACCATGCCAGGCACGGTGGTTCATGCCTGTAATCCCAGCACTTTGGGAGGCTCGAGGCGGGTGGATCACCTGAGGTCAGGAGTTCAAGACCAGCTTGGCCAACATCATGAAACCCCGTTTATACCAAAAATACGAAAAATTGGTTGAGTGTGGTGGCACGCGCCTGTAGTTCCAGCTATTTGGGAGGCTGAGGCAGGAGAATCACTTGAACCTTGGAGGCAGAGGCTGCAGTGAGCTGAGATCGCACCACTGCATTCCAGCCTGGAAGACAGAACAACAAGACTCGGGCTCAAAATAAATAAATAACCAGTGCCAACATACGGAGATTCCATAAAGTTTGAGAGTGTTAGCCTACACACAGGTAGCAATGGTAAGCTCTTCCACTTCACTCTTTTCCCTACCAAAAGTAGTTAAACATGTGCTTGTCCTCTACTTAGACTAACTAAATTTCTGTGTGGTTTTATGTACCATCTCAAAATTTACCTTACTAAAAGCTCAAAAGGAGGATTACAGCCCACTCATGCTATGTACTTGTACATAAGGAACAAGCAAGCAAGAATAATCACAAGTCAAACAACTTCTGGCATCTCACATAATTTTGGGGCACTAGAAGGCAGACATGATGGGAAGATCAAAAAGTTCTAGAAAATGTATTGGACAGGTATCACAATCTAGGACACATGGTAACAGTGGAGTTATTAGAGAAAACTGTAATTCTGCTCAACATTTAAGTGGCACTATCTATGCAGCAATATCAGAAACAAATATCTAGCACCCCTTCTCTGCTTCTAGTGAGGTACAAGAACATTTCAACTCTATCACTTCCCTTGCTACCAAGGGCTGAATGTATACAACATACAGTTTAACTTGAGAGCATTTATATTCTACTTAGAGGATATCTATTAGTATCTGACTGAGACACAACAAAAAATGACCACCACCATCTCTTGCCCCTGAACGCCCCCATTCTCATTTCCTCTCCTTACCTACATTCATCACCTCCACTATCCCTGCTCACATGAAAAGCCTTGCAAGTGGTGGCTCAACTGTGTAGTGCACATTATAGAAACTGCCCTGAAATGATCCCTAAGGATCACCTAATCCAGAAGAAGGCACTTTTCTAAAAAGGACTGTGTAGTAAATATTTTAGGCTTTGGAGACCATACATTATCAATCCTAACTACTCAATTCTTTTGTTGTAGGCTGAAAGCAGCCTCAAGACAATTGAGCATGGCTATGCTCTCAGAAAGGTTTACTTATGAATACTGATATTGAACTTTCACCTAATTTTACGTGTTAGAAAATATCATTCCATTGATTTTTGCTCAATTATTTAAAAATAATTCTTAGTCCATAGGTTATACAAAAAAAAAAAAAAAAAGGCAGCAGGCCAGAACTGCTGAATAACATTTAACCAAATAGATAATACTGTAAATATTCTTCTATCCTTTTTAATATTTTTAAATGGATATATTGTGATGGGGTACACTGTAAATTCCAATACAACATATAGGGATAAAAAACCAGCATAATAGCATATACATCCCCTCACTTTTCATTTGTATTGAATTAGCTATATAAAAATATATCAAAAATTACAGTAAACCAGTCACCCTACAGTGCAAGGTAACCCTAGAACCTATTCTTTCCATCTAGTAACCACTTTTTTAAAGAGACAGAGTATTGTCCTGTTGCCCCAGCTGGAGTGCAGTGGCACAACCATAGTTTACCACAGCCTGGAACTCCTGGGCTAAGGGATCTTTCTTATCCTCAGCCTCCTGAGTAGCTAGGGATACAGGCATGTGTCACAATGCCTGGCTACTTTTTTTTTTTTGAGAGAGATGTTGCTCAGACTGGTCTCAAACTCCAGGCCTCACGCAATCCTCCCACCTCAGACTCCTAAAGCACTGAGATTACAGGCATGAGCCACTCTCTACCTCTTTTTTCTTTTTTTTTTTTTGAGACGGAGTCTCGCTCTTGTTGCCCGGGCTGGAGTGCAATGACGCGATCTCTGCTCACTGGAACCTCAGCCTCCTGGGTTCAAGCAACCGCCCTGCCTCAACCTCCCAAGTATCTGGGATTACAGGCATTTGCCACCACACCCAGCTAATTCTGTATTTTTGGTAGAGATAGAGTTTCACCATGTTGGTCAGGCTGGTCTTATACTCCCGACCTCAGGTAATCTGCCCACCACAGCCTTCCAAAGTGCTGAGATTACAGGCGTGAGCCACTGCACCCGGCCACCACTTTCTACTTCCATGAGATCTTTTTCAGCTTCCACTAAGTAAGTGAGTACAGTACTTGGAGTATTTATCTTTCTGTGTCTGGCTTACTTAACATAATGTCTTCTAAGCTCATTTATGTTGCTGAGAATGACAGAATTTTTTGTTTTCTTTTTATGGCCAAATAGTATTCCATTGGGTATATACAACACATTGTCTTTATCTGTTCATTTGCTGATAGACACATAGGTTGATTCCAAATCTTGGCTATTGTGAATAGTGCTGGAATGAGCATGGGGGTGCAGATGTCTCAGTATATGCACTTTCCTTTGAATATACACCCAGTAGTGGGACTGCTGAATCATACGGTAGTTCTATTTTCAGTTTGTTCAGGAACCTCCATACTGTTCTCCACAATGGCTGTACAAGTCTACATTCCCACTAACAGTGTTTAAATGTTCCTTTGTCTCTGCATTCTCATCACCATGTGTTACTTTTTGATAACTTTTTTCAGTTAGAATGACATAGATTCTCTTTAGAATGAACAATCTTTCTACTCTTACTATTCCTCTCTCTTAATGGATTTTGTGAAAAACATCTATTTTACGCACTATTCAATTCAAATAAAATAACTTTATAAAAGTTGCCGTATCTGTCACAATATATTAAATACCTAGAAAAACATCTAAAGGTAAACTTGAGAGGGGTGTAAAACATAAGACTTTTGAGAGAGTACTTAGCTGTAAAACAATCATTCCTATTCCAAAATTGAGTGTTTCTGGTTACAAGTTCTAAGTGCCTTACAATAAACCAGGCGGTATGCTTAATATGGACCAAGGGAGCCCTATCTTCAAAGTTCCTCAAACTTTTTAAATAATTTATATTTCAAATGTGTTACACTGAGAATAATTTGGGTTTCCATGTCAAAGATTAGAACAAATAATCATTAACAAAAAAGGTTCAGGTCTTTTAATTCTATTTTCATATATGCTTTCCTATTTGTTAAGCAGTATTTCAATTTTGATGTTTTAATTGCTAAAATTCAGTAAGAGTTGGGCACGTAAATGAAACACTTGATTTATAGGTTACATTCTACACTCAAATCTAGTGCTTCCAGTACTTTGTCCTGTCATAGTACTTTTACAATAGTCCATTCTTTACCTTTCACTCCACAGGTTTGTTTGTTTTAAACAGGATCTTACTCCCATAGCCCAGACTATAGTGCAGTGGTGCAATCACAGCTCACTATATCCTCCTCTACCTCCCTGGCTCAGGTTCAGGTGCTCCTCCCACCTCAGCCTCCTAAGTAGCTGGGACCACAGGCATGCATCAATCACCATGCCCAACTAGTTGTTGTTTTTTTTTTTTTTTGGCGGGGGGAGTGGGGGGCAGAGACAAGAGTTTCGTTCTTGTTGCGCAGGCTGGAGTGCAATGGCGTGATCTTGGCTCACTGCAACCTCCACCTCCCAAGTTCAAGCGATTCTCCTGCCTCAGCCTCCAGAGTAGATAGGATTACAGGCGCTTGCCACCACACCCGGATAATTTTTTGTATTTTTAGTAGAGATGGGGTTTCACCATGTTGGCCGGCTAGTCTCGGAACTCCTGACCTCAGGTGATCCACTCAACTAAGCCTCCCAAAGTGCTGGGATTACAGGTATGAACCACTGTGCCCAGCTGTTTTCTTTTGTAGTGTTTATAGAGACCGGATTTCACTCCACAGGTATTTACTTAGTGTATTACATGACCATAAGCGCTACCTGCTGGCCACTCCTGTCAACCTCAACTGAGGTATCAGCAGTAAGACAAAGTTCATCCAGCCTGTGTTTACAGACACTATTCCAAGGAAATTTAAAGTATTTGGAAGAAAGAGTTTAAAGAGAGTCTCAAAAACTATTTTGAATGCAAATGGTGGTAATGAAAGTATACACATTATTTTTAGATGAAATCTTCAAAACAGGCACACTTTTGAATTTAACATCCCCAGTTTGATGCACCCAGATACATGGGCTGTGCCTGACCCAAAATGTCTGTCTTTTCATTTCTGAAAAGAGGAGTGTGCTGTTCTCCAGCTCTAGCCTACCCTCCCCAGTCCTCTCTAACATCCATTTGATAAGTCTTTAAAAAACGGAAGAGATTTTTAAAAATCAGGTAACGGTCAACTTGAGGTTCAAACTGCTTCTAGTTTGAAGTTCTAAAATTAACTTTCTTTAAAAGAAAGTCAGCATGATCCGATTTTTAAGCTAGCAAGCTAACGTGCTTCAATTTATCGTGGAAACTATGATGACTGTGCTTCTATCTATAAATTCTGGCTCCTGTAACATTCGCCAAGACTATGAAAAGCAATCACTGAGCAGGCCACCCATTTTCTACTACTCTTTTGAAACAGGAATATTAAAACATGGGACAACACAGAAACATCTTTACTGTAAATTACATTTTCTGCTGAATAACTGAGAAAAACAAATCAAATTGGCATTAACTTTACTAAAGGCATAAATGCTTATATATTTTCTATAAGAATATTCTGAATAGAATATTAAAATTTATTACCTCTAGGCCAAGCACAGTGGCTCAGCCCTATAATCCTAACACTTTCGGAGGGAGAGGCAGAAAGACCACTTGAGGCCAGGAGTTTGAGACCAGCCTAGGCAACACAGAAGACCCTGACTCTTCAAACACTAAAATTTATCTATAGCTAAGAATTGTCCACCAAAGAACTTTAAAAATCAAGCTCTACTCTGCTGCCAGCCAGGGTCCCACCAGTTTCCACTTATAGTGCCACAATTCCAGAACAAAGGAGAAGCCGTGTTTTCATTTTGAAAAACCACGGATCAGGAAATAGCTGAAGTATAATTTTTAGAATCCAAGTTGTCACATCACCTTCAGAATGTTTTCTTATTGTTAATGCCATGTGACAATAAAAGATAACAATTTTTATATAGATAATATTTCTGTTAAAATTCTGATCTCAACTTAGCTATTGTTAGTTTACAAATAAAAAGGTAGATATCATAAATTAGGGTAAGCAAAGCATGCAAATCTAAAGAATCTATATCTGAATTCCTAGATTAGCATTAAAACCAATCACCGCAACAAATACCTCAACAGTATGCCTTGTGTGCAGAAAGGAAGCGATACTGAACATTCAATGCCACAACTGTAAGGTTTTCGGAGAAGCACCTGTGGCAGTTTCAGCAGTTTCTATATGGAATGCTCCCCCTTTCTAGGATTACTTGAAAAAATCAAGTCAATTCGAATTACGTAGCTGTAAGACATTGACATGTGTAGTTTTTACAGATTCAGAATCTTCTGTGTGATTTAAAACGGGCAATGGTTCATAATACAGGAAACTTAAATAATAAGGGATCACATATTTGCAGGCAACATTTGGATTAAAAATACATAGACACACATAAGGTGCAGAAGCACACTGACTGAGCTTAAGCCATTGTCATGTGACCACCTTGACCACGAGCTACTGCTCTAAAACACTGCCTTTTAAATTACCTCTGGTAATTTTTTTTTAGCATGAAGCCAATTTAAATATGTCAATATTTCAACAAAACTTTAACAGTATGGACTAAAAACCATCAACTCACGATTCTGGTTACTTTAAAATTTGGTATGCTGTATCTCAAATACATTAGTAACTATTCCTAGATGGAAATAAGCAAATACATGGAATCATTAAAAAAAGATAAAAAACATTACTAAATTGTCCATTTGTACAGACAAAACATTAGCAAACATCTAAGATATCTTCAGCAAAAGAAATACATGTGTATTTTTAACCCTTTGGTATCCAAACTCTTATTTAACAATGAAGACTTTCTTAAATATATTCTTCAGTTAATAGGAAGAAACTATTTTTAAAGTTTCTACCTACATAAATTTGGTGCCAAGTTTTCAAGTTCAAAGATACTGAGGATAGTTTTACATTGCAATTGAGCACAATTATGTTTGCATACATTAAAATGTAAAACCATCATTCTAGGAGTTTGATGAAGTATTTAACATGCTCCTGCTATAATTTAGCAAGGGAAAAAGACATTTGGATTTAGAAACCATTGGTTTCATTTGAAAGGAGTATCTATAAAAGCAGTAAAAAATCTGTATTTTAATCAACCTGCTATGAAAAACAATCAAAATTCTAAACTTAATTTCTTAACAAGTCTGGAATGGTGTCAACCCACTTACTGTCCCTGTCTAGCAGGCAGAACTTAATAGTTATCTCAGAAAGTGATTCCTCCATCCCGAAACACCTTAACCAGAAAATAGCCAAGACCAGACAAATCTGCTGTGGTGACACTTAGATAAAAGGAGGCAGCACAGTGGCTCACACCTGTAAACCCAGTGCTCTGGGAGGCCAAGGTGGGAGGATTGCTTGAACCCAGGAGTTTGAGACCAGCCTGGGCAACACAAGACGACCCCATCTCTACAAAACATTTTTAAAAATTAGTTGGGCATGGTGGTATGTGCCTGTAGTCCCAGCTACTCAAAAGTCTGAGGCAGGAGGATCACTGGAGCCCAGGGGTTTGAAGCTGCAGTGAAGTATAATCATGCCACTGTATTTTAGCCTGGACGACAGAGTGAGACTCTGTCTCTTAAAACAAAAAAGAGGAGGCAAAAAGTAGAATGTGAGGATTAGAATTCAGAGGACCTAAAATCAGAAAATATGAATTCAGAGTCATAATTCTGGTAGATTTCATAACTGCATTATTATTCTAACAGGCAAATAAACTAACAAAAATAAACCATAAATTTCAAAATGAACAGCTAAAAGTAAATTTGGGTAACATTTTGACAAGGGCAAAAGTTGCAAATAAATTTAACACTCATATTAAATATGCTCATCATCTGTATTTGCCCTAATGAAAATCTGGCTTCTAGACAGGACTCTATGGTAAACAAAGAAAGGTGGGTCTAAATGGTCAATTTTGATCCAAACTAAGCAAATTCCATTTTAATTAAAAATTTCTAAAAGTAAGGTATTGTTTTCGGCATTCGAAGTCTACTAACATCACATTCTAGGCTTTTGTTATTATGGCCAACTGTGCCGCTTTCTAAACTAGGCAAGAGAGAATTTTCTAGAGTCACTGAATTTGCTTATATAAGGCTATAAATGCTTCTCAAGCTATCTAATGATCCCAGTTAAGACAAAAAATAAATAATGTAATTAAGTTGAAATACTTGTAACCCAGTTGAAGATCTGGTTACCACAGAATAAATGGCTTCTAAAAAAATCCTCTCCTATAAAAAGGTTCTCAGACTTCGCCATTAAACATTGGCATCTATATAATGTAGTATTAAAATGGACCCACAAATCTGCCTGAGATGTAAGTAATGCTGGTTTCATTCTAAATCTCTTTATTCCTACTCAGTGGCATAAAGCTATTTTAATAGCTGGTTGATATGGAAACATCCTCCACTTTATCTCTCAAGAAAATAAAGACAAAGTAGCCAACATTAATTGGTACCAAATTACTAAGAGTACAGCTAATCCAAGGCTCGAAATCTGCTACTTACAATGTTAGTAGTAAAAAGATCTTAATTATCAGCAGACAGCAAGTTTTCAAGTCTTCTTCCAAAATCACATTAAGATTTAATGTTATGCTGCTATATGCTCTATCGTCCAAAAGAAAAACAAGATGACAATCTTTTTGTAATAGTATATCCTCTTCTTCCAATCAAAACCTGAGTGTCAAGCAAGCAGCAAATACTGGCTGCATTGGGAAAATGGAACTACTATGTTAGCAAGATTAAGGATGGTGAAAACTTCACATATTTGTTGAAAACTCCATACACAGAAATTTAGGTCCTTTAAAGTACACAAACATATAGTTTGATCACAGAACTTAGATTTAATCCTGTGAATTTTTAATTTTGAGATGTAAATAATGGCAAATATTAGTGACCAACATATAAGCCAGAAACAGAACCTCACATACAGAAAACTTGGCACCAAAACTCAAGATTTAAAATAAGAAAAGAAAAAGAAAGTCCATTAACATACTCACGTGTGGTGCTAGAAAATTTAATACGATGCACAGCAGCTGAAATGCGTTATCTTACAGATGCAACCTACATTAACAAGTAAGTTATATAACAAACCATTCTAGCCACAGACACTTAGTGTACTTGCCCTTATTATTATGTACCTGATGTCCAAAGCAGCACAATTTAAGACTTTGGGCACTTTATGTAGCAGATATATAAAAAGCAAAGCAGGAATTAAGAGCAAATTAATTTAATAATACTGATATAAGGCAGCTTTTAATCTATTCACAGGAAAAATTTATATTATCTCCTAAATATTATAGCATGTAATATGAATAATTAATAATCTGGTCCATTCTGAATGAAAAAATAAGTAACTTTAAGGACGTTAATTCTATGCTCCTTGAACGTCTTAAAAAAAAGTTTATGATTTGCTACAACTACACTTTACCATGAGCAGCATTACAGGGAATAAAATAGACCTAGTACCATGATTTTGGAGATTCAAACTGTTACACGTTGGTAGACTAAATGGGGTAATTATAAAAATGTGCAGAAATCAAGAAGCAACTTACAAATTAACTGACAAAACTTGACATTTTAGATGTTAAAACTAAATAACCACATATACAATAGCAATAAATAATGATTACTTGTGCTCTATCTCCAGGCCAAAGACTTGGAACTTTAAATCACTTTTGGCTAGGTAGCTCAGGCTAAGTATTTCTTCTAAAAAAAAAAAAGAAAGCTCAGTCCAGGGAAGTCACCATAATGCAGGGTCTTGAGGGGTGGCTCTTATACTGAGAAGGAAAAACAGACTGGCACCTGAGCCCATCTCAGCCACACCTGGTGGAAAAGAGACACTTGAGGGCCCTGTAACCAAGGACAGAATTGTAAATAAAAGATTCTCATTTTTAAAAAGACACCTACTAAAAAAAGGACATTGTGATATTTATTGGCTGAAAAGATTAAGCTATCCATAAAATGAATAAAACACTTTTGTAATAAAATGTTTAGGACCAATTAAGAGTATTATTTAGAAAAGTCATTAAAAATATCAACTTCTAATTATCCACTGTTTCAATAAATGACAAGCAATTTTATCAATTATGTTATATATGACTCCGTATTTTATAACGAAAGCTTCTGTTATTAAAGACGAGTTTTTAATCTAATTACAGCTAAGAAAAATGCACAAATAACTTTGCTTTAAAGCAATCCACTGAGAATCACCTCAATGTTCTTCTATTGTATTAAATATATTATCGATTGTTTCTACGTTACCTTTAGTCACAACTATACATGAAGTCACAAGAGTCCCTGCAATGTAACAGTAAATACAGGCCATGTTTATAATACTAAATAACTATATAAGGATCATAGCCCAAACTAATGGCGAATCTTGCCCATAAACTTAACAAAACAGAAGCTAAGATATTCACAGGTTATTGACAGCCGCTGGTACCTACACGTGTCGTGCATTAACGTGTATGGTTTTGCTGTCTGAGATCTACTTTCAATATTTACTATAATACAGAGTCAAAGCAATGAAATGGAAACCAAAGGGTTAAACTATTTTGTGGGTTTTCTTTCTTTCAAAGTCTAAATGTTCACATTTCTGATTAGAATAATGTGGTTTATTATTAATCTTTATGAATTATTCATAACACTTAAGGTAAAACAAAAAAGCTGATATCAGTTATTTTGGTTATTACAGCTCTATAGCTTACACTCAACATTTAAGGGTGAAAACCGCATCCATTTTGTTAATGCTGTGGAACTGCAGAAGAAAAATTTTTATAATATAAATTTTTAAGAGAAAGTTGATAACAAATTTAATAGCTAAAATAAACGTATAATGCCATGGCTAGCTAATGATTTGCATATAAGATCTAATTTCTAAAAGAATACATGTAAACATTAAGATTGTCCTATCAAAGCATAAATAAGCTAACTGATGTAAGCTGAGCTAAAACAAAAGATATTTTAAAATAATGCCACCGGTATGAGAAGCTTATAGCAAGCTTGAGGTCTTTAATGTAAAGAGTCCTATTTTACAAGGAACTATCAATTATTAAGTTGTAATAGGCTTTAAAACATAACATTCTCACATCTGCCAAGATGTGGAAACCGAAACCCAGAACAGCTAATTTTCTTCAGAAACTTTTTGAGTCAGAGAGGCCTGAAAAGATACTTTAATCCAACCCAAGCTTCTTGTTTTGAAATTAAAACTTGGCAAAAAAAAGTTTAAAGACCACAGTGACACAACTAGTTAGTGGAAAAGTGGTGGCAAAGTAATAATGTCAAGTTCCAAATCTAATTAGTTAACTGTTCTTTCAGTTTAAATACACTCTCAACAAGAATACTGAGGCTGCTTGAAATTAAACCCCCTTCTGTTAGAGATCAACTTAATCCACACAATTTTCCTCACTAATACCAACTGTTCTAAAAGGCAAAATTACATTACTAATTTTGAAAACAAAGGTATAGGACTTTTGCCTGCTTATGTACTGCCTTTAAACAAAACATCCTCAACTACATCTTTAACTGCAAAGAATAAATGAAAGACACTTACTCGATGTGAGCCCCATTCGCCACAAGGGCACTGATGCATTCTAGGCTCCCAGAGCGAGCTGCCTTGTGAATGGGAGTTTCACCCTCACAATCCTGAAACAACAAAAAGCAAAATATACACATACTCAGAACAAAACTTCTGGTATTTTAAAGTAACGTCATTAGCACAGATCAGAGACCTTCTCATCCTTCTTTGAGATAAAATGTGTTGATCAAGGTCTGAAGCAGAACACAAAGAAATCAATACATGAACAGAGGATGAGAGCAAACCAGGAGGGGCAAGTGCTCTAAAACATTTAGCTACAGATCAACGACCAAGTATCTTTGGGCCTTCTCCAGTAGTGACACCGTGAACGCTCTCAACAGTGATTTATAAATCAACTCATGCTGGATCTTAGCACACGTGTGTTTTATATAAACCCAGAATAAGTTAAAACACATACACACACACACACACACACAAACACACATTAAAATAGTCATCAAGGCCAAGAAATAGCACATAATAGCTGACATTATGGTCTCAGCTACCCACTTTTCTCTGTGCCCACCCCAATGCTAACCCAAGTCAACATCATCAATGCCTACCTTGAATCTTCTACTTTGAACTTGAAGTGGGACCACAGCTTAGACAAGATGGCCTGAGGCACAATGGTTGACCTATTTTCAGTATTTACTAGAAGGAATATTTACTAAATATTCCCAAACTATTTTCAGTATTTATTAGAGGAAAGAGAGAGGAACACAAAAGCAAAGCAAGCTTCATAAGAACAGATAGGGGAGGAAGGCAGCAAACCACACTGCCATGTGTGCACCTATGCAACAATCTTGCATGTTCTTCACATGTACCCCAAAACCTAAAATGCAATAAAATATATATATATAAAGAATGAGATTCCTGCTTCAGAAAGGGTAGGGGACATGGGGGAGGGGGTGAAGCACACACAGAAGCAGAGGAAAGAGAGCAGACCCAGGAAAGCCACTGTGGACATCGGCACAGTCAACCCAGGTCTACACTACATGAATGAAACAATCTCAAAGGCCGTCTTCATAGGCTATCAGCCAAGCAAGAGAGAGGAAAGGCAATCGGACACAGCAATCAAGAGAAGAAGATCATTTCTGGTGGAAAACAAAGACTGGGAAATCCTGGGGGCTCCACAGCAACACCTCTTGAATAATCACATTGCAACCTCACTGGTAGCTGAACTTGGCAGAAGACTACCACAGAATTAAGAGATCAAGATATAAAGGAGTGCAGTGATTGTGGGTCATTTAGAAAACAGTTCATTCATAAACTCAGTATATAGCTGAGCTCCTTCACCAACACATGCTAACTCATAGGAGAAAAAATGAGGTGAGGGCCACCCAAAGTTAAAAAAAACAGTGGTAGGATAATCTACAGAAAAAAAAAGAGTATGAAAGCCTCAAGTGCTTGGTGGAAGGAAAAATGTGCACATTTATTTAAACAAAGGTCTAAAGAGAATAAGCAACGTAAAGCTCTACACAGAAAAATCCGTTTTGAAAAGAGAAACACAGAAAACCATGCGGCTATACAATAAACTATCTACTGAACTCAGATTTTTTTAAAAGCCAAAACCTAGCCCTATCCTCCTAAAAGAGAGGTGGGAATGGAAGAGGGGCAGTACAAAATAAAGACAAATAAAAATTACACAAAAACATTGCCAGGAAAACGGGAGCTGAGATTTTAGATAAAGTTTTGCTGAAAAAGAAAAAAAGCTGAAAAGGGGGGAAAATGGTCTTTAAAGATATCCTTGGAACAAGACGAAAAAGTAAGGGTCTGTTATTGGGGTGTATCAACAGATGACAGAGAAAAAGCAAAACTATCAACCTCTGTAGGGACAATCTTTCTTTTTTTTTTGAGACAAAGTCTCGCTCTGTTCCAGGCTGGAGTATGGTGGCACGATCTCGGATCACTGCAACCTCCACCTCCCAGGTTCAAGTGATTCTGTTTCAGCCTCCTGAGTAGCTAGGACTCCAGGCTCATGCCACCACGCCCCGCTATTTTTTTTTTTTTTTTTTTTTTTTTTTTTTATATTTTTAGTAGAGACAGGGTTTCACCATGTTAGCCAGGCTTGTCTTGATCTCCTGCTGGGATTACAAGTGTGAGCCACCACGCCCAGGCTGTAGAGACAATCTTTAAGGGCAGAGCAAACACTAAAGGCAGGCCTGGGCACCTTGAGAGAAGGTAGCCAGAAGAGAAGACACTTAGAGCAAGAGCCAGATGAAGGTGCCCAGGCCTCCAGCTCAGCCCAGGCACATAGCAACCACAGCAAATTGAGTGATAAAGGGAACAGGGAGCAGTGCCAGAATACTCAAGACAGGCTGGGCACCTTGGGTTTTAATAAAGAAAAATTTCATTTCTAATCTAGATGTGAAAAATTAAAGGCAACATCAAATGCCAGCAAAATTCTAGAAAAGCATATGAAAGAGAAAGCTTGCTAATGAGACACCAAGCATAGTCAATACAGACTCACTAAAAACAAACAACATGAAAGCTGACTTCATTTCCTCTTGGGGAAACCGAGAACATGGGCCTCCAGACAGCATATGAGCTTCGGTAATCTTACAGGCTCACCTTAGAGACTGCCAAGAAAGTCTGTGGTGTTAACCTTGAGGAACATGAACTTAGAACTATTAGTAGCTAACATGCCAAAGGATTAACATACTAGAAATTGAGTTAAAACACAGCATCAACAGGTTCAAAAAATTAAATACATACAAACAACAAAGGAAAAAGACCTGGATCTGGCGTCCTAAGAGTTTATATGAGAAATGAGAGAAATTGTCTTCCTGGAGATGAGTCAGCAGGTGGGCGGGGGTTGGAGGGAGCTAACAAAAGGGTTATTGTGCCCTCAAGATCACTGGGTGCCCATCACAAGAGGTGTCGAAATTCACCCACTACTACATAATAGAGGGAGATGGTGTCTGAGATTCGGATGCAAACTCTACATGCTGGCAGACCACAACTACCTAACCTAAGACCCACTAAGGAGAAATTCCACGGTGCTTAATAATGCCAAATGATACTCCCTAGGCACATGGGAGGACTTAGAAATATCTACCCAGATATTCAAATGCAGGGGGGCTGCAAAGAAAAAGATTGTAGGATCCTGTCTTGGAAGAAGCAGAGTGCAAGTGCAGGAGAGGTTGCCAAGAGGTGTTATCTCGAGGCACCTGAAAAGAAGGTGGGGGACACAGCAGCACATTTTCTGCCCCCCTTCTCTATTGGAAATACTGAACTGAAATAAGACACTTTGAAAAGGGGTCTTCTCGATTTATAAAGGTCTGGAAAGCAGTGTTAGACAATTTCTCTAGTCCTCTCTAAATTAGATGCTATGTAATAATTCAATGAAAATTAGCATACAAAAATCCTATAAATTCCATACTACATATTAATTACTGCCATTCATGAATTATCCATATTTTACTGATAAAGGAAATTGAGCCACAGACCAAGTTAATGACTTGCCCAAGGCCAGAGATGTGGCAGAAGAAGGAAGCAAGCCGACACTGCCCTTTCTACCAGGGGACAGGGGTAGGGAAGAAGGAAAGACACAAGGTGATGCCCAGCACGGTAAGGGCATACAGCAGGTAATTCATAACTCTCAAATTTATGAATACAAGCAACAGAGCAGCAGAGAAATCTACATATGTAAAGTCATACATGCAGAGATGGAAAGGGAAGTGACAGCATGGCAACCTGAAAAGTTGTCCCATATCCCAAGTTTCAGTTTAGTAACAAACAGGCCTAAACTCTTGGCCACCCTCCCTTACCCTGTCTTTTCTACTTCGCATCTCTTTAGGGGACACTTACCCCACTTTCCCATTGATTCTTGTTTTAAATCATGGCTAACATCTTCTTTCTCAATTACTTGCTCCTTAGCTGAGTAGCTGAGTTTTTAGGAGAGAGACTAGTAACTGCTTTATACCTGGTTATCAAGGATTGAATCTTGGGAAAAACAGAAAAGTAGGAAGAAGACTGCATAAAACAAGGCCTTGATGACTGTATATAGCAAAAGCATTTACAAAAAGGAGAAAAAGAGAAAGGCATAAAAAACAGCTCCTAGAGTGTAAGGCTGGTTGCCTCACCGGGAGCTCGGACGCACACCCCACCCCCCGACCCCCTCCCCGTCCCTTTTTTCTCGAAAGCTCGGACATGCTCGGGTTGTTCCCTTTTCCCCTTCTTGCACAGCCTGGCTTTCCCTTAAAGAATCCAGTATGCAAGCGGGGTCTTGTGATTCTAGCCAATAGCAGCCGAGTAATTCTAACCAACGGCAGCCAAGTCCTGTATGCAAACAAAGGCTTGTAACCTTACCTAATAGTAGTCCTGCTCTCCCACAACCAATCGAGCTCCTTCACTCCCTATAAAACCCCAAGTCTGAGAGGAGTTCATGCGACTTCTCCGGCCCCTCCTGTTGGACCGCAGAACCTCGCCCGAGAGCCTGAATAAACCCTTCACATCGGATCTTCTTGTGTTGGCCTCAATTTCTTCTTTTTAAACTCGACAAGAACCCAAGAACAAACCTTACACAGAGCCCATGCCCAGGTCTCTTAGACTAATCCAATTGCAGCAAAGGATGCTGAGTGTGGGGACTGCTCCAAGTCAGACAACCTACTGGTTATCAGATGCTGCTTGTCTCATGAAGTCCCTAACAATCTGAACACTCTCATTTAGGTGAAATGCCACTGAAAACACACCATGGACAAAATCTGGCACACTTACGTTCCTGTTTGTATGCTTCATCTTAAATACCAAGTCCTCAAGTCACTTACTCTTCCCACTTAGTAAATGATACTTAGCTACTTATCTGCATCAAGGCATCAACTCGCATCTGAAGCTCACTTTGGAGCCAACTTAATAGCCATGTTTTTTCTAGGATAAAGTGTTTTTATAATTATCTGTGGAAATGAGGCTAAAGCAGCTGTGAGTAGAAAGCCTTAGAAAACCCGGGCTCAAGGCCAGGCTCCTTTAATTACCAGCTATAACCTTGGGCACATTACCCTGGATCACAGTTTATCATAAAGTCACATTATAGGTGAAAGCACTCTATAAACTGAAAGCATTCCTGTGGAAAGGGCCTATTATCCTCCACAAACAACCGAAGAAACAGAAATTCCGGTGTGTCCTCAGGTAAAGATACAAAATTCTAATTAGGACCTCCATTTAAAACAATACCATGTGTATAATTTTAACTGCAAAAAGAAAAAGCAAGAGCAAACAAAGTCCATCCAGCACTCTTACCGGTTTGTTAATGTTGGCTCCTGCTTGAATCAGCCAGATCAGGCACTGAGGATGTCCCCCAAAGGCCGCAATGTGGGCTGGCGTCTGCGCATACCGCGTGGTGGAGACGTTGAGTGTGGCTCCCGCTCTCACCAACTGCATTAAGCACTCCAACTTCGAAAATATGAGGGGGAATGAAAACACGCAGACATGTCAGTACACTGTTCAATATTACACAAATAATCTACATTCTATAATGGTGACAAATGGCTTGTTACCGATTTTTTAATAGAGCAAATTAAATCACTCCTTCCCAATGCCATGCAAATTTTAAAAGGCATTTAAAACAACATTTTTCCTTGTCCTTATGAAAAAGACGGTAGACAGAAATAAAAAAACACAAAAAGACTAACACCATACGGATTTAAATATTTTGGTTTCCCTACAACTGAATAAGCCAAAATCAGCAAAGATTGGACTGCACCGTTCAAAGACTTCTATCAAAACTGTTTTTTGCACAGACCATTCTAAACAAAAATGTTAAAGGGATTGGTGGGTTAAAAAACTTTGTGTAGGCCAAGCGTGGTAGCTCACTCCTGTAATCCTAGCACTTTGAGAGGTTGGGTGGATCACTCGAGGTCAGGAGTTCTAAACCAGCCTGGCCAACATGGTGAAATCCCGACCCCACTAAAAATAAAAAAATTAGCTGGGCATAGTGGCGGGAGCCTGAGGCAGAATTGCTTGCACCCAGAAGGCAGAGGTTGGAGTGAGCCGAGATCACGCCACTGCACTCCAACCTGGGCAACAGAGCAAGTCTCCATCTTAAAAAACAAACAAACAAAACTTTGTGTAATGCTGGGCACGGTGGCTCATGCCTGTAATCCCAGCATTTTGGGAGGCCAAGGCGGGTGGATCACCTAAAGTCAGGAGTTCAAGACCAGCCTGGCCAACACAGCAAAACCCCATGTTGGGGTTTCAAAAATACAAAATCACAAAAACTAGCCGGGCGTGGTGGTGCATGCCTACAATCCCAGCTACTCAGAAGGCCGAGGAAGGAGATCAGTTGAACCCAGGAGGCGGAGGTTGCAGTGAGCCAACATTACCACTGCACTCCAGCCTGGGCAACAGAATAAGACCCTGCCTAAAAAAACAAAACCCCCTACAAACTTTCTGTCGCTACAACTCCTCATAGTCAAAGACTATTTTCTATAGTGTACACAACTGCACTTTTAAACAAGTCAGCACTAAATACTCATTGAATACTCAACTAAGGCCCCATTCTCCACATTAGTTTTTTACTCTTTTCAAATGATTTATATTAAAAAACCCTATGTAAAAAAAAAAAAAAAAGCTTACAGCATAACTGAGCAATGCACCTGGTAAGTGACTAACACGGCAAGTTAAGGCTTTGTGGCCAGGCACCAACACAATGCTAGCCTCTGGCTAAAATAATTCACCACATTCAACAAATTTAGCAAGTGCCTACCATGTGCCAAGCAATGTTCGACCCACATTCTCTAATCCTAGACTACTCGTTTTCCCTCCACTCCAATCACAATGCAGTCAGGGAACAAGCTATTCTGACCGCAAGCAATTCTCAAGAGCAGACTGCACCTGAAGACAAAATATCTAATACCCTCCCGTCTCACCTCAAGGTTTCCTTTCCCATCTCTCTTAGCACTTTAAGGCTTTCCTTGCAAAGGACGGATCGTATCAATAAACACTTCTGTGAGACGAAGAATACACAGATTCAAAACACACTCTTCAACCAACTTGGATCTGGGGGTAAAGGCTGATGTCTATTTTTATTTACTGCCTTTATTAATTTACTGGGTGAAAATGAAAGCATTAACTAGTGATAAGATGAACAGGTCTCAAATCAAATAAAAATAAAACGGATGAAAATCACTTGGTGTACCAAAAATCATTTACTGAGAGCTCACTGGGGATTTGGGATTCTGGAAAGATACTGTTCAATACAGTATCATAAGAGGTACAATAGAGATTTTAAACAACGTTTAGTCCTCTGGGAACAAATGAGTCTTACCAACGTTAGGGATCTTGTGCATCACTAGCACATTTCTCAGAACACTAGCCTGAAACCTGTGTAAAAGGGCAGCCGTTAGCAGGCTTGTGGGGGAAGCCAGGACTGGAAAGCTGCAGCCCTGAGTCCTGGCCTGATTTCTGTCCCAACAGCTTCTCAGAAGGCAATGTCTGGACACTGGATAGGTGCTTTCTAAGGCCCCTTCCATATCTAAGACTAAACAGCCCTATGATTCAGACAGCTGGAAACAATGAAGTAACTGCTTCTAGTTACATTTGATGACCAAGGTAAAGATACTGCTCAAAATTCCGTGGAAGTAGGCTTTTGAAAAGTTTTTCTTTTTTTTTAATGGGATAAAATACACATGAAAAGTTACTATTTTAAAGTAGTTATGGCTATTTTAATCCCCAGAGACAACTGGAGGCACCACTGGGTGAAATATTTTAAGTGACCATCCGTAACGAGGCTTTAAGCATTCTACAGATTGTTGTTCACTGTCACCCAGTATTGTGTCACTCTCAACCAGAGTAGAAAGGACGGAATCCTAAAGTCTAGTGTAAAAATAAACCACATCAAGAGGCACTCTGGAGGGAGGGAATCCTCAGATTACCGACTGCCTCGGGAAATCTATTTCAAGCTGCAGGCAAAAACGCAGGGAGGAGGCTTTCTTACTTTTGTTTGTTAAGAAACTCATTTCCCCTGAGGACTTGTTTTCTCCAGCTGCTACCACAGTCGCACAACTTCAGAGACAGTGCCACAGGGACCTAATAGCCCTTGAGGGTTAACCTGCTTCCCCACCCCATCGTCAAAACTCCTTTTCATTTCTTTTACTTAAAGAAAAGTAACTTTTCCACTTTAAGAGGAGAATCAAACTGTTTCCCAAAAGATACAACTAGGTTGTGAATGCAGCACCGGGGGTAGCAAGGTAAACTGCACCTTCATCAGCTGGTAACGACACTACGATGGCTAGACCTTCTTAAAATAACTTATTTCACGTTCTCCTCTATATATTTCTGCAAAACCATTTAACCCCATCTCATAATTTACGAGGAAAAACACTATAAATATCCCTGAATTTTAGCGAATTTAAAAATACTAATCATTTAAAGCCACTTTGGAAAGGCAAGGTGAAATCTCCGTTTAAGACTTATCTGAGCAAACACCAAGAAACTGCAGCCATCCAACCTTTAAAAACTTAAAGCAGTACTGTGTTCCCCAGAATTTTCAGTTTAAGTAAAAAAGAGAGGAACGTAAAGGCTCCACAGGAAGAGAATTCTGCTTAATTTAACCACTTCTGCAGTCATTTAGATCCAGGATAAACACAGCCGTCACTAATTTTCCTGAACCGGGGCCAGCTACGAGCCTTAAAGCAAACCCAGAAGCTGGAGAGCCGGCCTCCACCCCACACGGCTGTCCGGGCCTTCCAGGCCGGCCGGGGCGCTAGCTCCTCGGCTGAGCTCGTCCGCAGCGCGGGCCTCGGCTCCCGGTGAGGCTGTGCCGAAGCAGAAGCTCGACCGCGCCTGGGCATTCCCCCCGCGCCTAGTTCCCGCAGCGCAAGGGCTAACGTCGCCTCCGACCCCAGGCTCCGCTCCCCGGAAGCCCCCTGGGCGACGACGCGGCCTAACATCCCGCTCTGCGAAATCGCCCGAGTCCCTGGCCCGGCCTGGAAGGCCCCGCACCCTCCGTGCGCAGGCTCCGGCCGACAGGCACGGGGACTCCCAGAGACCGCCTAGTTAGAAACTTGCCACGCGCGCCGCCGCACATGCGCCCTAGGCCCCTCGGGGCGCAGGCGCCACCGACCCCGCTTCCGCCCGCGTTCCCGGCACGCCCCGCACCCCCTGGCTGCCCCGCCGCGGCCCTCGAGCCCTCGCGCTGCCGCACAGGCGCCACCGACCCCGCTTCCGCCCGCGCTCCCGGCACGCCCCGCGCCCCCCGCACTGCAGACCCGCTTTCCCCGACCCCCACTGGACAGACACGGAAAATGGCGCCTTAAAGCGCTCGCGCCCACCTTGCCGAAGTGCGCGGCCCAGTGCACGGGCGTCCAGCCATAGAAGGAATCCTCAGAGGCCAGGTGGGCGTGCGGTGTTTGCTGCAGCAGCGAGCAGAGCGTGGCCAGGTCCCCATCGCGGCAGGCGCGGTGCAGCGGGAAGCGGAGCGACAGCAGCTCCTCGCTGGAGAAGCCCGCCTCCACGCCCGCGCCCGCTCCCGCCGCCGACATGGTCCGTCACCGGAGAGCGCGGAGCTCGCTGACCGAGGACGCGTCGGGGAGGACCCGAGAAGTCGCCGCCGCCCGAGCACAAAGGAGCGAGACAAGCGCAGCGATCGCGTCCCACAGGCTGCCGAGCCGAGCGCGCTCTGAGGGGGCGGGGCGGGGCCTGGAGCAGCCGGGCGCGGGGCGGGGCCTGGCCCCGAGGACTACTGGAGCAGCCGGGCAGGGGGCGGGGCCTGGGCCAGAGAACGCCTGGAGCACCCGTGTGGGAGGCGGGGCCTGGAGCCGCGGACGCCTGGAGCGGCGGGGCAGGGGGCAGGGCTTGGGGCACAGGACGCCTGGAGCAGCCGGACGGGAGGCGGGGCCTGTAGCGGCCGATGGGGTCGGAGTCTAACCCAGAGGACGCTTGGAACAGCCGGCTAGGGAGCGGGGCCTGGACCAGAGGAAGCCTGGGAGCAGCCGGGCAGAGGGCGGGACCGGGCCCAGAGGACGTCGGCAGTAGCGGGTTAGGGGGTGGGGTCTAGAGCCGCCGACGTCCGGAGCAAACGGGCACGGGGCGGGGCTTGGGCCAAGAGGACGTGGGGAGCGTCCGCGCAGGGGGCGGGCCCTGGCTGGGCCACCGCCTACCACGGCTTCCGGAGCTCGGGGGCACCGAGCTGAAAGTTTGGGGGCTCAGGGACTTAGAGCGGCAGGGCAGCGGTCTGAGTGGGGCCGGGGGCCGCCAGCGCGGTGCGTCTCGGCCGCACCCTGGTTGTGGACCGTGGTGTCTCTAGCCTGGGAGCCGGTGGGGGGGGCGCAGGTTGAGGCTTCGCGGGTCCCCACCCCGAGCAGATGGGAGCCGCGGGTCTCCCCAAGGCCCCGCAGCGCGCAATGAAGTTGTCCAGTTAATATTTATGGAGCGCCTGCGGAAAGCAGGATTTCTTATTAAAATCTGAATATCAACAAACCCTAGTTCCTTACGGAGCGGGAGAAGTTCCTCGGCTTTGTCCGAGGGACGCCTTCCTCGGAACCCAGTACAGTGGGTTAGGACTATACGTTTGCAAATTTAAAAGATAAGCCAGAAGACCACACAGAGTCAAAAAAAAAACCACGGCTTTTTGTTGAGAACTGTGCAACTGTAAGGGAATACAAAATTCCATGTTTCAAATGACAGCATCATGGGCTTTATGACATACGTAATTTTATTCTGATTATGAAAGCATCAGTAATTTAACTATTGAGGAATAACCACTTAATGTTTATGAAATTTTCTTTGCTTCTAAATATGTGGTCTTTTTGAATAATGTGTTCTCTTTCTTTCTTTCTTTTTTTTTTAGACAGAGTCTTGCTCCATCGCCATGCTCCAGGCTGGAGTGCAGTGGTGCGATCTCGGCTCACTGCAACCTCCGCCTCCTGGGTTCAGGCAATTCTCCTGCCTCAGCCTCCTGAGTAGCTGGAACTATAGGCACGCGCCACCACGCCCAGCTAATTTGTGTATTTTTAGTAGAGACAGGGTTTCACCATGTTGACCAGGATGGTCTCGATCTCTTGACCTCGTGATCCACCCGCCTCGGCCTCCCAGAGTGCTGGGATTACAGGCGTGAGCCACCGCGCCCAGCCTTGTTTCATTTTTATGTATTGTTTTCCCCTGTGTAAATTTCCTTACGTTTTACAAAATTCTACGTCACAGAAATTGAACTTTAACAAAGCAATTAGATGTCTAGGGAAACACTGATGAAGGAGAAAGCATATTGTAGCATTGGTTAATAAAATAGTAAGTAGAAACCTAAGATTTAACAAAGGGTAATTGTTAACTAGTGTTATAAACACCCAACACAGACATCTATTCATGCAGCAAACATTTGTTGAGTATATTACTGAATGAAACACACGGAGAAACACTCTATAGTGAGAAAGTATCAGATAGTTCAGTGAGCAATTGCTAACGAATAGGAAATATGAATGACAAATAGAATCTATCTTTTCTCAAGGAGTTTGTAATCTATTAGTGAGGCAGGAAAGAATAATAATTCAAGCAATGCTTTTTTGTTTGGACCAAAAGGTTGAGAATAGTCTATAAACTCATTTCAGGCTTTGTTTACTCTAGAATTTAATCCTTCTTCTTTTCACGTGCCGTGTTGATTTTAATCCAATCTCTTTAAAATATATCCCCCGATAATGATTTCCATCTTAGGAAAGAGGCCTCCCATTTGGCTAAAGGAAAGGAGTGTATCTTGTCCTCCATACTAATTAAAGGGAGAGGTTACTCTCTAGGCTACATTCTGGAAATAGTGAAACAGAGACACTGATAAACCAAGGAATTTGCCCAAGGGCAAACTGCATGACTGTGGCAGAGGTTAGAATAATATCCAGACCTAATTTCCAACCCACTGTTAAGATTTTTTTTAACTTTGGAATTTATTTTGCAGAGAGTCTTAAGGTCCAGGAAAATGAAATAGATGATAGTTGTAGGATACTTAGTGTACATCTTTCCTCGCTTCAGGTGACTGGGGTTTTTTTAGGATTATTTAGACTGTATACATATTTATGTAGCTGTATAGGAGTAAACTGACATGTATATGGTGATGGAGCCCCAAGACAGATCTCATAACTGTGGCAGGAGGATTGTGGATGGGATGGTGTCTACTGACTATTTGCAATGCCAGTGATCTAATTGGTTGGTCACCCAAGTTTTGCCCAACTCTTATAATTGTCAGAGACGTTCAAACGAGAACAACTCTATTTTAAATGGGGCTGGGTAAAATGAGGCTCAGACTTACTGGGCTGTATTCCCAGACAGTTCAGGCATTCTAAGTCACAGGATGAGATAGGAAGTCAGCATAAGATACAGGTCATGAAGACCTTGCCGATAAAACAGGTTGTAGCAAAGAAGGTGGCTAAAACCCACCCAAACCAAGATGGCAACAAGAGTGACCTCTGGTCATCTTCACTGTTACACTCCCACCAGTGCCATGACACTTTACAAATTCCATGGCAACATCAGGAAGTTACCCTATATGGTCTAAAAAGGGAAGACATAAATAATCCACCCCTTGTTTAGCATATAATCAAGAAATAACCATAAAAATGGGCAACCGGCAGCCCTCGGGGCTGCTCTGTCTGTGGAGTAGCCATTCTTTTATTCCTTACTTTGGACTCACCCTGAATTGTTTCTTGCGTGAGATCCAAGAACCTTCTCTTGGGGTCTGGGTGGGGACCCCTTTCCTGTAACATCTTCCTGGCGACCACAAAGGGACTATATAATGTGGAAACTCCCGACTTAAAGGCTAACTTTGGGTAAGTGGTGGGGTCCAGTAACATCTTTCTGGTAAACCCCAAAGGGTTGATACTGTGGAGATCCTCCACCTGACCCAAAAGAAATAGACTGCAGCACTGATCCACTGATAGGGTAAGTGGTGGGGCACCCAGCTAAAGAATGGGATTGAGTTAGAGGCCCGATTTGGGGGAGTTAGAGTCTCTCCTAAGACAGAGTGGGTTAGAGGCCCCTCTTAATAAAAGGCAAGGACACTTGACTGACCTTAATTGGCCCCTCAGTAAAGTTCTCTCTTGGTATAAAGTCCTTTTCGGCTAAGAAGGGTTTTGGCACTACGGGATGTTAACTGCTATTCTCTGTGGATTGATCTGCCTTGCACTCTTTGCTGATGGCTGTGGGTAACAGGATTCAGCATGTACAGGACCACGGGACGTGGGGAACTTTTTCCTCCCTAAAAGGGAAAACTCCAGAGCTGCTGGGACTGTTGGACAAGAGCTCTTCGCTACTGACAAGCAGCCGCCTGAACTCTGGATTCAGTGTTGGCTGCAATGGGCGAGTCTTTCTCTGGCCTCCCTGAGCACCCCGAGGGCTGCTCTGTCTGTGGAGTGCCATTCTTTTATTCCTTTTCTTTCCTAATAAATTTACTTTCACTTTATGGACTCACCCTCAATTCTTTCTTGAGTGAGATCCGAGAACCCTCTCTTGGGATCTGGATTGGGACCCCTTTCCTGTAACATAATAATTACCAATCTCAGATTTTCTTTGGGACTCTCATTTCTAAAAAGCTCCAAAGAGAAGAAAAAAGAGTAGATTCATAACATTTTTTTCATCTGATGAGGCAACCATACAGGAGCCAACTTAGGCATTTAAAGATCTGATCCAAATCCATGAAAGAAAACAGGAAAACTCAAAACTCAACATACTTCAATTAAAAAAAAGTCCAAAAAACCCTGCCTTTAGATTGGATTTTTTTTTTTTTTTTTCAAAAAAGGATTACGTTGTGTGAGAAATTGTGGAGGTGGGCAGGGCTCAGTTGTGTGAATGACACAGTGATTCAGTGTCTATACGTGTGACGGACATTGATGGGTATCTCTTGAGTGCTGTTATACCCGGAGCAGTGCACCCTGAGGGACGTGTGGTTGTAGAGAAAGGCAGGCCCCAGCCGACGTTCCATACTGAGCATGCCGTGCAAAGGAGTGGCTTTTTAATTTCGAAAAGTTTAGGAACCAGTGAGGGGTTTTGTTGTGCCATTTAAGGGAGGGAGTGATGGCTTGGGTGGAGGGTGGGGGGGACTCAGGTCAGACTTGCAGCTTGGCTCTGGGGATGGAGGTCAGGGAGCCCACTGTGACGACACCTTCAGGACTCAACGTGGGCCTCCGAGCCTTGCTGTTTTCTCCTTGGTCCCTCCTCCCTTTCTATCCACATCCACCATGCTGGCAGGTCCATCTTTTGAGAGGGCACATCTGCTTAAAAATTGATGTAAGAACAGTTTCCAAAACTTGTTGTTCAGATACTACCTGCATGAGGTTTTTTTTTTTTTTTTTTTTTTTTTTGAGACAAGATCTCAATCTGTTACGCAGGCTAGAGTGCAGTGGCACAGTCATGACTCACTGCGGCCTTGACCTCCTGGGCTTAAGGGATCCTCCTGCCTTGGCCTCCCAAAGCACTGGGATTATACATGTGAACCATGGCTCCTGGCCCTATGTAGATTTTTATATCTACTTAAGGTTGATATTTTTTCTTAAAACAGGTTCACTTTTTTAAACTTACCCCTCTTCATTTACACCCTCTTCATTAATAAAACATTAGTGAGTTTGTGGTGCTAGTTACATTTTCTCTCTACCATTTAAACAAATAGATATTAAAATAGCTTGTTCTGTGAACCTCCCAAATTGTCTCCTGCCTTTTGAGGTTTTCAGACCACACCTGGGAAAATGCTCCCAGGAAGCAAAGTCCCAGAGCAGACCCTTGGCTGAGTGATGTCCTTACAGCCAGGGCTGGCTGCCTGTCTTTGGAGTTCTTGTTATGTCACTGCCCAGCGCTGTCCAGGGCACATCTTTGACACTAGGGCTACCTCTGCCTGGAAGGCTGCTCCCTGCACTATCCCAGAGTCCACTCTCTTTGATCTGGGTTGAATTATGTCCCTTCAAATTCATGTGTTGAAGTCCTAACCCCCAGAACTTAGAATGTGGCCTTATTTGGAAATAGGGTCATTGCAGATATAACTAGTTGATGTGAGGTCACACTGGAGTAGGGTGGGCCCCTAATCCCATATGACTGGTGTCCTTATAAAAAGGGGACATTTGAACACAGATGCAGGAAGACCACCACATGAAGATGGAAGCAGAGATGGGGGTGATGCTTCTACAAGCCAAGGAACCCCAAAGACAACGGCAAATCATGAGAAGCCGTGGATAGGCCTGGAGCAAATCCGTTCCTCACAGCCCCAACAGGAACCAGCCCTGCTGACATCTCTGTCTGGGCCTTCCATTTCTATTGTGACGCCGTCCGGCTCCAGAAAAGAATACACCGGTCCTTGCTGGGCTCTGCCTCACTTGTTGGAGGCTGGAGAGACCCCAACCATCCCCTGGGTGCCCCTGTGCACTGACTCTGTTTACTTCCCTTTCCAAAGCCATTTCCCACGTTAGGACAAGAGCTTCAGTCCCCTGCAGGCAGGCCCGGGAGGATTTTCCAGGTGTCTAGTCTTGAAAATGTTTTCAACTGATTCCTTAATTTCCCCATGTGGGTACCATAGAGGAAAGTAAGTCCCTGGTGAGTTATTTAAATGGCTGTTATTTAAATAGCTTCTGCCGCTCTTCCTGGGAGGGGTGCTGGTGGCCCCACCATGCTCTCCTCCACCGGCAGAGTGCCCAGCCCCCCGGCAGAGGCCACTGGCCCGCTCCTGGCTGGACCAGGCCTTGGTCTCTGGTGTGACTCAAGGGATTTACATCTTCCTCACCCTTCCTGAAATTGCCACTATTGTATTTATTCCGTAAGAGCATTCTAGAAACAAAGCATTTACTCTGACAGGATTTCCTGTCACCTCCAAATGAAACAATTTAAAAGCTGGACAAGGAAATGTCACTCCTTTTTCTAATAATGAAAGAGATCGATTTTTTAAAAATGCAAACTGTGGAGAGGCATGCCTGAGACTGCATCCCCTATTCATAAACTCTTGTGATTAGAAATGTTGTACTGGCCCGAGCATAGTATGTCAACACCAAGACAAAAGTAGGCCAAATTGCAGGGTCTTTATTGCTGGCAGCCACGGAGGACTCGTGTTTCTCCAACCCGTGGCCCCGAAAGGAGGGTGTCAAGACCTTTTATACCCGTAAAATCACCTCGGGACTGAGGGTGAGGGGCGGGGGTGGGGGTGAGGGGCTTCAGACATTCCAAGGGCTAGTGGATTCTGTAAATCACCTCCTGGGCGGAGATGAGGGTGAGGGGCTCTGGACATTCCAAGGGCCAGGGGACTTTTGACATTCTGATTGTTACTTAAGTGGTTCACAAAAGTCAAGATAAGCATTTGTTTACACATTGTCTGGGTAGGGTAGAAATCACAGACCTTAATTGCTTATTACAAGTCGCAGGGGCCAAGATGGCGTGGGTTTGGACTGCTTGCCTGTCACATTAGGGATTACAGAGAGCAGTTTCAACAGAAAGCCGAGGTATGGTTGAGGTATGCAGTTTTATGGGGCTTTTACCATGTCACAGAAACATCCAGAGATTTGCTTTTGGGGGCTTTAAGTGTGGAAGCCAGCATCTGTCTTCCCAGCTGCCCCCTCTCTGCTTTGGAGGGGAGTTCTTGGTGAGCCCCTTAAGCAGGTGGAATACTCTGGCTGATGCGCCATGTTCTGCTGAGCAGTGTCACAGACGGATCTCTGTCTCTCTCTCTCTCTCTTCCTCTCTCTCTTTCCATCATTACTTTATCCCTCGAAGGTAGGAGGTAGGACATTGCCCAGCCCATATTAAGTCCTTAATACCTATTTGTTGAATGACATGAAATTAAAATGGAAGACTGAGCTTCAAATCAGTTGATATCCCCCTTCAGAAAGGGAGAACACACCACGGAGCAGGGATTGTGAATATAAAGAACTTGAAGATTCTAGAATCTTACTAACCATCCTGTGTCTTGCTTTTGTATTGTTAAAAGAATGATTAGCAAAATCACTTTAAATTAGCAAAGGTGATTACCCATTAAAAAAAAGAAAGGAGGCCGGGCGCGGTGGCTCACGCCTGTAATCCCAGCACTTTGGGAGGCCGAGGCGGGTGGAGCACGAGGTCAAGAGATCGAGACCATCCTGGTCAACATGGTGAAACCCCGTCTCTACTAAAAATACAAAAAATTAGCTGGGCATGGTGGTGCGTGCCTGTAATCCCAGCTACTCAGGAGGCTGAGATAGGAGAATTGCCTGAACCCAGAAAGCGGAGGTTGCGGTGAGACGAGATCGCGCCATTGCACTCCAGCCTGGGTAACAAGAGTGAAACTCCATCTCAAAAAAAAAAAAAGAAAAGAAAAGAAAAGAAAGGAAAGAAAAGTCCCCGGTTCTACTCCGAGACAAGGGCGGGAAGGAAAAGGAACCAGGCTACCAAGCTGCGGGAGGAGCTGCTGGGGGAGGATGACCTGCAGGTGATTTCCTGACATCTTGACCGTTAATTTAGCAATCATGCATGCAGTCCTTGAAAATGTTTTCAACCAGTTCCTTAATTTCCCCATGTGGGTACCATAGAGGAAAGTCCCTAGTGAGTCATTGCTGTTATTAAAATGGCTTCTGCTGATCTTCCTGGGAGGGGTGCTGGTGCCCCCCCCACACACACACGTGTTCTCCTCCACTGGCTGAGTCCCCAGCCCCCAGGCAGAGGCCACTGACCCGCTCCTGGCTGGACCAGGCCCTGGTACCTGGTGTGACTCAAGGGATTTACATCTTCAGGCTTCCTAAAATTGCCACTATTGTATTTATTCCGTAAGAGCATTCTAGAAACAAAGCATTTACCCTGATAGGAATCTTCATGACCTAGGATAAAATAATCCACCCATCTCATGTTATGAGAGGAGGTGGATGTCACCTTAAAACCACTCATACCTCACAGCACAAGACTGTGTGATGCGGGACAGCCCTAGCCGTGTAGAAGCACCAGGGCGTGGGATGCAAAAGAGATCAAATCACTGGTGTCACAGTGTGGGCTCTGCCTAGCAGAAAAACACTTGATTGATTGCCTCCCTTTATCCCATAGCATCTAGAACCTTCCACAACCCTTCCTGGCTCTTCCAAACTTGAGAGCTGACTCTATAAGGTTGGGTAAGTGTTTTACGGAGCAGCCAGATTCCGGGATGGAAGTTGGAGAAAACAGCACAGCTCTGGCCCTGGCGCAGAGCTCGAGGGTGACTGCTGAGACAGTTTAATTTCTTGTTGTGACAGCCTTCTTTTTCTTGTCCCTGTTTCTGACGGCTGGGTTGAAATGAATATTGCAAAGAATATTGCATAGGGTTCCTCTGCTGGAGAATGGGTTTCCTTCCTGCCCTGCCTTAGTTTCCACATTTATTAAAGGAAAACAGTAACTATCCTGCCCAGGTAGAAGTCATTGTGAAGATCAGATGAGCTTTTGGGTGTGGAAGGATCTCTAGACTGAAAAGATGCTGGGTACTAATTGCTCTCCCAAGTGCTTTTATGAATTTACACTGCAACAGCAATTCACCAAAATCCCAGTTCCTGATTCTTTCTGATATTAGGTATTGCTATTAGAGTTTTTGTTTTGTTTTGCTTTTTCTTGAAGGCTAAATTGCAGTGGTAATGGCTGCTAGGGGCTTTGTTGTCAGAAACTAGTGCTACTGAGTGCAGGCCAGCTGCTGAGAGTGTCCCTGGTGCCTGTTGGGCTCCTGTGCCCTGCTCCTTGGACCCAGTGTCCCGGGGGACTGTTTCACCTGGCGCTGTCCTCTACGTAGGCTGCTGAGGCTGCATGGTTCTGACCTCTGGCTGGGGAGAGTTCATCCCAAGTGTAGGATGGATGTTTCCTATTCATTTCCAAATTGCATCAGCATGCAGCCTGTGACTTTGATCCACACTTACTGCAGGTTCGATGTGCTGGCAAGGATATGTCACTCCACAGAGAATAACCAGGACCACAGACCCAGAGTTACTCCTGTTGACTTGGACATGCGTCCCCCCAGCTTCACTCCAGCCTGACTCCCAGGAGCAGTGGGCAAGAACAGAGGAAGAATTAGAGTTCAAACACACTCAAAAATCTGTTCCATGTGGATTTGATTTCAATGTGAAAGCAAAATGGAAAAAGATTTAGAAGAAAATGTAGCAGAACATCTTTATGACATTAGAAGAGTGAAGGATTTCTCAACAAGACACACAAAGCACAGCCATAAAAATGTCCAAACTCGTCTATAATTAATAATATAATAATGTCTTTCAATTATTAATTAATAACATCTTTCAAAGCAAAACACAAGCTATAGAACAAGGGAAATTGTTTGCAATTAATTAAACACATATAGTCATGCCTCGCTTAGCAGCACGGATACATTCTAAGAAATGCACCATGAAGTGATTTCCTCATTTCAGCATCTTTTTTTTTTTAATTATTATTTTTTAAAAGATGGGGTTTCACCCTGATGGCCAGGCTGGACTTGAACTCCTGACCTCAGGTGATCCACCCACCTCGGCCTCCCAAAGTGCTAGGATTACAGGCGTGAGCCACTGCGCCCGGCTCATTTCAGCATTTTAGAGTGCACCTCCACAAACTTGGATGGTACAGCCTATCACACACCAAAGGCTAGATGGTGAAGCTTGTTGCTCCTAGGCTACAAACCTGTACAGCATGTTCCCATACAGAATACTGCAGGCAATTGTGACATAACAGTAAGTATTTGCATATTTAACATACCTAAACATAGGAAAGGTACAGTCAAAATATATGATTAGTATTATCATCTCATGGGACCACTATTGTATATCAGCCTGTCATTGACCACATGGTTGTATGAAGGGTGTGACTGTAAAGTATTCGTATTCGGCATATAAAAAGAACTACAAATCAAGAAGAGAGAGATGAACAACAGGGGCGAAGGATATTGACAGGCAATTTACTGGAAAGAAACATAAATGTCCAATAAGCAAGATACTCAGAAATCAGTAGTTTCTCTGCCCTACTGAATGGATTAGGCCCCTCGCCAGGCAAACCTGCTGGGACACTTACAGTGGTTCTCTAACTTAAAACAAGTGCCTGCTATCATCACGACCCTTTCTAGCTCCTGCCCATCTCTCCTCTGCCCTTTCAAAGAATCCTCTGCAGCCATTGTCTCCCAAGCCCGCCTCAACCCTTTCCAACTGGACATCAATCCCCAGCACTCCCAGGGATAGCCGGTGAAATTCATCACAGTCCTTCAAATCTGCCAAACCAAATGCTCAATACTCTATCCTTATCTGGCTTTATCTTGCTGCAGCATGCAACACGTTGACCATTGGCTCCTTTTTGAAACACTCTGTTCTGACTTCCATAACACACCAACTCTCTTGTTGGACCTCAAAATGTTCAGAGACCCCAGGGCTAGGTCTTAGATCCTGCTTTTGCTTTATTTTCTTTTTTCTTTTTTTTAAATTGTACTTTAGGTTCTAGGGTACATGTGCAGATCATGCAGGATTGTTGCATAGGTACACACATGGCAATGTGGTTTGCTGCCTCCATCCCCCGCCCACCTACATCTGGCATTTCTCCCCATGTTATCCCTCCCTGACTTCCCCAACCCTCCACTGTCCCTCCCTTGCCCCCCGTAACAGACCCCAGTGTGTGATGCTCCCCTCCCTGTGTCCATGTGTTCTCGTTGTTCAACACCCACCCATGAGTGAGAACATGCAGTATTTGATTTTCTGTTTTTGTGTCAGTTTGCTGAGAATGATGGTTTCCAGATTCATACATGTCCCTACAAAGGACACGAACTCATCATTTTTTATGGCTGCATAGTATTCTATGGTATATCTGTGCCACATCTTCCTTGTCCAGTCTATCATCAATGGGCATTTGGGTTGGTTCCAGGTCTTTGCTATTGTAAACAGTGCTGCTGTGAACATATGTGTGTGCATGTGTCTTTATAAAAGAATGATTTATAATCCTTTGGGTATATACCCAGTAATGGGTTTGTTGAGTCAAATGGAATTTCTGTTTCTAGGCCCTTGAGGAATCACCACACTGTCTTCCACAATGGTTGAACTAGTTTACACTCCCACCAACAGTGTAAAAGTGTTCCTCCTTCTCCACATCCTCTCCAGCATCTGTTGTCTCCAGATTTTTTAATTATTGCCATTCTAACTGGCATGAGGTGGTATCTCAATATGGTTTTGATTTGCATTTCTCTAATAATCAGTGATGATAAGCATTTTTTCATATGCTTTTTGGCCTCATATATGTCTTCTTTTGAAAAGTGTTCATATCCTTTGCCCACTTTTGAATGGGTTTGTTTGTTTTTTTTTCTTGTAAATCTGTTTTAGTTCTTTGTAGATTCTGGATATTAGCCCTTTGTCAGTTGGGTAGATTGCAAAATTTTTTTCCCATTCTGTTGGTTGCCGGTGCGCTCTAATGATCATTTCTTTTGCTGTACAAAAGCATTGGAATTTAATTAGGTCCCATTTGTCTATTTTGGCTTTTGTTGCCAATGCTTTTGGTGTTTTGGTCATGAAGTCCTTGCCTACGCCTATGTCCTGAATGGCTTTCCCTAGGTTTTCTTCTAGGGTTTTTATGGCGTTAGGTTTTATTTTTAAGTCTCTAATACATCTGGAGTTAATTTTAGTGTAAGGTGTCAGGAAGGGGTCCAGTTTCTGCTTTCTGCACACTGCTAGCCAGTTTTCCCAACACCATTTATTAAACAGGGAATCCTTTCCCCATTGCTCATTTTTGTCAGGTTTGTCAAAGATCAGATGATTGTGGATGTGTGGCGTTGCCTCCAAGGCCTCTGTTCTGTTCCATTGGTCTATATCTCTGTTTTGGTCCCAGTACCATGCAGTTTTGATTACTGTACCTTTGTAGTATTGTAGTATTGATTACTGTATTTGTAGTATTGTAGTATTGATTACTGTACCTTTGAAATCAGGTAGCATGATACCTCCAGCTTTGTTCTTTTTGCTATTGTCTTGGCTATGCGAGCTCTCTTTTGGTTCCATATGAAGTTTAAGGTGGTTTTTTCCCATTTCTGTGAAGAAGGTCATTGGTAGCTTGATGGGGATAGCGTTGAATCAATAAATTACTTTGGGCAGTATGGCCATTTTCACGATGTTGATTCTTCCTAACCGTGAGCATGAAATGTTTCTCCATCTGTTTGTGTCCTCTCTTATTTCCTTGAGCAGTAGTTTGTAGTTCTCCTTGAAGAGGTCCTTTACATCCTTTGTTAGTTGTATTCCTAGGTATTTTATTCTCTTTGTAGCAATTGTGAATGGGAGTTCGCTCATGATCTGGCTCTGTGTTAGTCTGTTAATAGGTATAGAAATGCTTGTGATTTCTGCACATTGATTTTGTATCCTGAGACTTTGCTGAAGTTGCTTATAGATTTAAGGAGATTTTGGGCTGAGATGATAGGGTCTTCTAAATATACAATCATGTTGTCTGCAAGTAGAGACAATTTGACTTTCTCCTTTCCTAATTGAATACACTTTATTTTTTTTTCTTGCCTAATTGCTTTGGCTAGAACTTTCAATACTATATTGAATAGGAGTGGTGAGAGAGGGCATCCTTGTCTAGTGCCGGATTTCAAAGGGAATGCTTCTAGTTTTTGCCTATTCAGTATGATATTGGGTGTAGGTTTGTCATAAATAGCTTTTATTATTTTGAGATATGTTCCTTTGATACCTAGTTTATTGAGAGTTTTTAGCATAAAGGGCTGTTGAATTTTGTCAAAGGCCTTCTCTGCATCTGTTGAGATAATAATATGATTTTTGTCTTTGGTTCTGTTTATGTGATGGATTATATTTATAGACTTGCATATGTTGAACCAGCCTTGCATCTCAGGATGAGGCCTAATTGATCGTGATGATTAAGCTTTTTGATGTGCTGTTGCAATTGGTTTGCCAGTATTTTATTGAAGGTTTTTGCATCAATGTTCATCAGGAATATTGGCCTGAGTTTTCTTTTTTTGTTGAGTCTCTGCTGGGTTTTGGTATCAGGATGATGTTGGCCTCATAAAATGATTTGGGAAGGATTCCCTCTTTTTGTATTGTTTGGAATAGTTTCAGAAGGAATGGTACCAGCTCCTCTTTGTACGCTTGGTAGAATTCAGCTGTGAACCCATCTGGACCTGGACTTTTTTTGGTTGGTAGGCTATTAATTGCTGCCTCAACTTCAGCCCTTGTAATTGGTCTGTTCAAGGTTTCAAATTCTTCAGGGTTTAGGCTTTGGAGGGTACAAGTGTCCAGGAATTTATCCATTTCTTCCAGGTTTAATGGTTTATGTACATAGAGTTGTTTGTAGTAATCTCTGATGGTAGTTTGTATTTCTGTGGAATTGGTGGTGATATCCCCTTTTTCATTTTTATTGCATCTATTTGATTCTTCTCTCTTTTCTTTTTTATTAATCTGGCTAGTGGTATGTCTATTTTGTTGATGTTTTCAAAAAACCAGCTCCTGTATTTATTGATTTTTTGGAAAGGTTTTTTGTGTATCTCCTTCAGTTCTGCTCTGATCTTAGTTATTTCTTGTCTTCTGCTAGCTTTTGAGTTTTTTTGATCTTGTTCCTCTAGCTCTTTCAATTTTGATGACAGGGTGTTTATTTTAGATCTTTCCTCACTTCTCTGGTGGGCATTTATTGCTATTAATTTCCCTCTAGACACTGCTCTAAATGTGTCCAGAGATTCTGGTATGTTGTGTCTTCATTCTCGTTGATTTCTAAGAACATCTTTATTTCTGCCTTCATTTCATTGTTTATCCAGTCAACATTCAGGAGCAGGCTGTTCAGTTTCCAAGAAGTTGTGCGGTTCTGAGTTAGTTTCTGAATTCTGCGTTCTAATTTGATTGCACTGTGGTCTGAGAGACTGTTTGTTATGATTTCCATTCTTTTTTTTTTTTTTTTTTTTTTTTTTTTTTTTTTTTGAGACGGAGTTTCGCTCTTGTTACCCAGGCTGGAGTACAATGGCGCGATCTCGGCTCACCGCAACCTCCGCCTCCTGGGTTCAGGCAATTCTCCTGCCTCAGCCTCCTGAGTAGCTGGGATTACAGGCACGCGCCACCGTGCCCAGCTAATTTTTTGTATTAGTAGAGACGGGGTTTCACCATGTTGACCAGGATGGTCTCGATCTCTTGACCTCGTGATCCACCCGCCTCGGCCTCCCAAAGTGCTGGGATTACAGGCTTGAGCCACCGTGCCCGGCCGATTTCCATTCTTTTGCATTTGCTGAGGAGTGATTTACTTTCAATTATGTGGTCAATTTTAGAGTAGGTGCAATGCCATGCTGAGAAGAGTGTATTTTCTGTGGATTTGGGGTAGAGAGTTCTGTAGATGTCTATTAGGTCTGCTTGGTCCAGATCTGAGTTTAAGTCCTGGATATCTTTGTTAATTTTCTGTCTCATTGATCTGTCTAACATTGACAGTGGAGTGTTAAAGTCTCCCATTATTATTGTGTGGGAGTCTAAGTCTCTGTAGGTCATTAAGAACTTGCTTTATGTATCTGGGTGCTCCTATATTGGGTGCATATATATTTAGGATCGTTAGCTCTTCTTGATGCACTGATCTATTTACCATTATGTAATGCCCTTCTTTGTCTCTTTTGATCTTTGTTGGTTTAAAGTCCATTTTATCAGAGACTAGGATTGTAACTCCTGCTTTTTTTTTGCTCTCTATTTGCTTGATAAATCTTCCTCCATCCCTTTATTTTTAGCATATGTGTGTCCTTCCACGTGAGATGGGTTTCCTGAATAGAGAGCATTGATGGGTCTTGACTTTTTATCCAATTTGCCAGTCTGTGTCTTTTGATTGTGGCATTTAGCCCATTTACTTTTAAGATTAATATTGTTATGTGTGAATTTGATCCTGCCATTTTGATGCATGCTGGATGTTTTGCCCGTTAGTTGATGCATTTTTTTCATTGTGTCAATGGTCTTTACCATTTGGTACGTTTTTGGGTTGGCCGATACTGGTGGTTCCTTTCCTTGTTTAGTGTTTCTTTCAGGAACTCTTATAAGGCAGGCCTGACAGTGATGAAATCTCTCAGCAATTGTTTGTCTGTAAAGGATTTTATTTCTCCTTCGCTTATGAAGCTTAATTTGGCTGGATATGAAATTCTAGGTTGAAAGTTCTTTTCTTTAAGTATGTTGAATATTGGCCCCCACTCTCTTCTGGCCTGTAGGGTTTCTGCGGAGACAATCTGCTGTGAGTCTGATGGGCTTCTGTTTGTGGGTAACCTGACCTTTCTCTCTTGCTGCCCTTAGTATTTTTTCCTTCAGTTCAACCCTGGTGAATCTGACAATTATGTGCCTTGGGGTTGCTCTTCTTGAGGAATATCTTTGTGGTGTTCTCTGTATTTCCTGGACTTGAATGGTGGCCTGCCTTGCTAGGTTGGGGAAGTTCTCCTGGATAATATCCTGAAGAGTGTTTTCCAGCTTGGATTCATTCTTTCCGTCACATTCAGGTACACCTATCAAATGTAGATTAGGTCTTTTCACATAATCCCATATTTTTGGAGGCTTTGTTCATTTCTTTTTACTCTTTTTTCTCTATTCTTGCCTTCTCATTTTATTTCATTGAGTTGACCTTCAATCTCTGATATCCTTTCTTCTGCTTGGTTGATTTGGCTATTGAAACTTGTGTATGATTTGCAAAGTTCTTGTGCTGTGTTTTTTAGCTCCATCAAGTCGTTTATATTCCTCTCTAAGAGACTTATTCTAGTTACCATCTCGTCTAACCTTTTTTCTAGGTTCTTAGTTTCTTTGCATTTGGTTAGCACACGTTCTTTTAGCTCTGAGAAGTTTATTATTACCCACCTTCTGAAGCCTGTTTCTGTCAATTCATCAGATTCATTCTCCATCCAGCTTTGTTCCTTTGCTGGTGATGAGTTGTGATCCCTTGGAAGAGGAGAGGAGTTCTGATTTTTGGTGTTTTCATCCTCTTTTCACTGGTTTCTTCCCATCTTAATGGCTTTATCTATCTGTGGTCTTTGTAGTTGGTGACTTTTGGATGGGGTCTCTGAGTGGATGTCCTTTTTGTTGATGATGAAGTTATTTCTTTCTGTTTCTTAGTTCTCCTTCTAACAGTCAGGCCCCTCTGCTGCAGGACTGCTGAGGTCCACTCCAGGCCCTCCTTGCCTGGGGATCACCCGTGGGGGCTGCAGAACAGTGAGGGTTGCTGCTGGTTTCTTCTTCTGTTGTCTTCATCCCAGAAGGGTACCTGCCAGATGTCGGCCTGAGCTCTCCTTTATGAGGTGTCTCTTGGGTATACAGGGGTTGGGGAGCTACTTGAGGAGACAGTCTGTCCCTTATAGGAGCCCAAGTGCTGTGCTGGGAGCTCCATTGTTCCATGCAGAGCTGCTGGTCAGGTACCTTTAAGTCTGCTGCAGCGGAACTCACAACCACCTCTTTTCACAGGTGCTCTGACCTAGGAAGGTCAGCTTTATTTATAAATTATTGTTGTGCTGCTGCCTTTTTTCAGAGATGCCCTGTCCTGCATGGTATAGTCTAGTCACAGTCTGCCAGCAGAGGCATTGCTGAGCTGCTGCAGGCTCTGCCCAGCTGCTGTGTGAACTGTCTAGGTCTGCATTGGCAGACTGCGTTGGCAGACTGCATTGGTAGTGGGGGACGCCCTTCCCCACACTGAGCTGGACCATCCTGGGTCCAGCTGCACTTGCTGCAAAACTCTCAATCCAGAGCATTTCAGATTGCTTGTTTTGTGGGGATGGTACCTGCTGAGCCAGATTGCCTGGCTCCCTGTCTCAGCCCCCTCCCTTTCAGTTCAATGGGTGGCTCTGTCTCCCAGGTGTTCCAGGTGCCAGTTGAAATGGCTGCCTAGATTTGTGTGAGTTTCTGTGTGCCAACCCTTGGCACCAGCCATGCTGAAAACTCATGGCACTTTTTGGCCCGGGAATCTCCTGGTCTGTGGGCAGTGAAAACTTGTTTGGAAATGTGGTGGGCACTCACCCTCTGCGTTGTTCTTGCTGGGAACTGCACTCCAGAGCTGTTCCTATTGGGCCATACTGCATTCACTGTATTTTCTTCCTAGGCAATGTAATTTAATCCCACACCTCCAAATGCTACTTACTTGCTGATGATTCCTAAATTTGTCTAGCCCTGACCTCTCCTCTATCCTCAGATAACTTAGTAAAAACCTCCATTTGGATCTCTTAGGGCATCTCTACCCATGCCCCAAATGCAATTATTGAGTCACCCTCTCCACACCTGCCACCCATCCCACACACACATAATGTTCTCTAGCTTGTAATTAGCACCGCCACCTATCAAGTGGCTTGAGTCCAGCACCTGCAGGTCAACACTTTCCTGACTCCCACATGCAACTGTATGCAAGCCCGGGGTTCCCTACCTCCAAATACGTCTCAAAAACACACGCCTCTTTCTTTTTCCCCTCCTGTCCCCTGACCCATTCTCTTTCACTTAAACTGACACAGTGGCCTCTTGGCCTTTCCTGTCCAGCAGCCAGAGGATCTTTTTACAATGTAAATCTAATAATAGCACCAGCCTAAAACTTTCCAATGCCTTTTCATTGAACTTAGAACAAAATCCAAATGGCACAGAGACTTGGTGCCCGGCTGGGCACCTGCAGCCCCTGCAGTCCAGTGTTCCACTCCTCTCTCTTGCCCTCACTGTGGTTTTGCTGGCCTTGGGCTTCCTGATCCTGGACCCAACTCCATCTGCTGGGAATACTGTTACCCAAAACTCAAACTGCTGACTCCTTGTCTTTCAGGCCTCCCCTCAAACGTCATCTCAGAGGAAAGATATGACCTGAACCCCAGCATAAGCTGTCTTCTGCAGAGCCATCCTGCTTTGCTTTCTTCCCAGCACATACCTCTGAGATGATCCCATTTCTCACTAACCATCCTGGCCCCCTTGGATGGATGGCCCAGAGAAACAAGGCCTCCTTCACAGCAGATGCTCAGAATTTAACTAAATGATTTAACGAATAAATTTAGGTAAAACTAAATTTACAGTGGAGTTGTGTCTTCAGGGATTGGGTGACAAATTCGAATCATGTGCTCCTTGTTTCCCAGTCAAAACTGCCCTTGTGTCAGAGGAGTGTGAACCACGGAAACTCCACCTTGAATAGGGACTGGGTAAAATGAGGCTGAGACCTACTGGGTTGTGTTCCCAGATGGTTAAAGCATTTCAGGTCGCAGGATGATACAGGAGGTTGGCACAAGATACAGGTCATGAAGACCTTGCTGATAAAACGGGTTGCAGTAAAGAAGCCGGACAAATCCCACCAAAACCAAGATAGTGATGAGAGTGACCTCTGGTTGTTGTCACTGCTACACTCCTGCCAGCACTGTGACAGTTTACAGATGCCATAGCAACGTCAGGAAGTTACCCTATGTGGTCTCAAAAGGGGAGGCATGAATAAGGCACCCCTTGTTTAGCATATAATCAAGAAATAACCATAAAAATGGGCAACCAGCAGCCCTCGGGGCTGCTCTGTCTATGGAGTAGCCATTCTTTTATTTCTCTACTTTCTTAATAACCATGCTTTCACTTTAGGGACCTGTCCTGAATTCTTTCTGGCAGGAGATATAAGTACCCTGTCTTGGAGTCTGGATCAGGACCCCTTTTCTGTAACACTTGCAAATGTCTTTCAGTTGCTTTTAAAGGATGTTAGAAAGTTGTGTGGTTGTAGCAGCCACTGGCCACAGGGACTTTTGAGCACTTGAAATGTGGCCCATGAGACTGAGGAACTAAATTTTAAATTTTATTTAATTTTAATTTATTTAAATGTGAACTTAAAAACAGAAGCCTGATTCAGTTATTGGAAAAATTCTTAAGTAGGTTTGGAACTACTTAGGTCTGTCCACTCAACTCTTTCAAATGTAATGGTCTGAAGTCTAAGTAAGGATCAACTATTCTCCATGAAACTTTAGTGCCCCATTGAGGTGTACTCTAAAATACTCACTGAACTTCCATGGCTTAGTAAAAGGGAAGGAATATGAAATAGCTTATTAATCATTTTTAATGAATACATTTTAATATATGTAAATAGGTTAACATAATAAATTGATAATACTTAGGATACACTGGGTTAAAGAAAATGTATTATTCAAATTAATTTCACCTGTTTCTCTTTACTCTGGGTGTGGTTAGGGAAAAGGTTTAAATTACATATATATCTCAAATTTTATTTTTACTGGGTGGCTGTGATGGTTGAGTGTCAACTTGATTTAAGGATGCAAAGTATTGATCCTGGGTGTGTCTGTGAGGGTGTTGCCAAACGAGATTAATGTAAGGTCTGTTCTCGCCGAGTTTAAAGTGAAGAAACTGAGGCCAGCACAAGAAGATCTGATGCGAAGGAATTCATTCAGGCTCCCGGACGAGGTTCCACAGTCCAACAGGAGGGGCCGGAGAAGTCGCATGGACGCCTCTCAGACAGGGGTTTTATAGGGAGTGAAACAGCTAGATTGGTTGTAGGAGAGCAGGACTGCTATTGGGTAAGTTACAAGCCTTTACCTAGGACTTGGCTTGTTGTTGGTTGGAATTACTCGGCTGCTATTGGTTGTTAAGACTCGGCTGTTATTGGTTGTTAAGACTCAGCTGCTATTGGTTATTAAGACTTGGCTGCTATTGGTTGTTAAGACGCTAGGGTTACCACACCTTGTTTGCATACTGGGCTCTTCTAAGGGAAGGTCAGGCTGTGTGACCATGGGAGAAGGGAAAAAGCCTGAGCATGTCTGAGCTTGCCTGAGCTCGTCCAGGCTTGTCCGAGCTTTTGAAAAGAAGGAGGTGGGGGTCTACGTCCGTGCTCCCGGCGAGGCAACCGGCCTTACAATTAACATTTGAGTCAGTGGACTAGGAGAGGCAGACCCACCTTCAGTCTGAGTGGGCCCATCTAATCAGCTGCCAGTGGGGCCAGAATAAAAGCAGGCAGAAGAATGTGGAGAGACTAGACTGGTTTAGTCTTCTGGCCTCTATTTTCCTCTTGTGCTGGATGCTTCCTGCTCTCGAATGTCAGACTCCAAGCTCTTTGGCTTTGGGACTCGGACTGACTTCCTCGCTCTTCAGTTTGCAGATGGCCTGTTGTGGGACCTCACCTTGCAATGGTGTGAGTCAATACTCTTTAATAAACTCCCTTGTATATGTACATATATCCTATTTGTTCTGTCCCTCTAGAGAACCCTGATTAATACAGTGACACTGGCATATTGGAGACTAATATGTATCTCATCTATCAATAAATCACATAACTAGTTGTTTTGTTTCTCTTGCTAGGAGAATACTGTTTCTTTGGTTCAGTACCAGATGTGACCTGGGACCCATGTTGAAGAATAATATAAATGTCTTTAAAGAAAGGGACCCCCCCTCAACCAGGGTGGCAAAATGCCCACAGGAGACTCAGGAGGACGGATTGCAGCTGAGTGAACAGCAGGGCCAGGTCTCCTAACTCACTGCTGGGCTCCCAGAGCAGAGCCATATCTGACATTATCCTCTACTCTGTGAATTATTCTTCTCTCTTTCCCTTCTTCCCTTCCTCTTTACTGAGTATGTATAGCTATACTTCTCTCTCCCCATAAAGAGATCTAGAGAATGATTTTCACCTGAGAGTTTTTGAATGAGACAATGTTGGGACATTTCTTTTTTGAACATTTCTATATTGCTTCATTTTTAAAATGAGCATTTTTTGCAACAATAATGGTTCTTGTAACAAAGTCCAGATATTACAGAAATATGTAAAATAGAAAATGAACCTTATGTGTAAAACTTTTCTTTTTGGTGCCACAAAGAAAAAATCAGTACTGGGACAAAGGATCTCTCAGCAAAACAATTCTTTTTATTTCCTGCAGAAAGGGTACCCCGTTAGCAATCTTGCCATGGGAGTACAACGAACAAAGGAAAGCAGACATATTGATCCCTTACACATTTGGGGTTGTCCTTACTGCTATGTCTGATCTCTGTTGGCTGGAGCCAGACCTCATGATCTAAACTAAAACCCGATTGGCTAATAACTTCAAACTTTTCTAAACAGGTAAAAGCAATGGAGAACAAAAAAAAAAAAAAAAGAAGTCCAAATAAGGAAGGGGCACAGGCTGCAAGCTGGGACATGCCTGTGAGGACGTCCAGCACAGATATCTTGGTTACAGTACAAGGGCATGGAATGTACTACGTGCCTGTGAGTATGTCTAACAGCTACATAGGATAGGGATTAACAAAGAGCTACTAGCAAAAAGCAAGAAGGCTTAGAATAAACTATTATTTCTAACACTTATGAATTTTTCTTAAGAAAAGAAAGGAAACTTTAAAGAGGAACTTTTCTACTTCCTACAAAACTAAAGACAGGAATGCCATTTGACCCAGCAATCCCATTACTGGGTATATACCCAAAGAAATATAAGTCATTCTACCGTAAAGTCACGTGTACTCCTATGTTCATCACAGCACTATTCACAGTAGCAAAGACGTGGAATCAACCTAAATGCCCATCAATGATAGACTGGATAAAGAAAATGTGCTACATATACACTGTGGAATACTATGCAGCCATAAAAAGGAATGAGATCATATCCTTTAAAGGGATGTGCATGGAGTTGGGAAGCCATTATTCTCAGCAAACTAACACAAGATCAGAAAACCAAACACCACATGCTCTGTCTTATAAGTGGGAGCTGAATGATGAGAACACACAGACACAAGGGGGAACAACAGACATTGGGGCCTGTTGGGGGTGGGGTTGAGGGAGGGAGACCATCAGGAGGAAGAGTTAAGGGATGTTGGCTTAATAACTCGGTGATGGGATGATCTGTGCAGTAAACTACCACGGCACACATTTACCTATGTGACAAACCTGCTATGTATCCCTGAACTTAAAAGTTGAAAAAGCAAGAAAGTGAGATGAGGCCGGGTGCGGCGGCTCACGCCTGTAATGCCAGCACTTTGGGAGCCCGAGGCGGGTAGATCACGAGGTCAGAAGTTCAAGACCAGCCTGGCCAACATGGTGAAACCCCGTCTCTAAAAATAAATAAATAAATAAAAAAGAAAGTGAGATGAAATCCCCTTGCTATGCTGTCATTAATGAAAACACACACTTCCTATGTGAGAAAGATAGATTACCTAATGGCCGGGACGCCTGAACCTGTGAATTATATGGTCTTAACCAGGCCCTAAAACTCCTTAAAGGCTTCAAGGGCACTATATATATGGATTTCAAATATGCCTATGGAGTGGTACACACTTTTGGAAAGATCTGGACAGAGTGGGGCCTAAAAAATAGCAGGGGAAAGAATTGATCATGGAGAACTGGTCAAACATGTAAAAAGCCTCCTGCTTCCAGCAGAGGTAGCAGTAGTTCATGTAAACGGCCATCTGTAGGAGACTGTCAGAGGGGTGGGAGAAGCTACAGGGAAAGGAGCAGGCCTTCTGAAAGGTCGGAAGGCTCTGCATAGCTTGGGGGAGAAAGTGCTGAAGGCAGCTGTTCTCTTACCCTGAGGCAGAGGGTGAGGAATAGGTACGAGGAAGTGTAGGGGAATTTATCTTAAACAAGCTTCTTTACTTATGTTGTCTGGAAACCAACCTTTGATCATCCAAATGCATGACTGCCCCCTGAAAGAGGGAACAATAATGTTAATTATCCGCAGACTGTTTTTGCTCCAGCCTTTCGGCATTATGTCTGTTACTGAATAAAAGCAAGCAGCTTCAGCTGTTCCCAACCGCTCACTCTTCAGCCGCTTGTACCGGCAGTCCCCCAGCTGCTCTTCCGCTGCATACCCGTGTCTGAGTACTCCTTTCATCCATCGCTCAGCAGCCATCAGAGAGGAAACACTATAGAAGCTGTAGGGAACAGGCTTGTGAATGAAGCTACTGAGCAAGCCTCCCTGGAGGAAGAAGTTAAACTATTTGGTCGAATCCCAGATATACCTAAGGTAGTAATGCACCAATTTTCCAAAGAGGAGAAAGAAGAACTGGGCAAGATAGGGGCCATTCAAACTGAGGATGTGGGTGCTCCCTGATGGGAGAGAAATAATAAGCAAACCCATAATGAGAGAATTAATGTCCGCACTGCACAAGGGAAGTCATTGGGGTCCCCAGGCTATGAGCGATGCAATATTCAAACATTATGTGTGTATAGGGATTCATACCCCTGCTTAACAAGTGTGTGGAAGTTCTGTGACCTGCCAAAAAATAAACAATAAGGTAGTCAGAAAACAAACTGCCAGGGGAAGACCTCCTAGGTTTAAATCATTTCAAAGCATTCAGGAACATTTTGTAGAAATGCCCAAAACAAGGAGCCTGAAGTATCTACTAGTAATGGTAAACCACTTCTCCGCCTGGGTGAAGGCCTTCCCTCTCCCAACTGCCACTGCCAGAAATGTTGTCAAAATAATCTTAAAGCAAATTATACCCAGTTTTGGCCTGGTGGAAAATATTGATTCAGACAATGGGAGCCACTTTACCTCAAGGGTGCTAAGGGGAATTATGGCGGGTTTACACATGAAATGGAATTACCACATCCCTTGGCATCCCGCCTCCTCTGGAAAGGCAAAGAAAATAAATCAAACTCTCAGAAAGCTTATTACCAAACTAATCTTAGAAACTAAAATGCCTTGGATCAAATGTCTCCTAATAGCGCTCCTTAAAATTAGAACAGTCCTAAGGAAAGATTCAGTTATTATATGGACTCCCGTATTTAGGCAGAGCTACAGACCTTGCTGCTATGGAAACCAAAGACCAATTGAAAAAAAAACTATATACTGGCCATATCCTCCACCTCGTTATCCTTAAGTTAAAAGGACATCCAACTCTAACCCCGCCTCTTTTTTTTTTTTGAGACGGAGTTTCGCTCTTGTTACCCAGACTGGAGTGCAATGGCGTGATCTCGGCTCACCGCAACCTCTGCCTCCTGGGTTCAGGCAATTCTCCTGCCTCAGCCTCCTGAGTAGCTGGGATTACAGGCACGCGCCACCGTGCCCAGCTAATTTTTTGTATTTTTAGTAGAGACGGGGTTTCACTATGTTGACCAGAATGGTCTCGATCTCTTGACCTCGTGATCCACCCGCCTCGGCCTCCCAAAGTGCTGGGATTACAGTCGTGAGCCACCGCGCCCGGCCTAACCCCTCCTCTTAAGGGGTTCACCACTTCCAGCCTGGTGACAACGTGCTGATGAAGACTTAGGAGGAAGTTAAGCTCCGCTCAAGCTGGGAAGGTCCCTATCAAGTGCTCCTGTCACCGAGATGGCTGTGTGAACTGCTGAACAATATTGGACTCATTACACTCAGGTCAAGGAACTGGTTAAAAAAAAAAAAAAAAAAAATGGAAGGGAGAAAAAGCCAATGGGAAGTGTGTAAATCACCTAAGGAACCCTTAAAGTTAACCCTAAAAGGGACCCATGAGTGGGCCCGTCATTGGTGGTAGATGTGGTTAAAATTGATCCTAATACCTAAGGTAAGAGGGTATGCAAATGTTGAATAAAGCCCAGTAAAAGGGAAATATCCCATCAACCTAATAGTAAACATGACTAAAACGTCCGCCCCCAGACTATAATATTCAATGTCTGCTGAGTCTTACCTTGTGGGGATTTAGGAAACAAAGCAGTTGTCACGAGCAGACAGATATGTGCGCCCCGAGACAGGCTGCTATTGGGCCCCATCAAAACACCCCGTGCTAGCTAGAATCAGGGCCGATAAACCACTCGGTTTCAAGGTTGGGTAAGTCATTCCTCCAAAGACAAACTCTTAAAGGATAAAATCCATGTATATAAGGAACCCATGCCACCTGACTCTGAAAATTTAAAATGCAGTCCTATATTAGTTACCATAAACAACCCAACTCCTATAAACCAGGAACCTTGGAGGTCTGGATTAGAAATAAATATCTCAAAAAGGGACCTCATGGGACAGTTAGCTCTCAGGCTAATCACCAACTCAACCTCAAGCTCAGCCAGGGCTACCGTAACCCCCAGTCCCACCACTTCCTTTAACTCACCAAGCAATAACCCTAAAAGAGTAAAAATAATTAAAATGACCAACGAGGCATTTTTAACTTTAATTTTTTTTAATTTTAACTTTAAAAATTAAAACTGGATATAGGTATGTAAATGCCTGGGTTGAATGAGTTAAATTTTCAATTTTAGCCCTCAACAAAAGTGATGGTTGTGCTTGTTATGCTGGGCGGCCTCAGGCACGGGCAGATCCGTTTCCCCAGGATGGGATACCAATACCAGAAATACGCGGTGCATGTTGGCTCTATGCCAGGACAGGAATGCATGGGGAAATAAGACTTGCAAAAGTCTGTCATTGCTCTTTCCTGCCTTGAGGAGATCAAATTATAAAGCAATCCCCTTGTTCTCCATAGGGAGTATAAACCACTCCTCTTGTCTCTCTAGGCAGGAGGGGCAGAGTTCGATAAACCCATGGAAAAACTCTCAACTTGTGCCCACATCCTAAACGTTACTGGTGAGTCAAACAAAGGCAACTCCTCGGCTCTTCATATGCCCTGGGCTGATGTCTGGTGGTATCGTGGAAAGAGGACCCTCCGTGACCTGTTACGGTCCAATTGGGTCGAGATTTGTGCTTTAGTTCAATTGGTCAGTCCATTTGCCCTGGCATTCCATAAGATCCCCAATAATCCACTTGGCTACTGAAGTCAGAGAGATTTAACAAATTCTTTTAGTCCCAACATCTATATGGACTCAATAGGAGCCCTAGAGGAGTACCCAATGACCTGAAGGCCCAAAGCCAAATAGCTGCTGGGTTTCCGTCAGCACTCTTCTGGTGGTCAACTATTAAAATAAATGTAAATTGGATTAATTAGATCTATTGTAATCAACAAAAATTCATCAACTGTACTCCAGATGCTATCAAAGGAGTGGCTAGCCAGTTAAATGCCACCAGCCAAATGGCCCAGGAGAACAGACTTGCATTAGACCTAATCCTAGCAGAGAAAGGAAGTGTATACGTCATGCTGGGTGGAAACTGTTGCACTTTCATTCCTAACAACACAGCCCCAGTTAAAACCGTCACAAAAGCGTTTTAAGGGTTAACAACTCTAACCAATGAATTGGCAAAAAATGCGGGAATTAATAATTCATTTACTGATTGGCTAAAGGGTTGGTTGGGGAAATAAAAAGAAACGGTAGCTTCCATTCTTGCATCCCTTATAATAGTGGCTGGAGTCCTAACAGCTGTAGGGTGTTGCATTATCCCTTGTGTTAGAAGGTTAACCCAAAAGTTCATAAAAACGGCCATCAACAAATGCCCATAACATATGGGCATCACAAACCCGATGCTGTTATTACAAACCCAGTCAAACCTACTCTCTTATAATAAAGAGAGTCAACAGCTTTTAAAACAATTTAAGGGCCAAAGAACACAAAAATAAATGTGGAAATGGGACCAATAAGTGTAAAAAGAAAAAGAGGAGAAAATGGAAGGAAATAATGTATGCAGTGGTCCACTTCCAAGCCAAAATGCATCAAATAGACTTGGGTCCGCCAACTACCAGAGAACAGAACATAGGAAGCCCCGCTTTCATAGCCAGAGCCTGCTTGTCGGGGCTCCTTAGTTGTCCTCAACCGAACCAGAGAAGTTTAGTCTAGAATAAAAGTTTACTAGTCTGCAAAATAGCTGGCTTTATCAATTCTTATCAGCCTGCCTGACTACCTAGGTTAAAGTCAAGTACTTAAAAGCCTCTGAACTAACTATAATTGCAATGCACCTTGGGCTGCAACAGAATGCAGTGAGACAACCCTAAAGAATACACCTGAAAGTCTCTACGCAACAACCAACAAGCAGCGTCTGGTAAGAGTGTGACCCCCCACAGTACTCAGCCTATGAGAAACCAGGGGAGGGACCTGCGCACTAGGAGACAAGTTGCTTGTGGTAACGGTGCTGAGTGTGCCTGCCCGCCAGACACCCCATCTTGCAAGACCGTCGTTAAAAGTCGCTTCTGCTGCTCTGCATGTCCCTGAGTCCATTCTTTGGGTTTAACGGGTAAATTTGTTTCTCACAGTATGCAGTGATAATTCACTGTGGTCTTAATTTTCATTTTGCTAATTAGTGATGATCCTGACAATTTTTTATGCGTTTGTTTGACGTCTGTATCTTCTCTTTGCAGGAATGTCTGTTTATGCTTTTGGCCATTCTCTAATTGTATCATTTAACTTTTTATTGTTGAGTTTTGAGAGTTCTGTATATATTCTAGATATAAGACTTTTCTCAGATATATCACTTGCAAATACTTCCTCCTAGTCTGAACTTTTTTCTCATCATCTTTTTGTTTTTTATTTTTTTGAGATAGAGTCTCACTCAGTCGCCCAGGCTGGAGTGCAGTGGCATAATCTCGGCTCACTGCAACCTCCACCTCTCGGGTTCAAGTGATTCTCTTGCCTCAGGCTCCTGAGTAGCTGGGACTACAGGCATGCATCACCATACCCAGCTAATTTTTGTATTTTTAGTAGAGACGAGGTTCACCATGTTGGCCAGGTTGGTCCTGACCTCAAGTGATCCACCTGTCTTGGCCTTCCAAAGTGGTGAGATTACAGGTGTGAGCCACAGCCCCTAGATTTTTTCATCATCTTAACAAGGTGTACATCACAGCCCCAAAGCTGTTTGTTTTGATGTAGTACAATGTATCCACCTGTTCTTTATTCATGTTTGCCGTTACGTTTAAGAACTCATCATCTGTTCTTAGGTCTTGACATTTTTCTCCTGTGTTTTCTTCCAAAAAATTTAAGGTTTTCTTTTTATATTTAAATTCATGATCCATTTTGAAATAAAGCTTTCTTTATACCATGTGAAATTTAGGTCAGCTTTCAATTTTTGCCAGTTGAATTGGAAAAATGGATGCCAATTGCTCCAATACCATTTGTTGAAAAGACTATCTTTCCTCCATTAAATTATTTCTGCATATTTGTTAGAAATATTTCTATGGGTCTAGATCTGGGTTCTCCATTCTGTTCTGTTTCTCCATGCATCTATCCCTCTGCCAATACCACACTGTCTTGATTCTTGTATCAATGTAATAGGACTTAAAATCTGATAGACTTCTCTTGCTTTGTTATTCTTTTTCAAAATTGTTTTAGCTACTATAGTTTTTTTAACCTCTTAATAAAAATTTTAGAATAATCTTTTCTGTATCTTCAAATAATCTTAAGACGATTTTGATAAAAATTGTGTTACACTTACAGATTGATTTAGGGAGGAGTGACTTCTTTACTATGTTGAGTCTTTCAATGTGTCCCTCATTTCTTTAGGTCTTTGATTTCTTCCATAGCAATTTGTAATTATCAGCATACAGAATCTCTCATTTTCTTATATTTATATTTAAATGTTTTTCTTTCTTTTTTCTTTTAGCGATTGGAAGAGACATTGTGTTTTTGATTTCATTTTCTAGGTGTTTGTCTGGTATATAGAAATATAATTGATTTTTTTATCCCGTGACTTTGAATCTTGTGCATTTATTGAATTCACTTTATTAGTTGTAGGGTTTTTTTGAGGATTCTTAGAATTTGTTACAAAGGTAATCATGTCATTTGGCAAACAGGGCTGGTTTTATTCTTCATTTTCAATCTGTGTGCTTTTTGCTTTACTTTCTTGCTTTATTGCACTGGCTAGGACTTTCCAGTACCGTGTTGAATGCAAGTGGTGAGACAGAATACCTTGGACTCCCTTCCAATTTTAGGGTGAAAACATACAGTCTTTCATCACTTAGTATATTAGACGTACGCTGTTTGCCTTAAAAAAGCACGTGATTGAGGTCATTTACATACCTTGCACTGCAGTGGCTTTTAAATGTTCAAAGTTGTTTAACCATCACCTCAATCAATTTTAGAACATTTTCATACCCCCAAAGGAAACCTTGCACCCCTTAGCTGTCAGTCCTCCAACCCGTCACTCTCAGCGCAAGGCAGCCGCTCACCTGCTCTCTAAGGATCTGCCTCTTCTGAACATGTGAATGGATCATACGCTACATGCATCTCACACTTAGCATCATGTTCTCAGGTTTCATCCGTACTGTCACATGCGTCAGTGCTTCAGCTTTATTGCCACATAATATGCCGTTGTATGGGTCTATCACATTTTACCTATTCGTCAATTTTGGTTGCTTTCACTTTGTAACTATTCCAAAGGGTAAAAATTTTTGTTGGACACGTGTTTCACTTCTTTTGGTGGTTTCCCTAGAAGTGGAATTTCCGGGTAGTATGGTAACTCTATATTTGTTTAAGGAACTGCCAGACTGTTTATCAAAGTGACTGCACCATTTTAGATTGCACCAGCAGCGTGTGAGAGCTCCAGCTTCTCCACATCCTCACCAACGCTGATTCTCTGCTGTATTATTTTGTCTTTCAACGATATCCATCCTAGCAGGTGTGAGGTATCATGTTGCTGTGGTTTCGATTCGCATCTCTGATGGCTAAGGAGGTTGAGCATCTTTTCATGTGATTACTGGTTATTTGTATCTCTTCTTTGGTGAACTGTCTATTCGGATGCCCCCTTTTTATTGGGTTACTTGTCTTTATACCATTGAGTTGTGATAGCTCTTTATATATTCTAGATATAAGTCTCTGACAAGATATACAGTATACAGAAATTTTCTTCTATTCTTTGGGCTCTCTTTTCCTTTTCTTAATGGTGTGGCTATAAGCATTTTTATGGATGCTTTTCATAAAGTTCAGGAAGCTTCTTGTTCTTTCTTATTTGCTGAGAGTTTTTCTGATGAATAGGTGCTGAGTTTTGTCAAGGACTTTTTTGATTTGATAAAATCATGTGATTTTTATTAACCTATTAATATAGTAAATGACATTGACTTGTTTTTAATATTGAATCAGCCTTGCATACCTGGAATAAATTCCACTTGGGTGAGGTGTATTATTGTTTTTGTACGTTGTTGGATTTGATTCAGTAAAAAAATTTTTGAGGACTTTTGGGATTATGTTCATGAGAGATCTCCATGTGTAGTTTTTTTTTTTTGTAAGATCTTAATCTGGTTTTGACATCAGGGTAATACTCGTTTTATAAAATGAGTGGAGAAGTGTTACCACCTGTTTAAGTGTCTAGAAAAGATAGTGTAAAATTTCTGCTAATTCTTTGAATCTTTGCTACAATTCTTTAGGGACATCATTTAGTCTTGGAGATTTTTTTTTTAAAGTAAATTATGAATTCAATTTCTTTGTTACACTATGATGTACATTATTTCATATTTAATGAGTTTTTGTAGGTTGTTTTGAGACATTGTTCCCTTTTATATAAGTTGCTGAATTTATATGTATGAAATTGTTCATAATATTCTCTTTTTATCTTTTGAATGGCTACAGGACCTGTGATTATATTAAATTTTACTCCTGATATTGATGACTTGTATCTTCTCTTTATTTTTGTCAGTCTTTCTAGGGGTTGTCACTGTAATTGATCTTTTCAAACAATCAGCTTTTTGTTTCATTGATTTTTCTGTATTTTTCTATTTCAACTTTCCTGATTTCTGTTCTTATCTTTATTCTTTCCTTTCTTCTCCTTGTCTTGGATTTATTTTTTCTTTTCCTAGTTTGTTGAGATGTTATCTTAAATTATTGATTTGAGACATTTTCTTTTTTATGATATAAGCATTTTAATCATATAAACTGTTAACATGGTCAGGCTTTGTGTCCCACCCAAACCTCATCTTGAATTGTAATCCCCCTAATCCCCACATGTCCAGGGAGAGACCAGGTGGAGGTGATTGAATCATGGGGGTTGTTCCCCCATGCTGTTCTGGTGACAGTGAATTCTCATGAGATCTGATGGTTTTATAAGGGGTTCTTCCCCTTTGCTTGGCACTGCTCCTTCCTGCCGCCTTGTGGAGAAGGTGCCTTGTTTCCCCTTCGCTTTCTGCCACGATTGTTAAGTTTCTTGAGTTCCATGCTCAACTGTGAGTCAATTACACCCCTTTTCTTTATAAATTACCCAGTCTCAGGCAATTCTTTATAGCAGTGTGAGAACAAACTAATACAGTTGTCCTTTCAGAACTGTTTTTAATGCATGCCACAGATTTTGATATGGTATATTTTCATTGTCATTCACTTCTAAGCACTAAAAACAATTTCTTTGAGACTTTCTCGTTGACTGATGGAGTAATCAGAAGTGTGTGGTTTATAGTTTCCAACTGTTTGGAGATATTTTTTCTGTTATCTTTCTGTTATTTAAGTTGATTACACTATGATTGACCCATATATAATGGTTCTATATAATTTCAGTTCTTTCAAATTTGTTAAGGTTTATGTTAATGACTCAGAATATGGCCTATCTTGGTGAATATTCCATGTGTACTTGAAAAGAATGTTAATTCTTCTTTTATTGAGTGTAGTATAACTATCTGTTTGCTCCTGTTGGCTAATGGTGTTATTCAATTCTATGTCCTTGCTGATTTTATGTCAAATCATTTTATCGATTTCTGAAAGGAATGTCAGAGTTCTCAAATATAATTGTAAATTTATTTCTCCTAAGAGTCCAATCACTTTTTACATAATGTGTATCTGTATTATTTTACTTGGTTTCATACACATTTATGATAGTTACATCTTTTTGATATGTTGACCCTTTATTTCATGTAAGATCTCCCTTTGTCTATGGTAGTTTTTTTCCTCTGAAGTCTACTTTATTTGATATTAATATAGCTATTCTTTTTTTATAGAATTAATTTTTGTGTGATGTATCTTTCTAGTTCTTTTTACTTTAAACTTTATTGACATAATTGAAGAGTTTCTTATATACAGTATGTATTTGGGTTACTTTTAAAATGTACTCTTCCAATCTCTATCTTTTTATTGGTATATTTATACCATTTACATTTAGCATCATTGATAATTTAGCCAGTGATTGGACAGAGCACCAACCTTAGGAATTCCAAGTTCCTAAACAGTCATGGTGTCCAGTGAGATAATGGGGCCTGGAGAAGAGTGGATATGCATTTGAATGGTAAGCACTTACTAGGCACCCATCTGAACCAGACACGGCACAGGTGCTGGGGGCCAAGGATGGCCCAGCCTCGGTCCCTGGTCTCTGTCCCACTCCAGCCAGCCGTATCCAGGGGGCAGGATTCTACAGCCATGACCAGGCACAGCAGGTCAGCAGGAACAGATCACCCACCAAGGGCGGATGGGCCCCAGGGCAGATGGGGGCAGGCACAGGTTGGGATTCAGCTGACCAGCCCTAAGAAGTGGGCCCTTCTCGAGCACTGTCTGAACTTCCTGGCCAACCCTGACTTCAGTTACCTCATCATTACTGGGGGTCACTCCTGTCCATGGCAGATGGGCTGTCTCTGCAATGCTCCATCTCTAACAACTGCACCCACAGTCCCTGACCTGGTCCAGTGTGAACCAGTCCACTCCATGCCCTAAGCTGGGAGTGGCCCCCTGGGGACCCCGAACTCCATGAACTGCAGACACCCTGGGAGTCCTCAAGGTGGGCAGATGGTGGTCCAGCTGTGGTGAGGCGTGCCCCTGCTCAGGGAGCAGCCACAGCTCTGGGGGCCAAAGAGAGGCCAGATGCCGAGTCACCCACGGTGAGCCGCCCATGGCTAAGGGCTGCCTTGACCCTTCCACAGGCCTCCCCACCCACGGGGAGATTGGTCAGGGATAGAAAAACACTTTAGGTGGAGATGAAGCCAGCAGGTGGAACAAGGTTAGAAAGCTCTTTGTTTTAAAACCATGTCTAATTGCTGATGGTTGAATTTTTTGAGAGAGCTCCTCTGGCTTTTGTCCTCGCTTCCAACTCAGAGCCGAGCAGAGAAAGCCACACACTCCCTCTCGCTGCACGTCTGATGAGCCGCCCCCAGCACACCCAGCTGAAGCCTGCAGAGGACCTGGGCTTCCCTCGCCCTCGTGAGGCCCCATCCCCTGCCTGACTCAGAGGCTCTCATGTGACCGTGGTGACTCCCCTGGACCTCGGGGAGCATAACTCCTGCCTGGGCAGTCCCCTTGAGTACCGGTAAAGTGGACTGGCTGGCAGAAGCGAGAATGGGAATATCCATTCATTCACTCGAGCGCTCACTCATCCATCCACGTAACCACCAAACACGCAGGCAGGCAGAGCTTTCCCAGGCCTTTCCCACCCAGACCTGGAAATGGAGCAGAGCCTGACTTCCCGACCGCGGCAGCTCCTGGAAGGGGCCCAGCACCTGGTGTCCCCTGAGTTCCCACGGGAGCCCCTGCCCCAGGCTGTGCAGCCTCCGCAGACACAGTCCAGACCCTGCCGGGTGGAAGGCGGCCCCACTCTCTGCTCCTGACCCCACTCCACAGGCGACGCTGGCAGAGAGGCCTCAGGAGGTGACTGCTTCCCACGGGCATCAATGTGAGCGCGGGTCAGGACCCCATGCTCTGAGACCCAGCACTCCAGGACTCAGTTTCCCCACATGTAAAATGAGCGGTCGGAGCAGAACTGCGGGCACTGCCCACGAGGTGACCCTGGCCACACGTTCACACGCTGGAGCGTGGCTGTCCACGCATGTGAAGTGCAGAGGACACACTGAATTGTGAAGATCCCGTGTGATGGAAAGACTGAAAATGCCTCATTAATAATTTTACATTGATCAGGTGTTGAAATCATCATACGAAATAAAATGTTATTACAATTTCATCTGTGTCTTTTTAATGTGGCCACTAGACAATGAAAAGCACATCTGTGGCTTGTGCTGTGTTTCTGTTGGGCGGCCCTGGCCCAGGGCAGCGGTTCTCAGCTGTATTTTAGCATCACCTGCAGAGCTCCAGAGAAGCACAGAGGCACCAGGCCCAGCCCAAGCAGCACGGTCTGCATGCCTGGGGTAAGGCCAGGGTGCCTGTGGTCTCCCCAGGGGGCTGGCAGGGCTGAGGCCGTGGAGGAGGGGACGGCCGAGCCGCGGTGCCTCTCAGGTGCACGGGAATCAGCGGCGTTAGGTTGAGTGCGGTGCTGGTGCTGGAGGGCTGGGCCCAGCTTGCCCCTGGGCCTTTCTAGCAAGCTCCCAGGTGATGCAGATGCTGCGGGTCCTTGGACCTCACTTTGAGAAGCAAGGCTCCCAGGCACTTTTTAGGTGCAATGGTTTCCTTAATTTCTTGAGAGTTTGACTCTTAGATATCAGCACTAAAGCTTTGGGCCGCGGGGATGTGATTCTAGCCTCAAACCAATTAGTTCCCTCCACTGTCTGTAGCATGTACCAGGTTATCTGGGAAACAGCCACAGACAACCATCCAGCCCCCTTCATGTACAGGCCAGAGGCTTATAGGAGGAACTTTCTTACCAAATACTGTGGCCATATCATCATCTATATATATATATTTTTTTTTTTTGAGACAGAGTTTTGCTCTTGTTACCCAGGCTGGAGTGCAGTGGCGCAATCTCGGCTCACCGCAACCTCCGCCTCCTGGGTTCAGGCAATTCTCCTACCTCAGCCTCCTGAGTAGCTGGGATTACAGGCACGCGCCACCATGCCCAGCTAATTTTTTGTATTTTTAGTAGAAACGGGGTTTCACCATGTTGACCAGGATGGTCTCGATCTCTTGACCTCGTGATCCACCCGCCTCGGCCTCCCAAAGTGCTGGGATTACAGGCGTGAGCCACCGCGCCCGGCCCCATCATCTATATTTTTAAAACTTGACAAACTTGACGGCAGTCCAGAACTTGAACCTAGGGGGAAGAAAAAGCCCTATAGTTTAACAATGTTCATTGAATTTGCATTTGCTTCTCTTTAAATGGATGTGGTTTTGTGGGTGCCCACCAGCCCCCTCTAGAGGAAGGAGCCCTGCCCAAGTTCCATTCCCTCCGGCGGGCCACGAGAGTCGGCCCTGGGAAAGTTCTCTGGGATTTGGTCTTCTTGTCTGGAAAATGGGGGGAAATGTCCACCCCCAGGGTAGCTGTGAGGATGGAGGACGATTGCCCAGGAGCTCTGAGCTGAGCCTGCCCTCCTGGTCCCTGGAATCACCCCTTGAGAGGCCAAGACAACGTCTCAGTCCCAAGGATGACTAGGCTCGCCCAGCTGTGTTGGGGTAAGCAAAGTAAGGGGGCACATCGCCTTTTGTGAAAGCAACATTTTGACCTCCTTCACAAATGGCTCCCACAACACATGCACCTGTGTCAGAGGCGTTTGAACCAGAGCAATTCCATCCTGAGTAGGGGCTTGGTAAAATAAGACTGAGACCTGCTGGACTGCATTCCCAGGAGGTTAGACATTCTAAGTCACAGAGTGAGGTAGGAGGTCGGCATAAGACACAGGTCATAAAGACCTTGCTGATAAAACAGGTTGCAGTAAGGAAGATGGCCAAAACCCACCAAAACCAAGATGGTGATGAGCGTGACCTCTGGTGGGCCTCACTGCTACACTCCCGCCAGCGTCATGACAGTTCACAAATGCCATGGCGACGTCAGGAAGTTACCCTATATGGTCTAAAAAAGGGAGACATAACTAATCTGCCCTTTGTTTAGCATATATCAAGAAATAACCGTGAAAAATGGGCAACCAGCAGCCCTCGGGTCTACTTTGTCTATGGAATAGGCTTTCCTCTGTCTTCACTTTCCTAATAAACTTGCTTTCACTTTTTGGATTCGCCTTGAATTCTTTCTTGCATGAGATCCAAGAACCTTCCCTTGGGGTCTGGACTGGGACCCCTTTCCGTCAAAATCTTTCTGATGAACCCTCTTGTCGGGTCTGGATCAGGACCCCTTTCCAGTAACACCTTGAAGCTTTGAAACGTGTTCTGGGGAAATGGGAGAATGGCATGCAATGCTATGGCTCCATCATGAAGCCATGGCTTTGTGGCTCTGTTTTAGGAAGGGCAGGACTCAGAGAGATGGGCCACCCCTCTTTCTCCTCCTTCATAAACAAAGTGATTTCAGGGTGGTCCCATTTGCAGATAAGAGGTGGAGTCATGTGGGTGAAATGCCGAGGTCTGGAATGTGGGTCGTCCACAGGCGCCGTGGCCTCCCGACCTGTGGCCTCGGCTGCCTCACTGACAGGAGCTGATCGTGCTGAGTGACCCCAACAACGAGTGGCGGTTCTGGGCACTGCTTTCTCCTTGTTAGCCCCACACAATGGTTCCTTGCTCGTGTCATTCATGGCTTTCTTCATTGGAGGTGTGGCGTTTCAGTGTGCTGGGGCATCGCTTAGAATCAAGGTCAAGGTCAGCTTCTTCCTCCAGCCCTGAGGTTGGGCTCAGCAGGGCCGTGCACCTTCCCTTTCTGAGTGCAGAGCTTTCCAGTGGTGTCTGCTAGGATCTGAAGTTCCAACACCAAACCAACGACAAAGCTGATTTCCAAATGGCTTTAATGACAGACAATCTGCATACCAATCGACTCCTCTGCGCACTTGCAGGCTCAGAACAATGCGGGAAAATATGCAAAAAGGTCTGAGATGTGATGACAATTGCTTCCCAGTATGCTGACCTTCAGTAAACGAAACGAAGTACAGTTCTCTTTGGATGAGACATTAATGATCATTAAGAATGGGTACAGCTGTGTCGCGCAAGTGCTTTGTTGAAATACTATACAACCGTAAAAAACGACGACTTCCTGTCCTTTGTAGGGACTTGGATGAATCTGGAAACCATCATTCTCAGCAAACTGAAACAAGAACAGAAAGCCAAACACCGTATGTTCTCACTCATAGGTGGGTGTTGAACAACGAGAACACGTGGACTCAGGGAGGGGAGCATCACACACTGGGGACAGTTGGCAGTGTAGGTGAGAGACAGCAGGGTGTGGGGAGGGAGAGGAGGGTGGGAAGGGATAACATGGGGAGAAATTCCAGATATAGTATGCACCTAAAGTAAAATAAATAAATTTTAAAAATATATTCTTTTCGTTTTGTGTCTGTCCCATAATTATAAGGGAAGTGCTGTGCAAGTCAGCCAGTAAGATGTGCAGTAAAATATTTGTGTTTTATCACATCCGCGTGGTTTTTAAAGTGCATTGTCAAGTGGCGTGACTTTGCCATATTCTTCCTGTGTCACCTCTGACTTCAGCCTCACGGTTGTAAGATGCCGCATGCAGTGTAATCATGAGTATCCACTGCTCTTTCTCGATATTTACATCATGCACACACTGGCGTCTGTGAAAGGGTTCCCTGTGGAGTTCTGAGATTTCACTCTGGTTAATTTGGGGAAAACAGCACTGCACCCTCCGCCATCACTAGGACCACGCTGGCTGCTCTCTTCTCTCCCTCAAGGTTCAACATCTCAAGAAAGCCACGTAACATGGTCAACTCAACTTCTCTGGCAAATGGCTCAAGTGCCCACTGAGTCGGTAAGGCCCAAGGAGAGTAAGAATACCAGATGCTGGCCGGGCGCGGTGGCCCACTCCTATAATCCCAGCACTTTGGGAAGCCGAGGTGGGTGGATCATGAGGTCAAGAGATCGAGACCATCCTGATCAACATGGTGAAACCCCATCTCTACTAAAAATACAAAAATTAGCTGGGCATGGTGGTACACACCTGTAGTCCCAGCTACTCGGGAGGCCGAGGCAGGAGAATTGCTTGAACCCAGGAGGCAGAGGTTGCGGTGAGCCAAGATCACGCCACTGCACTCCAGCCTGGGTATCAAGAGCGAAACTCTGTCTCAAAAAAAAGAAAACCAGATGCTTCTCCTGAGAAAATGATTTAGAAATGATCCTTCAACTGGTCTTCAAGCTGGTGAAGACCTTGAGGATCACCTGTTTTCAACTGTCTGGATGGGAAACAAGATCTTGGGAGGTGAAGACTAAACTCTGACCTTTTTCTTCTCTTACCCAAATTTCTATCTAAAGAGTCTGGGGAGTCCACCCTGTAAATCATAAAATCTCATCAGAGGGGTTTTATTTAACCCTGTATAACATGGCTCACTTTCCTACTTGACTCTGGCATAATGTCACATGACAGATAAAGAAAGAAATTAATGTATCTCACCCTAATTATGCTTCTTTGCCGTATTTTACAATGGCCTGCAAAGCCATTCTTGTGGGGGAAGATTGTATCTGTAAAGAATCTCCATTAACATGAGTAGATCTTCCCCTCTTCCAGGCCTGGTCTCTGCAACCCCTTATCTTGATCCAGACACTCCTTTCTATTGATGCCAGACCTTTAGGTAATAGCTTCACTCTTTCAACCAATTGCCAATCAAAAAATTTATGAATCCACCTATGACCTGCTTCGAGTTGTCCCACCTTTCTGGACCAAACCAGGGCTGCTCCTGGGGATGTGGCTCAAGCCTTGGTCACTCATACTTGGCTCAGAATAAACCTCTTTAAAATTATTTTACAGAGTTGGGCTCCTCATCCACAGATGAAGTGAGAGACGCAGGTTGAGCCAGTCCCAGAATGAGGCAGAGCTGGGAATGGGGACAGTGTGAGCAGGAATGAGAAGGTTCCAGGCCTGTTATGGACCCTTCAACCCTGGCATCGCCAGAAAAATTCAGCCCTGGCATCACCAATGCACTTGCCTTTGAGACGGCCTCAAAACTAATTTTCGCTAGGAAAGAGGAGTTGGAAAAGCTTCTTCATGACCTTGTTAGGCCCTGGTGACTGCCTGCCCCCAACAGGCCTGAGGCCAGGCTGGACTCTCCTCCCTTGGCTGCTCTGGCATTGCCGTGGGTGGGAGGGAGAGAGCAGGTCCAAGCTCAGGGCCAGCCCAGCCCACCCTGCTCTTGGGAAGCCACAGCAGTGTGCGTTCATGAGCCACGTGGTGACAACTTAGTACCTCTTTCCCTCACTTTGGGAACTGGGCCTGGGGGACCTTCACTGGGGCCACTTTTATTGAGCTCTAGTCTTTGGTTTCCTCTGATGAAGGTGGAAGATGGAGGGGATGGAGCAGCCAGGGGGCCTGAACCTGTCACTTCCTGAGAAGGAGCGGGGTGAAGGTCAAGGAGCCTCTGCCCTGTTTTTGTGTCTTCTGCCCCATCCTTGTTCCTCCACAAATGGTCAGAACAAAAGGGATGGGAGCCGAAGGCACTGGGGCCTTTCTTGGGTCCTGGCTCAAACCAACCAACAGCAAAGGGACACAGATGGGAAGAAATTAAAATATGGACTGGGTATTAGCTGTGATAAGGATTTTTGTTAATTTTATTAGTGTGATTATGACATTGTAGATATGTAAAAAACAGTGCTTTAATCTGTTAGCAAGAAAATGTTTTACATGAAGTGATAAGACACCTGCAACAGTGCTAAAATATTCCTGATAATGACAGAAGTGTGTGTGTGTGTGTGTGTGTGTGTGTGTGTAGAAAAGCAAGATGGAAAAACGTGCACAATTACTGTAACTGAAGGACAAATATGTGGATGTTCACGGTATTCTTCCTTGATTTCCCGTAAGTTAGAACATTTCCATGAATTAACAAAAAGCTAAAAAATATAATGTATGCATCGAGTTCTGAAATTATAAAGGGCTTCAAAGACAGAAAAAGTTCTTAAATTCCTACATTGACCAAGGAATAAATGTCCAATGGTAAAAAAATTCAGGGAGACAGGGAAGGATGGTATTTTAGTCTGTTTGTTCTGCTACCCGAGACTGGGTAATTTATAAAAAATTTATTTTGCATAGTTCTGGAGGCTGGGAAGTCCAAGATCAAGCCACTGGCTTGTTTAGTGTCTGGTGAGGGTTGCTCTGAGCTTCCACAATGGTGCCTTATTCCTGAGTCCTCTGGAAGGGAGGAACCCTGTGTCCTCACATGGTGAAGGACAAGTGAGCCAAATGCTGCAAAAAGCCTCTTTCGTAATGTCCTTAATCCCATTTATGAGGGAGCACCCCTTTTGACCAATTACCTCTTAAAGGTCCCACCTCTTAATGCTATCACTATAAGTTTCAAAACCTGAATTTTGGAGGGGGCACATTCAAACCACAGCAGAGAAGGACTCATGGGAGAAGAGACTGTCACCTGCCTGATTCAGACCCACGGTTTTCTGTCTGCCCAGCCATCTACTTGGGACTCTACCTGAATTCATTCCTGTTGGCTGGGTCTTCACTTCTTGCCAGCAGCACAGCAGGAGGACAAAGCAGAGGGTCCCGTCTCCTTGGCTCACTGCAGTGCTCCCTTTAGCTGAGGGAGAAGGACCTTTGGGAGGTCTTCAGCTTCCTAGCCTTGGTCTCCAGGACATTGAAGAATGTTAGGACCTGTGACCTCACAACCAGGAAGGGAGCTGGCATCTTGCCTGGGGTGGGCAGGGTTTCTATCCAGTCTGTGACTGGGAAGGAGGGAGGAGGCTGGTGGGGGTCTCAAAGTAACAGAGATCCTCTCTCCCATTGCTTGTTATGGTGACTTCCTCCATCCTGAGGACCCTGAGGACTGAAGGGGTAGATACTAATTAGAACTTTCAGTGCCAGTGGCCAAAAGTCAACAAAATCTGCTCCCATGGAAGGAGGTGTATTTGAAGGATGCTGGAGAGGTCTTTGAGTTACAGAGCAAGTGCCAGAACTGACAGATCCAGAAGGTCTAATCTCTTCTTAAAGGCCACTTGAAGAACAGAGCCTTGAGGAACAGAGGTACGTAGCCCCATGTCCCCTTCCACTCTCCCCTACCCTCAAAGTTCCAGGGTCATGAAGAACAGGAAACAGATGACACAGGGTTCAGCCTCCTTTCCCCTGTATCTTCTTTCTCAGCATCAGCCCAATCTCTCTCTGGAAGTGAGACTTTCATCATGAGAGGAGAACATGGCTGCATTTCCATGTTATCATCCTCCCAGCTCTATCTCCTAGAGTTTCTAGAGCTTTCTCCATCAGTGCAGTGACAAAACCCCAAAGGAGTCACTCTGGTTAGCTCCCCTGCATCCCATCTCACCCCTGGACTGACTACTATGTTCAGGGCCCAGAGTAGGGTACCTGGTCTAGACTGGGTCAGGAGTGTGGTTCCGGGTGAATAGTTCTCAAATCTCAGCTCAGTGGTAGGGAGGGACAAAGAAGTGGTCCTGAACGTACAACAGTGTTCCTGAGACCAGGTCAGGACCCTAAGGATGGCTTGTCCACCAGGGATCATTGACTCTATTTTTTTTAAATTGCTGATATGGGGGTCTGAAAAGACTTTCACACTTTAGACATTATTTTTCACCTCGAAATTTTTGTTTGATTCAAAATCAGTTAGCTGGGTTTTATGTTTTATTATTACATTTTAATTTCCCTTGAAATAAGCTCATGAATATTATAATGTGTGACTTCATTTATGCTTGAGAATTCAGGTCTGTTGAGTTTATATTCTAACAACTAAATGACTGGGAATGATACACTTGGCTCAGACTTTCTTTTCCTCAGAATTTCATAAAATTAGTATTCCATTTTTTGGAGTAGTTTTAGGTTAACAGAAAAATTGAGCAAAAATTTCCATAAACCTCCTCATAAATTTTAGGGAAATATTGAATGCTGCTACGGAGAAATCTGAGGTCAATGTGATTACAGTTCCCCACTGTGTGAGATTTACTTTGCCGGTTGAACACGTGAAGTATTATTTCTTTATCTTGAAGTTCAATAGCATAATTAGGGTTTATCTTGGTGTTTTTATTCCTTATTAAGTTTCACAGGAAAAAAAGGTATATTGATGTGCAAATTTAAACTTACAGTTTCAAGAACTTTTCTTAATCTTTGCACGTACCATCAGGTATCTGTTTGGTTCTTGACTCAGGAACACTAGTTTTTCTTACATTGGACTTTCTTTGTCTATCTTCAATGTCTAATAGCTTTTCAATGATTAATGTTACTCCTTTGTTGTTTTCATTTCTATTTACTATGTTTTTGTCATTTAATTCCTAGAAATATCTGTATTATTTCTGGTTTCTAGTAATGCTATCGTGATATTGTTAGATCCTCAATTTAATTATTCACCTCTATATAAATTCTATTGTGTTTTGTTCATCTTTGGGCTTTTTTGTAATGTGTCAGTTTTTCCGTCCCATGAAGAACTGAGAGGACTTTCCTCTGACTTTTGTATTATGGTTCCTCTGTGTCGTCGTTTTGGTTGGCCTTTTGCCTGGTATTCTTTTCCTTTGATTGCTATTGTTTTAATAAGTTCGTGCTAGTCAGCATATTTCTTTTCTCCTTGCTTGCATTTGGGCATGTCTCTCAAATGTTATTATGATAAACAGTGAAAGACTACTTGATTCTCTTCCAATCTTCTTCAAGTCAGATTTGTTTTCTCCTCACATTCCCACACCCTATTCTAAGCAAGAGTTTGAGGCCTGGATTGTGTAGACTGCCTCATTTTCTATGGCCTAAGGAAACGGAGTTGGGGGAAAAGGGTGGAGAAAAAAAGATGCTGTAATAATGTCACATTTTTTTGAATTTCCAAGTTCATAGAGCGAATCTCTCTCCCAGAAAACATGATAAGAAAAAATAGAGCGCTTCAACCCAGTGGCAAGAGATGAGATTATTAGACTGTGCATATTTTTGTAACCAGACTCTTCAATTAAAGATTATTTTCAAAGCACATTTGTACTTGTTTATTCTTATGAAAACATCCTGTAGACCCTTAACTTGACAATATACATGTGACCAATTGTTTTAAAAACAGAAGTGATGCTGGCTATTGTAATGTAAACTATTTTCTAAATGAAAAACTTAAAGGAATGTAATTAGAGAAGTATAAACAGTGGTTAATATGCTGCTTCTTGCAAAGACATATAACAACTTATAATCTTTCTTTACGAGTATATGTTGTTAGTGTTTAATCAGGCATGTGAATGTATTCAGGTGTTAAGCGATTCTATTAGCTGGGAAATCGCATTACTATTTGCTGGTCTGTTTATGTTACATTGTTGTTGGCACACTAAATTTCTGTTTTTCTCCAAGCTTCTTTTACTCTGGTCTCTGTAATCTGTATAATTGTCTTTTTTAACTTTTATCGTTAGAAAGTATTGAATAGATATACTGGGAATGATTAACTGTTTCAGAATCACAAAGTTCTAGTGCTTTTCAGATTAATTGTAGAGACATTACACTGCTGCTTTAAAAGACAGAAAGACCTAGGTCCATTATGGAGAGCCACAGTAGGGTTGTGGCCAATGGTCCTTACTGCCCAGGGAGGATCCGTAAGAGATGTCTATGAAGACCTGCCGTTGACCAGACCAAGGCCACGCAGTGCATGACATCTTCTTGGACTCATCAACCTTGACCTGAATGGTCCATAATAGTTCTGCATTTCAGAGATTCCTCTGCTAGGAATTCTAAGTGTTGGTGACAAAAGTGAAATGTCAAGGGGGAATGCTGTCTATTCTGGGGAAGTAACGGTTTAAGATTTGTAAGAAAATCTAAAAGCTTTCTCTGTCCATCTAAACATTTATACATACTTCATTCCTTTTTTCCTTCATTTATTTTCCTTGTCTTGTCATAGAGTATGTTTTCTGAGAAGATCAGGTTACTATGCTGCTGTTACAGGAAATCAGATTGATTATACATTTCTATATGCAATAAAACAAAAGCCTTTGGCATCTCCCTTCTATTCTCGACAATTAATAAGTTTAGAAGCTCAGTGATTTGGTTTGTCTGTTTCCCTACCCAAATCTCATATTGAATTCCCACATGTTGTTAGAGAGACCCAGTGAAAGGTAATTGAATCATGGGGGCAGGTCGTTCCCATGCTGCTCTTTGATAGTGAGTAAGCCTCATGAGATCTAATGGTTTTACAAGGAAGAATTTCCCTGCATGAGCTCTCTCTCTTTGCCTCTCAAGACATAACTTGCTCCTCCTTTGCCTTCTGCCATGATTGTGAGGCCTCCCCAGCCACTGGAACTGTGAGTCCATTAAACTTCTTTTTCTGTATAAATTACCCAGTTTCTGGCATGTCTTAATAGCAGTGTGAAAATAGACGAATATACTTAGTTTTAAAACAAGTTACATAAAGTTGCAGAACTCTTTAAGAAAGCCATTATCTACCCAGACAAATCAGTACTGATGTGTTAACTGAACTCAATTAGATTTTTCTGGGTTCTGTTTTGTACTGGTCTCTTCTTGTTAAATAAAAATAAGAAATTCAATAAAAACCTTAACAAATAGTTTTGACAAAGCCAAATATAATACACAAAACATGTTGTAATACAGCTTAAAACTTAAAAAGAAAAAAATAACAGCTTCAAGAAAATTAAGTACTAATTAAGCACTAAGAGAACAATCATCCGAGCTAGATACGGTAATACCTTTCCAGAAATATTACTTATGTTACCCAGTTCTTCCTTACACATCTTACTGGCTAATTGAGAAAGCAATGCATTTTAAAATCACATTGAAATGAATTAATATGATAACTGGAGGCAGTGAAAGGTAACTGAGACATCATTGCAAATGCAGAATTTTTTTCAATTTGAAATTGAACATTTAACCAACAATTTGAAATTTTCTATTTTTGTTTTTAAGTCCAGTAGCTCTTGGAGGTGAATAGACCAAATGACTCATTTTAATAGGTCTCATCATTAATCTCTGCTTATAAAATTGGCTTCATTGCCTTTGTGTACCTGAGACTGAAATCCAGAGCTGTTCTGGGGTCTTCAGGTAGTCTTGGCATTCAGTGCAAACTTGTCTTACACAAAGAGGTCTGCAAAAATATTCTGGCTGCTGTGGTTTGAATGTCCCCTCCAAAACTCATGTTAAAGTTTGTCATTGTGACGGTATTAAGAGATGGGACCTTTAAGAGTCAGTTAGGTCATGAGGGCTCTGCCTTCATGAATAAATTAATGCCATTATCATAGGAGTGGGTTTGTTATCTCGGGAATTCAGCCCCCTCCTCTCTCTGTCTAGTGCCCTGCCTCACCCTGTGATACCTTCTGCCATGTTAGGATGTAGCAAGAAGGCCCTCACCACCTGTGGCCCCACAGTCTTGGACTTTCCAGTCTCCAGGACCCTGAGACAGACAAATCTCTCTTCTTTATAAATTACCTAGTAGTCTAAGGTAGTCTATTATAGCAGCAAAGACAGACTAAGGCACTGGGCTTTTACTTTTGATTTCCTTTCTATTGATTTATACTAGGCACATCGAATTTCAGCTCTTGGAGCTGGCTGACATGGTCAATTGAACTGAGGCTTTGTGGTGAAGAAACAAGAAAATAGGGAGGAAAAACCATACTTCACTTTGGTGAGAAGCTAAGAATGAATTTGATTCCAAAATCAAATTCATGCCAAAAATACAGGCCAATGCAATCATTTAGGGATAACGAACCTGGGGTTTTAGACATGTGGGGAAAGGTGCTGAAGGGTCCAGAACATGCTACTCCAAAAAAAACCCTCTCTGGCATAAGGATTATTTTGAGCAGAAGGCAATTGAGAATCAACAGATGCAGGAAAAATCCTCTACCCTTTTGTGCCTAAAAGCAATGCATAAACTTGTCTTTGTGAAAATGACATGACTTTTTCCCTCTCCTGAACCAGGATGAAGAGAGCTACCTTTATCGCCAGAGATGGAGAGCCAGCACCAAGACAAGTCAGTATAAACAGACCTTACGAAAATAACCCTTACTTTCATTCGTTCCCTGATATATTTCCTAGTCACCTTCCCGAAAGTTATCACCTCTAGAAGACTAAAACCTCTTTCCTTTGTCTAATCATTTCCTTCCAATTTATTGCCTTTTGTTAAAATGGTATGTAATCTCTTAAGTCTAATTGCTTCTTTGGTTTTTTTTTTTTTTAACTTTTTTTTTGTGTGTGAAGCCCTTGTGCACATAAAATTCAAAATATTAGTACTACCTTTGTGCTTTTCTCCTATCAATCTGTCTTTTGTCAGTTTTGTTCACAGGCTCCAGCCACTGAACCAAAGCAGGTGGAGGAAGTGTTTTTGTCCCCTGCAATGCACGCTGTATTTCTGTTTGTGTAGCACACACCTCTGTATGAAAATTTCCCTTGTTGTTTGCCACAGGACACATGAGCTGAAGCTGAAACTCTGAATCGGGAAATACAACTTTACTCACTTTCATGGAGCAATTGGGGAATGGAACAACTTTGCATGCTTCTTTGAGGAGTATGTCACAAGAGCTCCGAGGCTGCTGTTATTGGCTGAGCGTTGGTGTCAAAATTTTGATTCATGTCCAAATGCTTCTGGTCTCATCCCAGACTTGTGAGGTGTGGTCTCCGTAGGTCCATTCCCATCCCTTTCTCCACCACTCCCAGTCCCACATTATTTTCTGCATGCCGTGCAGTGTGCTCTGCTGTACTGATCACCTTAACCCGCTGTGTGTGCTCTTCCATTTGTCCTGAAAACAGCACACTCGTGTAGCCTTCTTCTTTGGTGATGTCTGGGTCATGTGTTGGTATTATGCTCACTCTCATTTTGATGATTTGAACTCTTATAACACATTGTTTAATACACGTAAAAATGTAAGACAAACTTTCATGTTTCAGTGATTTAAAGATAAACCACTATATAAAGTCCGTATCCATTCAATAGAATATTAAGCACTTCAAATTCTCATTGAAAGATATTAATCTTTCTTTGTCTGTGAAGTTATAACTATTAGTTAAAATGCTTATTTTGATAATTTCAGACTTTCACAAACTTTGCAAAAATTGTATAAAGATTTTCTAAATACTCTTCCCTTACATTCCCAAGATGTCCCTACATTAGCTTTCTCTCTCTCTCTCCTCTCTTCTGTTCTCTGTTCTCTCTCTTCGTCAAGGTTCTGCAATTACTGATCCTGACACTTAAGATCTGAGTTTAGGTAGAGCTTTGGGAAGTTCGAGATCCCTCATCATTTCATCTGCTAATGTCTTTTGCTCAAGTGACACTTTTTACTTCAACTGCTACTGTTTGCCTTACTAGTTTCACCTGTGGGATTTTTAAAAGATGCGTTGTGATTGATAGAGTTCAAATTAATCTTCCTTGGCACAAGGCACATTGTGTTCTTTGCATTGGCCTGCTATGTGTAGTACTGCCATGCCAGTGGGTTTATACCACCTACCAGTTTATCTTGTTATAACTCATCTGACTGCTTTAATCTCTGTGGGGTCCCTGTTAAGAATTTGGGTTCTGAAGTCAGATTATTTGGATCTGACTCTTGGCCTTCGTTCCTGAATACTGGACAAATATCTTCACCTCCCTGGGCCTTCCCTTCCACATCTTTCAGATGTGCATGTGGTAGTGCCTGTCTCATAGGATATCATGTATGTGTAAGGATGAGTCAGACAGATAGGAAGTGTTCCCTATGTTGTCCACTGTCACATTGATCTAAAAAGAACACTGGATCGAATTTGAATTATCTTCTGTGCCTAAAACGTCTATGGCCTTTCTCTTATTTACTTGCAATTCTCTGCTGTTTGGTTTTCTGATGGGCTCTACGTTTCTAAGCTTTTATTTAGTCTTGATTAATTTTAGTGAAGTTTTTCTTCGATTTACTCAAAATAATGTATTTACCATAGGAAGTTAGTAGTTGAAGAGAATTGCGTTATATGTTTGATCTTTACGTAATTAAAACTTGAGGATTTTATCTTTTCAATTTTTATGTAGGTTAGTTGTCTCTCAGTATGGCTAATGTGGGTGGTGTCTTGGATTGAAATATCTTATTTCCTCAAGTGTACAATCCATTTTAAATAGCAATTTGTGTGGTTTGTAACCGTTCACCTGATAGAAATATTTTCTTTGATCTGGGTTTTTGCAAACACAAGAGATGCATGAGTCGGGCATGGTGCTGGTGTGAAAGCAGCACGTTCTGTAGTGACCCGAAGCCTGAACGCACCTCGACCTCCAGTTCCTCCTGCCTGGGAGTTGGATCCATTGGAAGGGGTGCATCTTCCTCTTGGCTGTCTCTGTCCAGAGCTGTTCCTCAGGGACTTCGTTGCACTGGGCTCCTGCCAGTCTCAAGGACCTTTCAGTCTCTCTGTTGATGGCTCAGCAGAGCTCACTCCACGTGTGAAGGCTTTCTCCTGTCTTCCTTCCTGGAAGTTCTTTGAATGCGATCATGGCTGAGCACTGCACTGCCTGCCTGCCCAGCTGCCTCTGGGCTTGGCTAATTTTCAACGTCAAGATGAAAGGGAAACTTCCAGATGGCATCTGGGCTTTGCTGTTTCTGGCGTGATGTCATTAAAATCTGCCTCAGTCTAGCGTCTGTGATTTTGCTTTTTAGCATCAAAAAGGTATGGCTGTTAGTGCAACAATGCAGAAAATGACATCCAACTTTTATTTTATGGGTATATTTTATTTGTATCTCATAATGGGGTTCAGGACACACTAACCCAAAGCATGGAGCTTTGACGTTTGAAAAAACAGCAGAAGCAGGAAGGTCTCTCTCATCTTCTTCTGCCCTTCTACCCTGAAGCAGATCATGAGACCCTCATTCAAGAAGTGCCTACCCTTTACCCAGAGAAAAGAAACATTCCTATCTCTGAAGACACAGGGACACAGAGTAATCTGAACACACTGGCCTTGCTAAGCCCCTCCTGCCCCGCAAGTTACTACTGTTAGGTCACACCCCCTTTGTCCAGTCATACTTCCCCAAGCCTGTCCACTCTTCTTCAAACCTAGCATGAAAAATGTGTTTCCCTGTTTCTTTTTTTTTGAGACGGAGTTTCGCTCTTGTTACCCAGGCTGGAGTGCAATGGCACGATCTCGGCTCACCGCAATCTCTGCCTCCTGGGTTCAGGCAATTCTCCTGCCTCAGCCTCCTGAGTAGCTGGGATTACAGGCACGCGCCACCGTGCCCAGCTAATTTTTTGTATTTTTAATAGAGACGGGGTTTCACCATGTTGACCAGGATGGTCTCGATCTCTTGACCTCGTGCTCCACCCGCCTCGGCCTCCCAAAGTGCTGGGATTACAGGCGTGAGCCACCGCGCCCGGCCTCTCTGTTTCTTTGGATCTTTATTTCTGAAGATTCCCATGTCACATGAAAATTATGTTGAATGCACTTGTATGCTTTCTTCTTGTTAATCTGTCTTATAGGAGGAGCCTCAGGCATGAACCTAGCACAGGGTGAGAAAACAGACATATTTTTATTACTTACATTTGTTTTTATGTTGAAATGCAAAGACAGGCAAAAATAGAGGGCTATACGAATTTAGCAGTATTCTAAATTATTAATTTGGAAAGTACTTCAAAATTTGGGGAAGTTTCTAATTACTTTTGGAAGGAAAGGCAGTATTATGTAAGAAAACCACATTTTCTCTCATGCATTACTAAACTAACAATGGAAGTCACATCCTTATGCCTTGTGGTAGCTAACATTGTTTCTGACCCCTAAAAACTGACTAAAGCAAACAGATCAGGTTAATTCAGTGTTAAGTAAATAGGAGGGTGGTGAGATTTTAAGATAAAGTACCAGAGCAAGAAAGGATCAGTGCTTCAAATAGGGGCAAAAAACGAAGGGGAAAGTAGAATTAAGCACTCTCGCTTTCAAGTTAGAAAATGTTCACATCGGTTTCAAGTGTTTGCTTAGATGCTCTAATAATACCCTAAAAAATCGACATCCTTGAATTTGAAGGTCAGTGAACTAGAAATAATGCATTACTGCTTTTTGGAATATCTCTATGGATTCATTTAGCACTCTTGCTATTTTGATTCTTTTATTGTTTTGCTAATAATTTTAAAAATGTAAATGTTTACCATATAAAATATCTTACTGCCTTGGCATTTTTATGGCATACATCTTAGAATATTATGTAAGTTTATCTTGGAAATCATCCTTCGTTGTATAGAGAATCTGGCCAATTCACCCATTCCCCTGGTCCAGTTGCCATTTTATTATCTCTAGGATACCTCTTAGGAGAAATCTCTCAGTAGCTGCCTGCATGATCGGCAAATTGAAGTTGGAATTTTTTATGGTCTGTATTAATGGAACTGATTCTTTGAAACTAATTCCCTTCCTAAGAAAAGTACCCTCTTCATTTCTGCTTTTTGCAAGCAGTCACTGGCATTTGTCCAACAGTTAATGAGAAATTATTATATAATTATATTTAACTTTTTTCTCAATTCTTTCTGTGTTTGACGTAAAGATAAAAAAGAAACGAGTGGAAAATGCATCAATAAAATAAAAGCATATTGCAATTATATTCTGACCTTGGCTTTTCCCTCTATCTATTTCTCACAGGTTAATTATATTCTAAAGCGTACCAAGCTCTTCGTGTTTGCTGCTGGAGTGACTGTGTGCTGCTTTGCCCTTAGATGAAGCGATGCTTTCGTAACTTCTGAAGATGCCTGAATGGTCTAAGGTTCTAATGGTTTACGTTTTCTTCTTGTTCATATGGATAAAAATATGGCTGCATTCCAACTGCCAAGATACATTGGTGTGTTGTCTGTAAAAACTAGCTCTTCTGTTTAAATGAAGAGCAGATAAACAGCAAATAAACAATTAGCCCAATCTGGTCAGTGGCAAATTACAAAGCAATGATTGTGGTAGAATAATCTTTCAGATTTTTCATTCTGAGCTTAAAGAATGCAGAAATTCTTTAATTATATGTTAAAGTGGCGATAACCTAATTACAGTAGTTTTGTTTGTTCCTCAAAGCATTTATTAGTTTACTTGTTTAAAATTTAAAAGTGAAGGTCGGGCATGGTGGCTCACGCCTGTAATCCTAGCACTTTGGGAGGCCAAGGTGGGTGGATTACCTGAGGTCAGGAGTTCAAGACCAGCCTGGCCATCATGGTGAAACCCCATCTTAAAAAAAAGAAAGGAAAAAAAAATTTTTAAGTGAATATAAACCTTGGAAGTAAACATTTTTTAAAAGATCATTTAATGATTTAATAATTTGAATTGTTCTCCAAAGATTAGACATGTCAGTTGCAAATAAAGGTAGACATTTCTTCTCTATGGTCATCAAAGTCTTGACATGTATTCATACGCCTGTTTATAAAGGAGATTGGCAGCACATAATCGACAGCATCTAGCCTTTATTTACAGCAATCAAACATAAGACGTCTACATCATTAACATGCCCTGTGTGCATGCGTGCACACACTCACGGATACACACCCACACATATGACGCACATACACACAAACATACACACACAGACACATAAACACACATAGACTCTTCACAGCCTTTCTAAGTGACTCCCCCAGTGTGAAATGAGCTCCCTCCACACACCCTCTTCCTTTGTGTTGTCTCTGGCTTGCCTTTGCTTTTCTTCATTGCCCAGGATTGCCAAATGCATCCAATTTCATCTCTGTTTATGGACTTGTCTACCTCTCCACTGGAACAGTGCCCAGGAGGACAGGGACTGTTTCTAAATTGTCCGCTGCTGTATCCTCAGTACCTAGATCAACGCCTGGCTCATGATAGGTGCCAAGGATTTGTTCAGTGAGTAAGTGACCGTTCCTATGTGGACTTAGGCTTGTGAAGGGGAAAGAACAGACTGCTTTTGCTCTGCTCTCACCCCACAGTCAACACAGAAGACCTATGATCAAATGTGTGCTTTCCCCCGCATATACCAAGCAATGGATCTGTTCTGCAGCAGACGCCAGCTGGGAGTCCTCCAGTCCAGTCAATGCTGATTCTACCACCTGAGAAAACGTCAGACTCCACAGAGTGAGGCTCAGTCCTACAAGACTGCCTCCACTTCTGGTGCCAATCGCAAGCCCTGGGTTGTTTTACCTGTCTTCTGACTGACTGGCTATAAATCAGCGATCCTATGGCCTCCTCTTTGGGTTAATTAATTTGTGACAGCCGCTCACAGAACTCAGGGAAACCCTTATGTTCACTAGTTTATTACATAGGATATTACAAAGAATACAGATGATGAGGTGCACAGGACAGGGCATGGGAGAGAGGCATGCCACCCTTCAGGAACCTTCATGTGTTCAGCTGTTTAGGAAAATCTCTCACACCATGGTTTTCCTCTCCTCCCACGCCACAGCAGCCAGCAACACAGAAGACTTCCGTGACCTAATGTGGCAGGGCTGGTGTCCCCACACAGGAAGCAGTGGACACCAGCTGGGTGCCCTCCAATTCGGTTCTAACACTATCTACTTGGAGGTAACCTCAGATCCCACAGGTTGAGCCTCAGTCCCTAAGACTGTCCTGCCCTCGGATACCAGTGGCAAGTCCAGGCTCTGAAACTTCTGACTGACTGGCTATAAATTGGTGATCCCAGGACCCCTCTTTGAGTTCAATTTGTTGAAGTTGTACACAGGACTCAGGGGAACATCGACTTGTGTTTACCAGTTTATTGTAAAGGATATTCCAAGGATACATCCATCAAGGATACAGACAAAGAAGTGCAGACTGAGGTACTGGGGGGGGGGGCGAAGAGCTTCCACGCCGTCCCTGGGCATCACACTCCAGGACCTCCCCGGGCTCAGCGATCTGGGAGTTCTCTGAACCCTGTCCTCTTGGGTTTATATGGCAGCTTCATTATGTAGACATGAATGATTAAACCACTGGCCACTGATGATCAGCATAACCTCCAGCTTCTTTCCCGTCCTAGAGATTAGGAGGTGGGACTGAAAGTCCTAACCCTCTAATTATGCCTTTATCTTTCTGGTGGCAAATCATACCCTTGAAGCTATCAGTAAACATCAGCAAACAAAAAGACAGAACTTAGAAGTTTCTAAGGATTAAAAGTTGGATGCCAGGAAAACTGGCAAAGACCAAATATATGTATTTCATAATACCATAGTTTCCTTCTCTGAATTTTCGTAAAACTTTAGCTTCACATGTGAAAATAAGTAATTCAAAATCTAAGCTGCTGAAACTTTAACATATTTTGAGCGTTAAGGAAATGTGATTATGGGATCTGACTCATACACACAGGCCGCTGTAACGTAGGCAGCTGTAATCTGTATTTGTCTGATTATAGATTAGCCTTCTTCCTTACCTACAGTGTTTTGAAAATGTTGCAAATGACTGAAGGGTGACAAGAAAGACCCTTCCCTCTTCACTACTGATCTTCGTTATAGATCAGTGTCCTTCTTACCTTTCTCACACAAAGACTTTGGCTATCACATTGCCTAAAATAAAATGTTAAATGTGCACTTTTAAATTGGAAACAAAAGCTAGCCATAAAGAGAAGAAAAGAAGCCACATGGAGAAAAAAGCAAACTATACTAATTAAATTTTTGCAAGTAATAAACAAGTCTTGCATAGAAAATGTTATAATCCTACTAAGACTTCTTGGTTTTCTGCCTAATGAGAAATAAAAAATAAAATCCTAAGCCCCCCATGTGACTAAACAGATCCCCTCTTAGCCAAGAGGACCCCAGAGAAACCTTAAAAAATACTGAGCTCTCGGCCATGACAGTATAGGAAGTCAGATGCACCTCATGATAGCCCCTCCTGTGCTAACTGCCATTAGACTTTCTTTTCCTAAGATTTAAACAGAAACTAGCCCTCTTGAAAGACTTATTGACTGCTGATTTCAACCAACCAACCAACCGCCTGACACTGCCCCTGGTCTGGTGGACAGCAGCTGATAACATTTCTTCCTGATGAGAGACCACCAACCGTAGAGTGGCTCTGGCCAGTTTAAAGAGGCTGCACACTGATGGCCTTCAGGTCTTCTGCTTCACGTTTTGATGTGTAGGATCTAATTATAATACATTTAAATGTTAAGTCTCCACCCCAAAGTAAACGTGGGATGCATGTTACATATATGTTAGTCTACTACACAGGCCTGTGCCTCCCCTTTGTAAATATTCAGCGCTCCTCTTATAACCTATAGAATATCTATACCTGGCCAACCTCTTCAACTTAAGTTTCTGTCTTATCCTTCCCTCCCTTGAAGTGCCTGCTTCCAGCTTCTGCCAGAGGCTACAGTTCCCAGCCTAGGATGCCCAGCCCACAGGCTGCAATCCTTTATAGAAATAAAGCTCTCCTTCCCAAATTTATAAACCTCATGATTCTTCAGCTGACGCTAGATATAAAAGCAAAACAACGTTTAACTTCACAGCACTGACCCCATTTCTCCAGTGTCCTTGTCTTCTGGATGGCCATTTCCAGCTTTTCACCTGAGTCAGCTTTTTAAACTGGATTCTGGTCATTTCTGTCATTTCAGGTGACACACATAATTCATCACCTCCTTCATCTTACTGCATTCATTCACTGATTTACCACTTCTTCCTGTGAGCGCCCTGAGAGCAGGTTCTGTGGTAGGTAAATTTGTGTTCCCTCTGGCACTCAACTCAGGAACTTGACACTGAAAGGTGCTTAAACATATTATTGAAGGAATGCATTCATCTATTCAAGTCCTCTCTCCTAAGAACATTTCAGTAAAGTCTATTCTGTAAAAATGTACGTCTGTGGACATGTACAAATATTTGCTTGGTTATAGCTGGGAGCCAGTGTTATCATTGAAGATTTGTTCTTACAGCACACATTCTCCTAAAACCAGGTCTGGGCATGATCAATGCCTGTCCTTGGCCTAACTGGAGAAAGATTCATTGCTAAAAGATACCGTAATTTGCTGAGGCTTCTTAATCTTAAGTGCTTTATGTTATAACTTATATTTGTCACTTTAAAAGAACTGTTTCTTTAGCAAAAACTAGGGCAAAGGTATATTTATAAAGTCATAATGTCTTTGCTAATATTTAGTATCCCGTTCAGAAATTTTTTTTTTGCAATACTATTAAATTAAACCGAAATACATAGAAAATAGAGAGAGCATTTTATTATCTTGGTATTCAAGGTTGTAAAGTGTGAGAATTTTTGTACCTTACATATATCTATTCTTTTCTCTCTCCTTTCAAGGTTTACACTTACATATTTAATTTACTATTCTAATAACTTCTAAAATAGTACGGAACAGGAGTAGGAGATTGTGGAACAACAACATCCTTAAACTGAAATTTCTTGATGCCACCAGCTGAAGCAGGGTGGCAACAGGAATGACTAGAAAGTTAACAGAGTATTTTATTTTTAAAATTTTGATGAGCATCAGAAAGAAAGCAACTTGGATAATGAAAGTTTTTTTTTCTTTGCCTAATCTTTCCTTGTAAATATTTAGATACTATTGGCCAGATGTTGGGGAGAACTGTGTCTATGAACAATCAGGTCATGTCAGTTTGCCTTTATCATGCTGTACAAGTGAAAACTTAGAAAATCGAAAGCAATTATCTTTCAGACGCATTGGTTGTTTTTTGAATATTCTATTAAATGACAGTTCATTTGCTGGGAGGTGGGGGCCGACAGGATTTGATTTAATGTAGTACAGCATATAAATTATTTAATCATAATTAGAAACCAAGAAATTAGACTTCGCAACTTTCGGTGTAGAAGCCAGGCAGTGCCACCGCTCAAGTCGCAGGCGTGGGGCTTTAGTTATCTGATTCCACATCTGCCTCCTTCAGGTGTGGATTCCCTTTAAAACTAAAAGGGCAGTCAGGAGTCCTGGCCATGCAGAAATGAGTCCGTGGCAAAAGCCAGAAATTCTTAGGATAAAAACTTAATTTCATTTTAGTTTTAAAATTCATAAAATCAGAAATTTGAAACAGGTTTCTCCACTGCAAGTTTTCCTAGAAATTACAGCATGTTGTGTTATCTCCAAGAGAAAAGTTCCAAGTTTATTGACCATGCAGCCAACTTTTATTTTATTTTATTCAGAAACTTGTTCCAGGGATTAATCCTGGGTGGAAACCACCCTAGCAAACGCCACCCTCTATTTGAGGGATTCCAACTCTATTGGAATGTAGGCGTCACCAGTACTTAGGTCAGACTTGTAGATTATGGAGGGCTTCCGGGGGTGTGACCCCAGGGGCTGCCTGAAGGTCTGGAGGGCGGGAGCTGGGATGGGGCAAGGCCTCTGACAAGCTGTGTGGGACCCACTGTCAGTCATTGTGAATGCACAGCCAGGCCCCTTAGGGAGCCAAGGTCCCCAAAACCAACAACAGCCCAACATGGATGACGTGGGGGCTTCACACCGGGGTTGTGCATAAAGGAGAGCTTGTGGCAGGGGTGGGCGTGCCCAGCCATAGGGGTGCTGGGTCTTCATCCAGAAAATGAGGCCAAGTCTGCAGGGGCCTGCTGCAGGGTGGAGGTGTGGATAGCTGGGTAGGACCCCAGGCCAGTCTCCAGTAGATGCAGGGGCAAGAGTGCAGGTGCCCTTCCTTCCGGCCTCCACAGTGGGAGGCAGCAGAGCCCACCTGCTGGAGATTAGGGCGTCCACAGTCCAGCCCCCTGCACCTGCATCGCGGGCTCCCGGCGAGGAAGAGGAGGATGGGCTCCGGAGGCTTCCAGGGCTCCCCTGCCACCCCCGCCCAGTCTCAATAGAGTCAACATGAAGGACATTTCCTTTACCACTAGGATTCCTCATAGTGCCTTTTGCAGACAGACCCACTTCCCTCCCACCCCGCCCCTCCTCAGCCTAATCTGTTCTTCATTGCTGTAACTTTTGACGTCTTAATAATGTTACATGTGGAATCATTCAGGCTATAAGCTCCTGGGATTGGCTTTTTTACTTAGCATAGTTATCTGGAGAGTGCATCCGGTCTGTTGCCTGTATCAGTAGGGTGTTCCCTTTCATTGCTGATTATTCTGTGATGTGGATGCACCACCACTTCCTCAAACTTCCACTCATTGAGGACATCTGGACTGTTTCCAGCTTTTGGCTATCATGAACAAAGCTGTTGTAAATGCCGGTAGACGGGTTTTTCTGTTGACTCAAGTCCTCGGTTCTCTGTGATAAATGCCTACAAGTGCAATTGTGCGGTTGTAACCGTGTTTTTTCTTGCGTGCTGGTGAGGCACAGCTCCCCCAAGAGAATGCTGTGGGTTCTTGGCCTTCAGTCTCTTGAAGAATAAGCGATGGGACCACTGCAGGTGCGCCGTATACTCGTAAAAGTAAATATCAGACCCAAGAAGTGTTGCAGAAAGGTGATTTTATTTAGGTAGAGAAAAGAGAAGAAAAGGAGGTGACGAGAAAGACTTCTGCGAAGAGTGTGGAAGGTGATTCCAGAGGGAAAATCCCAGAGGGGAAAGGGAGCTCCCACCATGTGGGAGGGGATCCCAGAGAGCTGGAAATCCAGCGTGGGTGAAGGAGGAGGGGAATTTATCCTGGGAGACATCCCCACCTTCCCAAGTTCCTCTGGCCAATGAAAGGAGTTCCTTTAAACTTCTGCTGGGGGATTGACTTTTAGTTTCTTCCAAGCCCGCGAAATTCAGACATAAACCGTTAAATCTCCCTGATGGAGAGAGATGGGAGGAGGGCATGGCGCTGGGAAATTCTTGTCCTTAAAACTACGCCCCCTCGTGGACCCGGAAAGAGAACACCTTCCCTCACAGTCATATAGTAATTGTATGATTCTTTTTTAAAGAAATTGCTTTAAAAGAAATTTTAAAGTAACTACATCTATCCATCCATCCATCCATCCATCCATCCATCTATCTATCTAATTAGCTTTATTGAAATATAATTCACATATTGTAAAGTTCACCTTTTTAAAGTGTACAACTCAGTGTAGTGTAGTACATTCATAAAATTGTGCAGCCACACCACTATCTCATTTCTAAACATGTTTGTTGCACAACAAGAAACTCCACACTCATTAGCAGTCACTCCCCAGTCCTCCTTCCCCTAGCTCCTGACAACCACAATTCTGCTTTCTGCCTCTATGGATTTGTCTATTCTGAATATTTCATATACATAGAATCATACAACATGTGGCCTTTTGTGTCTGGCTTCCTTCACTTAGCATCCTTTTAGGATTTATCCATGTTGTAACATTTGTAAGTGCTTCATTCCTTTTCATAGCTGAATAATATTCCATTGTATGGATATACCACATTTTGTTTATCCATTCCTCATTTGCCAGACATTTGAGTTGCTTCCATTTTTTTTTTTTTTTTTTTTTTTTTTTTGTCTATGGTGAAAAATGTTGCTAAGAACATTTGTATACAATTTTTTTATGTGGACACTTTTTCAGTTCTCTTTAGTATATACCCAGGAGTGCAAATACTGTGTCATATGCTGTGTTTAACATTTTGAGAAACTGCCAAACTAGTGTACAAAGCAGCTGTACCAATTTGTGTTTCCACCAGCAATGTAAGAGGGATTCCAGTTTCTTCACATCTTATTAACATTTCCCATTTCCCATAATGACATCTCTAAGTACAGGTGAGGAAGTAGAAAAACTGGTCACTCATACACATATTATGGGTGCAAATTCAAGAAGGTACAGCCTAAGAAAATATTTGCAAATCATGTGTATGATAAGGAGCTTAGTGCCCCCCAAAATAAAGAACTCATACCACTCAACAAGGAAAAGACAACCCATTTGCATTTCCCATTTTCTAATAAGGTTTTATATTTTTATTTTTATTTTTACTCGAGTTCTGGGAGATCTTTATGTATTCTATTCAGTCCTTTGCTATAAACATGCAATATATATACTTTTTGCTGTATTTATTTGCAAATATTTTCTCCCACTCTGTAGCTTATCTTTTTATCTTCTAAACAGGTTTTTTTATTAAAAAATTATTTGTAAAACAAAAGTTTTAATTTTACAAAGTCCAATTGGTCAGCTTTTCCTTTTGTACGTGTTGCATCTGGTGTCAAGTCTCGGAAATTCTTAAAGATTTTCTTCAATTTTCAAAAGGTTCATGGTTTTATGTCTTATGCTACAGTCTTTGATCTGAGTTCATTTTTGTGTAAAGTTTGAGACACAAGTTTAGGTTTTTTGTTTTTTTTTCCTTTCCCTTTCTGATTGCTGCAGCCCCATTTGATGAAAGACTGTCTTTCCTCTGCCAAATTACCTTTGCACTTTGTCAAAAATGAACTGAGTAGATTTACATGGGTTTACTTTTGGGCGCTCTACCCTCCATTGATCCAGTAGAAGACATCTTGACTCCCGTATGTAAAGGCTAAATCTTAGTATTGGGTAGATGTTTTATTTCTTTTGTAAAATTGCTTTATTCTCCTGCCTTTTCCTTTTCTTCCATATTAATCTTGGAATAATATTGTGTATATCCACAAGAAAATCTTGGTGGGACAGTGATTTGCTTTTAAAATTACTCCATGTGTGGGTTGATCATTGAGATTTTGATCACAATGGGGCCTCCTAACAGTGGGGATGGCCCTGTCCCACTACTCACCCACCTGGCTCCTGCTGACGTTGCCTTCTTTAAAGCACTTATCACCGTTGTGACTGCCATCCTTCTTAAAATCTGTATGCTAATTAACTGTCCGTCCCTCTGACAAAAATGAAAACTGCACAAGGGTGGTGCCAGGCAAAATGTCTGGCCTACTGAAGAAGACTCAGTAATATTAATTGGTTGAATGAATGAAAGATTAGGGTGATAAATAAATCTTAAATTGATTCATGAGAAGCAATGCGTTCTTGCCTCTGATGAACTGAGATTTTTTTTAAAATAGAAAAATCATAATTAAATTAAACTTTTGGAGTGTTTATTGGGAATAATAAACAGGCTAGACATTTTAAAGAGAGCCACGAAGCAGATGACTATGTAATTTTTTTTTTTAGAACTTAACAGATACTTTATTGCTCACGTTTCACACAAAGCACACCTCCAGCCATTTTCTTTCACAGCTTGACAACGTTTACAAGAACAAAAACCCAGCAAGAAGCCTCGTGTCATGTAGATTTCAGTAAGGCAGAATGTAAAACATCGACTCAGCCAGGCTTTTGTTTTCTGCAGCAATAACAAAGGGCCTCCTGCACTTGGCAAAAATCTGTGTTAAGTTTGCAGTGCATTTCTTCCATTACAAAAAAAGTCTCCTGCCTAAAGCAAAGTAACTTGTATTTGCTGAGCCAGTGGTATTCACTTATGCATAAAACAAATTTCAGTTTGTTGTTTTTTCTAACAAATTTCAAGTAAAAATAAGGTTGAAGGAGGAATTTGTTTTGGAGGGATGCAGGTCAGTTTGAATTGCTATACTTAACTAAATGCCTACATGTACCACAGTTCACCACTTAGTTTGCTTTTATAATCTTTATGGATTTTGGCCATGTTCAAGGTTTTCAAAGTTGAGATATGATACAGAATTCCATCGATAAAATAAGACTGCTGAATGTGCTATGTGCAGAAGAGCTCGGTTAATAGGAACCAACCTAAAAGTTCTATCGAAGCACATGTGGCATAACATCTCCAAATAAAAAGCCAACCGTGGGCAGAACTGTGCTTGGAAAATAGACATTGGAATACTTTAAGCAAAGCACATAGAAACAGATTATTAAATGAGGAAAGTTTCCCAGAAGTAAATCTAAAAACTCTAGGTGAATCCTCATTTTCAAAACTGCATATTGAAAACATGAAAACCACTGATTCAAGTAATTTCTTCAAAAAAGTATGCATGTTCTGACTGTGGAATCAGTCTACTGGTTAATTAAAGGCAATTTTAATCATGTTTTAAATTTTTTTCATAGAAAGGAGAGATGTTACATGTTTCTCAAATAAACAGTTTTATGTAAGTCCAATAAAAAAAACCAACAGAATTGAACGAAGACCTACAAATGCTTATGCCAAGCAGGAATCTGCCTGCCACCTGTGGTCTCACAATTCAAAATAGGTGCTGAATTCAGGATTCTGAAACTAAGTTTCTATTACTTGAGCTCTAGCAAAATCTGAGGTTCAGTAGCCTCCACTAGTATAATGTCTTCCCTGTCCAAATCCAAAATGATTATACTGATTACCTCCACTGTGGGAAGAAAGCTGCCCAGGTGCCATGGCAAGAGACTGAAGGCACAGTCTGCCCCAGCATAATAAATAGCTGATTACTTAGTTATAGCAATGATACCAAATAGATTTACTGATTACTTAGTTATAGCAATGAGACACCAAATAGATGTTGGATTCAATCACATACTCAATTATATAATCAATCTTATTACGTCATTATTCTGTATAATCTTTATGTTAGTGTAGGAACATTTTAGTTTTATAGTATAGACATAATCAGGTGAAATATAATTTGGAACTGAAGGAACATTGCGAGAAGTGGTCGGGAGGTGAGAGTAAATGCCTTGCAGTAGCACCAGCGCCTGGGGAGGCACCCACTGCTTAGCAGGCCGGCCTTCCGGTAATGCCAGCGCCTGGGGGGCACCCATTGCTTAGTAGGCCGGCCTTGTGGTAACGCCACCACCTGGGGAGGCACCCATTGCTTAGCAGGCCGGCCTTCTGGTAATGCCAGCGCCTGGGGAGGCACCCACTGCTTAGTAGGCCGGCCTTCTGGTAATGCCAGCGCCTGGGGAGGCACCCATTGCTTAGCAGGCCGGCCTTCCGGTAATGCCAGCGCCTGGGGAGGCACCCACTGCTTAGCAGGCCGGCCTTCCGGTAATGTCAGCGCCTGGGGAGGCACCCACTGCTTAGCAGGCCGGCCTTCCGGTAATGTCAGCGCCTGGGGAGGCACCCATTGCTTAGCAGGCCGGCCTTCCGGTAATGTCAGCGCCTGGGGGGCACCCATTGCTTAGTAGGCCGGCCTTGTGGTAACGCCACCACCTGGGGAGGCACCCATTGCTTAGCAGGCCGGCCTTCCGGTAATGTCAGCGCCTGGGGAGGCACCCATTGCTTATCAGGCCGGCCTTCCGGTAATGCCAGCGCCTGGGGAGGCACCCACTGCTTAGTAGGCCGGCCTTCTGGTAATGCCAGCGCCTGGGGAGGCACCCATTGCTTAGCAGGCCGGCCTTCCGGTAATGTCAGCGCCTGGGGAGGCACCCACTGCTTAGCAGGCCGGCCTTCCGGTAATGTCAGCGCCTGGGGAGGCACCCATTGCTTAGCAGGCCGGCCTTCCGGTAATGTCAGCGCCTGGGGAGGCACCCACTGCTTAGCAGGCCGGCCTTCCGGTAATGTCAGCGCCTGGGGAGGCACCCACTGCTTAGCAGGCCGGCCTTCCGGTAATGTCAGCGCCTGGGGAGGCACCCACTGCTTAGCAGGCCGGCCTTCCGGTAATGTCAGCGCCTGGGGAGGCACCCATTGCTTAGCAGGCCGGCCTTCCGGTAATGTCAGCGCCTGGGGGGCACCCATTGCTTAGCAGGCCGGCCTTCCGGTAATGTCAGCGCCTGGGGGGCACCCATTGCTTAGCAGGCCGGCCTTCTGGTAATGCCAGCGCCTGGGGAGGCACCCACTGCTTAGCAGGCCGGCCTTCCGGTAATGTCAGCGCCTGAGGAGGCACCCATTGCTTAGCAGGCCGGCCTTCCGGTAATGTCAGCGCCTGGGGGGCACCCATTGCTTAGCAGGCCGGCCTTCCGGTAATGCCAGCGCCTGGGGGGCACCCATTGCTTAGTAGGCCGGCCTTGTGGTAACGCCAGCGCCTGGGGAGGCACCCACTGCTTAGCAGGCCGGCCTTCCGGTAATGTCAGCGCCTGAGGAGGCACCCATTGCTTAGCAGGCCGGCCTTCCGGTAATATCAGCGCCTGGGGGGCACCCATTGCTTAGCAGGCCGGCCTTCCGGTAATGCCAGCGCCTGGGGGGCACCCATTGCTTAGTAGGCCGGCCTTGTGGTAACGCCAGCGCCTGGGGAGGCACCCATTGCTTAGTAGGCCGGCCTTCCGGTAACGCCAGCGCCTGAGGAGGCTCCCACTGCTTAGCAGGCCGGCCTTCCGGTAATGTCAGCGCCTGGGGAGGCACCCACTGCTTAGCAGTCCGGCCTTCCGGTAATGCCAGCGCCTGGGGAGGCACCCATTGCTTAGCAGGCCGGCCTTCCGGTAATGCCAGCGCCTGGGGAGGCACCCATTGCTTAGTAGGCCGGCCTTCCGGTAATGCCAGCGCCTGGGGAGGCACCCACTGCTTAGCAGGCCGGCCTTCCGGTAATGCCAGCGCCTGGGGAGGCACCCATTGCTTAGTAGGCCGGCCTTCCGGTAATGCCAGCGCCTGGGGAGGCACCCACTGCTTAGCAGGCCGGCCTTCTGGTAATGCCAGCGCCTGGGGAGGCACCCACTGCTTAGCAGGCCGGCCTTCCGGTAATGCCAGCGCCTGGGGAGGCACCCACTGCTTAGCAGGCCGGCCTTCCGGTAATGCCAGCGCCTGGGGAGGCACCCACTGCTTAGCAGTCCGGCCTTCCGGTAATGCCAGCGCCTGGGGAGGCACCCATTGCTTAGTAGGCCGGCCTTGCGGTAACGCCAGCGCCTGGGGAGGCACCCACTGCTTAGCAGGCCGGCCTTCCGGTAATGTCAGCGCCTGGGGAGGCACCCACTGCTTAGCAGGCCGGCCTTCCGGTAATGTCAGCGCCTGGGGAGGCACCCATTGCTTAGCAGGCCGGCCTTCCGGTAATGCCAGCGCCTGGGGAGGCACCCATTGCTTAGTAGGCCGGCCTTCTGGTAATGCCAGCACCTGGGGAGGCACCCATTGCTTAGTAGGCCGGCCTTGCGGTAACGCCAGCGCCTGAGGAGGCACCCACTGCTTAGCAGGCCGGCCTTCCGGTAATGTCAGCGCCTGGGGAGGCACCCACTGCTTAGCAGGCCGGCCTTCCGGTAATGCCAGCGCCTGGGGAGGCACCCACTGCTTAGTAGGCCGGCCTTCCGGTCATGCCAGCGCCTGGGGAGGCACCCATTGCTTAGCAGGCCGACCTTCCGGTAATGCCAGCGCCTGGGGAGGCACCCATTGCTTAGTAGGCCGGCCTTGCGGTAACGCCAGTGCCTGGGGAGGCACCCACTGCTTAGTAGGCCGGCCTTCTGGTAATGCCAGCGCCTGGGGAGGCACCCATTGCTTAGTAGGCCGGCCTTCTGGTAATGCCAGCACCTGGGGAGGCACCCATTGCTTAGTAGGCCGGCCTTGCGGTAACGCCAGCGCCTGAGGAGGCACCCACTGCTTAGCAGGCCGGCCTTGTGGTAACGCCAGCGCCTGGGGAGGCACCCACTGCTTAGCAGGCCAGCCTTCCGGTAATGCCAGCGCCTGGGGGGCACCCAATGCTTAGCAGGCTGGCCTTGCGGTAGCACCAGCGCCTGGGGGGGCACCCGTTGCTTAGCAGGCTGTGAGGGGGAGTTTCCCTTTCACTGGGATGTTCAGAGAAAACTGCTCTGTCTGGCTCTCAAGGAAGGTGTGACACTAGCCAGGCCGGCCAGCAGACATCCAGGGGCTTAAACACCTCTCCGTGGTGCTGTGCTCCGATGGTCACCATCCTTGTCCACTTTCGTGTTCCACTTTCCCACCCGATGCTCCCCTGTAAATTCTTAGAAGCTGTGAGAAGTAAGAATAGAGGAATCCTAAAAGCCTTTGATCTCTCTGATAAGTACATAGAAAGATACTGACGTATGTGCCTCCCCTCGTTGTAGCGGCTATCTGAGAGGGAGGGGCCCTCTGTACTGTATCCACATGACCCCCTGAACTGTGCCCACGTGGCCCCCCATGTTGTAAGAATGTGATTTGCTTGACCTCTACCAATCATGTCAGATGAGTCACTCTCTGGCCCTGCCCCCTGCCTTGTATGCAATAAATATCAGCACATCCAGGCATTCAGGGCCACTGCTGGACTCCGCCCCTTGGTAGCAGTGGCCCTCTGAGTCCAGTTGAATTCTCTTATCTCTGTGCCCTTGTGTCTTTCCTTTCTATGATCTATCATCTCCGCACACAAAAGAACACCCACTAGACCCTGTGGGGATAGACCCTGCACTCCATGCTGGAAATGCTGTTCATATTGACCCCCTTGGTGATAATTCTGGCTCCCTCTTCCTCCCCAGCCTCCTTTCTGATCTGCACAACCACCTTGCCCTCCACAACCACCGCCACGACCACCTTGGTGCCCGCCATCTTGGTATCTATTATCCTGCTGGTAGCCACCACCCTGGTATCCACTTCCTGTATATGAAGATGTCTGGAAGCCATCATAACCTCTACCTTGATAGCCACCACTGTGGCCACCACAATAGCCTCTTGGCTGGAAACCTGAATCTCGATAGCCACCATCTTGGTAGCTACCTTCTCCTCCACTCCCTCCATCTGTGCAGCCTCTTTTTGGTTATTTCCTCTTCCTTCCCCTTGGCCACCATGGTCATAGCCACCATGTCCATGTCTCCCACCTCCTTGTTCATGACCTTCTCGTCCTCCATATGAGGAATGTTCATAGCCACCTCTTCCTCCTCCTGAGCCTTCTGTTTACTGCTGGGGCTATCTTGCCTCTTCTGCCATGGTGGCATCTCTGGGAGTGGAGGTTTGATTTCATTGGGTCTACCACCTCTGTCAGGCACCCTGCCCATCAACACCTTATTGATGGCACCACAGTCTTCTCTTATAGAGCTGCTGCTTGTCCTTAAAATCTTTGACAAGTGCTGTCTTGCAGCCAAAAGATGGGCAACAGAAATAGTACTTTTAGGGGATAGGACCAAACTTTTTGACTGGTAAACCTTGGCTAATTTTTCTGTCTGACTCTTAGCTCTGTCAGACCAGCCCAAAGACTGTACAGTGACATCCAAACGTCTTATAAGCAACTTTCTCCAGACTTCATACAAACAAAACCTCTGAGAATATATGGGACTATGAAAAAGACGAGACCTATGACTGACTGGAGTACCTGAAAGAGATGAGAATGCAACCAAGTTGGAAAACACACTTCAGGATACTTTCCAGGAAAACTTCCCCAACCTAGCAAGACAGGCTAACATTCAAATTCAGGAAATACAGAAAACCCCACTAAGATACTCCACGAGAAGATCAACTCCAAGACATGCAATCATCAGATTCTCCAAGTTCGAAATTAAGGAAAAAATGTTAAGGGCAGCCATAGAGAAAGGCCAGGTCACCTATAAAGGGAAGCCCATTGGACTAACAGTGGATCTCTCAGCAAAAACCCTACAAGAGAAGAGAGCAGGGGTCAATATTCAGCATTCTTAAAGAAAAGAATTTTCAACCCAGAATTTTATATCTGGCCAAACTAAGCATCCTAAGAGAAGGAGAAATAAAATTCTTTTCAGACAAGCAAATGCTGAGGGAATTTGCCACCACCAGGCCTGCCCTGCAAGAGCTCCTGAAGGAGGCACTAAATATGGAAAGGAAAAACTGGTACCAGCCACTCCAGAACACACAAAAATACAAAGAACAATGACACTATGAAGAAACGGCATCAACTAGTGTACAAAATAACCAGCTAGCATCATGATGACAGGATCAAATTCACACATAACAGTTTTAGCCTTAAATATAAATTGGCTAAATGCCCCAATTAAAAGACACAGATTGACAAATTGCATAGAGGCAAGACCCGTTGGTGTGATATATTCAAGAGACTCCTCTCATGTTCAAAGACACACATAGGCTCAATATACAGGGATGTAGGAATATTTACCAAGCAAATGCAAAGCAGAAAAAAAGCAGAGATTGCAATTCTAGTCTCTGACAAAACAGATTTCAAACCAAAAGAGATCAAAAAAGACAAGGAAGGGTATTACATAATGGTAAAGGGATTAATTCAACAAGAAGAGCTAACTAAATTCATATGCACCCATACGGGAGCACCCGGATTCATAAAACAAATTCTTAGAGAACCACAAAGAGATTTAGACTCCTACACAATAATAGTGGAAGACTTTAACATCTCACTGTCAATATTTGACAGATCAATGAGACAGAAAATTAACAAAAATAATCAAGACTTTTTCAATTCCCATTTTTAGACTGCATTCTAGCCTGGGCAATAAAGCAATACTCCCATTCTCTCTCTCTCTTTCTCTTCCTTTTTCTTCCTCTTCTTCATTCTTTTTTTTCTTTCTCTCTTTCTTCCTTATTAAAAAAAAAAAAAAAAAAAAACTCAGCTCTGGATCAAATGGACCTAATATGTGTCTACAGAACTCTCCACCCCAAAACAACAGAATTTATACATTCTCCTCAGTGCTACATGGCAGTTACTCTAAAATCAACCACATAACTGGAAGTAAAATAATCCTTAGCAAATGCAAAAGAACTGAAATAATAACAAACAGTCTCTCAGACCACAGTGCAACCAAATTAGAACTCAGGGTTAAGAAACTCACTCAAAACCACACAACTACATGGAAATTGAATAACCTGCTCCTGAATGACTCCTGGGTAAGTTATGAAATTCAGGCAGAAATCAAGAAGTTCTTTGAAACCAATGAGAACGAAGAGACAATGTACCAGAATTTCTGGGACACAGCTAACACAGTGTTAAGAGGGAAGTTTATAGCACTAAATGCCCACATCAGAAAGCTGGAAAGATCTGAAATCAACACCCTAACATCACCATGAAAAGAACTAGAGAAGCAAGAGCAAACAAGTCCAAAGCTAGCAGAACGCAAGAAATAACTAAGATCGCAGCAGAACTGAAAGGGATAGAGACACGAAAAACCCTTCAAAAAATGAATGAATCCAGGAGCTGGTGTTTTGAAAAAAATTAATAAAATAGACCATTAGCTAGACTAATAAGGAAGAAAAGAGAGAAGAATCAAATAGACACGATAAAAAAAATGATATTACCACTGATGCCACAGAAATACAAACTACCAGCAGAGACTAGTATAAACACCTCTATGCAAATAAACTAGAAAATCTAGAAGAAATGGATAAATTCCTGGACACATACACCCTCCGAAGACTAAACAAATCAAATCCCTGAATAGACCAATAACAAGTTCTGAAATTAAGGCAGTAATAAACAGCCTGCCAACCGAAAAAGCCCAAGATCAGATGATTCACAATCAAATTCTACCAGAGGTACAAAGAAGAGCTGGTACCATTTCTTCAGAAACTATTCCAAACAATTGAAAAAGAAGGACTCCTCCCTGATACATTTTATGAGGCCAGCATCATCCTGATGCTAAAACCTAGCAGAAACACAACAAAAAAGAAAACTTCAGGCCAATATCCCTTATGATCATCAATGCAAAAATCCTCAATAAACTACTGGCAAACTGAATCCAGCAGCGCATCAAAAAGCTTATCCACCACAATCAAATCAGCTTCATCCCTGAGATGCAAGGCTGGTTCAGCATACACAAATCAATAAACATAATCCATCACATAAACAGGACCAATGACAAAAATCACACGATTACCTCAATAGATGCAGAAAAGACCTTTGATAAAATTCAACATCCTTTCATGTTAAAAACTATCAATAAACTAGGTATTGATGGAACATATCTTAAAATAGAGCTATTTATGACAAACCCATAGCCAATATCATATTGAATGAGCAAAAGTTGGAAGCATCCCCTTTGAAAACCAGCACAAAACAAGTATGCCCTCTCTCACCACTCCTATTCAACATAGTATTGGAAGTTCTGGCCAGGGCAATCAAGCAAGAGAAGTAAATAAAGGTATTCAAATAGGAAGAGAGAAAGTCAAATTGTCTGTTTGCAGACAACATGATCCTATATTTGAAAACTCCACGTCTCAGCCCCAAAACTCATTAAATTGAAGCAACTTCAGCAAAGTCTCAGAATGCAAAATCAATGTGCAAAAATCACAAGCATTCCTGTACACCAACAATAGACAAGCAGAGAGCCAAATCATGAATGAACTACCATTTACAATTACTAAAAAGAGAATAAAATCCCTAGGAATACAGCTAAGAAAGGATGTGAAGTACCTCTTCAAGAAGAACTACAAACCACTGCTCAAGGAAATAAGAGAGGACAAAAACAAATGGAAAAATATTCCATTCTTATAGATAGGAAGAATTGATATCATGAAAATAGCCATACTGACCAAAGTAATTTATAGATTCAATGTTATTCCCATCAAACTGCCATTGACATTCTTCACAGAATTAGGAAAAATGACTTCAAAGTTCATGTGGAACCAAAAAAGAGCCTGCATAGCCAAGACAATCCTAAGCAAAAAGAACAAAGCTGGAGGCATCATACTACCTGACTTCAAGCTATACTACAAGGCTACAATAACCAAAACAGCATGGTACTGGTACCAAAATAGACATACAGATCAATGGAACAGAATAGAGACCTCAGAAATAAGACCACATATCTACAACCATCTGATCTTTGACAAACCTGACAAAAACAAGCAGTGTGGAAAGGATTCCGTATTTAACAAATGGTGCTGGGGAAACTGGCTACCCATATGCTGAAAACTGAAACTGTATCCCTTCCTTATACCTTATACAAAAATTAACTCAAGATGTATTAAAGACTTAAATGTAAAACCAAAAACCATAAAAACCCTAGAAGAAAACCTAGGCAATACCATTAAGGACATAGGCATGGGAAAAGATTTTATAATGAAGTTGTCAAAAGTAATTGTAACAAAAACTAAAATTGACAAGTGGGATCTAATTAAACTAAAGAGCTTCTGCACAGCAAAAGAAACTGTCATCAGAGTGAACTGGAAACCTACAGAATGAGATAAAAATTTTGCAATCTACCCATCTGACAAAGGTCTTATCCAAATTTACAAGAAACTTAAGCAAACTTACAAGAAAAAAACCAAAGAACCTCATCAAAAAGTGGGCAAAGGGCAGACGCTTCTCAAAAGAAGACATTTATTCAGCCAACAAACATGAGAAAAGCTCAGTATCACTGATCATTAGAGAAATGCAAATCAAAAACAATGAGATACCATCTCGTGCCAGTCAGAATGCCGATTATTAAAAAGTCAAGAAACAACAGATGCTGGAGAGGCTGTGGAGAAATAGGAACACTTTCACACGGTTGGTGGGAACGTAAATTAGTTCAATCATGGTGGAAGATAGTGTGGCGATTCCTCAGGTCTCTAGAACCAGAAATACCATTTGACCCAGCAATCTTATTACAGAGTATATACCCAAAGGAGTGTAAATAATTCTATAATAAAGACATATGCACACATATGTTTATTGCAGCACTGTTCACAATAGCAAAGAAATGGAACCAACCCAAATGCCCATCAATGATAGACTGGATAAAGAAAATGTGGTACATATACCCAGTGGAATACCATGCAGCCATAAAAAGGATGAGTTCATGTCCTTTGCAGGGACATGGATGAAGCTGGAAGCCATCATCCTCAGCAAAGTAACACAGAAACAGAAAACCAGACATCATATGCTCTCACTTATAAGTGGGAGTTGAACAATGAGAACACATGGACACAGGGAGGGCAACAACACACGCCTGGGCCTGTGAGTGGGGGAGGCGAGGGGAGGGAGAGCATAAGACAAACAGATGACGCATGTGAGGCTTAAAACCTAGGTGATGGGTTGACAGGTGCAGCGAACCACCATGGCACGTGTGTAACAAGCCTGCATGTTCCACACTTGTATCCTGGAACTTAAAGTAAAAAATAGATAAATAAATAAATAAATAAAAATTTTTAAAAACTTCACTCGCAGGCTTTTAAAAGTCTTACGAAGCTATTACCACAATTTTCGAAAAGCTGTACTTTGAAGAAAGAAGAATAAATAAATTTTAAGAGATGTGTCATTTACACACTTTTTTGGACAGTAAATGTACACTTCACACTTTCTGCTTTCCACTCAGTTTGTTCCACACCTGTTATTAGTTCCCAACACCTGGTAATATTTGGGAGGAAAAAATGATTGCACTTTATTTCTGACCTAATCCACGTATGGCGTTCCGGTTGTTTTAGGGGAGGCAAACCATGGCCAGACTGTCCTGAGCTCCCAGGCTAGGAAAAGCAAGCATTGGCAGGCACACCTAGGACCCTGCTGGGGACGTCCTGCTTCAGGTCTTCCCTGGGGTGTGTTCTCTTGAGGTGGGAGTCACAGCCCGGCATTTGGGAGGATGAGCAGGTGTCTGTCTGTTCCTCACTCTTTCACGCCCTCTCCTCTCTTGGGAGTGCAGACCCTTGTGAAGTCGTGCAGCCCTGTGTAGCCCTACAGATCCCTTTACTCTTCCCTGTGGCTTCCTGGCTATGTGAGGGAGGGTTCCAGGGTGTTAAGCCTCTCAAGCAGCCGTGGCCCAGCAAGTGTAACTGTGCCTTCTGACCAGAGCCCTGACTCAGTGCGTCTGCAGTCCCTGGTGAGACCTGGTACTTGCGTGGCGGCTATCATGTTGGTGTTGGGGAGGAGGCACAGCATGCTGGCCAGAGGCATGGCTCTGACCCCTGATAGCCCGGGGTTCACCCCAGCTCCCCTCCCCAAGACTAGAACAGGCTTTGCTTAACTCCCCTTTGCCTCAACTTTCCTGTCTGTAAAATGAGGATGTTCCTTCTGCTGTCAACTGAATCTTGTCTTCCCCAAATTCATGTGTTCAAGCCCTAACCCCTAATGTGACTGCATTTAAAATAGGGCTTCCAGGAGGTAATAAAGTTTAAACGAGGTCCTAAGGATGGGGTCCTAGTCCTACAGGATTGGTGCCGTAAAAGAAGAAGGTCTCTTTCTTCTCCATGCTCACACACCAAGGAAAGGCCATGTGAGGACAGTGGGAAGGTGGCCGTCTGCAAGCCAGGAAGAAAGCCCTCACCAGAAGCCAACCCTGCTGGGTCTCAGTCTTAGGCTTTTCCATGTTCAGAGCTGTGAGGAAATAAATGTCTGTTGTTTCAGCCACCCAGTCTGTGCTGTGTTACAGCAGCCTGAGCTAGGTCACCTGCCCTGTAGAGCCTCTGGGAGACGTGAGACGAAGCTGGCCTGCCACCTGGCGCAGGGTACACCTTGCAGGGTGGCTCTTAACTACCAGGAGAGCTAGCTTCAGAGTCTCCAAGCCCACTGTACTCCTGGGCTCCTTTCCTCATCTAGCCCTTTTAGAACAGGTGCAGGGCTGAGAAAGCTCTGAAGACTGAAAACCCACGTGCACCTGTAAACCACAGGCAAGGCCAGGACTCAGACCCACTTTGGTATGCAGAACTGAATCACTCGCCTTTCCATGGACACCCCCAGGGGCCCCGAAAGAGACTCTGACGGGAGTGTTAGGGTAGAGGGACAGCTCTCTAAGCCCTGAGAACTCAGGGGGCTGATCTAGGAGAGACAGAGGAAGGATGTCCATTATTCTCCAGAACACAAAGGTAGGTTAAAAGAGCTACAGGAGTAGCCCCTGTTCCAACACTCATGTTAATTCTTTTTTTTTTTTTTTTTTTTTTTTTTTGAGACGGAGTTTCGCTCTTGTAACCCAGGCTGGAATGCAATGGCGCGATCTCGGCTCACCGCAACCTCCGCCTCCCGGGTTCAGGCAATCCTCCTGCCTCAGCCTCCTGAGTAGCTGGGATTACAGGCACATGCCACCATGCCCAGCTAATTTTTTGTATTTTTTTAGTAGAGACGGGGTTTCACCATGTTGACCAGGATGGTCTCGATCTCTTGACCTCGGGATCCACCCGCCTCGGCCTCCCAAAGTGCTGGGATTACAGGCGTGAGCCACCGCGCCCGGCCTCATGTTAATTCTTTAAAGAACTTGGAGTGAGTTCAGCTTTCAGAAAGCTGTTCATTGTTTGTCCACTTCTCTCTTTTATGTATTCAAGAAATATTTGTGAATATCTGCTATGAACCACTCTAGCTAGATGCTGGGAGTAGAATGTGAAGGAAAAGAGAAACTATCTCTGCCATGTGGAATGCACAGACTTTCAACAATGCTGCAAATAAAAATATGATGACAAATTAGGATAAGTTCTATGAAGGGGAATAATAGAACTATGAGAGAGGACCACAGTGAAAGCGAATTTAGCTTGGTTGTTCTGGGAAAACATCTCTGAGGACATAGTATGTGAGCCAAGGCCTGAAGGACCAAGTGGAGTTGTGAGCGCATGTGAGAGTCTCTGGAGGCCACAGGGGACATAGTGAGAGAGTCTGAAAAACGCAAAGGCAGCAAAATAAGCAAAAACCACCTTACGACTCCAGACGTTGTAGAAAATGAATAGAAATGCAAATGATCTTCTCAATAGAAATGCAAATTGTGTCCAGTGGAATGCAATTAATGATTGCCCTGTGGACGGTGACTAGTTTTGCATCTATTTATAAATTCATCTCTATATTCTTTTTAGGACCTGAAATTCAGTAACCATTTATACTAACGAACAACTGTATAAATATGACAAGAGTCATTCTTCACATGACTGTAAAACTTTGAATTCTTCTTTGTGACATCTCTGTGTCTGAACATCTGAGCTCTGTATGTCTTATGATTATTTGTCTGCAATTCAAAACAGGCTTTATCTCTTGTGGAAGTGTATAAAGTTTTCTTATCTCTGGATGATTGTAAGGCAAAATAATCTTTAGATTGCAACGAAATATTGGGCGATCAGGGATTCTCTGGAGGGAGGGGAGCTCACAGGCCTCAGCAAATTGTCCTGTTGGTTTGAACCATAAAGATAGCTTTATAAGATAGCTCAAATCAAGTTAATTAAGGTATAATTTGTGGATACCTAGATGATTTCTAAGTAAGATAGAATATTGAAACACTGATTGCCGAGCATAATTTTCAGTTTATATACTTTTGCTTTTTTTTTTTTGTGGGGGGGCGATGGGGTCTTGCTGTGTTTCCCAAGCTGGTCTCAAACTCCTGGCCTTAAGCAGTTGTCCTGCCTCGGCCTCCCAAAGCACTAGGATTACAGGTGTTAGCCACCACCATGCCTGGCCCACACCAGGCTTTAGATGCCTGACTGCATGACTGGGGCCATTCTTTTTTTTTTTTTTTTTTGAAGAAAGAAAGAAAGAAACAAAAAGAATGAAGAAATGAAGAAGAGGAAGAAAAAAGAAGAGAAAGAGAGAGAGAGAATGGGAGTATTGCTTTCTTGCCCAGGCTAGAATGCAGTTTAGAAATGGGTATTGAAAACCTCTTTTATACCAATAATTATACTTGATGATGTAGACAGGAAGGAATAAGGGAAGAAAATGACAAACAAGCAGCCAACCAATATTTCATTTAAACCTATGAAATGCTATGCGATTACTGAGGAGTGATTTACTTCCAATTACGTAATCACTTTTGGAATAGGTGTGAGGTGGTAATGTATGTTTTGTGTATTTGAAGTGGAGAGTTCTATAAATGTTTATTAAGTTTACTTGTAGTTCAAGTCCTGGATGTCCTTGTTAATTTTCTGTCTGGTTGATCTATAGAATTGTTAGCTCTTCTTGTTACATTGATCCTTTTGCCATTATGTAATGTCCTTCTTTGCCTCTTCTGATCTTTGTTGCTTTAAAGTCTACTTTATCAGAGGCAAGAATTGCATGTCCTGCTTTTTGTTTATTTGTTTATTTTTACTCTCTGTTTGGTTGGTAAATCTTCCTCCTTCTCTTTGTTTTGAGTCTTTGTGTATCGTTGTATGTGAGATGGGTCTGGGTGCAGCATACCGATGGGTTTTGGCTTTTTATCCAATTAGAATATATATGAGTTTAATACTGCCATTTGATGCTAGCTGGCTGTTTTGTCCATTAGTTGGTGTAAATTTTTCATTGTGCTGATGCTCTTTGCTTTTTGATATATTTTTGGAAAGGCTGACATTGGTTGTTCCTTTATGTGTATAGTGCTTCTTTCAGAAGCTCTTGTAAAGCAGGCCTGGTGGTGGTGAAGTCTCTAAGTACTTGCTTGTTCGCAAAAGATTTAATTTTTCCTTCGCTTGTAAAGCTTAGTTTGGCTGGATATGAAATTCTGGGTTGAAAGTTCTTTTCTTTAAGGATGTTAAATATTGGTCCCCACTCTTTTCTGGCTTGTAGGGTTTCTGCTGAGAGATCTGCTGTAAGTCTGATAGGTTTCCCTTTGTGGGTAACCTGACCTTTCTCTCTGGCTGCCCTTAGTATTTTCTCCTTCATTTCAACCCTAATAAATCTGGCAATTATGTGCCTTGGGGTTGGTCTTCTTGAAGAATATCTTTGTGGTGGTCTCTGTATTACCTGGAGTTGAATATTACCCTGCCTTGCCAGGTTGGGAAAGTTTTCCTGAATGATATCCTGAAGAGTATTTTCCAACTTGGATTCATTCTCTTCGTCACATTCAGGTACACCTATCAAATGTAAATTAGGTCTTTTCACATAGTCCCATATTTCCTGGAGGCTTTGCTCATTCCTTTTTATCCTTTTTTCCCCAATCTTATCTTCTCATTTCATTTCACTAAGCTGGTCCTCGACTTCTGATATCCTTTCTTCTGCTTGATCAATTCGACTATTTAAACTTGTGCATACTTCACGAAGTTCTCGTGTTGTGTTTTTTAGCTCCATCAATTCACTTATATTCCTCTCTAAATTGTCCATTCTCGTTAGCATTTCATCAAACCTTTTTTCAAGGTTCTTAGTTTCTTTGCATTGGGTTAGAACAAGTTCTTTTAATTCACAGAAGTTTCTTATCACCCACCTTTTGAAACCTGCTTCTGATAATGGAACACACTCGTTCTCCATTAAGCCTTGTTCCGTTGCTGATGAGGAACTGTGATCCCCTGTAGAGGGAGAGGCATTCTGATTTTGATTATTCTCTGCCTTTTTAGGCTGGTTTCTTCCCTTCATTGTATATTTATCCCTCTGTCGTCTTTGTAATTACCGACTTTCTAACTAGGTCTCTGAGTGGACGTCCAACTTGTTGATTCCCAGCACCGAAATCTGAGCAATCCACTGCGCCGGCCAAAACAGCGGTGTTAAGATTGATGGTGCTTTTCTGCCCGGGAATATCCGGACTCTGCACCAAGTACTGCCGCTCTAAGGCACCAGCAAAACCGCCGCGCCGGCCACAGGAGTCACCCTGGCGACCTGTAGGGCTCCTCCACTGGGAATCTCTTGGTCCTTGAGCAACAAAAATTCATCGAAAGTGTGGCATCCTCTCGTTCTCTGTGCTTTCACTGGGAGCTACGATCCCGAGCTGCTAGTGATCAGCCATCTTGGATCCTACTTTTGCTTATTTTTATATGCTAGATAGAGGCTATGTCTTTGGGTCATGCTAATGAACTGAGAACCAGGAGGAGATTTGTCAAAGGTTAGGGGCACCTCCACTCAGAGTCCCTTTGTGGTTGTCAAATTGTAAACCAAAAGGTATCTGAGATAGGCCTCAATCAACTTAGTTTATTTTGCCAAGGTTAAGGACATGCCCATTACACAGCCTCAGGAAGTCTTGATGACATTTGCCCAAGGTGGTTGGGACACAGCTTGGTTTTATACATTTTAGGGAGACATAAGACATAAATTAATATATGTAAGGTGTACATGGTTCAGTCTGGAAAGGTGGGACAACTCAACATGGGTAGGGAGCTTCCAGGTCATAGGTAGTTAAGAGACAAATGGTTGCGTTCTTTTGCGTTTCTGATTAACCTTTAACTGAATGCACAATTGACAGGAATAGTCATTTATGCCTTAGTCTGGCTTAGTGAAACAAGAGGGCAAAGGAAGCGATCAGACATGCGTTTGTTTCATGTGAGCAGAGGGATGACTTTGAATTCTGTGTGCCCTTGATCCACAGGGAATTTCCTTGTGGGTCAATTGTGAGGGAGGTATGTAGCTTTTTTATCTTGGTATGTATCTTATTTAGGAATAAAATAGGGGGCAGCTTTGCAGTTCCAAGTTTGTCTTTTCCCTTTGGCTTAGTGATTTTGGGGTTCCAAGATTTATTTTCCTTTCACACTATTAATAAGTTAAATTATAAAATATCTTAAATTTAAGGAGCTCTGTCTGATTGGCTTACAGAAATACATTAGCACTTATATAAAGTGAAAATTTCTAAAATTTTAAGAAAATAAGGAAATTGAACTTAATTAATGAAAGCATGCTTTAAATGTGATGTGATGTGATGTGTGTGTGTATGTATACAAAATCTAATTCAGAAATGTTCTAAATATTCAAGTTTAAAAATTAAGCAAATCCTTGGTAAATGAGACAAATTCAATCCCATCTAAAATCTAGTTTTAAAACAACTCTCCCTAATTTAGCAATGTTAAGTAGAGTACTTAACTACTTGGGTTTGTTATTCCTTAACTAAAACAGGTTTACTGATTGAATAAGCCAGTATTGCTCCTTTGTAATTTATAAGATTATAAAAAATAGAAGTTTTTAAGTAAATGGAATCCTTATTCTGATGAGCTGTTTACTTCAATGGTTGTTATGTTGCACTGTCAGCTTGAAGATAATTTTCAAGATCTTTAGATAACCTAAGATCTTAGAGTGATTTCAAATTGAGCTAACTAAGGTATAATTTGTGAATACCTGGATGATTTCTAAGTAAGATAGAATATCGAAACACTGATTCCTGAGCATAATTTTAAGTTTATATACTTTTGCTTATTTTTATATGCTAGATAGAGGCTATGTCATTGGGTCATGCTAATAAACATATTCATTTTTGCCACATTGGAAAGGGATGTTTCTGACTTGTAGAAAGTGATATGAAGACATCGCTAGGCTGCTAACACGTTCACGTGTGACAGGCAGTGAAACAGAACCCCCCGGATGGTCAGATCCAGAGAGAGATTTCTTATTGGGAGTCGGCTCACATGATCACGGAGGCTGGTGAGCCCAAGTCTGCAGTCGACAACCCAGAGACCCAGGAGAGCGTCTGCAGTATGAGTTCCAGGCCAGGCTGTCAGGCTTAAGACCCCAAAAGGGCTGATGTTTTAGTTAAGTCCAGTGGCAGGACAAGACTGATGTTCAGCCCAAGGTGAGGGAGAACAGTTCCCTCTTGCTTGGCATGGGCAGGGGCAGTCTTTTTTGTTCCCTTCAGGCCTGAACTGGGTGGGTGAGGCCACGTGCATTGTGGAGGGCCATGTGCTTTGGCAAGCTCGAAGATTCTAGAGTCTGTCTCACCGGGAAACACCTTCACAGACACACCCAGAGTAACGTTTGACTAAATGCTGGGTCTCCTGCGGCCCAGTCCAGTTAGCACATAGAATTCAGCACCACCCTAGCCCTCAGGTTTCTCTTCTGAAAAACGGTTGAACATACTCATAGCAGCAACTCAGGGAGATGCACCCAAGCGTGCCTGTGGTTTTGGCAAGGAGAAAGGTGGTTTCGTCCTCAAATGTTGGTTTTACCTTTTTGATCTCTGGACACTTTTAACACTCTTAGGATTTAACGAAGACTTCAGCTTCTGTTTATGTAGGTCATAGCCATATTTGTTACATTCAACACTGAAGTTGAAAACTCTTTTTTTTAATTGTACTTTAAGTTCTGGGATACATGTGCAGAACATGCAGGTTTGTTATCCCATAGGTATACACGTGCCATGGTGGTTGGCTACATCCATCACCCCATCATCTACGTTAAGTTTTTGAGAACATTTAACATATATTTATTGTTTCATTGAAAGATAGCAAGAACACACTGCATGTTAACAAAAATGAAATCTCAGTATTATTCTTAGTATTATTGCAGAATCAATTTTGACCTTGTAAACCCTCTAAGATCTGTTTCAGAATATTTAGGAGCATCATGAAGGACATATATTGGGAAAAGATTTTTATTTGCCTGATTTTACGATATCTGAATCTGAAATAAAAGCTTTGAAATATGTAAAATTTCAGCAAGGGCCACTGAATTTTGATGGGCTTGTCCCATGGTGACTGTTTGTGACCTTTCCCTACAACATGCAGGGTCATCGTCCATTCCCAGTCACCCTCGAGGCCTAAGTGAGCTCCTCAGCCTCCACTGTCCCCGGGTGACATCCAAGCACCCTGCCTGCCTTCCCAGGAATCCTGCTAGGTGGTTTTAGCCACAACCCCCCTTGGCCCTGAGATTTCCGCTTACTCATTTTCCATCCGCTGACCCCAGTCTACTCCTTGGCTACAAATTCCCAGTGTTTGTGCTGTCTTTGGAGCTGAGCTCATCTCTCTCCACTGCGAGTCCCACTGCAGCAGTTTATCTGCTGAGCTGGTTTATCTGTGAGGTCCTCCGAGCTCGAGGTCAGCACAGCAGGTGGGAGCAGGAACAGGTGGCTGGACCCAGTGCCCAGGGCACTCTCTGTCCGGTGCCTGATTCTTCTATCAGGAGTCACAGAACTGGGAAGGAGCTTGAACCTGTGGCCATTGCCCCTTGAGTAAATTCTGCTTTCTGTCTTCAGCAAGTGTCATGGATTGTTTTTCTCTTTCGCTGTAGCTTTAGCTGAGTAATTGGAAGTTCCAAGCCTTCAAAAACACAAGGAATGCCTGCACTACCCTTCTTGCAGGGCTGGGTAGGAGCAGGTGGGATAGCGTGCATCCAGATATATTTAAATATCATGGAAGTAAACAGAAACCACCCAGACAAAAGCAGAGCGCATTATTCGGAGCTTGCTGTAGCGAGGGCATCAGCTGCCGACTGGAGAATCTGGCAGGGATCAGAAGGCAGGCAGGGGAGTGGGAGAGATTTATGGTGACGACAAGGGAGGCTCCTGCAGGCTCACCCTGAAGGTGGCTGTTGGCCTGAGGATGCTGTGGGCTGTGGCTGAATGTGGCATTGTCGAGTGACCAGTGAAGGAGTGTGTTTGCTTTTCTCTTCTTGGTCCTGAGTGGGAAGTAGGGACAAAAATTAGGGCAATTATTAATCAAGTCTGGGCCATCGGGGCTGATTGTTACAGAGTCATTGTTTGCAACCTGACTTCCTGCAAGTCTGACCTGCAGCAGGTGGCTGCCAGGGCTGGGCTCCGCGTCTCCACCCGGGGCTGGCTTCCGGGGCAGCAGCTGCATGCTGTGTGTCCAAGCTCTGTTTTTAAGTCTGGCCTGGCCACTGTCCATGTGTGCACTTAGTTTCTACATATGTATTAAAGACATAAAATTTATAATATGTGACTAAACTGATTTATGACATTAGTGTTCAATATTTCTAAAAATAGAGTATTTTAAAGCAAAATTCCAAAATATTACTTGAACTAAGTAGACACATTCCCAGAAACTTCCTTCAGAAAGCAACAGCTGCTCCTATTTAAAGATTTCCCTGAGATCAACTGCCCGGAAAGCTGAGCTGGTTTATCTGTGAGGTCCTCCGGGCCCAGGGTCAGCACAGCGGGCGGGAGCAGGAACAGGTGGCTGGACCCAGTGCCTGGGGCACTCTCTGTCCAGTTCCTGATTCTTTTTTTTTTTTTTTTAATAGAAAGAAAGAAAAAAAAGAATGAAGGAGAGGAAGAAAAAGGAAGAGAAAGAGAGAGAGAGAATGGGAGTATTGCTTTCTTGCCCAGGCTAGAATGCAGTTTAGTAATAGGTATTGAAAACCACTTTTATACCAATAATTATACTTAATGATGTAGACAGGAAGGAATAAGGGAAGAAAATAACAAACAAGCAGCCAACCAATATTTCATTTAAACCTATGAAATGCTATGCGGTTACTGAGGAGTGATTTACTTCCAATTATGTAGTCACTTTTGGAATAGGTGTGAGGTGGTAATGTATGTTTTGTGTATTTGAAGTGGAGAGTTCTATAAATGTTTATTAAGTTTACTTGTTCGGGGTCTGAGTTCAAATCCTGGATGTTCTTGTTAATTTTCTGTCTGGTTGATCTACAGAATTGTTAGCTCTTCTTGTTACATTGATCCTTTTGCCATAATGTAATGTCCTTCTTTGCCTCTTTTGATCTTTGTTACTTTAAAGTCTACTTTATCAGAGACGAGAATTGCATGTCCTGCTTTTTGTTTATTTGTTTACTTTTACTCTCTGTTTGGATGGTAAATCTTCCTCCTTCTCTTTGTTTTGAGTCTTTGTGTATTGTTGCATGTGAGATGGGTCTGGATACAGCATACCGATGGGTTTTGGCTTTTTATCCAGTTAGAATATATATAAGTTTAATACTGCCATTTGATGCTAGCTGGCTGTTTTGTCCATTAGTTGATGTACGTTTTTCATTGTGTTAATACTCTTTGCTTTTTGATATATTTTTGGAAAGGCTGATATTGGTTGTTCCTTTATATGTATAGTGCTTCTTTCAGAAGCTCTTGTAAAGCAGGCCTGGTGGTGGTGAAGTCTCTAAGTACTTGTTTGTTTGCAAAAGATTTAATTTTTCCTTCACTTGTAAAGCTTAGTTTGGCTGGATATGAAATTCTGGGTTGAAAATTCTTTTCTTTAAGGATATTAAATATTGGTCCCCACTCTTTTCTGGCTTGCAGGGTTTCTGTTGAGAGATCTGCTGTAAGTCTGATAGGTTTCCCTTTGTGGGTAACCTGACCTTTCTCTCTGGCTGCCCTTAGTATTTTCTCCTTCATTTCAACCCTAATAAATCTGGCAATCATGTGCCTTGGGGTTGGTCTTCTTGAAGAATAACTTTGTGGTGTTCTCTGTATTACCTGGAGTTGAATATTACCCTGCCTTGCTAGGTTGGGAAAGTTTTCCTGAATGATATCCTGAAGAGTATTTTCCAACTTGGATTCATTCTCTTCGTCACATTCAGGTACACCTATCAAGCGTAAATTAGGTCTTTTCACATAGTCCCATATTTCCTGGAGACTTTGCTCATTCCTTTTTATCCTTTTTTCTCCAATCTTGTCTTCTTGTTTCATTTCACTGAGCTGGTCCTCGACTTCTGATATCCTTTCTTCTGCTTGATCAATTCGACTGTTTAAACTTGTGCATACTTCACGAAGTTCTTGTGCTGTGTTTTTCAGCTCCATCAATTCACTTATATTCCTCTCTAAATTGTCCATTCTCGTTAGCATTTCATCAAACCTTTTCTCAAGGTTCTTAGTTTCTTTGCGTTGGGTTAGAACAAGTTCTTTTAATTCACAGAGGTTTCTAATCACCCACGTTTTGAAACCTGCTTCTGTTATTGGAACACACTCGTAATCTATTAAGCCTTGTTCCGTTACTGATGAGGAATTGTGATCCCCTGTAGAGGGAGAGGCATTCTGATTTTGAGTATTCTCTGCCTTTTTAGGCTGGTTTCTTCTCTTCATTGTATATTTATCCCTCTGTCGTCTTTGTAATTACCGACTTTCCAACTAGGTCTCTGAGTGGACGTCCAACTTTTGATTCCCAGCGCCGAAATCTGAGCAACCCACTGCGCCGGCCAAAACAGCGGTGTTAAGATTGATGGTGCTTTTCTGCCAGGGGATCTCCGGACTCTGCACCTAGAACTGCCGCGCTAAGGTGCCAGCAAAACCGCCGCGCCGGCCACAAGAGTCGCTCTGGCGACCTGTGGGGCTCCTCCACTGGGAATCTCCTGGTCCGTGAGCAAGAAATATTCGTCTAAAAGTGTGGCGTCCTCTCGCTCTCTGCACTTTCACTGGGAGCTACGTGCCCGAGCTGCTAGTGATCGGCCATCTTGGATCTCAGTTCCTGATTCTTCTATCAGGAGTCACAGAATTGGGAAGGAGCTTGAAAAGGCACTTGTCCAGCCCTCTCCCTGGAAGAGTTCATCTACATTGTTTGTCAAGCAGTTCTTTTGCGACCACGATTATCCTACTTGGCAGCTGATGTGGATTCTAACTTCCAGAAAAGTCAAGTGGGAGAAGAGATTATACAAGGAGCCAAAGGCAGCCACAGGAACGAGGCAGGGAGTCTGTCTGTGGGACTGATGGCTCCATATGAGGATGTCGCAGCTGTTCTGGAGCCTTTGCTGGCTGAGGCTGAGGCAAGGAGACTGTACTGTCGTGAGAGACCTCCCACCAGGCCTGGGTTGGCCAACCTCATGGTGACACAGACTCAAAAGCCCTCGGCTAAACACTCTCATTCCTGTCTTCTCTTTAAGACTTCATTTCCTTAGTGGCAGGCGTTGCCAAGGGATTTTTAAATTTTTAATATGTTTATGGGATATGTATTAGTCTGTTCTCATGCTGCTATAAAGAGCTACCTGAAACTGGTTAATTTGTTAAGAAAATAGGTTTAATCCACTCAAAGTTCCACAGGCAGTGCAGGAAGCATGGCTCAGAGGCCTCAGGAAACTTACAATCATGACGGAAGCAAGCAGATCTTCATATGTCAGGGCAGGGGAGAGAGAGAAAAAGAGGGCAAAAGGGGAAGCACTACACACTTCCACACCACCAGATCTCATGAGCATTCACTATCCTGGGAGCCGCACAGGGGAAACTGCCCTCATGATCCAATCACTTCTCACCAGGTCCCTCCCTAACTCCAAGGATTACTATTTAGTGTGAGATTTGGGTGGGGACACAGTGCATGCATAGCTTGTGTAGTGGTGAAGTCAGGGCACTTAGAGCATCCATTACTGAAATGACAAATGTTGTAACATCCAAATATTATTTTTAATACACTTTAGAAAACCTCAAACATGTATACAAATTGTCACTTGCACTACAATAAAATGTTCCCTCCCCAACCATTTGAGAATAAGTTGAGGTCACAATGTTCCACCGCCCTCAAATGGCCTTGGTGTACATTTTTAATAAGGGCTTTCTCCCACACAGTACAAAATGCCTGTACAGGTCAGGAAAATAACATTGTTACATTATACATTATGTAATAATAAATTACAGAATATTACCACTATCTAATCCTTAGGCCCAGTTTAGCATTAACCCTTAGCCTCAAGTTTAGCAAGATGATGAATATACTGATTAATAGCCTTTCCATATGACTATGATAACTAATTATACGATCTACTTTAGAAACATTTCTCACATATGAGGGGCTTTAAAAAGTTTATGAAAAATGGAATTAAGAGATAAAAGTTTAAAATACGATTTTATTTCTCAACATAAGTTCCATCAAGTTCCAGACACCTTTGTAAGCAATGACACCATGATTTAGTCCATCCCTAAAGAACTGAGTGTCCTGGGAATTTAACCATGTCAGTGCAGTTTTTTTTACATTATTAACTGGAAAAAAATGGGTACCCTTTACAGATTTTTTAAATATTAGGAAGCAAAGAAGTCAGAAGGAGCCAAATCAGAACTGTAAGGTGAGTGCTTAAAGATTTCCCATTGAAGGTCTCACAAAATTGCCCTTACTTGTTGAGAGGAAAGAGCAGGAGCATTGCTGTGGTGGAGGAGGACCTTCTGGTGATGCTTTCTCAGGCATCTTTCTTTTTAAACTTTGGCTTTTTCAAAACACTCTCATAAAAAGCAGAGAGTGATGTTATCACTCTCTGGCCTTTCAAGAAGTCAACAAGCATAATGCCGTGAGCATCCACAAACACTGCTGCCACGGCCTTTGCTCTTGGCTGGTCTGCTTGTGCGGTGACAGGGCCACTTCCACCCTCGGTAGCCGTTGCTTTGATTGTGCCTTGTCTTCAGAATGGTACTAGGAAAGCTGCGTTTCAGCTCCTGTGGCAATTCTTTGAAGAAATGCTTTGGATGTTGATCCCATTTTTTAAAAATTCCCACTGAAAGCTCTGCTCTTGTCTGCAGCTAATCTGGGCACAATGGTTTTGGCACCCATGGAGTGGGAAGTTTGCTCAATGTTCCTTTTTCAGTCAGGATTGTGACGCTGAACCCATTTAGATGTCTATAGTGTTTGCTACTGTTTCTGCTCTTAATCATCAATCCTCTTCTTGCATGAATAAAACAATTTTTTTCCCAAAAATTGATGTATACGGTGTGCTGCAGAGGGCTTCAGCTTCAAAATTATCTCATCACTTCTTAAAACAAGCTATCCATTTGTAAACCACTGATTTCTCTGGGGATAGTGTCTCCATAAATCTTTTCATAAAGCTCAATGATTTCATCATTTTTCCACCCAAATATTTGAGATTGGGTGCAATGGTTCACACCAGTAATCCCAACACTTTGAGAGGCCAAGGTAGGAGGATTGCCTAAGACCATTTTGAGATCAGCCTAGGCAACATAGCAAAACCTCATCTCTACAAAAAAATTTTTTTTAAAAAGCTGGTGTGATGGGACACACCTGTCGTTCCAGCTACTGGGGAGGCTGAAGTGGGAGGATTACTTGAACCCAGTGGTTTGAGGTTACAGTGGGCTATGATCATGTTATTGAACTCCAACCTGGGTAACAGAGTAAGACCCTATCTCTAAAAAAGTAAAAATTTAAAAATTTTAAGAAGTTGTTTGCTTTGGCTTCTGTTCTAGCAGAATTCATGTTGCTCTGACAGGCATGCTTTTCAAACTGATGTCTTATCCTTCTTAGTGCCCCCAACTATATCCTGTTCAGACATGTTATAACAAGTTAGAACGGATTTATTTTAGTGCAAAGAAATTGAATTCCATATATAGTTTTTTCTTAATATGCATTTTTCATGGAATTTTTGAAGACCCCTCATAATGGCAAAACTACACTATACCAGGGATATAACCCTAACACACCCAATAGAAAATATACAGAAGATGTCTGGTTTTAAGAAAGTGTAATAAAGTTGGGTATTTCCTCTTAGCTATTCAGAAATGGCCCCAAAGCTGAAAGAATAAGAAACAGAAATGCTTACTCTATTACATGATATATGAATACATTTGAAGCCCTAATGCTCTGAATAGGAGAAAGAGCTGCTGAAGGCAGTAAACTCTCCTTGTAATGGATGAAGTTGTGGAGGGAAGATACACTGTTCAGTTAAAAAAATAAAAAGAAACAGCACAGAATCACTTCTATAGTATCATTAAACTTATGTGTTAAAGTTTTTAAAGTAAAAAGAAGTTGCAGTAAGCAAAGGTTAATTTGTTATTGAAGAAAGAAAAATATTTTAAATAATTTTAGGGTAACCTAAGTGCACAGTGTTTATGAAGTCTACTGGAGTATACGGTCATGTCTTAGAACTTCACATTCGCGCTCGTGTCACCCAGAGCAACCTGCAGTCCTGCAAGCTCCATTCATGGTAAGTACCCTGCACAGGTGTGCCATTTTTAAGCAGTACCTTCTGTATGCTTAGATAGACACATGCTACTGTGTTACGATTGCCTACTATATTCAGTACAGTCACACGCGATACAAGTTTGTAGCCTAGGAGGAATAGGCTGTGCCGTCTAGCCAGCTGTGTAGTAGCTATACCGTCCAGGTTTGTGTGATGCTCTCTGATGTTCACAAGACAAAATCGACTAACAACGCATTTTTCAGAATCTGTTCCCACGTGACTGTATTTTCTATGAGGACACATGCACGTAACTGCGTAAAAGATCTGAAAAGTTGGCCGGGTGCGGTGGCTCACGCCTGTAATCCCAGCACTTTGGGAGGCCGAGGCGGGTGGATCGCGAGGTCAAGACCATCCTGGTCAACATGGTGAAACCCCGTCTCTAGTAAACATACAAAAAATTAGCTGGGCATGGTGGCGCGTGCCTGTAATCCCAGCTACTCAGGAGGCTGAGGCAGGAGAATTGCCTGAACCCAGGAGGCGGAGGTTGCGGTGAGCCGAGATCGCGCCATTGCACTCCAGCCTGGGTAACAAGAGCGAAACTCCGTCTCCAAAAAAAAAAAAAAAAAAAAGATCTGAAAAGTCCACACCACTTGATAAGAGGGTCCCTACGGGAAGCAGAGGCAGGCACTGGGCATGCACAAGTACTCAAGGAGAACTTCAGCTTTATTAATATGTTTTCTTTTTTTGGAATTACGTTAAAATGCACTTGCAGTGCTTCTGTCATTGAAAAGCTAATTTAATGACAATCTCTCCTCTTGTCAAGCAGTAGAGATCAGAGCAGGACAAATTCTTGTCCTTTCATGTATCCAACTGACATCAACTTGTAGAAACATCACTGAAGATGGTCTGAATGGAAACTATTATAACTCTGGGCAAAATAGAAGATGGGGAAATAGTTACTACAGCCACGCCGGGGTACAATAAACTCAGGACTTCAGTGAAGGTGAGCTACAGACTGGATCCAGAGGAACTTCGATAAAAATTTAAAACACATGGCATTCTGGGGACACTGGCACACACTCTCTCAGATGAGGACTTCCGTCATTAAAATGAAACTTGAACTATAATCTTTAATCATTCCCATTCCTATGAGCTCTGTTTTTCTTTATTATTGCTATGTCGTGTGTGTTTAAAATAGAGGTTTCCTTATTCCTAGATACTAACCAACCTGTTGCAGTCTGACTTCTGCCTTTGGAATTGCTCCTGCCGTGTCCATCAAAGGCATAGTAGTTGCCGAACTTGAGAGCCATTTTTTCAGACCTTTAAAGAATTTTCTTAGACACTGATTCTGCTGAGAGTCCCTCCTGGACTCTCCTGCCTTGCTCTACAAGGCTAGCATCTCTGGCTCTCTTCTTATCTCTCTATGAATTCCGTGGCCTCTTTTACCTGCTATTCTTTTCTTCTGCCTGTTTCTTAAGTATTGGTGTCCCTCGAGCGCAGTTCTGGGTTCCTGTGAGAACTGCCAAAATGGCTCGAATTCTGCCTCCACCCACCCCACCCACCCCATCCACAGCCCTCACAGGATGACTTTGTAGGGTGGAGTCTGTTTCCCCATTCCTGGAATCAGGGTTAGCCTCGAAGAAGAAGTGATGCTCTATTAGGTCTGGACTGAGGCCTTGCGTGCGTCGTCTCTGTCTTAGAATCTGCCCAGCAGCAAGAGAGAAAGCCTGAGCTGATTGGCGAGCTGTGCAATTGCAGGGTCAGATCCTATTTGACCTTGCAATCCATGTCCCAACCAATTGCCGTCAGTCCTAGAAATAGAATTACCTAGTTGACCAGCCGCTGAACCTAGACTTTTGAGAGAGTCCAGCCAGGAAAAAAAACTATCCAGCCAAGTCCAGTCCAAACAGCTTAACCACAGATTTATGAGCTAAATCAATGCTTGTTTATTATGTAGCAAAAAGTCAACTGTTACATCCTCTTCTTAATTCTTGGGGGCCTCCTTACTCACAGGCATGACTTCAGCTTCTATGACCTGATGATGATTCTAACTCGGTGCCAAAAAATGTTTTGATGAGATGAAGACACAGGCTTTTGAGACGATGCTTTTGAAGAATATTCGTTCTCTGGATTTCTTAGCTCCAATACATCCTTATTTGGACTTCCTCCTTTCATTGTAGTCTGGACTTGATGTTATAACTATGGTTATAATTTTTAAACTTACAATAACTTATTTGAACAAAATAGTTGGAAAGATCAGAAACCAAAAGAAAACATACAGTGCTAGCTTTTCCTCCTTACTAATGTACCGACTAAAACCCACACCACATTTGAAAATAAATCCTAACACGAGTGTTTGGCTTAGGGCACAGGAATGTGGAGCCTACCCCAGTCAACAGTGGTGCCTAGCAAACCACTCCAACATTTAGTAACTACATAAAACTCCATCTTGTTAGGCTCACAAGGTTGGGGATTTGGAAAGGGCTTGGCAGGGACAGTTTATCTCCACTCCATGGTGTCTGGGCCTCAGATAGGAAGGTAAGAAGGCTGAGGGGTGAGTCAATGGCTCAGGACTGGAATATTCTGGAGGCAGCTGGATGCTGGGTCACTCTCCAGGTGCTCTCTCTGCCTCGGGCTGGTTCGGGCTTCCTCATGGCATGGTAGCTGGGTTTCCGGAAGAGGCATCTCAAGAAGGCCAGGTTGAAATGCTTGGTACTTTTACAATGTCGTGTAGCCTCAGAGGTCACATAACATCAATTTAGCCACACTCTTAGTCAAGGCTATAATGAAATCAGCTCAAATTCTAGTGCAGGAGACTGCTTGTTCAATAGAAGGAGTATCAAGGTCACACTGTTGTGTGTGTGTGTGTGTGTGTGTGTGTGTGTTTATTTTTAAAGCACATGGAATGGATGACATTGCCATGGTGATTCTTGGAAATTACACTCTGAAATTGAAGCATATGCAAAATGCATCTGGGAGGAGGATCCAAGATGGTCAAATAGGAACAGCTCTGGAGTGCAGTTCCCAGTGAGAACAGAGCAGAGAGTGAGTGCACAGAAACTCACACAAATCTGAGTGGCTGTTTCAACTGGCGCCTGGAATGCCTGGAAGACAGAGCTTCCCATTCAACTGAAAGGGAGGGGGCTGAGACAGGGAGCCAGGCAATCTGCTCGGCGGGTACCACCCCCACAAAACAAGCAAGCTGAAACTCACTGGATTGAGAGTTTCACAGCAAGTGCAGCTGGACACAGGATGGTGCAGCTCACTGCGGGGAAGGGCGTCCCCCACTACTGACGCAGTCCACCACTACCAAGGCAGTTCACACAACAGCTGGGCAGAGCCTGTGGCAGCTCAGTAACGCCTCTGCTGGCAGACTGTGACTAGACTACTCCATGCAGGGCAGGGCACCTATGAAAAAAGGCAGCAGCATGACAGGAACTTATAAATAAGCCAAACTTCCTAGGACAGAGCACCTGGGAAAAGAGGTGGTTATGAGTTCTGCTGCAGCAGACTTAAAAGTACCTGCCCAGCCACTCTGCGGGGAAAATGGAGCTCCCAGTAAAGCACTCGAGCTCCTATAAGGGACTGTCTCCTCAAGCAACTCTCCAATCCCCGTATACCCAAAGAGACACCTCATAAAGGAGAGCTCAGGCCAACATCTGGTGGGTGCCCTTCTGGGATGAGGATGACAGAAGAAGAAACCAGCAACAACCCTTACTGTTCTGCAGCCCCCGTGGGTGATCCCCAGGCAAGTGGGGTCTGGAGTGGACCTCCAGCAGTCCTGCAGCAGAGGGGCCTGACTGTTAGAAGGAAAACTAAGAAACAGAAAGAAATAGCTTCAACATCAACAAAAAGGATGTCCACTCAGAGACCCCATCTGAAGGTCACCAACTACAAAGACCACAGGTAGATAAATCCACAAAGATGTGAGGAAACCAGCACAAAAAGGAGGAAAACACCAAAACCAGAACACCTCTCCTCCTCCAAAGGATCACAACTCCTCACCAGCAAGGGAACAAAGCTGGATGCAGAATGAATCTGATGAATTGACAGAACAGGCTTCAGAAGGTGGGTAATAACAAACTTCTCAGAGCAAAAAGAACATGTGCTAACCCAATGCAAAGAAACTAAGAACCTAGAAAAAAGGTTAGATGAGCTGCTAACTAGAATAAACCTCTTAGAGACAATATAAATGACTTGATGGAGCTGAAAAACACAGCACGAGAACTTCACGAAGCATACACAAGTTTCAATAGCCAGATTGACCAAGTAGAAGAAAGGATATCAGAGATTGAAGATCAACTCAATGAAATAAAATGAGAAGGCAAGATAAGAGTGAAAAGAAATGAACAAAGCCTCCAAAAATATGGGATTATGTGAAAAGACCTAATCTACATTTGATAGGTGTACCTGAATGTGATGGAGAGAATGAATCCAAGCTGGAAAATACTCTTGAGGATATTAACCAGGAGAACTTTCCCCAACCTAAGGCAGGCCAACATTCAAGTCCAGGAAATACAGAGAACACCACAAAGATATTCCTCAAGAAGAGCAACCCCAAGGCACATAATCGTCAGATTCACCAGGGTTGAACTGAAGGGAAAAAGGCTAAGGGCAGCAAGAGAGAAAGGTCAGGTTACCCACAAAGGGAAGCCCATCAGACTCACAGGGGATCTCTCTGCAGAAACCCTACAAGCCAGGGCTGTGCTGTGCCCCACCATGTGTACCCACACAGGGCTTCTTCCTGGGATGAGTGGTCAGCTGGCATGCACACAGGAACAGCCCCATGAGTGAGAGTTCCAGTGATTTCCAGCACCTTCAGGCACAGCCTGCAGCCTCCTGCTGGGAAACTCCACAAGAGAGCCTCACCATGACCAGTTGGCTGATGAGCAGACCATTCCCAAAATGCAGAGGGAGCAATCGGTGGATGCCAGTGACAGCGAGCTGCAGGACAGACGCTGGAGGTGGAGATGCAGGGCTCCTGAGGGTGCAGGATCAGGCCAGCAACTGCAGGCGGGGTAGGAAAAGGGCACCAGGAAAGCCCAGGGCAGCTGCCAGCTCCCAGTCCCTGAGCCCCTCCCTCCTCCTGTCCCCCAGGTGGTAGCTGCTGGGCCCCTGCTTCCCTCCCTCCTTCTGTACTCTAGGTGGGACGGCAGCCAGCAATGAACCATGGCCCGCAGTATGTCAACACCCCAGGGGTCATCTAGTCCAGGGATTCTTTTTTCAAAATTTGTAAACATGGGGAGCTGTTTTTCAAACAAATACAATGTGTGAAACAAATCAAAATGAGAAAATGGGAAAAAATAAATAAACAAATGACTGATACGCACAGCAGCATGGAAAAATCCCAGAACCATCATGTGCAGTGAAAAAAGCTAGACACAAAAGATATATAACTGTATGCTGCTATTTGTGTAAAATTTCAGTAAAGTCAAACTAATCTATAGTGTCAACAAGCAGATCAAGAGAGACTGGGTCAGAGGGAGGAATGGACATCTGCCATTGATGGAAATGTTCTGTTTTCTTGATATTGGCAGTGGTTCTTGGGTGTCTTTATCTGTCAAACCCATTGAACCACACATTTTGAATTGGTGCACTTTATTGCACATAAATTAGACCTCAGTAAAGTTACATCTTATCAATCATAATTTAATTAGCATATCTCATGGCATTGAGTCCTAGAATTTGATGTGTTGTTTTGGTCTAAAGATTTTATTTATTTTCATTTAGGATAAATTTTCTTGTATCTCTTCTTAATTTACTATTTATTCTCTGTTTAGTTCAAAATCTCTAGAACATCAATTATGCATATGTTGGATCATCTTTTTGTCTTCAGTGTCAATTAGCTTTGCTCTGATGTCTAGGTTTTTATCATCTGCATTCATTATGATTATATTAAACCTTTTTTCAATATCAGTAATTTCCTTTTCAACCCTGTCTGTTTCATATGTTGATTTTTCAAATTTCTTAATTCATTCTTTAATATTATTTTGTCTCTAGTTTTATGCTTTTCAGAACACTTTTAAATGTCATGGCAGACACAGAAAATGATAATATTTTTGCAGCATATGGGTATAAATGGCTGATGTTGTGGTCAAAAGACAACTTATCCAAGAATCTTCACTATTAATAGGACTTCTTCAGCTTTCCTGAAGGCCAAGAATATCAGTGTGTGGCATAAATTGGGAAATTCTGCCCTATTTGTTTCTTTGGGCTGGAGTATTTCTTTTAATTTCATTTACTTTTTAAACATCCTGTCTTTTAACTCTTTTGTGTTATTAAATTCCTGTGTTAGTTGTTTTATAATCACAGCCAACAGAGAAATGCAAATCAAAACCACAGTGAGATATCACCCCAGGCAGAATGGCTATTACTAAAAAGACAGAACCAACCAAACAAACAAAAAACAGAAGTTGGAGAGGATGTAGAGAAAAGGAAACTCTTATACACTGCTGGTGGAAACTAGTGCGGTCACTATAAATAACAGTATGGAGATTTCTCAATAAACTAAAAATGAAATTACTGTTTAATCCAGCAATCCACCCAAAGGAAAAGAAATCAAAATATCAAAGGGTTTTCCACACTCAAGTGTTTATTGCAGCACTGTTTACAATAACTAAAATATGGAATCAACTTAAGTGTCCATCAGTGTATGAATGGATAAAGAAAATGTACGTATGCACGATAGAATACTATACAGCCATGAAAAAGAATGAAATCTTGTCATTTGCAGCAATGTGGATGGGACTTGAGATCATTATCTTAAGTGAAATAAATCAGGCCCAGAAAAACAAATATAACATCTTCTCACATGTATATGGTATCTAAAAACTTTGAACATGTGGAGTACAGAGTGGAATACAGAGAACAGACTGGAGAGAGTGAGTTAGGGGAGGTGGGGGAGGATGATGAGACGTGAGTTAAACGGTACATTCATGCAATAAGATAAAAGGAATAAAACCAATGTTTGATAACAGCATAGGGTAACTATACTTAACAAAAACATACTGCACTTGGCCGATGGATACCCTGAGTGCCCTGAGTAAGTTTTCCTAATCCTTTCCCCATCCCAACTTCCACCTTCCTGTAGGCCACAGGCTTGCAAGCTACACATGATACACATGTCACATGTTTCTTCATGCAACCCGTGAATCTGCAAAAAAAAAAAATGTAAAAAAATTTGTTTTATATGTCAAAACACTTTTGGAGAATTTACTCCATTTTTGGAGGAAAAGATTTGTGTGTGTGTGTGTGTGTGTGTGTGTGTGTGTATTTTATGTTACTCTCAAGCTATATTTCCATATGGCTGAAATAAGAGTATATAGAGCCAGCATTAAAAAAAAAAAAAATTCTTGCTCATATTTGTGTGGCTTTTTGTGTTGATACCGCAGTTATTTTTTTCCATTGTGCTATTGTTAGAGATCCAGGAATTTCATGTTCCAGACAGTTTTCTGGTAGCCCACAAGTAAGGCAGGGAGCTGAGGTAATGTTTGGTCTTCCTTAGACACTTGCACCCTGGTCTTGCTTCTGAGAGTTTGCTATAGGTCCATGGCAGTATTGATTCCTCCCACCTGGAATGTATATACCATCCCAGTGGTGGGGTCTGACCCTGGCTCTAGGAGTACAGTTCACTGAATAAGCGTCCCTTGTGAGGGACCCCAGTGTGAGGTCAGTAGTCATTGCTGTTTACACCTCTCGTTTTACCTGTTCCTTTCATCTTTGCAGCTCTGTGTATTTTAGAATATTAGTACAAAGTTCTCGGATTTTATCTGTTTGCCAGTATGACTTCTTTTTGTTTTAACTTTTATTTTAAGTTCAGGAGTACAAGTACAGGTTTGTTATATCTGTAAACTTGTGTCATGGGGATTTGTTGTGCAGATTATCTCACCACGGTAAGGTTTGTTCTTGCTGAGTTTAAAGGGAAGAAACTGAGGCCAGCACAAGAAGATCCAATGCGAAGGATTTATTCAGGCTTCCAGGTGAAGTTCTGTGGTCTGACAGGAGGGGCCGGAGATGTCGCACAGACTCCTCTCAGACGTGGGGTTTTATAGGGAGTGGAGGCGTTTGATTGGTTGTGCCCAAGGTGAGTGAGGCCCGGATGGGACAAAATGGTAGGCAGGGAGTGGGGCCCGGATGGGACAAAATGGTATTGGGTAGGTCCTGGCGGGGCTTTTTTCCAGGCTCCCGGTGAGGGGGGGTTGTTTCCTAGCTCCCGGCGAGGGAAGCGGGTGTGTCTGAGCTCCCGGCGAGGCAACCCACCTTACAACCACCACATATGAAGCCTAGTACCCAGTAGTAATTTTTCCTAATCCTTTCCCTCCCCCTCCTAACCTCCAACCTCTGATAGGCCCCAGTGTGTGTTGTTCTCCTCTATGTGTCCATGTGTTCTCATTATTCAGCTCCGACTTATAAATCAGAATATGCAGTATTTAGTTTTCTGTTCCTGTATTAGTTTGCTAAGGATAATGCCCTCCAGCTCCATCTATGTTCTCACAAAAGACAAGACTTCTTTCTTTCTCATGGCTGCAATAATGTCCTTTTACAGTGAACCACGTCTTTCACTTTAAAGGACATTATTGTGACATCTGGAGACATGTAAGTAAAGCCTGAGGGTGGGTGGGGTGGTAGTCAGCACAGTTGTCATATATGGTGGCCACGGATGGTCAAGAGGGAGTGTGTTCTTGTTTCTTGGAATCACAGACCAAAGTTTTTGGACATATTAGGGCAGGAATTTCAGATAGTTTGGAAAAGAAAAAAAGAGTAAAGCCAGGTCAAAATAAATAAACCAGAAGCTGACTAATGAAAAGAGGAAATTTATATATAATGTTATCAGAAATCAGTAGAGAAGGGTTTAAATATCATGACTTAGCATTGGGGGAAAATGTTTTAAATCGCCACTTCACACTATGCTCTAAGATATATTCTACGTGGAATAAAAAGATGAATGTCACAAGCTAGACCAAGGGCTAATGTCCTGCCGCATATAGAGAATACTTTAAAAATGGATCAGAAATCCTATCAAATCTCAATGGCATTTTTGCAGAAATAGTAAAATCCACCCTAAAATTCATATGGAATTTCAAGGGACATTGAATTGCCAAAACAATGTTGAAGAACAAAGTTGGAGGTCTCACACTTCCTGACTTCAAAACATATTACAAAGCTATAGTAGTTAAAAAAATATGATACTGGCATAAAGATATACCTATAGACCAATGGAATAAAATACACAGCCCAGAAGTAAACTCTTGCATTCATGGACAAATGGTTTTCAACAAGGGTGCCAAGATCATTCAATAGGGAAAAGGCAGTCTTGCCCTCAAGTGATGTTGAACAAATTGGACATCCATTCACATGCAAAAGAATGAAGTTGGACCCTTACCTTCTACCACATATAAATATTACTTAATATTAATTACCACATATGAATATGCTTGTATTAATTATACTTTTAAGTCTTATTAAATATTGTTTTATAAGATTCAACTCTTAAACATAAGACTAAAACTATAAAACTCTTAGAAGAAAACACAGGGAACCACCTTCATGGCATTGCAGTTGGCAATAATTTCTTGAACACGACACTGAAAGCACAAGCAACAGAGGAAACAAGGGATAAATCTGACCAAATCAATATTTAAAACTGTGCACCAAAGACACAGCCGTCAAAGGCAACCCACGGGATGTGAGAAAATACGTGCAAATCAGACACCTGATAAAGGATTGAATACCTAGAATATATAAAGAACTCCCACAACTCAACAACAAAACATTTCAAAATGGGCAAAGGAATTAAATAGACATTTCTCCAAAGATCTACAAACGGCCAATAAGCACCTGGGAAGTTGCTCGACATCACTATTCATTAGGGAAATGCCAATCAAATCCGCGGTGAGACAGCACCTCATGCCCGCTAGGACGGCCAGTGTAGAAGATGATTCCGGAGTTGAAGGACGTGGATATTTTCTCTCACACGATGAATTAAACTAGAAATAAGTAATAAAGAAACACTCGGAAAACCCTCACATACACCAGGTAAGACATACACGTATAAATAACCCGTGAGCCACAGAAGATAACGTGGTGGAAATTTAAAAGTATTTTGAACCAAATGACAATGAAAGTACTACGTTTCAGTAGCTCTTAGGTTACAGCTAAAGCCTTGAATGAAGAGAAGCATGAATTTAGAGACATATGTCACAGGAGAAACAGCCAAAATAAGCTGAGTATGCATTTTAAGAAGTTAGAAGAACAGCAGCATTTTAAACCCAAAGAAACTATAAAAATAAAAGCAAAAATTAATGAAATAAGAAATAAGTGTATAATAGAGAAGATCAATAAAACCATTACTTGGTTCTTTGAAATAACTAAAAATTTAAACATCCATTGGTGAGACTGATCAAAGAAAAGAAGGAAGGCATAAAAATTTCAAGAATATAAAAAGGCATATCAAATCCTTCTGATTAAAGTGATAAGAGGATCTTATAAGCAACTTTTTAATCAATAAACTTGAAATTTTAGATAAAATAGACAAACTCCTTTAAGAAGTACAAATTTCCAAAACATACACAAGAAAAACCTGTGTAGTCCTAAGTCTGAATTTATTGCCTGAAGGTGTAATTTAAAACCTTCCCACAAAGAAATCTTTAATCCCAAATGAATTTGCCTGTAAATTCTCATAAACGTCTAGGAATGAAATGGCAAACACAAATTCTTACAGAGAATAAGTAAAGAAGGAGCACTCCATATTTATGTCATGAAACCAAAACAGCATCGATGCCAAAGCCTGACATTTCGGGAGAGGAAAACTGCGAGCCAACTGTCAGGCCGTTTCTGCGTCACTGTAAAGAAATACCCAGGACTGGGTGATTTACTGAGAAAAGAGGGTTAACTGGCTCCGGTTCTGCGGGCTGTAAGGAAGCTTGGCGCCAGCATCTGCTCAGCTTCTGGGAGGCCTCAGGAAGCTTTTACTCATGGCGGAAGGTGAAGCCGGAGCAGGCACATCACCCGTTGAGAGCAGCAGTGACAGAGAGAGGGAAGGCGCCACACCTTTTAAACAACCAGGTCTCGGGAGAACTGATCCACTATCTTAAGGATGCACCAAGGGGTTGATGCTAAACTACTCATGAGAAATCCACCCGTGATCCAGTCCCCTCCCACCGAGCCCCACCCCAACACTGGGGATGGCATCTCAACTGAGATTGGCAGGGACAAACATCCAGACCACATCACTGACTACTCATGAGCTAGAGGTAAGCCAAGGGCACGTCACGTTTATTCCAGGAATACAAGATGGGTGAACGTTTGGAAATTAACCAGTATATCACGTCAACAAGAAAGAAAAAAGAAAAATAATTCGATGGTCTTAATCCGTGCAGGAAAGTGTTTAATAAATACACATTTGTAATATAAAAATATGGAACTTTCTTATCCAAATTAAAGGAAACTACAAAAACCTCAGAGCAAGTATCACACGGAAAATAGTAAAATGTTGATAGTGTTCTGTTTGAGGTTAGGAACAAACGGGAATGCCCACTTACTCACGTATGTTCACCTTTTACTGCAGGTCCTCGCTGGTGCAGTGAGGCGAGGAAATAAAAAAGGTTGGGTAGGAAAAAATAAAACAATTCTGTTAGTGGGTGTTATGATTTTATATGTAGAAAGTTTAGAAGATTTCAAATATAGTTAGAATTAATAAGTGAATTTAAATAGTTTATGGGTGCAGGGTCAACATTTTTTTTTTGAGATGGGAGCTCATTCTGTTACCCAGGCTGGAGTGCAGTGGCGTGATCAGAGCTCACTGCAGCCTTGACCCGGGCTCAAGCCATCCTCCTACCTCAGCCTCTGGAGTACCCGGGACTACAGACACACACCACAATGCCCAGCTATAGGGTCAATGTTTTTTTAAAAAAATTGTACAATTGTATTTCATTTGTATAAAAACATTTGGTACAGTTGTATTTCTGTACACCGGTACCAAACAGAAACACCAGTTGAACCAGGAACGTCAGTTTTAAAAACATCAACTGTCAAATATATTTAATAGAAGATGCGACAATGTTCTGTGCAGAAGCAGCCTTACTGTGCGTAATAAAGACATTGTGAATAAATGCAGGGAGATGCCGAACTGAGAAGACGAGGTCAGAGTGGAGTGACTTCTCCCTGAAATCACGCGTAGGTAGCTGAAATTGCAATGCAAATATCAAAGGATTTTCACAGGTGGTCGTGTGGGGAATGACCTTGATGCAGAGGTGGTCTCACGGTCACTCTCTGGCAGGTGGAACCAGAGGCCTTCAGTGTATTGAGCCTGTCACACAGCGTTGCCGGTTTAGACGTGCAACTGAAAAATTCTTGCCCCAAACAAGAGTGTTGGGTTCATGTGAAAGGATTCCTTTGTTCATACCCATGGGATCCACGATGTGGCCTCTAGTTACAAATAAGCCTTTGTGGTGATATAAGAATGATAATAGCTAATGCTCACTGAGTACTTACGAGGACGGCAATGCTTTAATCTTTTCACGTTATGCGTGCCATCCACATGACATGTACATAATCAGCTCGTTTACCACATGTACGCTGCTTTTATTCTGAAATCTTGCTTAATGCCATAACACAAAATGCATCGAGGAGACGCGCTAGAGGGTTAGGTACTATACCTTGCAGTGGAAAACTACCAAAACGCTGTAAAACATGTCAAAGAGGGTTGTTCTGAGCCAACGTGAGTGACCGCAGCCTGGGAAAACACAAACCCAAGGAGCCCTGAGTGGGTGGTTTCGAGACAGTTAGTTTGCAACGCCTACATTTCAGGGAGGCAGGAGTTACAGGCAAAGTCATAAATCAGTACTTAGAGGTTATACGTTGGCTTGGCCCAAAAAGTGTGATACCTTGAAGTGGGGGCTTACAGATTGTAGGCGGTGTTAGAGATTCTTTGATGTGCAGTTGCTTAAAAGAGCAAAGCTTTCTCTGATAACTCAGAGTAGCAGAAAGGAACGTGTAAGTTGAGAGGGCATTTTTGCTCGTCATCATGAGGTGCTATGCTGGAGCCAGGCTGCAAGCGCAAGCCGCAAGACACTGGAGGAAAATGAACTGTTTAGCCAGACTGACAGTCTGCAGAGGCTCCTTAGGAAGGAATTTTGAATCAAGAGAAAAAGTTCAGGCCTCAGACTCCTAAGGCAGCGTGTGGCCTGAGTCCCAGGGCTGAGAGCAAGGGTGGCCTTAGCTGATGGGCTCCGAGGCCCTGTGTGTGCTGGGAGGCTGGTTGAGGGGTGTCTGAGAAGAGTCTGTGTTTTATCTGGATGGTGACAAAGCCTGGCAGCTGTCCTCTTTCGGAAAATCCCCGCAGAAACACTGCAGCAGGACAGTGAGGCCAGTGCGCTGGGAGGCCAGGAGAAAAGCCACCAGGCACTGAGCTAAGGCTGTGCAACAGGCTGGACAGGAGGGGAGAGATTTGGGAGAAATTTAAAGCAGTAGGCCAGCTGCGGTGGCTCAAGCCTGTAATCTCAGCGCTTTGGGAGGCCAAGGAGGGTGAATCACAAGGTCAAGTGATTGAGACCATCCTGGGCAACATGGTGAAACCCCATCTCTACTAAAAATACAAAAATTAGCTAGGCAGGGTGGTGTGCACCTGTGGTCTCAGCTACTTGGGTGGCTGAGACAGGAGACTTGCTGGAACCAGGAGGCGGAGGTTGTGGTGAGCTGAGATGGAGCCATTGCACTCCGACCTGGCGACAGAGCAAGATTCCTTCTCAAAAAAAAAGAAAAGAAAAGAAAAGAAATTTAAGAAGCAAAATTCACAGGACTTGGTGATCTAGTGAGTATAAATATTGAGAGGAAAAAGCTGTTTAAGATGAACTCCAAGTGACAGGCTGAAATGTGCAATGGAGATTCACCTTCTAAATAGAGTGTGCAGGAGGGGGCGTTTGGGTGGGGAAAGTGGGGAGATGATTGGGTGCCTGCCAGCTGCAGCATGGAGCACTCACATGCCAGAGAGACGCCGGGCAGGGTCGGGAGAGGGGACTCAGCAGCTCGAGGGTGCTGAGGTGGCACCATCCAGGAGACCACCCGGGAGCGGATGTGAAAGGGAAGTGGGCCCTTCAGCCCCACCACGCTCTTTTCTCTCTGCTGCAGGGACAGCGCCCAGTACAGTTCTTCTGTCTAAGGTTCTAAAGGACCCAAGACAGGTCAGCTCTCCAGGGAACATGGAAAAGGCTACCAAAAAGTACAGGCACACATTACTTAGAATCTGGTTTGGGGGACATGAAGCAGAAAGAAAAAGATGACATTGTAAAACAGATGTGACTGTTGTGCCCATTGCTAAATTATACAGTGTGCCACAAGGGTCAAAAGAAGGATGGTCCCTGAACACACAGGCTCAGGCTCCGGTGGGGATGTGTTTCCAGACCACGCCAGGTCGGTGCTGGTCATTCCTGCTGCTTGGGTTCCTCTCCCTAACGCCACTACTGGTCCAACTGCCTTGTCATCACCGCTCTCCACTGGTTCTTTGACAAAGCGTTTTCAACTCCGATCTGCAGACTTTGGCAGTGTTTTCAACCCCTACCCGTGTTGACCTAGGAAGAGACTGCTGTACCATTCTGTGCTAGTGATGCTAACTGAGCATTGTTTTTCACAATGAAATTCTGGCTAGAGCCCAGTGGGACCCGTGCCAGGCTGTTTCTGAGTCCTCCCGTGCTCTGCTGGAGGCTGCACACCTAACGTTCAGTCTTGTCCCCTTGTCCCGCGTCGTCACAGTGCTGGGAAGTCCCTGCGGCTGGCTGCCCAGCGCTGTGGAAGTCCCTGGGAGTGCGGGCACAGCATGGCTATGGAGCTCACTGCCCTCGGCTGTTGGGACCGCCATCCTGGGTTGCCACTCTCTCCAAAGAGTGCCTGCCATCCCCACGCTCCAGCCACGGTTACAGGACAGGGTGCCCTGTCTTCGTGGGCAAAGCCTCCACGGACTCGCCGCTTTGTGCCATCAAACTGCAGCAGTGTGGCTGGAGGCCCTGATGCCCCGCACACGATAATGCATCCGGAGTGTGCTGAAGGATGTTCCCAGCAGGGTTCTCAGCCTGCCCGTGGAGGCTGTCTTCCTAGCCTGGCACCTGTGCCATCATTGGATCAAGATGTCACTGGGCACCAACCCCTCTGGACAGGTGCTCTTCAGCCCAGGCAGCCTGGAGGACACTGATAAGCTCGTGGCATTTGGGATGACACTGATCGACATGACGTTAAGGCCGACTTTAACCTCTTCTCCATCTTTGTCACAGGTAGAAAAATAAGCTGATCCAACACTCAGTTGGACCAGTGTTAGATCTTAACTGTAGCCTCTAAAGGAGTTCTAGAGCCTCCCAAATGTGGTTGCTGTAAAACTTGAGACCGTTTTGTAGATGCTGCTCCTAAGTCCTTTTCTCTCTTCACAGGCAAGTGGCCACTATGGCCACAAGAGAAAGCCCAGCTCATTTAAGTAATTGATTTTGACATCTGAAAACTAACAGCAATAAGAAATTTTAGAATGAATCACTGAGTAGACCAAGTGAATGTAAAACAATCATCTTGGGTTTAATTAAAGGGGGTTTAGTTTTAAATACCTGGTTGCACCTTGATTATTCAGCTCTGAAGTTCCGTGCATCAGAGTTTTAATCTCAGAAAGAGCACTAGACTCCCCGGGCTTCCCCTGCGGGCCGGTGTGTGCTTAGGGAACGCAGCTGAGCCACGAGGCAGCCTGTCACGGAGTCACCGAGGCTCCCCAGCTGCCACGCCAACCGCTATTGTAGCTTCTGTGCAGGGACCCCCTCTGCGTCATCACAGACAACTTTTGTGCAGAGCTCATGAGTGCTGGCCGGTTCTCCATGCCTCTGTGGCTTTCTCGCAACGGGCTACGTTAGGTCTAAATCTTAACTTTCTTGCAAAGAAGCCACACTTCTCAAATTCAGGCTACGTTAAGTGAATGATCACTTGAGCAGCCACGTTTACTAGAAATGCTCTTCCTATCCCGGCTCATTCTTGCTGTCTTGAAATAGATGTATTCATCATTAACAGCTGTTTCCCCAATGGGTGTCTGTGTGCTGAATGACAGATCCTGCAGTCCCGCGACTTCCTGCTGGATAGTGCCAGGCGCCAACGTGTTTGGAAGGTGAAGTGGCTCTTTCTGTAGGCCCAGGTCAGCTCTGGCCTTTGCGTCGTGGCCAGTGAGCTGTGTGGAGAAACCCGTCCCCAGGAAGCAGCTCACTCCTGTCCTCTAGCCCTCAGGCGAGCAGGCACTCCTGCCCAGCTGCTCCAGTCCCGATGTGAGTCAGTGACCTAGAATCCAGTCTTCCAACAGCCGTGGAAACATCCTGTCACATGTGATTTTTTTCAGAACTCGGGCTCATGGTGCAGTCCTGTGCCCTGAGACACCCTGGCTGTGGTCGGATCCGTGGACGCACACCGGCTCACCCAAGCACCTCAGTCGATTGCTCGGCGGCTGCAACTGGTGATCAGAGCCTATGGGCCGAGTGACTGCTCAAGGAGAATTAACTCCTGACAGGTCTGGCTTGGGGCTGGTGCCGCATCCCACGTCTTCAGCTCGAGGATGGAGGAAGGGGCCAGCTGGGGAGTGTGGAGGGACAGGGAGCTGTCCCCAAGCTCCACACCGCTGCTCACCACTGGGCAATCCAGTGAGCTTCCACAGATCTGACCACAGCTATGGGGTCTCAGGGCACAGGACTCTGCACTGCAAGCCCAAGTTTTAAAATAAAAACACCATGCCCCCCACTCCTCCAGGGGGATGTGGGTGGAACAACCTGGGACCAGCCAGAGAAACATGGTGGGCAGGTTTCTGGCTTGGTGCCCCTTTCCCACTCCTCTCCCAATAGTCCGGTCCTGTGAGGATGCCCCACACTCCCGACCACCCCAGGCTTGCACCCTCGAAGACCTAGCCTGACCCTCGTCTGAGCCATTGGGCCTTGCTAGAGAGATGGGGGCTGGGCAAGCACAGGCCTGCTGGGGCCTCTGGATCCTGTCACCGGGGTGATGGCCTGGCTGCCTCCTGCAGGAACCGCTGGTGTCACCTCCATGACCAGAGGCCACTGCTGGGGATGACCATGCCCCCCACTGCACCTCCCTGCTTCTGGTGCAAACTCTCTGAGAGATGCACGCAGGACAGAGCCAGGACCCGGCCCACACTAGCTCCCTACCAGTCGCTGTGCCCCAAATCAACTCGTCCACTGAGCCACAGGTGGGGCGACTGCGCCCCAACCCAGGGGGTCCCTGACGGGGAGAGTGAGTGCATGTGTGTGAAGAGAGGCATATCGAGAGGGTCTGGAACATCCTCTTGTAGGAGGAGTGGCCTAGAGTCAGGGGAGTGACAGTGTCCCCCGGTACCTCCTCAAGCCACCGTCTCCACCTTACAAGCTCTGGAGGGTTGAATCCTCCTCGCGCCCCACACTCATTATTACGCAGAAGCTCAGAATGTGCCGTCATTTGGAAATAGGGTCTTATGAATGTGCTTAGCTAGGGAGCATGACATGAAACCATCTTAGATGTAGGGCAGGCCTAGTCCAACGGCTGGTGTTCCCACAAGAAGAGAAGTTGATACCACAGGAGGAGGCCACGAAGGCAAAGGCTGAGATTGGAGGGACACAGCCACAGGCCAGGCAACGCCTGGGACACCAGACCCTGGCAGAGGCCAGGAAGGGCCATCCCTGGAGCCTGTGGAGTGGTGCAGCCCTGCAAGGACTTCACACAGACTCCCACCTTCAGAACCCTGAGATTAACACTGCTGCTCTGTGATGGCAGCTCTGGGACGGTATAGACAAGCTAAGGCAGAAACAAGGGGAGAGAAAGAGAGAGAAATGAAGAGAGACAGAAACAGAGAGAGAGGAGATAGAAATAGAGAAGAGAGAGAGAGAGAGAGGAGAGGGAGGGGAGGGAGGAAGAGGGAGAGACAGAGATCCAGAGCCAGAGAGAGAGGACAGAGAGGGAGGAGAGTAACAGAGAAGAGAGACGGAGAGAGAGGGAGAGAGAGGAAAGCGGGAGAGAGAAAGAGAGAGACGAGGAGGAGAGGGTCCTCTTGCCTGGCAGTGCGTGTGTGTGGGGCGGCAGCGGCTGGAATCGAGGGGTGCTCCCTGCTCGCAGTCACTTCCGTGTGCCAGGGTCACTAAGGAATCTGTGTGGGACACTGTGCTCCCTAATCGCATCCAACAATCCGTTCCATGAAGCTGCTTTGCCTCTGAATAGTGAGTCACAATATTGAGTCACAATTTGTATTAAAGTTATGATACTCGATTTCACAATATTTGAAAGTTTATAAATTCCTCCTTGGAGTTGATTGAGGTTTTCCCTACGCTAAGCCTCTAGCTCCAGTACTAAACTCATTGCATCCTAGAGATGACTTTATAGGTGGGAAAAGAAAAGAGAAAAACCGGGAAGAACGGCTCTTTCTGGAAGCAGTCCCTATGCCTGTGCAACCTCCTCTTGCCCTGAGCCAGGAGGAGGCGGGCTCCTCCCACGGGGGCCGCTGAACACGGGCTCCTACCACCGCCAGAGGAGCCCACAGAGACGGGCAGCTCTCAGGGTCCAAGGATGGGTTTCAGGACTTTCAAAATCATTTTTAAACTGTGGGTTTGTTAATACCGAGTGGCATTTTAATATGACTGAAACCGTTAGTGAAAAGGTACAGTGCTTATGATTCATCACAAAATCACTCGTGTGGGCTGTTTCATGTCTTAATTCTTCTCGTGCACAAGCTTGTCGTGGTCTGTCCCTCCTTCTCTCTCCCGCTCAACTTCAACAACAGGGACCTGAGCTGGTCCTTTCCCCGGGAAGTCCTCTCTGTACCCCCAGCTCCTGGCTAGACTTAGACTTGGAGTGCAAAAAATATCTGTTAAATTGGACTGAATCAATATCAAAAATCAGACAATACAATACCAGGTGTGGTAACTCATGCCTGTAATGCCAGCACTTTGGGAGGCTGAGGTGGGAGGATCACTAGATCCCAGGAGTTGGAGGCTATAGTGAGCTATGATCATGCCACTGCACCCCAGCCTGGACAACAGAGTGAGAGCTCACCTTAAAATATTAATTAATTAAACCTAAAACAATCTGGTGAAACAGTGAGGAATCAGTTGCAGAATTTGAAAGGATTATGGTAAAAATGTTTAAGATCCTAAGTGGTTCTAAGCCCACATGTAAAAGTAGCCTCCATAAAGGACCAAAGAGACATTGAAGGAAAATGTTAATTGCCTAAATTATATTTGTAAACAAACAAAGACTGGAGGAGTAATGACAAATGACAGTATAACGTGAAGACATGAAGAACGCTTACAGAGCAGTAAAAGACAAGCATACCAGTAGAAAAATGAGCAAAGGACAGGAACAGATGACACACAAAAGCATAGAAAATAGATAGCCTATAAGTCTATGGAAAAAGTTTTTCTCACCAATAATCAAATAGATGAAATTAAAATAGGATAGCCTCCCCGGCTGAAGTTGTACATTTCAGGCTATTACTCGCACATGTTTTTGGCAAGAGTGTGATTTATACCCTGGGAACGTGCACCTCATGTGACCTTTTGGAGAACAGTTTGGCAGTATCTCTAAAGTCTGGCTCATGCATCCACTTCTAGAACTTATCCTAAGAGTTTACACAGATTTGTCTATTGTTATCTCAATAAGATTATTTAAGTCTGTGAGAAGTTGAAGACAACCTATATATTCATCCATAAAATATGCTAAACATAAATAATGGGACCGCCGTAAGAGAGAAGACTGTAACAATTTTAGAAAATCTATATTTTAATCCTTATAAACAGATATTTATTTGTATGGGAAAATGGTAATAATATGGAATAATCAAAGGCAGATTACAAAACTGTGCATAGCATGATTCTATTTTTATGGAGAGATTCTGTACACATAAGCCAAGTGTTAAGGATGAGCATCTTGTCTGTGCAGGCAGGGCTGTGAATGCTTTGATGTTCTGCTTGGGCTTTTCTGTGTTTTTCTGTTATAAGTAATAAACACTATTACTTATAAACAGTTCAAAACTATTGTTAAAAATTAAGCTGCGATAGTACAGTAGTAAATGAAATAGTAAATGAAGTTACTATATTTTAACGATATTTGGGGAGGAGACTGAACTAATATTGAAAATGTCCAAAAACATTTTGTTGACCCGCTAACGAGCACATATTTTTTTGCAAAGCGGCTTCACAGGGCATGCCGTGGTCAGATCTGCCTCCCATGTTCTCCTGAATGAACAGCAGCCTGGCTCCTCAAAGCCTCCCAGCCATGCTTTCACCTCTCTGCAGAAGACACGATTATCAGGTGACTTAGAGCTTTACCAATTTGGATGCTTTTGAACAAAGATTATGCTCTTTGCTTACGTTATTCAGATGATTGATTCACTTCAAATTCTAACGTGATTATCTCTTAATTTTCTAGAATGAGGTCTCTTGACAGATGACCTTTCAGCTGGAGAATTCTGTCCTGGGGCAGTCCTGTGCACTGGCAGGCGCTCGGCAGCCTCCCTGGCCTCTACTCGATGCCAGGAGCCCCTCTGCCCTCACTGTGGCAACCAAAGATGCTTCAGACATTGCCAAAGGTGTCCGGAGGGGCAAATTCCCCCCAGTGAAGAACCGCTGCTCTAAAAGAAGCATGTTATTCACAATCAGGGAAGCCGACTTGTCTGTTTCTTTACCTAATTTGCATTCTATTTTCAAAATCACCCCTGAATTGGTAATACGTTTATGTGTAGACATTTAATACATGAATCAGATTGAGAGCTCCATGGCCTCTTTGATAGAATATTGTTAAGAAATAAAATTCAGCCTGCAATTGTAAAATGGGGTAAAATTATTCACTTGTGGTATTCAAACACATTTTTTTTTTTTTTTTTTTTTTTGGTAAAAAGTATTCCAGCCAAATTTTAAAATGGTGACCTGAGTTTTTTGTTTGTTTGTTTTATTATTATTGTAGTTTAAGTTCTGGGGTACATGTGCAGATTTGTGCCATGGGGGTTTGCTGCATCCATCACCCCATCATCTACATTAGGTCTTTCTCCTAATGCTATCCCTCCCTTAGCCCCCCGCCCCCCGAAAGGCCTCGGTGTGTGATGTTCCCCTCCCTGTGTCCATGTCTTCCCATTGTTTAACTCCCACTTATGAGTGAGAACATGCTTTTGTCTTTCTTTTGAGATGGAGACTCACTCTGTCACCCAGGCTGGAGTGCAGTGGCACAATCTCGGCTCACTGCAACCTCCACATTCAGCTTCAAGCGATTCTTCTGCCTCAGCCTCCCAAGTAGCTGGGACTACAGTGCATGCCACCATCCCAGGCTAATTTTTTTTTTTTAAGTAGAGATGGGATTTCACTATGTTGGCCAGGCTGGTCTTGAACCCCTTACCTCAGATGGACAACCTGGGTTTTTATACAGCCCAGAGGAACATCTCCTACTTTTGATCTGAATTTGAACTACAGCTGAAACAGTGTTCCTTTTCTTCAGGTGGAAAGCATTATTAAAAGAAAACCTGGGAGTTGGGTAGTGAGGCTCCGACTGGCAGCTAAGGACATTTCTAGTGGTAAGCACCAAAGTGCCCAAGGCAGGAGTCAGAGAAACATCCCTGAGAGACACCGCATTATTCTTTGTTGTAAAGGTAACCCCACGCTGGTTTTACTCCTATCCACCCAATAAACTCACAGCAGGCAGTGCCAGTGGAGAGGCCCCGCCACACCCTTGGTTCCCTCCTGGGAACACGCTCCTTTGTGACGTCATGGTTCATTCTGGGTTTTGTTTTCATTGTTATCTTACTCTATTTGTGTGTCTCTCTCTGACGTGTAGGTTTTAACATGTGCTGACTTAAAGGAAGACGACAGGATATAGACAAGGGGTTGCAGGCCCAGTGCTCTAAGGCCCAGCGGAAAGTGAGGGGAGCGGCAGAGGCGATAGGGAGGGTGGGGGCTGGTGGGGGCAGCTCTGGGGGCAGTGGAATTCATGCACGGGTGTGCATCCCATATTGCCAGATGGCCCTATTTTTAAAGACAAGTTAGAAATTCATATTTTGTATGAACTTTTCCTATTTTTAAATGTGCCTAACCAATTTAAAAGAGATTTAAAACACTTTGCAGCTCAAACACACTTCTGCAAGCTAGACACAGCCCCTCTGCTACCGGGTCAGAGGACCATCTGCTCGTTAGGAAGGCTTCATGGAATGCATTCCCGACCTGGTTGTAAGGTTTGTTCTTGCCGAGTTTAAAAGGAAGAAACTGAGGCCAACACAAGAAGATCCGATGTGAAGGGTTTATTCAGGCTCCTGGGCGAGGTTCTGCGGTCTGACAGGAGGGACCGGAGAAGTCGCCTGGACTCCTCTCAGACGTGGGGTTTTATAGGGAGTGAAGGAGCTCGATTGGTTGTGGGAGAGCAGGGCTACTATTGGGGTAAGGTTACAAGCCTTTGTTTGCATACAGGACTTGGCTGCTATTGGTTAGAATTACTCGGCTGCTATTGGCTAGAAAGACTTGGCTACTATTGGCTAGAATCACAAGACCCCGCTTGCTTACTGTGTTCTTTAAGGGAAGGCCAGGTTGTTCAAGAAGGGGAGGAGGGAACATGCCCGAGCATGTCCGAGCTTTCGGACAAAGTTGGGGGGTGTACTTCCAAGCTCCCAGTGAGGCAACCGGCCTTACACTGGTAATAACCCTTCAGATGGAAACATGCATTTGGATGTGGTGAGCATCTTGCCAAACCTGACTTCTGAAAATTCTGTAAACTCCCCATCTCCCTAAAGATGCCCTGGTGTGGAGCTCACCAGCCTATCTGGCAGATGTCTGACTCAAGGAAGGCCCTGTGTGCGGGTCTCCTAGGCTGAAAGAACACGGTGGATGGAATACACATCCCCTCCCTGCACACCTGAAAAGGTAAGCCTGCAGCTCCCGGGAAGCAGGCAGGCCTGGGCCTCATCTCAGCCTCACGAGGCCCATCTGGCTCTACTGGACATGGAAATCCCAGGGGTCCTGGGACTGGGGGGACCAGGGCGGATTTTCAGCAGGTGCATGTTGTGGTTCTCTCTCCTGGTGTGATAGGAAATGGAAGAAGAAATGGAGGGTGGCTCCAATGGCAGGCAGGAAGCCACGAAGCGCTGCAGCCCAGGCAGGATTTTTGCAGGTCTCACTCCTCTCTTTACTTCTTTGCATTCAGAATTCCCGGAGACACTTTGCAAGGAAAGGTGCAACTTTTCAGCTAGCATTGATATCTCTGTTGGGTGATTACTGATATTCATATGCAAAGCTGGAGATCTTCAGAGAAGGAAACAAATACGTAAAACAATCCACAACTTGGAGCTCAGCCGGGGATCAGTGCCAGACCTTGGCTTAGATGCTCGGAACTGCGTTTGCGCCGCGTGGGTGGTGAAGTGTCTCCACCTCCTGGCAAAATGCAGCTTCACTCTTTATGCTCAAAATTTTTTTTTTTTTTTTGAGATGGAGTTTCGCTCTTGTTGCCCAGGCTGGAGTGCAATGGCTCAATCTCGGCTGACCACAAGCTCCAGCTCCCAGGCTCAAGTGAGTCCCCTACCTCAGCCTCCCGAGTAGCTGGGATTACAGGCGCACACCACCACATCCGACTGATTTTGTGTTTTTAGTAGAGATGGGGTTTCGCCATGTTGGTCAGGCTAGTCTCCAACTCCCGACCTCAGGTGATCTGCCCGCCTTGGCCTCCCAAAGTGCTGAGAGTACAGGTGTGAGCCACTGCACATGGCCTATGCTGAGATAATTTTTTACTGAAATGTGTGGTCTTAACCAATTCTATTTGGTTTCATGTAACTTACCTTTGTCCGTAAATGGTTGTAGAAAACTTCCCAAAAAATGAATTTATAAAAGCTTCTGAATATCTGACCTATAACATTTAGAGATAGAGTCACATTCTAAGGCACTGGGGTCTAAGGACTTCAACATATGAACTGGAGGGGGAAACAGTTGGACCCGTAACAACGGTGTAGTTATTATTGGCATAGAAGAGAAACCTAATCCTTGCTCCAGAGATCAGTTGTTCCAAAAAGTTTTTGGAGCAGTGACAATTTGTCATTATTTTTTTGATTTCCTAGCAACACATCACAACACACTCTTGCAGGGCAGTTTGACCTATCAACAAAATTTATTTAAATTATCTGTGTTTTAGAAAATTTGCAATGCTTATGTAAGATGCCTTGGAGACAGGAAACACTTCAGCGCACCATGGAAATCCCACTGGGTGTCACTGGCCTGGAAATAGCTTAATGTTTTTAAGCAAGAAAATGGACACGAACATTAGGTTTACAGAGACTGCTGGAGGCTCCACCATTGGAGAGGCTTGCATCTATCTAGGTCTAGAGAGAAGTAAAAGAGAAATGAGCTGAGACAGCCACAGGGCCCCTGTGATCTGGACAGTGCTGTGACTCCCATCTAGATGGCCCTAGGCAGCTGTGTCCACATAGAGGTGAGACCCAAGACTTGGGTCCTCCATGAGTAATTGGCACTTCTGGTTTGAACCAAGAGCTGTAAGCAGTGCTGCATCTAGGAGATGTTCCGGCTGAGGTCTGACCTCCTGGGCCTCTCCCTGCACCCACAGCTGTCTGGTTGCACACGCTACAAGATGAATTCAGGGGTTTGACCTCCAGAAATGAAGGTGCAAGACAGTGGTGGAGGATGTGGGCTGATTCCCCACATCCGTTTACCTACAGCGAGCCGCACAAGCCAGTGGTTTTGGGCCCTGCCTCTGTGTGTGTGTGTGTGTGTGTGTGTGTGTGTGTGTGTGTACTTATGTATTTCTGTGGTCTTTTCTTTCAAGTTAACCAAAGAAAGATGATTCTTTACCTGTTTCTCTTCATCAGCCTATTGTTGACAGTCTGACATTTTACCCCAGGTAATTTCTTCTTTGCTAATTCTCCCTAAGCTCCTAGAAAGGATAGTTCGTTCACTCATTTGTCAAGTATTTATTGAGGTTTTCTGTACGATGACAGAAACTGTGGTGTGAAAAGGGTGATTAAGTCAGAGAGCTTTTAATTAATCGACAGTCTCCTGAAGGAAGTTACCCAAGAGACTATGAATACAAGCAAAAATTTACACCAACAAAGGTGTGTTCTGCAGTTGTGTAAGATTCTATAAATGTCAATTAGATCGAGGTAGCTGCCAGCATTGTCCAGCTCTTCCACGTCCCCACTGACCCTTCACCTAATTGATCCAACGATTACTGTGAAAGAGACAAGAACATCTCCAACTATAAATGTGAGTTCATCTATTTCTACCTTTAATGTTCTTTTAATGTTTGCATCATGCATTTGGAAACTCTTTGTAAGCATCTACACATTGATGACGGTCATGTCCTCTTGATAAGTGACTCTTTCACCATTGCAAAATCTCTCTCTATAGCTGACACTACTCCTTGTCTTGTGGTCTATTATCTGTGCCACTGCAGATGGCTAATGCCATCCACAGGGTAAATCTTTTAATATCTTGTGACTATCAACCTAGTCATGTTTCTATACCCACAATGCATATATTGCAGACAGTGTGGACTTCGACTGGGCGATGGGAGCACCACTATGGGAATTTGGAACATTCAAATTAGAGACCCCTTGATGAAAGGGCGGCATTTCAAGTCATTGGGAGAGATGGGCTCGTGGAGGGTGTGGAGAGTGCGGAGAGTATTACAGGGAGGACCTGGGGAAGTCCCAACAGGTAAGAGACATGAATGAAAGGAACGTTGCGGAAATGAAGGAGGTGAGAACGTCAGGAAGAAAGGAGCGGCAGATGGTGTAAAATACGGAGAAGAGTTTAAGTGGAATGAGGACCTGGGGAGAAGTCAGCTCTGACACGACTCATGGACTCTTAGTCTATTATCTGAGCCACTCCAGATTACTAATAGCATCCATATGGTAGAGCTTTTAATTTTTCTACTAAGCCTTTTTGCATTTTTTCATGATTGCTATAAAGTTAGCAATATCAGCTTGTAATTTCCCACTGCCTACTTAATTATTATTATGCCACTTTATGTGAAATATAAAACAATTTTGGCATTACATGTTTTCATTTATTTCTGGCAGTCATCTTATGGCCACGAGATAAATCGACCGTGGATGACATTAACCTTACAAGCAGAGGGAGAAATAGGTCTATCATAGTCTACAGTAGCCTCATGGAACTGGTGAACCAACTCGAACTAAGTCTAGACTTTTTAGACAGGGTCTCTCTCTGGTTCTACTGGTATGTGCCACCACATCCCACTAATCTTTGTATTTTTTGTAGAGATGGGGTTTTACCATGTTGCCCAAGCTGGTCTCAAACTCCTGGGCTCTAGCAATCTACCCACCTTGGCCACCCAAAGTGCTGGGATTACAGTGTGAGCTACCCTGCCCAGTCAGTCTAGACTTCTTGTTGGTAAGATAATAAATACCCTATTGCTTAAACCTATTGCTTTGACCGTAAGGTCAAAGTTTTCAATGATTTGCAGCCAAGGCTGCCGTAACTGACAGAAGCAGCCTCTTCATGGCAGAGTCACTCAGTACTGAGAATACTAGACACACTGATGCCTGCAGAGCAGAGCGAGGGGAAGGGCCACCACAGGGAAAGCAGCAGGAAGGCAGGGCATGGAGGGGCAGACCACTGTGCTCACGGTGACCCCTCTTCTACCTGGGACTCTTAGCACTTTGTTCATAACGTTTAAGCATAATGGTGTTTGTTCAGAGTATAAGATGCTCTTTTTCACCCTTTTTGCTCTAAATTGTAAGGTTTGTTCTTGCCGAGTTTAAAAGGGAAGAAACTGAGGCCAACACAAGAAGATCCAATATGAAGGAATTTATTCAGGCTCCCGGGCGAGGTTCTGCGGTCCGACAGGAGGGGCCGGAGAAGTCGCACAGACTCCTCTCAGACGTGGGGTTTTATAGGGAGTGGAAGAGCTCGATTGGTTGTGGGAGAGCAGGACTACTATTGGGTAAGGTTACAAGCCTTTGTTTGCATACAGGACTTGGCTGCTATTGGTTAGAAGACTTGGCTGCTATTGGCTAGAAAGACTCGGCTGCTTATTGGCTAGAATGACTTGGCTACTATTGGCTAGAATCACAAGACCCCGCTTGCATACTGGGTTCTTTAAGGGAAAGCCAGTCTGTGCAAGAAGGGGAAAAGGGAACAACCCGAGCACGTCCGAGCTTTCGGAAAAAAGTGGGGGGGATGTATGTCCAAGCTCCCGGTGAGGCAACCGGCCTTACATAAATAGTGCAAGAGAAAATAGGCATACTTTTGCCCTATAACACTTTGCCTCACATGATTCTGGAAGACAGCATGGTATAAACAAGTCTTGTCCTATTTAGTCTTTGTCCTAAAAGCCACAGGTGGGCTGGGCATGGTGGCTCACACCTGTAACCCCAACACTTTGGGAGGCCAAGGTGGTCGGATCACTTGAGTCCAGTTCAGGACCAGCCTGGCCAATATGGCAAAACCCTATCTCTACCAAAAATACAAAAATTAGCCAGGCATGGTGGCAGGTGTCTGTAATCCCAGCTACTTCAGAGGCTGAGGTAGGAGAATTACTTGAACTTGGGAGGGGGAGGTTGCGGCAAGCCAAGATTGCACCATTATACTCCAGACTGGGCAACAGAGCGAGACTCTATCTAAAAAAAAAAAAAAAAACACAGGTGAATGACTTTGACTTAGAGACCCCTCCTCATTTGTCCTGATGCTGAGCTCTGCTGTCTTGTCTTTGAGCACGTGGTCTGTAAGTAAATCCATCATCTTGTCTTATGTCTCACTGCCCTTCACCAGCCCATGTTGAAGGCAAGGCACACTCCCACCTCTTCCTCACTCGTTAGTCACACCTCAACTCCATGATGTGTGACTTCTGATGCAGCATGGAATGGAAACCACACTCTTTAAGAGTACTAATCACTTCTCAACTCTCCAATCCAACTGGCTTCTCTTTGCAGTCCTCTTTCTGCTTCAATCTTCTCCGTATTTTACACCGTCCGCCCTTCCTTTCTTCGTGACATTCTCTCCTCCCTGGTGTCCGTGACGTTCCCTGCACTCGCCCATCCCTTACATGTTGGGACCTCCCCAGGCCCTTCCTGCAATACTTTTCTTTCTGCACTCCCCCCACCCGCCATAAGCCCATCTATCCCAACGACTTGAAATAGTAACACCACCTTTTCATCAAGAGGTCTCTCATTTCAACTTTCCAAATTCCCAAAGAGGCGTTTCCAACTCCCAGTCAAACATCTTCATTTGTTTACCCCTAGAGACTTCAAGCATAATGTGTCCCAAGTTGAATGTTTGTTTGGGGACACATTATCTACTTTGTCCCCTGCTCTCCTTCCCAAATCTGTTTTTCCTCCCCAGTTCCCTCTCCTATGACCTACTTGTCCAAACTTGAAATTCGTAATTATACATTTCCACTCTCTTTATTCCCCACATCTACCTGCTCACTGAGGCCCTTTGATTCCGTTTATATTGTCCCACACTTTGCAGCCTTGGTCACGGGGCACACGGGGACCTGGGCTGGGCTCAGGAAGGGGAGGGTTAAACCCGGGGGTTGGGGCAGCAGCACAGCTGCCTCTGTTCACAGTAGCCATGAGCCTTGGTCCCCAGGATGAGAAGGAATCACATCTGTGCCCAATGCTGGTGGAATCTGTCACATGAGGCTGCCTTTCCACCCAGAGGCTCAGAAGCAGCCTGGGGGTCTGTCACCCGAGGGTGCGGTTGAACACTGAACATCCTGGGGATCAGTCCCTGTTCGCCTGGACAGCTGAAGTGGCCAAATCCATTCAGAGTCCAGGTCCACAGGGCCAGTGAGGCTGCGGCTGGGACCCAGGTGGCCTGGCATCAGGCACCCAGCAAATGGGAGGAGGGGGGTGGCGCCAGCAGGTTCATCGGGCTCTAGCATCAGTGCCCTTTCCTCTAAAGAAAGGTCACGTGGAACTCACCCTCAGCTGATAAGACAGGCCCCGAGGATGAGCTGGGTGTGGAGCACACACCCCCTCGTCGATCTGACCCCGCCCTGACACAGAACAGGCAGTGAGTGAGTTCATGCTAAAGGCATGACAGAGGGCAGTGTCAAACCCTGCTGACGTGCCAGTAGCAAAACAGTCTCTCCTACTCTGTCTAGTTTCCAGAACTTTCCAGTGAGATATACATGCACCTCCACAGAGGCACACGTGGTGAAAATGTTGTTACGTGACTGCGCAGTGAGCGGTGTTCATGACTGTATACATCTGTTGAAACTCATCAAATTGTGTTCTTAAAGTTGGTATGTAAATGATGTATCAGTCAAATTGATCCCCCCGGAATAAAAGAGCCTGGTGTTTATGACATTTGGAAACTGAAAAGAAGTAAACATTGTAATAGTTTTAATTAGCACCAGAAAAAACACTGGAAAAAAATGCCTTAATGGCTATAAACAAATATGACTGAGTCGTCATGACGTGTGGGATTCACACGTTATCTCCCTTCCTTCCACTCTGTGTTCAAATGACAGTATTGAACATATTGAAAGTACCGTCACCTAAATCTTGACCAAGCCCGCCCCTTTTGGCATCTCTGCTGTGGCTTCCCTGTGGGGTGGCGTCCCTTGGTCCCTCTCCATCTTGCTGCTCTGCCGCGCGCCATCCCACGCCCTGAGTGTGCAGCGTCCGGAGGACGTGTGTGCCCCTGGGGCTTCTGTGCTCCTCGTGGATGATGGCACAGAGTGCATGTCACACGAAGACCCACGTCCAGCCTCTTCCTGCTCTCCAGGCCCCTCCTCTGCACACATCCTCCCCTGGGGAAAGCCCTGGGGCTCTGGGGCCAGATGGCCGGGCAGTGAACCACCCTGTGGCCTCATTTCCTTATCTGCAAAACGGGTATCATGGTGGTAAGTGACAGCAGCAGCAGCAATGAGAATACATCAGGGGCCCGGGCGGGCCACGTGAATCGATGGGAGCATGTTCACAATAGTGCCTGTGTCCTCCATGAGCTCAAGATCGTGAGCCAGGGTTTCCTACAATTTCTTGCCTCACAGTTTAAACTTCAGCAATTATAGAAATATCTGCTTGCTCCAGTACACACACACACACACACACACACACACCCCATGCATGTGGACACATACCACACATGCACGTACACACATACACCACACACACACACCATGCACATACACACATATATATACATCATGGATGTAGACACGCACATACACCACATATACGTGTACACATGCACCACATATACACACATCCACAGCACGCACACGCACACGTGCACACCCCCAGCCTCACCTCTGCTCCTCTAGCCCTTGGCCAGATGCTGCCCTCTTGGGTGCCTGAGTCCTGGCTGCCCGCAGCTCAGACCCCTCCAGGATGCTCCTCTGCCTCTCTCTGAGCTGAGTCAGGGATCCCTCTGCACTGCGGGAATAATGTGGGTCTGCTGCACGTGGCCCTGAACACTGGATAACATGATGCACATTGGTGGAATCCTGGCACTTGGACAGGGGCCTGAGTGCAGGTCCTGGAGAGGTGGGGGCACGGGTTGGGTCTTCTGCAGGGGGCCCCCTCTGTGAACAGACGTGGGCTCTGTCACGCTCCTGGGCCCCCCACTACTCCCTGCGTCTACATCTGCACCCAGGCCAGCCCAGCAGGGCCCGCGGGGAGGGGTATGCCAAAGGGACCGTGTGGCTCTTCCCATTTGCAAAACAGGAGCGGGGAATCCATGTGAGGGTGGACAGTGAGGGTGTGGAGCGATGGTGGGTGAAGCTCAGCCAGGCTGAACCCATGGGTGTGCGCTCACTGTGCAGGGATTGTGGACTCTATGTTCTAGTTTAAGGCAGAAAGAGCTGTGGGGCTTGCTTGGCTAAAACATGGGCCTAGGGGTGCCCTGTCTGAAATGAAGTAAGGTGCGGCCTGCCTTGGGATGCTGTGGAAGAAGCTTCAGCTCACAGCGGCGAGGGGAGAGTGGACCGGCAGAGAAGATCGCCACGCAAGAAGATCGCCCTGCTCACCCTGGGAGAGTGCAGAGACCCTGCCTGACCGTGAGAGCAAACCCGGGAGGGGATCTGCACCTTGCAGAGCTCTTCTCTGCAGGCCAGACCTCACAGCCAGAGCCTCAGCCATCCCCGGAAAGCTAAAGGCAGCGAGAGACATCAGAACTAGGTGTCAGGGCGGGGTGGCTCCCGCAGGCACAGCAGAGGCCAAGCAGCAGCCAGGAGAGGGTGGCTCCCAGGGCCCCGTGGCCTTGGCCGGTGATAGTGGCATTTCTAGAAGGGAAACAGAGGGAAGCCTACTCAATTCCTTCTTGATCTGCCAAGTGAATGAAAGCCTAATCTGAATCCTAAAAGCAGAGTGTTGCTGCCCCTAAATCAATTCCCAGACTCAGCCAGCTGATAGACCCAGAGCCCTTGAAAGAAGCCCAAGGAAGGACCCCGCTCCGCTGCCCAGAGTTTAGACGGTTACTCTTTCTCCCAGACTCCCCAAAAGGGACAGCACCCACGTCACTGTGCAGGAGAAAGGAAATGATCAGAACTTTCCAGGACTACTGGACTCTGGTTCTGAAATGACTCTGATTCAAGGAGACCCAAAATGTCTGTGGCCCCCAGTCAGAGTAGAGGCTTACAGAGGTCAGGTGGTCAGTGGAGTCTTAGCTTAGGTCTGTCTCTCAGCGGGCCCCATGGGTCCCCATCCTGTGACTCCTTCCCCAGGTCTGGGAGCGTAAGTGAAACAGACACACTCAGCAGCCAGCAGAACCCCCTCTTACTCCTGGCTGTTCCCGGCATAACGTCGTGCACAAACTAGGCTCTCAAAAGCACTGTGGAATAGACGAGGATTCTAAAGAGTAATGATAGGATTGAACACGGCGTGAGCGCCAGGGGTCTGCTTGCTGGGTTTGTGTTTGCAGCTGGTGGTGTGGTTCTGACCACCGGGCATGGCTCTGGCCTGTCCCGCCGTCCGCTTCTTGCTCAACGGGACCACGTGCAACAGGGCCACCTCCTGGGCCTCTGCAGCCTCGGCTCCGGCGGGACAGTTGTCCCGTCATAAGCTGCAGCTGTCACAGCTGCTCTCGCTCTCACATCTCTGGCACATCACACTTCCATTCATGTTTTAGGGTTCTCCGAACAGCCCCCGTTAAGTCAGGTCACCTTGGAACACTTGGTGCCCGTTCTTCAAGTATGTGCTGGGAGAAGATTCGGAGACATGACTTCATCGGTGCTTCCGTTTTCTCTATTTACTGGGTCTCTTTGTTTTGATGTGGGGGTGTCACCCCGTATATTTAGAACACAGGCCACGTGACAGTGACTCAGCCCTCTTAAGCTCCCCTTGTGACCGCAGGGCTCAACCACCTTCCACTTCATCTCACTGCCTCAAGAGTCAGCAGAAATTTTAAACTGAAAGGTGGTATCACAGTTTATTTGCCATCTCCTTCTTGGTCCGTAAAATGGAAACCATTGCACTGAATTTCTTCACTTGCCCAATCGCCTGTGTTTATGGAACTTTGTTTCATATTAAATATGACATCTGATCCAAGATGCCCCTAGATGCTTCCACAGTCAAATTCAGAAATCATCTGGCTGACTCCTGGATTACAATAAACCGAAGACCAGAGAGTAGTGAATCGCCTCAGATTACATAAAATGTGACATAATATTACTAATTTTTTTTTTTTTTTTTTGAGACGGAGTTTCGCTCTTGTTACCCAGGCTGGAGTGCAATGGCGCGATCTCGGCTCACCTCAACCTTCGCCTCCTGGGTTCAGGCAATTCTCCTGCCTCAGCCTCCTGAGTAGCTGGGATTACAGGCACACGCCACCATGCCGAGCTAATTTTTTGTATTTTTAGTAGAGACGGGGTTTCACCATGTTGACCAGGATGATCTCGATCTCTTGACCTTGTGATCCACCCGCCTCGGCCTCCCAAAGTGCTGGGATTACAGGCATGAGCCACCGCGCCCGGCCAATATTACTAATTTTTAAGGCACTCAGTTTACACAAGAAATAAGAAAAGCAAAATGAGAACTGAAAAGGGAAGCGCAAGGCACAAAGGGAGGAAAACATGGGCTGTGAGGGCACAGCCAGGCCACCTCCCTGGCCTGCCCTCCCGTCCGCAGCCCCGCAGGCCAGGCCACCTCCCCGCCCTCTCGTCCATCCACCGCCCCGCAGGCCAGGCCACCTCCCCTGCCCTCTCGTCCGTCTGTCCGCAGCCCCCCCGAAGCCCAGGCCACCTCACCCACTGTCTCGTCCACAGCTCTGGCTCAGCCCCCAGCATGCAGTAGGTGCTCAATCAGGACTTGTTAAATTGTCACTTAGTAGACAGACAACAGAGCACAAGCCAAGCCACCACTTTGGTTGCTTTTATTCATGAATTGACTAAACATGAAATAGAAAATCATATCTATCGTCTATAAGAAAATATCAATTTGTTGTCTTAATCTGGTTGTAAAAATAGAAATAGGGTGAGAAATGCAAAGTCTGGCATGATGAATCCAAGCTCTTTGTTTACTCTTCTCTACTTTGTTCTTTAAAATACGAGTTTCTGAAAAGTGTTCAGCTTCCTCTGTTTGTTGGGACCAGGATTTGCGCTTCACAGTACGCACAGTTAGGGAGACCCAGGTAGACAGGCTGACGCTGGAAGGAGAGTCGGCCTCGGCAGAGAGGAGTCCTGCGGTTCTCTCTCTTCATCGGAAAAACGGGACAGGGTATTGATTTTTACAATCAATGAGATCCCGATAAAATTGAGAGGACTGAGGGTCTTTTTCTTTCCCTTTAGGTAAAATTAATTTTGAGATTCTTTCTAGAATGGCAAAGTCATTGTAGGGGAACAGGCTGGCTCCCAGGTGAGTCAGAGAGGACAGTAGACAAGGGAACAGGCAGTGCCCTGGGAGGAAGTCAGGATGCAGAGTCGCTCCCTGGAAACTTGGAAAGAGGATCTAGGGCAGAGCTCCTGTGGGCTAGCTCCGGCACCTGTGAGCTAGCTCCGACACCATGCCACCTCAGCTTGCTCCACCCACACTATCAAACTGCAGAAGGCACGGCTCCTGGTGGGAGAGAGGGAGTGTTAGTGGAAGGCGTCTACATGAAGTGTGGTAGGAATAAGTCCACATGCAGCAACGTCCAGCCCATAAAAAGGACATGCATGTCTATCAGTGAGCACATCCTTGTCAACAGGTTTTCGGCAGAAGTAGAAATGATGTAGGTGCGGGGACATCCCCCACTATATCAGCTCCTAGAGGCATCACGGAGAAATTTCATCAAATACCAACTACAGAAACGTGATGGAAAACAGCTATGGGTCTGTAAGCAAATAGACCAGCCCCATGTAAACTTAAGCCCAAGTATTCCACAATGCCAACTGCAGAACACCCTTCTGAAGGAAAGAAGGCTTCACCGCACAGCCCTGGGGCTTGTCCACCCTGTTTGCCCCGCTGTGGGGCACTCTGACCGGTGACGGCCCTGCCGCGTGTGGATGACTCAGGACTTGAACGGCTTCCTTCCTCGGGTTCTGTCCTTCTCACACTTCCCATTCCACCTGGTCTCTCTGGGTGGGTTTTTTGTTTTTGTTTTTGTTTTTGAGATGGAGTCTCACTCTGTTGCCCAGGCACGATCTCAGCTCACTGCAACCACCACCTCCAAGATTCAAGTGATTCTACTGCTCAGCCTCCCGAGTACCTAGGACTATAGGCATGCACCACCACGCCCAGCTAACGTTTGTGTTTTTTGTAGAAATAGAGTTTTGCCATGTTGGCCAGCCTGGTCTTGAACTCCTGACCTCAGGTGACCCACCCACTTCAGCCTCCCAAAGTGCTGGGATTACAGGTGTGAGCCACCGCCCTTGGCCCTCTGTGAGTGGTTTCACCCACATGTGGCCTCAAGGGTCATCTCTCTGCAAGTGACTCTCAGCCCCATATCCCCCGAGGACAGTGCTGAAGAATCTCGGTATTTGTGAGTTTAATGACTGCGGGGTCATAATGTGTGTAGAACAAGGTGGTCCAGTCCAGTCCGCAGTCAGGTTCAGCTGGCCTCAGTGTCGTGACAGTGTGCTTCTAGAGCGAAAGGTTCCATGTGGAATTACTGGGTGCCCGGCCAGCCATGGGCAAGGATCACAGAGTGTCTGGGGCCAGCCACCACACACATTCCTAAGGCAGGGCTACAGTCAGCGTTCTCACCAATTTTGATCAAGTTGGAAATTTTAAGCACGACTCCACGGAACAAACAGAGTTGAAGTTTATCTCAGTCTCTGCACCTGACTTCAGGCTCGTGGGCTGCTGCATTTTGGGTGACACAGCTGCCCCTGCCACTTCTGCAGAGGCCGCGAGGCCCCGGCGCTTCTCCACATCTTCCTCTTGTGACGTCTTGGGTTGGGGCTGGGCTGCCTGGTTGTATGACCCAAAGAACACTGGTGATGGAGGGAGCGTGAGAGAAACCGAACTGCTTCGGTCTTGTCCGCTGGGGATGGAGGCGGATGCAGGGGCGTGTGTGTGCAGGTGGGTGCATCTTGTGTGCACCTGTGCGTGTGTTTGGAGTGGGGGTGGTAGGGTGCAAAGAGGCTGAGGTTGTGGGAAAAATCAAGGACACTCGGGGGAGGGGTGTGGAGCTGGGGCGGGGCCACATCAGGACCGAAGAGCTCGTTGCACTGAGCTCTAACTGCACAGTTGACCAGACCTGCCCTTGGTGGGCCGCCGGCCATCCAGTTCAGAATTGGGGTGCTCAGTGGGAAAGGGCGGGGGGGGGATTCCTGAGCAATTTAGCTATGCCTCGGGTGCCCTCTGGTGGCTCACCTTTCATTCTGATTCCAAGTTTTGGGAACTTGGAAACTCAACCACTTAGAAAATTGGGACAGTTTAGAGGGACTGGACGCTTGTTGGCTGTGAATGAATGGAGCCTCTAACCAGGTCCCACTCACTGGGCACGCGAACCCACAGAGCAGCAAACAGATTCTGTGTACAACAACAGGAACTGGGGAAGCAAAGTGTGTGCCGTTTGTGAAACAAGGTCGCAGTCCTTTTGTTATTAAAGTAAGGGTGGCCCTGAGCCCTTATCTCTGGATTTTGGAAAGGTCTGACTTACCTCCTGGGGTCTACCTTCTGCGATATGTCCAGACACCTGAGGCCAAAAAATCAGCCTCCTGGATAGAAAACGTCATCACCCATCAGAGACCTAATTCTCACGGTCATCATTCTGTCATGTCGTCTGTCCTGCTGTGCAAGAGCCCTTAAAGGCCAGCCACCTCTCTGCCCACTCAGGCCACAAGCCAGGTCACCACAAGGCCCCCGAGGGAAGAGGTGAGGGAAGGAAGGCTGTCTCCTAACAGCTTCCATGATGCCAGGGCTCACTGTGACCCAGCTCTTCTTCATGTATCTATGCGGCTCATGTGTGTGTGTGCACATACATGCATGTGCAAACGGGTGCACCCACTCACAACATGCATGCATGCACACACAGGCATATGCACACACATTCACACATGTGTGACACACCCCAACATCTCTCTTGCCCGCAAGGACAAATTAAGGAAAGAACATAGAAGTTTTGAGAATTTCCGAGGGGGTCGCATCTCTTCCCTATCCACCTCTTTCGCCTCCGGGAGGTCTCTGCCTGGTGAGACGGCAGGAGGGTGGGGACTGGGGTGCAGCTGGCGGGCAGCTGGTCAGTGCTGTTGGAGCACTTGTTTTGAAAACGCAAGTTTTTTTCCCAGCACCGTGGGAGTATTAGGAAACATTTTGAGCATAATGCAAGATTTGACTTGTTTCTGTGTGATTGATTGCACCCACCGGAAGCACTAGGTGAAAGTGGGAATACAGAACACACAGGTGCTCGTGCCTCAAGCGTCCACCAGGCCCCTCGGCCCGCTGCAGGTGTTAGGAGCCGCCCCACCCCGTCTGTGTTACAGCTGACAGGGTCGGGACACACTACCCACACACCGGGGTGCCTTGTGCACTGGACATTTCAAGGTGAAGAATATTTTCAGGTGGCAGGTGCAGGAAGGATTTTCTGACCTTCCCCAGAAGCAGGTCATGAGACCCTCATGTGAGGGGGGCCCTCCCTATATCTGAAGGGACACCAAGAGAAATCTGGAGGAACAGGCCGTGGTCTGCACAGTTTCCCACACTCAGCTCCGACCTGTTTAGCCCTATCACATTTTCCCATGACTTCCCACTCTTCATCAAAGTTAGGATCTTCAGTTCCCTGTGAAGGCTGCTGAGTCACGTAAAACTTATATGAAATCAGTGTATACGCTTTTCTCTTGGCAGTCCGTCTTTTGTTACGGGGGCCCAGCCGATGAACCTAAGATGGGTAGAAGAAGCAGGTAATTTTCTTCCCCTACACAGCTTTCCATGTGATACCAGGTAACTGCCCCACACTTCACAAGGGACACAGGCGGCCACCCCCGCTGCCCACTTCCATGGGAAAAACGTCAGGGCTTTTTCATGGTAAAGTGGTATATTTTCTGTAGTTCTTACGTATTTCTTAATTACTTAATGTGTGTACAACTGTTCATATTTATATTGGGCTCATTTTATTCCATTTTTTTTACATGAGTAAATTCTTTCGTGGTGACTTCTTAGATTTTGGTGCCCCCATTACCTATGCAGTGTGCACTGTACCCCCAGTGTGCACTGTACCCCCAGTGTGTACTGTACCCCCAGTGTGCACTGTACCCCCAGTGTGTACTCTTTTATCCCTTTCTCTCTTCCCACCTTTTCCGCCAAAAAGGTGAGCCCCCAAAGTCCATTGTATCCTCATAGCTTAGCTCCCACTTATGAGTGAGAACATACAGTGTTTGGTTTTCCATTCCTGAGTTACCTCACTTAGAAGAATGGTCTCCAGTTCCAACCAGGTTGCTGCAAATGCCATTATTTCGTTCCTTTCTATGGCTAAGTGGTATTCCATGGTATATATATACCACGTTTTCTTTATCCACTCATTGATTGGTGGGCATTTGGGCTGGCTCCATATTTTTGAAATTACGAATTGTGCTGCTATAAACATGCATGTGCAGGTATCTTTTTCGTATAATGCCTTCTTTTCTTCTGGGTAGATACGCAGGAGTGGGATTCCTGGATCAAATGGTAGATCTACTTTTAGGTCTTTAAGTAATTGCCACACTGTTTTCCATAGCGGCTGTACTAGTTTACGTTCCCACCAACAGTGTAAAAGTGTTCCCTTTTAGATCCACACCAACATCTATTTCTTTTTTTATTTTTTGATTGTATCTATTCTTGCAGGAGTGAGATGGTGTCACATTGTGGTTTTGATTTGCATTTCCCTGATAATCAGTGATGTTGAGCATCTTTTCATATGTTTGCTGACCATTCATGTATCTTCTTTTAAGAATTGTCTATTCATGTCCTTAGACCACTTTTTGAAGGGATTGTTTGTTTTTTCTTGCTAATTTGTTTGAGTACCTTGTAGATTCTGGATATTAGTCCTTTGTCAGAAATACAGAGGGTGAAGATCTTTTCCACTCTGTGGGCTGTTGGTTTACTCTGCTGATCATTTCTTTTACTGTGCAGAAGCTTTTTGGTTTAATTAAGTCCCATCTATTTATCTTTGTTTTTGTTGCATTTGCTTTTTGGTTCTTGGTCATAAAGTCTTTGCCTAAGCCAATATCTACAAGGGTTTTTCCAATGTTATCATCTAGAATTTTTGTAGTTTCAGGTCTTAGATTGAAGTCTTTGATCCATCTTGAGGTGATTTTTATATAAGGTGAGAGATGAGGATCCAGTTTCATTCTTTACATATGGCTTGCCAATTATCCCAGCACCATACATTGAATAGGGCGTCCTTTCCCCACTGTATGTGTTTGTTTTGTAGAAGATCAGTTAGCTGTAAGTATTTGGCTTTTTTTCTGAGTTCTCTATCCAGTTCCTTTGGTCTATATGCCTATTTTCACACCAGTACCATGCTGTTTTGGTGACTATGCCCCTATAGTATAGTTTGAAGTCAGGTAATGTGATGCCTCCAGATTTGTTATTATTGCATAAATTTTAGGATTTTTTTTCTAGTTCTGTAAAGAATGAAGATGGTGTTTTGATGGGCGTTGCATTGAATTTGTAGATTGCTCTTGGCAGTATGGTCATTTTCACAATATTGATTCTACACATCCATGAGCATGGGATGTGTTTCCATTTGTTTGTGTCATCTATGATTTCTTTCAGCAGTGTTTGTAGTTTTCCTTGTAGAATTCTTTCACCTCCTTGGTTAGGTATATTCCTAAGTATTTTATTTTGTTTGCAGCTATTGTAAAAGGGGTTGAGTTCTTGATTTAATTCTCAACTTGGTTGCTGTTGGTGAATAGCAGAGCTACTGATTTGTGTACATTAGTTTTGTATCCTAAAACTTTAATGACTTCATTTACCAGTTCTAAGTCTTTTTGGTTTTTTTTTTCTGGAGTCTTTAGGGTTTTCTAAGTATACGATCATGTCATCAGCAAACAGTGACAATCTGACGTCCACTTTACTGATTTGGGTGCCCTTTATTTCTTTCTCTGGTCTCATTGCTTTGACTTGGACTCCCAGTACTAGGTTGAAGAGAAGTGGTAACAGTGGACATCCTTGCCTTGTTCCAGTTCTCAGGGGGAATGCTTCAACTTTTCCCCATTCAATATAATGCTGGTTGTGGGCTTGTCATAGATGGCTTTTATTACCTTAAGGTATTTCCCTTCTATGCTAATTTTGCTGAGGGATGCTGGATTTTGTCAAATGCTTTTTCTGCATCTATTGAGATGATCATGTTATTTTTGTTTTTAATTCTGTTTATGTGGTATATGGCATTTGACTTGCATATATTAAACCATCCCTGTATCCCTGGTTTGAAACTCAGTTGATCATGGTGGGTTATATTTTTGATATGCTATGGGATTCAGTTAGCTAGTATTTTGTTGAGGATTTTTGCATCTATGTTCATCAGGGATATTGGTCTGTAGTTTTCTATTTTTGTTATGTCCTTTTCTGGTTTTGTTATTAGGATGATACTGGCTTTATAGAATGACTTAGAGAGGATTCCCTCTCTCTCTATCTTTGGAATAATGTCAATGGGATTGGTACCAATTCTTTTAATGTCTGATAGAACTCAGCTGTGAATTTGTCTGGTTCTGGACTTTTCTTATTGGTAACTTTTTAATTACCATTTCAATCTCACTGCTTGTTATTGGTCTGTTCAGAGTTTCTATTTCTTCCTGGTTTAATCTAGGAGGGTTGTATATTTCCAGGAATGTATCCTTCTCCTCTGGGTTTTGTAGTTTATGTGCATAAAGGTGATCATAGTAAACTTGAATGATCTTTCATATTTCTGTGTTATCAGTTGTAACATCTCCCATTTCATTTCTAATTGAGCTTATTTGGATCTTCTCTCTTCTTTTCTTGGTTAATCTCACTATTGGTCTATAAATTTCTTTTATCTTTTCAAATAACTTTTTGTTTCATTTATCTTTTGTATTTTTTTGTTTCAATTTCATTTAGATCTGCTCCAGTCTTCATTATTTATTTTCTTCTGCTCGGTTTGGTTTGTTCTTGTTTAGTTCCTTGAGCTGTGATGTTAGATTGTCTATTTGTGCTCTTTCAGAAATCTTGATGTAGGCGTCTAATGCTATGAACTTTCCTCTTAGCACTGCTTTTGCTGTATCCCAGAGGTTTTGATAGGTCGTGTCACTGTTACTGTACAGTTCAAATAATTTCTAAATTTCCTTCTTGATTTCATTGTTGACCCAAAGATCAGTCAGGAGCAGGTTATTTAATTTCTATGTATTGGCATGGTTTTGAGGGTTCCCTTTGGAGTTGATCTCCAATTTTTTTCTACTGCAGTCTGAAAGAGTACTTGATATAATTTCAACTTTCTTAAATTTTCTGAGACTTGTTTTGTGGCCTATCATATGGTCTGTCTTGGAGAATGTTCCCTGTGCTGATGAATAGAATGTATATTCTGCAGTTGTTGGGTAGAAGGTTCTGTGAATAGCTGTTAAGTCCACTTGTTCTAGGGTATAGTTTAAGTCCATTGTTTCTTTGTTGACTTTCTGTGGTGATCACCTGTTTAGTGCTGGCAGTGGAGGATTGAAGTCCACCACTATTATTGTGTTGCTGTCTCATTTCCTAGGTTTAGTAGCAACTGTTTTATAAATTTGGGAGCTCCAGTGGTAGATGCATATATTTTTAGGATTGTGTTATTTTTCTGTTGGATTCATCCTTTTATCATTATATAATGTCCCTCTTTGTCTTTTAAAACTGCTGTTGCTTTAAAGTTCTGTCTGATATAAGAATATCTACACTTTTGGTGTCCATTTTCATGGAATATATTTTTCCACGCTTTACCTTACTTGGTTGGCTGAGTCTCTTGAGGACAGCAGATACTTGGTTAGTGAGTTCTTATCCATTCTGCTATTCTGTATCTTTTAAGGCAGCATTTAGGCTATTTACATTCAATGTTAGTATAGAGATGTGAGGTACTAGTCTATTCATCATGCTATTTGTTGCCTGAATATCTGTTTTTTTTCATTGTGTTATTGTTTTATAGGTCCCGTGAGACTTATGCTTTAAGGATACTCTATTTTGGTGTATTTCAAGGATTTGTTTCAAGATTAGAGCTCCTTTCAGCAGTTCTTGTAGTGCTGGCTTGGTAGTGGTGAATTCTCTCAGCATTTGTTTGTGTGAAAAACACTATCTTTCCTTCATTTATGAAGCTTAGTTTCACTGGATATAAGATTTGTGGCTGATAATTGTTTTGTTTAAGGAGGTTAAAGATAGAACTCCAATTCCTTGTAGTTTGTAGGATTTCTGCTGAGAAATGTGCTATTAATCTGATAGATTCAGAGGGAATATCTGAGACCCAAGGGCTGCTATTCAGATTCATTTGTCCCACAGGGGTGCTCCCTTGATGTGGAGCTCTCCCATTTCCCCTAGTGATGGGGCTTCCTGAGAGTCGAACTTCAGGGATTGTTATTTCTCTTCTGGATCTAGTCACCCAGCTGAGCTACCAGGCTCCAGGCTGGTACCGTGGGGTGTCTGCAGAGTCCTGTGGTGTAATCCATCTTCAGGTCTCTCAGCTATGGATACCAGCACCTGCTCTGGTGGTGGGAGCAGGGAACTCAAGGGGACTCTGTGAGGGTCCTTAATTGTATTTTTGTTAAGTGAGCTGGTTTTGTGTTGGTTGGCCTCCAGCCAGCAGGTGGTGCTTTCAAGAGTGCATCAGCTGAGGTTGTATAGGGAGGATCAGGTGGTGGGCAGAGCCATGGAGCTCCCAAAAGATTGTGTCCTTTGTCTTCGGCTACCAGGGTGGGTAGAGAAAGACCATCAGGTGGAAGCACGGTTAGGCATGTCTGAGAGCCTCTCCTTGAGTGGGGCCTGCTGCAGCTGCGGTGGGGGATGGGGGTGTGGCTTCTTGGCCAATGTTGTTATGTCCCCAGGGGGATTATGGCTGCCTCTACTCTGTCACACAGGTTGCAAGAAAGTGGGGAGAAACCAGCAGCCACAGGCCTTACCTGGCTCTCATGCAGCCCACAGCCTGAAAGGCTGATCTCAATTCCAACATGCTCCAGGGTTAGAGTGTGAGCAAGGCTGAGAACTTGCCTCAGGCTACAAGCCTCCCACTGAGAAAGCAAGCCTGCTCACATTTCCTGGGCTGTCCCACAGAGCCTGCAGCAGCAATCCACCTCCTTCAAAGGTCTGTGAATTTTCTCGGCTTTCTGAGTATGTTCCTGCAGTAGTTCTTGGAGCAAAAGTTCACAATGTGGATCTCCACATGCTGCTCTGTCCATCTGAGAGGGGACTGCAAGTTAGTCCTGCCTTGTATCTGCCATTTTTTCCCAGACTCCATCGTCGGGCTCATTTTTTTAATGTCACTGCTGGCATATTTGAATGCTCTGCCTCTCACCCGACTCTTCCCATAGCCTCTGTAGTTTTTAAGGCATGATCTTGCATAGTGTGGTGGCGTTTAGGAATGCACATGATGTACCACAGTGGAACAACTTATATATACAAGGACAAAGAATCCACGTCAACATAGCTCTGGAAATTTAAGTTTTGAGACAGCTCCTAAGATCCAAGCACATAGCAATAAGGTGTAAAATTTAAAAAGAGAATATTGGAAAGACATAGCCATGTTCAAAATCATGATCACATCTTTTGACTCAGAAATAAAGAGCCGAAAGCGACGTCCACAGGACTGAAGCTGAGATCCCACCAAGGAACTATAAGCAGGAACAGTAAAATAGTTCTAAAACATTGATAACAAAATTAAAAGCTTGGAAATTAAAAGCACTGTTAGCAGTGTTTCTAATGGAGATACTTCAGAACAATCCAAATTTCCTCAATGGAAGAATCAAAAGATAAGCTGTGAAATCGTCATTTACTATCAGACTAGATGGCAGTTAAAACAGCAGGAGCCGGCCAGGTGGGGTGGCTCATACCTGTAATTTCAGCACTTTGGGAGGCCGAAGCAGGAGGATCACTTGAGGCCAGAAGTTCAACACCAGCCTGGGCAACAGAGCAAGCCCCCATCTGTTAAAAAATAAAAATAAAAATAGCCAGGCATGTGGCTCACACCTCCTAGCTACTTGGGAGGCTGAGCTAGGAGGATCACTTGAGCCAAGGAATATGAGGCTGCACTGAGCTATGACTGTGCCACTGTACTCCAGCCTTGGTGACAGAGCAAGATCTTATCTCAGAAACAAATTAGTAAGCAAAATAACAGCAGCCACATCTATCTGCATATATAACAAACTGCAATATTACATTAAGTGGGGGGAAACCATTATAGAATGACATATACAGTGCGACATCGTTTATTTTAAAAATTTTTAATGTGGAAAATACTATATATCAGTGGTTGGCAAATTACTGCCTGAGGGCCAGATTCAACCTGTGCCTGTTTGTGTAAATAAAGTTTTATTGAAACATAGCTGCACACGATCATTTGTTTCTATATTGTCTGCGGCTGCTTTCACACACAGCAGCAGAGTTGAGTAGTTGTGACAGAGGCCACATGCCCACAAAGCCTAAAATATTAATGATCTGAGTCTTTACAGAAAAAACTTGCTGACCCCTATTATATATTACTTACGGATATATATACACACACATGCACATGTGCTATAGAACATAAAAGCAAAAATTTCCTTGGGATTAATACATCCAGACATCAGCTGTATCTGGGAGAGAGGAAGGGAAGAAAATTGGGGCCAGAGATGGGCACTTCAAAGGGCTACAGCTGTGTGGAATATTTTTTTATTTAAAGGAATTTCTTAATTAAACACGGTAAAATGTTGATTCACTTAGATGGGTAGTGAGTACACAGTTATTCATTATGTCCTGTGTGCTTTCCAGTGTTCTAAAAATATTTTATAATAAAGAGTATTGAGAGGGAAAAAGATGAATGTGGTTGATCCAAGGGCCTGACGAGGCCTGGTGTCCATGCTGTGTCTCACGTGGCCAAATCCGGGTGCAGCTGTGCATGGCCACTGCGCAGTGTTTGTGGAGGAAGAATAACCGTTTAGACCTTTTTGTGTTTGGGGGATTATTTTTAGAACGTGAATGCACTAATACAAATTAAATATAAGAAAGAATGACGGAACGTAGCACTTCGTCTCCTCTTGGCCGCATGTTATTTTCGGAACTGACACACCATCTCTGGGTGCTGGCCCTCACCAGCCACAGTAACACCGTGTGACTGTTTCACCCAGTCAGTCCAGGGGCACTTGTCAAGTGCCTGCATATCCAGGCTTACACACTACTTCACCCATTACTTATGGGAAGATGCATCACAAATCTCATCTCAGAGAACACAGTCATGAAGCAAGAATGTGTAATGCAGACTTGGAAACCCTGTTCCCATTTGCTAGGAATGCCTAAGTTCTGATGCAAGTGAGGGAGTTTATATCCCTGCTTATATGCAGGTCCCTGGATTCTGTTGCTGGTCCTATGGGGCCTGACTCAGAGATGACGGCCACGGTGTGAATGCCCTGGGAATATAGCTCACCCCTCAGAGAAGCCAGATGGGCTTTTAAATTAGAAAGGCTGGCTAGGTTCGTCCTCACCCTGGGGCCAAATAAAAGTGGCAGCATTCACTCACTGTCCCTAGTCTGCCCTAGTCTTCCGGTCACTTTGCCACAGAGCTTGCCCCTCTAAGGCACCCCTTTGAACTGTGTTGACCCCACAGGCCTACCATACCGTACTTGTGAAGTTGGGTCACAATTATTCTGTATCCCAGGGCTTAGGGCAGGCGGTGGTCACAGCTCCACCTCTCCCTGGAGTTTAGAGCAGGCGGTGGTCACGGCTCCATCTCTCCCTGGGGTTTAGAGCAGACAGTGGTCATGGCTCCATCTCTTCCCAGGGTTTAGGGCAGGTGGTGGTCACAGCTCCATCTCTCCCTGGGGCTTAGAGCAGGCTGTGGTCATGGCTCCACCTCTCCCTGGAGTTTAGAGCAGACGGTGGTCACGGCTCCATCTCTCCTCGGGGCTTAGAGCAGGGTGTGGTCATGGCTCCACCTCTCCTTGGAGTTTAGAGCAGACGGTGGTCACGGCTCCATCACTCCCTGGGGTTTAGAGCAGGCTGTCTGTGGTCATAGCTCCATCTCTTCCTGGAGTTTAGAGCAGGCGGTGGTCATGGCACCATCTCTCCCTGGGATTTAGAGCAGGCAGTGGTCATGGCTCCATCTCTCCCCAGAGTTTAGAGCAGGTGGTGGTCACAGTTCCATCTCTCCCTGGGGCTTAGGGCAGGTGGTGGTCACGGGTCCATCTTTCCCTGGGGTTTAGGGCAGGCGGTGGTCACAGCTCCATCTATCCCTGGGGTTTAGGGCAGGCAGTGGTCACTGCTCCGCTTCTCCCCAGGGTTTAGAACAGACGGCAGTGGTCACTGCCTGGTGGTCCATCTCTCCTCGTTGGTGGGTTTTGCAGGCTACCTGTTGTCTGGTTCAGCAGACTGCACTGGGCTTGACGATGCCAAGCATCCGTGTTGAGGGTGAAACTCCACCCATCTCTGCTCGCTCTGTTTTCCTAAAGATCAAGTTGCCCTACTTTTATTTCTGATTGAGTCAATTAGAAAACTAACTTGCTTTTCTAGTTCTCTGAACAACCAAGTAAAGTACCTAAGAAGCAAATCTCTAATAAGCATCTAAACTTGTGCTTTATGGACCATCTTCAGCATGACCTATTTATTACCCTAAGTAATGAATCAGATACTGGTCTCCACTGTAGAAACATCCATCCTGTCCTAAATGAAATGGAACAACTCCTGACTGTACTCCGGGCCTCCTACCCACTTGGGGATGTAACTCAAGTGTGGGTGATGTGGTCAATGTTTGTGTCATCAACTTCTGGTTAAACCCTTCCTTAAAGATTTGAATCTTGGTCTAGAACATCGCTCTGGAATGTCATATTTATTGTATCATGTAAATGTCCAATTTAACATCCTATAACCCCATGGCATCTTGGGTACACATACAGCACAAGTTACCTTAAACTCTGAACAAGAAATGGGTCAGGAAGAATGCTAGCCTCGTCCTTGCAGATTTTCTCAATTTCCTCGTCCGTAATGCATATATGTAGGGAAAGTGGCAGGATGTAGAAATGAATAAAGAGAAGAAACATCTGTCTTCCTTGCTTTATATGACCAGCAATCTGTGCCACCGATGGAGCAAGTGTCATATAAACATCAGATATTTTATTCATGTCAATGATCCTGTGTGGTAGAAATTACCCCATTTTATTTATGGGGCGACAGAGGCTCAGAGAGATTAAATAATGTGCTGGAGTCTTCCATCTCACAGGCACCAGAGCCAGGATTTAAAACTCGCCAGAGCCTGTTCTTTGCCTGCGTGCTGCGAAGCCCACACACAGCAGTCTGCTCTCCACCAGGTCCCTCACTCCATCTTCCATTCTTCTGAGCAAGGCCTGGGAGCAGAGGCCCTGAAGCCCAGGGCCCAGGCCCCTCAGGGAAGCTTCTGTTGTAAAGCAAAAATAAAATGCTAAGCCCCCTAACCATCTGAATGAACCCCTCTTCTTAGAATGCCAAGGGCATTCCAAAGCTAATATGAAAAATGAGTTCAGGCTATGATGGGAAGCGCGGGGTGGTGGGGTGGGGTTGGACGTGCCTCAATATACTTTCCTCCCTTTTGGAATTCAGGCACAGCCAACCAGCATTAACATCATCACATACTTTAAGTCTGATAAGAAGCATTTACAATCTATTCCCTGCTACCTGAAGGCTTCATCTGCATCATAAAACCTTGTTCTCCACAATGCCTTATTATAACCCAGATGCTTCCTTCTATTGATTCCAGGTTTTGGGTTTTTTTTTTTTTTTTGAGAAGGAATTTGGAATTTTGCTCTTGTTGCCCAGGCTGGAGTGCAATGGTGTGATCTCAGCTCACCACAACCTCCACCTCCTGGGTTCAAGCAATTCTCCTGCCTCAGCCTCCCAAGTAGCTGGGATTATACGTGCCTGCCACCATGCCCAGTTAATTTTTTTGTATTTTTAGTAGAGATGGGGTTTCACCACCTTGGTCGGGTGGGTCTTGAACTTCCGAACTCAGGTGATCCACCTGCCTCAGCCTCCCAAAGTACTGGGATTGCAGGCGTGAGCCACTGTGCCCAGCCTAATTCCAGGTCTTTAGATAGAAAACTCAACCAATTGCCAATCAGAAATTCTTTGAGTCTACCTGTGACTTGGAAGCCCCTGCTTCAAGTCGTCCCACCTTTCCTGACCAAACCAATGTACACCTTACATGTATTGATTGATGTCTTAAGTCTCCCTAAAATGTATAAAACCAAGGTGTAGCCCACCTACCTTGTTCTCATGACCTCCTGGGGCTGTGTCACGAGCTATTGGTCACTCGTATTTGGTCAGAATAAACCTCTTCAAATATTTTATAGAGCTTGACTGTTTTCATCCACACTCTATGCAAAGAGAACAAGACGGGGATGGGAGATTTCAGTTCTGCCTGGGTGGCCAAGGCTCCTGGTTTTCTAACCACAAGCAGAACCAAGCTGGTATAGCCCGTCACAGCACCCACACTTCTCCTGCCTTCTGGAAGCTGCTCCTTTTCCTTCAGGGCTGAGCAGGGACCCAGACCCCTTCCTTCACTGTCCTGGAGGCCCCAGCACCTGGTCACATTCCTGTTCTCAGCCTTGAAACATGGAGGGCTCATCTCATCTTCTCAGAAAGTAAAACACGTGACAGTTTCAGTGAGCCCATGCGGTTTCCTTCAGGGCAGCCCACGTGGCAGTCCTGGCATGGTCTCCTCAAAGCAAGAAAGAGGACTTCTTGTGGGTAAGAGTAGGCCCATGGCGGAAATGCAAAGGCATTCACCTGGCTGAGAAGGAGAAACACTCCGATCCTTCCCAAGGAGTCTGCAGTGGTGGAAAACAGCCGGAATAGCTTTCCTACTGCAGCACTTAATTCTCAAGGGGGGATCTGCTGCTCATGGATTCTAACATTCCCTTCCAGTTACATCATGGAAAACAGGAAAAAAGAGGAAAAAACAGGAAAGGAAGAACAAAATACACTGAAAGCAAGACGTAGGAAGAATGAGCAGAATGAAGCATTTAAGCAGACAGGAAGAGAAAAATATCAAGCACAGAAAGAATCAGGGAGTTTATAAAACAGGCTGCATGAAAATAGTTTATCAAAAACACCGTCCGGGCCTTTTTGTTAAAAATTAACAAAGCAATTAGCTAGTTAGAAAAAGATGCGTACTGTGGAACTCCACTCACTGTTAGCATCGGTGGCTAGACAGACACGAGCGGTGGAGTGTAAGGTTTGTTCTCGCCGAGTTTAAAACGAAGAAACTGAGGCCAGCACAAGATCCAATGCAAAGGGTTTATTCAGGCTCCCGGGTGAGGTTCTGCGGTCTGACAGGAGGGGCCGGAGAAGTCGCATGGACTCCTCTCAGACATGGAGTTTTATGGGGAGTGAAACAGCTCGATTGGTTTGGGAGAGCAGGGTGTGGGCAAAGCAGGACTACTATTGGGTATGGTTACAAGCCTTTGAAGGCCAGGCTGTGCGAGAAGGGGAAAAGGGAACACGCCCAATCATGTCCGAACGTGTCCGAGCTTGTCTGAGCTTGTCTGCGCATGTCCGGGCTTTGTGGAAAAAAAGTGGGGGGGTGTGTCCGAGATCCCGGCGAGGCAACCGGCCTTACGTTCCGACCTTTTGATAATAGATAGAGGGCGCCACTCTTTCTGACTACTTCCTGCTGAATAGGGGTGGAGTAAGCAGGGCAGGTCAGTTGGCTGGTGCCTCGACTGAGAATCGGACGAAGGGATGAAGCGGCATTTGGTTAACGGCCACTCGTCCAATTTCCCGCATATGAGCTTGTAGGAGCCTGAGAAGAAAAGGGGCCATTAGTAGGCATTTATAACCTTGGTTAGGGTCCCATTACACCAAAAGTATCCTCCCGGAGGTGCATAGTGGGTGGATCTTACTTTTGCAGTGTGTTGCAGCTGGAGCTGTTGGTTGTTCCGTAGCAGAGAAAGAGCTTTTGGGAGTGTACCTTGAACAGCGGGATCCCCGGTAGGGTGGTGTCAGGCCCCACAGATGATCGTGACAGGTTGAACCCGGTCTGGAGGGGAACTGTGGCTAAGGCGGGTTTGTTAAGGGAGGCACATAAAAGCAATTAGTGAGGTTTATGGATTCGACTAGCGTTGACCAAGAGAAGAAAGGTTGAGGGTTTTTGCACCTTCATTATCACCCTTATCATTACTACTGTCATTACTACAACCTTTATCATTACTACCTTCAGCATCATCACCTTTACCATCACTACCATTACCATCATCACCATCGCCGTAACCTTCATTATGATCACTACTTTCACCATCATCACCATCGCCGTAACCTTCATTATGATCATCACCACTTTCACCATCATCACCATCACCTCCGTCATCACCTACAACATACTACCGTCACCTTCATCATCACCTTCATTATACCTTCATCATCATTACCACTTTCATTACCACCACCATTATTAACAGTCACCTTCATCTCGAGGGCCTGAGTTGGTTAGTTAAGGTGGCCTCATTCTGTAGGTCCACTGGGGGAGGCAACGTGCCTCGAGGGTTGCTGAATCTGTAACTCTGCATAGGCCGCTTTTTGTCGAGCCTCTGGTAACAAATGTATCTATTTGTTCAGGACAGGAATGGGCTGGGGAGGGGGAATGGGATGGAAGAGGAAACAAAGTAGCTGAGTTGAGTAGAGAAGTGGGATGGAGGCTGACTGAAGGATTTTCAAAGAGAAAGTAAGACTTAAAAAAAGTGTAGAGGAATGGTAAAGAAGGACTGAGACCTGGGAAGGTGTGCTAGGCCCTGAATAGGAAGAAATAGTTAACTCCCATATCCACTAAGAAGGAAATGGACTTACGCGCTACCTGCAGCATTACCCTGGGCTCGGCAAGGGTGATGGGGGTCCTCAAGTCCAGGCTACATCAGTCGTCCAGAAGGCCGAGAAATTCAAGTGAAGGCATTGCTTCCTGTGGACTGGCCTGCTCCTCACATAGGGGTGCGGGGAGTGGGCCTGTGGTCCGAGACGGGCAATCAACCTTCCAGTGTCCAGTCTGTTTGCAGTTTCGGCAAGGTCCAGGAGGTGGACTAGGACAGGGGCACTGCTGGGCCCAATGTCGCTCTCGACCACATCTGAAACAGGGTGTGGGCTGGGCCCTTGGAGCATTTTGGAGGGGTTTCGATGGACCTCTCCCACCGGATGTTCGGTGGGCTGCCGGCCTCAGGGCTGCTACAAGAGCTCGGGCTGCTGTAAAGACCCGGTCCTGCTCATCTGGGGTGAGGATGGAGGATAGGATTACATACATGTTTGATAGATTGGAGAGGGAGAAGGGAACGTGCACTCGGACAATGCTCTCTACTCCGGCCACCTCGCAGAGGGGGCAAAGGAGGGAGGCTTCATCGTTAGGAGCACATCGCGAGCGGGTGTGAGCACTAACAGGAGAGGCCAGGTTGGGATTAGGAAGTGGAGGAGCTGAGGGGGGTTGAGGTCTGTCATAGGGTGGAGGATTATTGGGTCGGGCAAGCGGAGAGGAGAGTTCCTCAGAAAAGGAAGAAGAGGAGGGTGGAGAGGCTAAGAGTGAAGAAGAGGTTTCTTTGGCTGGGAGCACCTGGGCGGTGGTGCAAGAGGAACAGAGGGTGGGGAGGGAATGAAGATACCAGAAAGCCTGCACAGCTACAATGATTATAATCAGGAAGAAAACAAAAAGAGACAGGGCTAGGGCTATCTGCCACATGGCAAAATTAGAGGCTACAATAAAGACAGTACCACATATAAGAGTGATGGACAAAGGATGGGTGCCCCCCAGATGGGAGACCAGTCTGATGCCTTCCCAGCCACGTCCCCGAAGGGACGTTTCCGGGGCGTCTTGGCTAAGGTGTACCCATATAACCCCCGGGCCTGGTCACTTCAGGATGGAAGTCTGAGTAAGACAGCTTTGAGGTGAATCACTGTTATGCCTTGTGACGTCCCCGTGGAACCGTGGGTGGAGGTCCACACAAGCCCTGTAGCTGTTAGGCTGTGGGACTACACATAAACTCACTCAGCCACTCACTCGCATCGGAATTAGGAAGAGAAACTAAAGAGAGGGAGTGAGAGAGAAAGATAGAGTTAAAAGTGGAAAGTGGCCGCCATCTTAAGGGCGGGGAGTGGCCACCATTTTCAGAGGGAGAGAGAAAGAAAAGAGAAAAAAAGAGAGAAACAGAAAAAGAAAGAAACCGAAAATACAGTTTCTTACTTAACAGGAGCCTTTTATGCCAATGGGCTAGTTTAAAACAAAGATTTTGGTATAAGCTGGGGGGTTTGGCTCTGCCGTGAGGCAGGGCTGCTTGAACAGGGCTTCTGAGTACTCACACCTCAGTCGCTGGCGAGGGTTCAGGAAAGTGGGGACATCTCCCTCAAATTCCTGACCCTAAAAAACCCCTCACTGGGAGAGAACAAGAGGGTAGGGGATGTCTCTCTTACACTCAGGTCCTAAGCCGGGGTCCCGGGCCCACAGCAGAAAGCTGGAGTCCCGGACGAACAGCCGGAGTCCCGGACCCCCAGCAGGAATCCCTGACACTGCAGAGGTTTCCGACAGGGACTCCCCGACTGTGGGGTGGTGGGCAACAGAGGTCTTACCTCGTGGTGGAACGGCAGCTCCCCGGTCCGGCTGTGTGTGGAGGAGTCAGTTTCCCCCAGGAGGGGTCTTACAACTCCCCCCGGGTTTCGGCACCATTTGTAAGGTTTGTTCTTGCCGAGTTTAAAATGAAGAAACTAAGGCCAGCACAAGATCCAATGAGAAGGGTTTATTCAGGCTCCCGGGTGAGGCTCTGCAGTCCGACAGGAGGGGCCGGAGAAATCACACGGACTCCTCTCAGACATGGGGTTTTATAGGGAGTGAAACAGCTCGATTGGTTTGGGAGAGCAGGGTGTGGACAAAGCAGGACTACTATTGGATATGGTTACAAGCCTTTGTTTGAAGGCCAGGCTGTGCGAGAAGGGGAGGAGGGAACATGTCCGAGCTTGTCTGACCTTGTCTAAGCTTGTCTGAGCTCCCCCGAGCTTGTCCGAGCATATCTGGGCTTTGGGGAAAAAAGCGGGGGAGGGGTTTGCATCCGAGCTCCCGCAGAGGCAACCGGCCTTACAGGGAGGAGAGCGCCCACCCAGCCAGGAGTGTCTGGAGACCATCAGGTGATGTTCAGGCGGTGGTTCAACTGTTTCTCTAAAATAGTAATTGGTTGCAGCAGCGCCAGGGAAAGGCTGTCTCCCAATAGTTGGCAAACACCTGAAACTGGTGATCAGCAGTTTCCTGTAAGCTCTCAGGAGTGGGGCGAGGGGACGCAGGAACATGCACTAACAGAGAAAATGGGAGAGTTTAGCGAGTGCATGACCTTCCTCCAGGAACACGTGACCAGTAAGGGCAAAGTGTTTCAAGCCAGTATGTGCAGTCTTCAGTAAACACACTGTGCACGTGGCGGCTCCCAAGCGCCGGCCGGACACTGCGCATGTGGACAGCCCACCCCGAGGAAAAGTCCAGAGAAGAAACGCAAACCCTGAACCAGGCCGATGTGCAAAACCCAGGGTGGAGGGCTGGACAGCACACTTGGATCTCAAGTCGCCCGCTTCCCCCTCTTCCAAGTGTACTTCCCTTAGTTCCTGCTCTAAAGCTTTTTAATAAACTCTCAGTCCTGCTCTAAAACTCGCCTTGGCCTCACTGCCTTGTGCCCCTTGGCCAAGTTGCTGCAGACCCTACGGATTTGCTGCTGCTAACGGTATGAGGTCCCTGGACTAACCAAATTCAGAGAGACAGAAAGCGGAATGGTGGATGCCAGGGGCTGCGGAGGGCAATGGGGAGTGAGTGCTTATTTAAGGGAGACAGTTCAGTTTTGCAAGATGAAAACGTACTATTGATCGTGCAAAAATGTGAATACGCCTAAATGCCTAAAAATGGTTAAACGGTAATTGTCATGTGTGTTTCACCACAAAGTAAAAACATAAAGGATAAGAATGAGTAAATAAATGTAGAACGCGTTGTTCAGGGCCACAGACAGGCGCGGCCCTGGCCTCTGTGCTCCCCTTTCCTGGACGGAGCCCCGTTCAGTGTTTCTGGTTCTGCGCTGCGCAGAGAACTTGGCAGCCCGGTCCTATCCGCAGAAGAGGAGCTTTCCGAAGGCTCCGGGAGAGAACGCTGGGGACTCGAGGCCAGTCCCAGCACAGCAGCAGGGGCCAGCTCGGAGAGAGGGACTTCTTTATTCGAGGGAAAGTGAACGTGGTATCCAAGGAGAAGGGCCCTCGCAGGCGCGGGCAGGAAGGCCGCTGTCCCCGGGGCGGTGGGTTCAGAGGCGGAGCTTCCTGCGGTAGCTCAGACGGGCCCCAGAACCCCCTGCACCCCCTCCATGGGCTCTGGGCAAGTGACCCTCCTGGGAGATCTGCCTGCAGTGCCGGTTAAGAAGTCAGGGACAGGCCATGCACGGTGACTCACACCTGTAATCCCAGCACTTCGAGAGGCCAAGGAGGGCGGATCACGAGGTCAGGAGACTAGCCTGACCAACATGGTGAAACCCCGTCTCTACTAAAAATTCAAAAATTAGCCGGGCGTGGTGGCGTCCACCTGTAATCCCAGCTACTTGGGAGGCTGAGGCAGGGGAAATCGCTTGAACTCAGGAGACGGAGGTTGCGGTGAGCCAAGATCATCGCACCACTGCACTCCATGCCGGGTGACAGAGCTAGAGTCCATTAAAAAAAAAAAGAAAGAAAGAAAGAAAGAAAGAAAGAAAAAGAAAAGTAAGTCAGGGACAGAGGAAAAAAGCAAACTGTGCCTTTAAACCAGAGCGCCCTTCACCCCCACACGAAGGGCTCCGCCTTGGTCCCCTTGGGTGAAAGCTGCCGCTGCGGAGCCCCTCTGCGGCTGAGTGAGATCGGGGTTCACAGGCTGACCCAGCCGGCTGATCACGACCCCCAATGCTGCTGAGGCCGGAGTCCGTGCAGGAAAACCCAGAGCCCCGACCCTGGGAACGCAGCACGGAGCCTGGCAGGGTCGCGAACAACGCGCGGTGCGGGGAACCCAGGTTCACGGCGCAGGTGCCCGGCTCCATGCCGCTCTGCCGTGCCAGCCCACGCGGGTCCGGGCAGCTGCTCTTTGCCGAGCCCCAGAGACGTGGCCGCGGGTCCTGACCGCGCTGCCGCCCGCGCGAGGCCCCGGACCTCTGCTCCAGCGCGGGGAACGGGAGGACTCTGACCCCATGAGAACCCAGACAGTTCCATGTGCGAGGAGGTACCCGGAATGTTCCGCAACAACCCTGCAGGTATCACAGCTCCGTATCATGCTCTGGGCGAAATTATTACAGCTCCAAACTCTTTTTTACATTTTCTAATAAATTTTAACACCAGTTTCTCGCTCCTATGAGCAAAAAGGCAAGTGTTACCGCCAGAATCATTTGTGCAGTTTCATTTATTGGTTCCACTCTGCACTTACTGCTGATGACCCATAGGGGGTGTTAATTAACAGCCTTATCAATATTCTGCCCATTGACGACAGCAAATCCTAAGAGCTCCAGTTTCAACTCAATTCTGAAAACGAAGATTTAACTCCTTGAATCTTACAGGACTTTTATCGCTCTCAGTGCTTTCAGTTACAAAGTGTTTAGTTTCAAAACCAGTTGACCTAAATGTCTACAAATAAACTTTAAAGGATATAGATGTATTTTTAGGCCAACTTTTAAATGGAAGTATAGCATATATATAGAAAAGCTCACAAATCGTAAGTGTTCAGCTGGATACTTTTTTTTTTTTTAACAAAGGCTTACACGTCCATGGGTCCAGGCTCCAGGTCAGGACATCAAATCCCAGCAAGGGACTCCCTCACACACTCCCAGCCCTTATCCCACCTCTGAGTCACCGCCTTCCGACTTGCTCCAGTGGAGGTGAACCTTGCCTGTTCTAAGCTTTATATAAATGAATTATATAACGTATCTGGATTCTTTTGCTCAGTGTTTGCTTGTAAGAGTGTCCCTATTCCGAGTGCAGCCGTATGACGGGGGAGTGGCGTGTGGTACCCTGCAAGGCCTCAGTCCACTGTCTGCACACACCGGGAGGTGCATCTCAAACGGCCGCTCCCAAGCACCGGGGCTGCTCCCGGCTTGGGGCAGAGAGGAGCGATGCTGTCGGGAAGCTTCCTGTGCATCTGTGGGCACACACGTATGCATTTCAGATTGGCGCATCTCAGGAGAATTGCTGGGCCACAGAGTGTGCACACACTACAGAAGAGGCTGCCAAACAGGCTTCCGAAACGGTTGTACGAATTTACACTCCCACGGGCTGCATATGAGAGCTCCGTTGCTCACATTGGCTACCATAAATGTATTTTTATTGCATGAAATTATTATAGTACTTGATGTATAGCTTTTCCAGGGTTTTCCAAAGAGTATAATCTTAGCCAGATACTAGCAAAGGAGTAATTAAGATGTGAGAACTATGTAAATTGTAAGCACCCAGGATATGTATTTACCACGCAGGATTCTCATAGATATCTTAGGACGCTGTTCAAATGAGGGAGGTCTATTCTTGATGCATGGACGGTGTTGTGGACAAAATTCTTTCGCTTTATTTCTGCACAGAGTAAGCTCATAGTAAGTATAAATTGCTGCAGTGATTTATCCCCAAGTCCTAACTGAGTGTCAATGTTGGGATGACAAAGACAGTCTAACATCACACATCAGAACCAAGTCCTCATTTTCTCAGGACTTGACAGGAGGCTGCACACAGTGTCCCTGTCACATCCCACCCTCTCAGAGGTGGCCTGTATAGTATGGATGCCAACATTGTTTCAATTCCGTCTTCAAATGAAGTCAGAAGGTGACGCAGCTGTGTGAGGGGAGAGTGCAAGGTTGGCAGTGTCTAAGTAAGCAGGACTTGACACAGGTGTCAAGGCTGTCTTTTCTATTCAGGTTCAGCTCATGAATACTGGAGAGTTATAGAAACTTCTAGAATCAGCAGAATAGTTAAATTCACTCTTCGTTAATACAAATGAAGAATGTCCTTCCTGGACTTCAGGGGTCATGCTTCTCTTATGCATGCCATCATTCTCTGAGAATTCCAGATGTTATCTGAATAGAGGTGAATCTTCTCCCAGGTCTTCTGAAAGACACCTCACCTCTCATCATGGGCTGCTCCTGGCCTCTGCCCCATGTGATAAACGAGCCAATTAACATTAAACTGGAGATTTCCTCCAGTTTTCTTGGGCATTTACCCAGAGATTTACAGCCAAGTGTTTCTCCTTAAGTGTTCTCCATCCATCTTGTAGACAGCCCTGTTTGCAGGATTCCCAGCTCGAACGCAGGGGTGATGGGTTGGCCATGGCCAGAGCTGCAGGCCCACAGAGATCTGATCGAGCAGAGCCAGGATCCAGCAGGTGCTACCTAAATGAGTGATTGGGGCATTTGTTTTGGGAACCAAAATAAGAAATGAATTGTTCCTATTGCTTTAAAGTTGGTTGTAATGAAGAATTCTTTTTATTTTGTTGTGGTAAAACATCCATAATCTGAAATTTAGCACTCACCCATTCTCAGGCACAGAGTTCAGTGGCGCTAAGTGTGTTTACATTGTTCGTGGTGCCACCGCCACTATACTGTCTTCCTTCTCCAGAACCTTCTCTTCTTTCCAGACTAAAACCCTGTCCTCATTCAACACTGACCCCCCATTCCCCTTCTCCCCAGCCCCTGGCACCCCCATTTCTACTTTCTGTCTCTGTGACCTTGAGTCCTCTATGGACCTCATATGACTACAGTCATACAGTATTTGTCCTTTTGTTGCTGGCCTATTTCACTTAGCGTAATATCCTCAAGGTTCATCTATGTTTCGGTGCATGTCAGAGCATCTCTCCTTGTGGAGGATGGATAGCACCCCATCGTATGAAGGGACCGCATTTTGTTTGTCTAGTTCTCTGCTGGGGGACATGAGTGGCTTCCACTTCTTGGCTATTTTGAATAATGCTCCTAGGAACATGGGTGTACTGATCTTTTGGAGTCTGCTTTTTTATCCAAAAGTGAAATTGCTGAATCCTATGGTAATTCTAGGTTTAACTTTTTCAGGCGCTGCTATAGTATCTTCCACAGTGGTGAAGAATTCTCCTGGTGTCATTGGGACCTTTCCTTTGCCCTGGCATGTGCACATTCTCAAGTGGCTTTCAGAGTTATTTCAAAAGGAGTCGGGGCCAGTGATGCCAACAAGGCTGAGCTTTTCACAGGTTTTCCACCTAGAAATGGGAGGTGCACCAAGATCCAGGGCAAAAAGATGGCTCCTCTGGCCTCTGGGATGCCCCCACACCCCACTCTTTTGTCCAGAGGTGGTGGAGACTGTGAAGAAGGATGAGGTGGAAAGGCAAGGGTTGAAAAGCGTGATAGCAGAGACGAGGAGTTCTGTGGAGGCAAAGAAAGAATCAGCAAACACGAAGATAGGGCCATGGGAGTGACCAAAAGCAAGGCACAAACAGAAACAGGAATTTTAAAACAAGCACAAAAAATCCCAGAGCATGCAAGAGCTTTGGGAAATTAGCAGGCATGCTAACAGACATGGAACTGGAATCCCAGAAGAAACGAAAATCAGAGAAATGTTTGAAGAGTTAATGTCCAAGAATATTTAAAATTCCGGAAGACACCAAACCACAATCCAGAGAACACCCAGGAGGACAGCTACTACCACTGCTAATAGTACTAATGACCACAACAATAATGAATACTGCCTAAACCAAGCAGAGTCCAACTGCTGCCAGAAACGGAGAAAACAGACACTGCAGACAGAGGAACAAGGATAAAATCACAAACTTCGAATCAGAAACTATCAAGACAGAAGATAATACGACGACATTTTAAAGCATTTATAACAACAAGACTATAAAGCTAGAATTCTGTGTCATCAAAAATAATCTTTCAAAAATGAAAGACAAATAGGAGACTTCAGCTTCTGACTGAGATGAACTAACAAGAAGAGCAAGATTAACCATGCCGTGAGGAAAAAACCCCGAAACTAAAAACCAAAACGTATGAAACATTTTCAAGATAGTGAGCATCAGGAAATGAAGGCCAGGGACCCAGAGAGGTGCGCAATCAGAATTTGAAGCAAAGCGAACTCTAGAGATATGCAGAGGGTCGTACTTCCCAAGCACAAGTGGAACATTTTAAAAAACAATTCTCCACTGAGCTGTAAAGGAAGTCTCAGCAAATTTCAGTGACTAATATCATACAGGCCACATTCTCTGTCCACAATTCAATTAAGATAGAACTTTAAAAAAGAGTTATATTTTGAAACTAAAACAAAATAAAGAACTCATGAGTTGAATTAATAATCATCATGAAAATTTAAGAATATTTAGAACTTACTATGTATGCATTCCTAAACAATATAGTTTAATTTTGCTTAAAGAAACTTGCTTAATTTTATATAAATGTAATCATATTGCACTACTAAGTCTTACTTATTTTGGCAAAAATGTTTATCAAGTTTATCCACTTTGTTGTACATAGTTGTATTTGTTTATTTCAATCAACTGTCAAGTCAGGATGCTGATTACTTCTGAGAGAGGGAGAAGGGAATTGTGATTGAAGCAGCACATGGGGGCTTATTTTGGGCTAAATTTCTATGGCTTTGGCAAATAAAAGGATTATTTGACAGCTTGATGATTATATTAAAATAAATCTAATTGTATTTATGTGTCCCGACTATATTTGGCTCAAGAGATTTACCATGAAATCTTTGCAATGTATACAATCATAATGTAATGGAAAGGTACATATTTAAAGAATGTCCTCTGTAAATTTCTGCAGTGACAGGTCCTTACTGGAAACAAGTAATCACCTCCTTATTTCTGCAGCTTAAGAATCTAGAAGTTGTGCAAGTTTGCTTGCACTTGTGGCCACTGTAGAACCCTTTTTGTCTCTGTTAATTGTTTTTGACTTACGGTTTGTTTTATCTGATTTAAGTATGGCTACTCCTTCTCACTTTTAGTCTCTGTTTGCATGAAATGTATTTCCATCCCTTTATTTTCAGTCCATGTATATCTTTACAGGTGAGATGAGTTTCTTATACGCAGCATGTGGTTGGGTCTTTTTTTTTTTTTTTTAAAGCTATTCAGCCAATCTATATCTTTTTTTTCCTGTGTTTTACTGGCAGTCTTACTGCTATTTTGTATAACAATCTATATCTTTTAATTGAAAAGTTTAATTTGCTTACATTCGAGGTTATTTTTGATATCTGGGAGGTTATTTCTGTCATTTTATAATTGATTTCTGGCAGTTGTTTATATCTTTTGTTCCTTTCTTTCTCTTTTATTGTTTGTTATTGTTGTTTGCTGGTTTTCTGTAACATTTGAATCCTTTCTCTTCCTTATGTATTTGCTCTACCAGTGGGTTTTATATTTTGTGTGTTTTCATGATGGTAGATATTGTCCTTTCACTTCCAGGTTTAGGACTTCCTTAAGCATTTTATTTTTTATGGCTAGTCTAGTGATAATGAATTTTCTCAGTGTTTGCTTGTCAGAGAAAGACTTTATTTCTCCTCCATTTATGAAAGAAAAGTTTTCTGGGTCTAGTATCCTTGGTTGCCAGGTTTTTGGTTTTTTTTTTCTTTCAGCACTTTGAATATATTATCCCATTCTCTCCTGGCTTATAAGGTTTCTGCTGTTAGTTTGATGGGGATTCACTTACAAGTGACTAGACACTTTTGCTGTTTTCAGATTTCTCTCTTTGTCCTTAACTTTTACCCTGACCATAATGTACTGTGCAGCAGAACTTTTTGAATTGTATCTGTTTGGAGATCTCTGAGTTTCCTGTATCTGGATGTCTAAATCTCTGAGTAGACTTGGGAAGTTATTAGCTATTATTTTGTTAAATAGATTATCTTTCTATTTCACTTCCTCTTTGCCTTCTGGGACACTGAAAATTCAAATATTTGGTTACTTTATAGTGTCCCATACGTCATATAGGCTTTATTCATTCTTTTTTTTTTTCCTTTTTGTATGACTGGGTTATTCCAAAAAATCTGTCTTCAAGTTCTGAAATTCTTCTACTTGATCTAGGTTATGTTGATGCTTTCAAATGTACTTTATATTTTATTCAATAAAGTCTTCAGTTCCAGTTTTATTTTTGTGTGTTTTTGTTGTTTGTTTCTTTGTTTAGAGACAGAGTTTCACCCTGTTGTCCAGGATGAAGTGCAGTGGTGTGATCATGGCTTAACGTAACATTGTACTCCTCGGCTCAAGCAACCCTCCTGCCTCACCTTCCTGAGTAACTAGGGCTACAGGCCTATGTCATCATGACTGGCTAATTTTTTAATTTTATGTAGAGACAAGATCTTGGCATGTTTCCCAGGCTGGTCTTGAACTCCTAGCCTCAAGCCATCCTCCTGCCTTGTCCTCACAAAGCAATGGAATTACAGGTGTGAGTCATCAGGCCTGGCCCAGAATTTCTGTTTGTTTGTTTGTTTAAATAATGTGTATTTCTTTGACAAATTTTTCATTCATATCCTGCATTATTTTTCTGATTTCTTTGTATTGTTTACATATGTTCTCTTATAGCTCACTGAGCTTCTTTAATATCATTATTTTGAATTCTTTTTCCAGGATTTCATACATTTGTTTTTATTGAAATGTGTTGCTGGAGAGTTATTGTGCTCCTTTGAAGGTGTCATATTTCCCTGCTTTTTTATGTTTCTTGTGTCCTTATGTTGAGGACCTATAGTCCTTATAGTTGCTTCTTCCAATTTTTCGAATTTGCTTTTGTAGGGATGGACTTTTCCCTGAAGATGTATCTACGGTTTTTTGAGCAGGTTGGGAAGGAAACTTTGGTTTTGATTCTGGGTGTGTGCAGTAGTGAAGTCTCCGTATGGTTTCTTCAGCTGTCAACGGTGTCACTGGTGTCTGTGTTTTCCTCAGTGGCTCAGGGTATGGTTGTTAGTGGATGCTATGGCTAAGTTTTGTTGGGGATGAAGGTGCCAGGTGGGCCAGTCCTTGGGACCCAGTGGTGATAGTGGTCTGTCCTTGAGCTTAGGTTGTGCATGCTGGCACTGTTGTTAGCAGGTCCAGGTGGGTTGATTCTTGATCCTCTCCAGGTGACTTCCTTGGGTACCAGCAGTGGCAGAGGTAGACTGGGCAGGTGGGCGGCTCCTTCTACCTCTTGGCAGTGAGTGTGGTGTTGGTGATGGCAGTAGCAGTGGTGGGACAGTCTTCTGACTCCCCAGTAGTGGTCTGTGCTGCTGTTGGCAGTGGCTGAGACAGACAGGGTGGGCACGTCCCCAGGCTTTCATGTTGTGCGTGTGAGAAGGGGTGGTAGTGTGGTGGTGGTAGTGGCAGGTTGGGTGGGTCCATCCTCAGGCCCTGGGAGGCGTGCTCGGGTGCCAAAATGGTGAATGAAGCAGAACAATCCCCAGGCCCCTGCACTAGGAGAGAGTGGAGCTGGGCCCAGCGTGACTGTCCTCATGTCCCCCAGCAGTGCATGTGGGCGCTGGCTGTGGTAGGCAGGGGCAATGTTTCCCCCATCCAGCCCCCTGCAGGATACTGATGTGGGAGCATCAGCAGCTCCATTGCAGCCCTGCGGCTGGGGAGGGCCGGGTTGCTTTCAGTGGCAGTAGCCCTTGGTAGGACAGCTGGAGGTGTGGGCTTCAGCCCCAGGTGGAGGCTGAGAGTGGGGAGTCTGTCCTCCTGGTACTTGTAAATGCATAGCAGCACCACTATGGGGGGTGGTGGAGTCGGTCACCAGGGCTTGCCCTTTGACGCTGGTTGCAGCAGGCAGCGGCAGTGGTGGCCACAGATGGAGGATATCAGCAGGGCTCCAGGAATGTGGAGATGCAGGGGCTGTTGGCCTCCAGGCAGGATGCAGTCTGGTGGAGGCCGAACCTCTGGAAATGACACCGGGCTCTAGCTGCTGTGAAGGTGGGGGGTGAAGGGCCCAGCATGACCTCCCTCTCTGGAGCAGGGGCCCTCACGTGGTCTCCAGGCTGCTCCCTACGTTAATCTCATGGCCCGAGAGCGCTAAGGGCGTCTCCCATGTCTAGGATTGCAGGCGTCCATGGGGGGAATGTGGACTGCTGGGGTCTCTCACTTACCCTCTCCCTGCCCGGGGAGCCTCAACGGAGCAGGCTGCCTCGGTCCCTCTCCCTGCCCGGGGAGCCTCAGCGGAGCAGGCTGCCTCGGTCCCTCTCCCTGCCTCGGTCCCTCTCCCTGCCTTTGGTGCTTGCTGTCACTTCTCTGTTGAATCTCAATGCTCTGTCTTGGGAGATCTATTCTAAGTGTGATTATCTACTCGCTCATTTGGTTATTTGTGGAGGAGGCAAGTGCCAGGTGCCTCCAGTCAGCCATCTTGAAGCAGCTCGAGAACCTTCTTTAAAAGTCATACTTACAAAATGCCGGAATGCCAACATGGCATTCTTTTTTTTTTTTTTTTTTTTTGTCAGAATCTTGCTCTGTCACCCAGGCTAGAGTGCAGTGGCATGATCTTGGCTTGCTGCAACTTCCGTCTCCAGGGTTCAAGTGATTCTCCTGCCTCAGCCTCCCAAGTAGCTGGGACTACAGGCATATGCCACCATGCATGGCTAGTTTTTTTGTATTTTTAGTAGAGAAGGGGTTTCACCATGTTGGCCAGGCTTGTCTCGAACTCCTGACCTCAAATGATCCACCTGTCTTGGCCTCCCAAAGCGCTGGGATTACAGGCGTGAGCCACCGCACCCGATCCTGGCATGGCATTCTTGAACCTGATTTTTACACACGTGTGTTGACGACATAGTAACAAACAAGCACAGTAAATTAACTAAATGGAATGATTGAATCGAGTGATGAAACCCGTTTATCACTGGCATTTTAGAAACATCCCTACATTCTGCAACGAATCATATTTTGTTGACTTTCTTAAGCCAAGGCACAACTATCTCCGACTCCTTCCAACTGTGAGCCCATTCCATCTAGAGCCAGCACTTCTGGAAAAAGAGAAGAGAGGGGAGAAACACCGTCTCATTGTTGGCGTGTGTTGTGATGAGCCAAGTGATGACCCTGCCCGCTCGGTCCTGCGCTTGCTTCAGGGCTGAGAGGAGTGTTTCTTCTCCCCGAGAAAACACACCCAGTGGTTGACCCCAGTCACCGTCTCCTGGGTTGACCATGAGATGAGGACTACAAAGAAAGCCTGATCAAGGGGTTATGACTTTAAGGCAAAAAAAAAAAAAAAAAATTCTATTTTATTGTTTTTAAATACAGACATTTTATTAAGAAGTTAAGCATGCTGCAAGTTTCAGTCTCACGAATGGATATTAGAGATGTTTAGTTGCTAAAGCACTCATGACATGCTTTAAAATTAAACATCTATCTTTATAAACGAAGTCGAGGTAGTACCATCTAAATGCACGGACTTGGGTTTGGGGAGTGAATGCTGGAGCAGTTTGCAGACTTGCAGCTATACAGTGCGTCAGTTGCAGGCATTTTATAGCCACAAACTCAGGTGTGTCCAAATGAGACTTTACTTCTTCATGATTTGAAAATTTTATTTGACACAAGGTCTCACTCTGTCGCCCAGGCTGAAGTGAGGTGGTGTGATCATAGCTCAGTGCAGGCTTAAACTCCTGGGTTCCTGGGCTCAAGAGATCCTCTCACCCCAGCCTCCCAAGTAGCTGAGACTACAGGTGTGAGCCACCAAACCCAGCTAATTTTTAAAACATTTTTTTGTAGGGACAAGGGTCTTACTGTGTTGCCCAGGCTGGCCTCAAACTCCTGGGCTCAAGTAATCTTCCTGCCTTGGCCTCCAAAGTGCATATATTTAAGTCATAAAGAATTACGATACAGAGGCGCCAACAGTCACCACGCAGGCAAAGAGCAGCCAGGCACCAATGCATGGAGCTCCCCATGTGCCCCTCCCTGACCCCATCCCTGCCTCCCTGACCTCACCAGGGGTAACCCTACCCCAAACTGTGGGTTTGTTATTCCCTTCCTTTTTATTGGAGCTTGACTAATATATCTGAAATGCTAACCAGTATATTGTTTATTTTTTCCTAATTTGACCCCATGTATAACTGGAATTGTATCATATTTTTTCAGCGACGTGGTTGCTTTTGCTCATCTTCTGCCTGAGATTTACACATCTGCTGGTAGAACTGTGTCGTCGTCACATTTCACTGCTTTGCAGCACTCCATTGTGTGGTCATATCACAATTCTTTTCAAATCCATTCCAACTTTCATATTTTATTTTGAAAAAATTTCAAAACTAGAGAAAAGTTGAAAGAATCGCACAAGGAACACCATATGCCTTTCACCGAGTTTCTCAAGTCAGTAACATGTTACCGCATTTGCCTTCTCTCTCTCCAGTAATTTTCTTCTCCTTGAACCACTTGAAATTCTTTGTAGACATCGTTACATTTCACCCGTATTTCAGGGATGCATTTCCTATGAATGAGGATATTCTCCTTCAGAACCACAATGTCGTTATTATACACAAGAAAACTAATTCGATGATAGTTTTCTATCTAATATGCAGTCCATGTTCCAATTTTTTGAGTCATCTCAAAAAAGCATTTCTCTGGCTGTTTTCAATTCTGGAGGCTCTGAGGACTCCCTTGTTGAATGCTGGGTCCGCCTTTCTCAAGTGTGCTCTGAACCCCTCAGGAATTTTACGTTTGGGTGTGGAATGAAGTAGGGGTTGCGTTTTGCTTTTTTCCACATGGACAACCAAGGCCAGCACCATCTGCTAAATGGGCTACCTCCCACTCTGGCCTGGAGTGCTGGCTAAGCCATACCTCGGGGGCCCACCGTGAGTGTGAGCTGAGACCCCACCAGTCCCGCCGGCCTGGGGGCTGCACCCGCACCAGTGCTGCTGTGTTAACCGCCGCAGCTTCGCACTCCGTCCTGACAGCGGTAGAGGCGAGCGCCACGCCCTGCCCTCCCTCCGGCGTCCCGGCTGCTGTCCACCCTTTCCTTTTCCACCTGACTTTGGAATCAATTTGCCAACTGGGATTCTTAGAGGAATTACTTTTAATATGTGGGTCAATTTGGGGAAATGACACTTTTATGGCAGGGTATATCTCCATTTAAGCCTTCTTTAATGTCAACTTATTTTATAGGTTATTCTCCAGAACATTCTTACACATCTCTTACTTACATTTAGTCCTAAGTATATTTTTTCTTTTCTTTTTTTTTTTTTTGAGACAAAGTCTCACTCTGTCACCCAGACTGGAGTGCAATGGTGCGATCTTGGCTCACTGCAACCTCCACCTTTGGGGTTCAAATGATTCTCCTGCCTCAGCCTCTCAAGTAGCTGGGATTACAGGCTACCATGCCCAGCTAATTTTTGTATTTTTAGTAGAGACAGGGCTTCACCATGTTGTCCAGGCTGGTCTCAAACTCCTGATCTTAAGTGATCCACCCAGCTCAGCCTCCCAAAGTGCTGGGATCACAGGCGTGAGCCATGGTGCCTGGCTGTCCTAAGTATTTTTTATCACAATGTAGCTATCTATACCTTTTGACTACACTTAAATCTTTGTTACTGGAATATAAAAATGAAATTGCCCTTTCTTATGTGATTTTCTGTTCCGTAACCTTAGACAGTTTATTGATGCCATTCGGTTACCCCTAGGTTTTTGGATGGCGGAGAACGCTTTTCAAAGTATTCCATGTAATTATCATATCATTTGTAAATGAAACAATTTTCTTCCTTTCAAATCTTATGCGTTCTATTTCCTTTTATTTTTGCCTTTTATACTTGGCTATAATCTCTTGTATATTGTTGAACAGAACTGGAGACAATGGACATTTCGTCTCCCTGTAGATAGGGTACTACTCTCCACTTTCTTCACAGACAGGCGCGATTTTACTGTGGACTCTTACTAGACATCTCCTCTGGTTTGAATGTGTCCCCTCCAAAATCCAGCTGTTATCAGTGTGATGATACCAAGAGGAGATCAGGCCATGAGAGCTCCTTCCTCCTGCAGGGGATTAAAACCCTTGAAAACGAGGCTGCACTCAGCGATTGGCCCCTTGGCCTCATGCCTCCTGCCCCGTGAGGACACGGCGTTCCTCCTCTCCGGAGGATGCAGCCCTCTCCAGACACCAAATTCCAGCACCTTGATCGTGGGCTGGCAGCCCCCAGAGCTGTGAGGAATACTGTCCTCTGTCAATGGCCTGGTCTGAGGTGTTCTGCAATAGCAGCCACAAGCTGAGGGAGGTGACACCCTTTCACATGCGCAGGGAGATTCTTCCCACTCATAATCTGCAGTTGTTATGACGAATGTTGAACGCTAATGATTATTTTTTCACCCACTGAAGTTCATCCTATTAAACTGACCAGGAATTCAAGGGATAAACCTGAATATTTGTGTTTGCCATTTTTGTATACATTGATGGGCAAGTAATTTGTGTACAGTTTTGATGCTCATGTTTGGGAGTGACATGGGCCGGAGAATTTCCCTTCTCACACGATTCGTGCTGGGTTCAGATGACAAAGTGAGACTAGATCCGTCATATGAGTGGGGAGTGTTCCCGTTTTGCACAAGTCTCGGGAGGCCAGACTGCGGGGAGTGCAAATCTTCCCACAGAGAACTTTCTGCCAGACAGACACACGCCCCTGCTCCCTGTGTGAAGTGGTCATCTTAACGCCCCATGATAGTCAGGATCTGTCACCCGGGTCATAACAGGAACCCTGTTCTTCTCCATGGGTTCGTTGGCACGAGGAGCCCAAAGTGGCCAGGGGCCAGCGTCTTCCAATGTGGTGACACATGCAAGTGTGTCCTCCAGTCCAGGAAGGGCGTGTCTTCCTTCTGTGACAGGGAACCAACAGCTTGATGGAGCAGAGCCAAAAGTGGCAGGGATGGAAGTAAAACTCCTGTGAGTGGATCGCGACAGGGAGAGTAAGTGAGAGGGGCCAGTCCTACCTCAGCCCTTGGTTCCCAGACCCACACTTTCTGGCTGCAGGAAAAACAGCACCACCTCCTGGCCATTTTCTTTCTTTCTTTTTTTTTCTTTTTTTACTTTGGGTTTCTTGTGTCCAGGAAAAAGTTTTTATTTCAGTATTCAGTTTTTATTTTACTAAAATGGCACTGTTTTTCCTGCTGTTTGTTTTGTTTTTAGACAGAGTCTCACTATGTTCTCCAGACTGGACTCGAACTCCTGGGCTCAAGAGATCCTCTTATCTCAGCCTCCCGAATAGCTGGGGCTAAGGCATGCGACACCAAGCCTGACTGGTCACGTATCGACTCTGAGTCGTAACAAACCCTCTGGGACTTATCTCCAGCCCTCCTGGATGGCCATCCACCTTCAGTAACTGGGTGTTCACTGAGCCATTTCGCCATTGTATCACTTTAGGTGCTCTCGGGGGATGGAGTCCATGATCAGACCAGTTCCTTGCAGGACATGCACTCATTTTCCCAAAGAATTTACTAGAAAATCAGGCCTTTGTGAATTTGCTGAAAATTCCCTAAGTCCAGGGATGATGTTTTGGTAGAAACAGCCAGGAATGGCAAATCAATATCCACAAAGATGTCTTTCTAGTGAGGGCAGATCACTGCCCATTCCCTCGTGGCCACCCCAGTCCTAGGGCATAGTCCCCCACAGCGGCTGGGCATGAGCGTTCGGTGTTGACAGGTGGCCCCGTCCACAGGGACTGCAGTCAGATGCGCCCTGGGGAAGGCAGGCTTGTGTCATTGAGCTGGTGCATAACCACCCTCCCTGCTACCACAGGCCTTTTTTGTGTGTGTGAACCCACTGAACAAGGACCCAGGGGCTCAAGAGAGAGGCTGATACCCGCAACGTGGATCACCGTGTCCACCTCATCACTGGGCACCTGCCTACTATGGTTGGCTTGGCCTTGGAGACCCTTCACATGGGACACACATATCTCTTTAACACACCCATTCTGTTCTGGAAGAGCCATCTGCATGCCTCTACCTTAGACCTCCCTGTCCTCAAAGTCCCAATCTTATTCCTTTCCAGTTCCCAGGGTCCACATCAGTCCATATTGGAAACGGAGAGGATGCCATCCAATAAAGAAGAAAGGTGGAAAAAGCGGTATGAGGTCATTAATGGAAAGTTGACAAACACAGGGACAGTCAAAGTGCTTCCTCTGCTGGAAACGCCCCTTGTTTCTGGCAGTGCCTACTTTGTGGTGAGTAGAGAGTGTGTGGGGTATGTACTACAGGATGAAAAAATCCAGAAGTTTATGGAGTGGGCACAAGACACATATAGCCCTGACAAGTATCTCCGGGCTACCATCCGGAGGATCCCTGAAGTCCCGACCTCACCCTCTGCCAGCCAGAAGTACGATTTGTCTGACATGCACGTGGTTGCCAGGTTTGTCAAGTGGCAGTACTTTGAGGGTGATGTTTCCAAGGGTGCTCCCTACCCACCCTGCGACGGGGTGCATGTGCGCTCGGTGTGCGTTCTCGGAGCTGGCGACTTGAACTGGATGCTTCGCCACTTGTTTGCCAGTAAGTTTGACTTGGATGTTGACCTCTTTGCCATCCAGTGTTTGGAAGAGCATCTGAGACGTAAAGCTTTGGAGACATTCAAACACTGACCATTACAGGCAATTTTATGAATAATACGAAGGATACACAAAACGTACTCTTCTCTGGTTCCCCTTCCCTGTCAGTAAGCGTCGGGAAGATGGCATGAGGTCCTTTTCGAGGCGGGGACTCTAGGTCTTCTTGTCGGAGATGCTGCATGGCTTCTGCAGAGCATGACTGGCTAGAAAGGTGATAGCATGAAATGTTCATCTAGAGTTAATGATGGGAAGAGCCTTGAGGCCAGAGCAGGTAGCAAGGCATTCTGGGGAGAGGACCAGGGTGGCTGGGGAAGCACCCGATGCATAAGGTCAGCCTGTTCAAAGCACATCAGAAGATGTGACCTGTGCCAAAACTATTTTGAGATTTTAAATGTGACAATTTTTCTGGTATGAATAAACATATAGCAACAGATAATCAAAGAAAAGAAAAGACCCTATCTCTACAAAAAAACAAAACAGAAGAAAATTAGCCAGGCACGGTAGCCTGTGCCTGTGGTCCCAGCCATTCCAGAGGCTGAGGTGGGAGGACTGCTTGAGCCAGGGAGATCAAGGTTTCAGTCAGCTGTTACTGCGCCACTGCACTCCAGCCTGGGTGACAGAGCAAGACCCTGTCTCAAAAGAAAAAGAAATCGGCGAGATCAATAGCTGCTTACTATGGGCTGCGTTTATGTTGTTGAAGAAAGAGACTGTATCTGGAACGTTAGGTACATTTGGGTCAACAGATTATCAATTCAAAATAATCCACTGTCATTTTCTAAGATTCATCTGTCTTTGGCTCAGTCTGGGTAGAATTGATTAAGGTGGGTTAGGAATCAGAGCCCAAGCGTACATCAAATATTTGATGATGGCATTAATCTTTGACATTCCTGAAGGAATGTATTCTTGCCTTCCTTATTATTGAAATTCAGGTATAGTTCACAGATAGTAAAATTCAGCTTTTGTGGTGTAGTCTGAGAATGTTGGCATATGCACACAGGCGTTTAGCCAGCACTGACATCGGGATGTGGGCAGGCCTCTGCAGCCTCTCTAGCCCTGCGTCTCTGTAGCTGACCCCCTGCCTCCCTCAGCTCCCCAACACATCTCTGGTCTGGTTTCTGTTCATAGCTTTTTTCTCTGACTGTCACCCCTTTTTTGGGGGTGAGAGGGGGATCTGGCTTCTATTATTCAGCAAAATGCACTTGAGATTCATGGGTTTGCACGTATCAATACCTCATTATTTCTCGTTGCTGGCTGGTATTCCATTGTATGGATAAAGCAAAGTTTGTTTCAACGCCAGCTGAAAGGCATTTGGGTCATTTCCAGTTAGGGGTGATTAAAGGCCGTTATAAACAATAATGTATGCAGCTGGGCATACTGGCTCACGCCTGTAATCCCGACACTTTTGGAGGCTGCAGTGGGAGGATAGCTTCAAGCCAGGAGTTCTGAGACCAACCTGAGCAACATAGCAGGACCCCAAACCTACAAAAATAAAATTATCTGGGCATAGTTGTGCGCACCTGTAGCCCTAGCTAGCTACCTGGGAGGCTGAGGCAGGAGGATCACTGAAGGCCAAGAGTTTGAAGCTGCAGTGAGCTATGGTGGCACCGCTGCACTCCAGCCTGGGTGACAGAGCAAAACCCTTTCCTAAAAATAATAAATAAATAAAACAAAAGTAAACAAAAAAACCATTCAGGTGTGGTTTTGTGTAGACTTGTATTCATTTCACTATAAACATACCTAGGAGTGATCAGGGACTGTGTGTTTAACTTTGGAAAACACTGTCTGAGTGGTTTCCAAGGAGGCAGCACTGTTTTGCATCCCCGCCGGCAGCGTTTGAGGGCGCTAACCCTGCTCAGCACTGGCACCGTCTGTTTTAAGCCATTCCAATAGGCATGCACTCATCACTCACGGTGCGTTTTCTAATTGACAACTCACTATGGGTTTCTTGTGACAGGTTTATTGAGATGTAATTCCCATATGATAAAAGTCACCCTTTTAAAGTACAGGCAGATCTATGTTGGTTTACTGTGCTTTGCACATATTGTGGGGCTTTTGTTAAAAATAATTTCAACTTTAACTTTAGACTCAGCGTACATGTGCAGATTTGTTGCACGGGTATCTTGCATGTTGTTAAGGTTTGAGGCATGATTTGTCCTGTCACCCAGTGATACGGTTTGGCTGTGTCCCCACCCAAATCTCACCCTGAATTATAATAATCCCCACATGTCAAGGGTGGGGCCAGGTGGAGATAATTGAATCATAGAGTGGTTTGCCCCATACTGTTCTCATGGTACTGAGTAAGTCTCATGAGATCTGATCTGACGGTTTTATGCATGCGAGTTCCCCTGCACAGCCCTCTTGCCTGCTGCCATGTAAGACGTGACTGTGCTCCCCATTCACTTTCTGCCATGCTTGTGAGGCCTCCCCAGTCAGGTGGAACTGTGAGCCAGTGACACTGCTTTCCCTTATAAATTATTCAGTCTCTGGTACTTTTTTATTAGCAGTGTGAGAACAGACTAATACACCAGGTAGTGAGGACGGTACACAATAGGTAGCGCTTGGCCTTTGCCTCCTTCCCTCCCTCCCCACTTCTAGTAGTCCCAGTATTCATTGTTCCCTTCTTTCCCTTTTTTTTTTTTTCCCTTTTGAGACAAGAGTCTCCTCTGTCTCCCAGGCTGGAGTGCAATGGCACGATCTCAGCTCATTGCAACCTCTGCCTCCCGGGTTCAGGCAATTGTCCTGCCTCAGCCTCCCGAGTAGCTGGGATTACAGGTGTACGCCACCATGCCTAGCTAATTTTTGTATTCTTAGTAAAGACGGGGTTTCACTATGATGGTCAGGCTGGTCTCGAACTCCTGACCTCATGATCCACCCACCTCGACCTCCCAAAGTGCTGGGATTACAGGTGTGAGCCACCAAACATGGCCCATTTTTCTTTTCTTTGTGTTCAGATGTACCAATGTTTAGCTCTTCCTTACAAGTAAGAACACACGGTATTTGGTTTTCTGCTCCTGTGTTAATTTGCTTTGGATAATGGCCTTCAGCTGCATCCATGTTGCTACAAAGGACATAATTTCATTCTGTTTTATGGCTGCATCATTGAGGTTTTAGCATGCATTTTCCTTATGATTCTCGGTATTGAATACATGCTTATTTGCCACCCACACATCTTTAGCGAAGTGTCTGTTCAGACTGGGTGTGGTGGCACACACCTGTCTCAGCTACTAGGGAGGCTGAGGAAGGGAGATTGCTTGAATTCAGGAGCTTGTGGTCAGCCTGGGCAACATAGCAAGACCTCATCTCTAAACATACACACCACACACACACACAAACACACCCACACACCACACACGCACACAAACACACCCACACACCACACACGCGCACAAACACACACACACACACACACACAGGCAGCACTGCACTAAGGTCCAGCTTTCATCAGTTTGGCGGTTGTATTTGGGAATATAATTTGAATCACCCAGCTAAATATAAGTGCTCCATTTATTCTCCGATAACTACCCTGAGCAGCTCTCAGTCTCAGCAAGGTTGCCACGAACCTGTGTTGACGCTTCTATTGTTTTTAGTAGTATATTACGGCAAGGTTTTAATAAGAAGTTACCTGGAGGGCAGAACATTAAAAATTAATGAGATGTAAGACACACAGGCATGCCAAGAATAATTATGAAGTGTCAACATAATAAATTAAAAGTCGTACTTTGTTTGTGAATCTGCATTTTGGGCGTGAGTTGCTAATAAATTTCTGATGTAAAAACCTGCATACACATCTTAACGTTGCTATATCCTTGTTATGAAAATTGTCCACAAAGCTTGAGCACGTTCTAACAGCAGCATCACAGAACTGACGCGTAAGCCGTCCCGACGCACTTATCCATTCTGTCAGCTTGTCCAGAATGCTGCGGTGATTGTGATATGGGGAATCCAACAGGAAGTTGATATGCCCGAAAACTGATTCCACTGTGCCTGGACTTGCCCTGCTGCGCCTCTGCCACTGCACTTTCCCTGAAGCCCTCGTCCCCACTGGCCACTGGGCCTCTGAAATCACCAGCCTAGAGGTAGGAGAGAGGTACGTTCATGGCTACAGATGCTGTGGTGGGCTGGAACCGGGAGAGGCCCCTGCTGAGGAAAGCAATGACCCCTGTCTTGATCTCATTTGTGATCCTTAGCCACAAACACCAGTTGTAGTTGAGGCACAAAAGCCAGGTAAATGAGCTCATTGGAAGGAGGAACAGGAGTTGGGTGTTTTCAGCCCAAAGAGGGGCAGTGTCGGGAGGCGTGCGGTTGGGAAGGGTGTCTCTGAGAGGGATGGGATGGGCTGAACTGTGCCCCCTAATTCATCGGGAGGCGTGCGGTTGGGAAGGGTGTCTCTGAGAGGGATGGGATGGGCTGAACTGTGTCCCCTAATTCATCGGGAGGCGTGCGGTTGGGAAGGGTGTCTCTGAGAGGGATGGGATGGGCTGAACTGTGTCCCCTAATTCATCGGGAGGCGTGCGGTTGGGAAGGGTGTCGCTGAGAGGGATGGGATGGCTGAACTGTGTCCCCTAATTCATCGGGAAGTGTGCGGTTGGGAAGGGTGTCTCTGAGAGGGATGGGATGGGCTGAACTGTGTCCCCTAATTCATCGGGAGGCGTGCGGTTGGGAAGGGTGTCTCTGAGAGGGATGGGATGGCTGAACTGTGCCCCCTAATTCATCGGGAGGCATGTGGTTGGGAAGGGTGTCTCTGAGAGGGATGGGATGGGCTGAACTGTGCCCCCTAATTCATCGGGAGGCGTGTGATTGGGAAGGGTGTCTCTGAGAGGGATGGGATGGGCTGAACTGTGCCCCCTAATTCATCGGGAGGCGTGCGGTTGGGAAGGGTGTCTCTGAGAGGGATGGGATGGGCTGAACTGTGTCCCCCTAATTCATCGGGAGGCGTGCGGTTGGGAAGGGTGTCTCTGAGAGGGATGGGATGGGCTGAACTGTGTCCCCCTAATTCATCGGGAGGCGTGCGGTTGGGAAGGGTGTCTCTGAGAGGGATGGGATGGGCTGAACTGTGTCCCCCTAATTCATCGGGAGGCGTGCGGTTGGGAAGGGTGTCTCTGAGAGGGATGGGATGGGCTGAACTGTGTCCCCTAATTCATCGGGAGGCGTGCGGTTGGGAAGGGTGTCTCTGAGAGGGATGGGATGGGCTGAACTGTGTCCCCTAATTCATCGGGAGGCGTGCGGTTAGGAAGGGTGTCTCTGAGAGGGATGGGATGGGCTGAACTGTGTCCCCTAATTCATCGGGAGGCGTGCGGTTGGGAAGGGTGTCGCTGAGAGGGATGGGATGGGCTGAACTGTGTCCCCTAATTCATCGGGAGGTGTGCGGTTGGGAAGGGTGTCTCTGAGAGGGATGGGATGGGCTGAACTGTGTCCCCTAATTCATCGGGAGGCGTGCGGTTGGGAAGGGTGTCTCTGAGAGGGATGGGATGGGCTGAACTGTGTCCCCTAATTCATCGGGAGGCGTGCGGTTGGGAAGGGTGTCTCTGAGAGGGATGGGATGGGCTGAACTGTGCCCCCTAATTCATCGGGAGGCGTGCGGTTGGGAAGGGTGTCTCTGAGAGGGATGGGATGGGCTGAACTGTGTCCCCCTAATTCATCGGGAGGCGTGCGGTTGGGAAGGGTGTCTCTGAGAGGGATGGGATGGGCTGAACTGTGTCCCCTAATTCATCGGGAGGCGTGCGGTTGGGAAGGGTGTCTCTGAGAGGGATGGGATGGGCTGAACTGTGTCCCCCTAATTCATCGGGAGGCGTGCGGTTGGGAAGGGTGTCTCTGAGAGGGATGGGATGGGCTGAACTGTGTCCCCCTAATTCATCGGGAGGCGTGCGGTTGGGAAGGGTGTCTCTGAGAGGGATGGGATGGGCTGAACTGTGTCCCCTAATTCATCGGGAGGCGTGCGGTTGGGAAGGGTGTCTCTGAGAGGGATGGGATGGGCTGAACTGTGTCCCCTAATTCATCGAGAGGCGTGCGGTTGGGAAGGGTGTCTCTGAGAGGGATGGGATGGGCTGAACTGTGTCCCCTAATTCATCGGGAGGTGTGCGGTTCGGAAGGGTGTCTCTGAGAGGGATGGGATGGGCTGAACTGTGCCCCCTAATTCATCGGGAGGCGTGCGTTTGGGAAGGGTGTCTCTGAGAGGGATGGGATGGCTGAACTGTGCCCCCTAATTCATCGGGAGGCATGTGGTTGGGAAGGGTGTCTCTGAGAGGGATGGGATGGGCTGAACTGTGCCCCCTAATTCATCGGGAGGCGTGTGGTTGGGAAGGGTGTCTCTGAGAGGGATGGGATGGGCTGAACTGTGCCCCCTAATTCATCGGGAGGCGTGTGGTTGGGAAGGGTGTCTCTGAGAGGGATGGGATGGGCTGAACTGTGCCCCCTAATTCATCGGGAGGCGTGTGATTGGGAAGGGTGTCTCTGAGAGGGATGGGATGGGCTGAACTGTGCCCCCTAATTCATCGGGAGGCGTGCGGTTGGGAAGGGTGTCTCTGAGAGGGATGGGATGGGCTGAACTGTGTCCCCCTAATTCATCGGGAGGCGTGCGGTTGGGAAGGGTGTCTCTGAGAGGGATGGGATGGGCTGAACTGTGTCCCCTAATTCATCGGGAGGCGTGCGGTTGGGAAGGGTGTCTCTGAGAGGGATGGGATGGGCTGAACTGTGTCCCCTAATTCATCGGGAGGCGTGCGGTTGGGAAGGGTGTCTCTGAGAGGGATGGGATCGGCTGAACTGTGCCCCCTAATTCATCGGGAGGCGTGCGGTTGGGAAGGGTGTCTCTGAGAGGGATGGGATGGCTGAAGTGTGCCCCCTAATTCATCGGGAGGCATGTGGTTCGGAAGGGTGTCTCTGAGAGGGATGGGATGGGCTGAACTGTGCCCCCTAATTCATCGGGAGATGTGTGATTGGGAAGGGTGTCTCTGAGAGGGATGGGATGGGCTGAACTGTGCCCCCTAATTCATCGGGAGGCGTGTGATTGTGAAGGGTGTCTCTGAGAGGAATGGGATGGGCTGAACTGTGCCCCCTAATTCATCGGGAGGCGTGCGGTTGGGAAGGGTGTCTCTGAGAGGGATGGGATGGGCTGAACTGTGTCCCCTAATTCATCGGGAGGCGTGCGGTTGGGAAGGGTGTCTCTGAGAGGGATGGGATGGGCTGAACTGTGTCCCCTAATTCATCGGGAGGCGTGCGGTTGGGAAGGGTGTCTCTGAGAGGGATGGGATGGGCTGAACTGTGCCCCCTAATTCATCGGGAGGCGTGCGGTTGGGAAGGGTGTCTCTGAGAGGGATGGGATGGCTGAACTGTGCCCCCTAATTCATCGGGAGGCATGTGGTTCGGAAGGGTGTCTCTGAGAGGGATGGGATGGGCTGAACTATGCCCCCTAATTCATCGGGAGGCGTGTGATTGGGAAGGGTGTCTCTGAGAGGGATGGGATGGGCTGAACTGTGCCCCCTAATTCATCGGGAGGCGTGTGGTTGGGAAGGGTGTCTCTGAGAGGGATGGGATGGGCTGAACTGTGCCCCCTAATTCATCGGGAGGATTGTGATTGGGAAGGGTGTCTCTGAGAGGGATGGGATGGGCTGAACTCTGCCCCCTAATTCATCGGGAGGCGTGCGGTTGGGAAGGGTGTCTCTGAGAGGGATGGGATGGGCTGAACTGTGTCCCCCTAATTCATCGGGAGGCGTGCGGTTGGGAAGGGTGTCTCTGAGAGGGATGGGATGGGCTGAACTGTGTCCCCTAATTCATCGGGAGGCGTGCGGTTGGGAAGGGTGTCTCTGAGAGGGTTGGGATGGGCTGAACTGTGTCCCCTAATTCATCGGGAGGCGTGCGGTTGGGAAGGGTGTCTCTGAGAGGGATGGGATGGGCTGAACTGTGTCCCCTAATTCATCGGGAGGCGTGCGGTTGGGAAGGGTGTCTCTGAGAGGGATGGGATGGCTGAACTGTGCCCCCTAATTCATCGGGAGGCATGTGGTTGGGAAGGGTGTCTCTGAGAGGGATGGGATGGGCTGAACTGTGCCCCCTAATTCATCGGGAGGCGTGTGATTGGGAAGGGTGTCTCTGAGAGGGATGGGATGGGCTGAACTGTGCCCCCTAATTCATCGGGAGGCGTGCGGTTGGGAAGGGTGTCTCTGAGAGGGATGGGATGGGCTGAACTGTGTCCCCCTAATTCATCGGGAGGCGTGCGGTTGGGAAGGGTGTCTCTGAGAGGGATGGGATGGGCTGAACTGTGTCCCCCTAATTCATCGGGAGGCGTGCGGTTGGGAAGGGTGTCTCTGAGAGGGATGGGATGGGCTGAACTGTGTCCCCCTAATTCATCGGGAGGCGTGCGGTTGGGAAGGGTGTCTCTGAGAGGGATGGGATGGGCTGAACTGTGTCCCCTAATTCATCGGGAGGCGTGCGGTTGGGAAGGGTGTCTCTGAGAGGGATGGGATGGGCTGAACTGTGTCCCCTAATTCATCGGGAGGCGTGCGGTTGGGAAGGGTGTCTCTGAGAGGGATGGGATGGGCTGAACTGTGTCCCCTAATTCATCGAGAGGCGTGCGGTTGGGAAGGGTGTCTCTGAGAGGGATGGGATGGGCTGAACTGTGTCCCCTAATTCATCGGGAGGCGTGCGGTTGGGAAGGGTGTCTCTGAGAGGGATGGGATGGGCTGAACTGTGCCCCCTAATTCATCGGGAGGCGTGCGGTTGGGAAGGGTGTCTCTGAGAGGGATGGGATGGCTGAACTGTGCCCCCTAATTCATCGGGAGGCATGTGGTTGGGAAGGGTGTCTCTGAGAGGGATGGGATGGGCTGAACTGTGCCTCCTAATTCATCGGGAGGCGTGTGATTGGGAAGGGTGTCTCTGAGAGGGATGGGATGGGCTGAACTGTGCCCCCTAATTCATCGGGAGGCGTGTGGTTGGGAAGGGTGTCTCTGAGAGGGATGGGATGGGCTGAACTGTGCCCCCTAATTCATCGGGAGGCGTGTGATTGGGAAGGGTGTCTCTGAGAGGGATGGGATGGGCTGAACTGTGCCCCCTAATTCATCGGGAGGCGTGCGGTTGGGAAGGGTGTCTCTGAGAGGGATGGGATGGGCTGAACTGTGTCCCCCTAATTCATCGGGAGGCGTGCGGTTGGGAAGGGTGTCTCTGAGAGGGATGGGATGGGCTGAACTGTGTCCCCTAATTCATCGGGAGGCGTGCGGTTGGGAAGGGTGTCTCTGAGAGGGATGGGATGGGCTGAACTGTGTCCCCTAATTCATCGGGAGGTGTGCGGTTGGGAAGGGTGTCTCTGAGAGGGATGGGAATGGCTGAACTGTGTCCCCTAATTCATCGAGAGGCGTGCGGTTGGGAAGGGTGTCTCTGAGAGGGATGGGATGGGCTGAACTGTGTCCCCTAATTCATCGGGAGGCGTGCGGTTGGGAAGGGTGTCTCTGAGAGGGATGGGATGGGCTGAACTGTGCCCCCTAATTCATCGGGAGGCGTGTGATTGGGAAGGGTGTCTCTGAGAGGGATGGGATGGGCTGAACTGTGCCCCCTAATTCATCGGGAGGCGTGTGATTGGGAAGGCTGTCTCTGAGAGGGATGGGATGGGCTGAACTGTGCCCCCTAATTCATCGGGAGGCATGTGGTTGGGAAGGGTGTCTCTGAGAGGGATGGGATGGGCTGAACTGTGCCCCCTAATTCATCGGGAGGCGTGTGATTGGGAAGGGTGTCTCTGAGAGGGATGGGATGGGCTGAACTTTGCCCCCTAATTCATCGGGAGGCGTGTGGTTGGGAAGGGTGTCTCTGAGAGGGATGGGATGGGCTGAACTGTGCCCCCTAACTCATCGGGAGGCGTGTGATTGGGAAGGGTGTCTCTGAGAGGGATGGGATGGGCTGAACTGTGCCCCCTAATTCATCGGGAGGCATGTGGTTGGGAAGGGTGTCTCTGAGAGGGATGGGATGGGCTGAACTGTGTCCCCTAATTCATCGGGAGGCGTGTGGTTGGGAAGGGTGTCTCTGAGAGGGATGGGATGGGCTGAACTGTGCCCCCCTAATTCATAGGTTGAATCCACATCCTTCAATGTGATTGTATTTGAAAATGGGGCTTTTAGGAGGTAATTAAGGTTAAATGAGGTTATAAATGTGGGGTCTTAATTCCATGGGATTGGTTGCCATATACTAAGAGGCAAGAGACAGAGAGAAAGTTCCCTCTCTCTTCCTCTTCTTTTAACAGGGCCAATCTCCCTCCCTCTCTCCCCCTCCAGCCCTACCTTTCCCCTCTAGTGAGGACACAGTGAGAAGGTGGCCGTCTGCACCCAGGAAGGAGCCCTCACCAGAACTGCACCATGCAGACACCCAGATCTAGGACTTCCAGCACCCAGAACTGTGTGACGTAAATGCGTGTTGTTTAAGGCTGTGGTATTTGACTGAGACAGGTGGTAACTAATTTGCAGAAATGTTGTTACAAAGCCTAGACCTGAATTTTTCAGGACCAAGAGCTACAACCTGGTAGTGTGTAGGAAGGCGTGGACTCAAATGAACCGAACCTGCATTAGACTGATGTATAAATCAGATCACCAGTTATGTACTAAGAATACAGGGGTCTTGGGGACCAACTAGTGATGGCTTTTGCCAGCACAGTGACACCCACCCCCAGCATCAGCACAGGTGTCACCACAAGCACTGTTGCAGCACCAGGAGTGTGGTCCCCAGTGGGTGCCATCGGGCTCTGAGGGCACGCTCCCATGGGCCGGCCAAGTGGATGGTGGTCTGTGAGCCTGGCCACATCTTCCCCAACCAGTCCTAGTGTCCAAGACGGCTTTTTGCACCTTGGCTCCATTTCCTGCTTCATGCTGACTTCTCCATTTGGTCAGGATGTTCTTTCTACAGAAAAGAGTCTCCAGTTTATTAATAAGCTGCCCTCGATGGGATGAAAACAGAACGTTACTTTATTCTTTCTCTCCAAAGCCCCTTTAAACGAATCTGTTCACTCTTGCTCTGCAGGCGTCCCAGAAATGCTCGGAGCAGATCTAGGGCACAAGCCCTGGCCTTGCTGGTCGCTGTCGGGTGTGAGCTGAGCATCACAGCACTCGGGTATGAAACCGCCCCGTCGTCTGATGCGAAAACTCCACGACTCCTCTCTCCTCCCCCGTCTGGCCCTGACCTTGACTCGGACGCGGTGGGGAGGGGTGCAGCGTGACTGGGCTCTTCAGTCCCATCTTCCACCTCCCTCAGCACACGCCGCCTCTGGCTTCCCCAGGGAGGGAGAGGAGGAGAGAGAGGTGAAGGCAGGAAGGAAGGTTCTCCCTTGCTGTAGAGTTGGCCTCTGGGGTTGGCACAGAGCTTCCGTAGGTTCTCCTGAGACATCCCTTCGGAGATCTCCAGCCTCTGGTTCCCTGATGAGCATGGGGCCTCCTCCAAGCAGCCCTGAAGGCCCCGGGGCCTCTGGGCACCAGGGATGCCTCTACTCTCTTTCTGCAGTTACTGCATCTCTCCCGATGTCCCTTTCAGGAGGACTCAGGTCTGGATCCCTCTCATGGGGTCCACGTCCGGGCCCAGGGAGACAGGAGCACACCTCGTCCCAACACACTCCCAAGGCAACCTCGTGTCTCCCTGCTGCCTGTCCCTGCATTCCTGCAGACCCAGAATATGACATGAAGCTCTGAGGTGTCCCTCAAGCCCCTCCCTTGGCTTGGCGGGGTGAAGCACCCCCTCCTAGTGAGAAGGGAAAGAGCCACAGCTCACCTGCCCTGTGGACCTTGCTCCCCTGACTGTCCCAGCCCCCATGTCGCCTGGAGGTGGGGAAGGAGGGAAAGCTGACCAACCCTTCTCATGGGAGCACCTCAGCACCTTATTTTAGAATGCGGGGTCCCTGAGCACTTGTTCAATAACTCAAGACAGGAAGAGAGTCCTTAACCCTGTATGCATGCAGAAAAAGTGCGTGGAAGGATAAAGAAAAAATATTAGCAGCCATTCTTTCTGGGGAGAGGAGAAGGAAGGGAGGATTTTGATTGTGTGTCCGATTCCTCAGCGTGGTTTGAGTCTCTTGCTTTGTGCTTCATGGTATTCTGATCAATCAGAGCAGTTGTGATCGCATAGACTGCTAGCTGATCAATTAGCACAGTCATGTTTGCATACACTGTTAGCTGATCAATTAGCACAGTCGTGACTCGATAGGCTGTTAGCTGATCAATTAGAGCAGTCGTGATTGCATAGGCTGTTAGCTGATCAATTAGTGTAACTGTGGCTGGATAGACTGCTATCTGATCAATTAGTGTAACTGTGGCTGGATAGACTGCTATCTGATCAATTAGTGTAACTGTGGCTGGATAGACTGCTAGCTGATCAATTAGTGTAACTGTGACTGGATAGACTGCTAGCTGATCCATTAGCACAGTCGTGACTGGATAGACTGTTAGCTGATCAATTAGTACAGTTGTGACTGGAGAGACTGTTAGCTGATCAATTAGAGCAGTTGTGATTGCATTGGCTGTTAGCTGATCAATTAGAGCAGTCCTGATTGCATAGGCTGTTAGCTGATCAATTAGTGTAATTGTGGCTGGATAGACTGCTATCTGATCAATTAGTGTAACTGGCTGGATAGACGGCTAGCTGATCGATTAGCTCAGTCGTGACTCGATAGACTGCTAGCTGATCAATTAGTGCAGTCGTGACTGGAGAGACTGCTAGCTGATCAATTAGAGCAGTCGTGATTGCATAGGCTGTTAGCTGATCAATTAGTGTAACTGGCTGGATAGACGGCTAGCTGATCGATTAGCGCAGTTGTGACTGGAGAGATGGCTAGCACTCTGCACAACCCCTGGTCCTCATGCCATCTCTGTGAGCAATTCTACTCTGTTCTCTCCTTTTCTCTTCCTTGTCTAATAATTTTTCTGGCAAACTGATTACCCTGTTCCACATAACCCTGAGTCCTCCTTCCACTTAACACTTCCTCAGTCTTTGTATCTAACCCAGCCCTTGCCTGGCTTCCGTGGGCTGTTGTCTCCTCAATGCACATGCTGGCCAGGGTCCCCTGGGAAGCGGCATGGTTGTCTGCCAGGCAGGATTGCATCTGAGGAACCAGCTGTTCAATAGAACCCACTGGAGGCCACAGGTGAAGGGAGCTCTGAGTGTCCATGTGGTGACCTGCAAAAGGCCACAGGTGAAGGGAGCTCTGAGTGTCCATGTGGTGACCTGCAAAAGGTCACAGGTGAAGGGGGCTCTGAGCTTCCATGGGGTGACCCACAGGAGGCCACTGCCTACGGTGCTGGCAGGAGGGAAACATGGCCATCAGAATTGAGAGCCGGGGCAGGCCCTGTGGACCTGGAGCTTGGGCTGGACAGGGAGGGACTGACAGGCTTCTGGAGCCCAGGGGGTGCTGGCCAGTCCTTGGGACCAGCCCGGGAGAGCAGGCTGCTGGCTGCTGGTGGAGCCTCTAGTGGCTGCAAAGGGCTCATGTAGGGGAGCAGGGGGTGAACTGAAGAGGGGACAGACAGCTCTGCCAGAGCAGGGTGGCAGGGCAGCAAGCCTGGAGGAGGAGTGTGGCTTTCAGCTCCTCTGGGTGCCACTCTTGATAGCACTTATCAGGGGTGGGTGGGATTGGCGAGGGTGCAGGGGAACAGAGCTGTGAGGCCCCAGCGCAGCGGGATGTGGCAGAGCCCAGAAGGGCGCGTTGGGACCTGAGAGAGAACAGTGCCACAACAGGCATGGCCTGCCTTTTGGGGAATGTGGTAATTCAGATCGGTGTTGGTGTTGAAGAGAGTCATCATCCTGCCACAGGAAACACTGGCATTGTCTTCCAGCCTCCACAGGATGAAGCGCACTCCTGGACCGTGTCCAGATAGAACCTCCCCTGTGCCCAGGGCTTGATGCGGCGACCGGCTGTGTGGGCCTCGGACCCCTGCTTTTCTGGGGTGTGACCATAGTTATAGTATAAGCAGTCCTGCTTATTTTCTAGACACCAGCCTCACGCTCTTCACGTCCATTCTGACCTCGCAACAGTCTGGAAAGGTTCTACCCTATTTACCACGCTCTTTCCCAGTGACACGACTATTTCCAGGCTCCCAGATGAAGTAATAACACTGCCGTGAACACAGGCATGTGTGCTGCCTTTTCTTCATTCGATGTATTTCCTTATCCTAATACTTTACTTCTAAATCACTTTAGCCTTACGCTTGAAACAGTTGGTATCCCACTTTCACATTTTATTAGACCCTCCTGTGCTCGCGTGCTGCCATGAGCCTATTCTCTCTCTCTTCTGTTCTTTCTGCGTTTCTTTCTTAACCCTTTCGATGGATGACTCCTCTGTTGGGCTGGTTGTTCCACTCCTTATATATATTTTTTCCACTCCTTATTTTCTTAACTCCCCTCTGAACCCTCTGTTTCACTTCACTGCCTTCATCTCTATAACCAGTTTCCTGAGCTAAGGGAACCCACTTCACCAGAAGTTGTTTGGTGGGGATGGGGCTTTCTCACCCCAGGCCAGTAAGCTCACACTGTCCAGGCAGACTCTTAAGAAAATTTAGGACCAGGACAAGCTCACAAATCCCTGTTGCTTAAGGGTTTTCTGTATTTTCAATAAGACACGGCTTCTAAAATTGGGTTCCAATTAATCAAACCCATAATTTAATTGATGTACCTTTTTTCCTGGAATAAATAAAAATAAAAACAGCAAACAGGGCAGTTAAAAATGCTTCCCGTTGGAAGTAAAACTTACATTCAAATGGCCAAAAACATATAAAACAAAAAAATTTCACTTAACATTGATTTACTGCCCAGGTGCAAAATGTGGAGACAACTAACCATGCCACCAAATACTTACGTGTGGGCACCTGCTTCTGTTCTGCTTCAGAAACTACTGCTCCAGTGTTTTGAGTTTTGTTTTAAAAGAAGAATCAAAGCACCACCCACTTCTTCTTTATTTTATTTTATTTTTTAGACAGAGTCTCCCTCTGTCGCCAGGTGCCAGGCTGGAGTGCAGTAGCACAATCTCGGCTCACCGCAACCTCCGCCTCCTGGGTTCAAGCGATTCTCCTGCCTCAGTCTCCCGAGTAGCTGGGACTACAGGCGCACGCCACCACGCCCAGCTAATTTTTGTATTTTTTTAGTAGAGACGAGATTTCACCATTTGGGCCAGTATGGTCTTGATCGCTTGACCTTGTGATCCACCTGCCTCGGCCTCCCAAAGTGCTGGGATGACAGGCGTGAGCCACCGACCCCAGCCGGCACCAGCCACTTCTAAGGCAGTGTTTGTTTCAGGCTTCACGACAGATCAGCAGTTTTCACACCCAGTCCTGGATTCGGTCTCTGCTGTTTACGCCCAGGCAAGAGCGCTGAGGACCACACCGGTAAGTCTCTCTTAGGTACATTCACACGGAGAAGAAAACAGATTTCGTTTGTAAAACATTTGGCTTTCCAACAAGCCTTGTCTATGATCGCGTCCTGATGATGTGTATAAACAAGAGCTCACGTGACTGGTTTAATCTTCGAGCGCTGCCGCTTTCTCCGGAGTGGAATTTCTGGGCTGTGGAATCCTTCAGGCTCGTGTGTCCTTCGTTTGCATTTGCTCCCGAGCTAGCTGGCACCTAATGTGAGGCCCATGGCTACACCCCAGGGCATCCCAGTGCCCTCTGAAATGTTCTGCGTTGAAGGAGAGTTTCCTGAGCTTCCACCAGATTCTCAAGAGGCTTCTTGGCCCCACGACCACTAAGAATGAGTGTTAGAATCCTGTTTTGGAGCTTCTTGTTCTTGCCCTTTCTGGAAATAAAATGCTGTGAGAGCCTTTCCTACTTAGACCCCGGGAAGGTTCCGGTACCTGCCAGGTAGTTAGAACGTCCACAAAAAATATGCTTCATTCCTAGTTCCAAGGCTCATTTAGCAAACCAGTGAAGGAATTTTACTCAGTGCAAGCAAGCGTGATTGAGGGGTGAGGAACCAGGAAGGGGAGGGAGAATACACGACATGAACTTGAAGAGAAGATGACAGGGTTGTGGAGAGCTTGTTGAAGGCTGGAAGTGGAGGCAGGGAAGGTGGAGAGCATAGGGGCGGGGAAGGCGAGGGGGGAGAAGAATAGGGGTGGGGAAGGCGAGGTGGGGAGGACAGTAGGGGTGGGGAAGGCGAGGTGGGGAGGACAGTAGGGGTGGGGAAGGCGAGGTGGGGAGGACAGTAGGGGTGAGGAAGGCGAGGTGGGGAGGAGAGTAGGGGTGGGGAAGGCGAGGTGGGGAGAAGAGTAGGGGTGGGGAAGGCGAGGTGGGGAGGACTGGGGAATATTGGTTAGCAGAAGAGGTGAAGGGATCCAATGCAGAGGATGAGGAAGATGGAAAAGGGGTGGGAAAGTCAGCAGAATATCATCCAGAGGACAGGAGCAAGAGTTCTGGTGTGACCAACACACTCACCAAATTAGGGTTGTGTTTTGGAAAGAAGGAAATGAGGAATTGGAGTGTGGGATCTGGGGGGTGGGAGCAGAAATGCTGGGGGCAGCTGTGCTGTGAAATAGGAGAGGGGCTGCCACTTGCCCCAAACCTCCCGAGTCTTTCCCTCTACTTTGGCTGCAAAATAATGGAGCAATTGTTTTAACCACCATGAAACCCTGATTGTGAAAGAGAATTTTTGTTCTTCAAATATACATTTATTCTTGAAATTATAAACACAAGACAAAAATACGCTTAGGTAGTTTTAAGTGCAATGCACACACACACAACTTTCTGAAGCTAAAAGAAAAAATTATTGATGAATTAGAGGAGAAGAACATCCAAATGATTGGACTATCATCTAAAAGAGAAGACAAATCTCAAACCACAAACCTCAGGCAGTTGAGGCAGTGCAACATAATGTGTGTATGCGTGCGCTCTGTCTCTCTCTCTCCAACCCATTCAGACAACATGGGTGTGTGTGTCCACCTGTCACTGCAACATAATGTGTGCACGTGTGCACTCTGTCTCTCTCGCTCTTCAACCCAGACAACACGGGTGTGTGTGTGTCCACCTGTCACTGCAACATAATGTGTGCACGCGTGCACTCTGTCTCTCTCGCTCTTCAATCCAGACAACACGGGTGTGTGTGTGTCCACCTGTCACTGCAACGTAATGTGTGCACGCGTGCACTCTGTCTCTCTCGCTCTTCAATCCATTCAGACAACACGGAAGTGTGTGTGTCCACCTGTCACTGCAACATAATGTGTGCACGCGTGCACTCTGTCTCTCTCGCTCTTCAAACCATTCAGACAACACGCGTGTGTGTGTTCACCTGTCACTGCAACATAATGTGTGCATGCGTGCACTCTCTCTCGCTCTTCAATCCATTCAGACAACACGCGTGTGTGTGTCCACCTGTCACTGCAACATAATGTGTGCACACGTGCACTCTGTCTCTCTCGCTCTTCAATCCATTCAGACAACACGGGTGTGTGTGTGTCCACCTGTCACTGCAACGTAATGTGTGCACGCGTGCACTCTGTCTCTCTCGCTCTTCAATCCATTCAGACAACACGGGTGTGTGTGTGTCCACCTGTCACTGCAACATAATGTGTGCACGCGTGCACTCTGTCTCTCTCGCTCTTCAATCCATTCAGACAACACGGGTGTGTGTGTCCACCTGTCACTGCAACGTAATGTGTGCACGCGTGCACTCTGTCTCTCTCGCTCTTCAATCCATTCAGACAACACGCGTGTGTGTGTCCACCTGTCACTGCAACATAATGTGTGCACGCGTGCACTCTGTCTCTCTCGCTCTTCAATCCATTCAGACAACACGGGTGTGTGTGTGTCCACCTGTCACTGCAACGTAATGTGTGCACGCGTGCACTCTGTCTCTCTCGCTCTTCAATCCATTCAGACAACACGGGTGTGTGTGTGTCCACCTGTCACTGCAACGTAATGTGTGCACGCGTGCACTCTGTCTCTCTCGCTCTTCAATCCATTCAGACAACACGGGTGTGTGTGTCCACCTGTCACTGCAGCATAATGTGTGCACGCGTGCACTCTGTCTCTCTCGCTCTTCAATCCATTCAGACAACACGGGTGTGTGTGTGTCCACCTGTCACTGCAACATAATGTGTGCACGCGTGCACTCTGTCTCTCTCGCTCTTCAATCCATTCAGACAACACGGGTGTGTGTGTCCACCTGTCACTGCAACGTAATGTGTGCACGTGTGCACTCTGTCTCTCTCGCTCTTCAATCCATTCAGACAACACGCGTGTGTGTGTCCACCTGTCACTGCAACGTAATGTGTGCACACGTGCACTCTGTCTCTCTCGCTCTTCAATCCATTCAGACAACACGGGTGTGTGTGTGTCCACCTGTCACTGCAACGTAATGTGTGCACGCGTGCACTCTGTCTCTCTCGCTCTTCAATCCATTCAGACAACACGGGTGTGTGTGTGTCCACCTGTCACTGCAACATAATGTGTGCACGCGTGCACTCTGTCTCTCTCGCTCTTCAATCCATTCAGACAACACGGGTGTGTGTGTCCACCTGTCACTGCAGCATAATGTGTGCACGCGTGCACTCTGTCTCTCTCGCTCTTCAATCCATTCAGACAACACGGGTGTGTGTGTGTCCACCTGTCACTGCAACATAATGTGTGCACGCGTGCACTCTGTCTCTCTCGCTCTTCAATCCATTCAGACAACACGGGTGTGTGTGTGTCCACCTGTCACTGCAACGTAATGTGTGCACGCGTGCACTCTGTCTCTCTCGCTCTTCAATCCATTCAGACAACACGGGTGTGTGTGTGTCCACCTGTCACTGCAACGTAATGTGTGCACGCGTGCACTCTGTCTCTCTCGCTCTTCAATCCATTCAGACAACACGCGTGTGTGTGTCCACCTGTCACTGCAACATAATGTGTGCATGCGTGCACTCTCTCTCGCTCTTCAATCCATTCAGACAACACGCGTGTGTGTGTCCACCTGTCACTGCAACATAATGTGTGCACACGTGCACTCTGTCTCTCTCGCTCTTCAATCCATTCAGACAACAAGGGTGTGTGTGTGTCCACCTGTCACTGCAACATAATGTGTGCACGCGTGCACTCTGTCTCTCTCGCTCTTCAATCCATTCAGACAACACGGAAGTGTGTGTGTCCACCTGTCACTGCAACATAATGTGTGCACGCGTGCACTCTGTCTCTCTCGCTCTTCAATCCATTCAGACAACACGCGTGTGTGTGTCCACCTGTCACTGCAACATAATGTGTGCATGCGTGCACTCTCTCTCGCTCTTCAATCCATTCAGACAACACGCGTGTGTGTGTCCACCTGTCACTGCAACATAATGTGTGCACACGTGCACTCTGTCTCTCTCGCTCTTCAATCCATTCAGACAACACGGGTGTGTGTGTGTCCACCTGTCACTGCAACGTAATGTGTGCACGCGTGCACTCTGTCTCTCTCGCTCTTCAATCCATTCAGACAACACGGGTGTGTGTGTGTCCACCTGTCACTGCAACATAATGTGTGCACGCGTGCACTCTGTCTCTCTTGCTCTTCAATCCATTCAGACAACACGGGTGTGTGTGTCCACCTGTCACTGCAACATAATGTGTGCACGCGTGCACTCTGTCTCTCTCGCTCTTCAATCCATTCAGACAACACGCGTGTGTGTGTCCACCTGTCACTGCAACATAATGTGTGCATGCGTGCACTCTCTCTCGCTCTTCAATCCATTCAGACAACACGCGTGTGTGTGTCCACCTGTCACTGCAACATAATGTGTGCACACGTGCACTCTGTCTCTCTCGCTCTTCAATCCATTCAGACAACACGGGTGTGTGTGTGTCCACCTGTCACTGCAACATAATGTGTGCATGCGTGCACTCTCTCTCGCTCTTCAATCCATTCAGACAACACGCGTGTGTGTGTCCACCTGTCACTGCAACATAATGTGTGCACACGTGCACTCTGTCTCTCTCGCTCTTCAATCCATTCAGACAACACGGGTGTGTGTTTGTCCACCTGTCACTGCAACATAATGTGTGCACGCGTGCACTCTGTCTCTCTCGCTCTTCAATCCATTCAGACAACACGGAAGTGTGTGTGTCCACCTGTCACTGCAACATAATGTGTGCACGCGTGCACTCTGTCTCTCTCGCTCTTCAATCCATTCAGACAACACGCGTGTGTGTGTCCACCTGCCACTGCAACATAATGTGTGCATGCGTGCACTCTCTCTCGCTCTTCAATCCATTCAGACAACACGGGTGTGTGTGTGTCCACCTGTCACTGCAACGTAATGTGTGCACGCGTGCACTCTGTCTCTCTCGCTCTTCAATCCATTCAGACAACACGGGTGTGTGTGTGTCCACCTGTCACTGCAACATAATGTGTGCACGCGTGCACTCTGTCTCTCTCGCTCTTCAATCCATTCAGACAACACGGGTGTGTGTGTCCACCTGTCACTGCAACATAATGTGTGCACGCGTGCACTCTGTCTCTCTCGCTCTTCAATCCATTCAGACAACACGCGTGTGTGTGTCCACCTGTCACTGCAACATAATGTGTGCATGCGTGCACTCTCTCTCGCTCTTCAATCCATTCAGAAAACACGCGTGTGTGTGTCCACCTGTCACTGCAACATAATGTGTGCACACGTGCACTCTGTCTCTCTCGCTCTTCAATCCATTCAGACAACACGCGTGTGTGTGTGTCCACCTGTCACTGCAACGTAATGTGTGCACGCGTGCACTCTGTCTCTCTCGCTCTTCAATCCATTCAGACAACACGGGTGTGTGTGTGTCCACCTGTCACTGCAACATAATGTGTGCACGCGTGCACTCTGTCTCTCTCGCTCTTCAATCCATTCAGACAACACGGGTGTGTGTGTCCACCTGTCACTGCAACGTAATGTGTGCACGCGTGCACTCTGTCTCTCTCGCTCTTCAATCCATTCAGACAACACGCGTGTGTGTGTCCACCTGTCACTGCAACATAATGTGTGCATGCGTGCACTCTCTCTCGCTCTTCAATCCATTCAGACAACACGCGTGTGTGTGTCCACCTGTCACTGCAACATAATGTGTGCACACGTGCACTCTGTCTCTCTCGCTCTTCAATCCATTCAGACAACACGCGTGTGTGTGTGTCCACCTGTCACTGCAACGTAATGTGTGCACGCGTGCACTCTGTCTCTCTCGCTCTTCAATCCATTCAGACAACACGCGTGTGTGTGTCCACCTGTCACTGCAACATAATGTGTGCATGCGTGCACTCTCTCTCGCTCTTCAATCCATTCAGACAACACGCGTGTGTGTGTCCACCTGTCACTGCAACATAATGTGTGCACACGTGCACTCTGTCTCTCTCGCTCTTCAATCCATTCAGACAACACGGGTGTGTGTGTGTCCACCTGTCACTGCAACGTAATGTGTGCACGCGTGCACTCTGTCTCTCTCGCTCTTCAATCCATTCAGACAACACGGGTGTGTTTGTGTCCACCTGTCACTGCAACATAATGTGTGCACGCGTGCACTCTGTCTCTCTCGCTCTTCAATCCATTCAGACAACACGGGTGTGTGTGTGTCCACCTGTCACTGCAACATAATGTGTGCACGCGTGCACTCTGTCTCTCTCGCTCTTCAATCCATTCAGACAACACGCGTGTGTGTGTCCACCTGTCACTGCAACATAATGTGTGCACACGTGCACTCTGTCTCTCTCGCTCTTCAATCCATTCAGACAACACGGGTGTGTGTTTGTCCACCTGTCACTGCAACGTAATGTGTGCACGCGTGCACTCTGTCTCTCTCGCTCTTCAATCCATTCAGACAACACGGGTGTGTGTGTGTCCACCTGTCACTGCAACATAATGTGTGCACGCGTGCACTCTGTCTCTCTCGCTCTTCAATCCATTCAGACAACACGGGTGTGTGTGTCCACCTGTCACTGCAATGTAATGTGTGCACGCGTGCACTCTGTCTCTCTCGCTCTTCAATCCATTCAGACAACACGCGTGTGTGTGTCCACCTGTCACTGCAACATAATGTGTGCACACGTGCACTCTGTCTCTCTCGCTCTTCAATCCATTCAGACAACACGGGTGTGTGTGTGTCCACCTGTCACTGCAACGTAATGTGTGCACGCGTGCACTCTGTCTCTCTCGCTCTTCAATCCATTCAGACAACACGGGTGTGTGTGTGTCCACCTGTCACTGCAACGTAATGTGTGCACGCGTGCACTCTGTCTCTCTCGCTCTTCAATCCATTCAGACAACACGGGTGTGTGTGTGTCCACCTGTCACTGCAACGTAATGTGTGCACACGTGCACTCTGTCTCTCTCGCTCTTCAATCCATTCAGACAACACGGGTGTGTGTGTGTCCACCTGTCACTGCAACATAATGTGTGCACGCGTGCACTCTGTCTCTCTCGCTCTTCAATCCATTCAGACAACACGGAAGTGTGTGTGTCCACCTGTCACTGCAACATAATGTGTGCACGCGTGCACTCTGTCTCTCTCGCTCTTCAACCCATTCAGACAACACGGAAGTGTGTGTGTCCACCTGTCACTGCAACATAATGTGTGCACGCGTGCACTCTGTCTCTCTCGCTCTTCAAACCATTCAGACAACACGCCTGTGTGTGTCCACCTGTCACTGCAACATAATGTGTGCATGCGGGCACTCTCTCGCTCTTCAATCCATTCAGACAACACGCGTGTGTGTGTCCACCTGTCACTGCAACATATTGTGTGCACACGTGCACTCTGTCTCTCTCGCTCTTCAATCCATTCAGACAACACGGGTGTGTGTGTGTCCACCTGTCACTGCAACATAATGTGTGCACGCGTGCACTCTGTCTCTCTCGCTCTTCAATCCATTCAGACAACACGCGTGTGTGTGTCCACCTGTCACTGCAACATAATGTGTGCACACGTGCACTCTGTCTCTCTCGCTCTTCAATCCATTCAGACAACACGGGTGTGTGTTTGTCCACCTGTCACTGCAACATAATGTGTGCACGCGTGCACTCTGTCTCTCTCGCTCTTCAATCCATTCAGACAACACGGGTGTGTGTGTGTCCACCTGTCACTGCAACATAATGTGTGCACGCGTGCACTCTGTCTCTCTCGCTCTTCAATCCATTCAGACAACACGGGTGTGTGTGTCCACCTGTCACTGCAATGTAATGTGTGCACGCGTGCACTCTGTCTCTCTCGCTCTTCAATCCATTCAGACAACACGCGTGTGTGTGTCCACCTGTCACTGCAACATAATGTGTGCACACGTGCACTCTGTCTCTCTCGCTCTTCAATCCATTCAGACAACACGGGTGTGTGTGTGTCCACCTGTCACTGCAACGTAATGTGTGCACGCGTGCACTCTGTCTCTCTCGCTCTTCAATCCATTCAGACAACACGGGTGTGTGTGTGTCCACCTGTCACTGCAACGTAATGTGTGCACGCGTGCACTCTGTCTCTCTCGCTCTTCAATCCATTCAGACAACACGGGTGTGTGTGTGTCCACCTGTCACTGCAACGTAATGTGTGCACACGTGCACTCTGTCTCTCTCGCTCTTCAATCCATTCAGACAACACGGGTGTGTGTGTGTCCACCTGTCACTGCAACATAATGTGTGCACGCGTGCACTCTGTCTCTCTCGCTCTTCAATCCATTCAGACAACACGGAAGTGTGTGTGTCCACCTGTCACTGCAACATAATGTGTGCACGCGTGCACTCTGTCTCTCTCGCTCTTCAACCCATTCAGACAACACGGAAGTGTGTGTGTCCACCTGTCACTGCAACATAATGTGTGCACGCGTGCACTCTGTCTCTCTCGCTCTTCAAACCATTCAGACAACACGCCTGTGTGTGTCCACCTGTCACTGCAACATAATGTGTGCATGCGGGCACTCTCTCGCTCTTCAATCCATTCAGACAACACGCGTGTGTGTGTCCACCTGTCACTGCAACATATTGTGTGCACACGTGCACTCTGTCTCTCTCGCTCTTCAATCCATTCAGACAACACGGGTGTGTGTGTGTCCACCTGTCACTGCAACATAATGTGTGCACGCGTGCACTCTGTCTCTCTCGCTCTTCAATCCATTCAGACAACACGGGTGTGTGTGTCCACCTGTCACTGCAACGTAATGTGTGCACGCGTGCACTCTGTCTCTCTCGCTCTTCAAACCATTCAGACAACACGCCTGTGTGTGTCCACCTGTCACTGCAACATAATGTGTGCATGCGGGCACTCTCTCGCTCTTCAATCCATTCAGACAACACGCGTGTGTGTGTCCACCTGTCACTGCAACATATTGTGTGCACACGTGCACTCTGTCTCTCTCGCTCTTCAATCCATTCAGACAACACGGAAGTGTGTGTGTCCACCTGTCACTGCAACATAATGTGTGCACACGTGCACTCTGTCTCTCTCGCTCTTCAATCCATTCAGACAACACGGAAGTGTGTGTGTCCACCTGTCACTGCAACATAATGTGTGCACGCGTGCACTCTGTCTCTCTCGCTCTTCAATCCATTCAGACAACACGGGTGTGTGTGTCCACCTGTCACTGCAACATAATGTGTGCATGCGTGCACTCTCTCTCGCTCTTCAATCCATTCAGACAACACGCGTGTGTGTGTCCACCTGTCACTGCAACATAATGTGTGCACACGTGCACTCTGTCTCTCTCGCTCTTCAATCCATTCAGACAACACGGGTGTGTGTGTGTCCACCTGTCACTGCAACATAATGTGTGCACGCGTGAACTCTGTCTCTCTCGCTCTTCAATCCATTCAGACAACACGGAAGTGTGTGTGTCCACCTGTCACTGCAACATAATGTGTGCACGCGTGCACTCTGTCTCTCTCGCTCTTCAATCCATTCAGACAACACGCGTGTGTGTGTCCACCTGTCCCTGCAACATAATGTGTGCATGCGTGCACTCTCTCTCGCTCTTCAATCCATTCAGACAACACGCGTGTGTGTGTCCACCTGTCACTGCAACATAATGTGTGCACACGTGCACTCTGTCTCTCTCGCTCTTCAATCCATTCAGACAACACGGGTGTGTGTGTGTCCACCTGTCACTGCAACGTAATGTGTGCACGCGTGCACTCTGTCTCTCTCGCTCTTCAATCCATTCAGACAACACGGGTGTGTGTGTGTCCACCTGTCACTGCAACGTAATGTGTGCACGCGTGCACTCTGTCTCTCTCCCTCTTCAATCCATTCAGACAACACGGGTGTGTGTGTGTCCACCTGTCACTGCAACATAATGTGTGCACGCGTGCACTCTGTCTCTCTCGCTCTTCAATCCATTCAGACAACACGCGTGTGTGTGTCCACCTGTCACTGCAACATAATGTGTGCATGCGTGCACTCTCTCTCGCTCTTCAATCCATTCAGACAACACGCGTGTGTGTGTCCACCTGTCACTGCAACATAATGTGTGCACACGTGCACTCTGTCTCTCTCGCTCTTCAATCCATTCAGACAACACGGGTGTGTGTGTGTCCACCTGTCACTGCAACATAATGTGTGCATGCGTGCAATCTCTCGCTCTTTAATCCATTCAGACAACACGCGTGTGTGTGTCCACCTGTCACTGCAACATAATGTGTGCACACGTGCACTCTGTCTCTCTCGCTCTTCAATCCATTCAGACAACACGGGTGTGTGTGTGTCCACCTGTCACTGCAACATAATGTGTGCACGCGTGCACTCTGTCTCTCTCGCTCTTCAATCCATTCAGACAACACGGAAGTGTGTGTGTCCACCTGTCACTGCAACATAATGTGTGCACGCGTGCACTCTGTCTCTCTCGCTCTTCAATCCATTCAGACAACACGCGTGTGTGTGTCCACCTGTCACTGCAACATAATGTGTGCATGCGTGCACTCTCTCTCGCTCTTCAATCCATTCAGACAACACGCGTGTGTGTGTCCACCTGTCACTGCAACATAATGTGTGCACACGTGCACTCTGTCTCTCTCGCTCTTCAATCCATTCAGACAACACGGGTGTGTGTGTGTCCACCTGTCACTGCAACGTAATGTGTGCACGCATGCACTCTGTCTCTCTCGCTCTTCAATCCATTCAGACAACACGGCTGTGTGTGTGTCCACCTGTCACTGCAACATAATGTGTGCACGCGTGCACTCTGTCTCTCTCGCTCTTCAATCCATTCAGACAACACGGGTGTGTGTGTCCACCTGTCACTGCAACATAATGTGTGCACGCGTGCACTCTGTCTCTCTCGCTCTTCAATCCATTCAGACAACACGCGTGTGTGTGTCCACCTGTCACTGCAACATAATGTGTGCATGCGTGCACTCTCTCTCGCTCTTCAATCCATTCAGACAACACGCGTGTGTGTGTCCACCTGTCACTGCAACATAATGTGTGCACACGTGCACTCTGTCTCTCTCGCTCTTCAATCCATTCAGACAACACGGGTGTGTGTGTGTCCACCTGTCACTGCAACGTAATGTGTGCACGCGTGCACTCTGTCTCTCTCGCTCTTCAATCCATTCAGACAACACGGGTGTGTGTGTGTCCACCTGTCACTGCAACATAATGTGTGCACGCGTGCACTCTGTCTCTCTCGCTCTTCAATCCATTCAGACAACACGGGTGTGTGTGTCCACCTGTCACTGCAACATAATGTGTGCACGCGTGCACTCTGTCTCTCTCGCTCTTCAATCCATTCAGACAACACGCGTGTGTGTGTCCACCTGTCACTGCAACATAATGTGTGCACACTTGCACTCTGTCTCTCTCGCTCTTCAATCCATTCAGACAGCACGGGTGTGTGTGTGTCCACCTGTCACTGCAACGTAATGTGTGCACGCGTACACTCTGTCTCTCTCGCTCTTCAATCCATTCAGACAACACGGGTGTGTGTGTGTCCACCTGTCACTGCAACATAATGTGTGCACGTGTGCACTCTGTCTCTCTCGCTCTTCAATCCATTCAGACAACACGGGTGTGTGTGTCCACCTGTCACTGCAGCATAATGTGTGCACGCGTGCACTCTGTCTCTCTCGCTCTTCAATCCATTCAGACAACACGGGTGTGTGTGTCCACCTGTCACTGCAACATAATGTGTGCACGCGTGCACTCTGTCTCTCTCGCTCTTCAATCCATTCAGACAACACGCGTGTGTGTGTCCACCTGTCACTGCAACATAATGTGTGCACACGTGCACTCTGTCTCTCTCGCTCTTCAATCCATTCAGACAACACGGGTGTGTGTGTGTCCACCTGTCACTGCAACGTAATGTGTGCACGCGTGCACTCTGTCTCTCTCGCTCTTCAATCCATTCAGACAACACGGGTGTGTTTGTGTCCACCTGTCACTGCAACATAATGTGTGCACGCGTGCACTCTGTCTCTCTCGCTCTTCAATCCATTCAGACAACACGGGTGTGTGTGTATCCACCTGTCACTGCAACATAATGTGTGCACGCGTGCACTCTGTCTCTCTCGCTCTTCAATCCATTCAGACAACACGCGTGTGTGTGTCCACCTGTCACTGCAACATAATGTGTGCACACGTGCACTCTGTCTCTCTCGCTCTTCAATCCATTCAGACAACACGGGTGTGTGTGTGTCCACCTGTCACTGCAACGTAATGTGTGCACGCGTGCACTCTGTCTCTCTCGCTCTTCAATCCATTCAGACAACACGGGTGTCTGTGTGTCCACCTGTCACTGCAACATAATGTGTGCATGCGTGCACTCTCTCTCGCTCTTCAATCCATTCAGACAACACGGGTGTGTGTGTGTCCACCTGTCACTGCAACGTAATGTGTGCACGCGTGCACTCTGTCTCTCTCGCTCTTCAATCCATTCAGACAACACGCGTGTGTGTGTCCACCTGTCACTGCAACATAATGTGTGCACACGTGCACTCTGTCTCTCTCGCTCTTCAATCCATTCAGACAACACGGGTGTGTGTGTGTCCACCTGTCACTGCAACGTAATGTGTGCACGCGTGCACTCTGTCTCTCTCGCTCTTCAATCCATTCAGACAACACGGAAGTGTGTGTGTCCACCTGTCACTGCAACATAATGTGTGCACACGTGCACTCTGTCTCTCTCGCTCTTCAATCCATTCAGACAACACGGAAGTCTGTGTGTCCACCTGTCACTGCAACATAATGTGTGCACGCGTGCACTCTGTCTCTCTCGCTCTTCAATCCATTCAGACAACACGGGTGTGTGTGTCCACCTGTCACTGCAACATAATGTGTGCATGCGTGCACTCTCTCTCGCTCTTCAATCCATTCAGACAACACGCGTGTGTGTGTCCACCTGTCACTGCAACATAATGTGTGCACACGTGCACTCTGTCTCTCTCGCTCTTCAATCCATTCAGACAACACGGGTGTGTGTGTGTCCACCTGTCACTGCAACATAATGTGTGCACGCGTGAACTCTGTCTCTCTCGCTCTTCAATCCATTCAGACAACACGGAAGTGTGTGTGTCCACCTGTCACTGCAACATAATGTGTGCACGCGTGCACTCTGTCTCTCTCGCTCTTCAATCCATTCAGACAACACGCGTGTGTGTGTCCACCTGTCCCTGCAACATAATGTGTGCATGCGTGCACTCTCTCTCGCTCTTCAATCCATTCAGACAACACGCGTGTGTGTGTCCACCTGTCACTGCAACATAATGTGTGCACACGTGCACTCTGTCTCTCTCGCTCTTCAATCCATTCAGACAACACGGGTGTGTGTGTCCACCTGTCACTGCAACGTAATGTGTGCACGCGTGCACTCTGTCTCTCTCGCTCTTCAATCCATTCAGACAACACGGGTGTGTGTGTGTCCACCTGTCACTGCAACGTAATGTGTGCACGCGTGCACTCTGTCTCTCTCCCTCTTCAATCCATTCAGACAACACGGGTGTGTGTGTGTCCACCTGTCACTGCAACATAATGTGTGCACGCGTGCACTCTGTCTCTCTCGCTCTTCAATCCATTCAGACAACACGCGTGTGTGTGTCCACCTGTCACTGCAACATAATGTGTGCATGCGTGCACTCTCTCTCGCTCTTCAATCCATTCAGACAACACGCGTGTGTGTGTCCACCTGTCACTGCAACATAATGTGTGCACACGTGCACTCTGTCTCTCTCGCTCTTCAATCCATTCAGACAACACGGGTGTGTGTGTGTCCACCTGTCACTGCAACATAATGTGTGCATGCGTGCAATCTCTCGCTCTTTAATCCATTCAGACAACACGCGTGTGTGTGTCCACCTGTCACTGCAACATAATGTGTGCACACGTGCACTCTGTCTCTCTCGCTCTTCAATCCATTCAGACAACACGGGTGTGTGTGTGTCCACCTGTCACTGCAACATAATGTGTGCACGCGTGCACTCTGTCTCTCTCGCTCTTCAATCCATTCAGACAACACGGAAGTGTGTGTGTCCACCTGTCACTGCAACATAATGTGTGCACGCGTGCACTCTGTCTCTCTCGCTCTTCAATCCATTCAGACAACACGCGTGTGTGTGTCCACCTGTCACTGCAACATAATGTGTGCATGCGTGCACTCTCTCTCGCTCTTCAATCCATTCAGACAACACGCGTGTGTGTGTCCACCTGTCACTGCAACATAATGTGTGCACACGTGCACTCTGTCTCTCTCGCTCTTCAATCCATTCAGACAACACGGGTGTGTGTGTGTCCACCTGTCACTGCAACGTAATGTGTGCACGCATGCACTCTGTCTCTCTCGCTCTTCAATCCATTCAGACAACACGGCTGTGTGTGTGTCCACCTGTCACTGCAACATAATGTGTGCACGCGTGCACTCTGTCTCTCTCGCTCTTCAATCCATTCAGACAACACGGGTGTGTGTGTCCACCTGTCACTGCAACATAATGTGTGCACGCGTGCACTCTGTCTCTCTCGCTCTTCAATCCATTCAGACAACACGCGTGTGTGTGTCCACCTGTCACTGCAACATAATGTGTGCATGCGTGCACTCTCTCTCGCTCTTCAATCCATTCAGACAACACGCGTGTGTGTGTCCACCTGTCACTGCAACATAATGTGTGCACACGTGCACTCTGTCTCTCTCGCTCTTCAATCCATTCAGACAACACGGGTGTGTGTGTGTCCACCTGTCACTGCAACGTAATGTGTGCACGCGTGCACTCTGTCTCTCTCGCTCTTCAATCCATTCAGACAACACGGGTGTGTGTGTGTCCACCTGTCACTGCAACATAATGTGTGCACGCGTGCACTCTGTCTCTCTCGCTCTTCAATCCATTCAGACAACACGGGTGTGTGTGTCCACCTGTCACTGCAACATAATGTGTGCACGCGTGCACTCTGTCTCTCTCGCTCTTCAATCCATTCAGACAACACGCGTGTGTGTGTCCACCTGTCACTGCAACATAATGTGTGCACACTTGCACTCTGTCTCTCTCGCTCTTCAATCCATTCAGACAGCACGGGTGTGTGTGTGTCCACCTGTCACTGCAACGTAATGTGTGCACGCGTACACTCTGTCTCTCTCGCTCTTCAATCCATTCAGACAACACGGGTGTGTGTGTGTCCACCTGTCACTGCAACATAATGTGTGCACGCGTGCACTCTGTCTCTCTCGCTCTTCAATCCATTCAGACAACACGGGTGTGTGTGTCCACCTGTCACTGCAGCATAATGTGTGCACGCGTGCACTCTGTCTCTCTCGCTCTTCAATCCATTCAGACAACACGGGTGTGTGTGTCCACCTGTCACTGCAACATAATGTGTGCACGCGTGCACTCTGTCTCTCTCGCTCTTCAATCCATTCAGACAACACGCGTGTGTGTGTCCACCTGTCACTGCAACATAATGTGTGCACACGTGCACTCTGTCTCTCTCGCTCTTCAATCCATTCAGACAACACGGGTGTGTGTGTGTCCACCTGTCACTGCAACGTAATGTGTGCACGCGTGCACTCTGTCTCTCTCGCTCTTCAATCCATTCAGACAACACGGGTGTGTGTGTGTCCACCTGTCACTGCAACATAATGTGTGCACGCGTGCACTCTGTCTCTCTCGCTCTTCAATCCATTCAGACAACACGGGTGTGTGTGTGTCCACCTGTCACTGCAACATAATGTGTGCACGCGTGCACTCTGTCTCTCTCGCTCTTCAATCCATTCAGACAACACGCGTGTGTGTGTCCACCTGTCACTGCAACATAATGTGTGCACACGTGCACTCTGTCTCTCTCGCTCTTCAATCCATTCAGACAACACGGGTGTGTGTGTGTCCACCTGTCACTGCAACGTAATGTGTGCACGCGTGCACTCTGTCTCTCTCGCTCTTCAATCCATTCAGACAACACGGGTGTCTGTGTGTCCACCTGTCACTGCAACATAATGTGTGCATGCGTGCACTCTCTCTCGCTCTTCAATCCATTCAGACAACACGGGTGTGTGTGTGTCCACCTGTCACTGCAACGTAATGTGTGCACGCGTGCACTCTGTCTCTCTCGCTCTTCAATCCATTCAGACAACACGCGTGTGTGTGTCCACCTGTCACTGCAACATAATGTGTGCACACGTGCACTCTGTCTCTCTCGCTCTTCAATCCATTCAGACAACACGGGTGTGTGTGTGTCCACCTGTCACTGCAACGTAATGTGTGCACGCGTGCACTCTGTCTCTCTCGCTCTTCAATCCATTCAGACAACACGGGTGTGTGTGTGTCCACCTGTCACTGCAACATAATGTGTGCACGCGTGCACTCTGTCTCTCTCGCTCTTCAATCCATTCAGACAACACGGGTGTGTGTGTCCACCTGTCACTGCAACATAATGTGTGCACGCGTGCACTCTGTCTCTCTCGCTCTTCAATCCATTCAGACAACACGCGTGTGTGTGTCCACCTGTCACTGCAACATAATGTGTGCACACGTGCACTCTGTCTCTCTCGCTCTTCAATCCATTCAGACAACACGGGTGTGTGTGTGTCCACCTGTCACTGCAACGTAATGTGTGCACGCGTGCACTCTGTCTCTCTCGCTCTTCAATCCATTCAGACAACACGGGTGTGTGTGTGTCCACCTGTCACTGCAACATAATGTGTGCACGCGTGCACTCTGTCTATCTCGCTCTTCAATCCATTCAGACAACACGCGTGTGTGTGTCCACCTGTCACTGCAACATAATGTGTGCACGCGTGCACTCTGTCTCTCTCGCTCTTCAATCCATTCAGACAACACACGTGTGTGTGTGTGTCCACCTGTCACTGCAACATAATGTGTGCACACGTGCACTCTGTCTCTCTCGCTCTTCAATCCATTCAGACAACACGGGTGTGTGTGTCCACCTGTCACTGCAACATAATGTGTGCACACGTGCACTCTGTCTCTCTCGCTCTTCAATCCATTCAGACAACACGGGTGTGTGTGTGTCCACCTGTCACTGCAACATAATGTGTGCACGCGTGCACTCTGTCTCTCTCGCTCTTCAATCCATTCAGACAACACGTGTGTGTGTGTCCACCTGTCACTGCAACATAATGTGTGCACGCGTGCACTCTGTCTCTCTCGCTCTTCAATCCATTCAGACAACACGCGTGTGTGTGTGTCCACCTGTCACTGCAACATAATGTGTGCACACGTGCACTCTGTCTCTCTCGCTCTTCAATCCATTCAGACAACACGGGTGTGTGTGTCCACCTGTCACTGCTCACAGCTGTTTTTGTTTACTTCATCCCGTCATGCAGCCTCAGGGCCCTGCTCTGGTTTGTGCGTTCTTGGCGTGATGTGTCAGAGATTTACCTCCAGTGGGACATGTGGGTGATGATATAATTTAATCTATCCAATTCCCCATTCACTTCCTCTCAAAACACACATACATTGCCCATCTCAACTGTGGTGCGTGTGTTGGTCACAGAACTCACACCTGTCCTCTGGATGGTATTCTGCTGACTTTCCCATCCTTTTCTGTCTTCTCTGTCCTCTTGATGGGTCCCTTCACCTCTTCTGCTAACAAATATTCCCTGGTTCTTTGACAGTGAGTGAAAATAGGAGAAATCATTAGGAAAAATATCAGAGACGCTGAAAACACGTAAAGAATTCACAGGAAAATAATAAAAGTTCCAAAGTGTTAAAAGAAACAAGACATGGAGCAGAGGTATTAAACAAATAATCAAAGAAGATACGTCTAAACTGAAGAGAGATGGAGTCAGGAATTTGAAAAGACTCATCAACTTTCAGGCAAAGATGAGGATAAACGTGGACATGTGCAAGCGCACACCTGTGTATGCACGTGGAAATCACATCCCCATGAAAGTTCACACACGTGTAAGCGCACACCTGTGTATGCACGTGGAAATCACATCCCCATGAAAGTTCACACATGTGCACGTGCACACCTGTGTGTGCACGTGGTAATCATAGCCCCATGAAAGTTCACACACGTGCACGTGTACACCTGTGTATGCACGTGGAAATCACATCCCCATGAAAGTTCACACACGTGCACATGCACACCTGTGTATGCACGTGGTAATCATAGCCCCATGAAAGTTCACACACGTGCACACGCACACCTGTGTATGCATGTGGTAATCATATCCCCATGAAAGTTCTAATATCTAATGAGAAGGAGAGAATATTACAGATTTCTAGACCAAAATAACCAGCTATTCACAAAGAATAAAAGGATCAAACTAGCATAGGACTTCTTATCTGCAACACCAGAAACTGTGAGACAATGGCATAATATCCTGCGATTACTGAGAAAGACAGACATCCTAGTCATTCCCTACCCAGCCAGGATGGTAGCAATCACTGGTTGAGTGATAAAAACAGTTTTACAAACATGGATGAAATTAAATAGTTCATCACCCACGTGTCCCACTGGAGGTAAATCTCTGAGACATAACACCAACAATACCCAAACCAGAACCAGGGCCTTAGGATGTATGAAAGGATGAGGAAGAAGAAATAGTGTGAGCAGCAATAGACAGACGCATACCTACCCACGCTATTTTACAGATTAGGGGAGAGAGACTGCACATTTTATTAAATTGCCTGAGAATGTGTAATACAATGCTAAATAAAAGCTCCTGGAAAAGAAGGGATATTCTACAAGTGAAACTCTAATAATAATTGAAAACTAAAAAGACTAAACTGATTGCAAAATATAGGCACTGCAGGAGAAGATGAGGGGAGGCCAGAGCTCTCCAGGGGTCTCTCTGGGATGTGGGTGGGGCAGTGCCAGGAGCACAGGCCAGGGCCTTCGGCATGTCTCTTCCTGCTCATGTGGGTGATGAGCTGGAAGAAGAGAGAGCCTATTGGTGGAAAAGCAGTGCATTATGGTATCTCACTTTTAAAACTAGAGGAATATGTGTCTGACTACAAGCCACTAGAGGCTAGATGAGCATTTTCTAAATGGAAAATTATAACGGTATTTTTAACTTTTAACAAAAGGACAAAAACGGAAGTGAAGAGTAATTTGAACAAAGAACTAAAACATGTGGAATGAGAATAGAAAACAATGTAAAATAAATAATAATTTATTAAAATAAAAAGAACAAAGTGAAGTGTGTCAGTCAGTACAGTATGGACTATCAGCACGGACTATTTTTCTCTTAAAAAATACACTATCAAGCAAGTATACAAAATAAGCCTGATTTCATGCTATTTATGCATTCTAACTTGAAGTCTTGAAAAAAGCTTAAAAATAAAGATATGGTCAAAGAATTATCAGGTAAATACAAGTAAAAAGAAAAGAGATAGAAAAATATCAGACAGGCTAAAATTAAGGACAGAAGAATGAGGAAGGGACATCGTGAATTGATTTAAGGCATAACTTATGAGAAAGATATAAAAGTTTTTGGCCAAACATCATATGTAATTTTTAAAATAATTTGGAATTTAGGAAAAATGGCTTAAAACTTTATACCCTTGAGAGGAGGGGCCAAGATGGTGAACTAGAAGCAGCTCACATGCACTGCTCTCACGGAGAGGAAACGAAGGGCTGGTGAACACTGACCCTGCAGGTCCATCATCTGGGAAGCCGTGCTGGGATCCATCAAGACAGCAAGGGGACACAGAGCGCAGACAGGAGCAAAGCCGGGCCCCAGCCAGTCTGGGCTTAGTGAATAGCCAGGAGAACCTCCCCAGTATGGGAGAGGATGAGTGAGTGAGTGGGGACACCTGGAAGATTCACACTTTCCACACGGACCTGTGTAAGATTGGGAATGGGAGAATCCCCTGGCACCCTGCTGCACATCCCCCGTGCTTTTAGACTCAGAGAGCCACCTGGACGTTTTGTGGGGGCAACTCTTGAGTCTAAGGGGACCTCCTCAAGCCTTGGGTCCCAGAGCAGACCAGCACGGGTGCCACGGCTGCATTAGAGCCACAGCTGCAGGACCGAGGAACAGTAAGACTGCACCACCAGCCCGCACTGGACTGGGCTGGGCACTAGCTGCTGGCTTAGCAGCCCTGCTTCTGCCTGAAATCAGTGCAGCAGCAGCCTCCTGCTGTCCTAGGAAGCCCCCGCATGCAGCATGGGAGACCCCACCCATCCCCACCATTGGCAACCACATAAGCAACACTTGCTAGAGCTTGCAGCTCAGTGTTCTCACTTCTATGTGAACTCAGCCAGAGGATGCAGCCTCCCGTTGTCCCAGGAAGACCCAGACAGCAGGGCGGGTGACCCTGTCCAAACCAGCTGCTGGTAGCCAAGTGGGCAAGTCCTGTTAGAGGTTTCAACCCAGCAGTCTCTCTTCTGCCCGAACTCTGCTGGCAAGCACAACCTTGTGTTCCTTTGGGAAACAGACAGCAGATTAGGGCTGATCCAGCAAGGGAACTGCCTGTCTGCCAACTGCCGCCCCTGCCGGAAAGAGCCCCATGGACCAGAACACCCAACAAAAGAAGCAATGGGCATGGAGACAGTGATTAGAGGGGCTTCTCCAAGACCCAATAGTGGACCAGAATTGAAGCCAGGTGGCTGAACCCACCTTATACCACAAACAAACCCCCAAGGGCATCAAAGAAAATAAAAGCAAAACACTCCCTTCAAAGGGCACGAATTTCAAAGATTATAAGAACATCAGCCTACACAGATGAGAAAAGCAAAACAAAACAAAACAAAACAAAAGGGCAAGAACTCTGGCAACTCAAAAAGCCAGAACGTCTTCTTTTCTACAAATGACTGCACTAGTTCCCCAGCAGTGGTTCTTAACAAGGTGAAATGACTGAAAGAGCTAAAATGTCAGAAAAAAGAATTCAGGATATGGATAGGAATGAAGAGCATTGACATTCAGGAGAAAGCTGAAAAACAATTCAAGGAATCTCAGGAATGCAGTAAAATCATGCAGAAGATAACAGACAAAGTGGCCGTTTTAAGAAAGAACTGAACTGAACTGAACTGACAGAACTAAAAAAAAACTCAGTTCAAGAATTACATGGCCAGGCACAGTGGCTCACGCCTATAATCCCAGCACTTTGGGAGGCTGAGGTGGGTGGATCACTTGAGGTTAGGAGTTCGAGACCAGCCTGGCCAACGTGGTGAAACCCTGTTTCTACTAAAAATACAAAAATTAGCCAGGCATGGTGGCACATACCTGTAGTCTCAACTACTCAGTAGGCTGAGGTGGGAGAATCACTTGAACCCAGGAGGCAGAGGTTGCAGTGAGCTGAGATTGTGCCACTACACTCCAGCCTGGGCAACACAGCAAGATACCATCTCAGAAAAAATGATAATAATGCAGGCCTGTCATGGTGGTTCACGCCTATAATCTCAGCACTTTGAGAGGCTAAGGTAGGTGTATCATTTGAGCCCAGGAGTTTGAGACCAGCCTGGGCAACATGGAGAAAACCCATCTCTACAAAAATACAAAAATTAGCCAAGTGTGGTAGCACGTACCTGTAGTCCCAGCTACTCAGGAGGATGAGGTAGGAAAACCACTTGAGCCTGGGAGATGGAGGTTGCAGTGAGCTGAGATCATACCACTGCACTCCAGCCTGAGTGACAGAGTAAGACCCTGTCTCAAACAGCAGAATTGACCAAGCTGAGAAAAGAATTTCAAATCTAAAAGACTGGTTCTCCAAAATAGCTCAGTCAGACAAAAATAACAAAAAAACAACAAAGAAGAATTAACAAAACTTTCAAGAAGTATGGGATTATGGAAAGAGACTAAATCTACAACTCATTGGCATCACAAAGAGAGGGAGAGAAAGGGAGCAACTTGGAAAACTTATTTCAGGATACCATCCATGAAAATTTTCCCAACCTCGCTAGAGAGGCCAACATTCAAATCCAGAAAATTCAGAGAACCCCTGTGAGATACTCTACAGGATGACTATATTAGGTGGTTCTTGCATTGGTATAAAGAAATACTTGAGACTGGGTAATTTATAAGAAAAGAGGACTCATTATGTTTCTGCAGGTGGTACAGGAAGCATAACATTGGCATCTGCTTCTGAGGAGGCCTCAGGAAGCTTTTACTCATGGTGAATAAAATGATCCACCCCATCCAAACATCTCCCACCAAACCCCACCTCCAACATTGGAGATTATATCCTAACATGAGATTTGGGCAGGGACAAATATCTAAATGATATCAATGACCATCCCCAAGACACATAGTCATCAGATTCCCCAGGGTCAAAATGAAAGAAAAAATGTTTAAGGCAGCTAGAGAGAAGGGGCAGGTCACCTACAAAGGGAACTACATCAGGCTAACAGCAAACCTTTCAGTAGAAACCTTATAAGGCAGAAGAGATTAGGGGCCTATATTCAGCATTCTTAAAGAAAATAAATTCCAGCTGAGAATTTCATATCCAGCCAAACTAAGCTTCATAAGTAAAGGACAAATAAGATCCTTTTCAGACAAGCAAATGCTAAGGGAATTTGCCACCACCAGACCTGCCTTATAAGAGGTCCTTAGGGGAATACTAAATATGGAAAGGAAAGACTGTTACCTGCCACCATAAAAACAGAGTTAAGTACGTAGACCATTGCCATAAAGCAACAAGCACACACTCAAGTCTGCGTGATAACCAGCTAACAGCACGATGACAGCATCAAACCTACACATATTAATATTCAATCTTGAATGTAAATGGACTAAATGCCCCAATTGAAAGGCACAGAGTGGTACGTCGAATAAAGAAGCAAGATCCAACTATATGCTGTCTACAAGAGACCTATCTCACATGCATGTCACCCATAGGCTCAAAGTAAAGGGATGAAGAAAAATCTACTTAGCAAATGGAAAACAGAAAAAATCAGGAGTTACATTCTAATTTCAGACAAAATAAACTTTAAACCAACAACAGTCAGCAAAGACAAAGCAGGGCATTAGATAATGACAAAGGATTCAATTCAACAGGAGGACCTAACTATCCTAAATATATATGCACCCAACACAGGAAGACTCAGATTGATAAAGCAAGTTTTTAGAGAACTATGAAGAGACTTAGATGACCACGCAGCAATAGTGGGAGACTTCAACACCCCACTGACAGTACTAGACAGATCACTGAGGGAGAAAATTGACAAAGACATACGGGACTTGAACCTGACTTTGACCAAATAGGCCTAATAGATGTCTACAGAACTCTCCACATCAAAACAGCAGAATATACATTCTTCTCATCTGCACATAACACATACTGAAAAATCAACCACACAATTAGCCATAAACAATCCTCAGAAAATTTTTTAAAAACTAAAATTATATCAAACACACTCTTGGACCACAATGCAATAAAAATAGAAATCAATTCTAAGAAAATCACTCAAACTCATATAATTATTACATGGAAATTGAACAACTTGCTCCTAAATGACTTTTGAGTAAACAATGAAATTAAGTCAGAAATCAAGAAATTATTTTAAACTAATTAGAACAAAGATACAACATACCAGAATCTCTGGGACACAGCTAATGCATTGTTAAACCCCCTCAGAGACTGCTATGAACACCTCCATGCACACAAGCTAGAAAACCCAAAAGAAATGGATACATTCCTGGAAATATACAATCTCCTAAGATTGAACCAGAAAGAAACTGAATCCTCAAATAGACCAATAATGAGTTCTGACTGGATCAATATTAAAAAGCTCATCAACTAGGAAAAACCCAGGACCAGACAGATTCACAGCCAAAATCTACCAGATGTATAAAGAAGAGCTGGTACCATTCTACTGCAACTATTCCAAGAAATTGAGGAAGAGGGACTCCTCCTTAACTCGTTATACAAGGCCAGCATCATCCTGATATAAAAACCTGGCAGAGACACACACACAAAAAGAAAACTTCAGGTCAATATCATTGATGAACACAGATGCAAATTTTGCAGCAAAATACTATCAAACCAAATCCAGTAGCATATCAAAGCTAATCCAATAAAATCAAGTATGCTTTATCACTGAATGCAAGGTCGGTTCAACATATGCAAATCAATGAAAGTGATTCACCCCATAAACAAAGCCAAGAACAAAAACCACCTGGTCATCTCAATAGAAACAGAACAGTGGCTCACACCTGTAATCCCAGCACTTTGGGAGGCTGAGGCGGGCAGATCATGAGGTCAGGAGTTCGAGAGCAGCCTGACAACATGGTGAAACCCCATCTCTACTAAAAATATATAAATTAGCCAGGAGTGGTGGTGCACGCCTGTAATCCCAGCTACTCAGGAGGCTGAGGCAGGAGAATCACTTGAATCTGGGAGGTAGAGTTACAGTGAGCTGAGATAGTGCCACTGCACTCTAGCCTGGGCAACAGAGCAAGACTCCGTCTCAAAAAAAAAAAAAAAGAAAAAAGAAAAAGAAAAAGAAACAGAGACAGAAAGGGCTTTTGATAAAGTCAACATCCCTTCATGTTAAAAACCCTCTACAAACTAGGCATTGAAGGAACATATCTCAAAAGAATAAGAGCCATCTATGACAAACTGACAGCCAAAAGCCTGAAGCATTTCCTTTGAGAACCAGAACAAGACAAGGGTGCCCAGTTTCACCACTCCTATTCAACACAGTACTGGAAGTCCTAGCCAGAGGAATCAGGCAAGAGAAAGAAATAAAAGGCATCCAAATAGGAAGAGAGGAAATCAAACTTTCTCTGCTTGCAGAAATATGATTTTATACCTAGAAACGTCCACAGTCTCTGCCCAAAAGTTCCTAGATCTGCTACACAACTTCAACAGAGTTTCAAGATACAAAGTCAATGTACAAAAATCACTGGCATTTCTATTCACAAACAGTGTCCGAGCTGAGAGCCAAATCAAGAACATGATCAGGCCAGGCGCGCTGGCTCATGCCTGTAATCCCATCACTCTGGGAGGACAAGGTAGGAGGATTGCTCGAGCCCAGGAATTCAAGACCAGCCTGGGCAACAGAGGGAGACCCTATCTTAACAGAATTAAAAATTAGCTGGGTGTGGTGGCTTGTGCCTGTAGTCCCAGCTACGTGAGAGGCTGAAATGGGAGAACTGCTTGAGCCCAGGAGGTTGTGGCTGCCGTAAACCGTGATCACACCACTGCACTCCAGCTTGTGACAGAGTGAAACCCTGTCTCAAAAAAGAAGGGGGGAAAAAAAAAAAGCAAATGCAATCTCACTCACAATAGCCACAAAAAGAATAAAATTCTTAGGAATACAACTAACAAGGGAGGTGAATGAGAATTACAAAATACTGCTCAAAGAAATCAGAGATGACACAAATGGAAAAACATTCCATGCTCATGGGTAGGAAGAATCAACATTGTTAAAATGGCCATATTGCCAAAGGCAATTTATAGATTCTATGCCATTGCTATCAAACTACCAATGACATTCTTCAGAGAACCAGAAAAAACTATTTTAAAATTCATATGGAACCAAAAAGCAGCTCAAATAGCCAAGGAAATCCAAAGCATAAAGAACAAAGCTGGAGGAAACACTTTACCTGACTTCAAACTCTACTACAAGGCTACAATAACCAAAACAGACACCTAGACTAATGGAACAGAATGGAGACCCCAGGAATAACACCACACACTTACAACCATCTAATCTTCAACAAAGTCGACAAAAAACAAGCAATGGTGAAATGACTCCCTATTCAATAAATGAATAGTCATATGCAAAATATTGAAACTAGAACCCTTCCTTACACCATATACAAAAATCAACTCAAGATGAATTAAAGATTTAAATATAAAACCTAAAACTAAAAAACCTTCTGGACACAGCCCTGCCAAAGATTTCATGACAAATATGCCAAAAACAATTGCAACAAAAAGAAAAATTGACAAACAGGACCTAATTAAACTAAAGAGCTTCAGCACAGTAAAAGGAACTCTCAACAGAGTAAACAGACAACTTACAGAATGGGAAAAAATATTTGCAAACTATGCATCTGATAAAAGCCTAATATCCAGAATCTACAAGGAACTTAAACTAATAAGCAAAAACCAGCCCCATTAAAAAGTGGGCAAAGGATGTGAACAGACATTTTTCCAAAAGAAGACATACATATGGCCCAAAGTATTCAAAACGAACGCTCAACGCAGTTAATCATTAGAGAGATGCAAATTAGAACCACAACGAAATAGCATCTCACACCATTCAGAATGGCTATTACTAAAAAACTCAGAAAATAACAGATGCTGGCAAGGCTGTGGAGGACAGGGAGCACTTACACGTCACCGATGGGAATGTGAATTAGTTCAATCATTGCAGAAAGCAGTTTGGTGGTTTCTCAAAGAATTTAAAGTAGACGTCCCATTTGACATATCAATGCCTTTACTGAGTATGTACCCACAGGAATATAAATCATTCTCCCACAAAGCCACATGCACATGTGTGTTCACTGCACCACTATTCACAAGAGCAAAGACATGGAATCAACATAAATGCCCATCAATGGTAGACTGGTTAAAGAAAATGTGGTACACATACACCATGGAATACTATGCAGCCACAAAAAGTGGAGATCACATCCTTTGCAGCAACATGGATGGAGCTGGAGGCCATTATCTAAGTGAAATAATGTGGGAACAGAAAATCAAATACTACACTTGTTCTCCCTTGTAAGTGGGAGCTAAACATGAAATACACATGGACATGAAGAAGGGAACAACAGACACCAGGGCCCACTCGAAGGTGGAAGCGGGGAGGAGGGACAGAAACAAAGGACGGCCTCTCAGATTCTGTGCTAATTACCTGAGGGATGAAACAATCTTACACCAAACCCCCGTGGTGCATAATTTACAGATGAACAAACCTGCACATATACCCCTGAACCTAAAATAAAAGTTAAAAAAAGTCGTCCATGAGAATTGACATTTCTAATAGACAAAAAAGGTGGGAACAGGAAACAATTTAAAAACTCAATTGCCGGCCGGGCGCGGTGGCTCAAGCCTGTAATCCCAGCACTTTGGGAGGCCGAGACGGGTGGATCACGAGGTCAAGAGATCGAGACCGTCCTGGTCAACATGGTGAAACCCCGTCTCTACTAATACAAAAAATTAGCTGGGCACGGTGGTGCGTGCCTGTAATCCCAGCTACTCAGGAGGCTGAGGCAGGAGAATTGCCTGAACCCAGGAGGCGGAGGTTGCGGTGAGCCGAGATCGCGCCATTGCACTCCAGCCTGGGTAACGAGCGAAACTCCGCCTCAAAAAAAAAAAAAAAAAAAAAAAAAAACTCAATTGCCTATTGGGAGGCTAAAGTATTGCTTGAGCCCAGGAGTTTGAGACCAGCCTGGGCAATAAAGCGAAAACTGTCTATCAAACAAAACAAAACAGAACAGAGCAGAACGAAACACAAAAACCCTCAACGGGTGCAGTGTGAGTCTGAAGAAGCAGCTAAAGGTGGTTTTGTTTGTTTTGTTTTTTGTAGTTTTGGAACAGTTCTGTGGCCTGAATGTGGTAGTGGTTCTAAGAATCTACGCATGTGGTCAAATGTATAGAACGACCCACGTACGTTTAGTGCATGTAGAACCTGGTGAAGTCCAAATAACGTCTATAGTTCAACGAATAGTATTGTACCCACATTGGCGTCTTTATTTTGAAAGCGTTCTCTGGTTACGTGAGACATCATCTTCAAAGGAGCTGGGTGAAGGGCACGCGGGAACTCTCTCTACTTTTTGAAATCTATTGTGAGTATAAAATTATTTCAGAATAAAACGTTTTTAAATAAAGTATAAAAACTTTTTGTAATGTAACTGTATATTCCCTTGAACGAAGCATGCAGTTTTGCATAAGTTCATGAAATATTTAAAATTCTAGCAAGTTTTAGGAAGTAGGAATGTATAGGCTTGATTGCCTGATCTCAATCAATGGCCAATGAACTCTGAATTCCTTGGTAATTAAAAAAACATGTTCTAGATAAAGATTGGGTCAAAGAGGGGAGCCCTCATACACTGTTGGTGAGAATGTAATTTAATACCATCACTGTGGAAAACTGTGTGGAGGTTCCGCAAAAAACTAAAAATAGCACCATCATATGATCCAGCAATCCCACTGCCGGGTGTGTATCCAAAAGAAAGGAAATCGGGCCAAGTGCGGTGGCTCATGCCTGTAATCCCAGCACTTTGGGAGGCCAAGGTTGGCGGATCACCTGAGATCAGGAGTTCCACCAGCCTGGGCAACATGGCAAAAACCCATCTCTACAAAAAATACAAAAAATTAGCCAGGCATGGTGGCACATTCCTGTAGTCCCAGCTACTTGGGAGGTGAAGGTGGTAGGATCGCTTGAGCCAAGGGGGTCAAGGCTGCAGTGAGCTGCAATCATGCCACTGCACTCCCGCCTAGGCAACAGAGTGAGACTTTGTCTCAAAACACAACAAAAAAACAGGTGAATGAATTTTTAAAAAGCGGTATATATAAACTATGAAATATTGTTCATCCATGCAAAAGAATGAAATCCTGTCATTTGTTGTAACATGGATGAAACTTGAGGTCATTTTGTTAAGTAATAAGCCAGGCACAGAAAGACAAATATGGCATGTTCTCACTTATATGTGAGAACCAAAAAAGTGGATCTCAGGGAGATAGAGAGAGACTGGTGGTTACCAGAGGACAGGAATGGTGGAGGGGAGTGAGGAACGGAGAGAGGTTGCTTGATGGGTACCAAAATATGGTTTGACAAGAGAAAGAAGACCTAGTTCTGATAGATCAGTGGAGTGACTATAATTTACAATAATCTATTGCATATTTCAAAATAGCTAGGAGAGAATAATTCAAATGTTTCTAGCATAAAGGAAAGACAAATATTTAAGGTTATGGATATTCCAATTACACTGACTTGGTCTTTACAATGAATCTTTACAAGAATGTATTAAATTATTACATGTAACCCCCAAATACATACATCTATTGTGTACCTATTAAAAAAAAAGAATTTGGTCAAAGAGGAAATTGAAAGGGAACTTACAAATCCCCTTGGAAGCAATGAAAAGGAATGTACATTCTAATAAAATTCATGGGACACAGTGAAAGTTATATTTAGAAGGAAAAAGGTAATTGAACATTCGTCTTGAGAAATGAGTGAAGGCACTGTGAAGCACTAGACTGGATCTGAGATTTTACCCTACTCACAAACAAATGCAGTCAGCCATAGTTTCATGGATGCTGGAAGAAGACACTAGACTCCAGGGTCAGAAACGCTCTGGCTGGGCAGGCAGCATGGGCTCCAGGTTCATACTGGGCTCCTTGCTTCCAAGTCCCAGGAGGCCATGCAGAGGTGGCCCAGGGGGAGGCTTCAGGCATGGTGGGCTTGTGTCACAGCTAAGGGACTCCAGACTTAGGCAACTCTAGTCTTTAAAGGCACTGCAAGCAAACCTGCTCAAACTCTCCCAGAGAGAGCTATTTTTTAAATCTACTGGTTGACAAGCAAATTTGTCCTCTGCCAAAAGGGGAACAATATCTCTACTTTCCAAGGCTGTGTGCTTTAAAAGACTTTTGAAAAGATAGTTTGCAAGAAAAGCTGTCATTACCTCTGCTGCTCAGATATTCAGAAGTGGGAGAGACTCAGGGAGAAAGTTCTCCCAAGAAGGCCAAAAAGAGAAATTAGGAAGAGGGAAGTAAGAAATTGAAATGCATCAAATGTGTTTTTCAAAGTCTGTGAATTCATAACAACACTTGAGAAAAATCACTGGCCTCCTCTGAAGGATGCTGGAGCACCCACTTGTGATGCTGAAAAGTGGTAAGCAATGGAAAACGAGTGAGAATTTATCTTCCCTTTCTGTAGGAACTATATTTCAGAGTACCCACAGAGTTGATAAAGAACAGTACCTTTTGCAGAATCTAGCTGAAACATGACTGAAGGACTAGCAAGATATGGCAATTCCAAATGAAAGACTGAATCTGGTAGGAATTATGAATAGCTGCTGAAACAAACAGAGGATGATGGGTGGAATCACAATGGGTGGATCTGGATAATACACCAGAACCCACCAATTGATCCTAGCATCACAGACACCCCAAGACACCACGTGCCTCCTGAGTGATGTGATGGGAAGTTCCACTTCCCCTTCCTCTCATGTATTATTTCTGGGGCAGGCTCCCCATTTCTCAAAGGGCACTATTGTGAATCGATATCCCCCAAAAGATATGTTGAAGTCCTAACTCTGAGCACCTGTGAATGCAACGTTATTTAGAAATAGGGTCTTCACAGATACAATCGAGTCAAGATGAGGTCATCCCGGATCAGAGTAGGCCCTCATCCAGTGACTGGCATGCTTATAAGAAGAGAGAAATTTGGACACTGACATACAAAGGCCATGTGAACAGAGGCAGAGACTAGGGCAATTCGTGCCCAGTCCAAGGAGGGAACCCCACAGGTGGCTGGCTACCCACAGAAGCTGGGAGAGAAAGCTGCAGCAGATTCTCCCTCTGTAGTCCAGAAAGAACCACTCCTGTCCAGACCTTCGCTTCAGACCTCCAAACTTCAGAACTAGGAGAGAATATATTTCTTTTGATTTGAGCTGCCCAGCTCGTGAGACTTTGTTATGGCAGCTCCCAGGAATGCAAAGCCCCCAGTGGGACTGCACCCAGGTGTCTGTAGCAACAACCTGCCATTAAGGCAGCCTGTGTTTAGCTTCCCTCCTTCCCCATCCCATCTTCCCACTTTCTCCTTCCTGCTTTTCACGCTCACTTCCCAGACATGCAGCCTGCACTGAACCCCTGGTTCAGGGTCTGCCTTTGGGGGCTGGAGGGGACAGACCAAGGCAGATGGTATCAGAGGGGACCGTGGAAAGCAGATACCCAGGAAGAGAATCTCAAGGCATGTCTCTTCCTAGCCAGATGGCACGGTCACAGGCAGCTGTCAGTCAGCATTCTCCAGAGAAAAAGAACCAATAGAATCTCTCTCTATTGACCAACTGATCATTCAGGAGAAAGGGAGAGAGAGGGAGGGGAATGAGATCCATAACAGGGAATTGGCTCATGTGACTATGGACGTGGGCACATCTGCTCTGCAGGGGCTCACAGGCTGACAACCCACAGAAAGTCCTCCCTTACTTGGGAAAGGTCAGTCTTGTTTTCTATTCAGGCCTTCAGCTCATTAGATAAAGCTCACCACATTGGAGGAGAGGACCATCTACTTTACTCAAATGTTCATTACACCCCAAACCCCCTCTCACAGACACACCCAGAATAATGTTTAACCAAATGTCTGAGCACCCTGTAGCCTCATCAAGTTAACACATAAAACTCGCTGTCACAGACGCCATTGTTGCGCCATAAGCGGCAATCTCCCATGGCCATTTGGCACCATCACAGCAGCTGGGTCTCTCACCTGTGCAGAACTGGCATGAGAAGCAGGGGCAGTGGAGGCACTGGCTTATGAAACAATGCTAATGCCTGCAGTTGAATTGCCCCCAGAAAGACAGGTTGGGCTCTGCTGAATCTGAAGTCACTGCCGGAGGCAGCCCTCAATCCGAGTCCATGGGTAAAGTCAGCCTTCCTGCCCTCTGGCCAGAAGGTTCTGAGACCTGTTCCATCCTGTTCCATTTCTTTCTCAGCCGCCGCCCCCCCCCGCCCCCCACAAGGGGAACAGAGCCCCAGTGTTCATTTTCACCCCTTGACTCCCTTATCCGCCTCACTCCGTTCCTGGGATCACGCCCTAGCAGGCCACTTGCACCTAATTTGTTGGCTCAGGATCTGTTTCTTGGGGAAACCCTATCAGGATAAGTGTCTTGCTGGCGTCATGTTTCATAATGTACTACACTGGTAAAATGCTTTCTGATCCTGCAAACTCCTCCAGCCGTGTGTGTTGGTGGACTAATTTTTCCTGCATTTCATGTTTTAATTTTAGCATTTGACCATATTTATCCCAAATGAATAGGACCTTGTTTTATACAGTAACACCCAGCAGATACAGTGAGCTGTGTAGAACCCCTTTGCAGTGCATTCTTCAATCTAGACGGGGTCCAGTTGGATAAAAGCAGTGCTACAGGGAGTGATTACTACCCACTCTAGGTAAATGGTCATCTGCTTGTCCAGCTTAAGTTTGGAGCGGATTTTGCCTTATGTTTTAGATCTTGGCATTTTTATAGTGACCCCACACATGCTGAGTTAGCAGAGTTCAGCTGAGCTTTGGGTGGTAACTGGTTTTCAGTTGGGTTTGTGGGTGAATTCCTAACACTGATATGGAAGGGGGTTACAAGGCATTAGCAAGCAGCCATGCTGGGTGTGAAGCCGAATCCTCTTATGAGAAACGAGGGAAGTGAAGACACGGGCTTGCGTGGAAAGCTGTTCTACACTCTTGAGGCAAGTCCAGAGGGCAGCCACAGAAAGGGCTAAACTTCTCCTTAGACAACAGTCTTGACTGGAGCTGACCCAATAGCCCAAAAGTGATGGACGCCAGATTGCAGTCCGTATGGCCTCTGTAATAGGAACTTGGAATAGTGTTAAGAAAAGTTTAACCAAAATGCCCATTTTGGATACTGAAACAACTCAATTAAACACCTAAAAATATCTAGCTTTGAGCAATGTTACTTTCTAAAATCCCTTCCAAAAAACCCTTTTTTGAAATTAATATATACCCAACATAAAAGAATGCAACTAGTAACCATAAAGTGTTTAAAAGTCTGGGCTTCTCCCCACCAAAAAAAGACTAATTGTAATTTCCTCTGGTCTGACAGTAAGTGAGTCTCTGCTTCACTGGCCTCCCAAGGCCACTCCCTAGAGCTGGCATTCTGGAGGACAATTTAATCGAGTCTATTTGAATCTTACTCAAGTCTAGCAGCTTATAAGTACCAGGCCGAATTTAGCAGGATTCGGAATGGTAAGGACTGCCTGTGAAATGACTTCTCTAATTCCACAGTAAGGAGCGTGGACAGGAGTGTCGGTGGGCAACACCCCGGGGTTGACGTCCTTCCTTCCACGGAGACTCTGGGTACCAGCCTTGATGTAGCTGTGGATTGCTCTCCCGTTTCCTAGAAAGCTTACAGGGCAGCAGGAAGAAACGGGTTAGCTATGTCTTTACTGGTAGGAGCCAAGCTTCGGGTGTCACCTCTGCCGTGTGCTCGGCATCTGATCGGTAAAATGGGAACCATGATGGGAGGTGAGGCAGTAGGCAGCTCTTCGTGAGGGTTCCTACTGGTTGCTGCTATCACTGAGCACGTTGTCCTCGTAATCCAGAATTCACACTGCCATTTGAATATTTTGTGTATTTGCAAAGAAAATTTTAAACACTTAAGGCTAGAAATAAATGCAGTTAGTGATTGCAAGAGAAATCCACCGTTAGAGGCAGAGGCAGACGACCTAAGCCTCTGATTATTTTTGGAAGCTTTATATGCTTTCTAGCCTCTGCCATCGAATGGATTAATGGATGTGCCTGGCATAGAGTAAGGGCTTTGCTTGTTCAACTGCCCGCGGGTCGCAGCGAGCAAACTGGGGAGAGCGCTCAGGGGCAGTGGGTGGAGTGAATGGAGACGCGCGTCCTTTTAAGAAAAGGCTCCATTTCTTCCTCGCGTGGAAATGTGCGCGTGTCATCAGGTGCTCGAAGAAGCTCGCGCATGACCCGACAGCTGCCGTCTGGGCTCTCCAGGTTCGGCCTGGCGCGTTCACAGCGCGGTCTCCAGCCCTGCTGTTCCGCGGCGCTGCGCCCCCGACTCGCATCCCGGCTCCCGGCCCGGCCCGGCCCTTCCTCCGCACAGCCCCGCTTCAGGCCGCCCAGTGTCCTTGACCTTCCCCCAGCAGGGTCTGAGGCGTCGCCGTCCGTTTCCAGCGGGGTCGCGCAGGCCCCTTCCCGGCCTGGAAGGTCGGCGCCGCGCGCTGAGCGTCAGTCCCTCCTCACCCCCCGCCCCGGCTCCAAACCCCGCCGGCCGCAGATGTCACCCTCATTCGTGCTCCGCAGTGACCGGAGGGAGCGAAGGGAAACAAACCAACGTCTGGTTTTCAGCCTCTCCCCGCCACCGTGACATAAAACCGGCAAAAATAAAAAGAGCATTCTGGGAAGCACTTCATCATTTCAACGCTCACGAATTCAAAACATAAACAAAGGGCGCCCAGGGCCCCGGCCGGGGGCGCGGGGCGCGCGGCGGGCCCGGGGCAGGTGAGCGCAGGTGCGCGCCCGCCCCCGCCCGGGTCCCCCGGCTCCTTCCCCGCGCGCCCCGCGCCCCCCGCTCCGCTCCCCCTTCCCCGCCCGCTCCCCGCCGCCGCCGCCGCCGCCGCCCCGCGCACGGCCTGGAGCGGAGGCTGCGCAGGGCGCGGGGCGGCGCGGGCCGGGCGCGGGCCGGGCGGACGGCCGCGTCTTTCTTCTCCTGGCGGTGATGTCATTGGGCGACGGCGGCCGAGGCCGGGGGGCGGCGGCGGGCGCCCGCAGGTTCCCGAGCCGCTCCTGAGAAGGCGCCTGACCGCGGGCCGGGGCGCACGGAGGAGCGGGCCGGGCCGGGCCGGAGCTGCTGGGCCGCGCCGAGCCGATCGCCGGCGCCGGCCGCTCCATGGGCGAGGAGGCGGCGGCGGGGGCGGTGGGGGCCGCGGGCCGGGCCGCCGCTCCGAGGTGAAGCAGGCGCGCGCCCCTCCCCGCCCGCCCGCCCGCCTCCCGGGCCGCCGCGATGAATTCCGCCGAGCAGACCGTTACGTGGCTCATCACCCTGGGGGTGCTGGAGTCGCCGAAAAAAACCATCGCGGACCCGGAGGGCTTTCTGCAGGCGTCGCTGAAGGATGGGGTGGTCCTCTGCAGGCTGCTGGAGCGCCTGCTGCCCGGGACCATCGAGAAAGTAAGTCCCGGCCCGCGCCGCCGCCCGCGCCCCCCGGCTCGGCCCGGCCCGCTGCGGCCCTGGATGCGCGCGGAGCACCCGGGGCCGGCCGCGCTCGGGGGACCGCGCGCCCTCCTTTGTGCGCGGAGCGGCGGCGCGGCCGGCGCCAGGACCGTGGCGGGAGCTCGGGGGGCGCCATTGTGAGCGGGGCCGGGGAGGGGGCCGGGGGGGCGGGGGGAGGGGCGCGGGCGGCGGGGTCCCCGGGGAGGAGCGTTCCCCGCGGCGAGGAGACCCGGCTTCTGCGCCGCCGGAACGCCGAGTGGCCCCTCCGCGCTGGGGGTCGGCTCCGCTGCCTCGCCGCGGCCCGATCGGAACCGCGTTCGGACACCGTGCGGCTCTGTCCGCTGGCTTTGTGTGGACAGTTCTTGCCGGTGGCGTTGCGTGAGTTTCGCCTCCCGGTGAATGGACCGGTTGCTCTGCATTTTTGAAGATGCTCGCATCCGTGCCTGAGGGCTGCGCTGGGAAATGATGTACTACTTTCCCCTGGAGAAAATTACCCCCGATCCGAGAGGACGGCGGACACAGGGTTTAAGCCCCGGCACTCTGCAAGGCTTGTTTAAAATTTCAGATTTCGTTCTCAGGTCGCTCCCTGGTTCTGAATAGAACCCAGAGTCCTGCAGGCACTGCCTCTCCTTCCCCGATGGTAGTTCCCAGGCTGGAGCGTGTGAACCCTGACCCGAATCTCTGGAAGTGATTAAAGTTTGTTTTCATCGCCCACAAGCCGGCAGGCCGAGGAGACAGGAGAGCTTCTAAAAATGAGGTCTCCCTGTAGCTCAAAATACCAATCTTATTCCCGGGGTTTTGTTTTTTTTTTTTGGAGCGGGGGATGGTGGTGGGTGGCCAATATACAGCGTTCAGATCAACAATTATTTAAAATGTGTTAAATACAGAAACTGAAGGGTACCATAATTAGGAAGAACGATTTAAGTTTTTAAGTGGGGTGTATTGGCCACCATACAGCATGACAACTTGTAAATAAAATGCCACCTAAGTGACTTGAAAAAGTAAAATGTTTAATCTTATACACGTGCGCATGTTCTGGTGCTACATTTTAAATGAGGTCAGAAAACATTTAATATGAATTTGGCTTGCATTCCAGTTTTAGGTATTTTTCTTACTTGGCACATTTTTGTGAAAACGGAATCTGCATATTAGAGTGAACGGCTGCCTGCCTGTCCATGAAATAAAAACGTTCCTTTAAAATGAACCTGATGTCACAATGACATGATGATTTAGGACAGGAGGACTAAGGAGCAGGATCTGACTTTCAAGGCATTCAAAATACTTTGTTGTCTGGAGACTGGTAACATGGTAATAAAAGACAGATGTCGAAAAGTGTTGACATACCTGCTAAATTCACCAAAATAGGTTTAAATAAAATCCTGTTCCATCTCTAAGAGCAAAGCTTTGAGAAACTTCATATGCTGTGTTGATAAAAATATGTTGCCATCAAAGAATATGTCATTTGGCATATTAACTGCATTAATAATGATTGGCAGACTTCAATAATCATTTTCTTCTGAATTCTAGAAAGATTTTCCTAGAAAACCGTAGCATTCATTTCATCTCTAAAACAACAAAGAGAGGATCGAATAAAATGTTGAGCTTGCAGAAGCCAAGTTAAAACAACTCAACATATTCTAAAACTGTAGTCATTTGGAAATGTCTTAGGTCAAATATGTTTTTCATCCCCCTGAGCTCCAGTTGGTTTGTTTTAAACTGACTCTGTCACAATGAAAGTTTAATGTAAAGCAGCATATTGTAGACACAGTTACTGGTTCTCTGGAGATCAAAGGTAGGTTTTTGGAGCAAAATAGCCATTCTCTGTCTCTAAGATCCCTGCATTTCAGAAGTTTTGTGAGCTTTTTCCAATTTCCTAGGGAGAGTTATCTGGGTTTTTTCTTTCCTTTCTTTCTTTTTATTTTTAAATAGAGATGGGGTCTCGCTATGTTGGCCAGGCTGGTCTTGAACTCCTGGCCTCAAGCAATTGTGTCCCATCTTGGCCTTCCAAAATGCTGGGATTATAGCCATGAGCAATCATGCCCAGCCAGTTATCTGGGTTTTTGATGTTTGCATGCTTACCAGATAATCTATGCCACAAAGCACACATGCTGAATAATTTTTACTTAAATGTGGGAATGTGACTCTGAGGATGTTTTTCCTTAAAAAGAAGCATTTGTAAACTTAACCAAATATTCATGTGGACATGACGGGGCTTCACTTGACCTCTGCCGCAGGGGTGCACTGACAGCCAGTGAGCAGAAGGCAAGTGGCCTGCAGCCTTCGCCTCTGCAAGCTCACAAGCTGGCATGAGCCACGAGGCTGGGGATGAGTGCCGAACTAAGAAATGGGGCTGGGCGCCTCAGCTTTCCCATATGGCTTTTATTAAGAAACCATGTCCTAATGTGTTTCTTCCATTACGCTCATTTGTTCTGTTTCAGATTAGGAAGAGGATGGAGGGAGCAGAGAGGACGTTCATAGAGTGTCAGATTCTTCTGCTCATTTAAAGGAAACTTTCCACCCAGGGTCTCACCTTTCTTTCAAGGTGGAAGGTTAGACGGTGAGAAGATGGAATTATAAACTTTACATGAACAGTTCTGAAAAGAGACGCTTTTCATTATACTGGACAGATGTTTTCTGCTGTAGGGGAGAGGAGAATGGGATTAAAAAGTTTCCCTCGTCTTTGTATCTGGAGATCCTGTGCTTTGGTTTTCCCCAGGAGGGGCCAGGATGTTTGGCTGGGCTGCCCACATCTTTGGCTTCCCGTACTCCTCCCTTGAGCAGAAGCACTCTGAGGCCGTGACGTCTAGGGAGCCCTGGTAGCCCTCTTCTCACAAATTCACTTTAAACATCCCTGGGGTATTTAGTCAAAGGAGGCAAAATCAAGAAAGATGAATTTTAGAGGATGGAAAATTGCTATAAGACTAATACCACACATTAAAATCACGGAAATCATGAAATGCTCTTTTAATTTCACTTATGAATGCAACAGATGAAGTCTCTTAATTCACTATGAAAAACTCAGGGAACTTGGTTGTTTCTCTGTGCGTCCCAGGAGAACAGAACACAGAGAACCTTCCTGTGTAATCCATGTGACGCGCTCCCGGGAGATCCTGGCTAGGTGTTTGTGGAACGTAATTGAAAGTCAGATGCTGCCTGTAGTCTTGGTGCTGGATGTGGGGGCGTCTGTCTCTCAGCTCTGGAGGCCCAAAGTCTGGGATCAAGGTGCTGGCAGGGCCTCATGCCCTCAGAAGGCGCCACAGAAGGGTCTGTCCCACGCCTCTCTGAAGCTTCTGGTAGTTCCTGGCTCATGGCAACACAAGTGCAATCTTCACATGACGTCCCCACTTCTTCTTTGTGTCCAGACTCCCCCTTTTTAGAAGGCCGTCAGTGGGATTGCATTAGGGGCGCCCTACCCCAGTATGGCCTCATCTTAACCATTTACATCTGCCATGACTTCATTTCTGAATAAGGCCCCATTTGAAGTACTGAGGGTTAGGACTTCAAAATATGAATGTTGGAGGAACACAATTCAGCTCATGATGGGTTGTGTTAAACATTTGAACCAGATTTATCTGATTGCATGATGCCAGGTGCTATGGGAGATTACAAAATCTAAATAATAGAGTCTTAGGGGTTCTAGTACAGAAAGCATAACTCTATAGACAAGAACAGGATGAGGCAGAAGGAAGTTGGAAGTTGTCATGTCAGATACGGAATAGAAGGAGCAAAGGAATCAGGGAGCTGAAAAAGACCAGCATTTGAGCATGTCAGACTGAAGACTTTCCTGACGTGTGTGTAAGAATATGGTTTGCATTTTCCCAGACTGTAACCTGGCAGCCCTAGGTGATTTTCCACAGGCTTGCAGAAAATCAGCAAATCTGATGTTGCATAGGAAAAAGAAAATACTTTTTTCCAAGTGAACTCGAGACTCACTTTCTGCTCAGTCTTAGGATTCTGGGGTTGGTTAGGGGCTGGGGTGGGGAGAAGCAGAAGAGCCCACCTGCTAGAAATGTGCCTTTTCTTAGGTCCTTTGGCCCTAAAAAGAATGTGGTCCGTGATCACAGTGTGGTGGTAGGGTGAGGTTCTCACTCAGGCCCATGACCTGTAGCTGTTGTAAAGACTTGTTGATTGGCTAAGTCACTTATAGAGAAAAATTATAATATGGTATCTCCAGACTGTGTTTTTAAGGAGACTTCTTTAAACCTTGCAAACTGAATGATTGGTTATATCAAGTTGCTTCTAACTAAACTACTCTGAATATGGTTTCAGAATAGTGACTTTTGCAATAATAAACATTTACTTTTGAAGCCTGTGACTTTATAGTCCTGTCTCAACCCTGAACCAGTGTGATTCTTGTTTGGGTTTCAGGCCTAGGGAAGAAGGTAGATGGAACTGCATTTGCTGGCTCACTAAAAAGAAAGCAAACAGACTGAAATTCAATTTAAATCAGGAGCACCTGCAGAGATTTCTTGAGAACCAGACTAGAAACTAGTGTTTGTGTTGGCACCATCCAGACACAGGAGCGCACACACACACGCATACACACATGCATACAGGCACACTTGCACATGTATGTGCACACACACATATGCACACCTACATGAACGTGCACACATGTAAACATGGGGGCACACGTGCATGTAAATACACATGAGCACACACACACACGCATGCCTGCACAGATGTGCACACATAAACACGGGACACATGCACGCCTTCACAGATGTGCACACACATAAACACATGGGACACACATGAATGTAAATACACATGCACATGTGCGCACACACATGCATGTCTCCACAAACGTGCACACACATAATCCATGGGAGACACATGTAAATACACATGCACACATGCGCACACACATACATGCCTGCACAGACGTGCACACATGTAAGCATACAGGACACACATGCATGTAAACATGCACACTTGTGCACACACAAACACGGGGCACACATGCATGTAAATACACATGCAGACACATGCACAAACGTGCACACACGGAAACACATGGGGCACACGTGTGTAAAGACACATGCGCACACGCACACACAGACGCGTCTGCCTGGGGCTGAGGGAGAGCTGCCACATGCCATTCCATTTCGTCAGGGGCAGCTGCTCTGTGAATTCCCCGAGCCCATTCCAGCGGGTGCTGCCTCAGGACCTGACCCTCGTTCTATTAATAGAAGTCACTCCAGAATCTGCCTGCTCGCCTCCTTTCTTTAAGCTCTGCCTGCCTTTCTATACATCTTTTTAAAAGACAGTAAAATGTCTGCCCAGCATGGCCGGCAGCATGCTCCCCTCGTTTGCAGGCGCCGTCCCTCGCGATGCCCATGCTGCAGATGAGGACCCTGAGGCCTGGCAGTTAGCTTTGCCCCAGGTCACCTGGCTACACTTGGAGGCGGAAGATTCCAGCCCACGGCTGTGACCTTTCCCATGGAAAACAAGACTGCTTCCACCACCTATATTGAGTTTAGGGGAAATTGGCAACCACTGCCTTCAGGCATTTGCAAACCAGATCAGAAAACGAGACAGAGGCAGCAGTGTAAACTGAGCGCCCAGGCAGGACAGAAGTGAGGACTGAATGGGGTGGCTCAGGTCACCGGCCACGGGCAGAGTAGGAGCCCTCAGGAGTGCCTGGAGCCACTGCCAGTGTCCCACTTCTCAGGACATCTGGAAGCAGCTCTGCCCTGCGGTGTACGTGACCCCAAAGGCACCTGGGGCAGGGCCCCCTGCCCTGGGGGGCACCCGCAGAAGTTCCTGCAGAAGCCTGCAGAAGTCTGTGTCTGGGCCCTTCTCCTGGGCTGCAGAACGTGAGTTCAATGTTCCTGTGCCATCTGATAACTCACTGTGGCTCACGGGCTTCCCTGCTCTGTAGGGCTTACCAGATTTCCACTTATTCCAAGATTTCAAACAGTATGTGCATCTACACCACACACACACATTGAAAAGTCAAGTACTATGTACACACTTAAGGAATCTCTCTCCCTTCAGAGGCCGCTGATCACTCTAAAATATGAAACGTGGAGGCGATGGGGGCTGCGGGGTGGGTGGGGCAGAGCCATTTCTTCTTGTGTAAGGTGGATTTTAGCCGTTTGGATTGGAGTCTTGTGTGGGCTTGACGCCCACGCGTCTGTCACCGCACCAGGGAGGTGGCAGAGGAACGTCATCCCTCGGGCACGCAGCTCTACCACGTGCACTGCCGGGGGCTGGAAGGATTGGCATCCCCCGAAGCTGTGGGTCCCTGCCCAGAGACACTGGGAGACCTGGTCCTCTGTGTGCTTCAGAGTCAGGCACACCTGGCTTTGATGCCGCAGCCATTTGCTCTTTGACTTCCGGTACGTGTCTAACCTTTTGGAGTCTTAGTTTCTTCCTCCTGAAAATGAGATGAATGATATCCACTGGTGGGGGCAGTCAGGTCATTGCCAGGGTAAATGAGTAGGTGTGCTGGGCACAAAGTCATTCCTCAGTACGGGGTAGTTACTGTTTTATTGATTGACACTGAAAACCTTCCCTATCGTGTCCAGAATAAGCCAAGATTTGAACCTTGGAGCTACCCAAATCCAGGAACACTGCTTAATTCTCACAACAGGGCACACTATTGCAACTTTCAGGGGCGGGCGGCAGCCTCTCCATTGCATGCTGGACAGACCACCATTGTCTGGCCTGGTGGGCCCACTGAAGGCGGCTTCCAGGGCCCTCTGGTCTGCGCCAGATCTGGGCGCAGCTGCTGAGTGCACACAGCTGCTGGCTGGGGAGCTGGAGGGCTGAACCAGTGGACTCAGGTTTCGCTTGTATAAAGTTTCATGCATCAGCGGGGCCCAGAGTCACAGATGGGAAGCCAGCCCGCCCCACCCAGTGTCTGTAGAGAGAGGGCTTTGGGGCCAATCCTGGGCCCTCTGCTTCCCGGGTATGGCTTCTGACTTCTCCCCTCCCTTATCAGTTCTATCAAGTTAGGTTAGGAGAATTCATCTCTTGATGTTTTTATGTTTCTAACTTTAGCTCTGAACTCTTAAGGTTTGATGAACCAGACCGGTGGTTCTCAACCCCATTTGTACAGGATGGTGCCATGTCTGCTGGGGTCTCAAAGCGAGGAGGTGAGGGGAACTTAAATGGAATGTGTGCAAAATGTATTTCAAACACATTTCTGTGAATTCATTTAAATCTAATCAGCTTATTGACCCTGTTCCTGTTGTGCGCGTGCTAGTGAGCTACACGACGGGCATGGAGACACATGTACGGATGCCACCCACACCACCTCTCCAGGCGAATCAGAAGAGAAACGCTGGGCTCTTGAGTCTAAAGTGTCTGTGAGTTCTGGGGATGAAGGAGAGTTATCCAGCCCAGATGCCTCGTTTACAGATGGCTTCGCTGAGGGCAGTTGCGTGTGTGTGTAAGCTGCGTTGTGCACAGTCTTGGGAGAACCGTTCACACTGTATTCTAAGTGAATCGCGTGAAGGACTGTGCTGGGAGGTGGTCCTGCGATACCATGTCTAGAGGTCAGCCTCCTAGGACACAAAGCAGAGTGGAGAAGGGTTGGGGTAGATGACAGAAGTGGCCCTAGTTCTCCAACCCTCCCATGCCCCAGGCGAAGTGACCTTGTAGCGCCTCCATCAAGAGGTAGGAGTCTGCTTCCTCCCTTCTTGAGCTGTGACTTGCTTTGACCAGTGGAATCTGGCAGAAGTGACCAGTGTCAGTTCCTAGCCCAGGCCTTGGGAAGCTTGCGCTTTTCTGCCCTCTCTGAGGCCCTGTGTCTACCCCGAGGAGAGCCCAGGGCTTGGGTGCTGGTGGTGTGTGATCACATGGAGGAGAACTCACTTGTCCCTGCCCAGGTCATCCTGGGCCTGTCCACACCCAGCCAGCCTCAAACATTGAAGAGAGCCCAGCCAGGGTCAGCAAGCTGCCTGCCCTGCCCAGAGCAGGCACAGATCAGGCCAGCCACTGAGGTTTACCATGACCACAGATAACAAATCACACACACACACGCCCACACACGCCCACGCCGTTCTTAACTATGTATGTAAATGCATTCTATCCCAGTCGCACGAGTGCTTGTACCTTTGTTTAAAATGCTCTCTATATCCTTTATTTCCAGAAAAAAGTAATGTATTATTTCCTTGATAATTTCCTCTCCAGTATCTTCTCTGTTCTTATTATTTAGAAATCGTATGAAGACTAATCAGAGATGATATCTATTGAGTGCATACTGTATGCCGGCACTGTTCTAAGCACTTTGCCCATAATAACGGATTGAGCCCTCCTAACCACCCTATAAGGGAGGTGCTGACAAGATCGCCCCCATTTTCAGATCAGGAAACGGAGCTCCAGAGCGGCTGGTAACTGGCCGTCGTTGGCTGGTGGGCTCCCCCGGGCCCGCCCCGCCCCTGCGGCTGCCAGGCCTCCTGGGTGGAGCCTCTCATTTGCTGACCTTTCTGCTTGTGTCTTTCTTCTCCTTTTTAAAGACATTTCCTTGACTTTGTCTTCCAATTCGTCTACTCACATTTTTTATTTTGACTCTATTTTTGCTATTCTTTTTTAATTTCTAAAAGCTCTTTCTTTTTTCTAGTTATCTGGCTTCTCTCTCTTTCTTCCCTTTCAGTCAGCGCCTTCCTGTTTCTGGGTGACTCCTCTCTTCCTGTGAACATTCGTTGCAGCTTCCTTGAAGAGAAGGGTGATTCCTCGCCTGCACTCACTGTCTCTGTTTCCTCTGAGTCCTCTTGTGCAATTTTTTTTCCATGTTGGAGATTTTACTCAAACACCAGATGATCTTTCAAGTGTGTGGCCCTCAAAATGGGACCCAGGGACAGGTAGGTCTCCCTCGGGGCGGCCTGGTGATGCCTGCAGGTCTGGACCTGTTAGTCTCTTCTGCAGCGGCCATGAGTCTCTCCAGAGACTCCTCCACCTGCTGCCTGTCAGAGCAGCGTCCATCCTCACCTTGACTCTTGTCTGTGCCGGCCCTCCCCAACTTCCTGGCCTCTTTGGTTCACTTTGCCCCAGAGAATGAGCCTTCCCTGCAAAGATGGCAGGAAGGGTGACTAGCTGTGGTTGGGCTGGGGCCCCTGGGCCTGCGTCTGACTCTCAAGTGGCTTGTCTACCACCTGGGAGAGTGCAGCTGCCTGCACTGGCTACTGGGATGGGACCTTTCTAGTGTCTGCCGAAGCCCCGCCCGTCCTCCCTCTGCTCCCTGCCTCCGTCATGGTGGCTTGGGGATAGGTGTCTTCTAGGTTTTTGTTGTGGTTGTTTGTTTTTGTTTTTTCTGAGACAGAGTCTGGCTCTGTCGCCCAGGCTGGAGTGCAATGGTGCCATCTTGGAGCACTGCAACCTCCGCCTCCCAGGTTCAAGCAATTCTCCTGCCTCAGCCTCCTGAGTAGCTGGGACTACAGGCACCTGCCACCATGCCCAGCTTATTTTTGTATTTTTAGTAGAGATGGGTTTTCACCATGTTAGTCAGGATGGTCTTGATCTCCTGACCTCGTGATACTCCTGCCTTGGCCTCCCAAAGTGCTGGGATTACAGGCATGAGCCACTGTGCCTGACCCAAGCAGTTTTTTTTTTTTTTAAAGAGGTTGCGGTTGTCCTATCTTTTCTCTATAGAAGCTACACAAAATTCAGAATCCCAAAAAATGTATATAAAAGAAATGTAAGCTTCGTCCAGTTTCTATTACATTGCTTTTGTCTAAAATGTGCAGCCGCAGCTCCAAGTGTGGGTGGATTTGCGTGATCTCTCGCCGCGAACGCTTGTTCTGACAGTGCGATCTGTTAGCAACGCTTTCTGTAAATTGGTCTGGTTTTGATTATTCATAAATACCATGGCCAGTCATGGCCTTTCCCCTTCAATTCTGAGTGTCTCACTACTAAGTTCCTCTGCCAGGACACTTTTCCACCAATGTCCTGTCCTTAAAGTAGTTTAAGTTCAGAAGGGACTTTTAAGTACCCATTTCTAGTGAGCAGATTTTTAGATGTCTTTTGTTAGGAATACAGATTTTCTGAAAAAGTTGCTTTCTGAACACATGCCAAAAGATTATGGCTTTGTAATTCACTTTCAGGAAGAATGGTACAGTGATTTTGATAGGAAATTGGGGATTTAGAGAGTATTCCTGATTCTGACTGTCTGTTCTGGCTCCTCAGGAAGAGGGAGAGTCTCACCCGCCCTCTTGGAATCGGTCTGGGCCTGTTTCCCTTGAGCAGCGTCATTGAGGCTTCCTCTCTGGTGCTCAAGGAAGTGCCTTAAGACCTGAGTTTGTCTCATTGATCTCATAAAGCACTGGTGCTGTGACACATTTATTCTGGTGGAGACACAGTTTCTGGTTTTGGTCATCCCTATATGTTAAACATTTTTGTTTCTTTTGAAAATAGGCTTTAAGGCCAGGCACGGTGGCTCACGCCTGTAATCCTAGCACTTTGGGAGGTTGATCACACTCCTGAAGTCAGGAATTCAAGACCAGCCTGGCCAACATGGGGAAACCCTGTCTCTACTAAAATAGAAAAATTAGCCGGGCATGATGGTGGGTGCCTGTAATCCCAGCTACTTGGGAGGCTGAGACCGGAGAATCGCTTGAAGCCCAGAGACGGTGGTTGCGGTGAGCTGAGATCACGCCACTGCACTCCAGCCTGGGCGACTGAGTGAGACTCCGTCTCAAAAAAAAAAAAAAAGAAAAGAACATAGGCTTAAACTAAATAGAATAGAATACAAATAGAATGTAGTCAAATTCTTGACAGACTTGTGACAAAGGTTAAACTTCCAGAAAGTGCTATTGAAGCCATAATTTTCCATGATAACAGACTAGAATGAAATGTCTTTCAGACTTTATAGATTGATGACAAATGGAGAAAAATAAAAGCTCATTTATGGCACTTCTGACGAAGTGCATTTCCCTAGATTGAATCTGAGTAATTGCAATGTCAGCTATCCAAGGTTGGATCTTCAGACGAATAACCGGGAGTCGTACGCACACTGTTCATGAATTACTCAAATGAAGTTCTGGGAGCACGACGCCACTCACCCTGCACATGGTTAAATCTTTTGTTGCCTGTAATGGAGCTTCCACCTGAAGAAACTAGAAAAATAAGGGCAAATTAAACTCAAATTAAGTAGTAGGAGAAAGAGAATAATGAAGAACAGAGTGGAGATTAGAAAATGCCTGGAGAAAACAAAGCTGAAAGCTGGTTAGTTGAGAAGAATCAATACAATTGATCAACCTGTTGGTGGACTGATTAGGAAAAAAGGGGGGAAGACAGAAATTACCAATGTAAGGAATCACCATGGATCTTACAGAAATCAAAAGATAATAAGTGAATATTAAAAACATTTTTATGCCGGCCGGGCGCGGTGGCTCATGCCAGTAATCCCAGCACTTTGGGAGACCGAGGCGGGTGGATCACGAGGTCAAGAGATCGAGACCATCCTGGTCAATGTAGTGAAACCCTGTCTCTACTAAAAATACAAAAAATTAGCTGGGCATGGTGGCGTGTGCCTGTAATCCCAGCTACTCGGGAGGCTGAGGCAGGAGAATTGCCTGAACCCAGGAGGCGGAGGTTGCGGTGAGCCGAGATCACGCCATTGCACTCCAGCCTGGGTAACAAGAGAGAAACTCCGTCTCAAAAAAAAAAAAAAAAAAACATTTTTATATCAACAATTTCTACAACTTAGATGAAATGGATGACTTTCTTGGAAGACACTAAGCTCACTCAAGAAGAAATGGATAACCTTAATAACCCTACATTTATTACAGAAATAAATACGTAGATAAAAAGCTTCTCATAAAATTCCAGGCCATATAGCCTCACTGGTAAATTCTACTAAGCTTTTAAGAAAAAATAATAGTAATTTTACACAAGCTCTTCTAGAAAATTAAAGTTGGGCTAGGTGCAGTGGCTCATTTCTGTAATCCCAACATTTTAGGAGGGAGGATTGCTTGAGGCCAGGAGTTTGAGAACAGCCTGGGCAACACAGTGAGACCTTCATTGCTGCAAAAAATTTAAAAAGTTAGCTGGATGTGCCTGTGGTCCCGGCTACTTAGGAGGCTGACGTGGGAGGATCACCTGAGCCTGGGAGCATGGGAGGTTGATGTTGCAGTGAGCCATGATCACACCACTATACTCCAGCTTGGTCACCAGAGTGAGAACCTGTCTCAGAAAAAAAGAAGAGAGAGAGAGAGTAGAGAGGGTGAGAGGGAGGGAGGGAGAGAGAGAGAGAGAGAGAGAGAGAGAGAGAGAGAGGAAGCAATCAACAAACATACGTTAAAAATGAGGGGCACTTCCCAACCCATTCTAAGTGGTAAGCATTATCCTGATAACAAACCTGACAAAAACATTATAAGAAAAGACTGTAGGCCAGTAACCCTTATGAACATAGATGTAAACCTTCAAAAAAAATTAGCAAATCATTTTCAGCATTACATGTAAAAGGTAAAATACCATAACCAAGAAGTGTTTATCCCAGGAAATAAAAATCAATCAATACAATTCATGATATTAACAAAGTAAAAAAGGAAAAAAACCAAAGGATTATCTCAATGGATGCAGAAAAAGCATCCAGTCCAATCCAATCCAACATACACTCTTGATAAAAAAACTCCCAGTGATCTAGGAATAGAAGGAAACTTCCTCAGCATGATAAGGGGCGTCGGTGAAAACCTACAGCCAATGTCAGACTCAGTGGTGGAAGATTAAAACTTTACCCCTAAGATCAGAAACAAGAGAAGCCCGTCCATTCACCCTTACACTGGAGGTTTCAGCCTGTACAATCAAGCAAGAAAAAGAAACCAAAGCCATCCAGATTGAAACAGAAGAAGTAAAGGTGGCTTTATGTGTAAACTATATGACTGTCTATGTAGAAATTGGATGGGATCTACAAACTAGCTACTAGAACTAGTAAGTCAGCCAGACGTGGTGGCTCACACTTGTAATCCCAGCTATTCAGGAGGCGGAGGCAGGATAATTGGTTGAACCTGGGAGTTGGAGGTTGCAGTGAGCTGAGATTGCACCACTGCACTCCAGCCTGGGTGACAGAGCGAGATTCTATCTCAAAAAAAAAAGGAAGATCTAGTAAGTCAGTTTAGCAAGTTTGAAGGGTGAGTATACAAAATCAGTTATATTTCTATATATTAGCAACAAGGGATCAGAAATTGGAATTTAAAATGCCATTTACAATAGCAAAGAAATGAAAGAAAAGACAAATGCTCAGGGATAAATCTGACAAAAGATAAGAAAAACATGTACACTTTCAGCAACATATATTGCTGAGTGAAGTTAAAGATCTAACTAAATGGGGCTATACATAGCATTCTGAGTCAGAAGTCTTGCTATTAAGCTGTTTTATTCATCCTGGTGTACAGATTCGACAGAATCACAACCAAAATCCCAGAAACTTTTTTTGGTAGAAATTGATAAATGATTCTAAACTATCTCTGGAAAGGTAAAGGGCCTAGAAACAACTTTGAAATGGAAGAAGAAAGTTGGAGTTCTTGGTCTCCAGGGTTTTCATAAAACAACAGTAATAGAGTTAGCACAATGTTGCCATAAAGATGGAGAAATAGATCAGCAGAACAGAATAGAGTCAGAATGAGATCCTTAAAGACATAGACAACTAACTGATTTTCAACAGTGGCGCCAAGACACGTGGCCATCCAAAGGGTACTCTTTTCAATAAATGATTCTGGAACAAGTAGATATCCATATTTTTAAAGATGAACTTTGATCTATACTTCTTAGTATACAAAAATTCACTAAAAATAAGTCATAGATCCAAATGTAAAGCCTAAAACTAAGAAACTCGTAGAAAAAAAAATAGGAGAAAACATTTGTGACTTTGGACTAGGCAATTATTTCTTATATATGACATCAGAAACATGATCCATACAAGAAAGAATTCCATACAAGACAGAGTGGATAAATTGGACTTAATCAAAACAAAAGGAACTTCTATTCTTTGAAAGACGCTGTCAAGAGGATGAAAAGACAGTCTGTATATTGGAAGAAAATATTTGCAAATCACATGTCTGTTTAAGGATTTGTATCCAGACTATATTAAAAAAACTCTCAAAACTTAATAATAAAGAGCCTAATTTAAAAAAATGGGCAAATGGTTTGAATAGACACTTCACCACAAAAGATGTACAAATGGCAAATAAGCACACAAAAAGAAGCTCAACCTCAGGGAAATGGAAATGAGACCTGCCAGGAGACAGATACTGCTCCACTGCAACCTAGCAGAGCGATCCTCCCAAGTGTTAGCACATATGTGAGGGAACCAGAATTCCCATGCGCTGACGGTGGGAAGGTAAAACTGTACAACTGCTTCAGAAAACAGTCCATCAGTTTCTCAAAATAGTAAGCATACATCTACCAAATGTTTTAGCTATTCTACTTCGAGGTGTCTGCCCAAGAAAATGGAGACGATACGGCCATACCACGCCTTGCACACAAGTGTTCATAGCAGCTGTATTTTTAATAGCCATAAACTGGGAATAATGCAGATGTTTTACAGCTGGTGAATGGATAAACAAACTGTGGTATATTCATGCCGTGGAACACGGCTCAGCAATCAAAAGGAATATTCTATGACATGGATGAATCTCAAAATTATGCTGAATAAAAGAAGCCAGACAAGACAGTACTTAATGTATGATTCCATTTATAGAAGATTTCTAGTGACAGAAAGTAAATCAGTGCTCACTTGGGGACAATAGCTGGGGTAGGAGAAAGTGATTGTGCAGCAGCTCAAGGAGACCTCTGCATGAGGGGCAGAGTCATTACCTTGCCTCTCGTGACAGTTCCAAAACTTATCAAATTGCGCAGTTTACACACGAGCAGTTTATTGTATGTCAGTTATACCTCAATACGGCATATGACAGTCTTTACCCTGAGCATAATACATTTGTGTTGTGTGTAATGGAGCTTTAATTCATTTTGTTTGCTGTCCCCTACTTTTGAAACTAATCATGAATTTAGAAAATGTATAGAATTTTAATGTGCACAGGTAAATTGTGTACTTATATTTCGTGGGGGGAAGGGATTTATTGACAGAGAATTCATTTGTCGATTTATTTTCTCATCAGATCTTTACTATGTTCCAAGGGTAGTGCTAGGCACTGGAGATTTGACGATTTGCAGAAATAGACTCACATACTATTTAGTGGGTGAGAATAACATGAAAGGAATTACACGAAATGATTGTATCACACACGAGATACATGCTCTGAAGGCAAGAGACAGATTTCCAAACAGGCAGCAGAAGAATCTATGCCCCTTGGCCGATGGGGCCTAGCGGTGGTTTGGGAAATTCTGTCCTCAAGAAGTGGCACTTGAGTTGCCCTCTGACTGATGCATAGCTGTCATAAGAGGAGGGGCATGCACCCCTAGACAGAGGGGCCCTGCAAGGCCTGGGGCAAGAGGAGGTCTGCTGTCTCTCATGTAGCGAGGAAAGGTCTGGACAGGTAGTGCTGGAACTGAGGGGATGCAGAGAGACAGGCAGAGCCAGGCAGCACAGGGCTGGTGGGCCATTAGTTTGTAAAGGTTTTGATACTTTTCAAATTTTTAAGGGGAGAATGATATGATAAGTTCTGTGTTTTGACAAATGACAGTTCCAAAGGAAAAAAAAAAATTAGCTGGAGGCATCACACTACCTGACTTTAAACTATTCTACAAGTCTACAGTAATCAAAACAGCATGGTAGTGGTACCAAAACAGAGATATACACCAATGGAACAAAACAGAGGCCTCAGAAATAATGCCACACGTCTACAACCATCTGATCTTTGACAAACCTGACAAAAACAAGCAATGGTGAAAGGATTCCGTATTTAATAAATGGTGTTGGGAAAACTGGCTAGCTGTGTGCAGAAAGCTGAAACTGGACCCCTTCCTTACACCTTATACAAAAATTAACTCAAGATGGATTACAGATTTAAACATAAGACCTAACACCATAAAAACCCTAGAAGAAAACCTAGGCAATACCATTCAGGACATAGGCATAGGCAAGGACTTCGTGACTAAAACACCAAAAGCAATGGCAGCAAAAGCCAAAATAGACAAATGGGATTTAATTAAACTAAAGAGCTTCTGCACAGCAAAAGAAACTATCATTAGAGTGAACCGGCAACCAACAGAATGGGAAAAAATGTTTGCAATCTACCCATCTGACAAAGGGCTGATATCCAGAATCTACAGAGAACTTAAACAAATTTACAGGAAAATTTGTTTCCTGTAAACAGGAAACACGAACAGGTTCGTGTTCGTGTTTTTGATATACACGCATCAAAAAATAAGTGAAGGATATGAACAGACACTTCTCAAAAGAAGACATTTATGCAGCCAACAAACATACGAAAAAATGCTCATCATCACTGGTCATTAGAGAAAGTGCAAATCAAAACCACATTGAGATACCATCTCACGCCAGTTAGAATGGCGATCATTAAACAATCAGGAGACAACAGATGCCGGAGAGGATGTGGAGAAATAGGAACACTTTTACACTGTTGGTGGGAGTGTAAATTAGTTCAACCATTGTAGAAGACAATGTGGCCATTCCTCAGGGATCTAGAACTGTGCATGCATCTGTAGCGGCTGGCAGGGGACTGAGTGGGGAGATCAGGGCGCTCATTGATTTTCTTGACTGTTTGGTTAAGAGGAAGTGATCTCCAGCGAGGGTCAGTGTGATTTTCTTCATAAAGGAGGCTCTAGCAAACTGCATCCCTTTCAATAGCTTTAGGGGAGAATGTCTATGATATTTTTTCGTTCTTTTCCCACGATTTAAAGTATGTTTTTTTCCTTCCTGATGGATGCATCTGGTGGTTTAAGGCCAATAAGCGTTGCATTGAGCCTGAACAGTTGCTACTCTGAGAACGTCTAAGACTTTCATATCCAGCTTATAAATGTATTGATGTCAGGTGTTTAATATTTCCCCTTTGATTCATTTGATAGTGAATGGCTTCTGAGGTCAGGATGGGGACATTGCCAAAACCAACTGATCTCTGCTGTGTCTCTGTTTTGCAGGTGACATTTGAAAGTCTAGATTTGGTATCGTTAAGGCATTTTAGGGATGTCAGTGTATAAGTTTTAGAAAGTTCAGGTGCAAACTGAGGACTATTTATGTGATAATGCTATGAACACACTTGTGTCTCTCCTGGGACTTGCTTTCTCTGTCCCTTTAGAAATGCTCATAGTGTGTTACATATCACGCTAAATGGCGGGAGATGAAGCGAATCTAGTGGTGCTTATTGGGATGCAGTTCCTAAATGACTGCAACAAATGTAAGTAATGTCCTGGGGAATTATTTTTCTAATTCAAAGCATTAAAACATGAACAATTCAGTTCTGTCTTCATGTGTGGGAGAAGTAAACTCACCAGTTACTTTTTTCTTTTTAATCCTTTTTCTTTGAGAGGATGGTGGGTAGAGAGTGTTATTGTGGGTAGGGGTAGGGATACTGAGGGAAGGGAGAGTGATTTACACACAAGTACACACACGACTATGCATATACATATAGACATCTATACACATGTATATATGCACATACATCATACATATTCATACAAATGCACACACATATGCATATGCACATATGGATACACACATATATCTATGTCTATACACACATGCATACATACACATATACATACACGCTATATTCACATTATACACATGCTTATGCACATGTGGATACACACATGTACGCACACATATACATATATACACACATGCATACACACATATACATACACACTATTTTGACATTTATACACATGCATATGTACACATGTATACAATGCACACATGATGCATATATATACAGTATATATACACATCTGTATGCACGTATCTATAAACACATATGCCTACACACATGCACAAATGCAGACATATGCACACACATAAACATACATGAACACATGCATATGTATACACAGATACACGTGTGTATATGTGTGCACACAAATACGTACATTTCAGCTGATGGGCTGAAAATATCTGGGTTGGTTTGGTTTTCCTTCTTTTATAGTCAGAAATGGCAGAGCTGCTCAACACGAACTTTGTCCATCACATATGGAAATGTTGGCGGTGTCACTGACATCGGAATTGGCAGTTTGTGTTTTTCAAGCTGTTTTCAAGTAAGATAGTGCCATCTTTTTTTCCTTTGGTCTAGGTGGTCATACGTTTTGTAAATTTGGGTGTGTGTGAGAATGCCCCAAGGACCTGTGGAAATCGAGTGCTGGACACCACCCCCAGAGTTCCTGATTTTGTAGGACTGGGACTGGGGCCGAGAATCTGCGTTTCTAACAAGTTCTCAGGCAGTGCTGATGCTGCTGGTCGTGGGACCATGATTGAGAATCACTGACCTAGCCCACTGAGCTCATTAGCCCAGCAGCACCATGACCTGGACCAGCTGGATGATGTGCATGACCCTTTACGCAGACAGGAGGCCAAGGCATGCTCACCTGGGCGTTTTTTTCCACAGGAGGCACAGGCCGCTTGCTCACCTTGGTGTGTCCTCCCCATCCCCACGCTTGACAAATTTCCTAACTAACTAGTGCCTTCTTAGTTCAAGACAGAGCAGACCTCTAGTGCTGCTTCCTCATGGGCCTTGGAGTATTTAAACATGGAGGCAGAGAGACAGAAAAGACATCCTGCTTGGATTGGAAGGGGACTCAGAATTTATCTGAAAAATTGGAATCCCATTTGTTTCTGTGCATAATTTTTTAAAATAAAATGAATGTGTGTTTTTTTTTCATACATCAGAATAGAAACAATCTCCATTAAGAGGCCAAGCTCAGGAGGTTGTGTAAGATTTGATGAAATATGTTACTTAAATTGAGGCACATAAGGAGACATCAGTGAAATATTCAAAATTACGGTTGGGAAGAACTATAACTAAGTAAGTATTGAGTCACAAAAAAACGACCAGAAGACGAAGTCACACTGTTTTAGGTAACGATGCTCTTTAACGTCCAGGCTTTTAAAGAAAAGTAAATCAACCATGCTGCCTGGTTGTGGGAGTTAGGGGCAGCCTCGGGGAAGAGTCTGTGTTGCCAGTTCAAAAACACAGCTGGGGCTGGGCAGGTGGCTCATGCATGTAATCCTAGCACTTTGAGAGGCTGAGGCAGGTGGATCACTTGAGGTCAGGAGTTGGAGACCAACCTGGCCAACGTGGTGAAACCCCACCTCTACTAAAAATACAAAAATTAGCCAGGCATGGTGGCTTATGCCTGTATTTCCAGCTACTCGGAAGGCTGAGGTGGGAGGATCACTTGAACCTGGGAGGTGGAGGTTGCAGTGAGCATAGATCGCACCACTGCACTCCAGCCTGGGTGACAGAGCAAGACTCTATCTCAAAAAGAAAAACAAAACCCAAAAAAACACAGCTGGGTGAATGGCTTCTCGTCACGGCAGCAGTTCATGTTGTGGAGTTCAGCTGAGCCATAACTCAAAGGGTTTGGTCATCCTTAAATTGGGGATGACCAAATTGTCCTCTGAAGGCCTGAAGCAGCCTGCACGGCTTATACTGTCCTTTCGGCAAAACCAAAGACACGTTGCTCAATTTCACTCCAGCGTATGCTCTGCAATTCAGTGGCCAGTTGAGGATTCATTTGTAAAAACTGAATATGGAGAAAATGATGACAATTTTGACAACACCCCACCCCCAAGTCTGGGCATAGGAGAAAACACTGCATCATGTAGAGAAAGAGCTGGGTCTGGAGAACTGGCTCCAGCTGGCATGGAAGCTCCTTTTCTAGATCTTTCTAGATATAAGGTCTAGGCATGAGCCACCGCACCCACCGTCCTTTTCTAGATGGTTCATTCCCTAGTGACTTTGCTGAAGCCTTTGCTTTCATGAATGGCGCTGGAATGACCTGATGAGGATTTCCAAGCAGCCATCATGAAGAGGCCTTAAAAAGCAATGACAGATTCTCTGGAAATAAATGAAACGATGGAACATCTCAGCAAAGAAATAAAACTATGAAAAGGAAATGAAGATCATGGAATGAACAGAATAATGGAAATAAGACTGGATGGGCTCCAAGGTGCTGTAGAGATGGCAGAAGACTGATTAGTGAACTTGATCGAGGACTCGTCAAGGGAGGGGCTCGATGTGGACAACGGAGGGAAAACAGACCTGAAAGCAAGGGCTGCCCGGGGCTGCACACGCTGTGGGGCAGCGGACAGTATGGGAAGGACGACAGGAGTGCAGATCCCCTGTTTCCCTCGCCGGCTCCTTGTCTCTCCCTCTGCGTCTCTCTGTGTCTGTGACTCTGTCTCTTGTGACTCTGTCTCTCCCCTATTTGTCTTTCTGTATCTGTGACATCCTCCACCTCTCCGTCTCTCCCTCTCTGTGTCTACGTCTCTGTCTCTCTCCTCTCTGAAAGGTCAGAATCACAGGAGGCCTCAGCGCTTGTTTTGTTCCCCTTAGGAGAAGAACGAAGGCCACCCTGTGAAGCCTGTGGCTCTTGTGGATGCCGGCGTGAAGCACAGGTGGTGGACGGGGGCCTGATGCGGGCTGCAGGAGCAGGCCAGCTGCTTAGGGGGAAACCCGATTTGGGACCTGTGATTTTCCTTAGTGATAGGGAGGCAGGAGCTGTAAGCAGAGCTTACAGGCAGCCCTGGCTGAACTGATATCCATGCGCAGAAGAAACTGAGCCTGGACCTGCAGGTGAGCAGTCCTGGGAGACATGGGCAGCTGGCCGCAGGCAGAGCCAGTGGCAACAGGATGCAGCGATCAGTCCCAACAGGGCGGGGTGAAGCTTTTAAGGTAAAACCAAGGCAATCTTTCTATCATTTTGTCTACAGTGCTTATATTCCGAGTCTTTTTTGGGATAGTTCCTGTCTTAAATATCCAGTTCTCACATTAGACCAATTATATCACTTTTTGGTTCTAGATGCTATGTCAGCATCATTCAGCTTCACCTTTGGTCGCCATAATCAAGTGATTTATGGTACTCGAGAGGGTCACAGGCACAGGTCCTTAGTTCATTAATTCACAAATAATATACCGAACACCTGTCTATATATGCCGTCTGTTAAGATACAACCCTCATCCAAACGGACTAAATACGCTGCAGCTGGAGCATGTGTTGTATAGTGCAGAGACAGATTCTGTAACCACCACACAGAAATTAATGAGACAGCACATTTACCAGTGATAGGTGTTATGGAGGAAAACAGCAGGTGGGGGTGGGAAGTGCCAGCACTGGGGCAGTGTTGCAGGCTTACATCAGGTCACCGCGGAGGTGTTACTGAGAAGTGACATGAACAGAGACTTGATGAATGGGAGCGAAGGAAGGAGCGATGTGAAGATCTGGGAGGATAGCGTTGCAGGTAGGGGAACGGCTAGTGCGAGGTCCCGGGGCAGAAGCCTACCTAGGGAGTTCCAGAACAGCACAGGCCAGTGAGAGTGGGGAGGTGGTAGCTGGCTGATTAGGTCAAGGAGGGAACGAGGGAGCAATTGTGTAGAATCTGCTTGGCCATTCAAAGGACTTGGCCTTTTATTGTTAACTTTTTTTTTTTTGCTTTTTTAGACACAGGGTCTTGTTCTGTTGAGCAGGAGGGAGTGCAGTGGCAGATCACAGCTCACTGCAGCCTTGAACTCGTGGGTTCCAGTGATCCTCCCGAGTGGCTGGGACTACAGCATGCATCACCATGCCCAGCTAATTTTTAAATTTTTTGTAGAGTAAGGGTCTTGCTGTGTTGCCCCGGCTGATCTTGAACTCCTGGCTTCAAGCGATTCTCCTGCTTTGGCTTCCCAAAATGTTGGGATTACATATAAGGTCCAGGCATGAGCCACCGCGTCCAGCCTAGACCTTATTTTTTAGAGCAGTTTTAGGTTTCCAGAAGAATGAGCCAAAAGTACAGCGTTCCTATACAGCCCGTCTTTCAGCCTACCCACTCTCCCCCACTACTAACACCCTACATTAGCACGATGCACCTGTTACAACTGATGAGCTGACACTGACACTTTATTATTAACTAAAGGCCATAGTTTCCATTAGGGTTCACTCTGTGTTGTATGTTCTGTGGGTTTTGACAAGTGTATAATGACACGTAGCCACTCTAATATCATGCAGAGTAGGTTCACTGCCCTGAAGTCCTCTATGCTCTGCCTAGTCATCCCTCCCTCGCCTCAACCCCTGGCAACTGTTGATGTTTTTACTGTCTCCATAGTTTTTTTTAAATTTACATTTACTGGTTTATTATAAGAATATTGCAAAGGCTGCAATGAAGAGACATGTAGTGTGGGCTACGGGGGAAGGGGTACGCAGCTTCCATGCCCTCCCTGGGTGCGCCCCCTCCAGGAACCTCTATGCGTTCGGCTGTGTGGAAGCTCCAAAAGTTTTGCATTTTCCAGAATGTCATATAGGTAGAACCACAAATTCTGTAGCCTTTCTGATCGGCTTCTGTCACTTAGCAATATGCATTTAAGGTTCCTCCATATTTTTTTATGGATTGATAGCCCATTTATTTCTATCACTGAATAATCCCATTGTGTGATGTACCACTGTTTTTTCTGCATTCACCTACTGAAGTACATCTTGGTTGCCTCCAAGTAATGGCAATCATGAAGAAAGTTGCTATAAGCAAATGCCTGCAGGTTTTTGTGTGGACACAGGTTTTCAGCTCCGGGTGGGTGAATATAACTCCGAGGAGCACAGTTGCTGGATCATGTGGTCGGCCTCCGTTCAGCTTCGTTGGGGACTGTGCAGCTGCCTTCTGTGGCTGCACCATTTTGCCTTCGCACCAGCAATGAGTGTGAGTTCCACTGTTCTACATGCTTGTCAGCATTTGGTGTTGACAGTCTTGGGCATTTTGGCCATTCTAATAGGTGTGCAGTGGCATCTCCTTGTTTTAATTTGCATTTCCTTCATAGCATATGATATTGGACATCTTTTCATGTACTTATTTACCATCTGTGTATCTTTGTTGGTGTTTTCAGATCTTTTGCCCATTTTTAAAAGGGAGTTGTTTTCTTAATGAGTTTTAAGAGTTCTTTGTATATTCAGAATACAAGTTATTGATTAGATGTGTTTTGCAAATATCCCCTCCCAGTCGGCGGCTTGTCTTCTTGTTCTCTCAAGGACTTTGGCTTTTCCTGAGTGAAATGGGGAGCTTTTAACGGTTTTGAGCAGAGTGACATCACAGGCAAATTATAAATAATGATAGTAGCATGAACCAAATGGAATTCTTGTGTATATATTAGCAGCCTTCTCTTTAAGTAATGAAGATCATTTTTTCTAAGCGGTTTTTAAAAAATGTGTTCCCCAGTACAGATTGTTACACAGCTTGTTCACAGCTATGGCCCTATTTATTTCAGCCCACACTGCTGATACTTGAGTTGTGGGTGATAATGATCTTTTTGTCACCTTTTTATTACTCACAGATAATATGAAAGTCCCAACTGGCCTGTCTTTCATGCAAGAGGCTTTTACAGCCTACAAGTGTCCTTGGCCAACGCTTCCTGCCCTCTCTTCCTACCGTCTCACTCTCTCTCTAGGGCAGGCCCAACTGCTATTTATAGAGAGCTGTGTTTAACTGTGGATGTCCTCAGCTGTTTCCAGTCTCCTCATTTCACTTTCTTCCTCTGAGTGAATGGTTCCCTCCTGCTTCACCATCTCCTCTTCAAAATGAGCCTGCCTCTTTGCATGCCTTCAAATCCTCAAGTTAATTTGGATGAAAACAGATTTCTTCCTAGGTGGTCAGGTTCAATCTTCTCTTAGATGGCTCTGAGGCTTGAACTTGCATTAAATGCGGCTTCTTGGGCAGCGAATGAACCAAAGACAGATTCTTGAGTGGGAAGGGCCAGGAACAAGGCCAGGCACGACTGCGGAGCTCCCGCTGCTGCCCCCTGGCTTCACTGTGTGTGGAGCTGGACAGCAGGGGTAGACTTCAGAAGTAAATCTGAGTAGTGGAGGCAAACAAACGCAGGGCCGCCATCAAAAACCCCAGACATCTGAGAACACCCATGTGAACAGTGGAGTAGCACTGGGGACTGCAGGGACAGGAGCTCTCGTTCTCACGGAGGTGCCTTGGTCAAGGGTAAGATGTCGGGTTATCGGTGAGGCAGAGAGTAGACCTCAGCAGAGAGCAGACTGCTCTGTGCTGAGGATGGACATGACCCTGCCTTGTTTAGAAAGTCACCCAGACAATGACTACACAGCCAGTACCCACCTTGGATTCACTAGCACATTTCCGTCAGAGGCCACAGCCTTCTTCATAGGTGTCTTTAACAATGGGCAATATGAAAATAATCACCAACCATCCTGAAGTGCATTCAGTGGGAGAGGGAACGGGCCAATGAGTCAGAAACAATAGAGCGAAGGCGGCTGATAAGAAAGTCATCGGCAGCTCCAAATTCGCAGAGCGCCATGCCACAATTTACAGTCTGTTTCCATTAGGTCACAAGCATGAAGGTGAAAGAAAAAAGACGATTGTTCCATGTGAACAGGTGAAAGCACCATCTCCGACCCCAAGACTCGACTCCAGTTGTCTTATGAGTCTGTGCTGCTGTCAGTTTTCTTGTTCCCAGCTCCTTCAAGTGCACATGGAATGGCAGCTGCCGATGGAAGTGGCGAGATGTCACCTGTGCCCATTCCAGCTGCACTTGCTTCCTGGGGGTCTGCATCGCCGCAGCCTGACCTTGAGGGGTGGTGGGGCACGTGCTGTTGCCCAGATACACCTGCCATGTTTTCATCTAACAACTGGGAGAACAAAATACGACTCAATGGAGAAATGTATTCTCAGTTATATGATGAAGTTTTCTCCTTAAATATTTTGTTATCCATTTTTGGCATTGGTATGAATTTGGGATCGTTGCCACCAGCTCTGAGGGATTTCAAATGTGCTTTTGGAGTTTGTGAGAACCAAGCCTCAGGGGATGCGTGAGTCAGTTGAAGCACTGCAGTCTTGCTGGTCTCTCTTTGACATTTCATGTCTCTGGCATATCTGAATTTAGGTTGGGAACTGGAGATCTGGTACACTTGTATCTATCACTACCCTTTGTAATCTGGCCAGTTCCATACTCGTGGAGACAATTCCCAGATGGCTGCAGCATTTCATTTAGAGTTGGGCTTTGGGATTTGTTGAAGAAGGAATGCAAAAGAGAAACATGCTTTATTTAAGGTTTAAATTTCTTCCAGTAAACGACTTGCTTATTATGCTAAAGAGTTTTGGGGAGTAGCTTACTTATCTGGTATTTAACAGTCAAATCCTTGAGATTTCTGCCTGTTGCTTCATGTTTTCCCATGGATTTGGAAGAAGAGTTGTCCTGGAGACTTCCAAGTTAGCTCCACTGACCTACATTCTCACTCCATTTAACATTATTGACTGTGGATCGAGCCCAGAGAGCTGTGGAAGAGCATAATTCCTGATCAGAAGACAGCGGCAGTTTAATTAGAATAAAGCAGCGACTACCATGTGATTAAAGATTGGATGAACCACTGAATGCTAAGCAGACTTTTAGAAGGTGAACTTAGGATCTAAAACTTACCACTGCCTCTTGGCATGTCGTGGTGGAGATCTGCCCTACAGAGACCCCAGCACACTGGCAGCCCAGCTGTCCGAGGACTGTTTTCTAACAGGGTAGTCACGCTGGCTTGAGGGGAGGATAATAGATTGGGAATGGTCACCGCCGTCTTCTCTAATGTATTTAATAATACTTGCGCATGGGACAACATTCAAAGGGTACAGTAAGTAGAGAGTGAAAAGCAAATTTCCCTCGTTCCCCTGTCCTCCGTGCCCAACTCCGTCTCCCTGTGGGGAACCCTTGTTAAGTGTCTGGCACATGCTTGCAGAGATGGCTCCCTGCGTTTCTAAACACCTACATACATTTTCTTCTTGCTTTTTTTAAAAAAACACAAAAGGTAGATAGTATCCACACTGTTCCCCATGTTCCCTACCCCTCCAGACATAACTTGGAGATGGTAACATATGAGGATATAGAGCGGCCTCTTTTTTAAAGGCTGTATGGTAATGGCAATAGTCTGTGGAAGCATTAGAATTCATTTAATCTGTCCTCTAGATTGTTTCCAATCATTTGCTATTACCCTGTGTTCCAATTTTAGATGCCACCAGGCAGTTCTCCAGGTTAGGGGCCAGGCAGAAAACAGATAGATGGCATGCTAACCAGAGGTGGTTGATGAGACTATTCATGAAGGGAGTGCGGGAATAAGGACAGCCCACAAGAGATGCAGAAGCGCCCTGAAAAGTCATCCACTCTCCCTGGTCCCGAAGGGAAAGGTCAGGGGAAGCATGGTTACTCCAGCCAGTGAGACCTGTAGCTACAGGAGAGGCTGCCTGACAGGAGCCACGGTCTTCCACCAGTGGTATGTTGGTAAATGTTTCACACCTGGCTGTCTGCCATGGGGGCCCCGACGTGTACTGCTGATTTCTGTGCCGTTAAGTACTTCCACCAGGTTTTCAAGGCACCAGCATGACGGGGTGAGACCCACACGGTCCCCTGTGAACCAGCTCCAGCGTTTACCGCCCTAGGCCCCTGCTTCCTGCCAGGGTCCCCTGTTGGCTCACCCCTACCAGAAGCCAGAGAGCAGGGAAGCCTGGTTGATGCAGTCCTCAGAGGTCAGTACAGTCCTCAGAGGTCAGTGAAACACACAGGCTGTGCAGTTTTGGACCGGTCATTTCAGCTCTCTGAGGCCCTGTTTTCTCATCTGTAAAATACCAGAATTACCTCAAATGTTTTCTATGAACCTTTATTAAGTTTCTTTCTTTCACTCGCTCTGTGATGAGTGAATCTGGTGACCTAAGTGGGTTAGGTCATTTAGTGCACAGTTGCTATTTAATGTGAGATATCTGTGGGCCCTGCAGTTAGGGAGCTTATCTTTAATGAGGGAGATAAGATGTGCACGAGCAGGTCCAGCTATGTTGCTGGTCTAGCTGTGGACAGAACCATATGCCTTCAGAGAAGGAAGTAATCTTTCGTAGCTGGGGTGATGAGGTTGTTGATGGCAAAGACCTGGGGTGACCTTCGCTCTGTGGTTGGGAGTCTGAATGATTCTCCAAGTGGGAAAAAACAGAACACTTCTAGATTCACTCTACATATACACTAGGTTCTCCAAGTATGGTCCTGGAACCATCAACATCTCCAGGGAACTTGTCAGAAATCCAAACCGTTGAGTTCTGCCCACCTACAGAATCTATGTTACTCCAGGTGATTCTGATCCACGTAGATGTTTAAGAAACACTGAGCTATACCATACCAGTGGTTCCCAAACCTGGCTGAAAATCAGAATCAGATGAAGACTTTAAACACGTGCACACTAACACTAGGCTCCTGGGCTGTACTTCAGACCTACGCAGAATCAGAATCTCCCTGGGGAGCTAAATACTTTCCAGATGTGACTGTTTTCTACTGTTGGTCTTAATTGTTGAGGTAACATTGAACCTATTTAATTATTTGCCTTGTTGATACTGCCTGTTCTTCCTTCCCTAGTGTTTTTTTAAAATCACTCTTTCACAGTCTGAGAGTCTTTAAATTCTGAGTGGTGGCAGCTATCTCATTCAGCTCTTTGCTTTGGTTGAGGGTAGAGATGATTGTTTCTGACCTGAGTAGTTGGTAGGGAGCTGAGATGAAAACTGGATAGCTGTGGATGCTTCTGGAGTCTGACCTTAATGCTGCTTTGTGATTAATTTGTAGCAAATTTTCATGATACACACCACTTATCAAATATTAAGTACAAAAGCTGTATTTTGAAGGAAAATTATGATGCTTCTGGGACTGTCTATGCCTCTGCCTGGTTAGAGTTCTTGATGGAAAAGCCTGGAGTTTATTACAGTGGATAATTTGGCACAGGACTTCTAAAAAGTGAACTGGACAGAGTTGCTGGTCATTTGAGGCCTGAGTTTTCCGAATATTCCTAGAGACTACTTGAAAAACGAGACCCCCTACCCCTTTGAATTGTGAAGTCTTTGGTGATTGTAAATAAAGCTCTGAACATCGTTGTACGTGGCTTTCAGTGGACCTGTGCTTTCATCTCTCTTGGGTAAATACCTAGGAAAGGAATTGCTGGTCTTAGGATAGATGTATGTTGAACTTTGCAGGAAACTGCCAGTTTTCCAAGCATACCATTTACACTCCCAGTAGTGTCTGGGAATTCCAATTACTTTACATTGTTGCCAACACTTGATATATTGTTAGCCCTTTCCACTGATCCATTCTGGGGGGATGCGGTGTTATCTGCGGTTTTAATTTGCATTTCCCTAATGACTAAAGAGGTTGAACACTTTTTCACGTGCTCACTGACGATTCATTCCTATAGCTTCTTTAGCGAAATATTAAAGGGACTTTCAACCATCTTGTTTGTATCATAATATTCCAAACATATTTTTCCACCGCAGTTTCACCCATGATCTCAGATGCCCTTCCTTCGCCATCCTTGAGAACACCCTGGACTGCTAAAATGACATACCTTTGAGACGTGGTTCCATCTGCCTCTTCACCCTTCCAGGCCCAACTCAGAGGTCACCTCTCAAGCTGTTTAAGCCTCTGGCCCTGCCCTATCTCTGCAGAATTTAGGTTTCCCTCTGCCGTGCTTCTGTGGTGCTGAGTCTGCATCTGTGTGGCCACACTTGCCATGCTGTGTGCAAGCTTCTGTGCTTCACTGAGGGCAGTTCCTGGTTTCACTCTTAGGATTCACAGTGCTTACGCTATCATCTACCGTGGAGTCTAAGCCCAATATTGCTGGATTAATTTATTACCCATTTCCTCCTCTCAGCTGCTCTATGCAAAAAGGTGTTAGCCTTAAATCAGGGACAAGGGCATAGATCCAAGGGGGTCAAGTGACTTGTCGAATGTGACACAACGTATTTGTTACACAGCCAAGTTTTGACTCTTTGACATTACAGTTTTCCAAAGAGGTATGTTTTAGGTACAGTGTATTTAGACCTAGCTTGCTACCAGTACCCATGTACATGTACAGAAATATTTTCCAAGGGATTTGCAGGCACAGGATGGTTTTAAGGGAATCCATTTCCAGACCCTCAACTTACATACGCACTCACCTAAAACTGACTAGCCTTGGAAGGCGCCTGAAGCAATGGAAGACATGAAGCTGGCTTGGCCACCCCATCTCCACTCTCATAATGGCCATCCTCCCACTTCATACAGAAAGGCAGACTTTTCAGCTGTCATCTTCCTGAGGTGCACTGCTGCAAGATGGAAAACTTCCAGGCTATGTAACAAAGGGACAATTAGAAGTATTCATGGTGTTAAGAAGTCAATGACTTTAACGACTGGAATTTCGCAACTCAGGGGTTTCCATGTCTTAGCTTTCACGAAAATCAAAGGAGACCTAATCAAGTTGTTAATAAATGATTTAAAACTTTTTTTTTTTTTTTTTGAGACGGAGTTTCTCTCTTGTTACCCAGGCTGGAGTGCAATGGCGCGATCTTGGCTCACCGCAACCTCCGCCTCCTGGGTTCAGGCAATTCTCCTGCCTCAGCCTCCTGAGTAGCTGGGATTACAGGCACTCGCCACCATGCCCAGCTAATTTTTTTTTTTTTTGTATTTTTAGTAGAGACAGGGTTTCACCATGTTGACCAGGATGGTCTCAATCTCTTGACCTCGTGATCCACCCGCCTCAGCCTCCCAAAGTGCTGGGATTACAGGCGTGAGCCACCGCGCCCAGCCTGATTTAAAACATTTTTAACTTATGATAGACCATATCTGGACTTTGGCTATGTAACTCAGAAGGCTTCAAAGAGTTAAGTTATATCATAACAAAACTCCTTCCATTTTCATGTATTTATTTTTGTGAACAAAGTTTTTCAGGGTTTGCATAAAAATCCCCCAAGATAGGAAAAGAAGTGATGCTAGGCCATACCTCACAAAAAGTGATAGTCATTCATGGGCAAATGAACAAACTAACAAACAAAAGAAGTCCCATCCATTTCATTAAAAAAATTCATTTCTGGCTGGGTGTGGTGGCTCACGCCTGTAAGCCCAGTACTTTGGGAGGCTGAGGTGGGTGGATTGCTTGAGCCCAGGAGTTCAAGACCATCCTGGGCAACATAGTGGACCACCATCTCTGAAAAAAAAGAAAAAGAAAAAAGAAATACACTTCCAGATAAAATTTTGCTTTTTATATGTAATTAAAAAAAACTGTAACATACTGTTTCCATCATTTGTGTACTCATAATAGTTGTGTTAACTCAGTTCAGAAAAAAAATCAGAGCAATTAAATTCTTACGGTTTAATATTCTTAAAGGTAGAGTCAATTACCATTATTTGTGGTAGTTATGTTCTAGAAAGTTACCTTGATCATCGAATTACTGAGAAATGCAACACTGCTCCTAGGAGGAATAGAGGGTTAGGATCCTTTAAGACTTCGGCCATAACATTTTGCCAACCAGTCAATATATAACCTTGTTTTATGTGTATTTTTGTTTGAAGATAGCTTCTTTAATATGTTTCTTACAATTCATTAATTATATGCAGTATTTCTTTATAATAAAACACTGTGTTTCAGTTACAGCATTATGAACTCCTCTGATGGTACTAGTTCAATTCTCAGTCGTAAGTACATACATGCACACAGTACACATATACAGTACTCACTCACATAGAGTACTGTGAACATACTTTATACTGTATAGTACAGTAATAACAAATAAAGTCCTGAAAAAAGCATTAAGAGTGAGCATTTAAAGTTTTATAAACACACTACCTAAAACCTTACTGTGGATGGAGCTGCAGGATGTGTGATGGTCAGTGCACTGTGGTTTACCCTATCTATCTTAGCTTGCCCTATGAAAATCAGAGGCTGATGGAACTTACTCTGCACAAGAGGAAGATGTCAATAAGGGCAGCACGTTGTGATTTGGCAGAGCTACCTTAGGAGTTTGTGTTTTGCAGCTTGTTGATGGTGTTGGCAACTCTCTCTCAAACTGGCTAAAAAAATTGGTTCAGCCTCGTCTGCCTGGCTTTTCGCCTCAAATCTTTAAGCATATCAGAATAAGGGATAAATGCAGTGGAAGTGAGGTGCTAAAATGTGAGGCTGTGTTCAAGCACAGGGTCATATTCTTCCATGTCATTGAAACTTTTTTCCAAGGCAGAATTCCATTTGGATATTTTGGCCACTGTGAGAGGGACAATTCTTGGAGTCTTAGGGTGACTTTCATTGCTGACTTTGCTGCCATGTTTTGCCATCTCATCCCAATCTTTGTGGTTTCTACTGTCTTCTCGAACAAAATTTCCTCCATGTCTTCTTTCTTCATGTTGCTGAAACCTTCTCCACTTATTTACCGTGCAATATGCATTATGTTTTTGACATTTTAAAAAATATTTTCTGTAACTCTGTCAAAGCCTTGAAGTTTTCACAGTCTGGCAAAACGTTTTTCCAGCAGTTATTGATAATAACCTGCTTGATGCTGTCCCAGGCTGTGCCAACATAATCAATAACATTGCATACAGTGAGTGATTTCCAGTAGTCTATCATGGTGGCTTCTTCATTGGTGTCAAGAACCTCACAAGCTTTACTATAGAGTTCCCTCGTGTAGTGTGCCTTGAAAGTTTTATGCCCTGATTGAGGGGCTAGATGTGAGATGTAGTATTGGGGGCATGAAAAAAACTTCTATGTTGGGATGAGCATTTTCATGTTCTTCATGGAAATGAACTGGGGCATTCATTATCCAAAATTAGTAAGACCCAGAAAGCAAGCTTTTTGCCCTGGAGATACTGTTCAACTTCTGGAATGAAGCAGTGGTGGAACCAATCCCAGAATATTTCAGATGCCATCCATGCTTTTCTGTTCCACCTCCGACGGACTGGCACACAGTTCAGGTTTGTCCCTCTAAGCGCTGTGGGTTTTGGGCTCTGTACACCGTTAGAGGTTTGCACTTAAAGTCACCCTTGGTGTTGGTGCACAATAGCAAGGTTGCATGGTCTCTGAATGCTTTAAAGCCAGGGGCTTGCATGGCCATTTGCATTACATGGGTTTGTTTGCCAACATTTTTATAAAACAAGCCAGTCTCATCAGCATTGAAAACCTGCTCTTCAACATAACCCTTTTCATGTATAACACTTAGCAGGCATTTTAAAAATTCTTCCACAGCCTCCTTATCTGTAGAACCTGCCTTGCCTGCAAGTTTAAAATTTGATTTCATGCTGTACTGCCTTTTGAAATGTGCCAGCCAGCCTGGACCAGCTGAGAAGGGTTTAACATTTTCCTGACCTTGGGTAACATGGCTGTAAATTTCTTTGGCTTTCAGCCTCATAACACTGTCCACTACACTTTTTTTTAATTGATTGTCATCTCATGAATCTACAAATTTAGCTGCTTTTCCATCTTTTCCATAGCTTCATCACGCACTATAGATGTCACTTTAGCACTTTCTGGAGCAGCCTCATGTACAGATCCGTGGATCCCCACTTCCTTTTTGTGGATGTACCATACTGTTGATTCATTAACATTGAACTCATCGCCAACGGCACTAAAACTCATGCCCGAACGAAGCTTATCTAACACATGACACATCACAGCCTTCTTGTGATTAGGGACATTAGCCAGCATTTCAGCACTACGCTTGGGGGCCATTTGAAACAGAGAAATCAATATGGGAAAGCACAGAAGTCTGAAAAATGTGACACTAAGTAGACTGAGAAGGACATATGTTTACACGCTAAGAACTAAAACAAGAAGGCAGAGCATGGCCTTGTTCAAGCTCAGCTGGGAAAATATATACAAGGTGATCCAAAGTTTTCACTGTTCTGCATGTGTCCATATATGACTGAAAGTGCTTCTAGTATTGATTTTTGGTTACACATACTTTTTAGCAAGTAGCTGAGTTCATAGACTCTTTGAATGATGATTGACTACATTTGTAGAGGTCACTTGTCAACAAAGATAGTTTGTTTCAAGCATAGATTATATGAGGATACAACTTTTTGGGTGAAGTGGAATGGAAATGAGTTAAAGGAGAAAGATTTAATGTCTGACTTGTTCGGAAACTTTTTAGATGGAGAAATGGGTATTATGTTCCTATTATATTTAGATTCTACTGGATATGATTTTTATAAAGGATGCAACAGTTTAATTTAAAAATGTCATCAGAATGGCAGAAATTACATCCCCTGCAACTATTTAACACTAAGAAGAAAAAATTTAGGTATTGCCTAGATATGTGATACATAACTTGAAAATTATTTTGAAGCGAAGAGAAAAATGGATTGGGAGGTAGCTTTGCTTTTGCCATTCCACTGAAAAAATGTTCAATTTTGATGGAAACATGTCAGCACTTGGTTGTAGGAATTTTTCAACTGTAGAAAGAAAAAAGCCTCATTTCATCCCTTTTGGCATTTCTGAACACTTGGTTTTGATGTATAATTTTAAAACACCTGAGCACCATGAAATGAAACCACAGTATTCCTGAGAGTAGCCTGGTGAAATGTGATTTTTCTCCTCCAGTACAGAAGGACAAAAATGCCTTTAATGTTCTCAAATGCTAGACTTCTAGATGATGCATTGGTTTAAATGTCAACAATGTCTTCCAACAATAGTTTGGAACAGAAATTTATTAAATGTTCCAACAATAGTTTGGAGCAGAAATTTTCTTACAGTAAAATAATCCTTAGAGTTAAAAAAACAAAACTTTTCGTATGCCTCAGGCTTCTTACAACTTTCTAGTAATCGGTACCGTTCCCGGTTTCCTTAGTTTCTTGCTGTGGGTAAGGTCCAAACACCTTACACGTGTTGCTGGTGGCTCTCCAAATTCTACCTTGGACTAAAGCACCAGGCAGTCCATAGGCAGCTTCCTGCGCTCCTCATTTGTGGTGGAGGCTCCATAGGATACAATTTCTTCTCTGCTGACTTACTGGCTTTCATGTTAGCTGTCTATTTCGGCTAATCATTCATGAAGCACGGGGCTTATATTTGGAAAAAGAAACCACTGCACCTTAATCCCAACAAGCATAATTTATGTTGCTTATTTTAAGTCATCGCATTAGAATAATAACTGCTCTCTCCATGAGCCTTGGCTTGAAAGAAGGGAAGAAATCCCAGGTTCTCTTCCAACAATCAGGGGTTACTCAAGCCATCCGAGTTCTACGGGGCCTCTCTGGGCCGGGCTGCGTCGGGAAAGGCAGAGGACCAGGCGCCGAGAGGCGGCGGCATCTGCGCGCGGGGCCGAGCGGGTGCGCTGTGCCGGAGGGGCGAGGCCAAGAACCTGACACAGGGAGGCGGCCGCCCGCGGGGTCGGGCCTAGTCGGCTCCGTCCGCGGGGCCGGGGCCGAGGCCGAAGACTGGGCAGGAGGAGGCGGCGGTGGCCGCGCGTATGGCCGACTGGCAGGCGCGTACTCCGAAGCCGCCGGGTAAGCGGCAGGGGCTCCATCCGCGGGGAAGAAGACCCGGCGCCAGCCGGAAGACGTCCCGCGCTGGCCGGCGGGGGCGCGGTCTGAAGACGTCACTTCCGGCACCGAGGCTGACTTCCTGGTGCGGGAAGGGGCAGAGATTGGTGCAGCCCAGGAGGAAGAAAAAAGGGTGAGGAGAAGCAGCGGCCAAGCGGGTCGGCGTCGGGGGCGGCGGGCTCGCTCCAGGCCGTCGGGGGTCCCCGCCAGCGTCGCCCGCTGTGTTGGGAGCGCGCGCTGTGGGCGTCGCTCGGCCTTGTGCGCGGCTTCCCCGCCGCCGGCCACGGGGCTCAGCGCTTGTGCTCTGTGTTGCAGGTCTACCCGGAGCCCCGGAGCGAGAGCGAGTGCCTGAGCAACATCCGCGAGTTCCTGCGCGGCTGCGGGGCCTCCCTGCGCCTGGAGGTGAGCGCGGGCGGCCGCGGGCAGAGGGAGGGGCCGGGAAGACAGGGTTGGACCGGGGGTGGGGGCCCGCTCCGGCCCGACATCTCCTCCGCACCCGGGTCCCACCCTCCCCGGCCGCTCGGGGGTTCGGGATGTGTGGAGCGGGGCGTTGCGGGTCCGGGTAACGGCCGGGAGGAGGCGGCGCGCGGGCCTCCCCCAGGGCAGGGTGGAGTCCGCGTGTGGAACCCCAGACCTTGCCCTCGCTCCGGTGAGGAAGAGTGGTTCTGGTCGCTCGTGGTGCAGGTGACCATTTGTCAGGGGTGTGAACCGATTTCTTGGCACCTGCCTCAGCCTGAACTCTGCTTTTAGGGATTGTCATCCAGGGCTCCCATGTAGGTCTGGATCAGGCCTTAGAATCCTCAGCAGGTGATCAGGCAAAGTCGTGCGGAAATAAAATGGGCCAACCCTCCGCCCGCTTCTCCCAGCCGCACTGCTTTCTCTGCTTTTTCTTTCTGAGACCAGAAATTCGGTGGTTTTTTTGTACCCCCAACTTAATGTTTAGGTTAGAGAATTCACATTAACCAGTATCTGAGGTTTAGAAAACATGCTTTCGGGGAACGTACTGGGCGGGGTCTCGATTCCCTGTAGCAAAATGTTATCACTTGTCTAAACATTGTCGTTCCATTCTTTCAGTGGCAGTTTCTGGGAATTTAACTCTCATTTTATTTTACTATTGTGATTCTTCCTACACTTGGGGTGGCACTTTAAATACAGAAATCTAGCTTTGCTTTTCTTGGGATCTGCTTAAGTGGTTGCAGTCAGTCCTGTACTTAAGTCCTGCCTTTTATGTTGCTACTTTGTCACTTTGTCACTCTTAACCTTAGTTTTCTTATCTGTAAACTGAGATGGGCATTATCAAGCTCCCAGATGAGAGTACAGTTGGCCCGTCGTATCCCAGGTTACCCATCCTTGTATTCAGCCAACCTTGGATTGAAAATATTGGAGGAGGGGAAACTAATTAAAAAAAAACCAATACAGTATAACGATTATTTACGTAGCATTTATAATGTACTAGGTAGTGTATGTAACCTAGAGATGATTTAATGTTTACGAGACTATGCCATTTTATATAAAACACTTGAGCATCTGAGGGTTTTGGTGTCCACGGGGATCCTGGAACCAATTCCCTGCTGATAAAATGGGACACCTGTGTATGAAAGCATCTTTGTAAAACCTGTTACATAGGATAACCCAATTGAGGTTTCTCTTCCCGAAGTATAGTCTCTTGCTATATAGGTTTCTCTTCCTGAAGTATAGTCTCTTGTTACAGGTTTCTCGGAAAACCTAGAAGTATGTGAGGGCAGGTTACATGGAAGGCTCATTTAATTGAAATTAGACATGTAGTAATTCATAGATTAAAGTATTAGTGGTGGTGTTAATGATTGTAAACACAAAGAAATTTATTGTTAATATTTCATGTTCGTGAGGAAATTATTACACAAAAGTGGAAGTACTAGGGGAGATTCCAAGAAACTTAGGGCTCTTTGAAAGGGGAAAAAGACGTTGTTTCAATAGTCTTTCTGTTTGTTGTATCAGCTTTGTCGTTTTGTAATCCAGCTGCCTTATTGGCTATGGTAATATGCCTTGCTAGTGGCAAGTTTTACTTTTTCTTGGCCTTCGTTGTGGGATTTTGTTATATTATCCTGTCCTCTTGAAACTACTGAGTTTTGGTTATACTACCATACTTTTGAAACTCAATTTGCACATTTAGGTTATCTGACTTTAGTGTAAGCCTTTTTAAGAAAGTTTTGTTTTAAAGTAAATTGAGGCCAGCACAGTGGCTTACACCTGTAATTCCAGCACTTTGGGAGGCTGAGGGGGACAGATCACATGAGGTCAGGAGTTTGAAACCAGGCTGGCCAACATGGTGAAACCCTGTCTCTACAAAAAAACAAAAAACAAATAGCCCGGCATGTAGCCCGGCATGTAGCGCTCACCTGTAGTCCCAGCTACTCGGGAGGCTGAGGTGGTAGAATCGCTTGAACCCCAGAGGTGGAGGTTGCAGTGAGCTAAGATTGCACCACTGCACTCCAGCCTGGGTGACAGAGCAAGACTCCATCTCAACAACAACAACAACAACAACAAAAATTTATTGTTTTTAGTTTTACAAAGGTTGCTCTTGACATTTCATATAGTAACTTTTTTTATAATTAAGAGTTTATTTAAAGGTTCTCTGGAAGACAGTTTTCACTAACATATGCTAAGCACCTAGAACAGTGCTTGGCACATAACAGGCTTTCAGTAAATATTTGTTACTCATAGAATGAGCTTGAAGTTGTAGTTGATAGCAAGTGTTTCATTTTAAAGAAAAAAAAAATTAGTTTTGACTTACTTTGTGCTATTTTTAAAGAGTAAATATCTCTTCCAGTGAATTTAAACAAGAGGCAAATGTTAGTATTCTTCAAGCTTAGTATGAGTCACACTTGCAATTACCTAGGAGATAATAAAAACAAAAATAGGAAAATAGCACATGAAAAACTTGATAAATCAGTCATTGTGCTTTTTGGGAAGTTGCCCTAAGAAGTCATTCTGTATGGTGTGCATCCAGCTCTGGCTTCCAGCCTTGTAAGGTGGTGTGAAGGGACAGGGCTGGGCCCCAAAGGACTTGGTCATGTCCCATGTGGGCCACATCGCAGCAGTTTCCCGGTGTTTGAGAATTGTTTAGCGAGTGAGGAGGGACGAGCCTTGCACTTGTGAAATGTGTTCTAGGATTTACACATTTAATTTTCACAAAATTCTGAAAGAGGGAAATGGATAAGAAATGTTTTGAAATTACAGACACAAAACTGAAAACTGATAGCTTAAATTCTAGATTAGCTTTCATTCTATAGTTTTTTTTTTTTTTTTTTTTTGAGACAGAGTCTCACTCTGTTGCCAGGCTGGAGTGCAGTGGTGAGATCGCGGCTTACTGCAACTTCTGCCTCCCGGGTTCAAGCGATCCTCTTGCCTCTGCCTCCTGAGTAGCTGGGACTACAGGTGCGTGTCACCATGCCCAGCTAATTTTTGTATTTTTAATAGAGACAGGGAGGGTTTCACATGTTGGTCAGGATGTTCTCAATCTCTTGACCTTGTGGTCCACCCTCCTCGGCCTCGCAGAGTGCCGGGATTACAGGTGTGAGGCACTGGGCCTGCCCAGCCTTTTGTTGTGTAGTTATAAATGTCAAGGTGCTTTTCTTCCAGGGGTTAGACTAAATTGTGTTTGTAACAGATTGTTTTTGGTTATATACTTTCTTACTTACTGTCAGTTTAAGTTTTGCTAAGATTTGTTAAAGGGGAAAAGGAACTAGGTTAATATATCAGCTATTTTGTTGCATGCTGTCCTTAATTACCTGTAGAAAATCAGATATCCGTCAATTGTTCTGATTATGAAAATATTTTTATAAATTGATTTTAAAGGAATATTGTGTGAATTGCATTTATTGGTAAACTTTGAGAAGCACTAGGCTTTAGTTGGAAAACTTTTATATTTGGAAAATAAAAAAAATTTAGTGTTGGAAAGCAGCGCAACTTGGATGACTTCATTTTGTTATAACTTTTTTACTTGGCATGCTTAAAAATTTTTTTTCCTCTTAGGGCACAAAAAAACCTGGGCACACAATTTCTCTATATTTGTGTCTCAAAAGCAACTGAAATAATAATTATTAATAAGAATAATGATGATGATGGCTGGGTGCAGTGGCTCATACCTGTGATCCTAGCACTTTGGGAGGCCGAGGCTGGGGGATCACCTGAGGTCGGGAGTTTGAGAGCAGCCTGGCCAACATGGTGAAACCCCATCTCTGCTAATGGCACCACTGCCCTCCAGCCTGGACAACAGAGCAAAACTCCATCTCAAAAAAAAAAAAAAAAAAAAAAAGAATAATGATGATGTTTGTAGAATTTCACGTAAGGTTATACCTGACCTTACTATCAAAGTTAGTAAACCAAGCAAGTGATAGGACATTTCTTTGCACTTTCTTAAATAGCCATGGAGAAATTAAGAGTGATTTTTGTTTCCAGTTTTCTGCGATGTTAATGTGGAATTCTGATTCAAGTCTTGTAGCTATTGTAGGGTGTGTATGTGTGTGCCTGTGTGTGCACATGCTTGTTTGTTCACTCAGTAGATCACGATGAATTAGCTTCCAAGATACTCCTACCCAATACAACATTATCTGATTAGGTATCTGACAACTATGGAAGCAGATGAAATGTAACTGGCAAAAGCAGATTTTATGTTTCTAGGAGAAAGCTGTGTCTGGTTACAGCCATCACACCTGTAACATGTTTACCACTTTTTTATTTCAAGAGCTGAAAGTTGATGTAAGATTCCAGTTGTTTAAATGGTACATCATTAAGCTCACGTTAATGACGTGGTTTCAGGAATATTAGAAACAATATTATTACTATAATAAAGCTATGGATTTTGACTTAGTTCTGTTTAAAAGAAAGATGTTTATTCTCAATATTTAGTTATATTCATACATAATTGAAAAGTGTAATCCTGATAGATAGTTTGATATTTATGAGGCTTTATTGGTTAACAGTTGACTGTGAACTCACATACAGTGTTACCATCACTGCTTGAAAGGAAAACAAAACATTTCAGATGAAACTGGGTGAGCCTGTTCTCGTATTTGCCAAGAGGGAATAAAGCCAGTTTGTCAAGTGTAAGCAAACCACAGACAGCTCTTTCTTCTCATAGACCATTTCTGGAATAGTTATGTTTGACATGATAGGGATGGAAACCCTAATATATGAATAATTGATCTTTCCAGCTCCTTGGCACACCAACTAATACTAAAATTATCTGCAGGTTTCACAGTTGCTGTTCATTTATTTAACTATTCTTCTGGAAAAGTGGAAATCATCCAAAGGCCCAGGTGGTTCAGAACCGAAATCTGCTCTTTTCTCATCCTCACCCTTGGAAATTTTTGGTTGGTTTTTTGGTCTCTGAGATCAACAGAGCATGAAATGTAGATCAGTAGTCACATAAAGCTTGCCTCACATCCAGTTTCTTTTCTTTAATTCTTATATTTTGTTTTTAAATTGACAACTAATCATGGAGTGCAAGATTATGATACATGAATGCATTGTGGAATGATTGAAGTCAAGGGAATGAACATCTCCATTACCTCACATATTTCTTATAACTAGTCACCTGCTGTACAATAGATCACTAAAATTTATTCCTCCTGTCCAACTGAAATTTTGTGCCCTTTAACTAACATCTTCCCTTTCCCTATCTAGCTCCTTCCTGTTCCCTCATTCCCAAGTCCCTCAGCATCTGGTAACTGGTATTCTCTGCTTCTGTGAGTTCAGCTTTTTTAAACTTCTCATATAGGTGAGATCATGTAGTATTTGTCTTTCTGTGCCCTGCTTTCTCTTAGCATATTGTCCTCCAGATTCATTCACTGTTGTTGCAAATAACAGTATTTCGTTTTTTAAAAAGTCTGCATAATATTCTATTGTGTCTATGTCTCACATTTTCTTTATTCTCTCATCTTTCAGTGGATGCTCAAGTTGGTTTTATGTCTTGGCTGTTGTGAATTGTGCTGCCATGAAAATGGGAATGCAGCCATCTCTTCAACATACTGATTTTAGTTTCTTTGTGTACTCAGTAGTGGGATTGCTGGATCATATGATAATTCTGTTTTTAGATTTTGAGGAATCTCCATACTGTTTTCCAGAATGACTTTATGAATTTACATTCCCACCAACAATGTGCAAGGCTTATCTTTTCTCCACATCCTTGCCAACACCCGTTGGTGGTTTCATCTTTTTGATAATGGCCATTCTAAGCCGTTCTATAGGTGTGAGATGCTGTCATGATTTTAATGTGCACTTATCTGATGATTAGTGATGTTGGGCATTTTCTAATCTATAGGCCATTTGTATGTCTTTTGAGAAATGTCTGTTCAGTTCTGTTGCTCATCATTCTTTAATCAGATTTTCTTTTTGGTTACTGATTTTTTTATATATTTTGTGTATTAACTTCATATCAGATGTATGGTTTGCAAATACTTGTCCATTTTGTGACTTGCATCTTCATTCTGTTGTTTCCTTTGCTGTGCATAAGCCTTTCAGTTTGATGAAATCTCGTTTGTCTATTTTTGCCTTTGTTTTCTGTGCTTTTGGGGTCATAGCCAAGAAATCATTGCCCAGACCAATGTCATGGAGCTTTCCATGGTGCTTACTTCTAGTAGTTTCATAGTTTCAGATCTTAGATTAAGTTTTTAGTCCATTTCGCGTTGATTTTTGTATGTGATGTGAGACTAAGTTCCAATTTAATTCTTTTGCATGTAGATATCCAGTTTTTCCAGCACCGTGTGTTGAAGACTGTCCTTTCCCCATTGGGCGTTCTTGGCACTTTTGTCAGAGATCTGTTGACTGTATTCCGTGAGTTTAATTCTCAGCTCTCTCTTCTGTTCTGTTGGTCTGTGTGTCTGCTTTTATGCTAGTGTCATGCCGTTTTGGCTACTATAGCTTGGTAATACACTTTGAAATAAGGTAGTGTGATGCCTCCAGCTTTGTTCTTTTTACTCAAAATTGCTTTAGCTTTTTTTTTTTTTTTTTGTGATTCCATGTGAATTTCAGGATTGTTTTTCTGTTTCTGTGAAGAATACCATTAGAATTTTGATAGACATTGCGTTGAATCTGTGGATCACCTTGGGCAATATGGGTGTTTTAACAATACGGGTTGAGCTTGCTGATAGGGTTGGCTGTGTACATACCCAAATCTCATCTTGAATTGTAATCCCCATGATCTCCTCAGACATGTATGGATCATGGGGTTTACAATTCAAGATGAGATATGGAGTTAGAGATCAGCCTCTGCAACATGGCCAAACCTCATTTCTGCAAAAAAGGAAAATACAGAATTTTCTATTGCATAGTGCTGGATCCAGTGGAATCCTAGGAGATTGGCTCATACGGGCAATTTCCCCCATGCTGTTATTGTGATAGTGAGTGAATTCTCAGGAGATCCGATGGCTCTATAAGGGGCTTCTCCCCCTTTGCTGCTCACTCTTCTCTCCCCTGCTGCCCTGTGAAGAGATGCTTTTCCCCGTGATTGTAAGTTTCCTGTGGCCTCCCCAGCCATGTGGAACTGCGAGTCATTTAAACCTCCTTTCTTTATAGATTACCCAGTCTTGGGTATGTCTTTTAACAGTGTGAACATGGACTAATGTACGTGCCAAACCTGAAAATCCAAAATGCCCCCTAATCTGAAGCTCTTTGAGCACCAATGTGACACTCAAAGGAAATGCTCATTGTAATCTTTTGGATTTTTGGAATTTGGGATACTCAACTGGTAAGAATAATGAAAATATCCTCAAATCTGAAATACAGAACACTTCTGACCCCAGAAGTGTCACTTCTGAGAATGTACATGATGCTGAGTAGCACAAAGCACGCTTGTGACGTGGGTGCTGGGAGGTCAGCTCAGCACACTCACAGCTAGTAATTGTGACTTTGATCTTCCGCTGATTCTCCTATCTTGACTCTCAGGGTTATTGCTCCCTCCTGGTAGCTGCCCACCATTATCAGGTATTTGTTTTGTGGGGGATGGTGTGGGGGGAAGGAATGTAGTTTCTGGCTTGAACCCATTTGTTGGGTTGCTGTCCTGTGCTGCCACTTGCCGGCTGTGCCATCTGCAAAATGGGAATCACATGTGCTTGCTCTTTGTGTTGGTCATGAGGATTACGTGAATTCATGCAAAACTCTTAGAACAGTGCCTGGTAAGTAGGAGGTGACAAAGAGACATTAGCTGTTATTGTCCTTTTCATTATTCTTTCATGTAGTTGGAGCCATGTGGTATATTTTTAAAAATCTTTACCCAGGGTTCCATAATCATTTTATAATCTTCAGTATTTCTTCAGAGCTAGGTAAGAAGAAAACAGAAAAGTTGTATAATGCTACCATCTAGAGACATCAGTGTTAAAATTAGTATTTCTTTTTTGGTCATCTTTTAAAAGCTATTCCAAGTATGTAAATATAGTTTAAAAATAACCATGACATCATAGATACATAGAACGTTTTATAACATGCTTTAACTTGATACAGTAAGACTTTTCTCATGTTAATTATTTATTTTACTACTGATTTTAATGACTGCCTCTTAGTTCCTGATAATAATCCTCAGTTTTGGATATAGAGGTGGATTCTAAGTTTTCATGGTTGTTAATGGTGAACTAGGTGATGGACATTTCTGTACCACACCCTTAATCTTTGATTTTCTTTGTAGGATAAATTCCCTGATAGGCACTGCATGGCCAAAGGTGGGGACTTTCAAAGGTTTTGAACACCTGCCACTGTACGACCTCCAGAGGACTTTTGCCAATAGGAGTACATAAGAGTTACTCCTTACTGCCCTGTGGCTGTCCTGTGACTGTCTTGTATCTGTTATGTATATTCTTTCTCTTAGGAAGATGGAAAACCGGTTATGGATTAACATTTTGGCTTTTCTTTCTTGTATCTTGCTCAGTCCTTTACATTTCTGGGGACATTGCAAACTAAAATAAATGAAAGGCACTCAATATTTCCTGCATCAGACTTTTGAAAGAGGATATGAAAGAAAAGCTGTTAGAATGGGAAATAAAAGTTGAAAACCCCAGAAACTTGCAGTGTTATCAGCTGTTGCACAAGTAACCTGGCATGGCACTGGGTGGGACATTCTTTGGCCACTCTGTACAAGCTGGAGCTCTGGCTGTAAATGCAGCTTGAGGCTGTCTGCACAGGTGAGAGGGCAGGTTTTCATTTTCTCACTTTACTGTCGAGAGAATTCGAAAGCAGTTCATTCAGGTGGGCAGTCCAGCATTGTAAGGAGCTGCGATAATTTAGTGAATGAGAGGTTTTGGAAAAGAAATTACCTTACCTATATCTAGAACACTTATCTTCCCTGTGTCTTTCTGAAGGACAAATTCTTTTATTATGCTGCTTTGCCTAATGCTTAGTTCTCTTTTAGATTTTTTTTAGCCAAGATTGTGGTTAGGATTTTGTCCACAAGAATAGTGAAAAATATTAATACTTTTGAAAGAATTAAAACATGGGGACCACTTATTGAAACTCAAAGTAAATCTATAGTCTCTTTGTGATGAGATGCCCAACCAAGTGTTGTCTTTGTTCTAGATTCAGAGAGATGAGGAGGTAAACTGTTTACTCAAACTTGGCATTTAAGGTTTGTGAAGCACTGAAGATATGTTTGAGGCATTCTTTTTAGCTGGGCGTCTTCTGTACTGTTGATACTGAGCATGAAATGGTTGTTCACAACCTAGTGTTTATTGACTGATTTATTGAAGAAACTCTTGAAGTCAGTTTATTCCTATGTAGAACTTTAGGAAGTTAAGTAAAAAAATGATTGTTTGGGAGAACAAACATATTCCCTGAACATTTTGTAGGTAGTTTAAAGACAGTTTCATTCGGATACCATAGTTGTGTTTTAATTTTGCCTGGCAAGAAGTATCAGAGGTGGCCCTTTGTCTTGTACCTTAGTGCCTTGCTATACTGTCTGGCTGGGTGAACACAAAGTGTTCCTGTGTATCCAGGCTGCTTTTCTAGCGTACACAACTAGACTTTCCCCTTCATTTCAGATGTTTGGAATGTCTGATTGTCTAGATCAGCACTATTCAGTAGAAATATATTGGGAGCCACAGATGTGATTTTAAATTTTTTAGTAACTGTATTTAAAAAGTGAAATCAAGTTAATTTTTTTTTTTTTTTTTGAGACGGAGTTTCGCTCTTGTTACCAAGGCTGGAGTGCGATGGCACAATCTCGGCTCAGCGCAACCTCCACCTCCTGGGTTCAAGCAATTCTCCCACCTCAGCCTCCTGAGTAGCTGGGACTACAGGTGTGCACCACCATGCCCAGCTAATTTTTGTATTTTTAGTAGAGACGGGGTTTCACCATGTTGACCAGGATGGTCTCGATCTCTTGACCTTGTGATCCACCCACCTCGGCCTCCCAAAGTGCTGGGATTATAGGCATAAGCCACTGCACCCAGCCAAAATCAAGTTAACTTATTTTTCATTTGTAAACTTTTATTTATTTATTTATGTATTTTTGAGACAGGGTTTTGCTCTGTTACCCAGACTGGAGTACAGTGGTGTGATCACAGCTCACTGCAGCCCCCACCTCCTGAGTAGCTGAGACTACAGGCATGTGCCACCATGCCTGGCTAATTTTTATATTTTTTTATAGAGATGAGATTTTGCCATGTTGCCCAGGCTGATCTCTAACTCGTGGGCTCAAGCAGTCTACCCACCTTTGCCTCCCAGAGTGCTGGGATTATAGGCATGAGCTGCTGTGCCTGGCCTAAAGTTAATTTTAAATAATGCATTCTATTTAACCCAGTGTATCCATAAAATTATTTCAACAAGTAGTTGATACATACATATTAATGATATATTTTAGTTTCTTCACATTGAGTCTGTAAATCTGGTTGGAATTCGTTATGGCCACAGCACATCTCGGTTTGTGTTAGCACACTTCAGTTGCTCAGCAGCCTGCCTGTGAGTGGCTCCTGTATTGCATGTTGCATTGAGATTATTTAAGTGGCTGGAGAAATACAATCATCTTTGAAATGAAATGGAACCAACATTTGTTGAGAGCAAATTGTGTGCCTAGGCATTTTGCATGTACTGTTTTGTTTACACCTCACAATTCCCTGCAGAGAAGGTGGCAGTTTCCCACTTAGCAGATGAGGAGGCTGAGACTTGAAGTCATTCAGAGGTCCCAGTCCCATCTCAGCCAGTGAAGAGTCGGAATTTGGACTCAGATTCACCTGCTCCACTGGCTGGGTTCTTCATACAAGCATGCTGCTGCATGGCTTGGCATTAGGTGAGGTATTTAACAACAGCAAGGCAATACTCTTAGGCTGATTCCTGGCAAGGCCCATGGGCAAGTTCTCAGGAAAACTTACCTGGTGACAGGGTCTGCCTTGTGAGCATGTGACTAGTGTTGTCACACAGGGTTTTGTGCTTGGTTTCGTGCTCTGCTGTTTTCACCAGAAACTCTTAACAATTTTTTGACAAGGAGCTTTGCATTCAATTCATGCTGGACCCTGCACTTGTGTACTTGGTCCAGCCTGCTGCTGCTGTTCTTAGAGGTCTGATCAATAACAGCATTAAGCAGCATTTTCTGAGTGCTTATTATGGCCTAGGCCCTGTTGTGAAGTGTGTGTTAACCCAGTCTAAAAGCAGCTGTCTCAAGTTGGTATCATCATTTTCCTCACACAACTGCGTCCCTGACCCCAAGCGAGCGGAACTGAGATAAGAATAACCCTCAGCAATCCTTGCTATTAAACAATTGTTTGCTTAAGTACATCCTCCTGATAGGAAGTTAAAATAATTTGTCATGTCTTACGCATTAAAAATTACCACAGCTTCCAAGGCGGCCACCATTTCACTTGTCGGTAATAAAGACCCGTGATAATACTGGCTGTGAGTTTTGTTATTCTGAAGGATCCTTTTGGGAATCCCATGTTGGCATGGTAAAAGGATGGGAAGTCAGAGTCAGTTTGAACTTACTGGTCAGAGAACATGTTGGTGGTGAATGGAGGGGAAGAGCCTCTCCGAGGAATTGGAGAGGACTTTCTACTCACGTTACATCTAACTAGCCAGAGGATGGGCGTGGGGACCGTATCCTTGTAAGGTTCCTTCAAAACCTGAGTTGTGTGAGTCAGTGATGCTGCTACTTCCTAGAGAAGCTACCAGTTTAAGAATAGGACTTAGCCCCAGATTCTGATCTGGCTTTTTGGCCCTTGATGTGGGGCACAGATCCCTTAGTAGGTGTTCATGCCTGGCCCAGGTGGGCAGCTGTGTAAGTCCTTCCAGTGCAGCTAGTCAGTCGGTCTCACCCAAGGGTTGTGTCGCTGGTATCTCAGCTAGTTGTTCAGCAAGAACTGCCAGCACTTCACACATAGTAGTGAGGCTGTTTTGCCGCCATGAAAATGCAGTTCAGTTTTGCCTAATGTGAAAATATTAAGTTTCTGTGTACTCTCTGCTACCCACAAAGAGAAGACTTGGAGGAAAATGTGTGACATGAGATCCCTGAGGGTGTTTGGGCAGATGGGGGAAGGGATGTGATGTGAGTTTTAACAGGATTATTTTGGCTGCTGTTTTGAGTATAGACTGCGAGACTCAAGGGCAAAAGCACGGAAACCAAAGAGGACAGAATGGCAGCAATCTAGGTGACCTCCCAGGTGCTGGTGGCTCGAGCCACAGTCCAGTCAGCATAGGTAGCAGGAGAGGTTGAATTCTAGTTTTATCAAGAAGATAGAGATGAGATGATTTACAGATGGACCAGATGGGGTATGCAGGAGAGGAGTCAAGGAGGACCAAGGGTTTGGCCTGAGCAGTTAGGAGAAGTTGCCTTTCGGATGGGGAAGTCTGGCAGGGCCAGGTGTGTGCACTCAGCTTCAGACATGCTCCATCAGGGTGTCCGTGAGATGCCTCCATGAAGATCCATGTGCAGGTCCGGAGTTAGGGATATGGCCTGGGCTGGAAACACCAGTTTCAAAGTTCTGCAGAAGTAGGTTCTGATTGTTTAGAATGATATTCCTGTTAGTCTGTGTCATGTGGAAGGGTGTCTTAAACATGTAATGTGTGCGGGTGCTGCAGAGAGGAGGACGTTCATGACTCAGAGAGAGTGAAGGAATACCTGGTGAAGGGGTGGCGGAGGAAGTGAGGAGGTGTTAGTCCCAGAACGTCCAAGCCCGCTACACATGCGTGCCACGTTGCTCATTTCCTGGCTGAGCTGTAAGCACCTGAGCAAACGGTTGGCTTGTTCTTGGGTCAGGTGTATCCACAGCAGTCACTCAGTGCCAGGGTAGTTAGGTCCTCTTTATTATCAGAAAATCACGGAGAAGCACCATGAGAAAATAGGTTTGCAGTCATGTAATATGAAAGTTAGCAAAGATACGAGCTCTGGGCTGTTTGTATATGAGTTTAGAGGAAGCCAAGGACGCAGTGTCATCAAGTTGTATTTTATAATTCTTTTATCCAGTAAGACTTGTACATAGCTTAAAAGATAAGTGGTACTTAGGGCCTCAAAAGGAAGCAGTCCTCCCACAGTCTCCTTATCCCAGAAACAAACTCTCAGCTGGTGTTTCTTCTTTGTCTTTACTTCCTCCTTTCCATATTGTATTCTGGCACTGTTGTTTCTTATCAGTTTTAGTTAATAACTGTCTAAGATGAGGGTAGCTCTGTTAATCTCCTCGCATCACTCCCTGTTCCCCAGTTCAGGAGCATACTTCTTTGCTCCTGCGTGTATGACATGAGATCCATTGATGCAGTGTCAATTGTTTTGGCCAGCGTTTTTTCTTACTTATAAATGACAAGTGTGCATTATGAGCAAAGAGTGTTACAGGCATACATAAAGGGAAATGTCCACTCACTCCCCTCTCTCCCTCCTAACCCGCCTAACCCTGCTTCTCGCAGCAGCCACTGTTGAATGCTGATGCACGTATGGGCTCTACTTTTTCAGGAATTGAGGCCAAACTAGGTATGCTCTTGTGCAGTTTGCCTCTTTCCACTGAGACTGTAGCACCATCCCTGTGGGCACCACTGTGGTGGGCACCACACAGGAGTCAGATAGTCCCATAAGGCACATTCCAGGATTGGGGGCCCCCGCAGGACAGAATGCCAGAGCCGCCCTTTCCTCACAGGACACTTGAAGAGTAAAACCAAACCTTCTCAGTGTGACAGTGTGCAGTTCTGGTAGCAGAACAGGGCGATTGTCCAGCCTCCATAATGTTCCCTCCTTGGCAGAGTGATTTCCTTCTGCCCAGTTCGCCTCTTGGGGAGTTGGGCACCAGGAGCCTGAGGAGAGGGTCCTGGTTTACCTCGGTTTTTGTTCTCTTGTCCAGGTCGTAGGGAGTCTGTCAGGGTTGAGATGGCCAGGGTGGCTCAGGTGGAAGGTGCCAGCCCTTGCCTGTGCTGGCTTCTGTGCCTCGCTTGGTCTCATCCACTCTGTCTCTGCGGTGGGTGACAGCTGTGCGAGGCCCCGCTGGGCAGGGGTGTGGGTCACCTCCTGCCCTGCCCAGCCACCTAGCAGCTGTTGCTGTTCCAGGCTCAGAGTTCCCTCCTCCTGCAGATTTCTTCAAGCTCTTCATGCTGCCTCGAGGATAAACACGAGTGGAGAGTTGACACTTTTCCTTCCATGTCTTTATGTTCTCAGAATGCGCCAAGAACTTGGAATATTAACAGAGGTTTCTGCATAAAGGTGGATAAAATAGACAAGAATTGGTCAGGTTCAGTCTTGAAAGGTAATGATTGAAAAGAGATATCTTATAGATTATGCAGTTTTGAAGATTGTGAAATGGTTTTCCCCAGAACCAAATCACAGAATCCCAAAACTTGGGTTTAATTTTTTGAAGCTTGAGAGATGATTTTTGAAAATAAACGAAGGAAGTATTAAAGGTGTAAAAATGGCATACTTTTGTAGTCTTGATGTGTTAACGTCCAAGAAAGTGGTACTGTGTTGAGAGAATAGGTTCCTTAGTGGCTGGTCTTCAGTGAATTGTTGACGGAAACCAGGAGTATAGGTGATGTGAGGATGGTAGGTGACAGTGCTGCTTCAGTATGTTCTTTGGTACCTGTGCCGGAGATGATGCAGACAGCAACTCACTGTTCACAATTGGAAGCAGACCTTATCATTTCTCTTTAAGTCAGTAGTTCTGAACTTTTGGGTGTTCAGTAATTTGGGAAGTTGTCTTAGGTAACAAATAATGACAATAGTGGTTAAGTTTGGGGGTGCTTACCATGGGGATGTGCCAGGCAGTGGTGTATCTGTTTGACATGTGCTAGTTTATTTAATCCTTAACGAAAGTCACCTCGTGTTGTTGGGAAGAGAAGAAAGTCACGTGTTAGGAGAGCACTGGTTACTGCCACTGTCTATTCTCACATTGCTATAAATACCCAAGGCTGGGTAATTTATAAAGAAAAGAGGGTTAATTGGCTCATGGTTCCACAGGCTGTACAGGAAGCATGATGTTGTCATCTACTGTTTCTGGAGAGGCCTCAGGAAACTTACAATCATGGTGGAAGGCAAAGGGGAAACAGGCTGGTCTTACCTGGCTGGAGCAGGAGCAAGAGAAGGGGAGGTGCCACACACCTTGAAACAAGCAGATCTCACAAGCACACACACGCCATCATGGGAGCAGCACAAGGGGAAATCTGCCCCCATGATCCAGCCACCTCCCAGCAGGTGCCACCTCCGACATTGGGGATTATGCTTTGACGTGAGATTTGGATGGGGACAGGACCGATCTGTGTCAGCCACAGAGGCGTCTTCCTCGTCCGTGCATTGGTAACCAGTACGCTGCTGGAGCTATGGGGACCTTGTTTGTGAGACGTTTGGAAGGTTTTTTTTTTGTGGAATTATATTCTTTGGAGTCTTCGTTTTTACTGTAAAATTCTATTTATATGCTGTTAAATTGATGAACATGTAATGATCACCTCTGTTTGCTAGACACCATTCTAATTGCTGGAGGTGGCTCGATGAGTAAGGGAGGAGGGGCCCTGCCCTCAGGGAGTATAATTCTAGTTGGGGGAAACTCTTAAGCAAAGGAATGACTGAACAAATAAAAATACTGTGGGAACAACTGCAGAATATTACAGGGTGAGGCAAAAGAGTGCCTGAGTGCTGACAGATTGGGTTGTCAGAGAAGGCCACGACGCTTTTTAGGATTTACTCTCACAGCCAACGTGATAAAAGCTAGCCAATCTTCTTCTTCTTTCTTCTTCTTCTCCTCCTTCTCCTTCTCCTTCTCCTTCTCCTTCTTTTTTTTGGAGACAGAGTCTTGCTCTGTTCTGGAGTGCAGTGGTGGCTCTCTGTAACCTCTGCCTCCTGGGTTCAAGCAATTCTCATGCTTCAGCCTCTCAAGTAGCCAGGATTACAGGCATGTGCCACCAAGCCTGGCTAACTTTTGTGATTTTTAGTAGAGACAGGGTCTTGCCATGTTGTCCAGCCTGGCCTTGAACTCCTGGCCTCAAGTGATCTACCACCTCAGCCTCCTGAAGTGCTGGGATTATAGGCATGAGCCACTGTGAGGAAGATTGAACATGGATGTCAAAATTGCTCTTCTGTTGATCATTTTCTTCCTCCTAACCGAATTCTTTTCTGTTTTATATCTGATACAGGGAAGCTGGGTGAGAATTGATCATGTTACCTGTGTCATCAGTGGCCTTGCACGAGGCTGCTCAAGTCTTCCTGCCTTTACTGAATGCAGTGCTGAGTGGCCGGGGAAAGTGCTGTGTGTTAGCCTTAGGCCAGATTCACTTTCTCAGTGGAAGGTTCCTTGCTGGGAGATGATGGTGACCGGCCCGAGGGTCTGGCTCCGCTCCGAGAGGACTAGTGAGAACCCTGCCGACTGATGGCGCCCAGGCCCCTGCGAGTAGAGCCTGCTGCTGTGTGTTTGAGGTGAAAATGGGAGACCTGCTTCTTAGGTACTTGGGACAAGAAGTTTGATTTGGGAATTTAATTTATGGCAGATAACAGATAATTGGTCTCAGTTTTTTCTGTTGCCGATATAAAAAGCAGCAGTGGTAATCTTTAATTTTTAAAAGCATTTTATCATTTTTCTGTTTGTATTCCTAAGAAAAATAAATGCATACTAAATGTCCATCATAAAATAGGGAACTAAGAATTTTGTGTGCACTGGATTTTCTTTTTTTAAAATTATTGTTTGAAATCTATTAAGCAAGGGCTTGAACAAAAATGAAAGAACTGGCCTTTACTTTAAGCTCACCAGTGCACTCCTAGAGTGACTTTTTCTTCAGGGGTCTGTATCACCACATTGAATTAACCTGAGGAAGGTACACATGCTTCTCTTGGGTTTGTTTTTTCACAGCATTTTGTTTGTGATAAGGAGGCTAAGATATTTTAAACTGTGGGTTGGCACTGCTGTTAGCATGAAGATGTGATATATTTGGGTTTTGGTTGTAGCCAAGCCTTGCTTGGGGAGCTGTGTGTGCAGGAATACTGGTGTCTGAGTAGAGTGTGGCTGCTCAGTGCTGGATGAGGCTCGTTGGTGGCAGTTTTTGAAAGCAAATTAAAAAATAGGGTGAAAAATGTTAAGAATAATCTCTTTGTTTATAGAGTTACACTTTCATATTGCTCCAGGTTACATACTTGAATCTACGAGTCCCTTCCCTTCATGCTTTGCTCTTTTAGCTGAGGAAGTTGTTTCACGGGGCATGTGTTCAGTTTTCATGCACAGTTTTTACGTGATTGAGTAAACATCAGTATGATCTGTGAAGTTAGCTTGGTGAATGCTTTCCTAATTGGGGAAAGGCTGTTAAAGTTTGATTTCAAGAGAAAAAGGAAGAGATAAGTCAATGAGGCTCTAAAAGCAAAGCTCTTAGGTGGCTGCCATGGTCTGAATGTTTGTGTGCCCCTCTGTAAATTCCTGTGTTGAAATCCTAACCCCTAAGGTGACAGTATTAGGAGACGGGTCTTTTGGAGGTGACCAGGCTCACCAATGTGGTTAGCGCTCATATGAAGGAGGCCTTGGAGAGAGCCCTCTCCCCTCATGCCATGTGAGTTTGCAGTGAGTCCAGTTGTGAGGAAGCAGGCCCTCACCAAATACTGAATCAGTCCATGCCTTGACCTTGGACTTCCCACTTCCAGAACTGTGCAAATACATTTCTGTGGCTTATGAGCTGCTCAAGTTATGGTAATTTTGTTACAGCAGCCTGAATGACCCAAGGCAGTGGCAGAGAGCATCAACGTGTGGTACACTGAGAAGAACACGTTCAGAACCGTGATGACGGGCTGGTGTTCTAAACACATAAACAGCTCTTAGAAGCCAATTAAGGGAGATTATAACGAAATAAATTCAGGTCTATAAATGGAAGCAGTAACTGAACCAGTGCTCTAGGAGGCCTTTCGAGCATAGTCTCGGAAATGCGGTCCTGGAAGTGTATATTCTCTTAATATCCCTGAAGTCATGACAGTCTCCAGTTCCAAGTCACATGGTGGTTTTGTTCTCTAAGGCTGCAAGGAAGTTTGTGATCACCTCATCCTGTCACAGTGTCACATCCTCTCTGACTGCTTCTCACCTTCACACTTTTTGGGAACCATTTCCTCAAAGGTACCTCAAGCCATGATAAAACTTGTATTTAAAAAACCAGCCTTGTTTTCTTTGCAGTAGATTTGAACTGTCATTTGCACATTTTGTGAAAGCACCCTGCTGCAGACTGGGTTAATAGAAGAGAGAGAGGTCCTGGTGCTGTTAACCAAGGCTTGGCAAAGTTTTTTGAAAAAAGCTAGATAGTAACTATCTTGTGTGGGGGAGGGGGCGGCGGGGGGGACAGGGCAGACCTCTGTTGCCATTATTCTGCCATTGTTGTGTGACAGCAGCAAGAGTTGACGTGTGCAAACTAGGCATAGCTGTTTTCCAGTCAGACGTTATTGATGCTACCTTCTTCTCTGGATTATAGTAGCTATGTGTGTAGACACGTTGAGCATCCAAAATCTGAAATGCTCCTGGTCCAAGCATTTCAGATGAGGGATACTCAACCTGTATATGGAAATAAAAACTGTGGAAAGCATTTGAAAAAATCATCATTCCACTTGTATCAATAAGTTACCTTTATTAGCAAGTTGCCGTATTTCCTTCCAGCATTTTTTAATGCCACAGGCTCACTCTCAACCCACACCTTTTTTTTTTCTTTTCACAGAGTTGGGGGTCAGAATGCAGACAGATCCCGCTGGTTACTCCCCCCAGAATGTGTTTTGTTTCTGGGCAGAAACAGCCTAGGCAGGGTTGGGGTGAAATGCATGCTGCCTGGGAGGGCTGGCTGGTCTCAGAGCCTGGCAGTCTGGAGGGGTGGTGTGCTTGGCTAACTTGTCTTGACGTTTTGCCCCCTTTTAAAGGCTTCCTGTCACTTTTATCTTCACAGAGTAGCAGGGTCAGACTGGGGAGTCAGAACCAGGAAAAGATTCAGGAGTTTGACAAGTTCTCCAGGCCTCTGTGTCTGTCTTGGGAGGATGCTCCACCTTCGTACCCACTTTGTGGCATCAGTTGGAGATGCTCTGGATGTGGAGGGACAGGGCAGAGTGGAATCAGAGTGCTCGCTGGGGGCACGGTGCCTGTGAAGTTTCATCCACAGATTGCTTTCCCAGGAGGTTGGCAATTTGGAAAGCACATTTCGGGTATGCTGTTAGGGTCAGCTTTAAGCCGGCTTGTGTTTGGTGGCTGTCAAGTGAGCGTGGAGACCACTGCCTCTCTCCACATTGAATGGAGCTGTCTCGTGTTAGAGGATGTCATTTGCTGCCTGCAGCACATGGTCTGGAGTGTTGGGAGGTCGGGGGTGGTGGGGTGTGCCCGTGAGTCAGGTGCATGTGTCTGTAGAGCGATGTAGGTGCCATTCAGTTTTATCAGGCTGTTTAACTGCTTGTGGTGATGTTTGCATTGCAGTGACTGGGTCCACATTGTATACTGTTTACTTTGATAAAAAATTTACTTAATTAATTTTCAAGACAAATTTGTAATCTCAGATTGGTATTAATAATTCATAAAGTAAATTTCTATCCTGTGTCTCCCCTCCCTCTGTACTGTTCGGATGAGTAAATGAAGCGCCTGAGGTAAACAAGGTAGAATCAGCATTAGCTTATTTCCATGTAAAAGGTTTGTTTTGAAGAAAGAGTGATATTTACTGCTATTTAAAATCTAGGTAATGTTTTATAGAGACTACTGAGCTATTTTGGGATTGGATGATTAAAATTGGTTACTATTTTATTTCTCCGAGCTTATGCTGTAAGACCATTTACTGATTTTTACATTTAACTACACTTAGAATGTCCAGACGGTCGTGCCCGTGGACTCCCTCTGTTGGTACCTGTTGTGTATCGGCATCTTCATCTCTTCCGGATTCTCGGAAGGCTTTATTCTCCCACTTTGGTCCTTAAGAGATTTCTGTCCACCCAGCGAGGAAGAGGCCCTTGTGCAGTCTTCTGTCATCTCCTTGTCTGGCTCCCTTTCTTGCTCTTCCTTCACCTTTTCTGCAGTCTTGCCCTTGCATGTCAGATTTCCTGGTCATTAGGAGGAGCTGGGAATGCCATGTGTTATCTGGGCTTTAGTGGCTTAGTTCACTAAGTTTTCCTGTAGTGCTATTTTGAGTTCATTGTCTTACCTTAGTGAAAGTGGACGTCTGGAGGTCCGGAGGTCCACTTTCCTCCAGCTTTGTGAAGATACACCTTCTGGGTTTGCCCTGCTCCGTGTCCACACACACTGTACCTGGTGGTCCTAGGCAGAAAGGATTGGAAATGTCTGGAGGTCCTTGCAGCTCCTAGGAAGCAGTTTGCTGACACCTCATCTGGGTGTGCAAGGCCTGGAGGTTGCTGGCAGTCTTTGGGTTGGTTTTGTGTAGCACACCTGCTTGTGTGTGTTGGGTGAAACTTAAAGGATCCATCCATTGCGTGTGTCTTGAGATCTTACTACTGTCTCCTCTTTAACTGTCCTCCTCTCTTGGGATCATAGAGCAGTGTGAGTTTGACTCTTCCCAGTTTTAAGTTGAATTAAATAGATTACGGCCTTTCACAAGGTAGATCTGCCTTCTGGGAGGGGGACCAGTTTCTCTAAATTGAATATTTGTTTGTGGTAAGCTGCTTATTTATATTCAGAATAGTTCACTGAAATAACCACTAAGGAGTTGATGGGATAATTCAGCAGCTGTGCACCGAGTGCCACTGTGGGTCTCACACTGTCTTAGAAGCTGTAGAGACAAGGCCCACACTTGTATGGTTCAGAATGTGCAGAGGACAGACATGTTCACGACAGAATTCCTGGTGCTGACGGAAGCCATGAAGAAGACAGAGTGGGGGAGAGCGAGGGAATGGGAGAGGATAGGAGGGCAGGACTGCTGTGTGAGACTGAAAGCCTGGGAGCACCTCTCCCGGAGCCATTTCAGCTGAGGGTGCTGCCCTGTGAGTGTGGGGAAGGACACCCACACAGAAGAGTGGCTGGGCAAAGGCTCTGAGATGGCATTGAGCTTGCCTGCCACAGAGTGGAGCCTGCAGTGTCTGAGTGAGCATATAGGGGAAGGACTGGAAGCCCCAGGGGTGGGTCTCCTGAGCTGCTGGCTCCTTACTGGGCTTCCTCTGTTCCAGGCACTTTGAAAGGTATTGCCTCGGACATCCTCACAGCAGCCCTGGGGAATGGGACTGCCCACTTCTCTTTATGGATAGGGAAACTGAGGCATAGCAGTTGAGTCCTTGTGAATGTTTTAGTCCGTTCTCACACTGCTATAGAAAACTGGCTGAGACTGGGTAATTTATAAAGAAAAAAGCTTTCATCTACTCACAGTTCCACAGGAGGTCTCAGGAAACTTAATAGTCGTGGCAAAAGGGGAAGCAAACATGTCCTTCTTCACATGGCATCAGGAAGGAGAAATGCAGAGTGAAGAGCAGGGAAAATCGTCTTAATAAACTGTCAGATCTCGTGAGAACTCACTCACTGCCATGAGAAGACCATGGAAGTAACCACCCCCATGATTCAGTTATCCCCATGACATGTGGGCATTATGGGAACTACAAGTCAAGATAAGAGTTGGGTGGGGACACAGCCAAACCTTTCAGCTACACAGGTAATCTGACACCAGCACGGTGCTCTTCCCAGGACTCTGAGCCCCACTCTGTAGGCTGATGGAAGTGTGGATTTTAGTCTAATGATGGCCAGAAGCTGCTGGAGGATTTTAAGCATGATCTTTTACCCATAGAAAATATTCCTATTGTTTCTGTGTGGAGAATGACTGTAGGCGAGCAGAGATGCTTTCTGCTGTCAAACTGCGGTGTTTGAGGTCTGTAAGGCAGTTTCTATTTGCTGAGAATTGTGCAGTTTCTATTTGCTGAGAATTGTGCGTGATGTGCCCCTCCCGCTCTGGTGTTGGTCGCCATTTGCGTGGTGGATATGGTTAGATGGCCATCCCTGGATTCCTGCTTTGCTTCCTCCCCAGTTTCTTCCCAGGTCATTGACTCTGCCTGCTGCCTCCCCAGTCTTTCCTTTCTCTTCACCGAGTTCTGTGCCCTGTGTGGTGATCACGCAGCCCCCGTCCGGTGTCCCGCCTGCCTGCCACCTGTCACTGCCTGAACACTCCCCTGGGAAGGTGCCCATCAGGTAGGGTCATGTCCGGAAGCCTAATCACGAAGAGTGGGACCCCTGTGTGGGGACCTCTGTCCTCCATCTGTGCTCTTGGGCTTTCTGTTCCAGGTGTGTCACATGATCTGAGATGTCCCTGTGTAGTATTTGCTGATTGGCTCATTTGATAAGTAAGTGGCACGTATTCTATGCTAGGCGTGGTTCCGGTGGCTTCACAGAATTCTCTCATTTAAACCTCTAACAGTGCTGAGGAAGTGGGCATTGCTTTAGGGGAGAAATGGAGGTATTGAGAGGTCTGGGAATTGGGCCAGGGCCACACAGCTGGTGCGTTGTGGCCGAGGATGAGCCTGGGCCTGTTGTGATGCACTTCCTGTCTCTGTGCCTGTGTGCCTATTGAAGAAACACACGTGATTTTGTATTCTTATCCTTTTGTCCCTCTACCCTCAAAGGAGTCCACATTTTTCCTGTTGCAAACTGATCAAGGGCCATTGGTCATTTTAGGAGCTGAGCTCAGACGGGGGTATGAGATATGCTATCAGTGGAGTCTGTGTGTTCTGCATGCAGCTGGAATCTAAGGACCGGCTCTGTGCTTACTGAGAAGGGGAGGGTCACACCCCTTGAGAACATGTGCTCAGTACCCCTGAGCCTTGTCGGTGAGTTTGCAGGTTCTCACATGGTACTGCTGGCGGTCCTGTTAGGCACTGCTGCCTCGGTGCCGCTTGTCTGGACTAAATCAGCTAGCCACGTTTGTCCCTGGGACTGTCACTGGGAAGGCCTCTCACTAGCCTCTGACAGAGTGGCCTAGAGTGGGTAAAAGACATATCTTTCTGGGCTGTCTTGAATTTATTAGGTCACGTGCATTTTTCAACATGCTATTGAACAAGGATGTTTGATATTGGCCAGATGGTGGGGAAAAAAGTGTTAAGAGGGTACTTGTTTTTATTTTCTGAAAGTCCTTGTGAAAAGTGAAGCAGAGACAGTCTTGACCAGTGAGTGGGAGCAGTGTGAAGCTTGAACTTGCATGCAGTGTGGTCCTGAGAACCCTAGAAGAGCACACCGCCTCTTCTCCACGCAGAGGGAATTCTGCGTTCTCTCAGTGCCTGTCCTTTGACCTCCTTCCCCTTTGAAACTTCCTGTTTCTCAGTTTGACTAAGGCTAGTAAAGCAGGGTTCTTTGATCATCTTTTAGTCATCGCTTTTATATTTTCATTTAAAAATAAGGAAAATGCCAGCTGATCTTGTAGGGGTGGGAAGTCCCCCTCTCTTTTTCTTGACAGGCACTTGCCCTGAAGCACTCTGAGTTCCTGAGGAGTTCTCTTACGTCCTGGGAACCAGCAAGAGAACAGGTTCCCAGTGAGTAATTATAAAAATACAAAACCCTGAGTCCTTTTCAGACCATATTTAGAAGTGCAGTCTACATTTAATGTTTTAAAAAATAACTTCCCTATCTAGAATATATATTTTGGGCCAGATTTTTTACCTTGGGTATTTTCTCTGATAGTTTAGAGAAATGGGGTGGTCTTCAGTCAGAAGTGATACAGTATTCAGATGGAATGTTAACTCTTGCCCTTTAGGGAAGGTTTCAAGGTTAGATTGGGTGGTATCCACTTGGGATTCTGAGTATGGGAGTGTTTTTTAAAAATGCTGACCCTAGCGTCTCCCTGGAGAGTTTCTGACTGAGTTAGCTTGGTACTTAGCGCTGTCCAGCCGGGCTTGGTGAGGAGTGCCAGCCATCTGTCAGGGAGGCAGCCGCCTTTACCCACCCAGGCGGGGGGCGGGGTGGGGGGTTGTGGAGCCACTCTTTTCTCTCTTGTTGCAGAACCGGGCCAGCCCAGCTGTGCTGAGAGTTTGAGGGGAAGATTAGTGTGGCAGCAGCGGCTGAGATTTTTAAGAAATGTTGGGCCTGCCAGAAGGATTGTTCATGTGGGTGCTTGTTTGCACGAAAGGCCCGCAGATGATGAGTGAAGTGCTTTTGTTTTCCTCCTAGGCTGGGGATGGTGAGCGGATGCTAGAGAGAGCCACTTAATGTGCTGTTCCCTTTTTTTTTTTAAGTTTTGAAAAGTTTAAAAGTAACAGAAAGGTTGGGAGACTAGAGTGTGGTAAACATCTGTGTGCCTTTCTCACAGATCACCAGGATTCTGAGTTTAAATGCCTGTTTCTTCTTCTTCTTCTTTTTTTTTTTTTTTTGAAGCAGAGCCTGCTTTTGTCGCCCAGGCTGGAGTGCAGTAGTGCCGTCTCAGCTCACTGCAGACTCTGCCTCTTAGGTTCAAGCAAGTCTCATGCCTCAGTCACCCTAGAAGCTGGGATTACAGGCTTGTGCCATCACGCCCAGCTAATTTTTTTGTGTTTTTAGTAGAGATAGCATTTCACTATGTTGACCAGGCTGGTCTCGAACTCCTGAGATTATAGGCGTGAACCACCACACTCGGCCTCAAACGTCTGTTTCTATTTTATTTGGCCAACTATTCAAGTCATGTTGTAGACCCCATGATCCTTACCTCTGAATACTTCAGCATGTGTATCTTAAAAATACGAACATTCTCTTATGTAACCATGGTGTTATCACACCCAAAAATGTAACATTGTTGTATTTCCATATGCTGTATCCCATAGTGTTAGCGCTTATGCAGTCCATATTGAGATATCTGTGGTGGTCTCAAAGTGACGTTTATGGCTTTTCTCTTTTTTAAATGTAGGATCTGAACAAGGGTCGGGCATTACATCTGGTTTATCTCTGTAGTTTCTTTTCTGTAGGATTGTTTTTCTGCCTTCATCACTTTAATGTTAGGCTTTGACGCTTTTGAAGAATCTAGACTTGTTAGCGTGTAGCGTGCCTCACAGTCTGGACATGATTTGGTTCAGGTTAGACATTTCTGGCAAGGATTCTGCATAGGTGATGCTCTTGTACTTCCCATTGGGTCCCTGCTGAAGGCACTTACTGTTAGCAGGCTCTGTCACTGCTGATCACTAAAGTGATGTCCACCAGGTCTCTGTTAAAAGGATGCCTTTCCCTTGTGCTGATCTGTGGGTGATACTTTAAAACATGTGGCTCTTCTGCCCCCCAAGCCTTTCGCTGATGCTTCTTGCGTCCACTGCCGATCCTTGCCTGAATTACTTCCTGCTGTGGTTTTTGCCAGGTGGTTCTCAGGCCATTCTCACGCCATTTGATGTGAGGCTGCCTTTAGGGCCTCAGGCTCCTGTTGGTAGGGCACTGGAGTGTGGTGGTGGGCATCTAAGCCAGGAAGTTATGGGATGTGAAAGAGGAGAAAATGTTAGTTTGCGTTCAAGAATCCAAAGATTCTGTATCATTTGTGAACTTAGTAATTTACTTCTGAGGTCTGTTTTACTTCCCTTACAAGCTTTTCATTACCAAGCAAAAAAAATCAATCTTTGACTCAGACTGAAGCCATGAACTGAATTTTATCCATGTGAGCTTCAGGAGTGAATAGAAAGAAGTTGTTTGACAAGAAAGGAACACATACAGATAGGATGCTTTCCATTTTGTGAAAAGTAATGGTGGAAATAGAGAGGAGATAGAAATGTCAGATTCTTTAAAAAATGCATAGCAGCAGCTTAGTAGTAACAGCTACTGCTTCCAGAGGAGCTTCTCAGTACCAGAAGCCCCACAAGGCAGTGTTGCAGGGCAGAGGCAGCGATCACATTACAGGAAGCAGAAACAGAGATGTAGAGAGATCGAGGAATATGCCCAGTGTCTCACAGTGACTAGGTGACAGAGCTGGGATTTGAATCTAGGTTTACAGTGATTTCAAAACTTCCAGATTGAGAATTAAAGATCAGCCCCAGCAAGAGCATGCACATTTGGTGGAAATTATAGACACCTGGAAATTTAATCTTTATGGGGAACTATGTAATGTAGTGTCCATAATGTTCTGCATTTTGAGTTTTTCATATGCATATTTATATAGATAGCTTACCTCATCTGCAGCATGCAACTGGAAGGACATTTAATTAAGATTCAAAGATGTCTAATTGCAAAAATGTTAGTTTTCAACATGTGTCCCATCATTTTGGGCACGATGGGTAGCTCAGTGAAGGCCATTGAGTATAGTGAAAGACTTACTACTTGGGAAATAAATTGGAGCAGGTGAATGGCAGCTTGAAAGTTTGAGTAGTACCTACCCTTGTGGTATTTGCTGTTTATCTCTTAGTGGTGAATTTATTTAAAACTCAAACTGTTCAGCAACTTTATGGATTCTCTGTGTCTTAGTTATAATGTGAAATGCATTTTGTATTGTGGATCGTGCTCAAGAGTTTGAACGTTGATCACATGAAAGTCCAAGAAGGATTGGGACAACAATGTTGGGATTGGTAAATTTGTATATTAAAAGTGTTTCAAGTTGTCCCAACTTCAAATTGTACATCTCTTTGCTGAAAGAAGACCTGGAAACTTCCTTTTGTCTTGTTTATGGCAGTTTATTGGAATCTTGGTTTAGAACCGGCCCCTGGAAGAGGTGGAGGTCATGTCATAGGACTTGGAGCATGCCCAGAAAGAGATAGGACGAGGTCATGAGATCTTTTGACTGGGGCATTTCTTGGATAGATTGTGTTAAAAACAACAACAACAGAAAAAAAACAACTGGGGAGCAGAGTCTAGATTTCATTGTGGTGAACTTGGAGTACTTCTCCAGGTGCTGTTCATCAGTTTGCACTCAATTCTGAGGAAATGTCTTGAGCTGTGTGCCTTGCCCTGAGTGAGTGTACAGGTGAAGCAGATATTTGAAGCATTGTGGAGCCGTGCATTGAAGTGGAAGGAACCCCTGTGACCGGAATAGGGGGCAGCAGCTGTAAGTACTTTAAGAGAGGCACAGCTGTCATGGGGTTGGGATTCAGAGAGGGGAAGAAACATTCCAGGTGGAAACAGAAAGATCTTCAGGGAGGAAGCAGCCTTTGAAGGGGCAGGGGCTCACGCCTGTAATCCCAGCACTTTGGGAGGCCGAGGCAGGCGGATCATGAGGTCAAGAGATCGAGACCATCCTGGACAACATGGTGAAACCCCATCTCTACTAAAAATAACAAAAAAATTAGCTGGGCGTGGTGGCACGCACCTGTAGTCCCAGCTACTCGGGAGGCTGAGGCAGGAGAATTGCTTGAACCCGGGAGGCGGAGGTTGCAGTGAGCTGAGGTCGCGCCACTGCACTCCAGCCTGGCGCCTGGTGACAGAGTGAGACTCTGTCTCCAAAAAAAAAAAAGAAAAGGCAGGGGGCCAGATATCATGCTGCTGTTTGGTTGGCCTGTGGGCTTCTCAGTTTGATGTGTTGAACTGAACCAGCAAAGCGTTGCGGATTTGGTGAGCTGTCCTAAATGTGGATTCAAGGGAAATCTTAAGCGCCTCAGCATTGTGCATCCTGACTGCTAGGGGACGGGATAACTTGAACCTGATGTTTGTTCAGAGGAAACCGGAGGGATTCATTCACAAGAGTGACCTTAATTCACAAGCATTGGAGACCGGGAGGGTGGGAACACCACCCTCTGGATCGCAGAGGTCTTGTTGGTCTTCATGGTGTTGAGCATGCTGGTGTGCTGCTTCCACGTGACAGGTCCCTGTTCTTGGAAGGGGTCAGGACTTCTTTAGGAAGCATTTCTGAGACTGTTTTCCTCCTTACCTAATGGAGCCCCCATGTTCTCTGGCCAGCTTCCTTCTGCGGGGTGCTGAGTTATTATTGCCCTGTGTGTCATACAGTGGACCTTCAAGCTGCCTTTGGTGGTAAAAGCGTGTCCACACGTGTTGCACACGAAAGGTTTTTCTCCAGTGTCAGTCTGTCCACCTGTAAATCTGAGGAGCCTGAGAGGATGAGAAGGTCTTCCCACACCTTGTGCATCTCTGTCGCTTGGCTTATGGGCATGGCTGGGCTTCTTAACTAAGGTGTCATGCCCAGGGGGCAGGGGGAGCATGACCTGGGGTCTGACGAATGTGCCAGGAACTTCAGCTCTGATAAACTTGGAGACTGCTCCCACCTTCCATCTCAGTGTGGCGGCTCTCAGCTCTGCCCCTGCCATTGGGAGACTTGGACTTGATGTTTAGAATGCAGTTCTAGGGTTTGGATAAATTGGGCCTCGCATCAATGGGCTCACACAAATATGGTTCATGACCTCCGTGGTTCAACTTACATGATTTTTTTGACTTTTCCATGGTGCAAAAGTGATACACATTCAGTAGAAACAGTGCTTTGAGTCCCCATTCAGCCAGTTTTTCAGTACGGTATTCAGTATATCACATGGACTGTTCAACGCTGTGTTATAAAATAGGCTCTGTATGAGATGATTTTGCCCAACAGTAAGCTAATGTGAGTGTTCTGAGCACATTTAAGGTAGCTAGGCTGAGCTGTGATGTGTAGGTTAGGCGTGTTAAATGCATTTTCAGCTTAACGATGTTTTTTAGCTTACAATGGGCTTAACAGGATGTACCCATCGTAAGTTGAGGAGCATCTGGATGGCCCTACATGGTAGAAGCAAGGTGTAAATAGGAGTCACGCACGCTATGTCATTGTACTCGTGCTAGCAAGTTTTGTTAAATGGTGCTTATTTTGAAATACATGCGGTGAGCACGTACTGGGTATTAGAAATTAAATGGAGAAGGCAGACAGATGGAGCATTCTATACCGTTAGTTGGGAGTATTGGCGTGTATTTTTTTAAATAATGTTCTCAGTGAAAATGTGGTTATAAGCTTATTTTTTTCAATTTCTCTCAGAAGCTGTCTGGCAGATGTTTTGATTTTCTGGGTTTTTTGATGGGGTCTCATCTCCAGCATCATCTGCGGCTTTGTCTTTTCTAATCACTCAAACCTCCTTTGAACTTTTCATGTTGTCTGCTGAAAGTTACATTTGCATAGCATCAAATAGTGCATAAACTATGTGTACTTTCTCATTTTATCAGTTATTACAAAGTCTTGTGAATGTTTACCTATAAACCCTCTTCTAATCCATTTCTTCTTCCCATTATGGCTTCCTGTGAGGGAGGGAACTTAATACACTTGCCCAGTCTCTCACCTTGCCCACACCCCCTCTGAATCCCTGTTTTTGCTACTGTTTTTGTTTTACTGTTCTGTGGTTTTCAGTTTTCTAGTAGTCACCTTTAAACCTGTTTCTTGACTTGTCATCATAGACTTCTCTCCTGTGTAAAAGATGAGGAGCTCTGTGAGTCTTCACCAGGCCTGTGGGGAAGGGTTGAGGGGGGTCTCTTGCTTATGGCTGGGTGGGACTGCATTTTTAAACCCTCCCTGTGTGATTGGGGTAGGATGGTGATATGGTGTGACTCTATCTCCACCCAAATCTCACCTTAAATTGTAATAATCCCCACCTGTCAAAGGCAGGACCAGGTGGAGATAATTGAATCATGACAGTTTCCCCAGTGCTGTTCTCATGATAATGAATTAGTCTCATGAGATCTGATGGTTTTATAAGGGGCTTCCCCCTTTGCTTGGCACGCATTCTTGCCTGCTGCCCTGTAAAGAGGTGCCTTCCCGCATGCTTGTAAGTTCCCTGAGACCTCCCCAGCTATGTGGAACTGCGAGTCAGTTAAACCTCTTTGCTTAATAAATTACCCAGTCTTGGGAATTTCTTCATAGCAGCGTGAGAACGGACTAACACAGGTGGTTATTGTTGAAGTCTTTGACCTACCAGGCTGCCCTGTCCTGTTCTTTTGGCTATAGAGGATAGGTTTTTCTTGAGGCATTTTGTCTGTACATGTTGGTGTTTCTGGGTTGCAGTTTGGGGCATTTGAGGCAAAAAGAAAACAGAGAACCTGTTGGCGTGGTTCCCGGCCTTGAAGCCCTTAACTAGTCTGCCTTCTCTCTAACGTTCAGAGGCTGACGTCTGTTTTATAGGCAGCATCCAGTGCTTTTAGCTGCACTCAGCTGGGGGGAGGGGAGATGCATCTTCTCCATCTTTCTGGGAGTCATAGGTCAGTTCTCTTTGTGCTGTGCTGTTACTTCCTGTCGAATGTGGCCTTGATGGGTTCTTCCTGTTTGTGAATAAAAGCCCAGTTGACTGGCATCAGAGTGGAGGGGACTGTGCAATCCTATGTGTGGGTTACTGGCCCTGAGGGCTTCACTGTGGGGCTGGTGTGTCTGGGAGCAGGCGGGGAGAACTGGATGGAAGGCTCTAGAAGCAGCTCCATGAGCAGAGCTGAGGGAGACACCTCTGAACCTCTTTCCTGTGTCACACTTCAGATAGGGGACAGCCTAGGCTGGCGGTGGAGCTCCCAGGGGATCTCACTTCTGGGTAGAATTGCTTTTTTTTTTTTTTCCTCTGTTGTGTGGGTCTAGTGGCACCTCAAGTTCACCTCCCGTTAGAATGCAGTGCAGGCAGCAGCTTCTCCCTAGAGAATGGTCTGGGTGCTGGGCTTCCCATCCAGGAAAAAGAGGCTGTTGTGCTGAAGTCCCTGAGGTGTGTCATATGTTGTCTTCCTGTGTTAGAAAACTGTCTCTGGTTCTCCTGGGGCTCCCCCACAGTGCTGCTCTGAACTGTTAGGTCATTCAGAGTCCACCTGTGTCCTGTCCCCAGGAATTTCCTCAGACCCTATTTAGACTGCTGATACCTTCCCCTTCCTTTTTAGCACTACAGTGGGTTTTTTCTTTGTTCATTTTTTAAAGCTTTTTCTTTCTGTTATTTTCGTGGCACCTTGGGAGGGATGGGAGTTAGAGAGGTGTTTTCAGTTGGCCGTCTTGAGAAACGTCTCAAAACTGGAGTCTTACAACTGCTTGAGTTTTAAAGTTAATGCGCTTTGGGGGCCTGTGGAGGCTGTATGGGGTGCTGTGTGTGCCGTGGGTTGTGTTTGAGACTGCCCCTCCTCCCTTGGGTGCTGTGTGGTCTGTCTGCCTGACCACTGTGGGACACCACTGTCCCCTGGTGCCCTCTCCTGGCTGGCAGTGTGGTGTGGTGGGCAAAGCCAGCCGGTGGGCTCAGATCTTGGCTCTGCCTTTGTAACCTTTGTCACAGTGGCTTTTGGTAGCTCATTTTTTTTCTTCCTGTAAGATGTACTGGCATGCCGTCTACACTGTGAAGTAGGAACTGTGTTCGAGCCAGCACAGCATGCTGTGGTTCTAAGCAGGGAGGTGTCCTTAGTTTCCCTTGCCTGGCAGGGCTGTGCTTCCCTGCCTTGCATACAGGTTGCTCCTGGACTGCAGAAGGAAGAGAGCATCTTGGCGAAATGAGTCCTGCCTGTGTTCCCACTGTTGCGCGCCTGCCTCCCCGCTCTGCTCGTCCCGCCCCTTCTTGGAAGCTACCTAAAATATTTGGTTACCTCTTTTTTGAAGATGTGTTCTCTGTCCTAGTGTTTGGGTGTTAATACAGTGGAATCCACTGTACTAACAAGAATTGAACAAGATTTGATTCTCATTTTAAAGTGAAATAAGTCATCTGGGTGCATGTTGGGCGAGAGTGCCATAATTGATAGCATCCATCATCAGACTTTAATTTTATCCCTGGGGTGTAGGAGTAGGTGGGATTAAGTCAAAATCTACAGAGCCAGGAAGGCAAAAACCTAGTGCTGGATTTCTATTTCTCACATGTCCCCAACAATATGGACCATTTGCATTAAACTTAAATAGCACCACTTATTTAAGATTCACTTTTTACTCGTGATCTGAAATCATGAATTCCATTTGACAGAGTGATAGGACAAAATTATATTTTAAACTTTGCAAACTACACTTCAGAGCTGTGCTAAAAATAACAATGTCTTGTGTCAAAAATACCTTCCTCATCAAGTCATTGGAGGAGCTGAGCTGAGGCATGTAGACCACTAAAGCTTCAGTGAGCTGAGAAAGTGTGCGCTCGATCCCACATTGCAGAGGCCTCTCCGTTGGTATTGAAATGGTGGAAAGTGAGGAGAAGCAAAAAGAAGACTTGTCCTTTTTCCATTCTGTGGTCTTTTTGGGGTCTACGTAGAGGTGTATCTGCCAGCGCCACCCTGGAGGCAGGAGGCATTCTTCCTGCTCTCCTATCAGTACTGACGGGTGATGAAGGTCACTGTGCTTGTTGGTGAGAGTATCGGGAGGGTGGTGCGAAAGCAGCTGGGCTGGAACAGAGCCGATCACAGTGCGTCCTGTGGCCTGGGATCCCCTTTGTTTGAATTTGTGTGGCCCTAGTGCTGCAGTGATGTCACTTAGCTCCCGGGACTGTCTGAATTTTTGTGCTCTTAAGTTATTAATACATGTTTATGTGTGGGTTTGCCAGAATGCTGTGTCCATCATTGTCGGCTCCTGGGACAGATCTCCTTGTTCTGCCTCACTGACTCTGGAATTGGTTCACGTGGTGGGCTCTGGGGCCAGTGAGATGCATCTGAGGTGTTGAGGCATCTGGTGGTGCGGGCTTGGACTGCCAGTGGTCCTGCTGCCTGATGAAGGAGACCATTCCTGAAACCGCAGCGCACACAGGGGAGAGCAAGAAAGAGTGTGGAGAAAGCCCCTGATTCTGAGCCTGTGGCTCTTGTTACCCAGGCTGGAGTGCAGTGGCGCGATCTCAGCTCACCGCAACCTCCGCCTCCTGGGTTCAGGTAATTCTCCTGCCTCAGCCTCCTGAGTAGCTGGGATTACAGGCGCGTGCCACCATGCCCAGCTAATTTTTTGTATTTTTTAGTAGAGACGGGGTTTCACCTTGTTGACCAGGATGGTCTCGATCTCTTGACCTCGTGATCCACCCGCCTCGGCCTCCCAAAGTGCTGGGATTACAGGCGTGAGCCACCGCGCCCAGCCCTGCTCTTGCCATTCTTGATGTATTCATTGTGCGAACCAGTAATTTCCTTTTTTTGTTTAAGCCAGTTTGAGTTGGGTTTACTTGCTTGCAGTGAAAAGATTCTGACACAGGATCTTTATTATATGAAGTGTTATTCACAATGTGTATTGTGTTATACATTGTGACGTATCACATGATCTATTTTGCGATGTAGTTTGCTATTTTTATTATGTGGAAGATACTCCTGAATTGCTACACTTCCTGTGAATTTGGAAGCCGGGGTGAGGCAAAGTCACTAATATAAGGGTATCAGTAGAGGAGCCTTTCAGATCTCAAACATTGGAGTGTCCTGTGATCCATTTCTTTGTCAAGTTGCGTCCGCTCTGCAGAGTGGCTGTAACAATCTGGCATCCAGTAAGAAGGTGTGGTCACTCAGCTGGAAGAGAAAAACCTAGGACCCTGAGAGTGGGTGGATTCGCTGGGGAGTTTCAACCAGTGTCATCCCCTTTTTTGGATGCTCTTCCCTTCTGTAGGTAGAGCCTTGTTCTCTTTCCCTTGAGTACAGATGGGCTGGTGACTCATTTCTAATGAACAGCACGGCCTGCACAACTGGAGGCCCTGGCTTCCTTCCTGCATGTGCTCTGGGGTCACTCACTCTGTGGAGTTCATTGTCCATGCTCTGAGGCCTCAGAAACCGAGGCCTCCTGTCACAGCCATGCCATGGAGTTGTGGTAGCACCTCCTCAGTCTCAGCAAGGCCTCAGGCTGCCAGAATCTTGCAGTTCCAGCTGACATCTTGATGACCTCCCTGTGAAACCCAGAGCCACACTTCACCCAGCTAAGTGGCCCTGAACGCTGACATGCAGAAACTGAGATAACAGATGCTTGTTGTTTGAGCCACTGAGTTTTAGAGTGAGTTGTCTGTAGAAATGGATGACCAGTGTCTGTGCCCGGAGGTTAAGGGTGGAGCCAAGCGCGTGTCTCTCAGAGCCCGCTGCCATCCCTCCCTTCCCTGCCTGCCTTCCTCCACACTGTGCTGGATCAGCTGAGAGGAACAGCCGCCGAGAGTCTTCTGTGAAAGGATGTGCTCCTTCAGGGCCGACTTGTATTTGTGTTTTTTTTCTTGGAAGCTTCTGTAAAACAGCCGTTAGCAGTTACTTGATTACTTGGTTTAGGATTTGGGAAGAAAGGGAAAACCTTGTTTGCCATGGAGTGATAAGTACTCTATTGACAAGTGTTTCTTACTTTGAATAATTGAGACTTCTGTATGTGTCTTAGCCAGCTAAGAGTTACTGTTATCATGTATTAAAATGATAAAAGCTACTCTCAGTGCCCTAACTGCTTCACTTAATGAGTTTTGTTTTTGTTCTTGCCAGAAGTACTTCCTCTCTTCAAGATTAAGTTCTGTTGGGGAAAATACGGAATTATTGGATGTTGCCACCTCCTGCTAGATGATGCCGTGCAGTTCCCACATCTCAGCGCTTTACGGCCCCAAAGGTTTACTATGTCAGTTACATGTTAGCTGCAGATAAGCTGTTGCTCTGCGCCAAGTGTCGTCTTTTTCAGCATCCAGGCTGAAGAGCAGCTCCATTTTGAGCCTTGCCTTTCTCATTTAAGGGAAAAGGCAGGAGGTTGGCTGAAACACCCAAAGGCTCCCAAGGCTTCTGCTTAAACCACTGTGCATCCTTTCTGCTCGCAGAGCTGGTGTCTGCCTCTTCTGTCACATCTCATTGGCCAGAGTCATGTGGCCAGGCCTGCCCTGCCTGTGGGAAGCTGATGGGCATCACTGGGCCGGATGCAGACTCCTCCTCGGGAGGCCAGGGGAGTGAACGAAAGCAGCCTTACTGTCTGCTGCAGTGAGCCTGGGTTAGAGAGACAGAGGAAGTTGGCACATAGTATATGGGATGTGAACATTTTAGGTTGGGTCAACGTCCACTCTTAGAACTTGTGCCTGTTGAAGCCTTTTTATTTTACAATAATCTTTTTGGTTGAAGCCGTCCTGCAAACCACTGTGGATATTTCTGCTGATAGTCATCCTCTGGCCAAAGGTTTTCATATTTGGGAGCACAGGTGACTTTAAGCTCCCTGATTTTGCCTGTGCGTACATGTAAGGTCACCCTAAGGGACTTAGCCTGCCAGATGGATGCTGGTGACCAGCTGAGTCCCATCTTCCTCACATCCAGATGAGTCCTCCTCTTGTCAGGTGTTAGTTCAGGAACTAAATAATAAATGTGGCTGCTATAGTGTAACCATAAATTGAGGAATATGCCAAAATAGAATTCCTTTGGAGGCATGGCATAAATTAAGGCTGGAAGTTGAGTCTGGGCCAGATTGTAGAGCCTGCAATGGCCGGTTCCAGCAGGTTTGGCTTCAGTTTCTTCTGTGGGGTTTGGAGTTGGAATGGAGGGTGCCCAGGAACAATCAGCCTGGGCCTGGAGACTGGACAGCAGTGGGGAGGGGACACCAGACAGCGACCTCCTGCTATGCCTGTTACGGATGGTGGCTTTAGGTCCACATTTGCATGGTCTTGCCCCGCTTCCTTTTTTCTGCTCTAAAGTCTGTATCCCCATTGGGAGTACACACAGTTGTCACCCTCTCTGTGAAGCCCTTTCTGACTCGTGTTACAGGTGCTTGCTTTCTGCCACCCTGGACTACTTGGCGACTACTTCTCTTCCTCGACACCCAGGGCGACTTTCCCCCACCGTCTTTCTGTGCCTGTGGATGTCACTTCTCTGGGCCCCTAGGTGGGAGGGGTCCTGACCAGCCTTGGGCAGCAGCCTCTCTGGGGAGATCTCAGAGCCTTCCCTGCTGTGTCTTTCGTCTTCCTTCCAGTCATCTCCAAGCCGAGCCTCCTTTCTCTGGAACCAAGTGTGGGAGATGCAGTTGCGGTACAGAGGAATGAATGCTCACTTGCCTTCTGTGGATTTTCACTCATTTTTTTTCCTCTGGTTATCCTATAGCTAGCTACTGAATCCCCCACTGCTCACCTTCACCCTTCTCTCGTTTTCTGTTCAGCCAGCTCTCTTGACCCTGGTCCTTCCTTGCTCAAAGTCATGTTTTTTTGTTTTTGTTTTTTTTTTTTGTTTAATTTTTAAAACACGCTGTATCAGAGGAATCCATGAGTTTTACAACTGGAAGTGACTTTGGAGGTTAGCTGATTCAGCTAGATCTCTCCCTTCCCAGGTGAGGAACAGGACACACGCAGCTCTGTGGAGATTTGTCCACCCCGCAGTGCCAGCTGCGTAGGGGCAGGGGTCCCTCTTGGGTACCGAGTGGCCACATGCCCACGTTTGTCTGGGATGGTCTTGCTCTGCATCCGTGGTCCCAGGTTAATGTCTAACAGTGCTCCCTTCTTCTCTCAGCAGTGATCTGGATGGCTGGAAAACTGCATGAGCGTCCTACATGGACTGCCATCGTCCTGTGGGCTTTAGACCTTATGGTGTCTTCTGTGCTGTCCTTGTGTCAAAACTCTTTTTTTTCCCATCAAGTTTGTCTTCAAAAAGACTGGCCCGTGTTATTAAAAACAAACCAGCCCAGATGAAACAACTGAGTCTTCATTAGTATCTCCTGGTATTGGCTGGGTTATTGATGCATTCATTCTCTTGTCTGAAGGTAATTTTAACTGTCTCTGTGGATTAGGTAATTCTAGGGTTTTTCTCTAAGCTGAGGAATAGGATGTATATGGTTGTAAGGAAAACTGGTTTGCGAGTTCCTCGTGGGTGTTGAGTGTAAGTCACTCAGGACAGTGTCATTAGTGGACTGCCTGTGCCCTGCCTTGAATTTAGTGATGCCGCAAAAGGAAAAATGCTGTGAAACTTTAGGAAGATGCTAGCAGTCCTTGCTTTGATTGATTCAAGGGGAACGGCATACCGTTTATCAGAGTTCATTCCCACAGGCTGCAGGCATAAGGGCCCTCCTTCAGTCTGCAGAAGTGGAGGGAGTCTGGAGGATCCCACGGTTGGTGCCCAGGAGCTAGACAAGAGCTGTGTGTGGGTGGCCTGTCTGCTGTTGCCTCCACTGTGCCTCTGAGTTAGAGTGCACCTGGGAGAGGCAGGACCCTCTGTGCTGAGTCTGAGATTGACATTTCTTTCCCTCCAGTTGCTGGTAGGCCCAGTTTACGCAGTCAGGACCTTCAGGAGGAAGGGTGTTGGTGATGTGTTCAGGCAGCACCCCTTCCTGCCGCTCTGAGATCCATGTGGTTTCTGTCTGCCGTGCACTAGCCCCCCGGCCAGGCCTGCTATTGAGGCTCACGTAGTTCTTGACACTCAGCTTCGAGGGCAGTGCTGTTTGATTTTGTGATTATGCATGGACCATACTAGATTAACAATGGGCTTGAGCTGGCCGTGATTACCACTAGAGGGTACAGTGCGAAATGGTGCTCGGCTGTTCAGTGTTGTGTGGACAGTGTGGGGAGTGACAGTTGTGCATCCGTGGCCTGAGAATTCGGGTGAGGGAGGGGCAGGACCGTCGGGGTGCCAGCACAGCTCACCAGAATCCCGAGTGAACTCTCAGAGCGGGCTGGGAAGGCTGCCCTCCTCTTTTGTGTTGGTGTCTGCAGTCCTGCTGTGAGTCTCGGATGGTGAGGACAGTTCAGGCTCTCGTGACTGAAAGGTGAAGTCAGTCATTTAGTGTGCACCGGGCAGGAGTTTGTGACAGAAGCAACTGCTTCAAGACTGTGGCTTCTGGATGGAGTGAGGTGATCTCCGGGGGTGTGAGTTGGAAGCTTATTGATGGAGATCTGTGGAAGGATGGTGCCTGCTTGACATTGGTGTCTGTAGAGCAGTGAAGTCATGTGCATGCGCAGTGTTTGCAGTGCATGGGTGTGCAGACGTGGCCCATTCTTGTGCAGTGGGACCGGGAGGTGTGTGGGTTCAGGAAAGAGCACTGGATTAGGATTGAAGAGTCTCCTGGGACCCTGGATGAGCTACTGCACTACTGTGGCCTTGGCTTACCTGTGCCTGATCACCCTGTCTGTGGAGGAAGCTGCCATGTACCGGAGCCATCTTTTTGTCCAAGAAATGTCCATAGCTGCAAGAAAAGCCTTAGCAGCTCCCCATACCTTCTGTTGCTTTCCCCCTTGCCTGGAGCACCATCCCCTCACCTGGCCAAGTCCTACACACCTTTCCAGACTTGACTACTCCTTGCCCTGCACTGCCTTAGCCCTGTGGCCCCATTCCCTCTCTGCGTTCCCACTCAGCTGGAAGACCACAGCCTCCTACATCTGCTTTCTCTCTTGAAAGCCCAGTTTTTTTTTTGTTTTTTTTTTTTGATAAAAAGTCCAGGCTGGAGTGCAGTGGTGTGATCTTGGCTCACCACAACCTTGGCCTCCTGGGCTCAAGTGTTTCTCTTGCCTCAGCCTCCTGAGTAGCTGGGACTACAGGTGTGTGCCACCATGCCCGACTAATTTTTTGTATTTTTAGTAGAGATGGGATTTCACTATGTTGTCCAGGCTGGTCTCGAACTCCTGACCTCATGATCTGCCCAACTTGGCCTCCCAAAGTGCTAGGATTACAGGTGTGAGCCACTGTGCCCAGCAAAGCCCAACTTTTTTTAAAAAACTTATTTTGTATCTTTGAATATGCTGACATATTTTAACCTGGGTTATATTCATCATGACATACCCCTAAATCCTTCAAAATGATCTCTCCAAAAATAGCTCCATGTTCCAACATAGCGTAAATTGTAATGTCTGTTATACCTGACAGTGTTAGTGATGTCTCAACACCATCTGATACGTGGTCTGTGTTCACATTTCCCCAGGTGTGCCCAGGTACGCTTTGTAGATGGTTTATCCAAAACGGCCCAGTGCAGGGTCATGTATGGCACCTAGAGTCTCTCCTGATCCAGAGCAGTCTTGTTTTCCATGGCCCAGAGTTGTGGACAGACGTAGTGTTTGGCTTTTATAGGTGCTCAGGAGCTGCTGATTCAGTGAAGACACAGTGAAGTCGATGGCGATGAGATACTGAAGATATTTTTTTTCTTCTTTGGCTCAGGGGAGGGATTTCCCTCAGTTTTAAATACTAATGATGCTCAGTGTTCAATTAAAAAACCATGCCCTTGGTCCTCCTCCATGCCGTTGTCTTCTGGACCTAGAACTTGATCTCCAGGCTTGTGGCTCCTCTGAGTCTCTCCACAGCGTTTGTTGAAATCCCCCTCGTCCCCTGGTCCCTGAGGCTGAAGTTCTCTGACCTTCAATTGTGGAAGTCTTCCTCAGGTGGTTTCTCTGTGCCTCACTCCTTTCTTTTACGGTCTGATAGTCTAGCACCTTCTAGCCATTCTTTTTTATGCCCAAATTGCTTTATATATGGCCTGTGTATTTCATAGAAGGCAAGATAATTTTCCTAAACAATACCAGCTACAATTCAGCTTCCTAAGAAGCAGTTTTTGCAAAGCATTGCAGGAGAAGTGAGGTCTAACAAATGTACTTTAATTTTTTATTAATGAGATTGACAACCAAAGACTGTCAATCTTAGTGACTCAGAGTACACTTGAGAAAGTCGTATTTTGGGGCTTCATTTTTATCTCTGAATGAGACGGTTGACCTGTAAGTGATGTAGATGATTCTTCTCTCTGTTCACTGGGCTTTTTCTTGTGGTTATTTTGCATTTTTAAAAGTAAGAGTTTTCCTTGGCAGAATGGAGTTATCTGTAGGTCTGTTTTGATAAGCGGGATTCAGCTGCCCTTTCTTTTCAAAGGTGTGGGGCATTCCAGTTGCTGCTTCCTGTTCTTAAATGTGTTCCCCTTTACCTGGTAAGGATGAGAAGTCTGAGGCCTGAGGGGCCCGGGGCAGGGCTGTAGCAAGCAGGTGGCCATGCTTCACCCAGGGAGGCTCTGCTCTAGAAGACTGCATTCTTTTCCTCCTTCCAGCACCTCTGCCTCCTTCTCACACCGTGCTGCCTGTGTTGTGCCGTTTTGTGTTGTGCCGTTTTGTGTTCGACCATGGGAACCTTTTTTCCTTTTTTAAAAAACAAAAAAAACAAAACAAAAAACTTTAAGACTGAAAACTCAGAGAGAATGGTAACTTTTAAGAAAGTATTTTTCTATCCTTATTTGAATACTCTGGGTTTTCTTAAGTCCCTGGTTTGATATTTATTGTATTTCATTATGTGCTTTGTATTGAAAGTAAAATATCAAAAATAAACACTAAATTTTAATATTTTCTGGTGGAAAACTGGTAGGATGATTTCATTTTGGGAATATCAGATCATTCCACTGCACATTTAATGCACTTAAATGTTAAAGTAAGGCTGAGTGTTTTAAATACGCCTTTCCAAATGGATAGATCCTAAAGTGTATCATGGGGCGAAATGTGTCTGTGCAGCCACCCTCTTCCCAGCATGATGCCTGTGTGGGGTGGTCCAGGTGGCAGGAAATGTGCCTGTGCCAGTGTTATGAGCCTTTCGCTGGGCAGGATTCCCAGTGACCTTCCTTACCTCACCAGGAGCATCTCACCCTTGGCTGCACATTGGAGTCACCGGGAGAGTGTTAGCATTTTGATTTCAGAGTCTCTCCCTTAGAGACTCCAGAACAGGACTGGAGTATCCTGCCCTTTTACGGCCCCTCAGGAGGTCCTAGTGTGCAGCTCCTACTGAGAATCACTGCTCCCGAGGCTGAGCCTGGAAACAATGGAATACCGTTTTAACTTCCTTCCCTCCTGCTGCTCCTTGCCCTTGCCAAGAGTGGAAGTACTGCTTTTTAAAGCACCCAGCAGGTCGTGGTGGGGAATGAATGAATCCTGTCTAAGACGACCTGCCAACATAACCCTGGGGAACAATTTAGTGTGTTAAATGCCATGGTAATTCTTAGATACACACTGATTTACTTTTCACAGAGATATTTCTATCAAAGTTGAGACTTTCCTCTTATTCCCATAGTACAAAATTTCTCTGTATTCAGATTTTGTTTGTTTTTTTGTTGAATAGATGTTTATTTTAGGAAATAGTCTGCTATTTTTCTCTATAGAAGCACTTCAATCTAAACATTCTGTTGGCTGAGAATGTGCATTTTCCCCTCTCAGTAGTAAGGATTTGCCTCATCTCATTGTCTAGCTTCCTGTTGAGAAGTGTGGTGTGTGTATTCACTTAAGCTCTGATGTCATATTGAAGCCCATTGGTGGGCAGTTTCAGCCAATCAGGTGCTTCCTGGTATCCAAGTAAGAAAGATATATAGTTCTGGAATAACAGGAAACTTCACGTTTTTCACATCCTGTTATTCTGGGTTTTGTGACTTGCTGCCTTGCCAATATGAAGGTTAGTAGAAATTTATATATGTATTTCTTTTTGTAGTATACCATGACTTTAATTTTTCAAGCTCTCAAATTAAATCTCTAGTGCTGAAAGACAATGAGATCTCTCATTGAAACATTTTATGATGAATAGAAATTTTATGTTTTGCATATAAGGAAGCTGAGGCCTATTTAATTCTTTTTTAAAAATGCAACTTAACCCGTATTTATTATAGATGGTATGTCAGCCTAGATGATGCTCTCATTTGAGTTGGAATTTCTTCTTAAATAATAAATATTACAACAAATGTATTCTGTGTTAAAGATGATTCTAAGGACTTTTATGAGGAAGGATTTAGCTTCATGAAGTCAGTTATATTTTGTGCTTTATGTTAGAAATGGTGTCAGTAAGCACATAGAATGTTTAGATGTATTCACAGCTTTCCTTTTACATTTTGTGGTTTCATTTCACATTTTCTTGTAAACTTTAAGAAAGTGACCTCTGGTTTTCAGCTCCTTTCTTGACTCTCTTAGTGGTTTAATGGCTTTTTTCTTGAGGTAGTTTTTCAACTTCTGATTTTTCTTTTTTTATTTATGTTTAAAGAAGCATGACTATTTTTACTTATTTCAAAAATTATAGACAGAAGGCCTTTGACTGGAGATGAATTTTGAATAATACAGGACTTTTCATATTTGGCGTCACTTTTCTTAGCTTCTCTTGGCGTGAGCTTCGTCACGGCAGCATGCGGCGCCTGCAGGGTGGGTGGCTGGTTGGAGGTTGGTGCACGTCTCCATTCTGCTGCCTTGTCACTGTGTACCAGCCTCTGTGCTGGGTGTTGGGAGATGTACAGTCTGCCTTTGCAGCTTTTTTAGCCCAGGGAGGCCTGTAGACATCCACCATTAGACTATCATGACACATGTTCTCGGGGAGCCTGGCTGGGGACCTGACTGGGTGTGGTGGGGGCAGCAAGGCTGTCAAGGCGGGGCTCTGTCAGGAAGCAGGATGAATAAGGATTAGCCAGGAAAGGGAGGGGACCGAAGGAAGGAAGAGCTGGAGAAGTGGGGCTTCTGGTAGGGCGTGCTAGAGGTGTGGGGGGAGGACAGCCCTGGGGAGAAGGCGGGCCCTTGCCCACGGATGCCCATTTCTGGTAACCTCAGTTAGAACATATGGCAACAGGATACACGTTTTGGTATTTAAATACATCTTTCTGTTATTTGCACCTCTGAAAAATTTTTTCTTAATTTTTCTGGAACACAGTTGTAGATGATTTGACTGTTAAGTTTATTTTTGCTTGAGGTTATTTGGTGGTCAGAAGCCATATGTAGTCTTCGAGGTATCTGAGATGAGAGCTTTTTCTTTTTTTTTTTCAGGAAGTGATTTATTTAGGCAGAGAGAAAGAGAGAAAGATGAGAGAGAGAAAGCTTCCATGATGATTGTGGAAGGGGACCCAAGTGTGGAATCCCGGAGAGGAAAGCAGCTTCCACACTGAGTGGAAGGGTTCCCCAGAGGGGGAAATCCCGGAGAGAGAGCAAGCTTCCACGAGGATGGTGGAAGGGGAGCCAAAGATGGAATCCCGAGCTCTTTGACATGGCTGTGTGTGTGCATGCCTTCTAGACTCTAGTTGCAACATAGCTAGGCGAACCAATGTGCTTCATCTTTCCAACCTCCAGGGTGGATGGTGGGAAGTGCCCACTAGTGGCAATGTGACCAACTCCACCATGGTCCCAGGTCTCCGGACGGCCCTGGATTGGAGGGGATGCGGTCTGGGGCTTGCCTGGTCCTGGCCTCAGAGCTCTGAGGTGATGGTGGTCTCTTGTCCCTATCCCTTTCCTATCTGGGATCTGCTTCTCCTGTCTTTCCTCCTTTTACCCTCATATCCACTCTGTTTTCTGATGTCTGCATTTTCTTTTGCTGCTGTTGGCTTTGGAATCGACTGTCATTTTCCCTTCTTTTCTGTGACCAGGAAAGAATGTGTAGCATGCCTTGCCCTGAGGCCTCTGCGTTAATTAAGGAGAGGAGGATTGCACAGGCAGGCTGCGTGCTTGCCGGATGCCAGCAGCCTGCTCCCCTCCCTGTGAATGAGCTCACACCCCAGCGTGTAAAAAGGGGTGGGGCAGTGTTGGGCAGAGAACTGGTCTAATGCCGTGGGGGTACCCTACCCCTAAGTAAGAGAATTCTGATTGGATTCTTACCCCAGGACTTGGAGATGAGCACGCTGGTCTCCCTGTTGCAGGTTTTGTGGCCGCCTTAGGATTTCAGGCAGAGCATCATCACATTGCTGGGAGAACTTAGTTCAACCTGCACCCAACTAAGACTCTACTAATTTTGCTTGTTTAATTTTTCCTTTCAGACGTTTGATGCAAATGATTTGTATCAGGGGCAGAATTTTAACAAGGTCCTCAGTTCCTTAGTGACTCTAAATAAAGTAACAGCAGGTAAGACTCTTTTTTATTGAACTCGAGGGGGTGGGAAGACATAAGGGCGGACATTTTGGTTTTCCTGTTTTTCCGAGGCCAGGGGAGCATTATTACATTTAAAAAATAAGCTTCTGTTGCATTACATTTCGATTGTTCCTTTTGCTGTGATATTTTATTTTCCTTATTAGAACAGAATCTTCTTTAAATGTTCTGGTATGTATCAGGTGCTTTCCCTTCTGTGGGTGGAGAGATTTCTCACCTGAAGGTATAGCAGGAGAAAAGTGTCTAGTTCTCATGGGAAGTCTTGGAGCTAGAAGCACCTTTCTCTGGGTTTTTATTGAGTGTGTGCTGATTAAAGTTTGTATCTAGTGAGCAGAAATTTTCAGCTGTGACCATAAGGGAGTGGCTTGTGGATTGGCCTGTAAAGTCGTCACCACCTGTCCAGGGCTCCTGAGGGCTGTGGCACCCAGGTACATGGTTTGTGGGGTCTTAGCCCCCGTTAGTACTGAAATGGAGAGGAGGTTTTGGGGACATGGTGTGCCCCTCTCATGGGCCACAGTGAGGGCAGGAGTTGTTTAGGCAAGGACCTTTGAGGGAAGGCGCATGTTGTCCATGATGCCAAGGTCCCCGGAGTAAATGTTCCATGAGCCCTGAGGAGCTCTTTCTTGGATCTCGGCATGGCTCGAAAGGAAGGAACTTTTTAGTTGTGTATTTTTGTTTTAGAGTAATTTTTTTTTCTGTTTACCTTGACAGATTTAAGTTAAATACCAGATTTGTAGGGGAAAGTGACATGTCCTTTTTGAAAAGGAAACCTCTTGAGTTTATTTTGTCAGGGTCACTTCTCAGTTTCGTCTGGCCCTTCAGACTGGGATGTACTTGCCTCACTGCATATGAGGGAGGCACTGACTGGGTCACTAACACTTTGGGCTGCAGTTCCTGGCTCTGGGAGACTTCATCGGTGGCGCAGGGGCTGCCCTTGGTGCTGCCTCCCAGCGCACGTGTGCTCTGACTGCTCTCTGGGAGCTGCCGCTGCTGCTGCTGCTGCTGGTGCCCGGGCGAGAGGCACTGGTCCCCATTCCAGGGATCAGGGGCAGACCCCAGGCAGAGGTGTGGACTTGGCTGAATGTTCACAGCTTGACTTCTGAGGTTTAAAGGACTGTTCAGATGAAAGCATCTAGGAAAAAATTTCAGTGGCAGGATTATGAAGATGGGTATAACTAATTAAAATTGTTGCTTAGAATGCCTTCTGTCTCTACAATATAAAAATGATACTTTTAATATGAACAAACAGTAAGAAAATCACTTATAGAAAGGGACATACATTTAGAGTGGATCACTGGAATTTAATAGAAGGAATACTGCAACAGATCACGCACAGAAGGTGGCATATTCCGCCTGTCCTGACCGCATGGGGGATCTGTCTGCAGACTGATATTTATCCATGCCTCAAAGTTTTGCATGATTTTTTTTATGGGGACAGAGTCTTGCCTAGGCTGGAGCGCAGTAGCGTGATCTCAGCTCGTTGAAGCCTCAGCCTCCTGAGGCGATCAGGCGATCCTCCCACCTAAGCCTCCTGAGCAGCTGGATCTATAGGTGTGTGCCTCTGTGCCCGGCTAATTTTTGTATATTTTGTAGAGACGGGATTTTGCTGTGTTGCCCCAGCTGGTCTTGACCTCCTGAGCTCAAGCTGTCTGGAAACCTTGGCCTCCCAAAGTGCTGGGATTACAGGCATGTGCCACCTTGCCTGGCCTAAATGCTGTGTCTTATAATTAGCATAGGTCTCTGTGACAGATGGGGCAATAGCACAGATAAATAAAATCTACAAGTAATTTTGAATTTGATTCCTCTGTTCCCATTGAATACTTTTGTAGAGGTTGCTCATAGGAGCAGAAGATAGTAACTTTGAATTTCACTATAGACGTTTTCTCTGCCTATGTTGTCAGTGGGGGCTGCTAATTAGGAAGCCGTGGCTTTAGAGGATGGGTTTAATTTGTACACTCGGCCTTGGGATTGTCAACCATCAGGGTTTGAGATGGTAGGATTTACAAGTAAATAATAGAAGTCAGAACCCAATCACTCTGGGGCTACTGGTTTTTATTCCACCTTATGGAAATATGGAATTGTATTTCTTATATGTTCTTGGTATCATTGACTATGTGTTGGATGTAAAATAGGTAGCTTTGTTCTTTACAAAGACAAATGTGGGCGTTATGAGGTAAACTTGGTACTTTTTAGCTTTTAAACTATAGAAATGACCCCTCCCAGGTGGAAGGAGTGTTTTGCTTTTCTGTTTGTTGGCTAATTGCCCTTTGTTTTTGTTTTTGAAGTCAGTGTGCAGGCAGTGTTCGTATCTTTCTAGACTTCAACTTTTCTTGATTGGCGAACAGTAAGACGGCTGCAGCAGCCACAGTTACCATGGATATTCTTGGGAAATTGTCATTGTCTTTCTGCTTTTGTCACTTAAAACCCTATGTGTTCTCAAGGCATTTAGGTGACTGTAACTGGCCTTTTAACCGGATAGAAGAAAGCTTGGTGATGGGGAAGTACAGAATATCTTCAGGATGCCCTCCTTGTTCGAGAATTCCCTGAGGGCCAGGGCCAGCAGAGCACTGCAGCTCATGGCAGGGAGCCCGGTAGAATTTGCTGGAAATACTCTATTAGCTGGTTTTGTGCTGCAGGTTGCCTGACACCCCAGTGTTCTCAAGTAGCATGCTCTAGAGATTACTTGTAACCTGCCCTCAGCAGATCCTTGGAAGTATAGGGTGCTTGGGTGACCTGAGAAGAATTTAAGACTGTTGGGATGGTAAGCCCATGTCTTCAGGGTCAAGCGGGTGGCGTGAATGGAGGAGCTGGGCAGAAGGGCATGGACGCTGGGTCCTTTGGGGATAGCCCCTGTCCAGCTCTGAGCCACCTTTACCTGAGGGGATATAGACCTGGTGTGGCCGCATCCTAAATGTGTCAGGAGCAGTGGAGAATCTGGGTTTTTGGTGATAACTTCAGACTTTTAGACGTTGACAGTTAATTCAGAATTTTACCAGATACTGCGTAAGCCAATCCAGACATCTGCTGGGAAGCTGGGACCTGGAGACTTAGGTATTCTGTTTTGGAAGGCTCCTTTGAGCTTTAGGACATTGCCGGGCACGTGCTTCTCAGAATAGCGATTTTCCCAGCAAACTTTTTCACAGCCCCCCCCTTTTTTTTTAAATTGAGTCACTTTTAAGAGTAATTTGCTGTTATTTATTTGCTGCTTGGTCTTTGTGGAGTGTCTTACCACGAAAGGGGATCCAGGGAATAGAACTAATAGAACCTTTTAATATCTGTTTACTCTGATCCTCTCAACAACTGCATGAGGTGAGTACAGCGTGTGCTGCCTTAGTTTTGAGGAAATAATCTTCACGAGGTTCGCTCTGGCTGAAAAAGACACCGGGATTTTCTATTTTTAATAAGAGTCTTTCCCTTTTGTTGCAAAATAATTCCTGTTGCTTACTGCATGATGCATCGTCCTGGAAAAGTGGACACATGGTGATGATGCGTTGGAGAATCAGTGCTTGTTTGTTCTCTGCTCCATAATCGAAGTTGAGAGGCTCTTTTTTCCAGGTGAAGGGAAAATCTTAAGAACGGTGATAATACATTTCACAGACTTCTGAAAAATTATACCAGAGAAGAACTGATTAATGGTTATCTCCAGATAATTTCTGGAAAGGTAGTTGGGGAATGAATGCAAGGCATTTATGTAAAAAGAATTTGTTCTTTGTTTTCTGCATAAATGGGCTGCTTTGTTGTGGTCTTTGGTGTGTCCCTCTGTGCTGGCCTAGTTTTCAAGTCGAGTGTGTAGTGTGGGTGCGTGGTATCAGGCGCTCTCAGCTCTCTTTTTCTGTGTGCACGCCCTTTGCAGACATCGGTCTGGGGAGTGACTCCGTGTGTGCCCGGCCCTCATCTCACCGCATAAAGTCTTTCGACTCCCTTGGATCACAGTCTTTGCACTCTCGGACTTCAAAGCTATTCCAGGGCCAGTATCGGAGTTTGGTAAGTTTGAGAGATTTTGTTACTTAAATATGTTTGGGAGGATATGAGTGTGTATGGAGGTATCTGGAAAGATACATGTGCCTCATTAATTATGTTAAGCAGGCTGAAGGTAGCGGGACTTTGCCTCCATTGCTCCTGGAATCTGGTCTGGTGTTTGTTCATTACCAGATTATCCAGATATTATACTTAATGAGTGCTTTTGCGAAACTTCATTTGTTCTTAGGTTGTATTGCAAGACTTGTAACTCCGTTGACACCTGGAGTGATGCGTGCTTTTAAAATGCATCCTTCTTCACCTGCATGGCATTATCAGCTATGCGCATGTACAGAAATATGAGGATAAGAAATTCGTATGTAAAAGTACTCAGCTCTGCAGAGAAGACATGATTCAAACTAAAGAATCTAAAGAATCTGGCTTTTTTCCCTCTTCATGAAAGCATGGCTTAGTGTGCTTTACTAAGTCAGGATTTAGTTTATTGAAGAGGGAACCCCTAAGAATGGATGATTGGGAAGCAGAGAAAGAAACTTAGATGATGGAGCAGTCTTCTTGGAGAGCGAAGAAATACTTGTTTGTTAATGCTCAGGATACGGGCTTTGAGTAAAGCCCCTGGAATGTAACAGTGAAGCTGGAAGTGAGAAATTCAAGCAGGGTTGAGACAGGGCTGCCTGGAGAATGTTGGGGCAGAGCTGGGGCTGCCACTCTGCAGTCTGTACCCTTCTCTGAGCTTCAGGCTGGCGGGCAGTGACTTGGATTGGCCGATGGGGATGCCACTGTTTTCTCGTGACATCTTAGTACATTACTTTATTAGAAACATAGTGATCTTGTAATGTGAATGTAGAGAGAACCCTATTCTAGAGTTACTAAGGGTCCATGGATTTTCCTCTGCCTTAACGTGGAATGTTGCTAAGTAAGCTGATGGCGATCCTCAAGAAATAAAAGTTAACTTAGGTAGAGTCATGTTTTGTAAATTTGAGTGGTTTATGAAGCATGTGTTAAAAATGGAACGATAGGCAAGGAATATGATTTTTATGTTTCTGAACTTGTTGAACTTGAGCTTGCTCTCAATGCTGTGTCTCCTCTCAGAGGAGCCCTGAGGAGTCTCACTGCTCCCGGCGCTGTGTGTGGTGTGCGGTGCGGGCTGCGTGGGCTGAGTGCTGCAGTCCTCTCAGTGCCCCCTGAGCCCTGGCTGTTGCCATTTCCTGCTTTGCAGGAGTCTCTGCTGGAGGAGTTTTGTGGACTATCACTGAGAGCGTTAGGATTCTAAGTTAAGGAGAACTAAACAAACCACTTTAAACATACCTGAAGTTAGCTCTATAAAACATGAGGAAAATGTAAGAGAAATGAGCACGCCTTGGACAAAGCGGTGATTGGCTGTCTCACCCATTCACCGGTGACAATTTTCATGTGATTTTTTTCCTTTTTGAGTAGAGGAAGACTGGATTACAAATGTATAATTTTAAGTAAAATAAAGTTAAATGTAATGTAGGGATTGTTACTGCGATCATAATAAGTATAGGATTAATTTTTCATTAGCTACAGAAATTTCGTTACACTAGAAATAAAGACTTGAGCTCTCTGAGCTGTGTGAAGTCTTTCTGGGGCTGACTGATGTTTTGATTGGGTGCTAGTGAGCTGCCTTCTCTTTTATGGAACGTGCCAAGACCTCTCTCAGCCATGCTAAGTAAGAATGAGTGTTTCTTTACCCTTAGGTTTTTCTGTGTATAGCTTATCAGTAGTACTTTGAGGTAGTTTTTTTTGGATTAAAAATTTATCTTGAAACAAGAATGGCCAAACATTCCCTTGAAGCTGGCTGGTGGGCGCGTGGAGGCCCACCTGTCACTCTCTCCTTTTGTGTATATTTGAATGTTTCTATGATAAAAAGTTGAGCTAAAGGCAACTTGGTTTCTTGAATGTCAGTTTTGAGATTTATATTAAAGCTAAGCTTTGAGATTGTGTAAGATGCTTCCATCCCCCGGCGAGGATGCGTGTTCTGAGGGGCTGCTGCTCTTTACGCCCCTGTGCTCTCACGTTGCTCCTTCATCACCTGCCTGCCTTTCAGTGTAAGAATGTCTCCCTCAGCCACCACTGCAGTTGCTGGGTGTTTTTATAAGCTTGTTTTTCATCTGTGAAACTGTCAGCCCCCTGCCCCAGGACAGATTTCCTGCCTCAGGATATAGGCAGGCTTCAACAGTTCTGATGTTGCATTTTCTGCTTTTCACTGAGGTGGAGGTTTTAACTTGCCTCTCCACCTTTCCCTGACTCTTCTTTCCTTGGGAGAGTTCTTCTTACCCACTTCCAGAGGCTGAGCTAAATCAAGCTTTTTGTCCAGTTCGGCTCTGTGGTGGGACTCTGTGGTGGGCCTCCGTGGTTAAGAATGTAGAATGGTTTTCCTCATAGATAAGGCGTGCATTGACATTTCGTTCTTAAGAACGTTGATCGACACTGCTGGAATTACTGGTATCTCTGCTGGCTGCTGATAGGTACAGCCTTGAGTGCTGGATGCTGTTCTCAGAGTTTGGGGACAGCATTATGAGATGGTTGTTTCCATCATCCCTCATTTCTGGGAGAGGTGACTTGATTTTTTAAAGTGATTCTTCTGCTGCTTCTGGAAACCAGGGACCTGGATGCTTGGCACAGTCCTGATGGTGGCAGGTAACTTTGCTTTGTACCAGTCACCAAGTGTATTTCCAAGACATGCAAGAAATTATATCCAAATGTATCTCACACATTGTTAAATATTTTTAACTTCCCTATTTAGTAAACACAGATAATGTTGTGCTTTAATATACCATGTTTTGTCGATTCAAAGACTTCTCTTTTTAAGTCATTTTAACACATCTGGAAGTACATGTATCTTACAGTGATGATATGACATAATTTGACAGTATTTAGTGGAATATAAAGGCATCGTCTAATTTTTGGCATCTTATATTGGATGACATATATTATAAGGAAACTGAAGCTTAGAGAAGATATTCACACAAGATCACAGCACTCAGAAATAGTAAAGTTGGAGTAAAAATTGTGTCTCACCCTGACAAGCCTTTCTTCTTCTGAAAAGGAAATCACAGGTGCTCTTAGTAGAGAGTAGAGGAGAGGGTAGAGTTGGTGTGAAGCAGCACTCCAGAGTGTCCTTGTTTTGGACTGGTAGGATAATTTCAGAACATGGGATACAATAAAGCAATCAAGTGATGAAGTTTAATATGCCAAGATACTGACGGGTGGTGCTTCAGCTCTAGGCGTCAGAAAGAGGTTGTTACGGAGCTTGGTGGGCATAGGTGACCGTGCCGGCCAGGGTCACGTATGCCTGCATAGAGCTCTTTTCCCTTTGGGTTAGGGCAGTTAGGGCAGCCGGGGAACTGTCTTCACTCCCCTCCAGTTACTTTTATTGACATGTAATGTACATAGAAAAACAGTTCATGTGTTGCGCGCATACAGCGTGATGTACAGCATGATGAAGTTTTACACGTGGAACGTTCCTGTGTAAGCAGCACCCAGATAAGGAGGCAGAGCATGACTAGCCTCCCAGCTCCTCAACAGGACTCGTGTTCCCCAAGGCATCTACTGTCCTGTCAGATGGTAAAGATGAGTTTTATCCATTTTTGTATTTTTTAGAAATGGGATTCTGTGGCATAACCCCCCCCTTTTTTTTAACGATTGGCTTGTTTTTCTCAGCCCAGTATGATTTAGACTCCCTTAGTCTTGTTGAGTCTAGACAGGTGACAAGCTGCAGTTTCAGGAGAGCTTTTAAAAAAAGGGAAAAACCCACGATGATAAAATAGTGATGGAACACCTCTCTTCCCGCTTCCTGTAACACTGTCGATAGTGAACGGAGCCCTCACCCAGCTGCTGTGATGTTAGGCTGAACTTGGTGGTGCAGAGTGTGTAGTTGGAATGTAGCCTTTTTAGGACACCCTCGTCTAGCTTGTCCCGTGCCTCTTGCGCTCTGATGGAGCACCTCTTGGCACGTGCTGTCTGAGCAATCTGTCTTGAGAGTAATAGTGCAGAAAGAGACATTCTAGAAGCCTGCATGTCCTTCTGTGTAATGACTGCTGAAGAATGAAGATAGGCTGCATTGGGATGTTTCACCTGGATACCTGGATCTGAAATGGCTGCCTGCCCCCTGCACCTCTCCTCGAGCTCTCCCCGCCTTAGACTCCACCCTTCCTTTCTGGTATGTTACACTGATGAAGTAATGTCAATAGGGGTGCCTCCCTCACCTGTGCCTTGAGTGTAGAGTGCGCCTGCATTTGCACAGTCATGACCATGAGGTGGAACGCTGCTGCTTCTTGATCATCCCTTATCTCCCTTCTGCTTCCGTTCAGGCTCAGCCCTGGTGTTGGCTGGAGCTTCAGGGCTGGCCGATGGTGACCCTGGGCACCTGACCTAGGGATGGGCCTGCTGCACCTGTGTTGCTTTGCTCACCACAGTTGTGTTCTGGTGTTGGAGCTGATCACCAGCGTGCTTGCACCGTGAGCCTGTTTTCCACAAGGCCAGGGTGCCCAGGTGACGTTGGACTGCTTGCAGGAGAGCGTGTTGGCGATCTCAGCAGACAACTGGTGAGTGGAGATGGTGGTTTGCAAAAAGAGAACTTGACATAGCATGGTGAGATCAGGTCATGTTTCACCACACAAGAGCAAGGACCACGTGACAGTTTCTGGATGCAAGCTTCAGTGGCAGTGGCAAACTTGACCCTGCTCCTTGTGGGTCATAGGGGCCAGAGAGCTTTGTGTCTGCGCTGGTAATTGTCTGCTGGTGCTTTTGTTGCCAAACACTGAAGAGAGGTTTGTTGATGAAATACGAAATATGCATTAAATATTTAACTTACGAATTTGAATTGCTAAATACATATTTGTAATTAATGCTTAATCTGTAAACACATTTAAATAGATAAGTATTAAATATTTTTGGAATAATATAGCCACTCCGTATTGAGGATCTGCTGTGGCCTGTTTGCTTTGATGCTTTACCTTTAAAAACTTTTTTTTTTTCAGTGATTTATACATGCACTTAAAGTCAAGTAATTCTCTGAGACCTGCTATTAGGAAAAAACAGTAGAGACAGAGCCACTTTCCATTTTTCCCACCTTTTTTTTGTTTTCATTTTTATGGTACCTAGTACATATATATACATTTATAGGGTACATGAGCTGTTTTGATACAGGCATACAATGCGTTATAATCGTCTCACGGTAACTGGGGGCATCCGTCCCCACTAGCAGCCATCACTTCTGAGTGCTGGTTCTTAAGGAGGTACGTTCTAGTGTGGATAGTTTGGTGTCCCGTGGGGCTGAGGGGGCAGTCGCTGGAGGGTTCTCTTTGGCTGTCTTGCTTTGCCTCCAAGGCTCTATTGGTTCTTTGTAGGTGTTTGCCTGTGTGTCTCTAAATAAAGCGCCTTTTCTTTTTATTAATTTGAAGTGATATCAAGGTGGACTCCCATGGAGGAAGAGGGGCTGGTGCTGTTTTCCTCCCCTGACTCCCTTACCTGCATAAACACCTGGGTCTGTCTTCCCCATGGCTGAGTTCCGCCATGCTTTCACTGAAATTGGGGTTCAGGGGAACGTTATGACAAGGTGAATAGTGTTCAGAGCAGAGCCACGTTGTAGACTGTGACTATTCTTAACTTCCTAGTAACTTTTTTTTGGGGGGGGAATTGGTAATTCTCATTTCTTTGTTTAGTTTTCTGTATACGTTTTGCACGTTGCAGATCTAGTCTTTTGCATGTTTCTAAGGATCTCTTCTTTGACATTCAAGTACGTTATTTTTCCTCATTTCCTGATAAACGCTCTTGGAGCCTGTGCTGTATTTTAAACTCTCTTGGTTGTGAGCCAGGCTGGCTGCGCAGCTGCTGCCTCTGAGCCGCCCTCCATCGTAACCTGGGACACTCCCCTGACAGCGCAGATCTCCTCTGCCTCTTTCTCTTCAGTTTTTTCCTTTAATTCCCCTGTTTTGGAGAAGCACATTTTTAACTCCTTGAAGGGGTGCATGGCAGGTAAATTTTTGAGATCTTGTATATCTGTAGGTGTCTGTTTTATCCTATAAAGAACTTTTTTGGCTTCAGTTTTCAGAAGTTTAATTATGGTATGACTTGGTTTGAATTTCTTTAGGTTTTTACTATTTGAGGTTCAAGCAGGTTCGTGGATTTGTATATTTATGTCTTTTGCCAAACTTGGGATATTCTGGGCCATATTTCTTACATTGCTTTTCAGCCCTGCCCTCTTTCTCAAACTCTGCTTCTGAGACTGATGTTAGATAGCAGTGTTCGACATTCTCTTATTTCCCACACATCCCTGGGACGGACTGTTGCTGGATGCGGGGGTGATGATGGGCCTACTAGTGGTAGAGTGGGGCTGTATGTCAGCCAGTTTGAGTGGTTTCAGGCCTTCCCTGTGGCTGGCTGGAGGGCAGGGAGAAGTGTGGGCAGATGGAATCGCCTACTGCCACCTGGTGGGGATAGAGGCCTGGACTCTGCTGAGGTCAGTGGTGGTCTCTGGAGCTCTAGACGTTCTGTACAGTCTGTGTGGACACTGTTACAGGTGGGCTGGGCTCGCCTGCTGTCAGTGGTAGGGAAGTGAGGTGGGCCAGGGCTGGGGTCTGCTGGGTGGCCGTTTCCTTGAGCCGTTGCTGGTGCGAGCAGGCTTCTGGGGTTGTCAGGCTGCGCCCTTTGGTGGTTCTGTGTCGCCAGCCTCTCCAGAGCTCCGTCCAGGGCAGATGGAAATCAAAGAGGCCCTGGCCACTCTGCCTTCCTCTTTCTACCTTTCAGAAATCTGAAAATATGCACAGTTTCTGTGAAAAATGCAAATTAAAATATGAGGCACTATTTTTTCCTGTCAGACAAAAATAGAAAAGTTTGGCAATGTTGAGTGTTAAAGGTTGATGAAATAAGAACTTTTAGGTACTGTTGGTGGGGATATCGCTTGGTGTAGTTTGTAGAAACTTCTTGGAGGACAATTTAGAAAGATGTATTAAAAAGTTAACTGTAATAAGTATGTCTTCTGACCAGAATTTAATTTATAGGCTCATTTACAAGTGTATTCAAAGACAGATGTACAAGCATTTTTAATGCAGCCTTGACTACACAAGGAAAGTACAGTGTATGGTGTATGGAACTACACTGGAAATAATGTAAAAGTCCACTGGTGGAGCGTGGATTCAGTGATGAATGGCATAGTCATGTGGCGTAACATTAAGCGGTATGTAAGCACTGGCCAGTACTGCCAGAGAAATGACCATGCCGTCCTCACTTCTGTGACTTGTGGAGAAGTGCGTGTAGTGTGACTCCGTCTCCACGTACACGGACGTGTCTGATTACATAGGTGTCACAGTGGCAGAGCAGGACCTGTGTGTGCTATGGAGAGGGTGTCCTCTGGGGCTGGAGTGGTGCTGGGGTTGGTCACGGTGCACTGCAAGGGAGGAAGCTGACGTTTCTGTGAACGTTTTTCTGCTCTTGGGTAATTACGCTGCCTTTGTATTAGTAAAGTATAATCTGTTTTATAATGAAGTAGACTGTTGTTGGTATAATTTTTCTCCCACCCTTCTTCCCCTTTTAGGACATGACCGATAATAGCAACAATCAACTGGTAGTAAGAGCAAAGTTTAACTTCCAGCAGAACAATGAGGACGAGCTTTCCTTCTCAAAAGGAGATGTCATCCATGTTACCCGCGTGGAAGAGGGAGGCTGGTGGGAGGGCACACTCAACGGCCGGACCGGCTGGTTCCCCAGCAACTACGTGCGCGAGATCAAGGCCAGCGGTAAGAGGCCGAGCCTGGCCTGTATGTGGCTTTTCTTTGCGATGAGGAGCAGAAAGAAGTAAATGTACTTTACATAGTGTTTACTCTCCAGGTGAACCTGTGCACATGACCTGGTCTTAAGATACAGTTTTTTGTTCGATGTAAAAGGATTTTCACCTCAGCCTCACATTGGGGCCTTGGGATCAGGGGCTCTGTAGTGACCAGCCAGCATTTCCTTTCATCCTGGCATTTTCCAAGCATGAAGAGAAGTATCTCAGTTTTACTGTGATAGAGTTGATCCCTTTTTTAGAGCTAGTGTCAGGACTTGGAGTTGGTGATCCGCAGACTGTATTTAATTTTTGTGACTAGGGTACTTTTGGCAGTGATGAGCAGTTAAGTAATTTCTGTCATTTTCTTTGTGCTAGTGATGGTATTTTACAAACGCATCACTTCCTTATGTTTTGTAGTTGTTCAGCATTATTTCATGGACTTTCCCATTTTGAGGCTTGTGTTCTTATGAGAGAACAGTGGTCCTCGGCACATGGCTGTGGCTGCTCAGCTGTCGTGCTTGTCATGGAGTTGAAAGTTCTCTCAGAAGCTTAGTGGTTGTGATTTACGTCATGTGTGTATGGCTGTGAAAATTCTGTAAAGCTAGTGATTTGAGTGCCCAGCAGGCGTTCTGTATTCAGGGAATATGTGTATTATGGAATATTTACTGTGCATATTCCTGAACACAGGTGTTACTTAGCCATTCTTCATTCCATCAGTTAGCCTTATTGAGAAGAGAGTACTAGGTTTTCTGAATACAACCATGTAGTTCTTGCCTCCAAGGCACATATCATAAATTCAGGTGTGTGTGTGTGTGTATATATGCGCGCTGGCACACATCAGTGGATTTATATATATGCACACACACACGTATACACACAACAGATTCACATATATGCACACAGACATGTACATACACCTGGTGTACATGGATATTTAAATACACATGTACACATGCTCATGTACATAAACAATGGATTCATATATGCACACATGTACAATGAATTTTATAAGTATACACACAGTGGATTTATGTATATACATACGCATATGCACACATACACAGGTACACAATGGATTCATATATACATACATACACATACAGTGGATTCATTATCACACATGCACATACACAATGGATTAACATAAATATGCACACACAGTGGATTCATGTATCTGCATATGCATACACATGTACACAATGGATTCATATATATGTACATACACATGCACACAATGGATTCATATATGCACACATGTACGCACAGTGGATTCATGTATATACATGTGCACACACATGTACACATAATGGATTCATATATGCACACATATACACAATGGATTTATTTATATATGCACACACAATGGATTCATACCTATGCACACATATATAGTGGATTCATTTGCATATGCACACACATTGGATTTACATACACGTACACGCGATAGATTAATATGTATGCACATGCATATACACACAATAGATTCATATATGTGCACATATACACACACAGTGGATTCTTCTATGCATACACAGGCATGCATATCCACTCACAATGGATTTTTATTTTTTCTCTTCTCTTTTTTTTTTTTTTTTTTACCACTATACTAATGAGTATGCACAATGGATTTTTATATGTATCTACACAAAGTGGATTCATATATATGTGTATATAATGTTCAGATTTGCATTTGTATTGACCTTGGTTGTAGGTGCTCTGAGATGTAAAAGAAGATTTCAGAAATTGAGTCATAAAGGTGAAGTGTGTGGGTGGATGACAGAGGCCAGGGCAGGATTTGTTAAGGGAGCATCACTTATGTAACTTTACTTGCATCCTGCCTCCGTAGTTGAAAAGCACCATTATATAATACAGTTTCTCTGATTCTGCTGGGGAGAGTGATTTATAGAGAATAGCTGATACATAGCGAGGTGTCGAAAGAGCATGAGGTGAAATTATAGCTGTGCTCTGGGGCTTGGGTGACTGAGCCTCAGAGCCACAGGTGTTTCAGATGGAAAATAAGGATGATAGTCCTCCGTTGTGAGGTCTCTTGGGATTAGGTCGTTGAGGTTTGTACCATGTGTATGGAGTCTGGCAGAGTAGGAGCTCAGGGAATGTGAATGGCTGCTATTGTTTTTCTAAGGTAGCAAGAAAAAATTTATAAATGGGAATATGACAATTTTGGTGTAAAAATATTTTCTCGGCAGCGACCTCAGAAAGTAAGTATTTTAATAAAGCAGCAGGCAGCCCCTATTTGTAAACTTCTCTGCTGTTGGAATTTTTAGGAACAACACACACCTGTTCTCTTTTTTATTGTATATATACATATATGTAAAAAGCAGTTTACCATTTTTACCATTTTTAGATGTACTGTTCAGTGCACTGAATACACTCACAGTTTTATAATCGTCGCCACTGTTCACCTCCAGAACGTTTTCTTCTTCTCAAACTGAATTCTGTTCCAATTATGCAGTCCCCATTCTCCTCCCCAGCCCCTGGCCTCTGCCGTTCGTGCCTCATGTAAGTGTAATCGTTTTGTCTTTTGACTGGCTTATTTCACTCAGCATAAAGTTCTCAAGGGTTTTCCACGCTGTAGCATGTGGCAGAATTACCTTCCTTTTTAAGGCTGAGTAATATTGTATGTATTTACAACATTTTATTTATGTGTTGATGGGAACTTGGGTTACCTTCACCTCTTGGCTGTTGTGAATGATGCGGCTAAGAGCATGGTTGCTAAGTATTTGAGTCCTTGCTTTTGAGTTCTTTTCTGTATATACTCAGAAATGGAATTGCTGGGTAAAATGGTAATTTTGTGATTAAGTCTTGAGGAACTGCCACGCGGTTTTCCCCACGGCTGCGCCACATCACATTCCCACCAGCAGCACACAAGGGTGCTGCTGCTTCCACATTCTTGCCAACTCGTTTTCTGTGTGTTTTGTTTTTTTTTAAATAACAGTCATCCTGTTGGATGCAAAGTTGTTGCTATTTTTTTGTAGTTGTTAGTAGTGATAATTTAAAAGGCAGTAATTTTATTATTATAATAAAATCGACTTGGGTAGGATTTTTTTGTTGGCTGTTTGTTATGTTCCGATTACTGTAGAAAGTACTTTCCATTTGCGACCTCAGTTCTCCCTGTAACGTTGAAGACAAGCATTGCTGGGATATTAAGAAGTGGGTAGGTTACAAATACATGACATCCTTTAAAAAAAAGTCTGTCCCTGTGTAGAGCCCACTGAGAGCATGGCACTGGCACCATGCTGAGGGGTGGAAATGTCAACTTGATAGACATAACTGTTAGGAAATGCACTTTAGTCTGTGACTCACTTGGATGGCGCTGGCCTGCATGAGCCTGCCTGAAGACGAGGGCTAGGGCAGGCCCCGTCCATGCTGTGAATCCATCTCTAGGCCAGCCCTGCCAGTTGTAGTGCTCTTTCTCCTGGGGACCAGTGAGAGCAGCCTTGGGCCAAGAGGCCTGAGGTGGCGCCAGTGGACTTCCAGGAGAACACTTAAGCCAGGTCAGAGGAGGAGGGCCTCGTTGCTCACCTTTGTGAAAGAGTGTTGAGGTTACAGAGCTGCTAAGTGGGGCACACCTTTGGAATGGGGACAGACACTTGTTCCAGCTGGTCTTTCTGACAGTCCTCTGGTTTTCTTTAATTCTTACGTGAACTCCTCTAAGTGTGAATCCTGGACTGAGTCTGAGCCACCACAGTAAGAGTTCAGCTGAGTGTGTTTTTTTTTTTTTTCCTGTATTTCTCCTTCTGGATTTTTTAGAAGTAACCCAGCATAAGGCAATTAACACTGAAAAGATAGGGTTTGTGGATCTCAAAATCCACTGTGAGTGGCTTCTAGAAGTGATTTTCAGACACATTTGAAGTTGTCAGTGTCATCTGCTGTGGGAGTTTGTTTTGCAGCATGCTGTTACCCCTGGTAGCCCACAGGAAGGTATCGTGAGCCCCCTCTTTGGAGTGGATTGTGGGCCCTTGAGCCAGCAGCAGCAGAGGACGCTCTCCAAAGGACCAGCGGAGCGTGTTTAGAAACAAGGCTTTCATGAGGAATAGTGCCCTCACTTTGTTCTACCAGAAGCCCCCACTCTTGTTTTATGCGTGTCTGAGAATGTGTGCGTGCCGAGTTTAAATGTGTGTGCATGTACATGGTGTGTTGCCATCAAGGAGCTCTTTGCAGGGGACACACTGAATCCATAGGTGTATTAGTCAGGGTCTCTAGAGAGACAGAACTAATAGGGGAGCTATGTATAAAGGGGAGTTTATTAAGTATTAATGATCACAAGGTCCCACAGTAGGCTGTCTGCAAGCATGAGGAGAAAGGAGAGCCAGTTAAGTCTCAAAACTGAAGCACTTGGAGTCTGATGTTCGAGGGCAAGGAAGCATCCAGCATGGGAGAAAGACGCAGGCTGGGAGGCTATAGTCTCGCCTTTTCACGTGTTTCTGCCTGTGTTATATTAGCTGGCAGCTGATTAGACTGTGCCCATCAGATTAAGGTGGCTCTGCCTTCCCCAGCCCCCTGACTCAAATGGTAGTCTCCTTTGGCACCACCCTCACAGACACACCCAGGATTAATACTTTGTATCCTTCAATCCAATCAAGTTGACACTTAGTATTAACCACCACAAGTCCATTCCTTGTCAACTTGAACCCATACACATGTCCTGAGATCATACATAGTATTCAAATAAAGACAATAATAAGGTCATAATTATTATGCACCAATCCCCAACCCAGATTGTTATTGTATAACAGAAAGTTAACTATACTTAAATGCTGATATGAAGACAGTAAATCTTATGTTACATGATAAAGGAAAAGGAAATAAAATGAAGATATTTTCTTAGTACAAGTGTATACATGCACATACATGTTTTTAACAAAAGAAGGAGGAAATACTCATGACAGTTACAGACCTCGTTTCTGCAGCTGGTCACGTGGTCACAACTGGTGTTGATGACTACCTTCTACTACCCATTCTGTATTCCTTTTGCCTTTAGCAAGCACCTCAGCAGTTCATGGTTTTTTTTTCCTTTGTGTTGGAGCGACCCAAACCTTCATTTGTGAGGGGTCTGGACCATTTGTAGTCCTGCCTGTCTTGGGCTGTTGTAGTTTCCCATTGATCTTAGTTACAGGACACGGCAGTGATAAGAGACGCTCTAAGGGATCTCCTGTGTTCCAGGCATACTCTTCCTTACCTCCATTATCAAGTAGTAGACTGATTTCATCTTGGTAGTCTGGATCAGTCACCCCAGCCAACACTGTAACTCTTTCTTAGCCTGTTGACTTAAATGTAGGAGGATCCCAAAGTGTCCAGGTGGCAATCTTAAATTCCAGTTTAATGGAATTGCTGTTGTATCCTGGTGGCAGCATTTCTCCCTCTGAAATTAAGACATCTAGGCCAGCAGAACGTAATGTCACGGGAACAGAAAGCAAAAATTTTGCTAGTGGGTCACTAGGTGTGGTGGTGAGTGTACCATCTCCATCCCTTGATTCATACACCCGTGAATCCTGGCTGTGGGAGAAACAGTACCATATATTGGACACTGATTCAGGTAATACATGGCCTTCTGGAGAACTTTGCCCCAGCCCTGCAAAGTATTGTCATCTAGTTGGCATTGTAATTGTATCACAAAAGGCCATTCCACCGTTCTGTGAATCCAGCTGCTTCAGGATGGGGAACATGGTAAGAGCAGTCAATTCCATGAGCACGAGCCCACTGCCATACTGCTTTAGCCTCAAAGTGAGTGCCTTGGTCAGAGGCAGTGCTGTGTGGAATACCATGACGGTGGATAAGGCATTTTGTGAGTCCACGGATGGTAGTCTTGGCAGAAGTATTGAGGTATGGGATAGGCAAACCCATATCTGGAGTTACTGTCTATTTCAGTGAGGGGAAGCTTCTACCCTTTCTGTGATGGAAGAGGCCCAATATAATCAATCTCTGCCACCAGGTAGCTGGCTGGTCACCCCGAGGAATGGTGCCATATCGAGGGTTCAGTGTTGGCCTCTGCTCCTGGCAAATTGGTTTGTTCTGATAAGTTGATGATAATGCAGCAACTTATCCTTTACCTTAGAAGGAATATCTCGTTCCTTTCACTGCTGTCCTTCAGGCCACTCAGTAGTGGCTGTAGCCAGGTCAGCCTTGGTGAGTGCAAGTCCATATTGCTGAGCCCATGCATAACCTCCATCCTTGCCACCATGGCCACTTTGTTCATGGGACCATTGGGCAGTGACAGGGGTGACTGGGGAAAGAGGCTGAGTGGTGGTCATCCAAGCCAGTTGATTATTAAATGGGTCATCCTATCCACTTGATTTTTAAAATCCTTCTCTGCTGAGGCCACCCATTGCTGAGAACTCACATGGGATACAGATACCTTCACAGTTTTTGACCACTCAGGTCCATCCACATATCTCTTCTCAAAATTTCTTTGTCACTAATTTTCCAGTCATTCTTCTAAGTCCTTGACCATCCAGCCAAACCATTGGCTACAGCCCATGAATCAGCATATAATCGCACATCTGGCCATTTCTCCTTCCATGTAAAGTACACAACCAGGTGCACTGCTTGAAATTCTGCCCACTGGGAAGATTTTCCCTTCACTGCTGTCCTTCAGGGATGTTCTAGAAAGGGGCGGTAGTGCTGCAGCTGTCCACTTTCGGGGGGTGCCTGCATACCGTGCAGAACCATGTGAACCAGGCCCTAGTCTTCTCTTATGTTCAACTGATCATAGGGAACTCCCCATGAGGCCATCGGTGCAGGCTGGGGGAGAGAAGGGAGGGTGGCAGGAGTGGAGACTGTGGGCATTTGAGCCACTTCCTCATGTAACTTACTTGTGCCTTCAGGACCTGCTCTAGCCCCATCACATATATACCACTTCCATTTGATGATGGAATGCTGCTGTGCTACTTTATGGCTAGATTGGTCAGAAAATCCGCTTTATGGCTAGATTGGTCAGAAAGCACCCAGTTCATGATAGGTAGTTCAGGTCACATGGTGACTTGATGACCCTTGGTCAAGCGTTGAGTTTCCACCAAAGCCCATTAACAGCTGTCTCTCAAAAGGAGAGTAGTTATCTGTAGAAGATGGCAGGGCCTTGCTCCCAAATCCTGGAGGCCTCCACTATAATTCACCTGCGAGGGCCTGCCAAAGGCTCCAAACAGCATCCCTATCTGCCACTGACACTTCAAGCACCATTGGATCTGCTGGGTCATATGGCCAAAGTGGCAGAGCAGCTTGCACAGCAGCCTGGACCCGTTGCAGAGCCTTCTCCTGTTCCGGACCCCACTAAAAACTGCAGCTTTTTGGGTCACTTGGTAAATGGATTGGAGTAACACACCCAAATGAGGAATGTGTTGCCTCCAAAATCCAAATAGGACCACTAGGCATTGTGCCTCTTTCTTGGTTGTAGGAGGGGCCAAATCCAGCAACTTATCCTTCACCTTAGAAGGAATATCTCGTGAGGCCCCACACCACTGGACCCCTAGAAATTTTACTGAGATAGAAGTTCCCTAAATTTCAGTCGGATTTATTTCCCATCCTCTGGCATGCACGTGTCTCACCAATAAGTCCAGTGTGTTTCCTGCTTCTCGCCCACTGAATCCAATCAGCATAATGTCATCAATGTGATGAACCAGTGTGATATCTTGCAGAAGTGAAAAGTTATGAAGGTCTCTCTGAATAAGATTATGACACAAAGCCGGAGAGTTAATACACCTCTGAGGTAGGACAGTAAAGGTGTATTGCTGGCCTTGCCAGATGAAGGCAGATTGCTTCTGGTGGGCCTTACGGACAGGAATGGAGAAAAAGACATTTGCTAAGGCAATGATTGCATACCAGGTACCAGGAGATGTCTTAATTTGCTAAAGCAATGAAACTACATCTGGTGCTGCAGCTGCAATTGGAGTCACCACTTGGTTAAGCTTACGATAATCCACCGTCATTTTCCAAGATCCATTTGAATCTGCACAGAACAAATGGGGAGAGTTGGACCGGGACGTGATGGGAATCGCCACCCCTGCGTCTTTCAAGTCCTTGATGGTGGCACTAATCTCTGCAATCCCTCCAGGGATTCGATACTGTTTTTGATTTATCATTTTTCTAGGTAGAGGCAGCTCTAATGGCTTCCATTTGGCTTTTCCCACCATAATAGCAATCACCCTACCAGTCAGGGACCCAACGTGGGGGTTCTGCCAGCTGCTAAGTATGTCTTTAGCACTTATGCATTCTGGGATGGGGAAATGACCACAAGATGAGTCCAGGGACCCACTGGACCCACTGTAAGTCAGACCTGAGCTAAAACTCCATTAATTACTTGACCTCTATAAGCCCCTACTTTAACTAGAGGACCACAATGACATTTTGGGTCCCCTGGAATCAGTGTCAGCTCAGAACCAGTGTCCAGTAGTCCTCAAAATATCTGATCATTTCCCTTTTCCCAGTGCACATTTACCCTGGTAAAAGGCTGGAGGTCTCCTTGGGGAAGGATGGGAGGAAAATTGATGACATGAATTGTCGGTAATGTAGCAGGGTCCTTCCTCAAGGGGACCTGGCCTCCCCTTCATTCAAGGGGTTCTGGGTCTGTAATCTGGCTGAAGTCTGGAAATTGAGGGGCCATGATTTTTTTTATAATTCAAATTAGTCTTGTCCATTCGACCTAGAAGTTTTCCCCTTACATAAATTAAGTAGGAATGCAGTAGGCTTCCTGTCAGTTTCACTTCTCGGAACACTGATTAGCCAATGCTAGAGCTTTAGACGAATCAGACTATTCTGATTGCCACTTTGTCTCTGCTGTCCATTCTGGTAGCTATGCCAACCTTGCCTTTGATAGATGGTTGAGTGCTGCCACTTGGCCCCGGCCACCTTGGGATCCAATTATTTCCATTGTATTTAAATTTTGTAGTTGAGCGACTACAATTCCCACTGTTAGATCTGACATACAGAGAAGAGCAATTACAGGCCTTCTTCAAAGATGCGTGTGCTGTCCTCACAAATCTATTTCACAAGGCATTGGTCAAGGGTATATCTTCTGGACCTTCTCAAGTGGAATGAGTAGGTCTAGTGACTCCTCCACTCCACCATCCCAATCTCCCTAAGCCTTTGGATCCCTTCCTCTACATTAAACTGAAGGAGATCAGGCATTTCCCCTCACTCACAGTGGGCCATCTTTTAATTCATATTTTAGCAAACCAAGCAAATAAACCATTTGAACGGTTTTTAACTCCCAGAAGTGCAATAATAAAAGCAGAGTCCCTACTTAGTGGGTCTAAATCAGTAAATTCAGCCTGCTCCAACTCTGTGTTCCTTCCACCGTTATCCCACACCCTTAATACCCATTCCTATGCCTGTTCTCCAGATTTCTGTTTCTGTAAATTAGAGAACTCAGTTCTTTTTGAGTGTAGTGCACCTCCTTATGGGTCACACTCTCAACCTCATCTCTAGAGGCCCGCCAGGACTTTAGTTATAGGTCTTGAAGCAAACAGGGGTGTTGGGGGTGTCTTCTGAGGAGAATCAACATGATTATGCCTGGCCACTGCCTCAGGCAGTGCAGGGTTTATCTCATCAAAGGTGGAAAGGCTGATGGCAGCATGGTTCAGAGAGGAGATGTTGCCGCTACTGGCAATGGGGAAGCTGTTCCTTTGGCAAAAAAGGTTCACCCTAGTTTACAAACTCAGTGCCCGCAGCTTCATCAGGGTCCTCCCACATGTCCCCATTCCAAGTTGCAGGGTCCCATTCTTTTCCTGTCAGTGCCCTCACTCTAACAGTAGACACCTGACAAGGCTGTGCATGCACGTTTCATTGCAGGTCAACCACTCGCATGATAAGAGCTTGTGTCCGTTTTTCCACAATTTCAGCTCTTTCTCTACAGCAGATAAGACTCACTCAGGGCAATCTTAGCAGATCTGAGGCTCAGTATCTGCCTCTGAAGCCAAGACATAGAATCCCTGAATTCATCATTTTCTTTCATCATTTTGTCCACTGAACTTAGGAGCAACCAACCAGCTTCATTATGCTCCTTGGTTCTCCACATGTGGTCGAAGGTATTATGTATAGAGTCACTGAACTCCTTGCCTCTTATGAGCGATGAATCAGGAATGTCAAATGCATTTACTTTACATAATTCTCTAGTTTATGCCAAGGACAATCAGTGTTCTCCATACTAAGAAGTAGAGTCCTATTTTTGGATCTGTTCATACTAAGCAGCCACCTCCAGAAGCCCCCAAACCAACAAAAGAACTCCATCCTTAATGTTGCTTCTCTAAAGCCACTCCTGCTACCAGAATCTGTATTAGGGTTCTCTAGAGGGACAGAACTAATAGGATATATATATGTATACATATATGTGTGTGTGTGCATGTACATGTATACACACATACACACGTGTATACATATATAGAGAGGGTCTATACAAACGTGTGTGTGTATATATACATACACATACGTACGTAATTATATAGAGAGAGGGGGTCTCGCCTTGATATGGGTGACTGTGTATATGTGTGTGTATATATATATACATACACACACATACATATATATGTATATGTATATGGGTGTTTACTAAGTATTAACTTACACGATCACAAGGTCCCACAATAGGCCATCTGCAAGCTTGAGGACCAAAGAGAGCCAATCTGAGTCTCAAAACCGAAGAAGTTGGAGTCTGTTGTTCAAGGGCAGGAAGCATCCAGCACAGGAGAAAGATGTAGGGTGGGAGGTTAGGCCAGTCTCGCCTTTTCACATTTTTCTGCCTGCTTTATATTTGCTGGAAGCTGACTAGATGGTGCCCACCAGATTAAGGGTGGGTCTGCCTCCCCCTCAGCCCTGACTCAAATGTTAGTCTCCTTTGGCTACACCCTCACAGACACACGCAGGATTAGTACTTTGTATCCTTCAATCCAATCAAGTTGACACTCAGTATTAACCATCACAATAGGTTTTGTGCCAAACTGAGACCTAAGTAACTTTGGAAAATTGCCCTTTTTTTCTGTTTATTTTTTAAAATTGAAGAAATATCATTTTTGAGCATGTTAGTGATTCATGCTAAACTTTATCTGATGGTTGAACCAAGGGAATAACCTTCTATCCCTGGTGTTCTCTAATTACCTGAACATACTGTATGGAAAGTCATGCTAGTATTATTTTATTTTATTTTGTGAGATGGAGTTCCACTCTTGTTGCCCAGGCTGGAGTGCAGTGGCACGATCTCCGCTTGCTGCAACCTTTGCCTCCCGGGTTCAAACGATTCTCCTGCCTCAGCCTCCCGAGTAGTAGCTGGGATTAAAGGCATGCACCACCATGCCCAGCTAATTTTTGTATTTTTAGTAGAGATGGGGTGTCACCATGTTGTCCAGGCTGGTCTCAAACTTCTAACCTCAAGTGATCCACCCACCTCGTACCTCCCAAAGCACTGGGATTACAGGCATGAGCCACCATGCCCAGCCTGGTCTGATTTTAAATGTGGGCATTTGAGACAGGTGTGAAATCACATTTTTTCCTGTGTCACTATAGAGCAGTTGAGAATAAAACTCTAGGATCACAATTACATTTCAGTACAGTATACCTCCTTCCCACCTCTGGCTTTGCTTAATGTGGTTACAGTTACCTGCGATCAATCATGGTTCAAAATAGGTGAGAACAATACCGTAAGATATTTCGAGCCAGAGAGACCACGTTCACATAACTTTAGTTATAGTATATTATAATTGTTCTGTTTCATTATTAGTTGTTGTTAATCTATTATGGTGCCTAATTTCCAGATTAAACTCACATAGGTGTGTATGTATAGGAAAACATAGTATATAGGAACTGCAGATATGTACAGAGATATGTCTGCAGTTTCAGACATCCAGTGGGTAGTCCTGAGGGAACCCCCATGATTAGGGAGGGAGCGGCTGTATTGCATTTTTTCCAGCAGTTTACGTGACTTTCTGATTTTGGAATAGGTTTCCTTTTTTGAAGAGTGTGTTTAATGTATTTTAATTTATAGTTAATTAGTGTTTGATTTTTCTGAAAACAAAATTGTGCCAGGTTCCAAAGTTAGAGACTTCTCTGACCATCATGTTAGGACCATTTCTTTATTCATGAAAATACTGACTTCCTTTAAATTGAGGGTTTGTCTTCTGCATTATATTTTAATTTGATGTATGAATATTTTTACTGAATAAATAGGGACTGAAATTTTTCTCTAAATGACATTTTTTAGACTGTTTATCTCCAGATAAATTGACCAGATGGTCCAGTTCACCTCTCCTGCTTCGCTGGGGAAGTGTACATAGCCGCTGGTTGTTTGCCCTCTTGTGGTTGGAGATGGAATTGTTCTTGTTAAGATTCACCGTTTCTTGTTTGAATAGTTCCTCTTTGAAGACAGACTATTCTCCAGGATTCTGTAATAAGGATCTTTCTAATGCTTGCATCAAAAGCTTTGTGTATTATTCCTAATTTGTACAGTCTTATGGAAGGTACATAGTTGTTACTTGGCATTTATTTTCTGTGCACCTTTTTTGGTTATGTAAGACCCATGGATTTCTACAGCAGTTTTTACACACTGATTGGTATGTATTTGTGTTTTACACACACCCACCCTCTTTCTTGCTTCAGAATTTCCTAAATTCAAGGGAGAAGATAAGGAGAGAAGCAGCAAGGTCCATTCTGGACGCGAGTGGTGATGGTGGTTGCTGTGATTAAATAGAAGTGGAGGCACTCAGGGTCGCACTGGCCAGCATGGTGTGGCGTGGTGCACACGGTTAGCAGCTGTGAGAACACAGCTTGTGTTGTGTGTGCTTCCAAGTGCAGCTTTCTGTGTATGCTTGTGGACTCAGGCTTTTTTAGATGATGATTTCTAATGTGCTGACTTTAGTAATTCTCCGTTTCTGGACGGCTCATTATCTATTGTACATTAAAGACATTTCTTTTAAATGCTGTTTTGCAGGCTGGTTAGCTTGAGGTGATGACTAACAATCTGTGTTTAGGAGTGATGTGAGAACTTAAATGGGACTGTCATTTGCTGATCACAGATTTTTAATGAGTGTTCTTAAATATTTTGTATTTATTTTTGACATAAAGCAACATAACATGCAGCTGAATTTTGGATGTTGTTATTAATTTAACTGTGGAGGAACAGAGTTTGGTATAAGTGTAATCTGTGCAGGGAAAAGGACAAAAGTAACACAGAAGCTTGCTTTCCTTTGTGCCCCTGGACGTGTTTGTCCTTCCCCTTCTCTGGTGAGGACTGGGTTTGGATGGGGTGCATAAGGCTGTATTGGAGGATGGGCCTCTCAGCACTATTGTTTCTGTGTCCATCCATCCATCTATCTATCTGTCTATGTTTATATATACATATATATATGTTTTATCGTGTTTTAGGTTTTGGGGTACATGTGAAGAACATGCAGGATTGTTACATAGGTGCATACATGGCAGTGTGGTTTGCTGCCTTCCTTCCCATCACCTATATCTGGCATTTCTCCCCATGTTATCCCTCCCCAGCTCCCCACCCCGCACTGTCCCTCCCCTAGTTCTCCCCCACAGACCCCAGTGTGTGATATTTTTTTAAACAATAGGGAAGAACATAAATTGGAAGATACGGGCCCCCTGAGGCAGGTGTAGGGAGCGTCTTACAGCATTATGTACAAAGCGGTCTTGGACTAAATGGTTTGGAAGTTTTTCTGGCATGTGAAAGTGAATATTCTCCTAGATTGGTATACCATGCATGTCCTCACTCAAATGTGGCCGTCTCCCGTTGTCAGTGGGAGATTACACATCTTCCATTTCAAGGGCACAGCCCATAGATCAACTGACTTAGTTAGAGTAATTTGGGGTCAGATTGTTAGTCTTCCAGTATTAGAGAGTCTCTTTTTTAAAAAAAAGTTTTATTTACATTTATGCTTGAGTAATTGTATTACTTACATGCCATGTGCTTGTAGCATGTGATAAGCCAGTAGACGGAAGAGCTTATATGGGGAAGAGCAGAGGCCTCTCACTCCCACAGGCCTGATCCAGGAAGAGCCTTGACTTACCTGCTGTCCTCCTCTAAGTAGCCGCCTTGCAACTCTTCACAGTATACAGAGACTTCTCTGCTTGATTTATAGGGCACACCTTGCTTTATTGCGCCTCGCTTGTGTTTTTTTTTTCCTCTTAGAAATGGAAGGTTTGCTGCAACCCTGTGTTGGGCAGCACTGTTGGCACCATTTTTCCAGCAGCTTTTGCCCGCTTCCTGTCCCTGTGCTGCATTCGGGTAATTCTTGCACTATTTCTCACTTTTTCATTATTGTATCCATTATGGTGATCTGTGATTAGTGATCTTTGGTGTTACTGTTATAATTGTTTTGCGGTGCCATGAACCGTGCCCTTGTAAGATGGCAGACTTAATCAATAAATGTTGTGTGTGTTCTGACTGCTCTACTGACTGGGAATTCCCCATCTCTTTTTCTTTCCTCAGGCCACCCATCCCCTGAGACACAAAAATACTGAAATTAGACCAATTTGTAACCCTACTATGGCCTCTGAGTGTTCAAGTGAAAGGAAGAGTTGCATGTCTCTCACTTTAAATCAAAAGCTAGAAATGATTACACTTAGGAAGACATGTGTAAAGGTGAGATAGGCTGAAATCTAGGCCTGTTGCGCCAGCCAGTCAAGTTGGGAATACAAAGAAAAAGCTTTTGAAGGAAATTATAAGTGCTACTCCAGTGACCACATGAATGATAAGCAGTGAAACCACCTTATTGCTGATACGGATAAAGTTTGAGTGGTCTGGATGGAAGATCAAACCAGCCACAACATTCCTTAAGGCAAAGCCTAATCTCTTCAATTCTGTGAAGACTCAGAGGGAGGAGGCTTCAGAAGAAGACTTTGAAGCTAGTGGTGGTTGGTGCATGAGGTTGAAGGAAAGAAGCCGTCTCCAGAACATAAAAGTGTGAGGTGGAGCAGCGCGTGCTGACGGAGAAGCCGCAGCAAGTCATCCAGAAGATCCAGCCAAGATCATCAGAGAAGGTGGCCACATGAACAGGCTGACTCTGGGTCTGGGGCTAATGTAGTGAGTGACTGAGTTGAAGCCAGTTCTCATTTACTGTTCTCAGAATCCTAGTACCCTTAAGAATTATGTTCACCCAACTTTGCCTCTCTGTTCTGTAAGTTGGAACATGAAGCCTGGGTGATGACACAGCTGCTTGTATCATGGTTTGCTGAATATTTTAAGCCCACTGTAGAGACCTCCCACTCAGGAAAAAAAAAAGATTCCTGTTAGCCTGTTACTGCTCATTGACAGTGTACCCAGTCACCCAAGAACTCTGAGGGAGATGTACAAAGAAGTTAATGTGATTTCCGTGCTGCCAACACAGCATCCATTCTGCAGCTCGTGGGTCAAGGGTTAATTTAGGTTTTCGGGTCTTGGCATTTAAGAAATACATTTTGTAAGACCATGAACAGTGATTCCTTTACTGGATCTACGCAAAGTAATTTGAAAACCTTCTGGAAAGGATTTACTGCTTTGGATGCTGTTAAGAACATTTGTGATTTATGGGAGGAGGTTAAAATATCAACATTAACAGGCTGAAAGGTGTTGATTATAACCCTGATGGATGACCTGAGGGCTTCAGGACTTCAGGGGAGGAAGGAACTACCTGTGTGGTGGGAACATCAAGAGAACTAAAATTCGAAGTGGAGCCTGGAGATGTGACAACTGCTGCAGTCTCATGAGAAAATTTGACTGGATGAGGAGTTGCTCCTTATGGCTGAGCAGAGAAAGTGGGTTCTTGAAATAGAGTCTACCCTTGCTGAAGTGCCGTGAACATTGTTGAAATTACAAAAGATTTAGACCATTGCATAAAGTTAGTTGATAAAGCATTAGCAGAGTTTCTGACTATTGACTCTAACTTTGTAAGAAGTTATATGTGTGTAAAATGCTGTCAAACAGCATCTCGTGCTCCAGAGAAATCTCTCATGAAAGCAAGTCAGTTGACATGGTACACTTCATTGTTGTCTTGTTTCAGGAAGTGTCTGTGGCCACCGAACTTTCTGCAGCCACTGATCAGTCAGCAGCCGCCCATATTGAGGCAAGACCCTCTACGGGCAAAGAGGTTACAGCTTGTTGAAGGCTCAGATGATTGTCAGCATTTTTAAGACACATTTATTCTTTAACTAAGAAATGTGCTTTTTTTAGACAGTGTAATTGCGCACTGAAAATTCTACAGTACAGTGTAAATACAGCTTCTGTACGCGGTAGGAAACATATTGGTGTGACTTGCTGTATTGCCATGGTCTGAAACCAAGCCCTCAGCATCTTCAGGGTCTGCCTGTGTACCCCGTAGATAGCACCTGTTGACTTGTCTTCCTCCTCCTCCTTCCTTTCTTCTGGGTTTGTTCTTTGTTATTAATTTGTTCTTCTGTCGGTTTCCGTTATTGGTACACTAAATGAGAGGCTTTGTACCATGAAGATTGACCTTGACCCTTTTCCCTATCCTCTTACGTTTTGCCTTTGCTCAGCTACAGCTTTATATTGCATTGTCAAGGCTGTTCACAATTACACCAATTACGTTTGCTTCTAAAACCACAACCAACATCCATTCCACAAATACTTTGGTGACCACCAGTGTGGAAAGTGAGAAACAGAGCAGTGGGAAACCCAAGAGTTTCTTCCCAGAAGTTTCGATGCATGGCCCATTATGTAAGGGTAAAGGTGCTGTGCCCCCTGCTCTCCACTGGCATCCAAAAAAGAGGAGGCGTGCCTTTATAGAATGAGAGGCTTAGCGGCTCAGCGGCCGGATGTGCTCTGCAGACTTTATTTGGTTCCTGATTCAAATAAACTGACTTCAGAAAGCCTTTGTTTGGACAAACAGGGAGATCTGAATATAGACAAGGCATTAGATGCTATTTAAAAATCATTAATGTTGTCAGGTGTGTGATCATGGTCTGATGTTAGGATTTTGAGTTTAAAGAAGAAAGACTTCTTTACTAACACTGAAGTTTGGTGGGTGGAGATGATGACGTCATCTCTGAGACTTGCCGGTCGAGCTTCTAGCAGAGAACAAGGCGCAAGTGAATGAGGCCGGCTCAATGCTGAGGACAGCTAACGCTGTTAAGAGTGTACATGGTCGTTCTCTGTATGTTTATGTATATTTATGCGTTTCTATCTTAAAGTTTGGGAAAAAACAGTGATGGCACAATTATTTTCAGACAAAGATTGAGAGTATTAGTAAGTCATCCCTTGAACACTAGGAGGACGTCACGTGACAGGAGGGCGCATGTGGTTCAGGAAATGGCAGGCAGACTCTGGTGGGCACAGGCAGACGCACACCGGCATTGAGTGTGTGAGGAACACTCCAGCAAACCACTCTCAGCGCTCCGGTGCAGGAGGTCAGAGGAGGAAGTGGGAATTCCCAGTTGCTTTCGGGGCCACGTCTGCTCTGGTGGTTGAAGCCAGCGCTGATGATTAACTCTAGACTTTGTCGGGTCACTGGTACATCACAAATGAAAGCGTAACCACTAAAACAGAGAGAAGTGGCTGGGTAACTTTCAGTCAAGTAGAAGAGGCAAGTAAAGACTCACAGAAGTGTATTCTCACAAGAGGCGGAAATACGCAGCCCTGTGGTGGTGGAGCTGCCTCCGGGTGGAGGAGGGCATCGCACCTGGCTCTCCAGAGCTGGCCCTTGCCGGGCTGTGCAGCATTCCCGTGTCTCGGTGGACTCTGGTTTGCTCGGGGCTGGCTGTACTTCCTCAGCCCAAGGATTCCAGAGCTCTTCAGCTCCGGAAGGTACCTTCTCAAGGACTGTTGCCTGCTCATTCCCTGTGTTTTCTCCTGAATATCTTACTGAATGTCTTGTTTTGCCCTCCGTTGCTTCTAGTCTCCTTTGTGTATTTGTTTCACTGTGCTACGTTAATTGTAGTCCATTCCTCTGCCTGTCCTTCATCAGTTCCCTCCTCACGATGATACTAACCTGTTTGTGAAGATTTCCCTTTAGTGACCATATTATTTATTTCTAGAAGTTTTGCTGCTGCTTCAGATGTTTTTAATCTTTATGATGCCTTTTCTATTCATTGTGGTTGGTCCTAATTGCGTTTTTTTCCTGTCATTTTATTTTTTTTTAATTTTTATTTTTTTTTGAAATGGAGTCTCACTCTGTTGCCAGGCTGGAGGACAGTGATGGGATATTGGCTCACTGCAACCTCTGCCTTCTAGGTTTAAGTGATTCTCCTGCGTCAGACTCCCAAGTAACTGGGACTACAGGCGCGCACCACGGCGCCCAGCTAATATTTGTATATTTAGTAGAGACGGGGTTTCACCATGTTGGCCAGGATGGTCTAAATCTCCTGACCTTGTGATCTGCCCTCCTCGGCCTCCCAGAGTGCTGGGATTACAGGTGTGAGCCACCGTACCCGGCCTTTCATGTCATTTTAAACAATAGATTGCATTAGGTCTTGACTTTCCTCTTATTTCCACCTTGGGGAGCCTGGCCCTTATATTGCCACATCTGCTCACACTCTCCTGGCAGCTCAGTCCCATCTGTGGCTGATAGTGTTTAATGGTGGGTTCATTCCTGATGATGGGTTCCTGTGTGCCCTGGGTTGTAGAAATATTTCTGCAGAGAGCAGTAACATTTGCTTCTTCAGGGACTCCCAGGGACTTTTTTGTCCCAGGCTGGTCCTGGTAGTCCTGCAAGAGGAGAGCATAGGCTGGAGTGGTGCTGCCAGGCAGGTGCGGCCCCTGGATCTCGGTTTCTTCTAGGCTGTGTCCCCATCTGTGTCTGTGAGCAGCCCGCACACTTCCTTGCTGTTTCTCTAGACAAGTGCACAGAAGCTTCCAGACGACTTTGTATCAGCTGTGCAGGTTACTAAGGGATCCAGTTTTATTTGCTTAGGTCAGAGCAGGTCTCTTTTCTCCAGCCGCTGGGGCCTCGCGGCAGGCCTGCCTCCCCTCCCCTAGTGAGAGGGTTTCCTCTTTGCTTTTTGGCACTTCGTTTTTTCCTTTTCTTTTGCTCGTCTATATTTGAACTCTCTTGTTTTCAGCATTTTTCTAGTTTACGGTAAGAAAGAGCAGACTTGCTGCCCCAGCCAGCCCTGGAGAGGTAGCACGGAACTGCATTTTCTTGGTTCCCCACACCTCAGTACCAGTGAATTTTATTTTTAGCTACCAGATGGGCCAAAAAATGCTGCTCTTCTTGGGATAGTAGGATGGTTGAGTATTTTCTAACTCTTTACCTGCTATGTGCTCTTCTGTTATGAATGGCCATAATTTAGCCTCTCTTAGGTTAATTTCAATGCTTTTTTTTTGATAGATGCTACTAGAAGGCTTCCTAGGTTGCCTGGGAGTTACCTGTGCCCCTGCTGCCCCTTGCCTCTCCTGTTGGAGCCTGGACAGTGGTGGGGTGAGCAAGGAGCCTCGCGTCGGAAGCCAGGAGTGGCCTGGCTAGAGTCTGGCAGCCAGGGGCTTCCCGTCCCCCCAGCAGGGTCTCCTGACAGCAGGCCCGCCTTGGGTGTTTGTGGAAGTTATGCTTCCTAATTGGAAGCAAGGGCATGTTGTGGGTGGCACACCTCAGCAGCACCCTCTTGTTGGAAACTAACCACAGGGTATTTTGGGGAACTTGATCTTGAGACCCCCCATTCAGCACCCACAGAATTGGGAGCTCTTTTTTCCTAAGGGAGAAAAGGCAACCTGTCTGGAGTTAACTTGATTTGTCTGGGTTTCTTCTGCCTGTTTCTTATTTTTATATAATGTTAGTAACTTGAAACTTTTTCTTTTGAAAACTCTTTTTTTTGTTTCCTGACAGTTCTCATAGTAAATTAATGGAATTTTATTAACTGTGGTGTTGAGCTGTGAGGTGTGTCTTAAGTTTAAAATAACATAGCTGGCAAATTCATTACTTTTAAAATAATTCAAAGCAGATTCAGGGTCACTGTTAGGAAGCTCAGTTCCCTGGCACGCATGCTGGCATGTGGTTGTAACTTAGTTATGGGCAGTCTCCCCTGTGCTGTTAGTTTCTATCCTGCCTCCAAATTGCAGATATTAAAGATGAAAAAGTGTTATTTTTCCTCAAATGAAAACATTTCATGGTTTTTTTCCTATAATTAAATTCTTAGCGGCAGATAAGAGATGGAGTAGGAAAGTGTGCTAGCAAGAATAGATTGGTTTTCCTCCTCGTAGCTCTTACAGTGTAGAGGTGATTTGTTTCCTGTGGAGTGTGTTTTCCATCCTGTGGGCAGAGAGAATTTTGGCAATGGCACCTTCTTTTATTCTTGTTTTCAACCACCATGAAAAACCTGACAGTGAGGCATTGAAGGAAGATTTAGGTAAACAGCTCCACAGAAGGAGGATGCAAGGTTCAAGAGCGTGAGGTTGGTTTGGGGCATTCTGGGTTTCTGTTGCTAGAAGATGTTGCAGGTCCTGAGGAGGCAGTTGGCGTTAGGGACCTGAACCTGGGAGTGTTTGGGGTTGCAGGCACTGCTCAGGGATATACCACCTCAAACCCCAGGACACTGAGATTGCTGATGGGGGATGTATGGCAGGAGAGGAGAGCGGAAGGGATGGACTGTGGACAGGTGCTGCTCACACACCAGAGGAAAGGGGTGTGTTTCCACCCAGTGAGGGGGTTCACACGGCAGGATTCTTGCAGTGGAGGTGAGCTTGAGGGAGAACTGGGAGGAATTAAGTTCCCTAGAAAATGCTCATCAGAGTTTCTTGGGGAAGAATGTGGGAAAAAAACCTCTCCCTTTCGTCTGTCCCCACTAGCTGCAATTTGATACACTGCCCCTGTAGCCCTGGAAAGCCAGTGGTAGACAGAATCCATAGAACCAGTGTTAAATGTACAGAACCCATAGAATCAATGTTAGACCTATCTGCCCACCCCATAGGATTGCTGAGAGATATACCTGCTGGAACTGCAATAGACAGACACACACACCTGGCCATTGAAAGACTCACCCCATAGAATTGTAATAGACACACACTCTGTCCATCCAGCCATTAGTAGAGATACACACCAATAAAACCATTGAGTGACAGAGGGACCCACCCACCCCATAGAACCAGTGATATAGACAGAGTGCACTGTCAGTAGAACTAATGGTAAAGACACGGACACTGTCCTTAGAACTGAGAATAGACACACACACACACACGCACACACACATACAGAACTATTGAAAGACAGACTCACCCTGCAGAACCAGTAATAGACACGCCCACACCTTTCATAGGACCAGTGATAGAGACCCCCTCCCGTAGAGCCGATGACAGGCATGCACGACGTCATGTTTTTGTTTGGCAGATGTTTCGTCAGCATCTGTTAGCTGAGTAAATATGTGTTGAATGGATGTGGAGCAAAAGCGGTGCTGTTTTAAAACATCGAATCCTTGCTGGAATCAGGACTGCTTTAACAGTTTCGGCTGGTATGGAAGTGAAGACGGTGCGGGTTTTTCTTGGTTTTGCCCCTGTTTGAGGTGACTTTTGTTTCTCCTCCTTGTCTCCTGTGAGTGATGGTTATTTCAAGCCCTGAGGCAGATCCTACTTGTTTAAAGAGACTTTTCCATTCTGAGGGATCTGAATCCCTAACATTTAGCCCTGATGTTGTAATATTGTTGCATTTCTGCCAAAGCGGCTCTTATTTGGGTGATGCTTTATATTTACCACACTGTTAAACCGTCCTTGTAGCTGAACTGCTTCGGTTTTGGCTGACGCTCGTGGAGCACAGTCTCGCAGACGTCTTCACCTTGAAACTGGGAGAGCAGAGTGGGGATGGGGTGCGGAGATTGGCCTTGGTGAGCTGAGCCTGAGGGACTGGGTTTCTGGGATGCTGAGGGTCACTGTGGAAGGCCTTTTCCTCGGCTTTCCTTTTGGCTTGTTAATTCGGTGGGGCTGCTGGGTGAGTATCCTTGGGCAGCGTGAGGGGCTGGAACTTCTGTCATCTTTAGTATTGATCAGTAAAACTATGTTACATTTTTATTTCAGAGAAGCCTGTGTCTCCCAAATCAGGAACATTGAAGAGCCCTCCCAAAGGATTTGATACAACTGCCATAAACAAAAGCTATTACAATGTGGTGAGTAACTGCAAAAGATTTTTGTAACTAACTGATTTTTTGACTGTCTCTAAAACTCAGCAATGTAGAATATAGGTAAAGTACCTAGAATAGGAAGAAGGAAATAAACTTCGTTCATCTGCCACACAGTTTCCTTCTAATCTCAGCATTTTGATAACAGTATGTTTCTGTTTTAATGCTGTGTATATGGAAACATCCGTTGCTCTTGTCCCGTAACACGGTAATGTCACTATTTCCCCATGTTACTGCCAGACTTCAAAAATGGTATTTTAAAAGGTATATGATGATATTTGAAAATTTTATATGCATTGAGTGCCATTCTGTTTGTATTCGGAGTAGGGCGTCAGTACTTTACACACAGGGTTTCTAATTTATTTTTCCTCTTAATACAGTCTTTCCCAGGATTGATGTGTACCTGTCACATGGCTTGGAATTAGGGGAGCACGTCTAAATGCTATACCTGTTAAAGACAGGTGTTTCTGCATCCTAAAATGTGCTGCTTAATATGTTCAGTATGTGGTATTAAATCTGTACAGCCTAATGGTGTTAAATCTGTGTGGTCTGATGCTATTGTCTGTATAGTCTAATGCTATTAAATCAATGTATAGTCTTATGGTATTAAGTCTGTATTGTCTAAACCTTCTTTGTATCTAAGCTTATGCAGCAATTGCATGCACTATAGAAATGGAAAATAATTTTTTATTTTAAAGAATTTATTAAAATTTTAAATTCCTAGTATATGTCTACTCAACATAATAGCAAAGCAAACCCTCTAAACATGTATGTTTTGAATTCTGGGGAAAATGTGCATTTATTTTGTTATTTCTTTCCCTACTCCCAGTCTTTTTTATTTTCTTGGTGAGGAGATATAAATATAAACCTCTCATATAAATATGAACCTTTGAGCTGTTGGTATGAAGTAGCAGTTGATTGGTGTTTCTGTGCAGCTGCCGTTTTGTTGTGAGCGTTTCATTTTCTGCACCTATGTTGAGAAATGGTGAAAAGTTGTGGTGAAATGGAGTCTGAACAGCTCCAGCACGTGGACCTATGCCACCGTTTTGTGCTGGAGAACATAGGTTCTCCTGAGTGCCCGCTTTCCATCTGCTCCGGCATCTTTCTGCAGGACAGACTGGCCTGGGGACCCACTCGTTAATAAGTTTATTTGGTGCCTGCTCTGTGCAGCTCTGTTAAAGGCACTAGGTACATGGTGAACAGACTGGCGGGTGCCTCTCCGCTTGCTGAGCTCTCACTTGGGTACGGGAACACAATGGTCTTCTCTTGCCTCCACTTTTACTGATAATTTTTCATAGTTTGACATTTCTGCATCTTCTTGGGAACAAGTCTCTCTTCATGCATCATGCCATTTCTCTTACCTCAGTGGTAGTCTTTGACTTCTTTTTCTTGGATTTGGTCAACTCCAGATCCTTTTCTCCTTGGAAACACTTTTTTCTGCTTCCGCTCTTTCTTCCCTTTTTTTCACTCGTCTTCATTTGGCTGCTTGGGCTCTGCCTTCCATCTCAACTTCGTCGACTTTCATAAGGTCAGACTCCTTTTAGCCCGTTGCGTGGCCCACGTTCCCTGGGATACCTGCTTTATGTCGTCTCCTAGTGCTCTGCATCACCTTCATCTCTTGGCCTGCTGGGCATTTGCTCCCAGAATGTGGCTCTACTAACTTATTTGCTTTTTAGTGTGTAGTGTAGTTTATGTGTAGTTTTGTGTACATAGCTACAAAATCAGTAGATATGTTTTGTGGGTTGTAGGAGAACTTGATTTTAATGCCTGGTGCTGCAATTTCCTCTTGCATTCTTGTATAAGACATTGCTTTCCTTGTGACTGCTTCATGTAGTGAACAGCCACAATCCACAGTGAGGTTCCAAATACGGTGTTACCCTCTATTACTGTTCAGGTCCAAGTAATTGTATTAGAAAAAATTGTATCAGAAAACAATTTAGCAGTGTCTGAATTGGTGCCAAGGGCATTCTTTAATTTCTCCATGAATCTTGCTTCCATTAGGCACTTTATGAAACCAGGCAACCATGCTTTTTTAGAAATCCTGGTGGGTTTTTCTTTGCATTATATATTCTGTAATACTTTTCAGATTGAAGCATAGTCGATACCTTCTTTTCCTTCTCTAACTGTCCTTTTACAGAGAGAATAGCCTGGTTATTATAAGTGCTCTTTTCTTCAAATCAGCCAACTTTTTCATACAGAATGATGGAAAATACCTTGACCTCAAAATCACATCTAAATTGTTGTCTGTATAAAGCTGCATTCATAAATAGTGCATGGTTAAATTACAGTTGTTACGGAAATAAACTCATAGAATTCATAGAGAATCATCTTTTGATGTAGTACTCTCATCTTACAGTAAAGAAAACAGAAGTTAAATGCCTTGTCCAAGATTATACACTGGTTAGTGACTAAGCCGGGAATCAATTTCAGCTTTCCTAATTGTATATTTATAAATTGTGCGTAAAAATAAAGAACAGAATACAACACAGAACAAAATACAATAGGTAATGTGTTAGGCATTTCCACAGCCCCTTTAGTAGTTTTGTTTTCACAGAAAACTATAAGGTCTAGGTGTTTTTAACCCCACTGAGGGTTGAAAACTTACTAAAGGGTAAGTCCAGTGTGGACCAGTGGCGTTAAAGTTACATGAATGACTTGTCTTAACTTGGGATCCGTTTAATGGAGTGAGAGAAGAGTATTCCACATGAAAGTACCAACATTTTGAAATTAAGAGACAATGAGACAGGTATGAATGGGATGGATATGTGTCTTCTGCTGTTGTGTAATGGTTAAGATGAACACCAAAAAGAGACTGGGAAGTGAAAAAAATAACTCTTAGTAATTATGGTCCATTCAGTAACTGTTTCTTTCTCTTCTCCCTCTGGGATTCCTGTTGTGCAATTAGTCAAATATAGACAATATTTGAACCGCTGTCTTCATATTGTCCTTTAATTTTTAAGCAGAGTTTCCTTTAGTTCGTTGGACATATTTATAATAGGTGCTTTGAAACCTTTACCTCCTAAGTCCAATATTTGTGCCCCTCAGAGACAGTTTCCATTGACTGGTTCTTTTTATTGTGCACATGTGTGTGTGCACATGCACGGTCACACTTTGTTGCATGTCTTATAATGTTTAAAATTGAAAACTGGACACCTTAGACCTAGTTCAGCAGCTCTGGATGCTTGAGCTCCCCTGCCCTGGGAGTTGCTGCTGCCGTGTCTCGCTCGTGACTCAGAGCGCTTCTGTAGTTTCTCTCCCCACAGCCACTGATGTCTGTGTTTAGTTTTGTGTCTGTTTTTAAGTCTGTCTTTCTAGGATTCACATTTGGGTAGCATAATTTAGTATTCAGCCAAAGACTGACCAAAGATTGTGCTTACACACCTTTAACAGTCTAGGTATTACGGCTCACACCTGTAATCCCAACACTTTGGGAGGCCTAGTTGTGAGGATTGCTTGAGGCTAGGAGTTTGACACCAGCCTGTGCAGCATAAGAAGACCAAAGTTAGCTAGTGGCAAGTGCCTGTAGTCCGAGCTACTCGGGAGGCTGAGGCGGGAGGATTGCTTGAACCCTGGAGTTTGACGCTGCAGTGAGCTATGGTTGCACCACTGCACTTCTAGCCTGAGCTACAGAACAACACTGTCTCTCTAAAAAATACAAAAAACCTCTAACGGTTAGGTTTCACTCTTTGCCAGTGATCTGTATGGGGTTGGGAATGCATTCAAAGATGGGGCTGGGGAGCAGCATGACTTTTTAAAACTTAAAGGCCGTGGATGAAATGACAAAGGAAAAGATAAATCTCTTAGGCTACATAATGAGAGTTTAATAAATTATTTGCCTCAAATAATAGAAGCCAGATTACAAGTTATTTGGAATCTTATTTGCATCAGGTATAATGCAAGTTTATCCTTAAGGCCTGAAGAGCTCATTAAGACAAATACATTAAGATTAATAGATAAATAGGAAAGGACATGAGCAGTTTAAAAAATGGTAAACACTAGACTTTGGAAAAAAAATAAACTTACCATAAAAATTTAATAGTCATACTTGCTGTATTCAGTGAGCAGAGATTTAAAGAGAAATTTTTAGTTCTAATGGTGGAAATGAAAATCCATATAGAGTTTCTCCAAAGTAATATGGCAGTTATATATAGAATTCCGAAAGTGATCATGGTCTTTAATTTAGGGCTTTCTTTTTAATTTCTACTTCTTAAAATCCACTCCAGAGAATTAACCTGAAATATATTCAGAGATGCTTATATAAAGGCATTTTCAGAGGATTATTTGTTACAGTAATAAATTGCAAGCAATCTACAATAGACAGCATGAGATAAGCCGTACCAGAATCGTGAAGCGATCAGTGGTTTGTCTATTCGTAATCATTAAAATGTACATGAGCCTTTAAAAATACCAAAAACATACATTTTCATGTTAAGTGCATTGACAGTATGAAATTATATAGGTGATAGGATCTAATGGTATTACAGAGTTGGCATAGAAATAGAGAAGGGTTTCTTTTGAGTGGAGGAATTTTAGCTTCCCACTAATGTAAGGGATAGTCATTATGGGGAAGTGTTTGACACCACAGTCCCGAATGTGTTGGAGACAGAAACGGGCCTCTGAGGCTAGGGAGGAGGCAAGTGTGGAACGTGGCAGGCCCAGGGCCTTGGGCTTGGAGAGTGACGGGGAAGGAAGAGGACATCAAGATCTTTCATATGCAGCTCTTTTCATTTCAGTTAGTTTTTGTGACTAAGCCAGCCACTGCTCTTGCCTTTATTTTCTCACGTATGTACGGTTTGAAATCAGTCTGTTAGCCATGTCTTCTTAGGGTGCCACAAAGTAGGTAGCTGAACTGATCAGGGTGGCTTGATGCAGTGGAAGGTGTACAGCCTTTGTGTTGAATTGTCCATGCTGCTTAGCCTGGGTGGCCAGGAGGTTTGCCCCTGGCTTCCTGAGCCCAGTTGCCTCATTTGTAGAATGAGGTTGGTAATGCTGGCCATGACCTGGTAGTGTGTTAAGTGGACTGGCAGTTGACCTTAAGGGCTTCAGCAGAGTGCTGGACCTTAGAGGTTTTTGTGTTTATTAAGAAGAGTATTTAAGAGCATTGGGAACAGAAGGCATCACTGAGGCCACCATACCATTCTGTTTGTAAACTGGAATCCCAGTAGCTTTTGAGGGTGACGCGTGAAAGCTGTAGCCAAGGTGGCCTGATCATATAATTAAAGGGGACAGGTTTGTGACCTGACGTGCCTGAGCTTGGTGGATTTGACAGTGAAAGCACGCTCGTTGGTGACCAACATCTTTCCTGATAGGGACCAAAGGAAGGGGTTGGATTCCTAGGCTGAAGAGAATGATAGTGTGGAGTCTCCTCTTGTAGGGATGAGGAGCACCCCCCTCCATCATTAGAGAATGGGGTTTCTTAAGTTGCTGACTGGGAAGACACGGTCCTTATGACCTTCCCTGTTCAGTGATACACACTACGATTTTATTTTGTAGGCTTTCTGTATTAGTCCGTTCTCACGGTGCTATGAAGAAATACCTGAGACTGGGTAATTTATGAAGAAAAGAGGTTTAATGGACTCACAGTTCCACATGGCTGGAGAGGCTTCAGGAATCTTATAATCATGATGGAAGGCGCCTCTTCACAGAGCAGTGGGAGAGAGAAGAGTGCCAACAGGGAAATGCTAGATGTTTATAAAACCACCAGATCTTATGAGAACTCACTATCATGCCATCATGAGAACAGCATGGGGAATGCCCCACCCCCTGTCCCCCGCCATGATTCAGTTACTTCCACCAGTCCTGCCCTGGACATATGGGGATTATGACAGTTCAAGGTGAGATTTGGGTAACACAGAACAAAACCACGTCCCTTTTCCTGTTATTTAGTGCACGATGGTAATACTGTGACTATAACAGGTAGCAGTCACTCATTTTAATCTGTAAGTGTACAAAAACGGTTCCGTATCCTTGGATGTCATGGCACACTTCCACGGGCCTTTCCTGTGCTCCAGAGAAGCCCCACAGCTGTCTTTTTCTTCCTGCTCCTTCAGTTTCTGGGGGCCTCCAGATGCCGGTCCAAGGAGGAAAACCTGGTGTCCTCTGTCTCCGTGTGTTGGCGCTGACCCTGAACCCTGGAGTTGCTTCATCTCTTCATCTTCTGCTTTTCCCCTGGCTTTTTTCCACCTTAACCAAGATTTCTTCTAAATCTTGTGACTCTCCGAAGTCTCTGCTTGGAACTTGTAGGTGGAGATGGTTAATTATGAGGGGCCCTGAGGCATCAGGGAGGGTGGGCAGCTTGTGGGGTTCCCTCCTTGGCTGAGCGGTGAGGCTTCTGCTGGCCTCTTTCACACTTGGCTCCCATTGTTTTTCATGGATTTCCTTGCTGTATCTGGACGAAGATGATACAGATGAAGATTGTCAGGTAGGCAGTAGTGGAAGGCTGACACAGAGAAGAGCTGAGTGTTTGGGAGAATTGAGTCGGTTAATTGGAAGAAAGGCTGACCTGTGAAGTCATTGCCTTCGGACTGAAGGAGTCATTCAAGAAGCAGCTCCAAGTAAGACTCCAGATTGGGCTGAAAGTTTGAAAGGTGGCTGGCTAGATGCCTTCCTGCTGTAAGCCAAGGACTGGCACTCTTGAGTAACCATCATAACCCAGTAAAACCCCTTTTTGTGAAAAAGAGAAACAGACTGATAGACTTGTCCAGCTGCAGGCAGCCAGTGGCAGAGTGCAGCTGTGAGCCCAGGTCTGCCTGGCTGCAGACGCCAACTGTTTACCTGTCGTCATGCTGCTGTGCAGGTGCCGTTGCGGGCATCCGCATCCCCCTGTGGGCTGGGAGGCTTTGCAGGAGCTGTTGCCTGTAAACCTTTAACATTTACGAGAAACATACCCCAAGACCTGTGAATCTCCACATTTAAAAATAATATAATAACATATTTTCTTTCAAAAGATACAGTGTCATAAAAGAAAAGCATGATATGGTCCCTCCAAACTTTTTTTGAGAGCTAATGTTCCTAGGCATTAGTAAGGACCAGCAGCCCTAGCATGCTGCATTAAATTAGTAACTGTGTGTGGTGGGGGAGCCACTGACTGCCTGATGTCATTGTGACCTGTGGATGAGCCAGCAGGGGCTTTGGGGATTGCTTGTCAGCACTCCTTCCTCCTCCTCCTTTCCCTGCAGTCAGATGTTTATTAGAGGCTACACTGGGTGGTGAACTACTGTCTTGTAATTTACTTTTTGAAAACTCAAATACTTGAAGTATAAATAAACTGGAAGGGAGAAACTTAAATGATAGTCGTGTTTCTTTGTAGCAGTGGACAGGGGGGAGCTGATCTACCCTACCAGGTAGAAGTAGGTTTTTGAATAATTGTGCCATTTTTTAGGTTTTCTTCTCCGACTTCAGGATTGGGTTATGGAAATTTGGTTGTATGATGATAAAAATCTTTTATCCAAATGAAATTTTAAAAATCGATGTTCTTTGTTCTCTTATGTAAATCAGTTATTTATTTTTAAAAGGCTATTGATGACATATGAACATAAAACACCTACCAATGTTGGCAGTGAAAGTTGTAACCCATTTGTAAAATCAGAAATTCTAAGTATTCTTTTAATGAAGTAATGAATAAAGTCAGTGTCAGTGTCTGTGTCTGCGAGGCGCAGAAGTGAGTCGTCTTTGTTTTGCGGGCAGTGGAGGGATTGTGTGGCACCAGTGTTTGACTGTGCTGCACGCCTCATGACCCCCGGGAAGCTGGTGCTGGCTGAGCTCAGCTCTCTGGGCCTTTCTTCAGCACTGTGAGTTGTAAAAGCTGCTTTTTCTCTGAAAACTGCGTGTGTCCTCTGGGTTTCCAGTGTTGGTGGGATGGAGCTGTGGTGGCCAGGCTGTGAGGTCTTATGGGGTCCTGCAGCAGCCAGATCGTACAGAAGACAAGGAGGGGAAGAAAGGTGGTGAGTGGCACCCAGGGATGCGCTCAAGGTCAGGAAGGCCAGCAGCCTCCTGGCAGAGGGAGTGGGCACCCCAGCCGGAGCCAGGGAGCCAGGCCTGGCTGTGTGTTAGAGGAAAAGTTAAGTGTAACTTGCAGTGTTTGGTTGGGAGTAGTAACAGGAATTGTGTTTAGCACCCTATTTGAAAATAGTGTTTAAGACTATTAGTTGAATTAACCAACTTAACTGTTTTAATGAATGTAGCTTTTTGTCAGAGGGCTTTTTGGAGTAGTTTTTGGTACTTATGGGAGGCTTTCATTTCTACATCCAGTGCTTAGTGCTGTGATGGACAAAAGGTCATTGTGTTTTCTTCTCATATTCCTGCCAGTTATAGTTGCTAGTGGCTGTTTTCTTGTCTCACATAGGAACGTTTTTCTGTTTGAAATAAGTGTGTAGGTTTTCAGGCATGCACTGAGCAGTATTAAGTTGGTATCCAACATTTGTAATTATGCTAAATCGTATTTTGTATCTTTAACATTGGAAAAGGACTTTTCTTACATATCGGTAACAGATCTTATTTTATCTTATTTAGCTTGAGATCCCGTTATGCTTGGCTGGCTTCTCCTGATGTTGGGGAGAACAGGCCTGGTTTAGGGTGGTGTTTCTGGGGTGTGGCGCATGGCATCACTGTATGCCTCTGTTCACTGGGCCTTTGACATTTGTGTTCAACGGGAATGTCATAGAAGGAAGACATTGTGGTTGTGGGGGCCCCGAACAGCCAGCTCCCTGCAGGGCCCCTCGCTCTGGCTCTCACACAGTTGTCTCCCATGAATAGACCTCTTCAGGGATGAGCCGGAGTTTCTTGTCACTAGTGGAAGAGCCTCTGTTTTTTTATTCGCCCAAGTAGTTTAGAAAGTGATTTAGTTAGATTTGCATTTACTCAGGATGACTATTTACTCAGGAATGTACTCTTTCTCAGAGTTTCCAGTCAACTGTAGCAAACAGAATAATGGTCCAGGTCATCTTTACTAAGGCTGAAAGTTAAATTTAACTTGATGACTTTTTTCTTAAATGTTTAAATTTACATTTGTATTATCAAAAATTACAGGGAGAAAACTGAGCATGTTTACTTAATATCGTTATTACTTTGGTACAGTTTCTTTTGTATGAGTAATTTAAAATGTGTCGTGAGCTCTGGGAGACAAATAGCACACCTTAATGCATGTACTAGATGCACCGAAGACACATGTAAGGTCATTTCCTGATGGAAAAAGCACTAGCTCTCCAACAGAGTCGGGTGAAGAGGCATGGAGGCAAGGATTCCACTTTTTTCACTTAGGTCAGGCCCTCAGTCTGATGCCAAAGAGGGCAGTGTGGTGCGGTGCAGTGGCAGGAGGACCTGGGGCCGCTCTCTGGCTCTGCTACTGTCAGCTGTTTGAGTTGGGAGAAGTAGCTTCCTCGTCTATGCGGAGAGGTTGTGTGTGCAGAGCACCTTGCTCGGTGCCAGGAGTGCAGGGAGCACCTGCAGTTCACATCCAGTGCCTTCTGGTCCCGCCCTGGGCCAGGCCTTTGCTGTGGTGATAGCTGGTGGAAAGCATTCCTGCTTGGTTTCACCAGCTTTGCACTTTATATTTATCTGTCAGTTTTTGAGACTTATTTTTGGCTAAATTTGCTACACTAATCCAGGGTATCAGGAAACATTTTAATTTTAAGGTTAATTTGTAATTATTCTGCTATCTTTAAAGGAAGTGGTAAAGATGGTTTACATTGATAAACCTTTAATAAATGTGGTAATAAGGTGGTCTGAGACTGTTCATATTCACTAGGGAAAATCTATAGTTCCCAGAAATTGGTTTCAGTTTTTAGATGCAATCTAAAAACTAAACTATTTTTTTAGTTGAGATAAATTTTACATATATTAAAATGCATGGATTTTAAAGGTACAGTCCAATGAGCTTTGACAATGTATATATCTGTTGTAACCGGTTCCCAAATCAAAATACAGAACCTATTTATCACCGTAGAAATTTACCTCATTCGCCTTTCCCTGTTGGCCTCCCCATCCTACCCGTCACCTCTTCTCTGATTTCTGTCACCATAGATTAGTTTTGCCATCTCTTAGACTTCATATAAATGGAATTATGCAGGTGTTTGGGGGATGGCTTCTTTTGCACCGCACAGTGTTGTTGAGATTTGTCTGTGCTGTTGTGATTATAGGCGGCTCTCCTTTTTATGTAAACAGACATGGTATCTGATGATGGAATTCATGCCAGGTGTATCTGTATCAGATGTGGTTGGCAGGAAGATAAAGTCAGTTGTGTGGCCTTCGTAATCATTCGTTACGTGGGTTTAGTAGTCAGTGTCGCAAGGAATGATGATACTCAACGCTTTAGTGTTATGTAGAAGTAACAGTATGAATTGAACAATGGTGATGAACTGTCCAAAGTGTATACATCTTAGTGTCAAATAGCAATTGAAATGTCAAATAACACGTATTCATCATTTATTATAGGTGCTACAGAATATTTTAGAAACAGAAAATGAATATTCTAAAGAACTTCAGACTGTGCTTTCAACCTACCTACGGCCATTGCAGACCAGTGAGAAGTAAGTTAGATGATAAATTGCATTAACTGTAAAATAGTCTAAACCTTAGGTTGTTCTCTTGTGTTTTCAGAGAATAGAGGGTTAAATAGTGGAACAGAATTTAGTGTACCAGTTGGCCTTAGACATCAGCAATTTGTTTATTAGGTTAAGACTTCAGTATGACATTGGGATGGCAAAGGAGAAGAATATAAGTAAAACTGTTTACATATTTTTACTGTTATTTTTCTTGGCTCTAGGTTAAGTTCAGCAAACATTTCATATTTAATGGGAAATCTAGAAGAAATATGTTCTTTCCAGCAAATGCTCGTACAGTCTTTAGAAGAATGCACCAAGTAAGTAAGATGCTAAAAGTTTGCAACACTCAGGTCGGTATAATTGGTATTTAAAGGATTAAGTGTGGCATAATTTTAGAATTCATATTTCTAAAGATGCAAACTGAAGTTATTTTAAATCTTTGGGGTAAATCAGCTTTTATAGTCAAAGCTTTATTTTAGACTGTCTAGTTTATACAGCAGGAATCTGCAGAGAAATACTTGACAGGAATGGTGGTTTTTAAGGTGTTCCATAGAGGACTAGGAGGGATGAAGAGCCTCTGGGAGAGACAGAGAATGGCCTGACGTCAAGAGCACTGAGGGCACAAGTGGCTCTGCCTTGTGTGCCCCGGGTGCTGTACAGGCGGCCTTGAAGGCCAGGTCTTTCCAGCAGCGTCCTCTAGCTTGCCTGCTGTTTCGTGCCTTCCAGAAGCAGATACGGTGCTTCTTGAAATAACATATTAGGTTGGTGCAAAAGTAAGTGTGGTGTTGGACTGTGAATTTTAAATCATAACTAGGCTCAGACACATCTTTATTAATCAAGAACCATTCCAATCAACACATTTTTTGCCAGTGAGAAATAAGTTTTATTCCTGGAGTGTAAAAATCCGTGCTTCAGGATTCAACAAACTTGGAAAGCATTTTCTGCATCCTGCTGGTTGCGGAAGCATTTTCCCTGCAAAAAGTTGTTGAAATGCCTGAAGAAGTGGTGGTTGGTGAGAGGTCAGGTGAATATGGCGGATGAGGCAAAACTTGGTAGCCCAGTTTGTTCCACTTCTGAAGTGTTGGTTGTGTGACGTGTGGTCGGGTGCTGTCCTGGAGAAGAACTGGGCCCTTCCTGTTGACCAATGCCGGCTGCGGGCGTTGCCGTTTTCAGTGCCTCTCATCGACTTGCCGAGCCTACTTCTCAGGTGTAATGGTTCTGCTGAGATTCAGACAGCTGTAGCGGGTCAGACCAGCAGCAGACCACCACACAGCCACCGTGATTTTTTTTGGTGCAAGTTTGGCTTTGGGAAGTGCTTTGGAGCTTCTTCCCAGTCCAACCACTGAGCTGGTCCAACCACTATAACATTTTGTCGTATCAGATCCACTTTTCTGCGCACATCACAATCGGATCAAGAAGTCTTTCATTGTTATGTAGAATAACAGAAGATGACACTTGAAAATGACAATTTTTAAAAAATTTTTGCTCAGCTCATAAGGCACCCACTTGAGCTTTTTCCACCTTTTAAATTTGCTTCAAATGCCGATCAACTGTAGAATGGTCGATGTTGAGTTCTTCAGCAGCTCCTCGTGTAGTCGTAAGAGGATCGGCTTCGATGGTTGCTCTCCGTTGGTGGTTGTCAGCTTCTGATGGCCGGCCACTGCGCTCCTCATCCTCCAGGCTCTCGTCTCCTCTGCAAAACTTCTTGACCCACCGCTGCACTGCACGTTCATTAGCAGTTCCTGGGCCAATGCGTTGTTGATGTTGCAAATTGTCTCCACTGCATAACAACCCATTTTGGACTGCAATAAGAAAATTGCTCAAATTTACCTTTTGTCTAATATCATTTCCATAGTCTAAAACATAAACAGCAAGTAACAGATCATTAGCAAAAAACCATAAAGCTACTTAATGCGCATTAAAATGATGTCTAATCACATTTATTTAAGAACGTATTCCAGTATCTAATGGCAAATTTCAACACTGCAAAAACCATGAAAATGTTTGCATCAGCCTAATATAACATGCTGTGCTGATAAACTATGGCTTTGAGATTTTGTCGCTTTTCTGAAATTTTCGTTTGGAGGGACAGAGGCCTGTTCTGGATGATCAGCCATCAGTTTTTTTCTGTGTGACTATTTTATGTTCTTTGTTTACATCAGACATTAAAGGATATTTATTAATTTCCTGCTAGGTGACTTAAAACAGTTGTGTGCATGGAAAGTTTTAGGTTTTAGTAGTCTTCCAGGTGATCTTTACCTGTGGATTTGATGAAGGTGACAGTTTTTTTTGTAATTATCTTTGATTTTCATTTATGTAACCCTCAGAAAAGACCGCAGTACACGATTCCCTTGGATTCTGGTTGGTCTCTGTTTTTTCATTCAGCTTGTGTCTTTTTAGGTTTGGAACTTGGTGACGGAGTGGCATTCCTTTTCTGCCACTAGTTCTTTCAATTTGTTACAGTTTACCAACCATGGTGAAAATACTTTGTTCCCTTAACTTTTTGGCTGTGCTTTGAGGTTTTTTCAAGGCATTTTATACTGGACTGTCGATATGGCAAGGAACACTGAATGCCAGAGGAACAGAATATTTTAGAAACAGAAAATGAATATTCTGTAGAACTTCAGACTATAGTTTTAGCCCATCTGTAGGCCATTGTTTTTACTTTTATAGCATTTTTGGTTTACATAAAGTGGCATTATTTACATGACCATGAAAGAATAGTTTTGGAATCACTTTGATTTCATTTGCTAATAATTTGAAGTCTTTTTAAGAGTTCATATTGTGCAAAAAGTGGAAGTAAATGCTTGCCTCTATTTTTCTTGTTAGCTGTAGATAATGTCTAAAAGTTGTTACAGTACATTTAAAAAGTACAGTTTGCAGTACCTCTTTTGGGCATTATATTAGCGCTGTGAATTATTATCCTCACATTTCTGGTTAAAAAGCTGAAATAAAGGGCAGTAAAGTAATAGGCTTGAAGCCATGTGTTTACTAAGGCTAAGAGTCCTTATGTTATCTCAGAATTCATTATGGCTTAGGTATTATTCTGATCAAGTTTCTCAAATTTATACTACATGTATGCGAGGTGTTAGAGTTCCACAGGGAAATGGAACGTACAAGACACAGTTTTCCTTCTCAGCTCTTTCTCTTCTTTTTTATTGTGAATATTCTGACATTTCCATTGTTCCCATTTTTAAGACAATTTCGTCTTTTTGTTCTATATGTGAAATTTCTGTACCACTTTACAGTTTACCAAATGCCATATATATATATATTTGTGTGTGTATAGCAGTTTCATATTCATTCATTTTTTTTTTTTTTTTTGGTATGCAGAGTCTTGTTCTTTCACCCAGGCTGGAGTGCAGTGTCACGATCTCAGCTCACTGAAACCTCTGCCTTCTGAGTTCAAGCTATTGTCCTGCCTCAGCCTCCTAAGTAGCTAGGATTACAGGAGTGCGCCACCACACCCGGCTAATTTTTTTTTTTTTTTTTAATTTCTTATAGAGATGGGGTTTCACCATGTTGGTCAGGCTGGTCTTGAACTCCTAACCCCAAATGAACCCACCCACTTCAGCCTCCCAAAGTGTTGGGATTACAGGCATGAGCCACCACGCCCAGCCTTCATATTAATTATTTCTTTTGATTTTCTCATCTCTACACAGACTTGATTCCTAGATGTCCAGCCCCTTTCACAGCTGTCTGTTGGTCAGACCCAGGAGGTGACAACCTATAGGCTGCGTCACATCCCGCCTGCCACCTGTTTCTGTAGTTTCACCGGCACATGCTGTACTTGTTCATTCACACATTGTTAGTGGCTGTGTTTGTACTACAGTGGCAGCACTGGAGTTGCGATACAAACTGTGGCTCACGTACCGCAAATATTTACTCCTTTGCTTTTTATAGGCAGTTGGCCGACCCCGCCTGAGATGTGCTTTCTCCCTTGGGACCTCGGCCTAGCCCTAACCTCTCCATTCCCTGTGTGTTCTGAGGCCTGTGTTTGTTTTCTTGGTATTTTTGCCACGTAGGATGTCTGTCTTCCCTCCTGAAAATTGAAGTTTCTAACTGTTCTCATTTTTTTTCAGGCAGAGGAACACTTTATTTTATTTTTTTTGTAATTCAGATCTGTTACGGACAAAAATGATCATGGAGTTTGTTGTCTGAAAATTGCTGCCTTCATTCCTGAAGATTTTTTTTTTCTGGATACTGAACTCTAGGTGACAGATTTTTTGTTTCAGCACTTGAAGGGTATTGCTCCATTGTCTTTCGGCCTTCACTGTATCTGGTGGCGACCTTCATTATATTCTGATCAGTACAATTTCAGATGGTTGTTCCCCTGCCCGTTTTCTAGAGTTGAGTTTAGTTTTTAGGTTTTTGGCATTTTGATGGTGATTATCTCGGGTGTGGTTTTCTGACTTCTCAAACTTGAAAATTTATGTCTTTTTACCGAATGTGGGGAATTTGGGGACATTATTTCTTTAAATATGTTTCTGCTTTGCTGTTTCTACTCTCCTTTGGGACTCTAGCTACGTGTATGTAGACCTTTTACACCGGAGTGTAAAGTCCCGGAGGCTTTGCTTACTGCTTTCTAACGGGTCTCCCTCTGTTCTTCAGGTGCAATGGTGTCTGCCGTGTCCTCAGGTTCACTGCCTGCCTCTCTACTCTCTCGTTCATCCCGTGCAACAAATCTTTAGTTTGAGAATTGTTTTTTCAGTTCTAGAATTTGTTTCACTTAAAAATTTTAGTTCTCTGCTAAGATTTTATATTTGTTCATTCACTACAAGAATATTTGTCTTTATATCTTTTAGCAAGAATTAGACTCCTTTAAGGTCCCATCTGCTAATTGTCTTTTGTTGTGAGGATGGGTTATGTTGTCTTGATTCTTTTTATTTCTAGCGACTCTGAATTGTGTCCTGTTTACTGTGGATTGTAGACTCTTGGTCATGTTCAGTTTCCCTGAAGAGTATTGATTTGTTTGTTTGTTTGACAGGCATTTAACTTGGTCAGAATTGCCAACTCTCCCTTGGCAGATGCTCAGATCTCAGTCCACTTATTTGAGATTCAGCTGATCTGTAGCTGGCCTTGTGCAAGTTCGTTCTGCCATCAGCCAGAGATTTGGGCAGGATTTAGAGACAGAATTCTGGGTCACGCTCACTGTGGTTTTCTCCCAACTTGCAGCAGCTCCAGTTGAACCAAACCCTGTGGATTTTTGTTGGAGTTTTAACCGTTCCACACAACAGAGTTGGCTGCCATTAGCTTAAAAGTTGAGATAGCAAGAGGTGCCCTGCCCATTCTTTTTTCAAAATGTCCATTCTTTTCCAGAGTATACCTGATGCTAACTAACAAGTGATTGAGGCAGGTCTCAATCGTTAGAGGTTTATGTAGCTGCAGTTGAGGATGTGCCAGGTAACAGGAGCATTTGTGCTTTTTCCAAAGGGGGCTTTGAGAACTTCAGTATTTAAAGGGGAAGGAGCAGGCGGGAGGGGAAAAAGGGAGACTGGGGAGGCAGTGAGGCAGATGCTTACATTCTTGAGCCTCCAGTTAGCCTCAGTAGGCCTGTGTTTTACCTGTGAAAGAGGGAGTAGAGGAAAGTCAGTTGTGCGTTTGTCTCAGGGTTCTCTCTCACAGGAAGAATGATTTCTTCTCCTTCTGTCCTTGTCTGTACCTGTGAAGACAAGCTGGTAATTGACATTACCAGGGTGAGATACAATAGAACTCGGTTTTTGGGCTAGTTTATAGTGGGGGTGTATGTTCGGATAGATTTAGGGGATCACAAGAAATCTGCTGTGAGCACTTTGTGAGGAAGGCCATCTGGGGAGTTATGTGGCCTTCTGTAGTTGTGGGAACCTGGCTTGTGGATGAGGCCATGACACAGGGTTGTGGAATGACAGCTGTCTGTTTGGCAACAAAAGGCAGGCAGTGTTGCACAGCTCAGTTCCCAAGCTTCACTTTCCCCCAGCGCAGTGAGTTTGGGTCCCAAGATTCTGTTATCTTTCATGTTACTTTGGAGCGCCTCTAGGTAGTCACTTTCTATTTATTTTTGTAAATTTTCGATGTTACTGTAGGCGAGTCAGCTTGATGGGAGTAACTTGACTATAGCCAGATTTAGAGAACCCATTTCCTTTCATAGTTTTTCAAATCACAGTTCTTGCTTCCATCAGCTGTGGAGGGCTCCTTGAAATCATGCTTTGTCTCGGCTCTCGATTCAAAATGAAACTACAGTCTGCCTTATGTATCCTCATGCAGTTTGCTGCTTTAGTAGCGGCACACTGTTGTTTGTGTTGTGAGGTTGTGATTGCTGGAAGGTCCCAGCTCGCCCAGAGTGCCTTTCTCAGGCGTGCATTCAGTGCTGCGTACACGCTGCCACCACATGCCTGACACTGGCGGGCTGCCGACAGACCCTGTCCTAGTGGAGCTTATCGTATGGTGTGGGAGCCAGATAATTGAAAATTGTATGAATAGTTAGAAAGCTACAATTTCGGAAATGCTTATGAAAGAAATCATGTCAGGTGCCAAAGGCAAACTTGAGGGAAAGATCATTGAGCACTGAGGGGTGAATGGGAGGTAACCAGGCAAAAAACGGGAGAAGGTTTTTTCTCACATCAGCACTTCTTTGATTCTCTGACACTGAGTTTCCAGGGTTCATTTCTATTCTGACATTTGTCTCCCACAGAATTGCCACATTTTAAACCCAACTGCATATGGGGTGCCCAAGCTATTCATACCCCTACCTGACCATCTACAGATTTGAGGGTTCCCATGACTCCCCTCAGATTTGATAATTTACTAGAGTGATCCATGTAACTTGGGAAAGTGCTTTACTTCCTGGTACCAGTTTATTATGAAGGATGCAACTCAGAATGTGATGGATAGAACAAAGGCATAAGGTGAGGGATGAGAGCAGAGCTTCCAGTCCCCCTGGGTACAGCACCTCCCAGTACCTCCATGCGCAGTAGCCTCAGATCTCTCCAAGCCCCTGTCCTTGGTGGTTTCTAACGTAGGCTCTGTTAAGTAGGCATGATTGACTAGATCACTGGATGTTCCTGATTATCGCGATCTCCAGCTCCCTTGTCCTCCCTGCAGGTTGTCGGGTAGGGCCGAAAGTTCCTCTGATCATGGTGGTCTTTGCGGCACCCAGCCTACGCCCTGTAAGCTGTCTGGGGTCTGACCCAGAGTACCTTGTTTTAGCATAGACTCAGGTATGACAGAAAGGGGTTCATGATAGGTAACAAAAGACCTTTCTGTCACTCAGGAAATTCCAGTGGCTTTGGGAGCTGTTTGCCAGGAACTGGGGACATTTTATCTAATACCACAGTAGAGAGTGCCCTGTGGTGGGCATTGGCTGTGGCTGAGCCTGTGGTCATAGAGCAGTGGAACAATAGGAGCGCAGATGGGCAGTGAGATCAGGGCCTGGAGACCTTTGATTGGATCTAGGTGACTGTCAAGAGTAGTTGGAAGGCATTGATGGATTTGAGGCTTGGCAATATTACAGTCAGCATTCTTCTGTAAAAGGAACTGTCTGCTCTGTGAAGAGTGGTCTGGGTGAGACGGAGGGCAGAAGGCACAGAGACTCCAGAAAGGAGGATATTGAGTTTTGTTGGGATTCTTTTCCATGTTGAAGAAATATATATGACCTTAAAAGTCACTGACTGATAACCACTTGGTAGTTATTTTGTGAAAGTGTTTATGAAAGTGAGTTAGTGAGTCTTTTTTGCTTAGGCGTTGTAGTCAGTGCTTCTGGGATACATGGCAGGTTTAGGCAGCGACTTCTCCCGGAACCACCCTGAACCAGGAAGTGGGTTGCCACTTTCACATACACTCATGCATGCATGCATTCATTCATTCTCCTGTTTTCTTTTTTTCCCCTAGAATGACCCTATGCCTAGAATTATTTTGTAGCTTATATGACTTTTTCCAATATATAAATGACTTATATTCTTTTATCCCAAAAAGGAATCTCTTTGTTCTGTGGTTGCCATTGCAGTTGATACTTCCAAAGTGGGAGGAGTGCCCTGGGGCCTTGCCCTCCCGAGGTCCTCGTGTGGTCCTGGAAGGTCCACAGCGGGTGACTTGCTCAGCATTGGGGGAGAGGCCTAGATGGCATAAAAGTCTCATTATGAAATACCCAGAAACTATAGGACAGATTGAAAAGCCACCAAGAAGCTTTTCACCCAGACGTAATTATTGTTGATGGTGCCTTCTGCATCTCTAAGCTTTCGTGTTTGGGAGAACACATGCATAATTAGGGCCAGGATTGAGAGCCTGCCTGTTGCATTTGGGCAGCGAGGTAACCTGATTTGACCTCAGTATGGGGTAGGTGTGAGTAGCACAGGCAGAGGCTCCTCCTTCCTGGATGTCCAGTACAGAAGACATTGTTTGTTGCTGCAAATTAAATAATTGCAGATGTGTAAAAAAGGTATCACAGAAGAGAGCTATGGAAGAATTCCGACCACTTTAACGTCACTAGGAGAGGTTTTTAAATATTACTTTAATGGCAGCTCATGTCTGAACTGATGGCTGTCTTCTTCTAAATATGTTCAGTGAACTTCCATGTACAGACCTACTATTTATTGAATTCTTAGTATTCCTGGTACTTCTCTGTTATTAACTCATATCCTTAAGGACCCCATGAGGCAGGTGTTTAAGGATAAGAAAGTTAGAACATTAAGAGGCTGAGGGACTTGCCCAAGGTCATACCACTGGTAACTGGGGACTCAGATTTGGAGACAGGTTGTCTTCGTTCAAGGTATGTGAGGTTGATTCTGTGAGTCTCTGATAATTCCACCTCTTTGAGTTGGCAGTGCTTTTCCCAGGCCTGGCGGCTTCTCACCCCACCCTCTGCTGCCCTAAGGCAACCCTAGTGAGACCCCCCCCAGCCAGTTAGGTTCCTCTCCCAGGGCCAGGCCCCCTTCTCCTGTTGGGGACAGGGCCCCTGCCTCACTTGGGGAGAGGAAAACATATAGTAGAGAGAGAGAAGATAGTGAGTGCTCTCTCAGGATAGCATTTGAAATGCAGTTTTCCTTCACGCTGTTATTCTAAGTGTTGGAGAATTCCCTGTACTAAATGATTTACTATAGACCCTATTACAGTGTGATTTAAAGAGTTTGGACTAGTCTGGGAATGTGGAACAGTGGCTCGTAAAAAATTGCTTCTGTGGGAAAATGAATTCTTGAAATCTACTGGTATCTTTTAAACAAGTTTTTAAAATAAAACTCGTATGTTGGGAATTTGCTTCTAGTTTATGATTAAAAAGAAGGTTGAATTCTGTTGAAAATAGGACCTCAGAAGTTCTCTCATGGAACATCCTTGTTGTTGTACCAGATTTTATTCTTATTTATTTTGATGATGACTCAGTGGTCTTCTAATACTTCCCCTAAAGAAATACTAAAATACCCAGTAACTCTCCGGCTCTGTTTTGACGTCAGCACATGGGCTGGCGAACAGTGGAGATGACAGGATCTGCCTTGTTGTTGTCTCAGATGGGCAGCTCTTGAAATAGTGAGGGTGCCTGGATCACTGTACCCCAGAGTCTCCGCTAAGCCTGGGGCGCTAAGTCATGCTGTTTGTCGTGTTTTAAGTGTTGCTTGGGGCCTCCGCGACCCATTTCTCCATTCCTCCTTGAGTGTTCTGGGCACTTTCCCCACCTAATTCTCCAGCCTCTGCTGATCCAGGTGCTTTGTGCTACTTTGGCCCCGCTTTGGTGATGTTCAGGGCCACCTGCTGACCTCCTGCAACCCAGTTATCATAGTTAAAATGTCTCAAAGCATCCTGGCTCTGCTTTAAGCCACTGTGGGATACATGGGACGCCTTTTCTCGTGGAGTTTCACATAGGCTTTTGATGGTTCTGCTGTGTTCTCTGGCTGTCTGGGAGATTACATAATGCCACACCTGTGGAGGACTGCAAGGGAAACCTGCCCTTTTTGTAGCTAAAGTTGAACCATGGTAATGCTGGTTCATGGGAGCTGTGAGATTGGAGGGCAAGGTGGTGAGTCTGTCTCCAGTCCTTTACTCATGTAGTTCTAATATGTTGTGAATTTTCTGTAAGGTGATAGAGGAGACAGTACATCAAGAGAAAGATTTTCTTCTCTAGAGACTTAAATTCTTAGCATATTTGTTTGAACTGTTTTTTAATCTGTTAACTACTATGTTTGTAATTTTCAGTTTCTATTCTGGTGACAGTTTTTAAAAAATGTGATTTTGAGTCAAGTTGAGAGGATATGGGTGCCACTAACATATGAAGCCTAGCTCAGAAGGGGGTTCGGGATAAGGCGCTGAGTTCCATTTGGGGTTGCTCTGAGTCTCCGTTGGAGATGTCTAATGGGCGGTTGGCCAGCCCTGGGGTCACAGGGGAGGTTGGCAGCAGACACTGGGAGCCGCAGACTTCCCACCCGGCTGCTGCATGTGTGGGAGAGGCGTTGCCCAGCTAAGGGTTAGGTTTGGTTTGACAGCTCTGCTGCTCGCCTGCCTCGTGTTACTTGCCCACGTCTGTCTAGTGTCTTTAAAGCACGGGGGCTGGTGTCACCCACCCAGACTCTCACAGGAGTGGCCTGGTACTTACAGAGTCATCTGCAAATGCTCAGGGCCCTGCTTGGTATGCCTGGAGCCAAGGTCCTCCAGCCTCTGATCCTCCGGGGCCCTTCCTGTGCACCATGTGTAACTTCTATGGTGAATATGTTACTTCACGCTGGCTTTGGAGGGCCCTAAGTGAGCTTGGCCGGTGTTGTTGAGAGAACATCTGTTTTCTCTCATGTTAGTGAGGGACTTCTTTTTCCTCACATCACGCCCCTTCTCTCCACTTCTGCAGCTTTGCCTTCACTTAATTTCACTCTGCCGTTAGACTGAGGGACATTTTATGACTGTCTTTAACGGGGGGACTTTTTTTTGTGGAAGGTGGGGTAATGGTGCTTTCTTCTCAGTGCTGCTTTTCTCTTGGCTGAAGTGTTGGGGATGTCTGGCAGGCAGTTGGCTGGCTATGGAATCAGGTTGGAAGTAGGAAATGACTTTGGAAGTAGGGAATGACTTAATGAACTTCATGAATGGTGTAATGCATTGGTATGATATTTCATTCATCATTTGGATGTTATTTTTAACGTGGATATTTTAATTATTATTTTTTTCCTAAAATAGCTGGAGGCTATTTAGCTGGAGACCACTTATTTTTAACCACCAGCTAGTTAAGCCCACCAATACCTATATTTGGAATGGTAGGAAACAGCAAAATGTGTGCTTAATCTTGTTCTTAACCCACACTAACCAGTTACCTGACTGGCAGGTTATAGCTGTGGAGGAGGCTGTAGCTACAGCATAAATGAAAAAAGGCAGGAAGGTTTCACTTGGAAGGTGATGGAGAGATGGAGTAAACATTCAGGAAAGAAATGTTTTCGACGATTAAGGACGCTTTATAAATGGCATGTGGGGAGGCCCAGGGATTGGAAGTGTGGGTGGGCGCTTTGATGTTTTTAGCCACCATGCCTCCTTTTGTAGATGGTTCCCTCTGACACGTTCTCCCTGCCCACACTCAGGTTCTGTCCTGAGCCTGCTCTGCTTCTCACTTGATGCAGTGTGGTCTCTACCATCCCTGGTCTTTTAGGATCACGGTCAGTCGTTGGCTCCTGCCTCTGAACTCGGCCTTTCCGGATCAGATCTTTTTTGATCGTTCCGTTTGTCTTTTCGTGTTCGTGCCGATCTCTGTGGAGACCTTGAGTCAGCGTGCTTCAGGAATCCAGTGGCGTCTCCTCCTCCTCCTCTTCCCTGCTCACTCTCTCTCTTCTTGTCACTCACCTGTTGATTCTCTCCTTTTCATCTACCTCGAATCACTTGCTGAGCTACCTGTTCTGTGCTTGACCCGTCCTGAATGCTGTCATTCAGGTCTCCTGGGTTTTCATGGTGTCTTTGTGCTAACCTAACTGGACTCTGACTTCTAGTTGGTTCCTGTTCTGTCCAACTTCTCCACCAGCACTGGCTCTCCTGAAGTGGTTCATCCCAGAAACTGTGGGTGACACCACTTTATTCATTTATTTGTATACAGCACTGCTTCACCAGCTGATCTTTGAGACTTTTGGATAGGACCTGCTAAAATTGTGGCAATTTTTACTTCTTGAAAACAGCTAATATAGATTGGTTCCAAAGTTGTAATAATCTACAGCTGTCCCTCTGCAGATTGGACATCCTTTTTTAGCCTCTGTCCTCAGGCCTTGGATCATGAGCCTTTCTTGCTGTTCCCTGGTGGGGCTGAAAAGTAGGATTTCCCTCCCACCGAGCTCTCCTTAACTATTCCCTTTGTTTGGATTCACTTCTTCTTATCTTCTTAACTAAAATCCTACTTAATCCTTCAGTCCCAGTAACATACCAGTTCTTAGTACAGCCTTCCCTTTGTCTTTTGCGTTTTGTTTGCATTTATGTCTTGATTCTGTTTCAGTGGTAAATGCCTTTCAGTGTCATTACAGACGTCAGTAGAGTGAGTTCCCATTTGTTGCCTTGTATATGATAGGACTTCAGTGTATCAAAGAAAATATCCAGTGTGTTTATAAGTATTTAATGTAACTGTTACATTAGTTAAATGTTATGTAATGATTTGTTCAAAAGTTAATTATAAAGCCTAAGATACGAGTAATAGGGAGGAGGTGTGGAGCAAGATAGCTGAGTAGAGATGTCCAGCGATTGTCCTCCCCACAGGAACACCAAATCGAACAACTGTCCACACAAAGAAACGCCTTCGTAAGAACTGGAACTCAGGTGAGTGATCATAGTGCCTGGTTCTAACTTTCTGTCACTGAAGGAGACACTGAAGAGGGTAGGAAAGACAGTCTTCAATTCCTGGTAGTGCCTCTCCCTAAACTTCAGCAGGAGCTGTGTAGCAGAGACAAAACCTGTGCGCTTTGGAGAGGTAGGGCTCCGTGTTTGTGGGACTTTTTGTTGGAACTCAGTGCTGCCCTGTCACAGTGGAAAGCAACATGGGGCAGAACTTGGCCGGCTCCCACAGAGGTAGCATTTAGACCAGTCCTAGCGAGAAGCCTAGTTACCCGTCCCAGCAGTTGGAACCTGAATTCTGGCAAGCACCGCCACTGAGGGCTAAAATGCTCTGGGGTTCTAAATAAACTTGAAAGACTGTCTAGGCCACAAGGACTGCGGTTCCTTGCTAAGACCTGGTGTAGTGCTGGGGCTCTGAGCCAGTGGCCCTGGGGGCGCTCGACCTAGTGAGTCATCCTCTGGGGCAGCCAAGGGAGGCCTTGCGCCACCCTCCTCCAACCACAGGCAGTGCAGCCTGTAGCTCCCGTAGAGACTCTTTCCTTCTGCTGGAGAGGAGGGGAGAGTAAAGAGGACATTGTCTTGCAGCTTGGGTACCAGCTGAGCCACAGTAGGAGAGGGCATCAGGCAGAGCGCCCCGAGGCTCCCGGATGACGTTTCTAGACATACCCACTGCTTTGAAGGGAAGCACCCAGTTCCTGCCAGGATTCATCATCTGCCGACTAAAGAACCCTCGGGCCCTGAGTAATCAGTGGTGGTACCCAGGCAGAGCTCACCATGGGCCTTGGGCGAGACTCAAAGACGAGCTGGCTTCAGGTGTTACCCAGCATATTCCCAGTTGTGGTGGCTACAGGAAGGGACTCCTGCTTGAGAAAAGGAGAGGGGACTTTGTCTTGCAGCTTAAGTACCTGCCTAGCCACAGTGAGGTAGAGCATCAAGTGGGCTCTTGCAGGCCCCCAATTTCAGGCCTTGGCTCTTAGATGGCATTTCGGGACCTGCCCTGGGCTAGAGGGCAGCCCACTGCCCTGACAGGAGAGTCTTGGGCCTAGCAGCATTTACCACAAACACTGAAGAGCCCTTGGGCCTTGAATGAACATCAGCGATAAACAGGCAGCACTTGCTGCAGGCCTGGGGGCGGTGTGGCCACAGGGAGAGGTTCTTGCTAGTGGAAAAGGGGAGCAAAGAGTGGGAAGGACTTTTTCTTGTGGCTTGGGTGCCACAAGAAATACTCAACTGCAGTAGAATAGTGCACAGGCTAGATTCCTGATGTTTCAGATTCCAGGCTCTGGCTCCCAGGTGGCCTGTCTAGACCTGCCCAGAACCGAGGGGAACTCGCCGTCCTGAAGGAAAGGACACATGCCTGTCTGGCTTTGCCACCTGCAGATTGTGTAGTGCCCCAGGGCCTTGAGCAAACATAGGCGGTAGCTAGGAAGTGGTTACCGCGGGCTTTGGGTGCAGTCCAGTGCTTTGCTGGCTTCAGGTATGAACCAGTGCAGTCCTAGTGGTGGTGACTACAGGGGTGCTAGTGTCTTCCTCCTCTAGCTCCAGACTACTGTCTCTCTCTCTCTCTCTCTCTCTCTCTCTCTCTCTCTCTCTCTCTCACTCTCACTCTCTCTCTCTCTCTCTCTCACACACACACACACACACACACACACACACACACACCCCTCTCTCTTTGTCTCTCCCCCTCTTTGTCTCTCTCTTTCTCTCTTTGGGAGAAAGTAAGGGAAGAGAACAAAAAATCTCTGCCTGGTAATTGAAAATACTTTGGGATTTTTTTATTCAGGAACGCCACGGTGGTACCTGTGTGAGTCAGCAAGAGTCACAGCATTACTGGGCTTGGGGTGCCCCAATTTGGTCTCAATGCAGATATAACTGCAGTGAGAACAAAAACTTAAATCACAACACCCAAGTCCCTTTGAAAACCTGGAAAGCCTTCCCAAGTAGGATGGGTACAAACAAGCCTAGGCTGTGAAGACTCCAATAAATACGTAACTCTTCAATGCCTAATGCTGCCCAGACGCAGATAGACATCCACAAGCATGAAGTCCATCCAGGAAAGCATGAACTCACCAAAGAAAGGTGCCAGTAAATGATCCTGGAGAGACAGATGTGTGACCTTTCAGACAGAGTTCAAAAATAGCTATTCTGAGGAAACAGTGAGATTCAAGATGACACAGAGAAGGAAATCAGAATACTATCAGATAAATTTAAAGAGATTGAAATAATATAAAAGAATCAAGCAGAAATTCTGGAGTTGAAAAATGTAGTTGACATGCTGAAAAATGCATCAAAGTCTCTTCACAGAATTGATCAAGCAGAGGAAAGAATTAGGTAAGTTTCAGACAGTCTATCTGAAAATACACAGGGGAGACAAAGAATAAAAAACGATGAAGCATGCCTACAAAATAATAGAAAATCGCCCCAAAAAGGGCAAATCCAAGAGTTACTGGCCTTAAGGAGGAAGTAAAGAGAGACATGGGGTAGAAAGTGTATTCTAAGGGATAATAACAGATAACTTCCCAAACCGAGAGAAAGGTATGAATACTCAAGTACAGGAAGGTTATATTAATAAAACACTGAGTAGATTTAACCCACTGAAGACTACCTTAAGGCATTTAATGAACACTCCCATAGGTCAGGGATGAAGAAAGGATCCTAAAAGCAGAGAGAGAGGGAGAAAAAAAATACCATACAAAGATGCTCCAATACATCTGGCAGCAGACTTTTCAGTGGAAAGTTTCCAGGCCAGGAGAGAGTGGGTGTGACTTTTAAATTTCTGAAAGCAAAAACCTTTTATCCTAGCATAGTATATCCAGCAAAAATATCCTTCAGACATGAAGGAGAAATCCCAAATGAAAGTTGAGGGATTTTATTAACACCAGTCCTGTTCTACAAGAAATGCTAAAGGGAGTTCTTCAGTTTGAAAGAAAAAGACATCAGTGAGCTACAAGAAGTCATCTGAAGGTCCAAAACTCACTGGTAATAGTAAGTACACAGAACAACAAAGAATAGTATCACACTAATGGTGGTGTGTAAACTCGTATCTTGAGTAGAAAGATTAAAAGATGAACTGATCAAAAACTACAGCTTTTGAAGACATAGTACAGTAAGATATGAATGGAAACAATTTAAAAGCATGAGGATGAAGTGTAGAACTTTTATTAATTTTCTCTTTCCTTGTTTGTTATATTATTTATGCAATCATGTTGTCATCATTTTAAAATAATGGGTTGTAAGGTATTATTTGCAAGTCCACGGTAACCTCAAGTTAAACATACTATAGATCCATAAAAAATAAAAAGCAAGAAATTAAAACCAGAGAGAATCACCCTTACGAAAAGGAAGACAGGAAGGAAAAGGAAAAGATTACGCAACAAGAAGACAAATGACAAAATGTCAATAGTAAGGCCATAGTTATGAATAATAACATTGAACTTAAATGAACTAAACTCTGCAATTAAAAGCTGCAGAGTGGCTGAATGGATTAAAAAAAAAAAAAGACCCAGTGATCTGTTGCCTACAAGAAACACACTTCACCTCTATTAAAGATACCTGTAGACTGGAAATAAAGGAATGGAAAAATATATTTCATGCAAATGGAACCAGAAAAGAGCAGGAGCAGCTGTACTTAGAGCAAACAAAGTAGATTTCAAGACAAAAGCTAGAGACAAAGAAGGTCATTATATAATAAAGGGGTGGATTCAGCAAGAGGCTATAGCAGTTGTAAATACACATCCAACACTGGAGCATCCGGATAGTATAAAGCAGATATTATTAGAACTAAAGAGAAAGATAAACCCCAATTCAATAATAGGTAGAGACTTCAACACACCACTTTCAGCACTGGACAGATTATTCATACATAAAAGCAACAAAAAGATGTTTGACTTTATCTGCACTTTTGAACAAATCAATCTGATAGATATTTACAGAACATTTCCTCTAGTGGCTTCTAAATACACATTCTTTTCTTCAGTACATAGATTATTCTCAAGGATAGACCATAAATATTAAACACAAAGCAAGTCTTAAAAAATGATATTCATTTCTTAAAAATCAAAAATAATTTTATCAAGCATCTTCTCTGACTGCAATGGAATAAAACTCAATAGTGAGGAATTTTGGAAACTATACAGACACATGGAAATTAAACAGTATGCTCCTGAATGACCAGTGGGCCAATGAAGAAATTAAGAAAATTTAATAATTTCTTCAAACAAATGATTATGAAAACATAACATACCAAAAGCTATGGGTTTAGTGCAGCAAAAGCTGTACTAAGAGGAAGTTTATAGCTATAAGCACCTACGTCAAAAAGTAGAAAAACTTCAAATAAACAACTTTGATGATACCTTTGAATAAGAAAAGCAAGAGCAAACCAAACCCAAAATTAGTAGAAGGAAAGTAATAAAGATTAGAGTAGAAATAAATGAAATTGAAATATTACAAAAGATCAACAAAACTAAAAGTTGGTTTTCTGAAAAAATAAAATTGATAAACCTTTAGCCAGAGTAAGAAAAAAGAGAGAAAACCGAAATAAATAATGTTTTCTTTTTCATCTCTGATTTTAAAACTGACAGTGCAGAAGTTCAAAGGCTACCGTGAACAGCTGTATGCCAATAAATTGGAAAACTTAGAAGCTTTTTGGTAGTCAGCAGGAGAGGACCTACCAGAGGTCATGTGGCTACAGGGGCTCTGTCTGTGTGTGTCTGTGTGTCTGTATCTGCCTGTCTGTTTCTACCCTGAGTGCTCTGTGTGTGGTGTGTGTCTGCCTGCCTGCCTGCCTGCTTACCCTGAGTGGGAACAGGAGGCTACTTGTGAAGAGTGTCTGTCTGTCTGTCTGTCTGTCTGTCTCCACCCTGAGTGGGACAGGAGGCTACTTGTGAAGAGTGTGTGTGTGTCTGTCTGTCTGTCTCCACCCTGAGTGGGACAGGAGGCTACTTGTGAAGAATGTGTGTGTGTGTGTGTGTGTGTGTGTGTGTGTGTGTGTGTCTGTCTGTCTGTCTGTCTGTCTCCACCCTGAGTGGGACAAGAGGCTGCTTGTGAAGTCTTGTCTGTGAAGGCCATCTGTCGATCATGGACAGATTGCTGGGTTTTTGTGGCTGGAGATGTCTGTGGAGGTTCCCCCAGCACTTGGCTCTGTCTTCATATGCATCTCAGTTTCCATCTGAAATCACTTGTTACTGAAATGAGAACCTTTCCTGTCTAGTTAGTAATACCACTAGGAGTGAGTGTGTTGTGGAGGAAACCGCTTAGCATTTCTTTGATTTCTCAAATGTTTTGCTGAGACCCAGTCATCTTTACTCTGGCTAAGGCGGGGGGGAACCCTTGGGTACCCCCTTTTACCTTGTGCTGTTGCTGTTACTGTGAAGATGTAGAGAATAGAGTATGTGTGACTATAGCTGTCATCAGATGTTGGAACATTGATGGACACAGTGCTACACCACACCTGTAGATCATAGCTTTGCTTCTGCCAGGAGGCCTGGTGGAAGCACCTGGCATGATGCGTGGCACCTCTAGTGACCCACGTGCACCTTCCTGCTGCCCATGGCCTTGATGTAGCCCCCGTGGTGTGCTCTCCTGCACATTATCACACTCTGAAGAACAGTCTATGGAGCACAAGAGAGAACCAGGGCGAATATCCTCTCCTTTAACTCTGAACTCATATTCTGTGCTGGTGATTTCTGTGAGTCTGGTTGGTTGTCGTGTGAATTCCGGTGCCTCGGCGGCGTTACGTGTGGTGTATGTTGGCACGTTATGCTCGAGTCCTGGGACTCGGCTGACTTTTATGAGCTTCAGCTGCTACTGAATTAATGATTACAAGGGCTTTATCAGCCATGAAACTGGGGGTGGCAGTGACAGAAAATTCTTGGAGAATTGGTTTGAGACTGAAAGAGGTAATAAAAATCTAGGGCCTCGGCTCCGGGGGGGTGAATGAAATAGGAAAAGACACTTGTACATTGAAGTAATTGTTCCTTTATAAGCTGTACTGAAATATGACTTAATTTTCAATAATTGATGAAGTATCAGAAATGAAAATCGGTTTATCTCAGTTTTCATTTCTGAATGGATCGGGACTGTGGCACTGGACCAGATAGGAGTTGAAATCTTAGCATACTTTGTGGCCCAGCACTGAGCAGTATTTCTGCAGTATAAGAATTTAACCCATTTTAGGTAACACATATCCGATAATTTTCCTGTGCTGCTTCTCTGGCAGTGTTCTTTTTTGTTCATCCAACTTTGGCCTTCCATCATTACTCAGTTATCTTCAGTCCTCCCAATGAGGCACGCAGGGTTCTGTCATCCTAGAAGCTAGCCTCTTCCAGTGCTGTACTGTGTCCCTGAGCATCAACATCACCTGCTCAGATGTCAGTATGTAATATTCTCAAAACCTGTGTGCCTTCAGTACCTGGATTAAGGGGACGGGTCCTTCCTTGTCTGTAGGCTGGCCGCAGTTTGTAGCCCGTGTCATTGAGACTGCAGATTGTCTTAGATTCAGTTTACTTTTGTACTGGTTCCATAGTCCCCAGAATGATAGCAGTCACTTTAAGGAAGAGACTGTTTCTGATCTGCTCCCAGTGCCTTGTAATGGTGCTGCATACTTACAGTAGTTGAAATTAATTTGTGAGTCAGTGACTATCCTGCCAATGTAGACAGAACTGTGGCTAATCCCCGAAGGCTATTCAAACCCCACTGAACTGTTCACAGTTGGAAATGGGTCTGCAGCAGTGCAAATGCTAGCTTGCTTTGCCTTCAGTTGTGCTTTAATAAACTAAACAGTAAAGCTCTGTAATAAATGCATGACACATTCAGGATTTGGAAACATGGCTTAGATGAGTTAGTGTTGTTCAGAGCTTGCACTGATGGAAACGTGCTGTATCTATTATATGAGTTTCAGTAGGCTCTAGCCACTTGGGGTTGTGAAGCTCTTGAAATGAGGTTAACACAACTGAAGAACTGAACTTTCATTTTTTAGAAAATTTTAATTAACCTTACTTGAAATAGCTGCAGGTGGCTAGTGGCTATTGAATTCGAGGGCAAAGAAGCATGGCAGAGAAGGCAGGTGGGGCAGCTTCCCATCTGTGCAGAGGTATGTTTGTCACTGCCACCGCCAGGAGGACTTCTGCATCCTCACCCTTAGCCCCCTTGTGTTGTAGGAGAGGTCCTGGCTGTTGCAGACCTCACTGAACTCGCTGTCCCTGCAGGTACCTGTTGTGCTTCTGTGAGCCTCCTCCATTACACAGGGTGGGGACATGTTTTGCTCGGACAGAGATCAAAGGAGAGCTAAGAGAGGCAGAGAGATGGAAAGTTAAATATTGAAAGAGGGTGTTGGTCTTTTTTTACCCAGCACAGAGAAGAGACTGGTAAGTGGAGGGAGCACTTACATTTGGTATGTTCTTACACAGATCAGCCGCCTGAACCTGTGTGGGATATTTGTATTGTCTACATTTTACATTTCTACTCATTTCTATCGTATTATTTACATTAACTACATTTGGCACCTACGTTATTGCTGCGTTTTAGAAGCAGAGGTATGTTATCGCCTCTTTTCCAAAGCCCATGTTTTATAAAACTGACATTTATCTAGTCTGGAAGGGAAGGCCCACGGTACTGGGAATGACTGAGAGTCTGAGGAGAGAAGGCGGCGGCGGTGGGATTCGGAACTCTCACAGCGTTACTTCCTTGTGCTTTCTGTCTCCACAGCTCTTACTGTAGGACGTACTGATAACAGCTCAGTAAACTTTCTTACATTGATTAGAACTGGAACAGTCTTTTTTAGCCTCAGTTAACAGTTAATAAGGAATGAATGAAAAATTGTTGCAAAACAGGGAGAAGACCAAGTTAGCACGTTTTGAACATGAGAATTTTCCTAATACTTGTGCCTTGCTGATTCTCCTGACTATGACTTTTTGCAGCCACTACTTAGCAGCTGCAGAGTGGAAAGCAGTGCTGAGGAGACACGCCCGGAGACTGGATGGGAGGGAAGTGAACTAGGAATTCTGGGCCTGAGGTCCTGCCTGCAGAGTTGAAAGGCATGTTGGGAGCCAGGGTGTGCTGTGGTCTGAATGTGTTGCCCAGATCATCTTGAAAACTTAGTCACCAGCTGGATGGTACTAAATGGTAGGGCTTGGAGACAGTTAGGTTGTGAGGATGGAGCCCTCAGGAATGGGATCAGCTCCCTTGTAACAGCTGTGAGGGAGCTGTTTTGCCCCTTGCCCCTGTGAGGATGCATAGGAAACCACCTGCGGCTGCCTTGATCTTGGGCTTCCCGCCTCCAGAGCTGTAGGCAGTGCATTTCTGTTGTTGGTACGTTACCCAGTCCGAGGTGTTCTGTTACCAGCAGGGGTGGACCGAGGCCACGTGCTTATCGGAGGGGATGGCAGAGCAGAAGCAGCGTCCCCACGAGGTCCTGGGCTCTGTCCACCTTTGTGCTGGATGCTGCTGTCTTTCCCTTCTTTTGCATTCCTCTGTCATTTAGGTTAAGTACCTGCTCTGGGAGATTCCTGAGGAGCAGTGCATGTTGGGCAGTTAATCCACGTGAGTGTTCACTGTTGCCTGAGATGGAGACAGTTAGGGGCAGGGATTTCCACCCCTCATTTCAAGGGGTGCTTCAGTGTCTCTAGGCTCTGGTACTGAGGAGCCCGGTACTGTTCTGTCTTCTTGGTGTGAAACGTGTTTCTCACTCAGACCTCTTCCTATCTTTGTTTCTGGGCTTTGGAATGACTGCACTGTTGTCTGGGGCCTCGGTCTTTCAGCCCATGCTGACAGTCTTTGGACAGCTTTGACCTTGTGCCTTGCACTCTTTTTGCTTAGTCATGTGATGATTTCTTTGACTTCTGCTTATGTTTTTGGCTTTATGTATCAGGAACTTTTATTCTGATGTGCAATGACTATGATATTTCCTTTTTCCCCTTTGCTCCTTCATGTCCCCCCTTTTTTAGGCAAATGTGTTTGTGGTCCTTTCATGCTTGAAGACACTTTGACAGTGCTGTCCAGGAGCTGGGACTAGTGACTCTTGTTTTTTGGAGGAATCCATGGTGTTAGTGTTTTGGTCATGTTTTTTCTGGCTTCTATTCCCTGGGCAGGAGGATGTAATCCTTTTGGGAATATTGTGGGTGTCTGGGGAGCAAAGATGCCCTGGGGTGCAGGGAAGGTGGTAAGAGTTCGCATGGGCCTCCTGTTTTTAGCACATGTGCCCTTGCTCCGGGTTGCTGCTGGTGTCCTCACCCCAGAAACCCTGAGGTCTGGAGAGGTGAGCATGTAGTACCCTGTTAGGCACAACCCCCCGCTGAGGCGGCACTGCCCGGGGCCCTGATGCCCGCAGCTTGTGCTGACTCGCCACCCTTCGTATCTGTTTTGCAGCTTCCATTGCTCCTTCTGGTCATCTCTTCCTCATTCTTTTTGTTCTCTTGAGTTTATGCTTTTTGGAAAAGCCTGTTAACTGTCGGGATGGTGTGGGTGTAGGGAGGAGAGGCACCTGCTAGGTGGGCTCGCTTTTCAGTCTCTAACCTGAAGGGAAATACCAGTTTTTGTATTTTTTGTTAGTCTTGATGCTACTCTGGTAGAAAACTTGCAGACCAAATAACCACATTCAGCAATTCTCCTTATTTTATGCAAAACTGAAGGCTTTGTGACATCTGTTTTTCTCACTGCCCAAAGAGCTTGGGCCTGAGGGTTGGTCCTGATGCAGCACGCAGTCCTGGCAGTCTGGACCCTGCAAGGGAGGACCTGGCAGCAGAGCTGTTTGCTGGGTGCCCCTTCTCTGCTGGACTCAAGGCAGCAACACGTGTATGCTGGGATCAGGGCATCTCGTTTTCACAGATAGGGTGCAGAGGAAGGTTTTCCTCACTCAGAGGTATGCTATCTTTGTCATTAGCAGTTGTCCTTTTGTCTGTAAAACTGATGACGATTTCCCTTTGTGTCGCATTTCCCCAGGTTGCCCGAAGCTCAGCAGAGAGTCGGAGGCTGCTTTTTAAACCTGATGCCACAGATGAAAACCCTGTACCTCACGTACTGTGCCAATCACCCTTCTGCAGTGAACGTCCTCACGGAACACAGGTTCGCTCACTAGGCACCTGGGCAGTAGGGAAGGCGGGCAGCTCTGTGTCCTTCATATGGTGCAAGGATATGAATTTTAATTACCCCTCAGAATTAGTGCTTGAGAAGTACTGGAGAGAAGTCTTTGAAATGATGGTTAGTATTGTATAAAAAGACAGATTTTTTTTGATGTCTCCCCTACAGCGTGGAGCCCTTTGGCTAATAGGTTGAAGGAGTCGGTAAATGTTGAGGGGTGTAGCCACAAGCTTAGTCAAAGGTCCTGGAATCATATTTCTCTCAGTTCTTAAAAGTGGAAGTATACGAGCTCGAATTACATCAGGTGTAAAAGAAAGGATTAAATTTCAAATTAGGATCAGGTTTTGTATATAAAACATAAAATTGGAGACCGTTAGCTTTAGCTTTTCGACCTGAAACTACAAACAAGTGCCACAGAGACTGTACAGGTTGTATTGCTAATTTTATGAGACATGGCAGTGTCTGCTTCCTGCAAATTGGAGGAAGATGTTTCTCAGCTGTTTCAGTTATTGAGGAGGATCTCGGTCCTTAGAGAGTGTTAAGAATAGATTTGTTTGAGGATTGGCTTGGAGGAGACCACACGTGGGCTTAGAGAGCTCAGAGGCTCACTTTCTGCTTCTAAAAGAGGCCAAAGAATTATATTAATGTTTTAAAAAAATTTTCATAATTTCTTTTGAAAATAGTTCACGTTTTCAAAACCATAAATGGAAAACGTATTGTTTTAGTAGTATCAAGATAAATGCCATTGTCTTTCTAACTGAAATATTTAACTTCAGCATACTCTTCACCAAACATTTCAACTCAGAACTTAGAAAGCCTCTTCAGTGAGCAGGTGTTCCTCGCCTCTTGAGAAGCACATTTGGGGCTCAGGTTTGGCCCTGCGTGAGTGTCCTACAACAGACTAGACCTGGTAGCAGGGTAGACTCGGCTCTGGCTGTGACTGCTGCTGCAGGCTGTGCAGCCATGGGCAGGCTTCCTCCTGTCTCTGGGTTTCAGCATCCTTTCCTGAAAGAACTCATTCACAGGGATATTATCAGCATTCAGAAAAACTGTCAGCAGATCATGTCAGGGTGAACACGCTACATGTTCAGTGGATGTTTTGTTGTCTTCTATTGTTTAAAAAAATAAAAAAGACCCTGGATAGTTACTGTTTCCTGGGTGTGCTCCAATATTAAAGGATTAAGATTTTGTGAACTTCCTATTTGTTATTAAAGCATCTGCAGCCCTGGAAGGAAACAGCAGCCTTTAACAATGCAGTGAAAGGAAAGGAAGTTAGAACTCACAGCAGTCACAGAAAAGGAGAACCCAAAGAAACCCTCCCTCCGTGAGGTCCTACTTGGGAGTGTGGGCTGTGTCAGCAGTGTCTCTAAGCATCCCACGTGCTTTCAGTTACGCGCTATCCCCTCCGCTCCACCCCTGGGGATTTATACATCGAATGAGATTTCCACAGAAGTGCAATGCAGGTATTACATTTGTATCTCCGGAAGTTCTTCAGGAATGATTGATGGAGTGATGAGGAAGAGGAACAGAAAGCAAGTGGAATGTGAGGGGAACATTAGAAAGCCTTGCTTTTTCCTCCCCATCCCCTTTGCCGGGGGAAAGGAGTTGACCCTAGATGGTGGGGTTGGGAATATACATAGGGGTAGGATGGACCATTTTGGGGGGAAGAGAGTCTTAACTCAGTATTTTCCTCCCAAAATCGAGGAGCTGTCCTAAAGATGACTTTGAAAGTCACTGAGACTGTAAGTTTCCTAAAACTCGAAGGCATTGAAGAGCAGTGCATGTGGGCGAGTGCTGCGTTTAACCTCTTCTCTGTGATTACGTTAATGACTGTGTTTGTTGGGTCTGAAATGTACATGTATTGTTTTCCTGAAGTAACCAGATGAAAGAATACAGGAGGGTTTTTAGTCAGGAGGGTCTTTGTGCCTCCTCCCCAGGGCTGCCCAGAGAGTGAAGGGGCCGGCTGAGGCCCGCTCTGGACAGCAACCCTGGGGCATGTCACTTGCTTCCATACTGGGAGTCAGAGCCGCAGCAAGAGGAAGGTCTCCTGAGCCAGCAGGTGCCACCACTGTGGAACGTGACGTTGCATGCCCTCCTGAGGTCCCTGAGCCCTAAGAGCTCCTGCTTTGTTGGCCACAGATCCCTCCCTGCCCCAAAGGGCAGGACAGTGAATTGGGGCCATGCCTCCCTGTGCCAAGGCTCCTTCCTACTTCCTACCTTTGTGCTTGGATTCTTACTTGTCCCTCTTGCCGGCTTTTCCACGTGTGTGAAGGTCTTTAAGCTGACATGCCTGTGGACGCGTATCTGCTCATGCTGTAGAGTCATTTTTAAGGACTGGTTCAAGTGTAGTGGGTTGAAATTTGAAAGTCTGATTTGCATCCTCACAGTCCTTACATTGCTTGGGTTTCAGTTCTAAGTGTGAGCCCAGTGAGTGCAGAATGCCACCTCCCAGCATTTTAGCAGCTTTGACCTTCCTCAGCGTCCTGTGATGGAGGCGGCGCTTGTCTGTGCCCGGCTATTTTGAATGAACTATGGGTGTCGTAATTTAGTCTGTGAAAACGATTTTTTCCCCAGCAGTTTGTTCCTTTGTGCTTGGCTTCATGCTTTCGTGTGTTTTGTGGCTGCTGGCAGCCCACGCCGCTGTGTCAGTAAGGACCCAGGAGACCCACGTGCACGGGCTGCTGGCATCAGCAGAGTGAGGCTGAGAGAGCCATCTTTGGTCAGAGTAGCTGTAACTAGCTGTTTCATTTAATTATGGCACGAATTTTTTTTTTTTTAACTTCAAACTGAAACAAAAACGATCCACAAAAATTTATAAAATTCTATTTCCTTTTTTAGCTGTATTTGCTCCGGCATTGTAAGAGTGTCTTGTGGATATTAAAAGAAATTAGTTTTGCTTGCACACGTTTTCCTTTTTTGGCTTCAGGGCTTTTTTCGAGGGCGTGGTGATGAGGGTAACTGTTTAGTTTTGTCAGTTTTTCTCTGCTGTACCGTAGTTAGGAAATTTCACAGGTAACCTCGAAATACAAATAATGATCTGAATGGATTTTTCCTTGATTACTGTTTTGGTAGAAAAGGCCCTTATGTGGATTACATTTAAAGGAGTTAAAATATATATCATAAAGTTTGAATTTCATGGGACTGCCTGATAAATTCTCCAACACCTAGAGAATTGTTAGTAAAATATAAATTGCTCCTGTCTAAAGCCCTGTGTCACTCTATTTGTGCTTTATGGATGGAGTGAGTGATGGGAAGAAAGGAGCTGTTCCGAGTAAGAATTGGGTGGAGGGGAGGGACGCGTGTGTGAGGAACAGGCTGCCCAGGGTCGGAGGGACCGGGCATGCCATCCACACAGTGGGGGTCCACCTTGGGTGCAGAGCGTCAGCTGTTCCACCGACAGGGATGGCTTGGGCAGAGGCCTACATGCAGGCTGTCCTCTGTATCGCTTGCGTAATTGTATGTCTGCTGTGCCCCGAGTGATGTTTGGGGCATTGACGTCTATGGGTGCTTGTTCTGGTGTCCAGCATGGCGAGCGCTCCTGTGACTGCCCCTCTGTCCTTGTTCTCCTGCTGTCTGCAGTGCTCAGTGTTGCCCCAGCTGAGAAGAGGGCAGGGGACAATGGCTGTAGTGGCTGCAGTGGAGGGGAGTCTGTCCTGGACCCTCCTCAGTTCCCCACCCACCTCCCGGGGGAAGGGGGATGCTAAGGAAAGAAGGCAGATGATGTGTCCATGTTTAGAAGTGACAGGAACATGTGCAGTGTGCCCATGGGCTCATGTCAGTGCAGCCTGCACGCTGATCAGGACACTTGATGTGCAAGTGTTACCCACAGCAGGGCCCTGAAGTTGGCACTGCACTTGATTCCAGTCGTCCCAAGCCTGGGAGTTTCTCAAGGAATTGATTTTGGAAAAGCACTAAGTTACAGACAAAGGATGTTGAGTTGTCTCTTGTCTACAAAAGTGCACTTGCTCTCTTGCGTGTTTGCTCTCCCTCGCACGCCCACATGCGCGCTCTCATACACAGACACGCTCTCTCTCATACACTCTCTCTCTCATTCTCTCTCTCTCTCTCAAGTACTCTGACAGTTTCTGTGCTACTAATTTTTAAAACTGCATCAGCATGGTGGGCTGCCTTACAGAAATAAAATAATTATGAAGCCTTATATATGGAGTTGAGAAAATGTTTATTGTCTCAATTTTTTTTTTAATTTTTACGGAGATGGAGTCTCACTCTCTCGCCCAGGCTGGAGTGCAGTAGCAAGATTTCGGCTCACTGCAACCTCTGCCTCCCGGGTTCAAGCAATTGTCCTACTACATCCTCCTGAATAGCTGGGACTGCAGGCACACGCCACCACACCCGGCTAATGTTTTTTGTATTTTAGTAGAGACGAGGTTTCACCATGTTGCCCAGGCTGGTCTCAAGTTCCTGAGCTCAGGCAGTATGTCCCGCTCCATGCTAGGATTACAGGCATGAGCTGCTGGAGACCCACGCAGCCTAAAGCCGTGCTTAGGTTGAACTGTCTGAAACTGTTAATATTCACCGTTGGTGGACTCGGTGTCCTCCGGGTTGACCTAAACACTGTCTGTCTTTTCACCGGGAGCCCTTGGTGGGTCAGGTGTCCCCAGACCTCTGGCAGTGGCCGGCCTGGCTGGGGTGGTGCAGTGGGAGGCTCCTGTGAGACCAGAACTGGAAATTGGCTGTTTCTCGGTTTTGCTATTAGGATTTTCACATTTATTTTAGGATGTTGTTTACAAAATAAGGATATAAGTATCTTTTCCTTTTAAGGGAAAACCTCTAGACCAGGGAAAGTTGTTCCTAGGATGAGTGCCATGGGTATCATTTGAACCCAGCTCTGCTGACTAGAGACCCTGGTCTCCTAGGACAGGTGTGGTGATGAAGGGGTCACCGGGGTCTCCTGGATGTGGCATTGGCTGCCGGCGCTGGTGCTGCCTCCCCTCTTTCTGTGGGCTGCACGCCGTCAGATGTGTGGACTGATGGCACATGCAGCATGAGGGACAGCAGATCCAGGGCCTGGCAGAGACCTCAGAGGTCACCAGTGAAGGGACGTCGCCGTCAGGTGACTGTCAGCCATAACAGACATGTGGGTGAAGAGCTGGACCACCCATCGGCCTGCCTGTGTCCTCTGCCATAGCTGTGGGAACGCATGAGGACCTGCTGTAGGGAAGGCTAGGCGAAGCACCTCGAAGGAGGATGATAGATCGACAACTTGTTTCTCACCCTTTAATTTTGAGATGTGCACTCGGTTTCCTCGTCTGCACACAGGGACACCGTCGTTCCTCGTGTGTTGTGGGGGATGGATGTAACTGCTTCTGAAGTTCTGAAGCATAAACCCGCATTCGCTATCTGCACACAAGGACACCTTCCTTCCTCACGTATTGTGAGGGTTAAATGTAACAAAGCTTTTGAAGTTCTGAAACCTAAAGCAGCGTTTGCTCTCTTCTCTTGCTGCTTCTCACGCTCCTCACCCCAAGAGCCATTGCCTACTCCCGGCTGAGTGCTGGCAGCACATAGGTGGGGCCTGTTTGCTGGATGAAGCCACATCTGGGGGTGACCACCATCAGCGTGCTCTAGCTCTTAACTGGAGCAACTCGTTCCTTGTTCTCACCACCTTGAGACTCTGAGATGATTGGAATCTGTTCCGGCTCTGAGCGTGCACGTTTCCATTGGCCACGTCTGCATGGCACTGAAGTGCCGGAGGGCCTCGCCATCAGAAGGATCTCATGGAGACCCACACATCCTATGCCGTGCACAATTACTGTTGCTCATAGGAGAGCAGCAACGGGACCCCTCGGGTGGTGGGAGTCCCATTTGGCATTTCCAGATAAGCAGTGCAGATTTGGGATAAAAGCTGGAGCCTTCCCGATGTTAAAAGCAACATTCATATTGCATGAATCCTGCTGTTGCTCATGGAGATCAGAGAGCCACCATGGTCTCTCATTACTAACCACAACGTCTTCTCTCTTGCCACTTGCTGCGCAGTGAGGAGTTGGGGGAGTTTATGGAGACCAAAGGTGCCAGCAGCCCTGGGATTCTTGTGCTGACCACGGGCCTGAGCAAACCCTTCATGCGCCTGGATAAATACCCTACGCTGCTCAAAGAGCTGGAGAGACACATGGAGGTACTGCGCTTTCATTCTCTTCCCCAAAGTCCTTACCAAGGGTTAGTGCCTGGTCAGACTTACTGTGAAAGAAGCCAGAACTAACAGAGTTTACAGAGTTTTAACTCAGTGGATTGTCAGAATGATTTTGTTAAATATTATGTTTGTCTCATTACTCAGCTCTGTTAAAAAACATTTACCCCTTATCTGTTTTACCCACTGCTGCTGAGAAGAGGGCAGGGGACAATGGCTGTGAAAAGTTTCCAGAAGCTGAAACATGAGAACTGATTTTCAGATAGTGTTAAGATGTCTTACTTGGATCATCCAGCTACAGACAATATGTGCCTAAGTTATAGGGCAGTGCTGTACTAATCATTTAATGAATGATTATGCTCTTTTAATTTTGAATAACAGGTTGCAGCCTAGCAGACATTTGGGTAAACGTTACTCTCTTGGCTTGGGTTGGCAAACCTTTTCCATAAGGGGGCAGACTCTAGTGTCTTCATCACAGCTACACAGCTCTGCTGTTCTAGTGCAAAAGCAGCTGGAGTACTGCATGTGGGCCGTAGTGGTGTTCCAGGAAGACTTAATGACAAAGCCAGCATTGGCTTGCCCACCCCTGCTGCTTGTGACTATTCTGTTCCAACTTATGTTTCCCCTAAGTCCAATGGCTTCATGACTTTCTGAAAGACTGACACTTTAATGCTGAGGGAAAAGAGGGAATGTGAAGGGTTGAAAAGTATTAGAAAAGTTTCAAGCTGGTCTTTAGAAAGTACCTTTTTAAGAAAAGCTTTTCCTTGTGAAAGCTAATTGTATGTTTCTTTTACTCAAAGGATTATCATACAGATAGACAAGATATTCAAAAATCTATGGCTGCCTTCAAAAACCTTTCAGTAAGTGATTACGCATATTGTTTTTTCCCCCCAGACGTTATTGTGGAAAATGAATGTAAAAGAATTATCAACTGAAAAAGTCAAATGATTAAAAAATGTCTTGTACTGACATGAAAGAAAAACAGAGTCGGCATTCTGTGGCTGGTAAACTCCTTTTAGTGGACTGTGATAGAATAATTATTTAAATTTTTTAAAAGCACAGTATAATTGATGTTAGATCTACTTTAAAATTACTTAAAACATTTTTTTACCCTCCATTCATGTTGTATTTAGTGCTTTACTGCGAAACAGAACAGCGGTGGTTCCATTGTCTCTGCTGTTGTGTTGTCTTATCCACTGCGGTTTCGAAGTATGTGCCTTATTTTATAGCACAAGTGACACTTTTTGTTTTCTCTTTTCAGTCTTCTATATTGGCGAACACTAACAAAACCAGAATGAAAATACAGTTCTTGTCCTGTCCACATTTCTTCTTCATACAAGTGTCAAAATCTGCTATAGTTTTTCTAAACTAACACTTAGTATTCCAGAGCAGTTGTGTACGTTGCCTCTCTTGACTTGATTTCATACTTTTAAGCAAATACTTTCAATTCCATGTAATTAAGCAAATTGTTCAATAGATTATCTATCTGAAGAAATAAGATATAAAGCAATAATTGTCTTAAGGATGATACAAAGCAGTGTGGCCAGAACACAAAGATTCTGGAAGTTTGTCTTCTAACAGTGTTGTTCTGTGTCTGTCAGGCCCAATGTCAAGAAGTCCGGAAAAGGAAAGAGCTTGAGCTGCAGATCCTGACAGAAGCCATCCGGAACTGGGAGGGCGATGACATTAAAACTCTGGGCAACGTCACTTACATGTCCCAGGTCCTGATTCAGTGTGCGGGAAGTGAGGTACTGTCGTCCGTGCGCACACGCGTCAGGGTTTCTGTCCCACTCGTGGGATCTCGTAGCAGAAGATTTTAAAGAAATCTCAAGCAATGAAAACCTTCTGATAGAAGCTCTATCTTATAATTTGTGAGCTACTTTTTATTTTTGACACATGAAAGAGGCTTATGGCATGTTAGAGAGGCTTAGAGCTAAGTGTGGACTTGTTGACCAGTTAGATCCAGCTGAGGTGAGCGTGGCCCAAAGCCCGTGTGGACGGAAGGATAATGTACAGAAAGACTTGCAGGAGTCCTGTACACACATCTGCAGTGGAGCCGTGTGCTTATCTGGCCAACAACTTTGTCCCAAGGCTCTCACGCACAGGGGCCGGCTGCTCTCAATGGTTGGGTCACTCTACTTTCCTGTGAAAGAATGTTAGCTGACATATGCTATGGGAGTCACAGTTTTCTTATGGGTTTGGTTTAAGTGAGAGATCAACCCAGATTTTGTGACATACCCACTCACACAGTGAAAATCAAGCAGTTTGTTTCATGATTCACATAGATGTGCGTTCAGTGGGTTACTAAACAGGCACTTCTGAATTTTATTCTACTTTTGCAAAAATCACATGATCGTAACATGCTAAATGACTCCTTTTTGAACACAAGACTCTAAGGAGAATAAGAAAACTAAAACTTAAAACTTTTACAGTGTGTTTTCCTGTCCACCTATGAAATACCGGCCCTTCTACGTAGTCTTGTAGTTTGGGTGCCTTAAGAAACTGATCATATAAACCTCAGATCTTTTCAGAAGCAGTTTCTTTTTTAATCATGCTCTTTTAAACTTTAAAATAATCTGTGGAAACATTACCCAAAGTGTGTTTGTAATATTAGATCTCCACAACATTGGTGGGTATTACTCCAAAATGCTTCCGAGTGGTTCTGATCATGACTGAACGTAATCAGTGGTAAAGATTCTTGATGACAGAGCTCCTCAGACTTGTCTCTGTGTGTTCCCAGTGTATGGCGTGACTCTTCAAGAGGGAAATATAGCAAGTCATTCTCAGTGGCCTCTTTCAAGTGTGGAAGAGTCTTTTCCAGGTGCTTTGCATAGGCCTGCTGTTCTGAGGAATGTACTTGGGGAAACTGCTTCCTAGGGCTTTTTCACTCTTGGGGGCAGTAGTTTAAATGTCAGCATGTGAAAAGGACTGTCTGACATTTCTGTGTCTGTTTTTGGATTCTTAGGAACTTTTGTCTTACACTTATGGTCTTTGGCTTTTATCTTACTGAAGCAAATGATTTTTAATACAAAAGTAATACTTTTAAGTCTTTGTTGTAAACCAGGTGAAGTTTATGGGGTGGGTGAAAACAACACTGAGTTTACATTTGGGAGGATTGGGGAAGTTCCAGGGATTATTAGTAGACCAAAATTGATTTTTACATTTTACCATATCCTTTCTTTAGCTTAAAGACTCCACCTATTCCCCCGATCCCACTAAAATTTATAGGTTCTCTCCTTTTTCTCTGAACCACCAAAAGAAAATTTTAGCTTACCTGAAAATGGTTAATCACAGAGCTGAACTCCTTAACCAAATATTTTTTCAAGATGTTACACAGGCTGATTGTGAGTCCTGGATCTTTTAATCATTCCGTTTACTTTCTTACCTTTTGGTTTTTGAAGAATTTAGAAATCTTTCTATGTTAAAGCTCTCTTAATCATATTTTAGGACTTAGTACATAATTTATCATAATTTTGTTTCCATTTAATTTACCTGATAAAATTTGATAGAAATACCTAAACAAGAAATTCATGTAATATTTCATAGGGCCTAGTATAAATAAGTATTTGTGCTCACATTTGTAAATAGATGTTTTTTAAAGAAATTTTTTGGATTTTTTTTTTTTTTTTTTGTATTAGGAAAAGAATGAAAGATATCTTCTACTCTTCCCAAATGTTTTGCTAATGTTGTCTGCCAGTCCTAGGATGAGTGGCTTTATCTATCAGGTAAAACACAATTTAAATTTGTATTTTGTTGTGTATTGTGGATCTGAGGGTAATTTCAGGCTGGCTTTGAATTTTGTGTTAAATATTAACATTTATCTGTCTGTGTATGTGCTGTGTGTGTAGTGCTGTATATTCAGAGATGGATGTACAGCTTCTGTGTGTTTTGTAACTATGCAAGCACATCCTATGTTAATTTAAAAAAAGGAACGAATTGTAAATTTGTAGAGCAACCTCATAAGGGTACAGACTGCTGTGGTACAGGTCAGTCTCTGTCATTGCCTTACGTCATTTCAGGCAGAGTACCTTGCTCCTCCCAGCTCTAGTTTTGTTCTGTGAAATGGGTTCAGCTAGGGCTTGTGGGGTAGTGGGGTGGGGTAGTGTAGGCTGAGATCTTCTGTCAGTGGCACAGTGCTCCCCAAATGCATCAGCAAATAGGAAGTGATGTAAGTAGCATGTGCGATCATTGAACCGTTTTCATTTTTGTTTCCCTGCTTTTCTTTGAGAAAATGTGAGAGCTGATTTGAGAAGGAGGTGCGAGGGCGAGCAAGGCCTTTTCTGTTGCGACAGTGGTTTCTAGTGGGTGATATGTGAAGGAGCTGGTGTCTTTTCTGTATGTCTAGTAGATGCACTTGGCAGGTTTCATTCTTTTTTTGTGTGTGACGTTACAGAGGTTCATATCCTTCCATCACCTTTCTGAGGACTGGCCAGTCACCACATAACCACTGCAGCAGAAGTCACTGCTTCGTGTTCTCTCGTTGCGTTTCATTATAGCATGTGTTGTTTTGTGTTGTCCCAGCAGGGACGTTAGAGAACCTGAGTAGACACTGTGCCTTCACAGAGGCTTTGTTGACCTCCCGGGGAGGACTTGTTGTCATACGCTCACTCTGAAACGGGTGCATTAGAATTGGTGAATTACGTATATAGGAACAGACTCAGGAAAATAAGGCTGTAGTTTGTAAGGTCACTGCTGAAGAGAGGTGATCTGTGGCTGAGATAGTGCCCACTAGAGTTTTCCCCCAAACTGGCAGCTACTTCTTTGTTAAATGACCTTGATAAACCTAAATCTCTGTCCTTTCTGGTCAGCACTGTCTGGCTCCCTGTTTTATATCCCCAGAGTCTCATTTTAGTGGCTGGAGACAGGGGCCTTCTCTAACCTAAGGGAGAAGAGGTACCACTCATGGCAGGCTTGAGTCCCTGCCTGTGAAGCTGGTGCGCACACTGGCTTTGCCCTTGTTGTGTTGACAGGCTGCTGGAGACCTCATCTCAACGACTGGATTTTATTTTCCATTCTCAGCACAGTGGTGACCCACTGTGCTCTGTATCATCAGTATCCATTTCTACTATTAGAATACTGGCTTTGGGGGATGCTAAAAAGCGTTTGAAATGGTCTCTGTATCATCAATATCCATTTCTACTATTAGAATACTGGCTTTGGGGGATGCTGAAAAGCGTTTGATCCAGCCGTAGTCATAGTGGTCTACACACTGATGCTCAGATGGGCTAGGTTAAACACAGTTGTGCGGTTTTATTTTCCGTAGGACTCACAGCTGTTGAAGTACTTATGTGCATTATGAATCTTGGAAAGGAGTTCACAGTGTGTAGCATTTTTGAAATACGCTTGGCCACAGAAATGTCCAGCAGTCTCCTCTTCCACCTGCTATGCTTTAGGATGGGATTTCTCCACCTGGGCACTGCTGACATTTTGGACTGGGTCATTCGTGGCCTAGGGCTGGGGGCTCAGGGAGACTGTCCTGGGCACTGTAGGGTATCAGCAGCCTCTCTGGCCTCTTACTTGCTGGACGTCTGAGCCCTTACCAGGTTGCGGCACTGCCATCCGTTCTCTGTGGGGGGCACGCCCCCCACACCGGTTGAGCAGCACTCCCTCTGGAGGTGCTCTCGCAGAATCCTGCTCCGAAGCCGACCGAGTGCTCCCAGGGAGCATGGCCCAGATACCCACGGACTCTCCCTGAGGATTTGGTGGGCCACCGTGCACTGTTGGCTTCTATGAGCTGCGCCACGGGTTTTGTGTTCACTTCGGCCTTGCTTGTAATGACTGCTTTGTTCCCCATTCTGACGTCTCTCCATTGACATCTCCTGTTGCAGTTACGATTTCTTCCGTGTTCAGGGAGGATTGGGTTGCCACGCATTTTCTGCATTGTGCACAGCATTTAGCACAACTGCTTATTTTCTATTTGATGGATTACAAAGGAGAATGTTATGCAATTATTGTTCTTGGCTCAATTTCCCACCCTTATTTTGACTTTAAACTTGGAGCGTCCTCTGCATTTCTTTATGAGGCAAATACATGCTGCTTTTCTGCAAAAATGTCATTTTAAACAACTGTTACACACGGTAATTTTTAAAAATCATAACGTGTCATGTTTTGTGTCCTGGTGCCTGTGTTTAGTAGCAGCTCGTCAGATACAGTGTGTGTTCGGGCACTCTGTCCCATTGCCAGTTGAGTTTCTCACTTACAGTACAGTATTAGGCTTTATTATTTGAGATAAAGATTTTTGTATTATGCATGTATCTGCTACAAATGAGCTTTTTTTGGTTCACAAACACAGTTCCTCTGCCAATTCTAAAATCATTTAATATTTACTTTAATAATGGTACCTTTTTCTAGAAAAGCACTAATTGTTTTTTTTTTGTGGGGGGGTCTTTTTTAGGGAAAGCTTCCAACGACAGGAATGACAATCACAAAGCTTGAGGACAGTGAAAATCATAGAAATGCATTTGAAATATCAGGTGATAGGCACAAGCTGTGTGAGTGCTGTGTCGCGGGGAGGAGAGGCAGCTTGTCCCGCGCGCACATTCTTGCTTGCATATTTCAGAAGGTGGTGTTTAAGTGCTGAGTAGAATTCGGGGGTGTGTGTGTGCATGCATGTGCTTTTTACCTGTGTTTCCACTTGGCCTATTTTTTTTCCTTCTCTCTTCTAGGGAGCATGATTGAGCGGATATTAGTGTCCTGCAACAACCAGCAGGATCTGCAGGAGTGGGTGGACCACCTACAGAAGCAAACGAAAGTCACGTCTGTGGGAAACCCCACCATCAAGCCTCATTCGGTGCCATCTCATACCGTAAGGACTTAGCGCTTTTTCTCCTTCCAGACTCTAAACGGTGGCACCCGTGGCTGAGCTGTCAGCACGTTATCAAGTGCATTAAAACCTAATCAATATTTGGATTAAAAAAGGCAAAACACTTGCTTCATATTTCTCTGCAAATATTTGGTCCTCTTTGGGCTGTAGTGAATTGTTTCCCAGTGAGTGTTCTTGAGAAACCACCCAGAGTTGTGCTGCCTCACACACAGTTCAGAGGCGCTTGGGTGGGAAGCTGCTTCTGCTCAGTGTGGCCCTGGAAGACCCATTTAGGGGAGTTTTACATGAAACTATAGATGATTTTCCTCAGAATTTTAACTGTTTATCATGCTTCATTTAAGAGAGCAAAAAATAAATGATTATGATGATGAGAAGGGCCAGATTCATGTTGAAGGCATTAAAATAGAACTTATGACACACTGTTTTGGTTTTAAGAAATTGAGGTATCTTTTACTTAGAAAGGCTCAACAACTCTTTGTGTTTTTAGAGAATTACCACTTTTCAAAATGATAAGCACTGAAGTTGCAGTGTTTAAACCTCTCCTGGTGTTTTGTGCTCAAGAAGTTGGTACTGGGTTAACAGTCGTCATCTTTATCAAGTAATACTGAACAACTAGGCAGAGCTTTTAAAGAATGAATTCTGATGACACAGGCATTTTCAGCTTGCGGATGTCTTTGCATCCTTACTAGGTTGTTAGGGACAGTTCTGTCATGTGGCTCACTTTCCATGCTTTATTCTTCCTGTTAAGGTTGTAGCTCAAGAAGGATTGCTGTATTCTGATATTCTCATTAGAGTTTCATAGTCCGTCTGATTTCTCTCCACAGGATGGAGATTATAACTACTCACTGGCTTTTAGCTAGCATTTCATTTTTAATGGTTCTGCCATTTTAAAATTCTCCATTCTTTCATGGAGATCCGTTTATCCCAGGGACATCTGTGTACACATGTGTTTATAAAGAACAGTGGGGATGAGCTGCTTCACTCAGGTTTTCAACAGCAGCCTGGAAGTCGACTTCTTAAAATTTTATATCAAGTCAGCTTTTCGCTGTGGCCAGATCCTCCGTCTTAGTGTTTCTCTCACTGGCAGCTGGGAAGGCGTCCCTTCAGCGTGGAACGCACTCGCCTCACAGTTCTCCCACCAAGTTTCTTTTGTGGGATGACGTATTCTCCTGGGATCCAACTCTGTTCAGCTGAAATCATATTCTAATTTTAGCATAAAGCATACCTCCTTTGATTAAAGGAGAAACAGAACCAGACATTACTTAACTCTGACGTTGTTGCTAGAAGGGACGTCTTTCATAACTGTATCCATCTATGCTTTATTTCCTATGGAAAGATTACCTTCCGTGGCTTCCTAGCATGACCTCCATCTTAACCCATGTCCCTCCCCCATGCAGGGAGTAGAATGTGATCCTCGTAGTAAGTTGATTGCGTCTGTTCTTGAAATCATGCGTCAGCTCCTGTGGGGCCTGCCCTCGCAGCCTGTGTTTTGAATGTCGTGCATGTCTTCGGAATGCCAACCCCACTGAGGTTTCCAGTTCACAGCGCCCTGCAGCTCATTCTCCCATTAAACATGCCTTACTATTATTGGCTAATTTGAGGTCATTAACTGATTGTGAGAATTACTTATTTTATTTAACTTTTCTCATTTAACTGCCATTGTGATGGGATATTTTGGGTTTTCCAGGAATATAAAATTTATTAAAAGCACACCCCTCTAAGAAGTTAATTTTTGATTAACTTTGATTTGATTAAAGTTGCGTTTTCTAAGAAAATAGCTTGTTTTATACCAGGGTTTGGCAGTTAAAGAGCCAAATGGTAAACATTCTCTGCTTTACAGTTTCGGGTCTCTTGTGACTGTACTTTGCCCTCGGAACAGAAAAGCAGCTGTAGACAGGAGCTGGCCTGCTTGTGTGCCAGGAAAACTTTTTTTAAAAAACTAGGCGATCAGGCCTTAGTTTTGCCCAGTCCTTTATCACCAGGTGAAGAATAATACGTGACTGGGGAGAATCACCTTCCTTCTTACAGCCACATGCCCTGTGTTCTTTTTTAAATTCTGATCTTTGTACTAGATAAAGTAGCTTTTTTCTATTATTAAATGTTACTGCATAGCCAATTAATGTGGCTAGTGGATGCCTGAGTGGTGGGTCCCCAGCTTGAGCCGCCCCTCCTGCCTGGAGAAGAGGCCATGGGGAGCTCCACGCTCAGCCCAGGTGGCGCCAGGTGGTTGGCCCCAAAATCTGACTGCTGAGAGTCAGAGATTCGAACGAAATGATAAATCCTGGGGTTTATTTCGCATGGAGTGTTTAAAAACGGAAGGAAGTGCATGATAACTGCCCTTTCACAGTGAGCACATGAGTTTCAGGTTCTCTCTGCCCTTCCCACTCTGTGCCTTGGCAGCTCCCCTCCCACCCGGTCACTCCGTCCAGCAAGCACGCAGACAGCAAGCCCGCGCCGCTGACGCCTGCCTACCACACGCTCCCCCACCCCTCCCACCATGGCACCCCACACACCACCATCAACTGGGGACCCTTGGAGCCTCCGAAAACACCCAAGCCTTGGAGCCTGAGCTGCCTGCGGCCTGCGCCTCCCCTCCGGCCCTCAGCTGCTCTCTGCTACAAGGAGGTGAGGTCCCTTGACCACTCAAACAGCCAGACAACGGTGAGCATGCCTCGGGCCCCGGGGATGCCGGGCTGGTCCTTCTGTACACAGCAGAATGCACCCCGACTCCTAGAGAATGAAGAAGGGGGTCTGCCTGGGTTCCCTGGTTATCTGCTCTGCTGCTGGGAGGCCCATGGTTACCCTGTGTGGGAAGGGTGTGTAGCGCCCCCTCCTGTCTTGGTACCCTGGGTATCTGCTCTGCTGCTTTGAGACCCGTGATCACCCTGTGTGGGAAGAGTGTGTGCAGTGCCCCTTCTTTCTGTGCCATGCACAGAGGGGCCTTTCCTGTGCTTGCCAGAGGAGTGTACCCCTGGGGGCCAGGAGCTGGAAAGGGGCTGATTCCTAGGTGGCTTTCCCTCCTCGTGCGTGAGGCCGCCGCTCTGCACCTGCACGCTGTCTGTTGTGTCTAACGACCCCTCCTCTAGGTTGGGGATCCTGTCCAGGAGCCCTGCTAGTCTGTCACCCAGTACCATTTGAGATGAAGAGAACACTTACTGATACAAATGAAAAAAACAATTACTTAAGGCAGTTCCCTGCTTTGATGTGTAAGAAATCATAGTGCAGTCTTTGCTCATCTCCCTTCTGATCCAGCATTTTTTATTTGCTAGGTGCAAAGTACGATTCTAATTAATAAATATAAGTATTAACACGTTCTTACACTTTTACCTAAACCAGCTTGGGTGTGAGGAAAGGAAGTGTCTTGAGAAGTGTGTTCTGAGAAGTATTTTCACCTGAGGAAGCTGATAATTGAGATGAGTCTTGTTTTCATAAGCAGTTGAGCATGTTCATTGGTGAGGTATAAGGAGTGGCTGTGAGCTGGGCATGCACGTGGCTGCGAGGGTAAGGGTATCGTGCCTCTGAATGTGAGCAGCAGTGTCATTGGTGGGTGTGAGCGTGAGGGTGGTGACGCGCTCTTGCCTGGCATTGTGCCTGTGTCTGATCAAGGCCACATTTGCCAGGGGAGCTAGAGCAGACCTTTTCTGCATTCTTGCCAGCAGCCTTGAGGGTTTTAAGGTCCATAGAAAAGTACTGTGTAAGAACTTACGATCACTGCTTTTCACTTTTTGTTCTTACCGAGTCGCATTTTATGATACCTTGCAGGTAGTCATGTGTGCAAGTCAGAATTTTTTCTATCGTGGGAAGTTACTTGAAGAACGCTGGTGTTCCTTGTATACTTTAGTATGCACAGTCTAAAGAAAAAGGGAACTATTGCAATAACTGGTGGAGATTGAATTACTAGAGAAGATTGGGATAAAACTGTTGGGCAAAGAAGTAGAAAGGGCAAGGGAAGGGGTATTGAAGTGAAGATAAACAATTCGGTTTTGCCAAATCTGGCTGCACTTGCTTTGCCAGCTCCACGCTGAGAGAGAAGGGCTCACACCACCAGGTAGCCGCTGTCTAGTGTTGTCTAGCACCGCACCGCATTGGTGTGGAGAGTGACCCTGCAGAGCGTGGGAAGAGGACGCGGAGGCTCGTGGAGGCCGCTCTGCTGCCTGCTCTGCCTGGCTCTGGGCATTGGGTGTGCTGTGTGCTCCGTGACCCTCTGCGCCTGCAGGTGTCCTTGGAGCACGCGTTGGGTGGGCGTTGCCTCTTCAGGGCTCTTCATCTCAATTTGCTTTGAATTAGGGAAGCCAGGGAGCACATGTATAAATGTTTCTTCTGGAACTGATTGCTGCTGCATTTCTAAGAGCTTTGAAATTTTTATTTTTATAGGAAGATTTTTGTTTTTTAAATGTCATTTTAGATTCAGAGTTTGTGACGTGGCTGTATTGGGTGGTGCTGGGGTTTGGGCTTCTAGGGTACCTGTTACCCAAAGAGGAAACATGGTACCCAATGGGTAGTTTTTCCAAACTCGCCCCCATCACCCTCCCGCTGTTGGAGTCTCCAGGGTCTGTCATTTCCATGGTCGTGTCCTTGTGTACCCATTGTTTAGCTCCCAAGAAAAGACTTTTAAAGATAACTTTAAAAACCCAGCTTTGTTCCCTCTGGTTGCAGCCTGGTTCCTTCCATAGCACAGCTTACTTCTGAGTCTTGGTTTCGCATGTTAACATTCGTGATGGTTTATGTCATTGGGATGATGCAGAAACCAGCCTTTTTTGATATTGGTATTTAACACGTGATTGACACTTGACACCTTACCTGCTCTGCTGGACTTGGCTTTGTTCACTTTGTTTTTTGCTGTCGTCTTCTGTGCTTGTTTGAAGAGGAGGTAAGGGGTGGGCCGTTCTGTTGTGAACACCCTCTGAGCTGTGTGCCTGTGGGCCCCGCAGAGCAGCCCTGGCCGAGCTTGGCTGTGCTCCCGGCACTCAGAGCCAGGTAGCTGAGCACTTGCTCTCTTCTTCTCCGTGAGACTTCAAGTGTTTTTTTAAAGCAATTATTTTTTACTTATCTATCATTAATGATAACTTTAGTCTCCTTCCCTCTTTCCAGTTATGGGGAGTGGGTGGGTCTCCCCCAGGGAGTGGCTGCCCCTCCTCCCTCAGGAGCGTGCAGGATGTCTGTGCACACCATCACCACCGCCAGCCTGCCTCCTGGCGACACTTCTCATCACAGAACTGAGAGGACCCAAATGGCACCAGGGGTTTTATCAGATTGAAGAAAATATATTAGCCAGTGACTAATACTGAAAATGCCCTATTGATTTTTAAATTAATATTCAGAAGCTAGTAAAGAAAACTCAAAGTAGGAAAAAGCGAGAGGCTCTTATCAGTGGCTGTAATAATTTGGGGTATTGCACCTTTACAGCAGCCTTTCTGATTCGCGAGTGAAAATGATTGGAGTATGTCAGCATTTTCTTTTCTATTTCCCTAGGATCTTAGTAAGAGTCCCAAGACCATGAAAAAGCTGCTACCTAAGCGCAAACCTGAACGGAAGCCTTCAGATGAAGAGTTCGCGTCGCGGAAAAGTGAGTGCCTGCGGTCCGTGTGGAGGAGGACGTGGCCTGCTGGTCGCACAGGCTGTGGCGTTCAAGCAATAGAGGGAAGCATTGGTGGCTTTCTGAAGACTGTAAACAAAAGTAGGGTCTGCCTCTTGAGGCACTGATAGGAATAAGCTGGGTAGCGTTTACCCAGGCAAGCAGGAGAAGCGCCTCTGTGTCAGCAACGAAGCCTCCGTCAGTCCCAGCACCACTGCCTCATAGCCCTGTCCTCATCTAGTGCGGGGGCCAGGCCTGGAGGACTCTCCTGCTCTTCCGCATCTCCCTCTTGCCCGAAAGATATTCCACCCACACTTCCTCAAGTGCCATCGTCTCCCAAAGCACGCTCCATCCGTTAGAAGCGTGACCCGCTGTGTGGGTTGCCCCCACCGCGCTGTTCTCTTGCTGTCGTTGGTCTCTCTGCGGTTGGATGTACATGTGTACCCATCCCATCTGCTCCTCAGGGCTAGGCGTCCGACTCAGCTCTGGGTTCCTACGTGGCCTCTCAGCAAGCACCTGGCACCTATTAGGTGCTCAGTAGATAGCTTTTGAATAAGTGGAGCTCTTTTCAGAAGCAAGTGATTTTCCTCGGGGTGACTGCTGGGAAGGGGTGCACCTGAACAGATTGCTGTGGACTGATGGGTGTAACCTGGAGAGGGTGAGCCAGCCCTGGGGAAGTTGCAGGGTCTGTCCTCCAGGGCTCTGCCCTGTCCCGCCCCTGCGTCTGAGCTTGGTCTGTGCTGGTCCTGTGCCTTTACTGCTCACCTCCCCCAGCCTCAAGAGGAGGCCCAGCAGCCATTTGACACACACACACACACACACACACACACACACACACACACACACACACACACACTGTGCTGTGCCACCGGCTGGCCTCTGTCACCCCCATCTCATCATCAGTCAGCCCTGTGAGATGACTGTGCTGGACTGTGTATTCTTTTCTTGTCCTTGTCACCTGATGTCCATGGCAGTGTAAGTCACCATCCTGACTGTCCTTCTCTTCAGGTAGCCCAGATCCCTCATGAGATGGTGAAGCCCTGGGTCTAGTGATAGAACTGGAGCTGGTGCTGGCCGCCTGCTCTGCTGTTCACTGGCTGTGCCACGGCTTCTGTGAGAGGCTGTTCTGTGGGCCCCTTCTTTCAGCAGGTCCAGGAGCAGCACTGAGCTGGGCATGGGGCTGGCTGCAGCTGAGACCATCATTCATGGACATGTGCTTTGTCAGCACCTTCGTGGGCTGGGTGCAAGGGACAAGATGTGGCCGAAGGAGCTCCCTGTTTGCACAGAGCCACGTTTTAGTAGAAGGATGCAGACAAGACACAAAACGAGTGAACAGTAGAGTGTGTGCTGGGCCGTGGAATGGTACAGACACCCAGTGGGTGGGGGGGGGACTTGGTGCCAGGGCGCCATGTGAGCCACCTGCTGGGCTGAGGAAGCAGGCCAAGCAGGTGTCTGGGGAGGAGCTCTCCAGGCCTGGTCACAGAGACCCTGGGCAGGACCCCAGACTATGTTCAAGGAACAGCATGCTCTGTGGGCCGGAGCTCCCCTGGCAGAGCGGGAGGTGACACAGCGCCCTGAGCAACAGGCAGCCAGAGTCTGGTTCCGCAGAGCAGATGACAGGACCTGGGTTTTCACAGGACCAGGGGCTGCCGTGTGGGGAACAGACAGGCTAGAGAGGGTGATGGGACCTGGGCTGCCGTGTGGGGAACAGACAGGCAGAGATGCCCTCATGACACTGAGAGTTGTTGGCTGTTTGTTTTTGTCTGGCTGGCATGTGGAAACACGAAGATGTTTTAATTTTCATTTCTTGTTTCAGTGAGATCAGACATTTTTTCCTACAGCTCTTCTTGTTTTGTGAGTTGCTTATTTTTACCTCCGGCCCCTTTCGCAGTTTGAGAGTAGGGATACTAATTTTCTCAGGGGTTGGTAGGACAGTCATAAAGTTAGGATATTTGCCTTTTTCCAAATGCGTTGCCGATAAAATATTTTTTAAAAACTGAAAACCTTTTTTAATATAACTTTTGTAAATATTTAGAAAACAGTTATCTGACAAGAAAATAAAGGGCGGATTCTTTTCACTTTGGTTGAGTTGATGTCTGCGTTCATCACGCCGGTTGCACTGGAGGCCTTCCAGTTTGATGCTGACCTGCTGTGCGTCTCTCGACAGGCACAGCTGCTTTGGAAGAAGATGCTCAGATTCTGAAAGTCATCGAGGCTTACTGCACCAGCGCCAAAACAAGGCAAACACTCAATTCAAGTAAGTTTCACAGTAATTTAGGCCTGGGGCTTGTGGTGGTCTCTTGTGTTTAGTTTCAAATTGCAGTCCGAAGAAGCCCGTTGTGGTGGGCCCCTTGCAGGACCCACCCGCCTGACCTCCCAGTGAGTGAGGTTTCAGTGTGGGGGGTGGCCGGCAGGACATCAGCTGAGCTTCTGGTCCCTAAATTCAGGGAGCTGGGTCTGAGCTGCGGGCAAAATTGCTGTGTGATTTTCTAGATAAAATTATACTAGGAAATATTTAAATATAAGGTATTTCCAGAATTCATAATGCTTTTGCTAAGAGAAGACGTGTTTAGAAGATAGTGGAAGATTAGTTCAGTTATTTCAGCTATTTAAACTATTGGTATGGTACTTGAATTCTTGGATATTTTGTTATATTTTTAGCTGCTTAGAGATGTCCAAAATACAAACCGTTAAGCAAGGCTTCTTTTAGCCTTTTTAAAAAATAATTGCTTTTAAAATTTTTTTTGTAAATTCACTACAAATTTATTCAGTAGATTTCAGAACCGCAGGATTTATCTGTGTCTGATGTATGGTGTCTTAAATGAAAAAATTTTTTCTATTAAGGTGGCTTTTTTCTTTTTTTGAAGACGGAGTCTCTCTCTGTCACCCAGGTTGGAGTGCAATGGCGTGATCTTGGCTCACTGCAACCTTCGCCTCCCGGGTTCAAGTGATTCTCCTGTCTCAGCCTCCCAAGTTACTGGGATTACAGGTGCCCGCCACCATGCCTGGCTAATTTTTTTGTGTTTTAGTAGAGACGGGGTCTCACTGTTTTGGCCAGGCTGATGTCGAACTCCTGACCTCAGGTGATCGACCTGCCTTGGCCTCCCAGAATGCTGGGATTACGGGTGTGAGACACAGTGCTTGGTCCTAAGGTGGCTTTGTTTTCTTTAAAATTCTCCTTCAGTGTTATGAGTGAAGTGGAGCAGGGTGGCAGCTGACGCAGCGTGCCTATCCTTTACTCTGCTGGCATCTGTGTGCCCGGGACAGCTGACGTGTGGGCACATGGTGCTGGGGCCTCGGACACCACAGGTTGTCCTTCTGAGAACTGGATGATTTCTGTATTACCTCAGCATAGAAACTGATCTCTTTTCCATTTTAGGCCTTGGTGTCCTTTCCAGCTTGACTGTGGGCAGGTCACTTACCTCACTTTGTTCATCACCCGTGGTGTGGTGGTTCCAGTTAGTGTCATGTATTGTTTAACACTGAGAAAAGGAAAAAGAAGGAAGAGAACTTTTCAGCTGCTTTAGCTTTTGTCAAAGACAGGTACAGCTGTGAAGACAGGGGAAGCAGGGTCAGTCCTTCATGGAATCTCCATTACCTAGAAGCTGCTTTTTTTTTTTTTTTTTTTTAACCATTTCCAGTATTTTGCTGGTATTGTACTATGTTCCGCCTATGACATTAAGACTTTTTGCCAAGGGTCAACACTGTTGGTTTTTTGGTCCATACTTGGATGAAAAATACCCATTTGTAGTGACTACTCATCGGAATAGGAGAGAAATAGAGAAATGGAAAGGCCTGGGTAACCTATCAAAATGTGGAATGAATATGTATATAGTCACACAATAATGTGTAAGTACACATTGTTGTAATGAAAGTATTACATTTTCATAATTTGATACTGATCGTGTTCTAGGTAATAGGCTATAAAATGGGGCCATAACATTTTGGATTTTGAATTTGAAATTTCTTTGTCATCTGAATTTCAGTTACTTGAAATACAATTTTAATCCAGTAGTCTCAGATGAACAGACCAAGTTCGGTTGGCCATTCGAGTCTCTGAGTTCTGCATTTGTAAATTTAACCAACTGCAGATCAAAAAATACTCAGAAGAAAAAGAAACAGTAAAAAGAAACAATATAACAGTAAAAAAAATAAATAAAAAGTATGCTATAACAGCTATTTCTATGGCATTTACGTTTTATTAGGTATTACAAATAATTTGGAAATGACTCAAAGTATATGGGAAGTTGTGTGTAGTTGAAATGCAAACACCATGCCATCTTATACTGGGGACTGGAACGTCTGAGGATTTTGGTATCTGAGGGGAGTCCTGGACCCAATCCTCGGTGGTTACTGAGGCGCCCGGCTGAGGGTTGAGCTTTGTATATGTTATTGTGCATGCCATGTTTCTTCTGCCCAGGACCCCATGACATGCTGTGGCGTCACTGCCTCTGGCTGCCTAAGGGGAATGACCCATGATTACCTTTTTCTTGTCACATTGCCTGTATTCTGTATTTCCATTTCTCCTGTGAAAGAAAAGCGTTCAGTGATACATTGATTTTTGTTTTTAATTCATACTATGGGCAAATCACTCTGGGGCTTCAGGGAGCTTATCTTCATATATGGCCTTAAACCTTACACTCAGAACTAGGGAGTAATAGGAGAAATTGCTCATTTGTGCTGGAAAGGTGTTATACTTAAGATGTTTGGAAATGGGATTGTAGTGAAAGCAGCTCTTTTTACGTTAAATGCTTAGTAAAATGGTTTTTAGAAGAATAATATATTTTACCTAAAATGCAGCTCTGTTCACACATTTGGATGCCAAGAAGACTTTGTAAACCAAACTTCTTGGTGTTAATTTCTAACTCCAGGAAGTAATGGCCCTCACAGCCTGTTATGACATAGTTCTTGCAATCTGGGAACAGAGGTCAGTTTGAGAGAAGCAGGAGCGGCGGGGGGGCCGGGGCTGCTGTGGTTTGCCTTCACTCAGCAAGGGACCCCCGCCGGCTCTGCATGGAGGGAGGCCTGGCAGCCCGGCCTGCCTCTCAGCCCAGGGGCCTGGCCGTAGGCAGTGCTCAGAGTTGCCAGCCACTTGTGATATTTCTCTCCTGCCATGCTGTGCCACTTCCTCTGTCATTCTCCTTTTAACACCGGGCATTTCCACTTCACGTCTCTCTTCCTGCCAGCAGAGGGTCTGCATTGGGGTGGCCTGCATGGCCAGCAGACCCAGCTTCCCACTGCACCCTGCCTGTGGGCTAAGATCGAGTGCACCCTGGGAGCAGGTGGTGGGTTCTGGGGCTGTGGGCCCTGGCCAGGCCTTTTCTGTCCTCTTGAGTTCTCACAGTGGTTATTGATTGATCAGGTAAGTCCAGACTCCCTCTGGGATTTATGGTCTTGACAAAGAGACAGCTGAAGAAGCCTGTAAGAAATCCTTTGAAATTATTTTGCATTTGATCCATCTGTTTATTGATAGGAAACAGTTTTTAATTAGTCACATAAATGGTACCTTTTGCAAATGATGTCTTAAATGAGACTATTTGTTGATTGAATGTGGAATAGAATTGGTTAATTGCCACATGTCTATAGACTCATCTTTTGGACATGGGTGTAATTTGTAAAAGATTTTCTTAAAGGAGGGCTTTAGAGCAATGTCTTTTTTTTTTTTTTAAAGGGAGCAATTTTGAAGCATTTTGTGTTAGGTTTAATTAGATAATAATTGATCTAGTTTTATTCTAAGGGTTTTGCTAACGTTCATTATTGAAACCCAGCCGTATATAAGGAGAAATATGCATTGTTGCCAATTTTTAACAATGTTTTCTCTTTTCCTTCTCTTCCCGTCACCTTTTGCTTTTGTTCCATGTTTTGGTTGTGGCTCTTCCTGTCGTTCTCCTCACCCCCTGCCTGTCGCGCCTGTCCCTCCGCCCGCCCGTCTTAGCATGGCAAGGCACTGACCTGATGCATAATCACGTCTTGGCTGATGATGACCAACCAAGCCTAGACTCCTTGGGTCGTCGCAGTAGCCTTTCTCGTTTGGAGCCTTCAGACCTCTCGGAAGACTCTGACTATGACAGTATATGGACAGCCCATAGTTACAGAATGGGTTCTACATCTCGTAAGAGCTGTTGCTCATATATCTCTCACCAGAACTAATGCACTTCTGAGCTTTTCTTAACAAATGCTTGTTGTATCGCAGCCTGCTTTTCTTAGATGTTTTCTTGCTGTTCCTTGTCTCTTTTATGTGATATTTTAACAACTTTTGAGAGTGTTCCTGATATTTCCCATTGTACTTTGTGGAGGCTTAACTGCCGATGCGAGTATACATTCGAATGACTGACTATTGGAGGGAGGTGGTGTGTTCATGTGAGCCTACACCCGAGGGTGCTCTTCGTAATGGGTAGTCGTTGTTTTATAGCTCCAAATGGTTTTTTTTTAATTCTCAGTGTAGCAACTGTTTGATTTCTTTCTGCATATAGCCGTATGAACAGTTTTTTATTTTATACTGAAATCACACAGGTTTGTGATCTAAGTGCCAGAACCATGGGAGGAGACTCTGGCCTTATCTGTAGGGACCTAAATTTTTTAAGTATAATGAACACTGATCAAATAGTTGTGGAGAGATGAGAAGAATACAAGCAGCAAAGGTGCTGTGAGCCCAGTTCCAAGGGCTATGTTCTGGTAATCATGCAGAACGGCGTGTGGGCTCTGGGCCTTGGCAGCTGCGCAGACGGGCGGGCGTCACGTGTGTTCAGAGCTTGTCTCCACCTCACGGCTCTGTGCTCTTCCGTGTACTGCGTTGTGGCCGTGAAGTGGGAGCTCTCCTTTCCAAAGGCAGAGCTTACTGTCATGGCTCAGATGTTCACTCTCATCTTCACCCCAAACTTGCCTGAATTGAAATGATTTCTGTTATATGGCACTTAGCAAGCCTGTACCACTCTACAGGAAAATCTCTATACTAAAAGTTTGAAGTCCGAAATCTGATGAAACATTCAGCCTCTGCAAGTGTAGACTACTAGCCTGTATCTGGAGAGGCATTTGGAATACTTAAAAAGTCAAGTGCTGTGGCTTCAGTCCCCGCCGGCTCCCCACCCCTGACATCCATACATACGTTGTCTGGAAGAGCCATGGACACATCATTGTTTTCAGCAACCAGCTGCAGTGAAACTCCGTTTACAGCAACCCCATAGTGTAAAATGGCAATGCCTCATTGTAATGGGATATTGAAGTTTGTTGAAGATTTACTAGGTTGCCATGTTGCTCACTTAAAAAAAAATCTCCCCCATTTTCCTGGGATTTGTTGTAAGGAGTTTTCACTGGCCTCACTCAGACCAGTTTCTGCTTCAGAAAGAACTGAATGTGACCTGTTGCATTCAGTTGCAGCATCAAATCCACAGCTAGTCATTGCTTGAGGGGCCAACTGTGTTCTTTCCCATGCACGCTCTACTTGGTGTTAAAATGGAACCTTACAGATGTGTTTTAAGTATTCATTGAAACCAGCTTCAGAAAACAAGGTGCCATCATAAATTGAGAATAACATTTCTTCCTTCTTTAGGGTGGCTGTAATTCCAGGTGGCCGTGATTTCTTTCTTCCCCCACCGCCCACTCCTTCGCCAGACCCACGTATTCAGTGTTCTGATCTTGTGTGTGCAGCGTGAACTCTGATGCAATATCAGTCTTGTCCTGGGAGCCAGGTCCTGCTGCTCACAAGCCCAGAGCTGCCGGGGAGCTCCTGGCAGTAGCAGCTTGTTTAGAAAGTTGGGTGGCTTCATTCAGGATGGACCCAACTGATGGCACAGGAGGCATCAGGGCAGCTCTTAATTCCAAATATTGGTCTGTTGCAAAGTAGCTACTGAACTGCTCATACCACAGAAGATTTTGTATTTTTATACCAACTAATAAAAATAAGGAAGTTGAGCAGTCTTCTAAAATTAATCAAATCCCAGTGTTAACTCTCCGGCAGAGATGGGGTTTATATATGTTCAGCCAGATAGTAAATGGAATTTTTGGAGAAATAAGATAACCACAAAGTTTCTATACTTACTATGAGTGGATTTAGAAGTGACTGTGGTTTTGTATCACGTACAGTAGTCCTCCGCGTCAGGGAGTACCTTTTTGTTTGCCTCGAGATGAATAATTAGCACATTGGCTTAGCTGCCTTTGCCTTCTCTCAGAGGTTGCCCATGTCATGGGCTGTGTAGACCACAACACTCACAGTTGCTGCACTTGGGTTTTCCTTTAATACCAAGTATCATTTGGTTATCTTACCAGGACATTTTCATTGATACTCTGTACACCAAAGTTGTGACAGTTTCCCATCATTCCATTTTGTACCAGTTCAAGGCATTTTGATGATGCTTTTTGTTGATGCCAAGATCCCTGCATAATAATAACCTGACCTTTTCTTTGTTTGCATTTGTTTTGAATGTCTAACACCATTAGCTTTTGTGACCTGGTTAAGAAATATTAATACCACAGGCCCGAAAAGACAGTTCTCTGTGGCAGTGGTGATATGGCATCCAGAGGGCCAGTGTTTCTACTTTTGTGGGACTTGAGTCATGCGGATAATAGTATCTTCTGTTCATGCAATTCTCTAATATCTATGTGTACAGTTAGTATTCTAATGAAAGGATGAAGAGTCTGAACTAGAAGGTAGGTTTAAGCCATCACCAGGCCTTTGCAAATGGCCTCAAGGGTGTTCCCTTTGAAGTAACACTTGCCACAAGTATATAATAAGCTATATTAATTGTGTTTTGCATAAAATTGCCAAAACACAGTAATGTGTATATAGTGGTATAAGATCTTGAAAAAAATCTATTTAATTGTGCTCTTTATCTGTGAATGGGAAAAGCCATTTTTAGTAGGTGACTACCATTTGAAAAACTCAATTGGATGTATATCTGAATGTTGCATTGTATTGTACAGTATGCATATTATTGTTTGTGGTTGCATATGGCAATGAAGTGTTTGTTTTATAAAAAATCTGTTATGTACAGTCGAAATAAATTTTGGATTTGCTAGCCCGTGGCTTTTAATATTTGTCACATGGGGGAGGGGAGTAGCAGAGTTTGCAGTTTAGTGTGATTTGGCTGCTCTACCTGAACGGAACGTCTTCCAGAGGCAGGCGGGTGACAGATAGAACACTTCTGCCTGCCCTGATAGAAGAGGACGCTTGCACTTCCTTAAGTTAGCTATGTTCTGGACAAGACAAAGTCACTCCTTTTACATTTTTTATTTCATCTATTTCCCTTTACTTAAAACGTTTTCAATCACTGATCAGTTTGTCTTCAGAAAGAAGCATTATTTTTGTGTGTGCGCATACATGAGAAACAGCACAATTTAAAAATTTTTAATTTAAGGCCGGTTTTTAATTTTTGTTTAATAAAGTGCTTGTCCAGCCAAGAGGAGAGTAATGAAACAAAATAAAGGGGAAGGAAAGAAGTTCTTGGTGGCAGGTGTAGTGTTAGCACAAGGTGCGGACAGTAAATGCAGAGAACTCTCTCAGCGTGAGATGGGAGTTTTCTTTTCCTAAGAAAAGGAAATTAGACTCCTAGAGCCATAAATAACAAAATGATTTTTGGAGAGATCTTATTAAATCATTTTTCTTTAAGTGTAGTCATATTTTGCTCCACTGTGAATGTTACTTGATTTTTAGTTGACTCTAGGTGCAGATTTTAGAAAGATAATGAATTTAAGGTGAATTTTCCTGTAAATGTCCTAGATCACTGGCCAGATAGACAGATGTTCTGTTCTGATTAACTTAAACTATCTTTAGGCTTTTGGTATAGGCAGACATACACATGCATGCGTGCACACCACACCGGTGCCTGGACTGGACAGTGGACGCTGCGTTGTTCTGAAGCAGTTAGTTGTGTGTTGTCAGACAAGGCCCCAGAATGGTGTCTAACAGCCAAGCATGGCGGCCATGAGTCAATATTGGAGCCCCAGGGGTTGATCACCACTGTGTTGCTGATGTGGCAAGTCATCTCATCTATGAAATGGAAAGACTGGATTAGATCTGTGTTTCTTAAACGAAGCTCTATAGTTCTCTAGAGATACGTGAATATTTGGGGTGGAGAAGGGGCAGGGTTCTCAGACATCTCTAAAATTTTAACTTTTGTGCTCATGTTAACACACGTGTACTAGGCTTCTCTGGATCACACCTCTGAGTGAGTGTTGCTGTGGGGTCCCGGTGCCTTCCGGGGTTTCCAGCCACATGGTGCACAGCAACCCGAGTGGAATGGTTGCTGCAGGATTTTTCAGCACTTGGTGGGTAGACACTGAGCATCTACAGGCACATTCTTGGAGTCCTTGAGGTTGAGAAGTACTGGATTGGTGTTAAATATGAATCATTTCATTATATTCGTATTTTTCTTATTCCCACCTCCATATGGAAGTAATAACCAACCAGTTTTGTGTATGTGGTTATCAAAACAGATTATAAGCTGATCTAGCACTTCTCAAAATGTTAGCCACAAAACCACAAGATGTTAATAATGATTTGTAAAAGAAAAAAAAGTTCAGTACTCAAATGCATTTCAGAAATGCTGAATTAAGATTAACCGAGTATTTTTATGGCAGACTTCATCAAAGCTTCTGTTGCACTACACTGTGAATCTCCAGGAAATGTAGCACCCAACATTTCCTGAAATGATATGTTGTGGAACCCTTCTCATCTCCTAGAAACAGAAACGTTTGGGAAACACAGATCTTGACTGTGCTAGAACCGTCATGAATGTGTTCACCTATGTCTGAGCCTCTGTTATGGATTTTAAATAAAGTAACAGAAAATTCTCTGATAATTCTGTTAAAATTGTTTTTCCAACCTAGGTAACTTGGGGAAAATGTGCCATGATGCCTCTAAAAACACTTTAATCTTGTTAAATCTGCTTTCTAAAACATTGTTCTTTAAAGAAATAGTCAACTCACATTGTAAACTTAGCTGGGCATTTCTTTGTTGATTTTTGAAAGACTGTAAAAATTTTCCTTTTAGAAAAATTGTATGTTGAAAACTAGGCAGATTATTTGAATTGTGTGATTTCTAGGCATGTTAATAATCCTCATTTACAAGCGGCCTTGGCATTTTTAAGATCCATAAATGGCATTTTTCACGTTAGTACATTTCAGGAATCAAGCAGTTAGTACATCCTGTCTGTAACACCACATTTTCCAACTTATATTTGTATATCACTAAATCCTTCTTGCATGCTCTAAGTGTAGCTGTAGAAGTGAGACCTGTGCCATGCAAATGCAGTAACTGTACCAGTTCTTACAGGCTTAGATGCTACATAATGGAGTGACTTTTATCTTTATGAGTTTATCTGTTAAAAGATACTTAACAAAATGTAATATTTAAATCCTCGGAACAGCTCTAGAGAAGTAGTTTGGTTGTTCTGCTTTATAAAGAATGAAATTGAGACTCAGTGCTTAAGTGATGTGCCCAGGTTAAGACTCACCACAAGGGGCGTCCCAGCTCTGGCTGGAGGCAGCGGACACACGGCTCATGCCCTCACGACTCCTGTATGGAAGTTGACGCTATGTCTGACCCATTTCTTTAAAGTTGACATTCTTCGTGATCCCATTTTATATGTCACTTGAAAATGTTAATGCTGGAAACAGGTGATGTAAACAGGTTGTCTAGGAAGGTAGAAGACACAAAAATAATTGAAATACGGAACTTAATCTGCCTGATGCGCAGTTACATAACTTTTTCCAGTGTCTCGTTAGCGACTCCATTTGAAGAAATGTATTGCAGACCTGAATGTGAGATACACGAGTAATACCTTCCGTGGATTTGACTCTAACACAGTCATCAACTGTCTGGGCTCAAAGCAGGACAAATGGGTAAATGGTGGGAAGATTAGGAGTTGACTGAAATGTGCAATGTTGCCTGTTTACTTCACTTTGCAGGGAAGAGTAAGTGAAGTCATTTGATTTCTTCACATGTGGTATAAATATCCGAATCTTTACGAATATTCTGGATTTTCAATGTTTATTTCCTTTTTTATTTTCTATGAAATTATTTTCTATATCTTCTGGGCAAATAGCACATGAATTAATGTTTTCTTGAAGGAACATGGGCACCCTTTGCATTTGTATGAGAAGCTCTGGCAGCTTCTCCACCTGGCTAGCACCCCACACTTCTGCTGTAATCTCCTTCACATACCAGTTTCCATCCTAAGCAGTGTCTTCTCGTGTGGCTCATGTCTCTCAGCAGCATTACCCGTTAGCCTGGAAGGGCCTACCAGAAGGCAGCCCAGAGCCTGCCGCCCTCAGGGTCCTCTCCTGTGGCCTCTGGGAGCATGGGCACCTGGAACCATGGGAGCCCTTGCAACCTGAAGGGCTGTCTCTGTCCCTGTCTCCTGGGCCTGTAGAGATTCTTTGGGCTGATACTATCAGCCTCACGTTTTTAAAAACATCTTTCTGAAATCCGGCCTCAATGTTCTGTCCAAAAAGTTACTCCTGAGACATAGGTCACTGTGCATGGGTGGGTAGACTGTCGCCCCAGGGATGCATGTGAGGAGCTGTGCCCCCGCCTGCCTTCCTTCCTTCCCTGACAGTGCGAGGTCTGCCGCTGCCAGCTGGTAGCACAGTGAGGTTACGACAGTGTGAGCGGGAGGGAGGGTCGCCTTTAAAGGGGCATTTGACCCACTCTGGCAGACGCAGGTGTGCCAGCCATGGCTTGTGATGGAATTTTAAGTGCTGCATTTGATCCTAAGATCCTGCAGTTATCCTTATTTCCCATTATTGATGTGACAAGTGTCTCCTGAAGCTTGTGCTGCGTGACATAGGGTGGCACTTGGTTGCTTTCCCGGGACTTACTCTTATCTTATGCCTGAGAGGATGAAGGAACACAATGTTTTGATTTTGTTCAGTCCCTGGATTTCCAGTTTCCCAGGGGTGCCATTCTGAGGGGTAGAGCAGGTTTTGCAGATGCATGAGGGGCAGCACGTGGCCAGTGAGTGCCAGTCCTGGCCCCTGTTGTGTACTGCTATGGAAGTAGCAGTGGTACCCTCACGTGTCAGGAACGTCTTGTGAGCCATCTTACCAAGCTTTGGCATCATGGTTAACTGTGTTCCGCTCAGGAGCATAAGCATGCAGCGAAATGCTGGTGAAGCCATTCTTTAAAATCCTGTCTTCATAACACATGCTCATTGTACTGAGCTTTCCCGTGACTGAGGCCACACAGCAAGTGCCTTTCTTATGATCTGACAAACTTCTAGGAACAAGGAAAGACGAGCCAGAAGAAAGACCCAGCAGGTGGAAGCACTGTTTCCATAGTTAGCATGTCTCGAGCACGAGTGTGCTTTCTTCACGGAGAAATATCACAGTACCACTTGCAGGCGTTCGTGTTCTGTGATAGATTATAGCTCTCCTCTGATTTGCATCGGGTATAATTTTTCAAAAATATAAATGGTACACGTTATCATACTATATAATCTTCAAGAAAATACTATTTAAGATTTTCTCCCTTGCATTGTTAAATAGAATTTGAATTCTCTTCCTCACCTTTTTTTTTTTGAGACGGAGTTTCGCTCTTGTTACCCAGGCTGGAGTGCAATGGCACGATCTCGGCTCACCGCAACCTCCGCCTCCTGGGTTCAGGCAATTCTCCTGCCTCAGCCTCCTGAGTAGCTGGGATCACAGGCACGCGCCACCATGCCCAGCTAATTTTTTTTGTATTAGTAGAAACGGAGTTTCACCATGTTGACCAGGATGTTCTCGATCTCTTGACCTCGTGATCCACCCGCCTCGGCCTCCCAAAGTGCTGGGATTACAGGCTTGAGCCACTGCGCCCGGCCCACCTTTTAAAATGAGTATTTTGATTTCCTCATTTCTGAAGTACATATTTTGCAGCATTTATTGAGGGCCTGTCCCATATAAGCTCTTGTGTGAGTGTTGGTTATATGACACAAATGCTTCTCTGACGTGAGCAGTTTATTTCCTTTCATTAAGAAAAATGTTTATATTCCAGAAATATAAAGTTTTCATAAAGGACTAAATAATAAATTTTGCTTTTTGTAAACCATATGCTATGATGCTGTAATATCTTGATTATTAAATGTTGCTGTAGTGTGAAATGTTTTTATTGCCAGATCTTTGATTTATAAACACTGTATATGTTCTGCTTGGTCTCATATGTCTTTCTGAGACTCTTAGAATAATAGGTCAAAATGGGATGAATATCCCGAGCCGTACAGTCACAACCTTTAACTTCCTCCCTGTTGAAAATGTTAGGGTTGAAACCATTCATACTTCAGATTTTTGAAAGGCTCCAGGTTCCTTTCCTCTGTATGGCTTTGGTCACGAGGCCTGGGCTCAGTGGACAGAGGGGAAGAAAACTGATAAAAGATGCCCTCCTTTAGCTTGCCTGGATGAACATTTTTAAATGCATAGTTGCTAGAATTTAATATTTAAGTGATGTTGTATAGTCAAGTTATTTTTCTTCATTCTGCCATGGTATTCGCCTGAGGTTTATTTATTATGTTTCATGATCCTAGGTTCACGCAAAGAATCTGCTCCACAAGTTTTGCTTCCAGAAGAAGAGAAAATTATAGTCGAAGAAACTAAAAGTAACGGTCAGACAGTGATTGAAGAAAAGTAAGATTTCTTCCAGTATTCTCAAGCAGGCATTTGACCTCTGCAGTGGGACAGTAGGGTCTGAACAACTCCCTGAGGGTGGGGGTATGACTTCAGAAGCTTCTTTTTTTTTTGAGACAGAGAGTCACTCTAGTCACCCAGGCTGGAGTGCAATGGCGCGATCTTGGCTCACTGCAACCTCCACCTCCTGGGTTCAAGTGATTCTCCTGCCTCAGCCTCCTGAGTAACTGGGATTACAGGTCCACGCCACCACACCCAGCTAACTTTTGTATTTTTAGCAGAGATGGGTTTTCACCCTGTTGGCCAGGCTGGTCTCAAACTCCTGGCTTCAGGTGATCCACCCGCCTCAGCCTCCCAAAATGTTGGGATTACAGGCTTGAGCCACGGCACCTGGCCAGAACATTCACTCTTAAAATGTCATCATAGACTGAAGCTCCCTTGATTAGGCTTGAACCTGCCATCCACAGAGGGCGGCGGTGTTTAGTTGTGAATGCAGACAGTCCGCAGGCTAGGGCAGAGCAGCCCCGTGTACTCCACTCAGCCTCGTAAGTTTCCATGTGTCCTCTCCAGGCCTCACCCTGTTTATGTGTGTGCTCTGTTTCCTGTTTCAGGAGTCTTGTGGATACCGTATATGCATTAAAGGATGAAGTGCAAGAATTAAGACAGGTACGTCATAATCCATCTTTCAGTTTTTTTTTTTTCAAATGGGGAAAAAAACCCACATATTAAAAAGAAGCTGGCCAGGTGTGGTGCCTCACGCCTATAATCCCAGCACTTTAGGAGGCTGAGGTAGGCAGATCACCTGAGGTCAGGAGTTTGAGACTAACCTGACCAACATGGCAAAAACCCATCTCTACTGAAAATACAAAAATTAGCTGGACATGGTGGCAGGTGCCTGTAATCCCAGCTACTCAGGAGGCTGAGGCTAGAGAGTCACTTGAACCCAGGAGGCAGAGATTGCATTGAGCTGAGATCATGCCATTGCACTCCAGCCTGGGCGACAGAGCGAGACTCTGTCTCAAAAAAAATTACATATAAATAAAAATAAGCTGATTGTCTATAAGCAAAAACTAAAAGGAGGTCATGTCTTTCAGAAGTCCAGCAGATAAACAATTGGTTGTGTGTAAAGTGACTTGTTTAAACTCTTTTTTTTAACAACACTGATTTTGATGTCATAAACCATTACAAATTCTGTTGGAAGATTAATTTTAAAATATCGAAAGTTCTGTCTGGTGACAAATCCTGCGGGGTGCCCCTGAGATTAGCCTCTGCCACTGGATGGTCCTTGGCTTCCGAAGCCAGGTCAGCGAGCCAGATGTGGCGACTCACCAGGGGTGTTCTGGACATTGGCATGTAATATGAGTATGAGTGGCTTTGGCCCCCTGTCCAGTGAGACAGGGGAAGGTTGGGATGTTGCTTTGGCCGAGGAGCGGCCTGAGGTGTGTGGCCTGGATAGAGAGCTGAGAGCAGGTTTCCGTGTGGGACTGCACAGTTCTCCACCATTCTACGCAGTGTCCGCTGGGCTTCCAGGTACACCTCTGGCTGGTGGGTGGGCTCCCATGTTCACGCTTTGCCCCTAGCAGCAGCACGCATCCCAGTGCGTGTGCCTCCTCATCCCGAGACGTGCCCGGGTTCAGCTGTGCAGAGCAGGTGCTCACTCCCTCGCTCCTGCACCCGTCTGTTGCTGTTACTTCTAGTCCTTTCTGTAACTCTGGAAGGTGGTTATAAATGCACAGAAAGGCTGGGTAGGAGCTATCCTATCTGCAATTTCCAGCCATTTTCTTACGGTATGTTCTATAGAGATTCATTTGTGGACTTCATAAGAGCCATTAGGACCGTTTCCATCCCGGGAGCAGCTGCAGAGTCAGGAGCACCGCCACCCTGTCCAGGTGGTTAAGCTTCACGGACCCCCATGACCTCACAGTCCACAGGCAGCTCACGCAGGATTTCATGAATTGAGGCCTTAGCTCCTCGAGGATGCGCATTTGGGGAAAGGAAGCCCTACGCAGTACCAGAGATAGTGAGCATACTGTGGTCTGCTTAATTTACAGGACAACAAAAAGATGAAGAAGTCTCTAGAGGAAGAGCAGAGAGCCCGAAAAGACTTAGAGAAGCTGGTGAGGAAGGTCCTGAAGAACATGAACGATCCTGCCTGGGACGAGACCAATCTATAAGGGACGTCCTTAGTTCTTTCTGTGCAAGACCAGTTCTGAAGGGTGCGCTCAGGACCGCAGGGCAGAGCTGGGTGGGGCGCCACCTTGCTCTCTGTACATAGAAAAGCTGGAGCTTATTCTGCGAATGGAGACGATCAAACCATCACTGAAGAATCCAGACGGGAGGGATCAACTCTGAGGACCTGAGCTGCGTCAATCCCACTGCGAACCTCTCAGTTACCTCATTCTGCAATAAGTTCAGAGACTTGACTAAAAGGCTTGGTTGTCCAGGCTTTTAATTGAATATATAAATATTATATATACATGTTTCTTGTAAATATCCCAGTTTGAATGCATACCCATGGTGGTTCTGTCAGGGCTAATCCCTGTGCTAGAATGTCCTTTCCAGCTACATGAATGACAAGCCCCACGTCCACACCCACCGGAAGCAAAAGCCTGGTGGGTGTCTGGTTCGTCCTTCACCATCATGGCCTCCTCCGTGCTGTGACAGTACTTCCCGTATCGGTATTTCTAAATAACCTTATTTATACCTGCAAAGGTACACGTCAGTCCCATTCAGAAGTCTTAAAGCAGCGTGACAGTCCCAGACCTGCAGAGTTCTGAGGGCAGCTTGCTGGCTGACAGACTCAGTCTTGACCTCGAGGAAGGCCCACGCGGCCCCGCTGCATCCACCTAGAGGTGTTCGCTCTTGTCCGCTGAGTACCGTGATTCTCAGATGAGTCCGCTGCGTTCTGGGAGGTGACACACGTTTCTGTATAGGCTAGTTCAGTAATAACAGACAGTTTTGTCCTCCCTTAAAGAGAGGTCTTATTAGAACCTGTAAATAGAATGTATTATTTATTGTAAGTCACTGCAGCTGATGAAAGCAGATGGAGGTCATGCTGCAGGCTGGTGCTGATGGGTGGAGTTTTGCTGTCAGGTCAGACTCCCCCTGAGGTCCGCTTCACCATCGGCTGCAGCCAGCAGGTTTCAGTGCTCACCGAAAGTAAACTCCCCTCTTTCAGCAAGAGTAAAGCAATATACATCTTAGGTTCACTAAGTAATGCAGACATAAACAGGGAACATTTCCCCCACTGTGTCCCAGTGCAGAGGAGATGGGCGAAGGAAGCCTGTCCGCGCTGTGGCTTGCTGGACCCGGGCTGGCTCTTCAAAGCCCATGCTGTCCTCACGGCAGCTTGCTGGGCCCGGGCTGGCTCTTCAAAGCCCGTGCTGTCCTCACGGCGGCTTGCTGGACCCAGGCTGGCTCTGCAAAGCCCGTGCTGTCCTCACGGCGGCTTGCTGGACCCGGGCTGGCTCTTCAAAGCCCGTGCTGTCCTCACGGCGGCTTGCTGGACCCGGGCTGGCTCTGCAAAGCCCATGCTGTCCTCACGGCGGCTTGCTGGACCCGGGCTGGCTCTGCAAAGCTCGTGCAGCCCAGGGCAGGTTTTCATTCTGCTGCAGCAATAAATCTTGGTGATCACAGGACCTTTGCTTATGGTTTCCCCTCCTGTGAAGAGGTTGGTTTGAAAGTGAGATACACTTTTCCATAGAACAAGCGTTCTATCTTTAAAAGCCAAAATTGCAGCACCGTGGATTACTGGTCTCAGAACAACTCACTTGGCATCAGATTTAACTTTCTGATTTTCAATCTGTTGGCCAAATTGCCCTTTAACTGCACCTGAATCCTTGGTCTTCGATGCCTTTGAGCCGGACACCCTGGGAGAGGGTTCTGTTGCTGTTTACGGTTCTTCCTTGTCTTCTAGCTTCCTGCCCTGACTCTGGCCATAGGGTCTGTCTGGGCTCAGCATGGACCTGGCCCATGCTGCAGAATCTGGCCTCACTTGGACTTTTCATTAGAATTGCCAGCTTCCTAAACTTGGCATATTCCTCACTCATGCTGGCACAAGCAAAGATCAACACTTCCTGTTTTGGTAAGCTTGAGTTTGGAAGTTATTTTTTGGTGATGCGTAAGACATTGCAGTGGGAAACCATTTAACCTGAGTGTGTTGAAGTTTGCTGTTGTAGCAGGTGTTAACTCAGGAACAACTCCGATCTCTCCGCCCCTCTGCCGGGAGGCGACATTCATGTCCTCTCGGAGCAGGTAGCGTTGCTGTCCGATCTGCAGACCTGCCTTAACGCTCAGATTGAAGTATTTCACAAGAATACTTGTGTTTTTAACAGCCTTTCCCCTGGACGGTGTGGCCACAATGGCCTCATGTTACTGCATTGCCTTTTCTTTCTGTGGATCCAGTATCTTCCTCGGTTTTTTAGGGAGCAGAAAAAATGCGTCTGAGAGCAACTCTTTTTAAAAACCTGCCCTGTTGTATATAACTGTATCTGTTTCACCATGTGACCTCCCAAGGGGGTGGGAACTTGCTATAAACGTTTAAAGGGGCCACGATTTGCCCGAGGGTTACTCCTTTGCTCTCACCTTGTCTGGATGAGGAGATGAAGCCATTTCTTATCCTGTAGATGTGAAGCACTTTGAGTTTTCAGTGACGTTGGGATGCAGCATCCGAAGCTCGTTCCATCACACTCGGTGGCGTCTGTACTCGTCCACATGCTCTGGGCGTCTGGGACCTCCAGCGCCTGTCCTGGTCCTGTGGACTTCTTCATGCCAATCATTTCTTCACCTCTCTGGGACACCCAGGGCGCCCGTTGACAAGTGTGAAGAAACTCCTAATTTAACTGTCATAGACAATGTCCTAGTGTTGACTACTACAATGTTGATGCTACACTGTTGTAATTATTAAACTGGTTATTTTTCTTATGTCACAGAATGTGCCACTTCATCCTCTTTGATGCGTTTTCCGTGTGCTTGATGGCTTTACAGTTTCTTTGGGCTTTAGATTTTAAAATCCTGTATGTTTTTGATACTGGAAGTTTTCATGTTTCTTTTCAAGTCTAGAGTTTGCGAAAATGTGAAGATTTTTAAAGACAAGGAAGGAACACTGGAAGTCGTAGGAAGAAAACCTGCAGTAACGGGTCACGCCGGTAGGCACAGCGCCCAGGTCCTCACCTGTGCCTGGAAAGATGACTTCATTCTGGAGGGCGCTCAGGACACTGTTGTGTGGGATCAAGTAAGCGAAAACTTTCTCGAAGGTATCTGTGGGATCCCTTTTAGGAGCTGTCATAAGACAAAAGGAAATTGCTCGTGTGTGTCCTCGTGTGGCTTTGGTGTCAACAAGGGTGTCTGTCTTCTGGAAGGGTGTCTGGGAGAACCGAGTGGGGTCTCCTGTCCGTGGACCTGGCTGAGGCGTGTCCACACCTCCACTGCACGTCATGTCAGCCAGCCAGAGGTCAGGCAGCCACGCGCAGCACCCAGGCAACTGTGGCTTATTGTAGGAGCTCAAAGGAAGTCAGGATCTAAGCTTTCAAGGACTTTAATCATTTCAGCCTAAAACAAGTAGACGTTCAAAACTTCATTTCTGTTGATCTGCATTGTGACAAGAGTGTGTGGTGTATAAGTCACCTAATTTGAATTGTTATCTTATGGGTGGAGTAAGTAGGTATTTGTGCTCAGTACCTCACCAATAATGAAAAACTAGCATGTGTGTGAGCCGTGTGTACTGTTTTAACTGTCTACTGTTTTTAAAGGTATACTGAGCCATGTATACTTTTTACTTTATTTTCTTGCATAACTATTTCTATTTTTCCCAAAAGCAGGTATTATTTTCCTAATTTAAAAACTAGCGTGTACTTGAGTTTTTAATTGTGAAAATAATACCTGTTTATGGGGAAAAGAGAAACAACATGCCAAGATATAAAGTGAAAAGCATGTATTCTGCCACCCAGTGCCCTGCCCTGCTCTCCAGGAGTAGCTGCGCCTAGGTTCTTCTCTTCATTCTTCTGAGCAAATGGCAGTGTGCAGTGTCTGTGTTGAACTTCTTTCCCAGCAAGTGAGATTGTGTTAAATTCAGTATTTCCTAATTTGCCTCTTTGAACCTTATCTTAGGTGTCTTTCCATATGGGTATATGTAGTTCAGCCCTTTCATTGTTTCTGACCACGGCATAAATATTCTGCTGATGGAAGGCGCTGCAGCCACCTCTGAGTAGATACTTGGGAGGGGCAGTCGCTGTTGCAGAAATGATCTACTGAATAACCTTATGTGTACAGCTGCGCACAGATAGCTCAGTGATTAACTTCTGGAAACGTTTGTGCGTTTTTAACTTTGATAGAATTTGCCAAATTTTTACGCGGTGTTTTGGAAATTACAATCTTGTCAATGACACAGTTCCGGTTTCTCAGGGAAGTAATGGAGCCACAATGCCAGGGGAAACCTGTCTTCATTGCCGACGGCTTCTCATGGAAGCCGCTGACTCCGCGCGAGCCTGGCTTTGGAAGTGGGGAAGTTTGGGGTGGGTGGTTCTTACCTGTCCCAGGCTCCTTGCTCATCTTTCCGAAGTGTATCAAACTCGCCCTTGTCTAGGATTATAAGCTCCTCCCTAGCTTGGCCCCTTCCACTCCACACTGCTCTAAAGCACACAGAGAGTGGGCAGGGCCTTCCTGCCAGCACCTGGGGGCTATCGGAAAATGTCAGTTCCTGCCCGCCCTCCCCACCTAAGGAGCAGGAATCTGCATTTTGAACACAGCCCAGTGCTGTTACTGCCTGTAGTAACTTGTACTGATGCTCATCTAGGCGGGCTGCTCAGTCAGATGGTCTTTTGGATTTCTGTGTGCGATGGTTATTTAGTGTCTGGGCAGCCACAGGAGGAGGATGTGTGACCGGCCCATGTGCAGGAATGAGCCCGACGTCCCCAGCACTGCCGCATCCTAGTCAGTCAGGAGGCCACGCTGTTCTTTGCCGTATCACTAAGAAAGAGCCAGTGATGCCTGTCATCATTGGAGAGGATTCTCCATTCTAAAACAAGTTCAGGTTTTACAAGTGTTAAAGAGCTTTGGGAATTGGGGGAGATGAGATGAACTATGGCTTTGGGGGTCAGTCCTGTCTCCAGCTCTCCACAGTGGCCATAGAGGGTCTCGCAAATGCAACCCCACTTCCTCCCTGGCCCTAAGCAGATGTTGGACCGCTTACAGAAAGATGCAAGCCGCTGGGAGGGAACTGTCTCCACCCCTTACCACACCTAGAACCTGCCTGGACTTGCCTGGCTGCTCTGTCTTGTTTCAGTGGAAGAACTCGCCCACGCCCCCAGCCCCGGGGCTTCCTCGCTGGCTTGGGAGACTGCCTCTCCTCTCCTGCCTTCCCGAAAGCCAGACCTTTCTCTTGGCCGCTGTGTCTGTTGTATTTGTTTCTTATGGAAAATGTCAACTTACATAGAAGTAGGATAATGAGTGACGATTGCTCTCTGACATTTACAAACATTCCACGCTCTGTGACCCCTGGTCTGTTCTGGAATGAAGGGAAATAGCTGTGCAGTCCCAGGAGGAAAACACTATGATGGTATGATTAGATTCATACATTTAGTTACAGTTCACTATCGATTTGTGGAGATGAAACCATTTCCAGTCCAGGAATAAAAGGGAAGTTCTTTAGTCTGATTGAGAGCATTTACCAAAAAACCTATCTATATAAGAAGGCTAGTAACCCTCACCCTCTTCTCCCCAGGGCTTGAGGGTGGAGCAAGGCAAGGGAGAGGGGGAGGGGAGCAGGTCGTAAAGAAATAACTACCACAATTATACTGTTTTTTATGTAGAAAATACAAAAGTACCTGCAGTTAAATTATTAGAATTAATAATGCTGCCAGATACAAGATCTTATATAGAAATTTTCTATAAATCAGGAACAAATCGACAAGATATTAAATAGGAATAAAGTGAAAAATAGGCAAGACCTTCATGTAGAAAACTACAAAACATGCTTGAAAGAATTTAGAGCAGGTCTAAATTAACGGAACGACGTGTTGATGGCTTAGAGGGCTGCGTGGGAGGCGTCAGTCCTCCCGTTGCTTGGCGGATTCCGTGCCATGGCATTCAAGTCCTGTGAGTTTTTTCCCCCCTTTCCTGCATCTTGAAAAACAATTTATGTGGAAATGCAGAGTGCCAAGAACAGCCGAGAGCCACGCGCCGGCGCAGAGCGAGGCGGGAAGACGTGGTGCAGGACGACGAGGCTTAGGCGTCCAACCTGGGGGTAGTGCCCTGGGAGGGATGGTGAAGGTTACTTCAGGGGTCTGGCTGCAGAGCAGTGGGGAAAGGACAGCCTTTCCAGTCGGTAGTTCTTTTTGGCCAGCAGTTTTTCCATGGGGACAAATGTGAACCTTGACGCCTCCCTCACACTGTGTCCATTAATCCGAGGTGGATTTTAAATTTAAATGTGCAGGGGACACCGAGCATGGTGGCTCATGCCTGTAATCCCAACACTTTAGGAGACTGAGGCAGGTGGATTGCTTCAGCTCAGGGGTTCGAGACCCCATCTCTAGTGAAAATACACAGAAAAAAAGCCAGGTGTGGTGGTGCATGCCTGTGGTCTCAGCTACTTGGGAGGCTGACCTGAAAGGATTTCTTGAGCTCCCTGGGCAGAGGTTGCAGTCAGCCAAGATCACGCCACCGCAGTCCAGCCTGGGCGACAGAGTCAGACCCTGCCTCAAAAAATAAAAATGTTTAGGGGAAGTATGAACCCTTTAGAAAACAATGTGGGAGAACATCCTCATGACCTTAGAGTTAGGAAAGATTTTTAACAGGACACACAAAGCTCCGATCACAAAGATGAATAACTTTGACTACATTAAAATAAACATGACCAGTGATAACCTGCTCATCAAGACATCACTGAGAAGATGCAGCAGCGCTGTGGGGAGTGAGAGCAGCACACGCCCAGGGCCACGCCCAGGGCCACACCCCTATGCAGCAAATCAGCTTAGACAAGGCAAAAGAGTTGAAAGAGATTTCACAGAGTATCCACAATGGCCAGTCAGCATAAAAGTGTGCTGGCTCATGCCTGTAATGCCAACACTTTAGGAGGCAGAGGCAGGCAGACTGCTTGAGCTCAGGGGTTCAAGACCCCATTTCTATTGAAAATACACAGAAAAAACGCCAAGTATGGTGGTGCATGACATCAAGGTCTCAGAGGGACCAAGTTCCCCTCTAAGCTCAGGGGTCTCTTCTGGGCACTCATGCAGGTGACTGGCAGCATCTGCTCCTTGTGGTGGAGGGATGGAGGCCCATTTTCTGGCTGACCATTGGCCAGAGGTTGCTTGCTCCTTGGCTGCTAGTCACTCTCTCTAGTTCCCACCCCCTGGACCCCTCACACACTCCAAAGCCAGCAGGAGAATCTCTGACTTCAGCCAGGACAGAATGCCGCATTTCGTGCCATAATTACAGGAGCCAGGATCACACCAACTTTGCCCTATGATGCAGCTGGATCCTGGGGGGTGACCCCGTCCTAGTCACGGATCCCGGGGGTGACCGCGTCCTAGTCATAGATCCCAGGGGTGACAGCATCCTGTTCACAAATCCCAGGGGTGGCCCTGCCATATTCACAGATCCTGGGGGTGACCCTGTCCTAGTCACAGATCCCGGGGGTGACCGCATCCTAGTCACGGATCCTAGGGGGGTGACAGCATCCTGTTCACAAATCCCAGGGGTGGCCCCGCCATATTCACAGATCCCGGGGTGACCGCATCCTAGTCACGGATCCTGTGGGTGACCCCGTCCTAGTCACAGATCCCGGGGTGACCGTGTCCTAGTCATGGATCCTGGGGGTGACCCCATCCTAGTCACAGATCCTGGGGTGACCGTGTCCTAGTCAACGGATCCTGGGGTGACCCCGTCCTAGTCACGGATCCTGGGGGTGACAACATCCTGTTCACAGATCCTGGGGGTAACAGCGTCCTGATCCTGCCTGGACCTCACAGGGTGGGGGTCGACACCAGGGGCAGGAATCTTGTGGCACCTTTGAATTCTGTCCACATACTATGCAGTGCCGCTCCTAGGAGTACGCCGGACAGAAATGACCCAGATGGTTTGAATGGATAAGTAGTGAAAATGTGCATGTCAAACCAAAGCTCTGCTCAGCAACATGGGTGAGGCTATGAACATAACATTGAAGGAATTGAGGCCAGATGTAGAAATAACACCCAGTGATTCAGTTTATGTGAAGTTAAAACGTTGAACCATAGGATATAGTGATACAAGCTTAGGTGGCAAAAGTGTACAGAAAAACAAGAATGTGATTCCCCTAAACACCAGGCCTGCTTTGAGCTGGTGGAAAATGCCCTTGGGATGGAGTTTTCTGACTTAGAGTGGTGAGGGGACCTGGCAGAACCAGGGTTCATGGGCCTTCCCTGTGAGGAACCTTAAACTTTTCAAGAAGGTGGGCATGTCTCCAGTGCCATTCTTTGAGTGAGGAGCACACTGGCAGAAGGGGGTTGCCCAGATATAATCAAGGCAGGCGTTGAAATGGACCTTCTGACGGGAAGTCTTTCCTGGAGGGGGGTCAGCTCCCAGGCAAGAACTCACTTTGCCTGTCCATGGTACTGACCTGCCCAGGGCCTCAGCTGCCTCGAATGTGGACGCAGGGGAACTTTGATTCTGGGAATGATGCTGTCAAGGCCAGAGCATTGCTTTTGTTGACGGATTTGGGGAGAGCGTGGGAATCTGAAACTACACACGAGAGCCTCCTAGAGCGTCTATGGCCCCACAGGAGCCACGTGAATCTGTGGAAGGGTGGAGAGGACACTGGGGCTCCTCTGGCCGAGACGGCAGAACAAGAAATGGGGAGAACAATCTCAGATTTGTTTGTTTGTTGTTTGAGATGGCGTCTTACTCTGTCGCCCAGGCTGGAGTGCGGTGGCACGATCTCGGCTCACTGCAACCTCTGCCTCCCAGGTTCAAGGGATTCTCTTGCCTCAGCCTCCCAAGTAGCTGGGACTACAGGCAGTCGCCACCATGCCTAGCTAATTTTTTAATTTTTAGTAGAGATGGGCTTTTGCCACATTGGCCAGGCTGGTCTCGAACTCGGGACAGCAGATGATCCACCCACCTCGGCCCCTCAGTGCTAGGATTACAGGCATGAGACACTACACCCAGCCCAATCTCAGATTTAGCTTGCAGACTTCAATTTTTCCACAACTTCATCAGGAAGGAGTTCATATGAGGATGTGTGGCATCCACGTGTTGCTGACACTGCGTCATCAGGACATCTGAGTCTACGCTGTCAAGTCCTTGTAGTTGGAAAGGGCCCCACACACATGCCGAGTGTCCTATATTTGCCCCTAAGAATGAAAGTGGGTTACCTTGTTCCTTGGTGTGTGTCATGATTTTTGTTGAATACTGGACATTTTACATCATGACAGCAACTCTGGATTCCAGAGGGCAGTTATTGGAGTTTTGTTCATTAGGTAACGTGTCTGGATGAAATCTGTGAAGTCTGCTCCCCGTCAGTGTGGGCACCTGCGTCGACACTCAGTTTTTCCTGGGTGTCGGGGGGATTGTTTTCATTCTGAGTTTTGGTGGGTTTTGCACTTTGCCTGCATGATTGAGCTGGAGGTTGGGCTGAGGTTTGGAGCTGGTGCTCCCACAGCTGGGGCCAACATGGCCTTCCCTCTGCTAGGGCTCTGTGGGTGGGCTGGGAGCACAGGCACCTCTTCCTCCAGCTCTCTGAGTGTGCCCTCTGGGCATGTCCCGGATGTCCCAGCAGCACCTGGCCAGGGAGGCAGGCCTAGACCCTCCAGTGCACCCGCCTCCGGCCTCCCCCGGCCTCTCTCCCTGGCCCACCATGCTGAGTCCTGCAGCGGGTCCCCACCTCTGGCCTCCCCCGGCCCCTCTCCCTGGCCCACCATGCTGAGTCCTGCAGCGGGTCCCCACCTCTGGCCTGGCAGGGCCCCTGTGCTGTGCCAGCCCTGCTTTTGGACACTCCGCAGGGAAGCAGCCCCAGTGGAGAGCTGGGCTCCACTTTGTTTCCTCCTCTCAGAGACCTCAGCTGTGCTGTCTGCTCTTCAGTGCCTAGAAGCAAGAGCCATGCTCCTTCCCTGGGGAAGCCCCAGCAAAGCCCCGCAGACTGGGTGGCCTTAACTGCAGAAATGTGTCGTCTTCCAGCCTGGAGCCCAGAGCCCGAGCTCAGGGTGTCAGCAGGGCCGGTCCCCTCTGAGGCTGTGCAGGAGAATCTGCCTGGGCCTCTCCTCCAGTTCCTTGGTTCGCTGCTGTCTTTGGGGTTCCTTGGACTGTAGATGCCTCAGCCCTCTGCATCCTATGGGGTGGGCCCAAATTGCCCCCTTCATAAGGACACCAGTCACATTGGATCAGGGTTCTGCCATCTGACCTCACCTCAACGCAGCACGTCTGCAAAACCCACTTTCCAGACAAGGCCACGCGGAGGCACAGAGATCAGAGCTCCAGCGTATTTTTGTGGGAGCAGATGTAACTCAACTGGTAACACCAGCCTCATGCATTTGCCCAGTTTTACAGTCGGGTTCACCTGGAGGAAGAACCTGATGCCCGACATCTGTCAAGGAAGATGGGAAGTAACAGTGCAGGCTCAGTAAGTATCTGTTGGATGAATAAAGGAAATCGGGGATGACATCCTAAAACCTGGGGAAGGCATGGGGCACGCACGTGCCTCCCACCGCCCACACCACCCTCTGCTGCCTTGAGGAGCCCACGCTGTCTGCCCTGAGGCTGTCGCGTGTGCAGCTCCTGGAAGGAGCTCTGTGCACTGTGGGCTGTGCCGTTGCTACAAGAGGGTGCTGTTCCCGGGCACTTGTGAGTTAGAAAGTGTTTCCCAGACATTGCTGGAATTCTACGAGCAAAGTGCGAGGGCGTCAAAAAGTGCCATCCACGGTGGCTGAGAAGAGAGAGAAACCAGTGGTACCCCATGTGCAGAATCCTGCAAGGACGCTTTTCCCTTTTCCAAACACGGATGCAAATCGTCTGGGCTCTGCCTGGGCTGAAACTGGTGCTGTTTTAATTTCTTTCTTAATTGTATTAGTCCGTTTCACACTGCTATAAAGATACTATTGAGACTGGGTAATTTATGAAGGAAAGAGGTTTAATTGACTCATAGTTCCACATGGCTGGGGAAGCCTCAGGAAACTTATAATCATGGCAGAAGTGGAAGGGGAAGCAGCCTTCACGAGGGGGTGAGAGGGTAAGGAAGTGCCACACTTTAAAACCATGAGCTCTCCTGGGAACTCACTATCATGAGAACAGCCTGGGGGAAACCGCCCCCACGATCCAGTCACCTCCCACCAGGTCCCTCTCTCGACATGTGGGGATCACAGTTTGACGTGAGATTTGGGTGGTGACGCGGAGCCAAAGCAGGTCACTTACTTAGACGCAGATTTCCTTGTTTCATTTGTAAACGAAGGTGGCTGGCATCTAGTGGCTGGGAGGACGCCTGTGGGTGGTGACGCTGCCGTGTAAAATTCACTGCCAACAGCTTCACGGAGTAAAGAAATCTATCAGCTGGGGAGCCGCCCACTCTGAGACCGTGGGTGTGAGGATCTGTGAAGTCCCTGCTGTCACCCTGTGCCGTGGCGAAGGATCTGGGCGTCAGTTAAATGGGCTGTCTTGCACAGCTGGCAGCAGCACGCGGGGAGGGCGGGAAAGCTGGGCCTGAGACCGCATTGCCCTGTGTGCTCGGGTGCTCAGGGTGGGGCCACAGGTCTGGTCTGACCCCAGGCCCGCCTCCAATCTACTATGTGATGGACCTGGTGTGCTCCTCAAGCCTCCGTGTCGTTTCCTTTGGGGCTGTTTTCTAATGGGAACAGTGGACAAGGGGTTGAAGATTTGGAAGTATCTTTGCTCTGTTTATTGTCCCAACAAAGTTGTCAACACGGGCGTGTTTGCTTCCTGCGGCTGCCTTCACACAGCAGCACCAATGTGGCGCCGAGAGCAGAGCTGTCTTCTCGCTGGCTCTGTGGCCGCAATCTGAAGTCAGGATGTGGGTAAGGCCCCGCTCCCCCGAGGGCTCCGGGGAGGGCCCTCCTGCCTCTCCTGCCCTGGGGCCGCTGGCAGTCCTCCATGTTCCTGGGCTCGCAGGCGTCTTGCCTCACCTCTAGCTATGCAGCTGTCTGTCCCCTCCCCGGGCCTCTGTGCCTGCATGTGACACCCTCCCGGTGTCTCTGTCTTCTCATCTGAATGGGACACCGGTCCTATTGGACTGGGTCACGCTCAGGACCTCAACTCGATTACATCGGAAAAGACCCTATTTCCAAATAAGCCACATCCTTAGGTCCCAGGGGTTAGGACTTCAACCTCTTTTTTGAGGGAACACAGTTCAGCCTGTAGCAATCGGGAAACTGGGCTCACACCCCTGTCGAGGAGCCCCCGGAATCCCCTGCCCTCAGCCTGGAGAGTTGCCCTGCCGGGAGTCAGGTCTGAGTGCTCTGCTCAAGTTGTTAGCCAAGTCCGTTTCAGGGTGAATAACAGCTTCATAGTTAGGCGTCCTTAGAGGTTGTAATGGGTCCCAGTGGCACTTGTCCTATTTCCAAAGAACTCCCACACATTCCCGTGGGAAGACTGCACAGTCTATCTACCCTGCAGACATCTTGCTCTTAGCTAAAATTGTGTCTGTCAGTGTAGTCACTGATTACGATGTGGGAACGGATCTCAGGACCGATACAGACAGAGCTGAGTCCATCCTGTGGCCCGCTGGGTTCCACTCCTCCATTATGTAGTCTCTCCCTAGAAGCCTTTGGTGAACGCCCCTCTCCCTGCAAACCTGGAGCAGTCCCCACCGCAGCCAGCCAGTGGCTTCCACAGCTTCCCGGTGCTCGCTCAATCCTGGCAATAATCCTGGCAGTGATCCTGGCAATGATCCTGGCTCAATCCTGGCAGTGATCCTGGCAATGATCCTGGCTCAATCCTGGCAGTGATCCTGGCGGTGATCCTGGCTCAATCCTGGTTCTGATCCTGACTATGATCCTGGCAGTGATCCTGGTGGTGATCCTGGCAATATTGGCAATAATCCTAGCAATGACCACACTGCATCCTCATGTGTCTCCATGCCTTCCCCAGAAGCTTGTTGATGGCGTGGTTCTCCAGCCGACTGCTGCCCAGATTGGTGCCTGCTGTAGGCGACAGTTCCCAGGAGATAGAAGCAGTGCCCCTGCTTGGCGGGAATGTGAAATGGTGCAGCCACTTTGCACAATAGCCTGGCAGGTCCTCAGAGGATGAAACAGTTCCCACATGTCACAGTCCATCCGGGCTGCCGTATGGAATGCCATAGCCTGGGCGACTTCTAAACAACACACACTTCTCGCTCACAGTTCTGGGGCTGGAAGTCTAGATGGAGGTGCGGCAGATTTGCTGTCTGGCATGCAGGCCCCTTCCTGGCTCATAGTTGGCGCCTCTTCACTGCGTCCTCACCTGCAGGAAGGGGCAAGGGAACTCTCTGGGGCCTCTTTTATGGGGGCACGATTCCCATTCATGAGGCTCTACCCTCGAGACTTCATCACCTCCCAAGGCCTCACCTCCTAATCCCATCACCTTGAGGGTTGGGATTCTGACTCGTCAATTTTGGGGGTACACAAACATTGAGTTCTTTGCACCGCGTGACCCAGCAATTCCGCTCCTAGGGATGCACCAAAGAGAAGTGAATATATACGTCCACACAGAGGCTTCCACTGAGTGTTCCCAACAGCATTGCTCATAAAAGCTGAAATGTTGGCCCAACCCGGATAAGTGAAAGTGGCATGTTCCTGCAGTCCCTGCGGTGGAATATTACTCAGCCGTGAAAAGGAGCAAAGCTCTCACACATGCTACATGGTGGATGAACCTTATGCAACAGGAAAAATCTAGACACAAACCTACGTCGCGTGTGATTCCATGAATGTAAAGTGGCAGCGAAGGCAGATCTGGAGAGACGGAAGGTGGACCGGGGATTGCCTAGGTTAGGAGCGTGTGGCTGCCTGAGGGCCAGGCTTCCTTTGGGAGGATGAAAGGTTCCAGTGTGGACCATGACGGCTCACATCGTGGACACACTAAACAGCAGGGAACCGCATGTTAGGTGGGTGAGTTCCTGGTGCATGAAGTAGATTTTGACAAAGCCATCATAAACACGAAACAGAAAGGCAACCTCGTGTCCTGTGCACGGGTGAAGTTTGCCGCATGGTGGATGGTGACAGCCCTGCCCAGGGCACTCCTGTAAACCCTCTGTGGCCATCATAGTCCCCTGGCCACGGGCACAGCTGTGTGCTGGGCATTGAGTCTGAGGGGGCTCTTGCCGGGAGGGCTGCATCGTTACCCTCCTTTAACAGCTGGGGAGGGTTGGTCCCAAGGGGGAGGTCACAGCACTAGTGAGGTGGGGGCCAGAGCCCAGCCTGTCTCGTTGTACACAGGAGTAGGGACCTGAGACCCCCCTCTGGCCTGGAGGTGGGGACTCCCAACTCCGACTCCGACTCCACATGGCCTGGTTCCTTGATCCCCCTTCTGCCGACCTCAGCTGCTTGTTCCCAGGGATGGAGCCTTGACTTTGTCCTCATCCAGAACAGAGCGTGTGCAGCCACCTCACCCTTAGGACCCCCACTCTGACTGCGGCTTTGTGTCCAGCTCGCTCGGTCCACCGGGGGCCAAGTGTCCCATGCCCTCTCCTCTCCCCAGGATGTCCTCGTACTGTTTCCCAGCTTAGAGTCCATCAGCACCACCACCCCCTGCAAGCCTCGGCCCTCTTAAATCCAGCACCCTAACCCTGCCTCCTGGGCCGCCAGGTGTGACAGGCAGCAGGTCACCCCACAGCACGCTGGCACCTGGCCTCCGAGTCACACCTCTGCCTTTGCTCTGGTGAACGCCAGGTCCGGCTGGGCAGCCCCTCTCCACTCACCCTCCTGACGGCACCAGCCCCACCTCCACTTCGCTCCTCAAAGCTCCTCCGTTTTTGCAGGCTCACCTGGGTGGCCCCCACTGCCTCCACATCGACACGACATTCACTGCCCCACACGGCGCCCACTGCCCCACACGGCGCCCACTGCCCCCACGCAACATTCACTGCCCCACACGGCGCCCACTGCCCCCACGCAACATTCACTGCCCCACACGGCGCCCACTGCCCCCACACAACATTCACTGCCCCACACGGTGCCCACTGCCCCCACACGGCGCCCACTGCCCCCACACGGCCCCCCTGGCCTCTGTGGCACCACGGCTACTGGACTCCGGTCACCTCCTGCTCCTGTCACGGGCCCTGGGCTCCTTCTCTGACTGGGGCTCCCCGGGGTGCTCAAGCACGTGCTGGTGGCTTTCACTACCAGCTGCTGGCGTCCTCACCTGCGGAGCCCTGAGCCTGCACCACCTCCTGGGTGTGCCCCCTGGATGCCTGTCTGCCTGATCCCCACGGCACCGGCCTCCAGCCCCCAAGCAGCGTCCTCGGCTCACCATCGACTGTTCCTTTTGCTCTCCACATCCAAGCTGCCTGCCACTCTTAATGATTGATTGGTTGATGGATGCCGTGTCTCCCTCTGCTGCCCAGGCTGGGGTGCGGTGGTGCAGTCACAGCCCACCACGACCCTGACCTCCCAGTCTCAAGCACTTCTCCTGCCTTGGCCTACCAGAGTTCTGGGATTACAGGGGCGCACCACTATGCCCGGCCCACCCCTTCAACTCCAGCGACAAAAGGCAGCCCCTCCGGCAGCTGCGTTCCTTCTTCCTCCCGGGCCTCCCGACCCTCCGTCCCTCCCATCCTTCCTGCTCACTCACCTCCCGAGAGCCATTGCCAGCTCAGCGGAGTGATGCTGGGAAAAAGATCCCATTTCTCTGCACAAAATCCGCTCCCGGCTCCCTGCTTTGCTCAGAATAAAGCCCACCATCCTCACCGCGACCCACGCAGTTCTGTGACCTGCCGTCCCTCGGTATCTCAGCTTCTGTGTCTCCCAAGTCACCACACCAGCCTCTCCCCAGGACCTCTGAGTGCTCCCTCGTCAGCCCCAGATGCACCTTCCTCCCTGGAGGCTGCCCCCCACCCACCCCATGGCAAGGGGCATCCCCTGCCCCGAGCTTCCTTTCTCCCCACAGCCCAGGTCTGGTCCAAGGCAGCTGTGTCACTCTGCCCCCTCCCCACCAAGGAAGGGACTTGGTTTTGTTCCCTGCTGCACCCAGTGCTGGCTGGCAGAGAGGGGTGTCCCAGGGAGGACTCGGGCAGGAAGGAAGGGAGGGGAGGACTCAAGCGCCTGTGCCCACAGCTGGGCTTGGTGGGCAAGAGGCAGGGGTGTCCCGCAGGGAAGGTGGGACCCAGCCCGCGGTGTCCCCAGCAGCGTCTTGCACCTGGAACTCCCTCCCCACATCTGTCCATCTGAGTGGCCTTCATCCTTGATGCAGCCAGCATTAAGGTGGACACGCGCATGGCTCCGAAGTCCTGTGTGACACCCAGGTGACCTCATGGGGCTGTGTGATGTCACCGCGGGTGGGGTGGGGTGTGCCCAGCCTGGGCCCACAGAGTCCACAGTGAGTGGACGGAGGGGTGGCCAGTTTGTTGTTTTACCTAAAGGCGTTTTCCACTTGGAGTAGGACTGAGAGGCACAGGTGGCTGAGGGGACCCGCCTGGGACGTGAGGCGCAGGTGAGTCGCCGAGCGCTCCCTCCTGGTGTGACCCGTCCACTGCCCAGACGACGTCCTTGGGGCTGCTGACCGCTGCTGCATTCCAGGTCTGCTCGGCCCCCGCATCTGTCTGTCAGCAGCGACAGTGAAATATGTGCCGGAAGTGAAGACGTCCCCGCCGCACCTCCTGAAGCAATTCACAGGTATGGAGGGAAACCGCCCGGGCTGGGCTGCGGGGAGGAGCTGCTTCAGCCCCAGGCCTGGCTAGGAGGGCGAGGCAGAGAAATGTGTGTTCAGAAAATAACCAGCGTTCAGAAAAAACGCTGTGAAGTCTTCATTGTTGAAAATGTTATTACAAAATCCACCTGAACCTGAGGTTTTCTAGATGAAGAACTATGTTTAACTATTTCAAGGGGGTTAACGAGTCAAAGGCATTTTGCCCATGAGGTGCTGAAGAGCCGCTTCAACTGCTTCATAATGTCTATTGCAAGAGAGACTTTTTTTTAGGGAAAAATGTTTCTCAGCAATGAAGAAGCTCCTTGTTCCCTTTCCCCACCCGGCAACCAACCCTGAAACAGACCCTCGCCACTCTATGTGGGGTGTGGCTTTCTCCCACGTGAGCTATTAGTGTGCACAGATGGGGGATGGCAGTAACTTAAAGCCAGGAAAAGGAAGATTCTGGAAGTTGTCGCCTCCCTGGGAGTGGCAGGAGATGCCACTTTCCATGACTCAGGTTTACCTGCTACTTAGACTGTTTTTTTTCTTAATTGAGCTTGTATTTATGCACTGCTTTTATAATAACAAAAAAAGAAAAACAAGAAAATGCGCCTGCGCGGTGGCTCATGCCTCTAATCCCAGCACTTTGAGAAGCCGAGGTGGGTGAATCACCTGAGGTCAGGAGTTAGAGATCAGCCTGGCCAAAGTGGCAAAACCTCATCTCTACTAAAGTACAAAAATTAGCCGAGTGTGGTGGTGGGCACCTGTAATCCCAGCTACTCCGGAGGCTGAAGCAGGAGAATCACTTGAACCCAGGAGGCAGATGTTGTAATGAGCTGAGATTGTGCCACTGCACTCCAGCCTGGGTGACAGAGCGAGACTCCATCTCAAAAACAAACAAACAAAAAACCAGAAAATGGAAGAAAAAGAAAATGAATTGGGTTGTTTTGGGTCGTTTCCTTTGCTGGAAAGGTAGACTCGGGAGCACTTGACAGGCCAGCGGAGCTGCTGGCAGCCACTGACCACCTGCCCACAGCCGCACGCGGCCCTGCAGCTCTCACAGCAGGAGAGGGCAGCCTGGGTGCCAGGAATGTGTGGCATCTGCCAGCCTGCCAGGCTTTCCAAGGCCAGCCAGCCACCACGCTTCGTCACACCAGAGGGGCAGCTGCCTCTTTGGACACAAGAGGGATCTTTGCAGTTCCTGACCCTGACACACTCAAGGCGGAGTGGGAGGCCTGCATCTGGGCCCCAAGGGAGCGGGTGCTCTCGTGGCTGGCTGGGGTGGCCTCTCTCGTCTCCTGGCAAGATGGCCCTGTAGCCAGGGAAAGCCAATGGGGAGAGAGCCGTCCCTTCTCCAGCCCTTGGGGGCCACCCTCCTGGTCTCTGCTTCAGGGCTGCAAGCATGGCAGCTGTTATGGGTACAAGCTGCTGCTACTGGGCCTGGCCACTCCTGTTTGAGGGGCCACTGGGGGCTGCTGGAGGCTGGCGCCCCTTCTTAGGGTGCGTGGGACTGGTGGGGGTCATCTCAGGTGTGCCAGGTCACCCAGGACACTGCCCAAGCTGCCCCCGGGCTGGAGTCCTCTCACCTTGCCATGGCCATGCCCAGCCCCCGGCTCCTGGCATCTGCAGGCGATGCCCCTGTGTGCTCCTGCATGGCCTGTCCTTGTGGACTGGAAGACGAATGCAGGGAGTCGACGCTGTCTTTGTCATCCTTTGCAGACCTTGGCGTGGCTGTTCTGCGAGTGTTTCTATTCCTTTAGGGGCATAGGGAGGCTGTGAAATGAATGACAAGGCCGGCATTGTCCCAGCTTGGAGCTGGCTTAGGTGTCTGTACCACTGGTGGCCTCAGTGGGCAGGTGGGGAGCCAGAACCTTTAACTGCAGCGGCTGGCCCTGAGGCTCCTTTAACTGCAGTGGCTGGCCCTGAGGCTCCTGCAGCTCAGGCCCTCTCTGCCACCCAACCCTGGGTCTGAGCCCAAGAAGCAGCCAATTCCTCCTGTCCTTCTCTGCACAACCTTCCAGATGCAGAAGAGGCTCTGTGGCCAGTGCGGGGTAGACTCTGGCCTCCAAGCCCACCTGCTCTGCAGCCTCTCCCCATGTGGTGCCGAGTCCTGCCCACGTTCCCTTCCACGCATGCTGGGCTTCCCCATGTCCACACTCACTCACCGGGACAGGAGGCAGCTGGGCCTCCAGGCAGCCCCCTAGCAGGTGGTGGCCTGAGACTGGCTCCCGGGGTGCCAGGTTCACGTGGCCCAGGGCAGTGGGTGACCTGGGGTTACGGGAGCAGTAATGAGCCGTGTGTGGGACACTCAGCCCTGGCCAGAGGCTGTGCCTGCACTGGGGTGCTGCAGCCTCAGCTGCTGCCTAAAGACAGATGTCAACTCCTTCCCTAAATAAAATAGTTTTTGCAAAAGTGTTTCTACACTCTTTCCACACCAGTGTGTTCTCCTCTGCGTGGCTTGTATGAAAGAGTGGGGACTTGAAGCCACTGGCCTCTGCGCTGTCACCACAGGCTCTGGGGTCCATGGACATGTCTCGGGGGTCTCTGTGTCTGAATCCCAGGGATCCGTGGCCCTGCACGCCTCAGACCGCCATCCACATTCACACATGTGCCAGGTAGGAATGACCATACGCACGACCCTCTGCACACCTGCCCGCTCCCCAAACCCACCGTGATCCCTGCCCAGCCGCCGCCTCCTCCTCCTCACCTCTCCTTCCTTGTTCTGATGCTCAAACTCTCAAAGAACTGGCATCTTCTGTCCTAAGATAACTTGATATGCAGCTTCAAGCTCAGTGTCAAGAAAATGGGTCTCCAGTTTCAGAGATTTTTACGTTATGACATTTGCTGTGAAGACACATTCAGCCGAATTCCAGGTGGCGTCACAGCTCAAAGTCAGAAAGGGGTGTGCGGGCCAGGCCCCTGATGGTCTCTGGGGTGCTGGTGGCAGCCGTGATCCCGGCACGTCTCCCGAGAGCCTGGCCACATTTTCTGTTGCCATTGTACTCAGAAGGTTGTCTTCTCTTTCTGCCTGGATTGTCTTCGGAAACCTCTCTGTGGTCGGATCTGGCTGTCCATAGCTGCGCTGCCAGGAACCCTGAGCTGGGACATTCTTGGGGGCTGTGGGGCAATGTGGCTTGGAGGTGTGCCCTGGAGGCCAACCTGATGCCTGCCTTTCCGGGGGAGCAGCTCCCAACAGCCAGGCTAAGCTTCAGGAGTGCCGGGGGGCCTCAGGAGTGCTGCGAGCCTCCGCGGTGCTGTGAGGTCATGGCGCTGAGTCTGCCACTGCTCCTCCAGGCGGTGACCATGGTCTGTCCCCTGCTAACCAACCAACTGCCTCATCACGGGAGCAAATGAGGTGGCAGAGGGACTTGGATGGGTTGTCAGACGGAGGACCTGGTGCTGCTCCTGCAAGAATCTCTGGGCTCAGCTCCTCCTCTGGGAAGAATTCCTGCAAGTGTGCATTTCACAGAGAGAGGCGAAGGGAGGAGGATGGAGCACAGGAAGGAGAAACGCCACGGAATGGTCAGCCACGTTTAAAATGGTGATGCCTCCCTGCCTGGCTCAGAGAGCCCTGGCCTCAGATCTGCGCCTCTCTGGCACCATCTCCCTCCTCAACCTTCCTCTCCTGCTGCAGAAGCAGCAAAATGTGCAGTGAAGAGACTGTCAAACAATCAGACATTTGCCACCATGCAGGCATAGGCATGTTAGGAGCCCCAGGTGGTGGCAGGCTGGGGGATGTGGGACGAGCGAGGAGTGATGGGAGCCCCACTGTCCCCAGGGAGCGGCGGCTTCCCTGGGCTTGCCCTCTCTGTGGACGAGGTGATGCCACAGACTCATGGGACCAGCTTAGAAGCCTCAGTCCACAGGCCCCACCTCACCCGGCCCCCCTGAGCCAGGGTGGCTCCTTCCAGGAGGCACTCAGCTCATTTTAGATGGACAGACTTTTCGTCCCAGCCTCATTTCAGCAGATCAGGAGGAACGTGGTTACCCTGCCATCCTGAGGCAGCGCCTCCCCTCCCATAGCCTGGCCCAGCCAACGGCTCCTTCTCTCCTTCCCAGCCACGCTGTCGCGACTCTGGGGGAGCACAGGAGAGAGCCAGGTGGTGAGCCCCACGCTTGGGCTGCCCTGGCTGTGTTGCGGGGGGTGTGGAGGGTCTGCTGGAGACCTGCTGCCAGTGCCATGGCTGGGCGTCCAGAGCCTGTGCAGGGGGCAAGCTGCCCGTGATGTTCTAGAGGGAGCAGGGAGCTGCGTCAGCCTTGCCGACCAACCACCACATGGGAAGCCCACCTCGGCCCCCTCGGCGGCTGTGTGACCCCCTGCCAACCCTCTACCATGTGGGAAGCCCACCTCGGCCCCCTTGGCGGCTCTGTGACCCACTGCCAACCCTCTACCATGTGGAAAGCCCACCTCGGCCCCCTTGGCGGCTCTGTGACCCACTGCCAACGCCCTACCATGTGGGAAGCCCACCTCGGCCCCCTCGGCGGCTCTGTGACCCACTGCCAATGCCCTACCATGTGGAAAGCCCACCTCGGCCCCCTTGGCGGCTGTGTGACCCACTACCAACACCCTACCATGTGGGAAGCCCACCTCGGCCCCCTCGGCGGCTCTGTGACCCACTGCCAACCCTCTACCATGTGGAAAGCCCACCTCAGCCCCCTTGGCGGCTGTGTGACCCACTACCAACACCCTACCATGTGGGAAGCCCACCTCGGCCCCCTCGGCGGCTCTGTGACCCCCTGCCAACCCTCTACCATGTGGGAAGCTCACCTCGGCCCCCTCGGCGGGCAGCTGTGACCTGTATCCACCCAGAAAGCTCACCTTACTCCAATCTCACCGCCTATTACAGGTTGTGGAGGAGGGTGGATGTGAGGCTAGGAATGGAAATGTTTGAGAGACTTTTCAGGGTCCAGTGGATTTTAAAAATGCATGGCGGCGGCGTGGAGGTTCGGGAGGAGGACGGTGGTTGTGGAGGGAAGGAAAATGGGATGCGGGAAGAGGCGGGAGGACCGGCCGGATTCCACGGCTGGGCGGTCACATGCGATGGGACTGAATTTTTAAAATGAGGCAGGAAAGCAACTACTATTTTAAAATATAAAACCTTCAAAAGGAGAAACAAGGCATGAATGTTTGTGTAGTGATGTTGAAGAGAATCACTTTATGAATGAAAATGATGCTTGGTTCAGTGGCGTATTTCCTGCCCAGCCTCTTCACTGAAATTAAACATCCGCTGTCACTGGAGCAAGTCTCTGGAAACCTTTGTTCTCTTGGCTTTGTGAGCAGCTGCCTCTGCACCACTGGGGCTTCTCCTCCCACATCTGGGGATGATGGGGAGGGCACCTGGCACCACGGACAGAGCAGGACCCTGAAGCCAGAGGTCACTGTGGGTCCCAGCCCTGCTGTGTCCAAGTTCGTGGGATCTTGAGTTTCGTCTGAATCTTCCCAGATGGGCGGAAGAGCCTGCAGTCATCAAGAGCTGGGCACTGGGGGGTGTCTGATGGGTGGAGGTGCCTGCAGTATCCTGAGCTGGGCACTGGGGGGTGTCTGATGGGTGGAGGTGCCTGCAGTATCCTGAGCTGGGCACTGGGGGGTGTCTGATGGGTGGAGGCACCTGCAGCATCCTGAGCTGGGCACTATTGGTGTCTGATGGGTGGAGGCGCCTGCAGCATCCTGAGCTGGGCACTGGGGGGTGTCTGATGGGTGGAGGCGCCTGCAGTATCCTGAGCTGGGCACTGGTGGTGTCTTATGGGTGGAGGCGCCTGCAGCATCCTCAGCTGGGCACTGGTGGTGTCTGATGGGTGGAGGCGCCTGCAGCATCCTGAGCTGGCACCTACCTGATGGGGTGAAGGAGCCTGCGGGCAGCACGAGCCGGGCGCTGGCGGGTGTTTGCTGTGCTGTTGCTGTCATCATGCGCATTGGAAAGTGGAGGCAGTGGTGGACTCTGAATTCTCCGGGAGCTGCCTCTGGGTAGTGTCGGTGAAATTCTGGCGCTGTGTCCACCCTGGGATTGCACTCCAGGAAAAAGGCCCTGGTGCCTGGACGCCCTGGGAGCAAAGCCCTCCTAGTCGCCTGCTGTAGACACATGGGCTGCTGCGTGGAGCATGGGGGACTGTCTGTCCAGCCACAGCTTGTGACTGACCTCCCATCGCAGGCACCTCTGAGCCTGGCTGTGCGGGACCTGCTGTGGGGTTTCTTCCCGGCTCCCCCAGCCGCTCCCCATGTGGGAGGTCAGCTCAAGCCACACACAGCCACCCTGTGCAGCTGAGGGAGGAGAGGGTGGTGGCAGCGGTGACTTCAGCCTGCCCTGGGCACTGTGCTGTGGCAGGTAGGGCATCACCTCGGCAAGGCTCCCGGGTACATGGTGCATCTGACGGGGTGAGGCTGCAGCCGTGGCATTTGCAAACCTGAAATGAGGGTGTCTGGGGAAGGGGATTAGGAATGGCAGGCTCCACGGGCAGCCCTTTAATACGAAAGACGAAATCAACCCTAAGGAACACAAATGGGGTTCCTCAAGGGTCAGAAGGCCAGACAGCTCCCCTCCCAGCCCCTGACCCCATAGAACAACTTACAGAGGGGCCGGGGAAGACCTCCAGTGGCTTGGGCAAAGCTGTGGCCAGGGGCACGGAGCTCGGCTTTGTGGGACTGCGGTTCACCCAGCAAAGGCCTCTGCGGCACTCTGGGCCCTCACCTGCAGGAATGCCCTGCAGCAGCCACCCCCGGTGGCCCATGCCCAAAGGAGGGAGCCACATCCCTCGGGGCTGAACATGTGTGAGGCTGCCAAAGTCCACGGCAGAGGGGCGGCTGCCAGGAGCTGTCCCCGCTTGCTTCCTTCTGCCTCCCGCGGCCCGCCGCACACTCACTGTCTTTCCCTCCTCTCCCTTCGGGTCAAAGCTGGCATTAAACTTTCTGTCCTTTTGATGCAAGTTTTAAAATTCTGAAATAATCCTCAGCCCATGCTGCTAATTCTAACTCCTGTGAATTAATCACACGTTCCCTCCCGAACTCCCAAGTCCCCATTGTGTGAGCCCGTTGCCTTCTGTGGGCTCTGTCGCTGCTGTGCAGAGATGTATTATCTCCTAATCATTAGCGGGCCCTGCATTATTCTGTGTAATTAATGTGACATTATTTTGCTCAGAAATTTAATTCACTCTGGGTCTTAGTTTCAAATAAAGATTTGCATGATGCATAATTTAGAAAATAACAAAACCACAACACAAACCCGCAGCGGCTCCCCCCACCGGGTCCCAGGTTCTTCAGCGGAGAGCGGAGAGGCTTTGTATTTGGGGGTGACACTTGTGTGTGTCTGTGCTTTTGCAGTGTGTGACATTCCTCTGTGTGACATTTGTGACTACAGCGTCTCCAGGAACCAATGCAGGGAGCTCGGGTGCTGCTTCTACAAAGGCGTCTGCTACGAGAAAGTGGTTCCCAGTGAGTAGCTGCCCCGGCCACCGCAAGGCAGAAGCCGAGGTAGCCAGCGTCCATGCTGACCGCCGCCCTGCCCATCTCCCTTTCCCGGGGTCTCTGTTTTCTGGAAACGCCTTTGTGGTGTTCTCTGGCCACACTCTCCTCTCTGTGTTAGTGGGGGCAGTAGACTCTGAGTGGGGCTTGAGCTGGAGGGCCTGTGAATGTGATGTAAGCTACCAGAGAGCTTTCATTCCCACACGGGCTGGGCAGGGCATGCATGGGGACTGATAGAGGAATCTGGCCATTCTGGGTGTTGCAAAGGCCGGATTTGAGGAACCAGTGCTGCAGAAACCTGCGGGGCAGGCAGGGCCCGGGCCAGTGGCCGACTGCGCGGTGAGCCCATCAGGTGGAGCGGACCTTGTCCACTACTGGCGCCGTGAGGACAGCAGAGACTCCTGGTCCTGAGTGGGGTACGTGTGCTGCTTCAATGTTGCACTAGAAGCCAGAGCAGACCTGAGGATCTGCCAGCAGCCCCTCCAGCCCCTCAAGCAGCGCGGCGGGTGAATGAGGACAACGGGCGCCCGGCGGGTGGCATGCGGGGGCTGGAGGGGCTGCCACTCCCCATCCCATGAAGGCTTCCGGAGGGAGGTGCGCCCTTCAGAGCCCACGTCTAGGTGTCAAATGTATTCAAAGGGAAGGGGGAGGAAGGTGAGAAACCAGGATGCCATGCGTGTGAAGGACATTGGGATCCCACCTCCTGCGAGGCTCTGGCCTTCTGCACCGTGGAGATCTTTGAATTTCCAAGCCCTCATCACGCACCACAGGAGGCTTCATGCGTTTCCTTGTCCTGTGAGGGCCCTTCTGCAAATGAAGGTGAAGGGTCTCTTTGCACTGTGTGGGGAGGGGGACAGGAGCACAGATGGGAGCAGCCGGCACAGCAGCCCTCAGGAGGGAGCAGTGCGGCCCTTACGGGTAGAGGCGCTGGATGGCGACGCCCGCTCACAGCTCCAGGCTTATTTAGAGCCGACTTCCGAACCCTCCCTGTCCCCCTTCTCTACCCTCAGCTCCTCAAAGTGAGGAGCGGCGCCCTGGCTTTGTGTCCCTCAGGGCCGTTTCTTCTTCCTCCTTTACTTCTTTCTCCTGCGTTTCCCGCTAGACTCAGCCCTCAGAGACCAGGCGCCAGGTCTTCGTTCCCTGCACCTAGTAGGGCTTAGAAAGTCAGAGACAGTGACTGATGGGAATGAGTGACTGCTGGAAATCACTGAGTAGTGGCCTGCTGGTGTAACCAGCGTGAGCTCAGCCGTTCACCGCTCACCTCTTGCAAAGCCAGTAACACGTGGAGGGAAAGTGACTTTATTTCCAAAGCGAGCAGCAGGGAGGTGCTGACTTGTGCTTCCAACTGCAGGCTGGGGAGAGAGGCTTCAAACTGGGAACTTAGAATGGGAGGCACGTGGGAGGGGTTCTGCTCTGAGGGCTGAGGCTCTTGCCCTGGTGGCTGTCTCTAGTTGCGGCCTGCCTGGAGTGCAGGCTGGCGCCATCTCTGTGGCTGGTCGCAGACTCACCACCTCCAGGTGACCTCTGGCATTGTGCAGCTCGGTCTCCATGCTTGGTGTATCTCAGGACGAGCCCCTAGAACTTCTAAGTAAGCCCATAATTAAAGGCCAGCACACAGATAAATGTGCATGGGCTGGGGGTGTGTGGTGAGAAAGGGAGACTGTGGTGTTGCAAAGGAAGTACATTTCAAGGCTATATATATATATATTTTTTTTTTTTCTTTTCTTTTTTGAGGCAGAGTCTTGCTTTGTTGCCAGACTGTAGTGCAGTGGTGCAATCTTGGCTCACTGCAACCTCTGCCGCCTTGGTTCAAGTGATTCCGCTGCCCCAGCCTCCAGAGTAGCTGGGACTACAGGCACGCGCCGCCACGCCCAGCTTTTTGTATTTGTTTGGTAGAGATGGGGTTTCACCATGTTGGCCAGGATGGTTGCTTGTGCATTGGTGTCACGTCTGAGAAACCGTTGCCTAATCCAAGGTTGCAAAGATTTATACCTGTAATATCTTCTAAGAGTTTCATAGTTATAACTCTCATATTTAGGTCTTTTGATCCTTTTTGAGTTAACTTTTGTGTGTGGTGCAAGGAAGGTTTCCAACTTCATTATTTTGTGTGTGGATATCCAGTTGTCGCAACATCATTTGTTGAAAAGATTCTTCTTTCCCCATTAAATTGATACTGTTGTGGAGAATCATTTGCCCATAAAAGGGAGAGTTTATTTCTAGATTCTCAGTTCTATTCTGTTCATCTGTATGTCCATCCTTAGCCAGTACCACAGTTTTTATTACTGTAGCTTTGCAGTGAATTTTGAAATCAGAATGTGTGAGTGCTTCAACTTCGTTCTTCTTTTTCAAGATTATTTTGGCCATTATGGGTCCCTTACATTTCCATATCAAATTTAGCTTGTCAATTTCTGCAAAAAAGAGGTCCTTTGGCAATTTGATTGGGGTTGTGTTGAATCTGTGTATAATTTGGGGAGTACTGACATCTTAACACATATTAAGTGTTCTGGTCCATGAACAGGAGATGTCTTTCCATTTATTCAGGTCTTTAATTTTTTTTCAATGTTTTATAGTTTTCAGTGTACTGAGCTTTTTAAATTAAATTTATTCCCAAGTATTTTACCCTTTTTAATGCTATTATAAATGGAATTGTTTTCTTAATTTCATTTTCAAATTGTCTATTGCTAGCATCTAGAAATATAATTGATTTTTATATGCTGATTTTGCATCAGCCAACCTTGTTGAACCTGCTCATTTTGTTAGTTTTCTAGTTTATTCCTTAGGATTTTTTTGCATACAAGATCATGGCATCTGAAAATATAGTTTTACTTCTTTCTTCCTAACATGGATGGCTTTTAGCTCATTTTCTTGCCTAGTTTCTGACTAAAACCTCCAGTTCAATGATGAAAAGAATTAGAAAGAGCGGAAGCCTTGTCTTGTTCCTGATCTTAAGGAGAAGCTTCAGTGTTTCACCACTAAGTACAGTGTTAACTGTGGGTTTTACTAGATGCCGTGTATCTATTGATAGTAAATGTAAGAAACAACTTGGAAACACATGAGTTGAGAAAACCCCCTTCTCTTCCCGCTTTGCTGACTGTTTTTATTGTGAAAGGGTGTTGAATTTTATCAGACTACTTTTCTGCATCTACTGAGCACCTTAATGGTGCTCTTTGTTACTTCATGTGGATTTGACTTACTGTCTACTCTTCTTTCATTTAATCCTACAGGGCCCCCATTGGCATTTCTTATAAAGAAGCTCTGCCAGTGATGAATATTCTTAGTTTATCTAGGATGTCTAAATTTACCCTTCATTTTTGAAGCATAGAGTTGCTATATATAAAATTGCTAGTTGACAGTCTTTCTGTCAGCTCTTTGAATGTTTTATGTCATTGCCTTCTGGCCTCCCATGGTTTCTGATGAGAAACTGCTGTAAATCCTAAGGCTCCTTTGTATATAATGTGTCACTTCTCTCATGCTGTTTTCAAGATTCTCTCTTTGTCTTTTGCAGTTCGCCAAGTGTCTGGGTGTGGATCTCTCTGAGTTTATCCTACTCAGAGTTCACTGAGCTTCTTGGCTGTGTATATTAATGTTAATCAAACTTAGGAAGTTTTTACCATTATTTCTTCAAATATTCTTTCTGTTTTTTTATCTGCCTTCTCTCCCTCTGGACTTTCATTATGTGCATTTGGTAGACTTTATGGTATCCCACAGACCTCTAATGCTGTATTAATTTTTCTTGATTATATTTTCTTTCTGTTACTTAAACTGGATAATCTCATTGACGTGTCTTCAAGTTTACTGATTCTTTTGCCTGCTCAAATCTGCTGTTGAGCATCTCTAGTGAATTTTTCATTTCTATTATTGTATTTTCAACTCCAGAATTTCTTTTTAGTTTTTTCTTAATGATGTCTATATTTCTGTTGATATTTTCGATTTGATGAACGTATTAGTCATTTTTTTACGCTGCTATAAAGAACTACCTAAGACTGGGTAATTTATAAAGGAAAGAGGTTTATTTGACTCAGAATTCTGCACGGCTGGGGAGGCCTCAGGAAATTTACAATCATGGCAGAAGGTGAAGGGGGGAAGCAAGGCATGTCTTACATGGCAGCAAGGCTGTGGGGAGGGAACTGCCAAACACTTTAAGCCCTTGGATCTCATAAGAACTCCCTCGCTACCATGAGAACGTGATGGAGTAAACTGCCCTCATGAGCCAATCGTCTCCCACCAGGTCCCTCCCTTGACATGTGTGGATTACAATTCAGCATGAGATTTGGGTGGGTCAAAGAGCTAAACCATATCAATGAAGTATTATTCTTATACTTTTATTTTGTTTTTTAGACATGATTTCTTTTGGTTCTTTGAATATGCTTATAGTGGTTGATTTAAAGTCTTTGTCAAGTAAGTCCAATGTCTGTGCTTCCTCAGTGATGATTTCTAGTAATGGCATTTTTTATGTGTATGGCCACACATCTTCATTTCCTTGTATGTTTAACATTTTTCTTTCTTGAGAATTGGACATTTTAGGAAAGATAATACAGCAACTCTGAGAGTCAGATTCTTTCACCTCCCCAGGTTTTATTGTTGCTGCTGTTTGTTGTTGTGGTTGTTTGATGACTTTCCTGAACTAATTCAGTATAGTCTTTATTCTTTGTGATGTGCGACCACTAAAAACTCATCTTGGATAGCTACTAGTTAGCTAATGACTAGACAAAAATCTTTTTAGAAGCCTGGAAGCACAAGCCTCTCAGACTTTGCAGAGGGGTTCTGTGTGCATGCTGAGCCATACCTTCCACAAAGGCAGAACATTTCTAGCTCTGCCTTAGCCTTCACTTCCTGCTTATGCAGATCCTCAAGTCAGCCAGAGGTGAAATCCCAGGGCCATAGTAGGTCTTGCCTTGAAAAGCCCACAGCACTGGACATGTCCATGGCCCTGTAGATTCCCAGGAATGTGTCAGAGCTTTTCAAAGCTCTCTATGCACATCTTATTTCCCAGATTTTTTATGATAAACTTTTTGGTTAGCCTTTTGTTTTCCCCCAACTGGTATTCACCACTTTAGCCAGTGAAATGATTTTCAATTGCTTCTGATTGTTTCTAACAGATGCCTGGAGAAAAAGCTGTTCTCACTAAATGAACTCAGTTCAAATAAAGATGATATTCCAAGGAAGCACCAGACAGATCAAGTAATGCCAATTCTCTGGGCATGGGGCTTTGAAGGAGCTCCCACCCTGTTCTACCCCCACAGTGGCTGCCAGGCTGCTGGCTTTACCATGATTTTAGGCTGTTGATTTTTAAGCTACATGGAGGGTAGGCAGGAGAGATGGGAGCCAGGCTAGATAAAAGGTCCAAGCTTGCTCCTTTACTGAGATTCAGTTGTTTGCCTCAAATAAACAGATTTCTGCAAGATTTCGGTTAATTTATGGATTTCTAGAAAACTTTCCTCTGATGATTTTGCTAGTGTTCTCATTGCTTTTATGGAGGAAGAAATTGGTGGTGGGGGACTTCACTCTGCTATTTTTGCCGATATCACCCTGAAAGTTAATTATGGGCTTTGCTGAAGCCCTAGTCCAGTACATAATCGGTTCGTGAGAGTTACAACAAGATGTAGTGCTTTTTCCCAAAGCACTTTCCCATTATCCTTCACCTGTCTCACTTATCTCATCCTAAAACCTATGCCCTTTAGCCAGAATCTTACTTGAGAGATCGTTTTGGGTTCCAGGCCTTTCAGTGTTGAACGACCTCTCACATGGCTTCATTCCAGCAGCTCGTCCTCTGGGGCGTGTGCCAGTGCTCCTGAAGCCGAGCTCATGGCAGTGGGTGCTGACTTGGCCATGATTTGCTGCATTGGCACTTGTCATCATTTTGTTTTTGTTTTGTGGAATGGGGGTTTGCTGCTCACATTTCACATGCAGAGAGCAGCAGATGCTCACAGTCACGCTCAATTCATTTCCATCATGGAGTTGGACTTCTTACAGAACTCCAGTTTCCAAGGCACTTATACAACTTAGTTTTTCTGAGAAGGTTACCATTTAAGGCTCCTAAAAGCAGCAAACATTAGCATCTAAAAGGTATTTAAGTTCATTCTTTCAATCTTCTCCATATAATGATTATTGATTCCAATTTCCTTATATCCCAATGAAACAGAGATCCAACCATGTAAAGTGGTGTAAATGCATCATTCCAGGAAGATCACAGCTAGGAAGGGAACTCACATCCAAGCTGCTACTGCTGCTGCTTTTGCCACTTCTCCTATCCCCTGAGCACCTTTTTATCAGAGTACTGTGCAGGTGCTGGCCAATTTGTAAGTGTTGGTATGTATGTCAAACATGGCTTAAGTTAGAACAATCACTGCATGCCTGTCATTCATTTTGAAAGTGAGCCTTATTCTCTATAGCAGCTTCATGACTGGTGTTACAAGGAACCCAGAAGAGAATACAACCTCTCAAGAACGGTTTTGACTTGGAGAGGGCTCACTGTTTTGCAAGAGGGTATATCATTTTTGCATAGAAGCAACCATTAAGCTCTTTCCATCATTCCAACTTTAATAGCTGGGTTGCATGGCTGTGCTTTTCTTGACTCCTGACTTCTTCCAGGCCTACGGGGTCTGCAGGAAGAGCCTGGGCAGTGGGCCCTGCCTTGGGGCTCTCACTGTGCCCCCACGTTACTTTTCATTTCTTTGACATCTTTCTCATTCAAAATGACGAATGAACCTTTGTGCTGTGCAGGTTGTAGTATTCAGTGACAGGGTAGTGTGAGCTCTTTGTGCACGTAATTCCATGTTATGAAAACCTTTCACCAACTTCTTAAATTGGCTGCTTTGAAGTGCACATTGTGTTATGGCATAATCTGTATTATTAAGAATATGAATTGGGGAATTAGCATTAGATCTTTCAGAAAGAATTGGGAATTCAAAGAGAAAGACTTGCCTTCATTCTTCAGTCTTGATTTAGGGTATGTTATTTAACATGTCATTTCTTCTAAGTATCTGACTTCAGTTTCTTCATGGGACTTGCTGAGACGATTTCAAAACTTTTGTTTAACTATATTTGGGGAAAATTTACCGAGATATTTCTTAAAGAAAATGATCCTTTCTTCAATTGCTGCTATTTCTGAAAGATCAACCAGAGTTTGTGGTTTATGATAAGCCATGGATATGGTCTGTGTTGCGAGACAGACGCTGTACAGAAAACGTCATTGAGGCTGAGTCTCTGTCTTTAGGAGCTTGGCGTCAAGGACAAAGAACGTGAGCACATGTGAAGATGTGAGGAGATGTTCTGACGGTAGAACACGAAGACGCTGACTGTGTGTGTTTGTGTGGTTTTCTCTTTTTTTTTTTTTTTTTTTTTTTGAGATGGATTTTCCTCTGTCACCCAGGCTGGAGTGCAGTGACGCAATCTTGGCTCACTACCACCTCTGCTTCCTGGGTTCAAGTAATTCTCCTCCCTCAGCCTCCTGAATAGCTGGCATTACAGGCGCACACCACCATGCTCAGGCAATCTTTGTATTTTTAGTACAGGCGGAGTTTCACTATTTTGACCAGGCTGGTCTCGAACTTCTGACCTCAGGTGATCCACCAGCTTCGGCCTCCCAAAGTGCTGGGATTACAGATGTGAGCCACTGTGCATGGCACCTATGTGTGTCTCTCACTCATATCATTTTGAATTAATTCCATGAGCTAAGACACAAAGTCATACTAAGAAATAAAGCATTTCCTGGAGTTCAAGAATTTCAGGGTTACCTTCTTCACTCACAGAAGCTCTTTTTTTTTTTTTTTTGAGACAGAGTCTCACTCTGTCGCCAGGCACCAGGCTGGAGTGCAGTGGCACAATCTTGGCTCACTGCAACCCCCGCCTCCCTGGTTCAAGCAATTCTCCTGCCTCAGTCTCCCAAGTAGCTGGGAATACAGGCGCACACCACCACACCCAGCTAATTTTTGTATTTTTAGTAGAGACGAGGTTTTACCATATTGGCCAAGATGGTCTCGATCTCTTGATCTTGTGATCTGCCCGCCTCGGCCTCCCAAAGTGCTGGGATTATAGGCGTGAGCCACCACGCCCGGCCGGACTCATGGAAGCTCTTAATTCACCCTTTCACTTTGTTTGTGCATTTCAATTCAATAAATTGTTTGTTCAACAGCATTTAAGTGCAGGCTCTCTGGGCAAGCTCTGTGCTACCTCTCAGATCCATCTTCTATTGCTGTGTGACAGATTACCCCAAAACTTAGTGGCTTAAAGCAACTTAGAGGCTTTGCTGGGTGGATTGAGCTTGGGTGTCTCATGAGATTGCAGTCAGGATGCTGAACGAGGTTGCAGTCACCTGAAGGCTTGGCGTCCCAGATGACTCACGTTGCTGAGAAGTTGATACCAGGTGTTATAGGAGGCCTCTTCTCCTCACCATAAGGCCTGCAGTCTTTCCCAGAGCAGATGGCCCAAGAGAGAACAGGGCAGAAGCTTCAGTGTCTTTTTCACGTGGCCTTGGGTGTTAGACTCTGGGGTCTCCTTTGGCTCCAAGGATCAGCGCTGTTCAGTGTGGAAACATCTATCTAGGGTGTAAATCCCGGGAGGTGAAACTCGGGAGGCCATCCTGGAAGCTGGTTATGGTGGCCCTGGAAATTTGGAGGTGAGTCTGCCCCACCGTTCCCCCTCCTCAGGTAAGCAAGTTTCCACAGGACAGTCTTTGCTTAAAGATATAAGCCAACTGATTGGAAGAACCTTTGACAAGCCGTTTCCCAGTGTGCTCCTTGGTACATGCACACTCCTGTTATCCGAGAGAACACAACCCCAAGCCTCGTTCCCTTCTTCAGCCTCTCCACAAGTAACTCTCCTGGAGTGCCCATTGTGTACTTCACCGTTCCTTGCCAAGGTCACCTCGGTAGGAGAAAAATTGAGGCTCTGGGTTACCCCCACGAGCTGGCTTTAACCCCCTCTCATTTCGACTTCAATCCCCATGGAAAGAATCCTGGGTGCCTCATCCATTGCTGGAGGCCCTGTGATTAGTCCAGGGAGCCTGGATCCCGCCCGAAGCTGGCTTGTGTGCCCGGGAGGCCGCCTTCTCTGCCCCTGCAGCCTCGCTTCTGGGGTGGTTGTATACACCTAACGCATATGTTGAAGTTCAGATACCTGGTACCTGTGACTGCAACCTGATTTAGAAAAAGGGTCTTTGTGGGTGTAATTAGGTAAAATGAGATCACAATGGAGTAGCTTGAGCCCTCCAACCAAAATGACTGGTGCCCTTGTCAAACGAGAAGAGACACAGAGACAGAGGAACACAGAGGAAAGACAGACATGTGACAACGGCGGCAGAGACTGCTGTGACGCATCTGCAAACAGATTGCCCAGATTGCCAGCCACCCCAGAGCTAGGAAGAGGCCAGGGAGGACCCTTTCCAGGAGGCTTTGAAAAGAACATGGCGCTGCCAACACTCTGTTCCTGGACTTCTGGCCTCCAGAACTGTGAGACAATCAGTTTCTATTGTTTGAAGTCCCTCGGTACATGGTACTTTCTTACAGCAGCCCTGGGAACCCGATGCGCCGTCCAGGGAAATCACATCCGATTACTGTGTGTATGTGATCTGCCAGGCACTTAAGAACTTTACTTGAATTCATTAAAAAATTCCTTACATCAGCCAAATGGAAGGAACACAGCAGAACAAACACTAGGTGAGGATATTATTTGACCAAGGACTCCGCGAGGAGTGATGCTCGTATAAGTGTCAGGACTTGAGGAGGTCAAGGCCTGAACCAATGAGCCGGCAGAGATCCAGATATCAGCGCTCAGTGCTGGGCAGTGCTGCGCCCCGCAGGCCTCTTGCACAGACAAGGCCCTGTCTCTGAGCAGCAGGCAGTCCCCAGGAGGCGGCTCAGGGGGCTGAGTGGTTCCTCCTCCCCATCAACCCTGCCTGGGAGAGGCTGGGAATGTACTCACCTGGGCTGCCCCTCAGGGCCACCTGGGAGGCTCTGACTTTTGCTGAGGGTGGGTTGGAGAAGGCACGAGAAACTTGGGGACTGCAGGAGCCCCTTTTAATGCAGAAAAGCCCAGTCAAAACCATTTGTCTATGATCCAGTAAGCATTTTCCTTGTATTCAATGTAGAGGAGGAATTGGCCTGGGCATTGAGGAACCATTTCCAGGGAGCTGGGGGCACAGGAGGAACAGAGGAGCCAGCGCCATCTCTCCACGCACCCCCGGGGATCGGGGTGGTCACAAGGTGTCCTCACGGTGGTGCCGACCACCACCCGGAGCTGCCTCTCACAGGGAGCCCTCGTCTACCGGCGGGGGCCTTTGGAGATGTCTCCAGGAGCTGAGATGTCTTTGCGGGGGCCTTTGGAGACGTCTCCAGGAGCTGAGATGTCTTTGCAGGGGCCTTTGGAGATGTCCAGGGAGCTGAGTCTCCAGGAGACGCTGGGGAGGGTGGGTGAGGAGGGCTGACCACAGGCAGGCCACGGGAGGGCCGCACCCGACTCGGGTGGGGGCCGGCTTTTATTCTCCTTCCTTTTCTATTTACTTGGATCTAAATGACTTCGAATCCCTCCGTTTTTCAGTTTACGCGCAAGTGTTCCCCACCTTGATTGTGATCATCGCTGCAGCCTTCATCATCATCATCATCTACAGGTCGGTCCCTTTGTTCTTTCACCGCGAGGGTAGGGAGGAGGGGACTCGCCTCTCACAGCCACAGCCTCCTGCCTGCCTGGGCCCCTTCGGGCTTGGTGCTGCTGGGGTGACCGGGAGCAGCGCTCCGTGAGCCTGGGGAAGGTTGCTGGGCAGGCAGGGAGGGCCCCACAGATTTTCCCAGAGAGCTTGTTGATGAAAATCATAACCCACATTTAGTGAGCACCTTTCTCAAGTCCTCTGCTCAGCCTGTTCAGCTCTCGCAGCCACTGATGGCATAAGTGCCATTACTGTCCCTGGATCGGGATGATGGATGCAGCATTGAGGGGCCCCCAAGGCTGATGGATGGGGCAGCGAGGCGCTAACCAAGGCCCCCATTTGTCTCAGAGCCCCTGAAGCCAGGGCTGCCTGCGCCTCTTGGCCTCGGCCTCTGTCCTTGTGCAGGGTGTCAGGGTTTGGAGGTGTCTCAGAGATGAGTCTGCTTTCTCTCATTTTAATGGTGAGGCAATGCAGACATGGGGAAGCAAGGCAGCCCATGGCTGTCCCCAGGGCAGACTGGAATCCGGCATCTCACTCCCCGGCCAGGCACCTTCGCCACGAGCCCGCTCTGTGACTTGCACACAAGCCCCTGAGTATTTGAGTCCCTTTGTCCAGGAACGAGTAAAGCTATTTTCCTGATGTGAGTGGTGCTATATGCCATCTTATGTGTGGTCATCATGAAGATGAAGCCTCAGTAACCTGCAGTGCAGCACACACCCCAACCCCCGGCCCGGAGCTGTCTTTGGGAGTCTAGCTGCCTCATACAGTCATCTGTTTGGAGCCTGCATAAGAAACTAATATAAGCCTGGATGTGGTGGCTGCTGCTTGTATCTCCCAGCACTTTGGGAGGCTGAGGTGGGAGGATCGCTTGAGCCCAGGAGGTGGTGGCTGCAGGGAGCCATGTTTGTGCCAGTGCACTCCAGCCTGGGTGACAGGGCATCGCCGTCTCCAAAAAACAAACAAAAAAAAAGAGAAACGAAATGAGAACTATTACATGAAAGCATTTACCTTAAAAAATAGATATGCGTGATCATGAACCAATGTTTTCAGAGGGATGTGTGGGTGGGCGAGTGAGGGGACTACAGAGTTTCTCCTCTTAACTTCTCTGACTGTGATAAAACCCTCTTCCCACCAGAGTTGTTCAGAGAGCAGGAGAGAAAGGGCCATCCTAACGGACGCCAAGCTGTACAGAAGTCCAGTGAAAAGGCGGAGATGGCCTCATCCAGCAGCAAGCCAGGGCTGAAACCCCCGGGTGCTGGGCCCTCACTTGGTGAAGGTGACAAGGTGAAGAGTGACGAGGCCAAGGATGATGGTGAGAAGCTTCTGGAATGATCCTCAGCTTAGGGTCGAGGGCATGGCTCTGTTCCCTCAGGAGACCTTCCCCTGAAAGGCGCTCAGCACCTGCCCCGGCCATTCAGTCTCTGATCAGTGTTGTAGCTTGTGCAAAATTCTAATTTACCCGACTGTGAAGGCTCAGGTTTGCAGGGTGGGCGTCGCTGTCAGAGAGTTTCCCTTCTGAGTGTTGTCCTCCCCTTTCCCGTCCCCTTCTGTCTCCCTGTCATTTCACCCTCTGGTGGGGCCCTCAGTGTTAGTAGGGGAGGCTCCCAGGGAGGGGATGAGGTCCAGCAGAGCCTGAGCATTTGATCGAGTGACTTCCTGTGGGAGGCTGCAGGTCCGCCATGGCTACGCTCTGTGGCAGCCTGACCACGTGGACGATCACTCTATGCCTGCCTCGGTTTCCAGGAAGGGAAGTTGCTCATATGTTGGTTTATCCGCTTCGAAGGCCCTTGGAGGTTGCTGGTTGCTTTTCCTAGATTAGCGACTTAGCAGATTAGGGAAAGAAACATCTCAAATGGTAAGCTTTATCTTCAGAGATGTTTGTACAGGATCGTGAATGGCCTGGCCTTTTCCATTGCTAACAAGTAGACTTGGTTTTACAGGGACCATCAGGAAAAGCAGGAGGCAGGGGAAGAGGGTGACTCACGCTTGATTTCGGATCTGGAATGCCTGGCCCCTAACTGCGGCTGTGTCTGTGGAATGAGGCTTTCCTGCAGGATGGGTGTTGGCCCGGTGAAGGGAGCCTCCTGTGTAGTGCGACTGTGGGAGGAAGACTGTTTCACTGCCTTAAAAAGATGCTCCTCCCTGGAATGCACTGAGAAACACAGGGCAGCTATGGCCACCCCCCAAACTGGCTTTTGAGTCAATCATTGCCAATCGGACGCCATGTAGATGTGTTCAAAGACCCTGATGAAATATTTTCGGGACTGCTGAATATTCCATTTGAAAAACAATTCTTCTTTTCTAAAAATCTAGTAACAGTGACAGTAACAGAAGCCGAAGAAACTGAGGACTGACTGAAATACATGAAGATGTGAGGTTGGCAGAATTACCCAAAGGAAATGGCACAGCAGGTGGACTGTTAACTGTGTGATGGAATGAACACCCAGTGAGAAAAAGGTAAAGGTATTTTGAAAATTGCTTCTCGTCTGATGTTGCGTATTCATTGCTATATTTTTATCTTAGGAGAGAGAAGGCCTGTGGGGTAGGAGAGTGGGAACCTGAACTCTTAGTTTTTAATGGCACCACTTGTCACGAACATTGACGCCACGGGGGCTCACAGCATGGGCACAGGGTGGTGTCGCCGAGGTCTCTGCACTTTCACCAAGAGTGGGCTGCCGCACGGACACAGGCAGCTCAAGTGTCTGGCGTTTGGCTTTGGGACTTAGTCACTCTGCGAGGGAGGAGCAGTGTCCAGATCTGGATCTGAGAGGCCCCAAAGCATCGGCCGCAGCTTCCTGAGAGCCCCTCATCCAAGGCAGAGTGTGCTCAGTCCCAGAGTGGCCGACGGACACTCACAGGCTGGCCCAGGGCAGCCCACAGAGCTCGGAGGCTCCATTTTTTCACGTCAGAAACATGCATCTGCACAGCAGCTGTGGCCCTCATGTCCACGAGTTGCAGTTTTAAAAAGGAAGGATGATCAACAATCCAGATAGACCAGACACATCCTGCTCCAAGGATTATTTAGGTGAGAAATTAGTTTGCAGGAGCCCCGAGAATCCCTGTCTTGGTTTTCTGGCTGGTAAACCCCATCCGCTGCTGATGGGCTTGGCCCTGGGACTGCACCTGAGCTTGAGCTTGGCTCGGGGTCTGCCCTGCTCTGGGGCTTCCTGCAGGGGGAGGTTATGGGTCTGTGTTAGCCCTTTTCTTCTATGGGCACCTCGCTGGCCTTTGGCCTGTCGGGCTCTTTTATTGGTGTCGATCAGGCATCAGCACACTTTTTGTGAAGGGCCAGAGAGCCAGTATTTGAGGCTTCACATCCTGAAATACTGGCTCTCTGGTGTGATTTCCCTGGTGGGGTGACCCCAAGCTCCATTCTGGTCGAATCTGAGTTCTCGGATGTGGCCTTTATTTAGTTGTCATAATTTCCCTTTGATTGGGACTATTTGGCAAGGACGTCCCAGGTTTCCCGGCGGGTTCCCTGGGTTCTAGGCAAACTTCTTGCACCTCCTCTGGTGAGTGTACAACTTCCCCTGCCCTGGCTCTTGGTTCAGAGGATGAAGAGTTGCAAATGGGCAGTGGCGGTCTTGGCTTCCAATCCTTAGAAGCAGGACCGTGTTCTCCGGTAGAAGCGCTCCTCCCTTGGCCCCAGAGCCTCCTACTCACCACTGTTTCGGTTTCTATCTCTCCTTAACACACCTCCTAATACCTAGACTGGCTGAAAACACCACCGATCATGCATGTGCTCAAGATGATCAATTTGGGTGGGGCTTGATGGGGAAACTTGTGTCTGCTCCACATGGTATCAGGTGGAGCATCCCAGCTGGGGCCGGGCATCCACCTCTCATGTTGAAATGTGATACTTCCAAAAAGGCTCCCACTTGGTGCTGGTTGTCAGCTGGGAGGCGGTAGCCAGGGCTTTGAGTTTTCCTCCATCTGGCCTCTCTATGTGGCCCACTGGGCTTCTACAGCACCACTGCTGGGTCTGGGAAAGAATATCCCAAGAGTGACCATTCTGCAAATAAGGGGACGAACCCCAAAGGGCAAATACTAACCAAGTGCCGGCACCATGTTTCCTAATGTTCCGTCGGACACAGCTGGTCGTGGCCAAGCTCAGAGTCAGTTTGGGAGCGTACAACCCAGAGACGTGAACACGCAGGCATGGTTTGTTGGCGTCACCAGATAGGCTACCGTAGCCATAAAATATGCCCCTTGGTTAGAGGTGACTTTGCTGGTGTCAGCAGAAGTGCTGTGAGCAGGGAAGGCAAATACACACCTGGGACATCGGCTATGGCCGCAAAGATACAGTGTTGTCCCCTTCATGATGGAAGGGCCCAATGTACTCAACCTGCTAACGGGTGGTATCTGGCCACCCTGAAAAATGGCGCCCCATTGGTCTCTGGTTTTGGCAAAGGTAGGTGGTTGAGTGATCAGCCCTGGTCAGAGGAAGGTTGGGCCGCTGAGCCCATGCACAGCTTCCATCCCTGCTGCTGCAGCTGCTCTGTGCATGAGCCCTTTGAGCAAGCCTCAGGGTAGCCGAGGAAGGGCTGGTTGACATTCACGGGGTATCAGATTGTTCGTGTAATTTTTAAATGCCTCCCTGCAGTGGGTGTCTTGTGGTGGACATAGGTTCTGAGAGGTTCACACATGTGTTTCTCACCTTGACCCCTGATAGAGTTTGGATACTTGTCCTCAGCCAAATCTCATGTTGAAATGTGATACCCAGCACTGGAGGTGGGACCTGGTGGGAGGTGTGTGGATCATGGGGGCAGATCCGTCATGAGCAGCCTGAGCCATCCTCTTGGTGACAAGTGAGCTCTCTGAGCTCACACGAAATCTGGTCATTTAAAAGTGTGGGGCACCTCCCCCCACACCCTCCCTCCTTCTCCTGCTTTCAACATGTGATGCACCTGCTCCCCCTTCTCCTCCTGCCCTGAGTGGAAGCTTCCTGAGGCCTCACCAGAAGCTGAGCAGATGCTGGCACCATGCCTGTGCAGCCTGCAGAGCCGTGAGCCAACTGAACCTCTTTTCTTTATAATCCTTTGTAGCAGTGCAAGAACAGCCTAATACAACCCCCTTAACACCAATTTCCCAGTCTTATCCTCTCCAAGCCCGTGGCCAGCTGGTCAACCCATGAGTCAGCACCCCAGGCCATGTCTTCTTCCACAGAAAGTGGATGGTGGATCATGCCACACACTTTGCTTACTGGGAGGGTCTCCCTTCATCACTGGGTTTTGTGTGAGGCTGCAGCACAGGATCTGCCTACTTGCTGCAGGGCTGGGGTGCTGTACAGGTCCACCCATGAACCTACACTTGAAAGAACTGGTTTCTGCCAGAGCCTAATAGCAAGCCAATAGCTGCTTTTGAAAAGGAGATTTTCCAACAGAATGGGGGATAACCTGACTCAAACTTTCAGAGATTGGTGCAGTGATTCTCCTATTAGAACTTGCCAGATGAGTCCCTACAGTTTCTCAGTATGATTCAACTCAGACTCTTTTTGAGGTCTTAGGCCTCCAGAGCCATGCAGGACAATGCAGAAGACTTGGCTTTGTCCTGAATAAGGTGATTGTATAGTTTATAAACCAAACCTGGACTTTTGAAAATGAAAGAAGTGCTATTGATAATTCTGCCAGAATAACAGGTGTACCTGGGCCTTGGCAATGAGGCAACTCATTAAAGGGATACTGCCGTTGCTGCTATGTGAAGGCAGTTTCTCATTTTTCTTTATGAATGCACTGAAATAAAATATTTTTCAAATTGACAGCTGCTAACTGGTTGCATACCAGCTGATTTATTCTAGTAAAGGGAAATGTGTAATTGTACCTGCCATTGTTATCAACACCTCACGAAATCTGCGTGATTTGCTGTTACTCTCCAAGACCCATGTGGCTATTTCATTTGCTAAACAAGTGAGATAAATGAAGATTGTGGCAGGAATCATCACTATATTAGTCCATTTTCACACTGCTGTGAAGAACTACCCGAGACTGGGTGATTTATTAAGAAAAGCGTTTAATGGACTCACAGTTCTGCAGGCCTAATGGGATGCATGACTGGAGGCCTCAGGAAACTTACAATCATGGTGGAAAGTGAAGGGGAAGCAAAGACTTTCTTTACATGGTGGCAGGAGAGAGAGAGAGAGAGAGAGAGAGAGAGAGAGAGAGAGAAGGGGGAAGTTCCATATACTTCTAAATCATCAGATCTCGTGAGAACTCACTGTGATGAGAACAGCAAGGAAGAAATCTGCCCCCATAATCCAGTCACCTCCCACCAGGGCCCTCCTCCAATTTGACATGAGATTTGGGTGGGGTCACAAATCTAAGCCATATCAGTCACCCAGGCACCAGGTCTTTGGTGGAGGCTCTAATATTTGAAGTCTCCTTGGGGTATTATATTACTTTTTCTTAACATCTTTATTGAGGTGTTATTAGCATATACTAAAGTGCACATATTTAAAGTGCACAATTTTGTAAGTTGTGGCATTTGAATCCATCCATGAAGTCATGACTACAATCAAGTTAATGAACACATCCATCACTCAAAAGTAGAGTCAGCTTCCTTTGTGATCTCTCACACCTGCCCTTCTTCATCCTTACTGTTGTGCTCAGCAACCATGGATCTGCTCATTGATACCAGAGATTAATTTTCATTTTCTATAAATGGAATCATACAGTGTGCATTTTTTTGTCTGATTTATTTCACTTAGCACAGGGTTTTTTTTTTAATTGCATTTTAGGTTTTGGGGTACATGTGAAAAACATGCAAGATTGTTGCATAGGTACACACATGGCAGTATGATTTACTGCTTTCCTCCCCTTCACCCATATGTGGCGTTTCTCCCCATGCTATCACTCCCCAACTCCCCACCCCCCGCTGTCCCCCCAACTCCCCGCAACAGACACCAGTGTATAGTGCTCCCCTCCCTGTGTCCATGTGTTCCCGTTGTTCAACACTCATCTATGAGTGAGAACATGCGATGTTTGATTTTGTGTTCTTGTGTCAGTTTGCTGAGAATGATGGTTTCCAGGTTCATCCATGTCCCTACAAAGGACACGAACTCATCGTTTTTGATGGATGCATAATATTCCATGGTGTATATGTGCCACATTTTTCCTGTCCAGTCTATCATCGATGGGCATTTGGGTTGGTTCCAGGTCTTTGCTATTGTAAACTGTGCTGCAATGAACATTCGTGTGCATGTGTCCTTATAGTAGAACGATTTATAATCCTTTGGATATGTACCCAGTAATGGGATTGCTGGGTCAAATGGAATTTCTATTTCTAGGTCCTTGAGGAATCGCCACACTGTCTTCCACAATGGTTGAACTAATTTACACTCCCAACAACAGTGTAAAAGTGTTCCTATTTCTCCACATCCTCTCCAGCATCTGTTGTCTCCAGATTTTTTAATGATTGCCATTCTAACTGGCGTGAGATGGTATCTCAATGTAGTTTTGATTTGCATTTCTCTAATGACCAGTGATGATGAGCATTTTTTCATATGCTTGTTGGCCTCATATATGTCTTCTTTTGTAAAGTATCTGTTCATATCCTTTGCCCATTTTTGAATGGGCTTGTTTGTTTTTTTCTTGTAAATCTGTTTTAGTTCGTTGTAAATTCTGGATATCAGCCCTTTGTCAGATGGGTAGGCTGCAAAAATTTTTTCCCATTCTGTTGGTTGCCGATTCACTCTATTGACTGTTTCTTTCACCGTAGCACAGGTATTTTGATATTCAGCCATGTTAATGTATTTATCAATGGTGCATTGCTTTTTATTGCTAAGTAGTATTCCTTCATCTGCGTATTCCACATTTGTTTATTCAGTTACTTGTTGATTGGCATTTAGATTGTTTCTAGTTTTTGCTTATTATGGATAAATCTTCCATGAATATTCACATGCAAGTTTTGTGTGGATATATGTTTTCATTTCTTTTGGGTAAATACCTAGGAGTGAAATGGCTGGGTCACATGGTAGATGTATATTTAATTTGTTTTCTTTGAGATGGAGTCTTGCTCTGTTGCCAGGCTGGGGTACAGTGGTGTGATCTTGGCTCACTGCAACCTCTGCTTCCTGGGTTGAAGCAATTCTCCTGCCTCAGCCTCCCAAGTAGCTGGGACTACAGGCATGTGCCACCATGCCCAGCTAATTTTTGTGTTTTTAGTAGAGATGGAATTTCACCATGTTGGCCAGAATGGTCTCGATCTCTTGATCTTGTGATTTGCCCACCTCAGCCTCCCGAAGTGCTGGGATTCCAGGTGTGAGCCACTGTGCCTGGCCGTATATTTAGCTTTTTAAGAAACCGACAACCTGTTTTCCATTTTCAATTCCTAGCAGCAGCTGAGAGTTCCAGTTGCTCCACACCCTTACTGAGACTTGTCTGGCCAGTGTTTTCAATGTTAGCGCTTCTAGCAGGTGCACACAATCATCACATGGTGATTTTAATTCAAAGTTCCCTAATTACTAATGATATTGAACTTATGTGCATATGGTTTGTTTGCTTTTGTTGGCGAAGTGTCTGTTGAAATCTTTTGCCTATTTTTTATTGAGCTGTTTTCTTATTATTGAGTTTTGAGGATTCTGTACATATTTAGGTGCAAGTCATTTTTTTCAGACAAATGACTTGCATTTTTTTTTCAGTATGTACCCTGTGTTTTCATTCTATTAACAGTGTTCTTCAAAGAGAAGTTCATAATTTGGATGAAATCCAATATACTCATTTTTCATTTTATAGATCATGCTTTTCTCTCTCTCTCTCTTTTTCTCGTAGTCTAAGTCATCCTTGCCTAATCCAAGTTCATAAAGACGTTTGTCCTTTGTCTAATTCTATGTATTTTATAGTTTTGCATTTTATATTTAGGTCTATGATTCATCTGGAGTTAATTTGTCCATTGGCTATAAGGTGTGAATTGAAGTATAATAGTTGCATGTGGATATCCAGTTGTTCTGGCACTACTGAAAAGTCCATTATTTCTTCACTGAATTCCCTCTGCACCTGTGTTTAAAATCAATTGACCATCTATATGTGGGTTTATTTCTGGACTCTGTTATGTTTCATTATTTTGTCTCTGTCTTGATGATGCCATCCCATGCTCTCCTTCTTACTGTAGCTTCATGATAAATCTCGAAGTCAGGTAGTACAAGCCTTTGTGAATGTTTTTCAAAGAGCTTTTGGCTACTCAAGGTTTTTGCATTTTCATATGAAATTTAGAACCAGTTTGTCTGTCCTGACAAAAATCCTGCTGAGATTTTGATTAAGTTTGCATAGAATTGATTGCATTGTGCATTGATTTGGGGAGAAATGGTATCTCAACAATACCAAGTCTCTAATCTATGAATGCAACATAGCCCATTTATTTAGCTTCTCCTTATCTAAGCAATGTTTTAAGCTTTCAGTATATGTATCTTGAACATTTATTTGTACATACGTTTTATATTTTTGATGCTATTATAAATTACATTGTTGTATATTTTTGATGCGATTATAAATTTTTCTGATTTTTTATTGCTAATGTATAAAAATTGATTTTTGTATAGTGATTTGAACTCACAACTTTGCTAAACTCACTTGTTAGTTCTAGTAGCTTTTTCTTGTAGATTTTACTGATTTTTCTACAGAGACAATAATGTCATCTGAATACAGATTCATGTCATCTGAATAAAGACACCAATATGAGTGTCTCTCATTTCTTCTTCATGCCTTAATGTGCTGGCTGGACCTTCCAGTAAATTATTGAATAAAATGGTGAGAGTGGGCATTCTGCCTTGTTCTAAATCTTAGCAGAAAGTCACTCAGTCTTTAATCATTACGTATACTATTAGTTGCTCTTTATCAGGGTAAGAATGTTTCTATTCCTAGTTTTCTCAATATATGTGAGAATAGAATGTTTCTATTCCTAGTTTGTCAGAAATAGATGTTGGCAATCTGAAAGAGTGTAACAAGGAAAAACCTCAATGGTAAAAGTGAGTATACAGGCAAATTTGGAATACTCTATTACTGTCATTGTGGTGTGTAAACCACTTACATCATTAGTATAAAGACTAAAAGACAAAACTGTGAAAGACAATCATAACTCCAATAATTGGTTAATAGATAGGCGATATAAAAATATATAAATGGAGACATCATAAAGTTAAAATGTGGGAGGGGAATGGTGTTAAATTGCAAAGTTTGTTTTTGTTTCTTTTCTTCACAATCGAAATTAAGTTATCATCAGTTTAAAAGAACTTGTTGTAACTATAAGATGATTTTTGTAAGCCTCATAGTAACCACAAAGCAAAAACCTATAATAGAGACACTAAAAATAAATAGCGCAGAATCAGAACGTTTACTACGGAAAATAACAACAAAGGAAGATGGTAAGAGAGGGGAAAAGAAGAAGAAAGGCTTTAAAAAAAAAACCAGAAAACAAATAACAAAATGGAAGTAATAAATTTTTACCTCAATAATAACCTAGAATGTAAACAGATTTAATCTGTTCTCCAATTAAAAGACATAGAGTGACTGAATAAAAAAAAGAAACCCAACTATAGGTGCTGCCTACAGGAAACTCACGTCACCTGTAAAGACAGGGATAGACTGAAAGCAAAGCTATAAAGACAGACATAGACTGAAAGTAAAGGGACAGAAGACATTCAAATGGAAATCAAGAAAGGGTAGGAGTGGCTCCACTTCTATCAGATAAAATGGACTTTAAATCAAGAACAGTTAAAAAAAAGACAAGCCCGAGGAATTCTGCCAAGATGGCTGAATAGGAACAGCTCTGGAGCACAGTTCCCAGTGAGAATGATACAGAAGGCGAGTGATCTCCGCCTTTCCCACCGAGGTACTAGGTTCATCTCAACGAGACTGGTGAGACAGTGGATGTAGCCCAAGTACGGCAAACTGAAACAGGGCGGGGCGTTGTCTCACCCAGGAAGTGCAAGGGGCTGGAGAACTCCCCACTTCTAGCCAAGGGAAGCCATTAGGGACGTTTCTGGACATTCTGGCACTTTGGCTGAGATACTGAGCTTTTCCCACGGTCTTTACAACTCGCAGACCAGAAGATTCTCACCGGTGTCTACACCACCAGTGCCTTGACTTTCCAGCACAAAATACTGGGTGGTCATTTCAGCCAGCACCTGGAATGCCAGTGAGACAGAACCACTCATTCCCCTGGAAAAAAAAAAATGGAGCTGAAGGCAGGGAGTCAAGTGATCTGGCTCAGCGTGTCCCACCTCCACAAAGACCAGCAAGCTAAGACCCACTGGCTTGAAATTCTTGCAGCCAGCACAGCAGTGTGAGCTCGACCTGGGATGGTTGAGCTCAGTGTAGGGAGTGGCGTCTGCCATTACTGAGGTGGTTCTAACCTTGCCTGTGTAAACAAAGTTGCAGGGAAGTTTATACAGCAGTGGGGTGGAGCCTGCGGCAGCTCAGCAAAACCTCTGCAGGCAGACTGTGACTTGACTCCCTTCTTTCTGGGCAGGGCATCTCTGAAAAAAGGCAGCAGCCTCTCAGGGACTTATAAATAAAGCCCCACCTTCCTGGGACAGAGCACCTGGGAAAAGGGGTGGTTGTGAATTCCACTTCAGCAGACTTACATGTCCCTACCCAGCAGCTCTGAAGGGAGCAACGGAGCTCCCAGCACAGCCCTTGAGCTCTGATAAGGGACAGACTGCCTCCTGAAGTGGCTCCCTGACCCCTGTATATCCTAAGAGACACCTCATACAGGACAGCTCTGGCTGACATCTGGCAGGTACCCTTCTAGGACAAAGCTACCAGAGGAAGGAACAGGCAGAAATCTTGGCTGTTTTGCAGCCCCTGTGGGTGATTCCCAGGCAAGCAGGGTCTGGAGTGGACCACCAGCAGTCCTGCAGCAGAGGGGCCTGACTGCTAGAAGGAAAATTGGAAAGAAATAGCCTTAACAGCAACAGAAAGGACGTCCACTCAGAGACCCCATCCAAAAATCACCAACTTCAAAGACCAAAGGTAGATAAATCCATGAAGATGGGAAGAAACCTGCACATAAAGGCTGAAATCGCCAAAACCCAGAATGCCTCTTCTCCTCAAAGGGATCACAACTCCTCACCAGAAAGAGAACAAAACTGTATGGAGAATGAGTTTGATGAATTAGGCTTCAGAAGGTGGGTAATAACAAACTTCTCCAAGCTAAAGGAGCATGTTCTAACCCAATGCAAAGAAACTAAGAACTTTGAAAAAAGGTTAGACCAAATACTAACTAGAATAACCAGCTTAGAGAAGAACATAATGACTTGATGGAGCTGAAAAACACAGCACGAGAACTTCGTGAAGCACACACACATTTTAATGGCTGAATCGATCAAGTGGAAAAAAGGATATCAAAGATTGAAGATCAACTCAATGAAATAAAACGAGAAGACAAGACTAGAGAAAAAAGAATGGAAATAAATCAACAAAGCCTCCAAGAAATATGGGATTATGTGAAAAGACCAAATCTATGTTTGATAGGTGTACCTGAATGTGACAGGGAGAATGAAACTAAGTTGGAAAACACTCTTCAGGATATTATCCAGGAGAACTTTCCCAACCTAGCAAGGCAGGCCAACATTCAAATTCAGGAAATACAGAGAACACCACAAAGATATACCTCAAGAAGAGCAATCCCAAGACACAAAATTGTCAGATTCATCAGGGTTGAAATGAAGGAAAAAAATGCTAAGGGCAGCCAGACAGAAAGGCTGGGTTATGCACAAAAGGAAGCCCATCAGACTCACAGTGGAGCTCTCAGCAGAAACCCTACAAGCCAGAAGAGAGTGGTGGCAATATTCGACCTCCTTAAAGAAAATGATTTTCAACCCAGAATTTCAAATCCAGCCAAACTAAGCTTTATAAGTGAAGGAGAAATAAAATCCTTTACTGACAAGCATTTACTGAGAGATTTCATCACCACCAGGCCAGCCTTATAAGAGCTCCTGAAGGAAGCACTAAACACAGACTGGCAAGTTGGATAAAGAGTCAAGACCCCTCGGTGTGCTGTATTCAGGAGATGCATCTCATGTGCAAAGGCACACGTAGGCTCATAATAAAGGGATGGAGGAAATGTACCAAGCAAATGGAGAGAAAAACCAAAAACAGGAGTTGCAATCCTGGCCTTTGATAAAACAGACTTTAAACCAACAAAGATCAAAAGAGACAAAGAATGCCATTACATAATGCTAAAGGGATCAATGCAACAAGAAGAGCTAACTATTCTAAATATATATGCACCCAATACAGGAGCACCCAGATACATAAAGCAACTTCTTAATGACCTACAAAGAGACTTAGACTCAACACAATAATAGTGGGAGACTTTAACACTCCACTCTCAATCTTAGACAGATCAATGAGACAGAAAATTAACAAGAATACCCAGGACTTGAACTCAGATCTGGACCAAGCAGACCTAATAGACATCTACAGAACTCTCCACCCCAAATCCACAGAATATACATTCTTCTCAGCATTCTTCTCACATCACACTTACTCTAAAATTGACCACATAATTGGAAGTAAATCACTCCTCAGCAGATGCAAAAGAATGGAAATAATAACAGTCTCTGTGACCACAGTGCAATCAAATTAGAAGTCAGGATTAAGAAACTCACTCAAAACCACACAATTACATGGAAACTGAACAATCTGCTCCTAAATGACTACTGAATAAATAATGAAATGAAGACAGAAATGAAGATGTTCTTTGAAATGAATGAGAATGAAGATACAACATACCAGAATCTCTGGGACACATTTAAAGCAGTGTCTAGAGGGAAATTTATAGCAATAAATGCCCACTGGAGAAGCGAGGAAAGAACTAAAATTGACACCCTAATGTCATAATTAAAAGAACTGGAGGAGCAAGATCAAACAAAATCAAAAACTAGCAGAAGACAAGAAATACCTAAGATCAGAGCAGAACTGAAGAAGATAGAGACACAAAAAACTCTTCAAAAGATCAGTAAGACCAAGAGCTGTTTTTTTGAAAAGATCAACAAAATAGATAGACCACTAGCCAGACTAGTAAAAACGAAAAGAGAGAATAATTGAATAGATGCAATAAAAAATGATAAAGAGGATATCACCACCGTTTCCACAGAAATACAAACTTATCAGAGATTACTATAAACACCTCTATGCACATAAACCAGTAAATCTAGAAGAAATGGATAAATTTCTGGACACTTACACACTCCCAAGACTAAACCAAGAAGAAGTTGAATCCCTGAATAGACCAATAACAAGGTCTGAAGTTGAGGCAGCAAAGCAATTAATAGCCTACCAACCAAAAAAAGTTCAGAACCAGATGAGTTCACAGTCGAATTCTACCAGAAATACAGAGGAGCTGGTACCATTCCTTCTGAAACTATTCCAAACAATACAAAAAGAGGAATCCTCCTAACTCATTTTATGAGACCAACATCATACCAAAACCTTGCAGAGACACAACTAAAAAAGAAAATTCCAGGCCAATATTCATGATGAACATTGATGCAAAAATCCTTAATAAAATACTGGCAAACTGAATCCAACAGCGCATCAAAAAGCTTATCCATCACGATCAAGTCAGCTTCATCCCTGGGATGCAAGACTGGTTTAACATATGCAAATCTATAAATGTAATCCATCACATAAACAGAACCAAAGACAACAACCACATGATTATCTCAATAGATGCAGAGAAGGCCTTTGACAAAATTCAACAGCGCTTTATGCTATAAACTCTCAATAAAATAGGTATTGATGGAATGTATCTCAAAGTAATAAAAGCTATTTATGACAGATCCACAGCCAATATCATACTGAATGGGCAAAAACTGGAAGCATTCCCTCTGAAAACTGGCACAAGACAAGGGTGTCCTCTCTCACCACTCCTATTCAACATAGTATTGGAAGTTCTGGCCAGAGCAATCAGGCAAGAAAAAGAAATAAAGTGTATTCAATTAGGAAAAGAGGAAGTCAAATTGTCTCTATTTGCAGATGACATGATTGTTTATTTAGAAGACTCCATCACCTCAGCCCCAAATCTCCTTAAGCTGATAAGCAACTTCAGCAAAGTCTCAGGATACAAAATCAGTGTGCAGAAATCACAAGCATTCCTATACACCAATAACAGACAAACAGAGAGCTGAATCACGAGGGAACTCCCATTCAGATTTGCTACAAAGAGAATAAAATACCTACGAATACAACTAAAATGGGATGTGAAGGAACTCTTCAAGGAGAACTACAAACCACTGTTCAAGGAAATAAGAGAGAACACAAACAGAAGGAAAAACATTCCATGCTCATGGTTAGGAAGAATCAATATTGTCAAAATGGCCATACTGCCCAAAGTCATTTATAGATTCAATGCTGTCCTCATCAAGCTACCATTGACCTGATTCACAGAACTGGAAAAACCACCTTAAACTTTTACGGAACCAAAAAAGAGCCCACAGAGCCAAGACAATCCTAAGCAAAACAAACTAAAAACAAAAAAAGCTGGTGGCATCACGCTACCTGACTTCAAACTATACTACAAGGCTACAGTAATCAAAACAGCATGGTACTAGTACCAAAACAGAGATGTAGACCAGTGGAACAGAATAGAGGCCTCAGAAGTAATGTCACACATGTACAACCATCTGATCTTTGACAAACCTGACAAAAACAAGCAATGGGGAAAGAATTCCCTATTTAACAAATGGTGTTGGGAAAACTGGCTAGCCATATGCAGAAAGCTGAAACTGGACCCCTTCCTTACACCTTATACAAAAACTAACTCAAGATGGATTATGGATTTAAACATAAGACCTAACACCATAAAAACCCTAGAAGAAAACCTAGGCAATACCATTCAGGACATAGGCATAGGCAAGGACTTCGTGACTAAAACACCAAAAGCATTAGCAACAAAAGCCAAAATAGACAAATGGGATCCAATTAACTGAAGAGCTTCTGCACAGCAAAAGAAACTATCATTAGAGTGAACCAGCAACCAACAGAATGGTAAAAAATGTTTGCAATCTACCCATCTGACAAAGGCTAATACCCAGAATCTACAAAGAACTTAAACAAATTTACAAGAAGAAAACAACCCCATCAAAAAATGGACATAGAATATGAACAGACACTTCTTAAAAGAAGACATTTATGCGGCCAACAAACATAAAAATATTCATCATTACTGGTCATTAGAGAAATGCAAATCATAACCACATTGAGATACCATCTCATGCCAGTTAGAATGGTGATCATTAAAAAATCTGGAGCCAACAGGTGCTGGAGAGGATGTGGAGAAATAGGAACACTTTTACACTCTTGGTGGGAGTGTAAATTAGTTCAATCATTGTGGAGGACAGTGTGGAGATTCCTCAAGCATCTAGAAATAGAGATATCATTTGACCCAGCAATCCCATTACTGGGTATATACCCAAAGGATTATAAATTGTTCTGTTATAAAGACACATGCACATATATGTTCATTGCAGCACTGTTTACAATAGCAAAGACTTGGAACTAACCAAAATGCCTATCAGTGATAGACTGGGTAAAGAAAATGTGGCACATATACACCACGGAATACTATGCAGCCATAAAAAAGGATGAGTTCACATCCTTTGCAGGGACATGGATGAAGCTGGAAATCATCATTCTCAGCAAACTGACACAAGAACAGAAAACCAAACACCACATGTTCTCACTCATAAGTGGGTGTGGAATAATGAGAATATATGGACACAGGGAGGGGACCATCACACACCAGGGCCTGTTGGAGGGCAAGGGGGCTAGGGGAGGGATGGCAGGGGATGGGGGGATTGGGGAGGGATAACATTAGGAGAAATACTTAATGTAGATGATGAGGGGATGTATGCAGCAAACCACTGTGGCATGTGTATACCTATGTAACAATCCTGCATAAGCTGCACATGTACCCCAGAACTTAAAGTATAATTAAAAAAAAAGACAAGCCCATTATATAATAATACAGGGGTCAACACAGCAAGAGGACATAACAATTGTAAATATATATGTACCCAACACTAGAGCACGCAAATATACGAAGCAACTATTAATAGACTTAAAGGGAGAGATCAGTGTAATAATAGTAGGGAACTTCAACACCAAACTTTCCACAGTGGACAAGTTATTTAGACAGAAAATCAACAAAGAAACATCAGAGTTAAACTGCACTCTAGACCAAATGGACCTAACAGACATCTATGGAGATTCCATTCAACAGCTAGAGAATACATATTCTTTTCAACAGCACATACATAGAATATTTTCCAGGATAAACCATATATTAGGTCATAAAATGAGTCTTAACAAATTAAAAAATCAAAATTATATCAAGCATCTTTTTTGGCAATAATGGACTAACACTAGAAATCAATACCAGAAAGAATATTGGAAACTCTACAAATACATGGAAATTAAATGGCACGCTACTGAACAACAAATGGTTCAATGAAGAAATTTAAAAGAAAATTTAAAAATTCTTTGAGACATGAAAATTGAAATACAACATACTCAAACCTATGAGATAGAGCATTCTAAGCAGGAATTTAATAGCAGTAAACATCTACCTCAAAAAAGTGGAAAGATCTGAAGTAAACAACCTAATGTTACATCTTAAGAAACTGGAAAAGCAAGAATAAACTAAACCCAAAGTTAGTAGAAGAAAAGAAATCATAAAGATCAGATCAGAAATAAAATGGAAAGTTTTGAAAAAAACAAAAGATCAATAAAATGATGAGTTGTCTTAGTTTAAAAGATAAAATTGACAAACCTTGGTTAGACTAAGATGAAAGAAGATTACAATAAATCAGAGATATGAAAAATGAGACATTACAACAGATACCACAGAAATACAAAGGATCATGAGACTGTTATGGAGAACTATAAACTAACAATTTGAAATATTTACAAGAAATAGATAAATTACTGAACACATAGAGCCTAATAAGATTGAATCATAAAGAAATAGAAAGCCTGGATGTAATAATAATGAGTAATGAGATTGATGTAGTAATTAAAAGTCTCCCATCAGAGAAAAGCCCAGGACCTGAAAGGCTTCACTTTTTTTTGAAGGCTTCACTGCTGATTTTTTTTCCCTCTCTCATCCAGGCTGGAGTGCAGAGATGCAACCACAGCTCACTGCAGCCTCAGCCTCCTGGGCTCAGCTGATGCTCGCACCTTAGCCTCCTGGCTAATGCCTGGCTGACACATGGCACCATTCCTGGCTAATATTTTGTAGTTTTAGTAGGGATGGGGTTTTGTCATGTTGCTCAGGCTGGTCTCAAACTCCTGGGCTCTGCCCACCTTGGCCTCCCAAAGTGCTGGGATTACAGGCATGAGCCATCATGCCTGGCCTGAATTAGAACTAATGTCAATTTTTTTCAAACTCTTCCAAAAAATTGAGAAGGAAGGATTACTTTAAACTCATTATACTAGGTCAGCATTTCCGTGATACCAAAACCAGACAAGAACACAACAAAAGAAGAAAACCGCAGGTCAGTATCCCTGTTGAACAAAGATGCAAGAATCTGCAACACAATACTAGCAAATCAAATTCAACAACACCTTAAAAAGAGCATTCACCATGATCAAGATCAAGTGGGCTTCATCCCAAGGGTGCAGGGACAATTCAGTATAGGCAGGCCGGGTGGAGTGGCTCATGCCTGTAATCCCAGCACTTCGGGAGGCCAAGTTGGGCACATCGCTTGAGACCAGGCATTTGAGAACAGCCTGGGCAACATGATGAAACCTCATCTCTTAAAAATAAAATTTAGCCGGCCATAGTGGCATGTGCCTGTGGTCCTGGCTACTCCAGAGGCTGAGATGGGAGGATCACATGAGCCTGGGCAGATGAAGGTTTTAGTGAGCCATGATTGCACCGCTGCACTCCAGCCTGAGTGACAGAGTGAGACCCTGCTGCAAAAGAAATAAAAAAAGTAACTCTGTTATAACGTGGTTGAAGAAAACTGTTAACACCATCGTATTATAATGGGGAGAGTAAGGATACAAAAAGGAGGTGACATTTCTACACTTCCCTCACAAAGGTACAGCTGCTCTGGAAAAACAGTTTGGCAATTTCCTAAAATTTTAAACATACAGTTATTATATAATTAACAATTGTACCCCAGATATGTGTTGCATGGAAATGGAACCTTACATGTGCACAAAAACACGCACATAAATGCTTGTGTCAGTGTTCTTTCTATCACTAATAGCTAGAACTTGGAAACACGGTCCTACAACAGCAAATAGGGAAATAATGTGTGGAACGTCCATGCCACGAAACACCACTGAGCAATGAAAAGGAAGAAGCTATTGGTGCATGCAATAGTGTGGACAGATCTCAAAGGCATCAAACCGAGTGGGAAAACCAACTGAAAGTCACGTAAGGTAAGTTTCTCAAAGTGACAAAATTGTAGAGATGGGGAAAAATCATAGGTTGCAGGGTGAGGAGTCCTGGGGGTGAAGTGGTGGGGCATCTCTGAAGTGTGGCACCGTGGAGGTGCCCGTGGTGACGGAGGGTCTGTGTCTTGATCTTGGAGAGGTTGTGGAATCTGCACTGGTGATGCATGGCACAGAACCCGACACACACGATGGGCTGTCTCTCGGCTTCGGTATGAGCTGCAGTCGTGGGAGCTGTCACTGTTGGGAAGACCCTGCTGTGCCACGTGTGAAACTTCCAGTGAACTATGGTCGCTGCAAAATAAAAAGTTTAAAAGTGTAATTTTTTAAAAAAAAAGGCTTTCTGATGTAAAACAGAGACAAGGAAATGCCCATCCTACACCCAAAATTCAGCAGGCACAAGCCTGGTGTGTGGAGATTGCACCTGTGGGTGTGGTGTTCCTCCTGAGCGTGAGGGCAAGTTGTAGTTACTGTGGGGTTTGAGGGGTGCTGGTTTGGGGAGAATAACTGTACTCTGATAAAATGCAGGCCAGCAGTATAATTCCAATAAGTTACAGAAATTCACGTGGTAGCTCTTCTCTGTCTATGCTTTCTGGAGTGGAGTTCTGATTTTCGCCCTACCCACACAACCCTCTAATTTCTTTTGATCAACAATGAAAATCTGTAAGAAGACACTGGACTTTCTTCAATAGTTTAAAGTTTCTTAGTTATCCTACGTCTTTTCTTTTATGTTTTCTTTGCAGTATGATCCAACTTTGCAAAATAAAAGAAAAAAAGAGAAATCCTTTCCACATTTATGACTGACTATTGTGCCAATTCCCAATTATATTTGTGCCATCTTTTCATATTGAGAAGGCTGATAAAAATAGAAGAATTTAAAAGCCTCTTGTATCAAAGACTGGGGACGTCCTATGTAAAAGTCCCTTTGTCCTGCGGCCTTTTCTCTCCCCCGTGCTTGTTAACACAGATGATATCTTCATGCCCAAGGACAGAAAATCTCGGTAGCCCTTTTTTCAAGTGCTCTTTAGTTCCTTCCGTGCTACCTGCGTAACAGTGGACATGTGTGTGTTTACCTTGCCTCTACTTTCACTAAATTTGTGATTAAAATATCAGCCTCTGCAGGGTGCGCTGAAGGGGCTTCCATGCACCCACAAGTATAATAGATATTCCAATTCCCTAAGAAGCAAAACTGAAGACAGCCAGCTGAATGCTGAGCTCCGGCCCCTCTAGAGAGGGCTGTGGGAGTTGTCGGGTGGCAGGGAGAGGGCCATGTTTGTGGGACCGTAGGCTTTACAATTTAAGAGCCCTCTCTGAGAGACAGAATAAAAATATGAGGACGAAATGTCTAGGGCCACTCTCAAATCTAACAGCTCTGGTGCTTAAGCTTCGTCAGGGAATCTTCCTCTGAATCCGAGATGACTGCTTGAGCTCAGGAGTCGGAGGCTGTGGTGCCTAGAATGACAGAACAAGGCCCTGTCTCCAAAAACAATGAAGGAGGAGGAGGAGGAAGATTGAGCTTCACATGTTGCTGGTAGATGACCATTGGAATCACTGCTTTGTCTTCTCCAACCCGTATCTCATCCACACCTGTATTACAGCATTTCTCAGGTTTTCATTAAATATTAACAATGGCCATTTGGGATCATGGGAGCATGCACTATTTATTTTTTCTGTTCTTTTCTAAATTTTTCATATTTTCATAGAGGATTTTTTAGAAGGAGATAAACACTAAAGAAGCCGTACGGTGTCATAAGCTGACATCTGTGGCTTGGTTTTGATTGGCTGATGGACCTTCCCAAGAAAGCGAGAGTTTAAGTTGTCTTTTCTACAGAAGGAGGAGAAATAGAGATGTGCTCCTCAAAAAAGGCATCTGCGTCCGCCCAGTGACTGTCCAGCGAGGTCCACGATCACCGGCGGCACACGCTGGCGTCCCCAGGGCTGGGAGCAGGTGGAGGTGGGTGTCCCGGACTGACAGTTCACGTCCCCACCTCTCCCCTAGCACTGTCCAGCTCCTCAGCCCCTGGCCACACGTGGCTGCCAAGCACTGGAAATGTGGCCAGTCTGACCCGAGATGTTCTGTGACTCTAAATGCACCTTGAGAGGCAAAAAGGAGAAATAAATCAGCTCATGAGTCAGTTGTGGGTGTTGGCCATATGTTGAGGTGATGGGAATCTGGATATACTGGGTTAAACAGCATGTTGGCACTGAACTCAGTTTCATCTGCTTTGCTTTTTCTCCATGGCGAGGAGACCGCTGCCTACTTGTGTACATGACGTTTTATGGGGACGCAGCCACGCCTGTCTGTGTACTTCCACGGCTTCTTTCATATGTCAGCTGCGGTGCTAAGTGGCTATGGCAGGGACCACTCGGTAAAAAAGCCTCCAGTGTTTACCCTCTGTCTCTCCAAGGGATTGACTGCCCGGTGCTTTGGACCCGAAGGAGCTCCTCTCTGGCCACGATCCCCTCCACGAGACACAGAAGCTACGATGCTTGGCAAACAGGCTTGTTGTCTGTGGGACAACAGATACCCCCACATAATAAGAAATTTAGTCTCAGCCCAAAGAGAGGTCTGGCCTTTGTCCCCAGTTCCTGGGAGAGAAACTCTGAGGCCTTGGAACTTTTTGGGTGACAGGAACGTCTTTGTTCTTCGTGGCAGGTCCTGCTGGTTTCTGCTAGTGAGATGATTCATGGTGGGCCCCCAGTTGGATGCTAATGACTCAGGATGGGAACAGGCCAGGCCAGAAAGACCATGAGAGGGCTGGGGATTTGAATCACGTATCAGTCCAACCTCCTGACCTCTGAGGAGGGGATGGGGCTGGAGCTGGAGTCCAAGCACAGGGACAGAGCTCCTCCAGCCGTGCCTCCGAAATGCAGCCCCACCACCAACTCTGGACACGGAGGCTCGGGGGTGCTTTCCTGGCCGGCGGCACACACGGATGTGTTGCAGGGTGACGCCCTGCAGAATGACACACCCTGAGGACAGGGAAGCTTCACACTTGGGACCTTCCAGACCTCGCCCTGTGTGTCTCTTCCTGGTTAGTTCTATCCTTCATGCTTTTGGTAGAGTAAAACTGACCGTAAACGTGGTGCCTCTCTGAGTTCTGTAAGTTACTCTAATGACTTACAGTCTAGTCTGGGACCCCCCATTCGTGGTCTCTCTCTGAAGCGAGGGAAGCCTCATCGGCACTGTTCCCACATTTGTAGTGCAGTTTGCAGCTCCCTTCCCACAGAGGGGATTTTGCTGCCTGGCCCCACCTGCTAGCTGGAGTGGGAGAGAGAGTTTCAGGCTCTTGTGGAGATCGGCTCTGGTGTCCACAGTGGGGAGAATCAAATCCACTTTCTCCATGGCCCTCACCGTGCTGTGAAGGGCAGGCCCAGGTGTAATCATCTCCAGTGTGTGAATTCACAGAGGACCTAAGTGGCTTGGCCAAGGTCAGGCAGAGGTGGGGGAGGACAGGCTCCAGGCTGCTCTGCTCCTGAAGGAAGCCTGCGCTCTGGCCAAGCATATCCCATCTGGAACGCACGCTGGCAGCAAATGTTTTCTCTTTCACAGATCGTGTTTCTGACTTGTTTTTATTCTTCCCTGCTGAAGCCTGTTGTGCTTTTACAATGGCAGAAACTACTGGATACCCCTCATTGCAGGGGAACAACACCCTGCACAATGGGGCTGTACAGTACCTGACAGATTATGTAATAGTTTTCATTGTCCTCACTTGTCTGAGAATAAAAACATTTTCTTCTGAAAGTGAGGCGGCGTACACTATAATCTGATCTTTTGATGAAGCAAAGAAAAGCTGATTTATTTTTAGATAATGAACTTGCTGATAAGCCTTAATTTGGACCCAGTGTGTTTGACTCCGCCCTGAGACGCCCCTCCCCCTTCTGGGGGCCCATAGGGACTGATGTTGCCTGCCTGTGGGCGCTACACCCTCCTCAGCCCACCTACGAGGCTGCTTGGAGTCTCATGAGGAACAGTAAAGTCAGAACATTTTTTTGAGCTCAAAATTCTCCTCCCTTCCCTCCCTTGACAATTTCAAGAGTATTTTTTTTTTCTTGTTTCTAGGTTTCAAGCAAATAGATTTTTAGAAATAATTCTTGATCTTTTGCTTTCATAGAGTGATTTGAGACGTTAAATATGGGTGGGCGCTCAGGGCTGGGGGCAGGGGCTCACGCCTGTAATCCCAGCACTTTGGGAGGCTGATGTGGGCGGATCATGAGGTCAGGAGATCAAGACCATCCAGGCTAAAATGGGGAAACCCTGTCTCTACTAAAAATACAAAAAAACTTGCTGGGCTTGGTGGCATTCACTTGTAGTCCCAGCTACTCAGGAGGCTGAGGCAGGAGAATTGTTTGAACCTGGGAGGCGGAGGTGGCAGTGAGCCGAGATTGCACCGCTGCACTCCAGACTGGGCGACAGAGCGAGACTCCGTCTCAAAAAAATAAGAAAATAAAAATGGGCGCTTAGAATAAATGCACCAGGTGCCTGGGGTTCCTCTGCTGGGGAGGGTCTGTCTTCCCCATCACATGGGGGCTCTTTTCCTCCGGATAGTGGGAAGGGAACAAAGCGCCACTTATATTTTTGTGTTCACAGATTTATCTAAATAGAAAGAACGCTCAGGACAAGTGGACCAAGTGCTGGACCAGGGTGGGAGGGGAATGGTGGCTCCAGACGCCTCTTGGTGAAGACTCTCCTGGCCATGGGACGTTGGTGGCACTGTGGAAGGGAGTAGGCAGGGCCAGACAGCCACAGCTGGGAGGTGTGAATGCAGCCTTTTATCCGGCCCGTGGAAAGCAGTCTGCTGCGTGCTATGTGCAGGCAACCCCTAGCCCACCCTTTTGGATGTAAAAGGGAACTGGCATCCATGCGGCATTGGTGAGATGCCTGGGACTCGGTGAGATGCGGGTGATGCACAGGGCACGCCCAGGTGTGCAGGTGATGGCGACATTGCCAGAGTCCTGCAGGTGAGCCAAGGTCACCCACTGGGAAAGAGGCTGTTGCAACAGAATAGCAACCCCCAAAGACACCTGCATCTGAATCCCCAGAACCTGTGAACACGTTGGTCACCTTACAGCTGGGACTGAGGGACAGGGCCTTGATGGGGACATCATCCTGGATCCTCCAGGTGGCACACAGCATGAAGCAGGCTGCTTTCCGTGGGCCCTTAAAAGTGGAGAGCCCCTTCTGGCGGCGCTCAGAGGGATGTGGCTGCAGAAGAAACGCAGAGAGATGCAGCGATGGCTGCTGGTGTGGAGACAGGGAGGGGCTGAGAGCAGAGAATGAAGCTCTGGATCTGAAAATGGCAGAGAATGATCATGGCCTAGAGTGTCCGGGAGGAAATTCAGCCTCGTAGCCACCTTGATTTCAGCGCAGTGGGCCCTGGGTTGGTCTTGGGACTGGGAACTGTAAGGAACACCTCTGTGCTGTGTTGTGCCACTACGTTTGTGATTTGCTGTTGCAGCAGCAGGAAGTGAAGGCAGTGGCATGGAAGGTTCGAGGACAGGAGAGAGGAGCCCATGTGGGGCCCCCCTCTAGGAGCTCAGAGTGCCAGCCCCTGACTGAGCTGGTGGGAGGTGCAGCGACCCGTGCCTCCCCTGACAGACTCAGCGCTGCCTGCTAACTGTCCTCAGGTCCTTGCCTGCTCAGGTCCAGGAGAGTACAGCGTGAGGCCCATGGGCCCACAAGGACGTGGCTGTGAATCTAAAAGGCACTGATCTCAGCAGCCACATGATCCTCCTCCCAGTGCTGCTGCATGGGTGCAGGTGTGGCCGGGTCGGGGGCGGAGTTGAACCTGGGCCACAGGTTAGCCAGTTGAGTGTGATGCTGGGAGGTGGGGGTGGGGATGAGGGGTGCATGTCAGGACGTTCTAATGAAAGGAACATGAAAATAACCTGGGTGCCGAGGAGGAGGCCATGGTGTGGGTGAGGAACCTGGGAGGAGGTAGGTCCTACAGAGAGGAGCTGGGGGTGGCCCAGGCTGCTGGGTGGAGGGCATGTGCAATGCAAATTAGGGGGAAGTTGAGGTTATTGGTTACGACAAGGTTGAGAACCAGAACCAGCTTCCTGTCTGAGTTTAAGATGAAGACAGGCTTTCCATACTGTGGAAAATTCCTGAGGGCACTGTTAAGTCTGACCCCACTACTGCCACCAAGGATGTCAGTACTTAAACATGTGTGGGCGACTGTCTGATTGTGTAGCCTCTAACTGGACCCTTGTCATTTAATTTAATTCTATCCACAAAATAATACCTTGAAGTATGATCACATCCATTTTTACAAACAAGGAAACAAGTTCAGAGGGGCTAAGTAATGCCACCGAGTCACACAGCTGGGATGTGGCTGAACTGAGGTGGACCCTGCTGTGGGAAGTAGAAAAGTTCCTCTTCAAAGTTGCCTTCCTTGCTTAAAAAAAATTCATGAGTGTTAGACATAATAGTTTGTTTTAAACACTTTCTTCAAAAGCCTTCTTGCTTTTTGCTAGACCTACTATGTAGCTGTTAGACATGCTTACAGGCACATAGTACATTATATGTCCTTGCACTTTTTTTTTTTTTTTTTGAGACGGAGTTTCGCTCTTGTTACCCAGGCTGGAGTGCAATGGCGTGATCTCGGTTCACTGCAACCTCCGCCTTCTGGGTTCAGGCAATTCTCCTGCCTCAGCCTCCTGAGTAGCTGGGATTACAGGCACACGCCACCATGCCCAGCTAATTTTTGTATTTTTAGTAGAGGCGGGGTTTCACCATGTTGACCAGGATGGTCTTGATCTCTTGACCTCGTGATCCACCCGCCTTGGCCTCCCAAAGTGCTGGGATTACAGGTGTGAGCCACTGTGCCTGGCCCCTTGTACTTTAACCAAGATATCTGCGCTGAACGCGCTCACAGGCTGCCCCAGCTCATGGCCTATGGCCCTTCCTGATTTGGACTTCCTTTTTTTGCTCTCCATTGCTTTTACCTGTTTAGAAAAGTTTTAAGTTGTTAGCTGTCAGGTTTTAGTTCAGACTGTGAGGTCTGGTTTCAGCCAACAGAGATCAGACACAGCAGTAAGGACCACCCCAAATGGGTAAGATAAATATGTCTGCTTTCCTCTGTTCGTTGTACTCTCGTGGCAAGATGGCTAGTGAGAGTACCCTTCCTGCAGTCCAGGAAGTAAAAATTGTGTTGCCGAAAGATCCTTTGTCTCAGTGCTGCTTTTTCTTTGTGGCACCGAGCATCTATTTCTAGTACCACCACCCTCATCCCCTGGGATGCATGAGTGAGACGAAAACGCTCTGGCAAAGTGGACGAGAAATGGTACAGTGTAAAGAATGACTGAAGAGAAGGGAGAGGGAGGACGACAAGAAGAACGGGGAGAAAACTCTGCGTTAGCATTCCTAAAAATTACCCTCCAGCCACCAGACATCATCTGAGTTATTCTGGTCGTCAGCAGCCACAGGCCTGTTAGCCAAATTCCTCTCTCCAGTGGGACGAGGGGCCTTCCGTGCGTTTTTCCATTCAGGGCTACAAAGCGCAGAGGCTCTGGGTGATTCTGTGTCATGGGGTGGACCGATTTACGTCACTATCCCCAGAGGTTAAGAGTGAAGGTCCCAGGAGGGGAACTCATCTTGTTCCTGAGGTGAGCATGGTGACTGGCTCCCCCGTGTCAGGACTTCCCTGCACCTGCCCTTCGTCTCATGCCTTTCCCTGTCTGAGGAAGGGAACAGGTTTCCTTCCCGGCTTCTCTGGTCAAGTCCACAGGCAGCACTGAGGACTCAGGCAAGCTGGGCCCACGGCTCCACGCTGTGTGAAGATGGTACTTGCCAAATGTCGCCCTCTGCCTACTTTTTTACAGGACGTTTATGGGGACGCAAACAGAAGCAGAATCAGGTGTGCGTGCAGGGGTCTTCCTTGAAACGCCATTTCCAGTGGCAAAAATCTAGACACAGCCTTCATCTCCTACAGCATCTGCCACTGAAAAATAACATTTGTTACAGCCATACAATGAAATGCCTGCCAGCCATTGCAAATCAAATTTTCAAAAAGTTTTATGGAAAACTGCTTAGAATACGTCAAGTAAGCAGCAGGGTGGATGCAGGACTATGCAAATGTTCCATGTTTGTTGTATTTACACAAAATAAATGCAGGGAATGAAAACATAGGGCGACAACACACAAACTCGTCCATGTTTATCCTTGGGTGGGAGGATTGCTGGAAATTTCCACTTTCTGATGCATCTTCCAGCTTTGTATGCTTCTTTATGCCTACCATTGTCAGGCATTTGAGGTACAAGAGCCCAAATAATTATAATACACTTTGACAGAATAGAAACGAGTTACATAGTTGGTGCCAGCAACCCAAGAATGAAAGGGATGGACCGGAACTCCACCATGGCGGCCCAGCCAGTCCACGCCAGTGAGTGATAACAGAACACGAGCCGCTCCAAAGGTTAGAGGACAGTGACCCTGGTGTGGGGGTGGGGGTGCCAGTCAAGGGCTCCACCTAACACTGAGCTTCCTGGTAGCCAAAGAAAAGAAGAAAATGTGGGGTCGTTACATTGATTAGTGGCATCAAACAAATCCATCTTGAGAAACTCATGTTTTCCTGCTGTGCTTTCAAGGTATAACTTGCTCTGTGGATTTTTACCCAAGAGGCACGACTTGAATTCACGCAAAAACAACTAGAAATGTTCTTCCCGTGGGTATGGCTCTGTTCGACATCACATCACGTCAGAGGTGCGACTCAGAGGGTTGAGCTCTGCTCTGACATTTGTGAGCCTGACTGGCATGGACTGAAGGGAGCCACCACATGCCCTGGATGGAGGGCTAGCCAGTGCCCATGGTGTCAATCACCTTTTCCTCCAAAGGCATCTGACCGCTAAGCATTTGGACAGGTGCTTAGATGTGGAGGCAGAAGTTTTGGTTAGGAAGCCTGTGACCCCCAAAATATGAGAGATGTTACCTACCGGCCACTGACTTCCATGGTTCTTCAAAGTCAAGTTTGGTTTTGTGCAGTGAAGATTTTTTGGGTAGAAATATAGGAATTAGGTCAAGGTGTGTTCCCTGCAGCAGAAGCAACCCACTTTTTGGATGGGAGATTTCAGAACTGCTCATTTAAATGCTCAAGAAGCTCTGCTCAGGATAGTGGTTCATTTTAAGGACTGTGCGTTCCGGGCTTTTTCCCTTAAGTGTGGTGCACAGAGGCTCGCTCCCTGCCAGCCATCCAGCACATGCAGTCACCTCTCTACCTCTCCGAGTCCCCCAGATTGAGAAGACCTGCCTTCTTGAGGAAGGCTTGGATGCTGGTGTCCAAACCCAGGCTATGAATCTATCTTCCAGGTGGCAACGAGGGGCTGACTTCTGTTTTTTGGTAACTGGCCCTCAGTACCAAGTGTGTGGTGGGGGGACGGTGAGGACTCAACCCTTTTGTTACCGATTTTCTCACCTAAACACCTCCTCTTTGCTTTGCTAAAGCCATGTCCTCAGCTGATAATGAGAGAAGACCACTGTCTTCTTTATACAGAAGGGATCAGAATTAGAAACGCTCTATAAAGAAAAACTCTTTCTTTGTTGACCATTCCAAAGTTAGGTGGTTCATTTGAGCAACTGTCTTCCTTTCTTAGATCTATTTCTTGAATCACTTTTAAACTTATAGAAACATTGCAAGTTTTGATAAGTTTGGGTCCTGAATCTAAAATGAACGTCTAAAGGAAGACAAAGATTAGACTTGGATGGTGTTCCATTTAATACTTGGGATAGCGATGAAACGGGCAGTCTTACAAACTCCCATCCAAAACGTTGCTTTCTTCAGCTACAAAAGTTTTTCCCCACAGAAACATTTCTGAGTAAGGTGCTGATATAATTCCCCCTTTCCAAATATTCTAGTGTATTTCCAATAAAGCAGGACATTCTCTTATGTAACCACAACCCAATTACCAATATCAGTGTATTAGTCCGTTTTCACACTGCTGATAAAGACATACCCGATTGGCCGGGCACAGTGGCTTACTCCTGTAATCCCAGCACTTTGGGAGACTGAGGCGGGTGGATCATGAAGTCAGAAGTTCGAGACCAGCCTGGTCAATATGGTGACACCCTGTCTCTACTAAAACTACAAAAGTTAGCCAGGCGTGGTGGCACACGCCTGTAGTCTCAGCTACTCAGGAGGCTGAGGCCGAAGAATTGCTCGAACCCAGGAGGCAGAGGTTGCAGTGAGCCGAGATCATGCCCATGTGGGATTATGGGAGTGCAATTCAAGATGAGATCTGCGTAGGGACACAGAGCGAAGCCATGTCCATCAGGAAATACACATTTATGTCTATTACCATCTAATACTTCGCCCTGCTGTGCTTTGAACAGGGTCCTCAAATTTCACGTTGAAATTTAGTCTGCATTGTGGTATAGTAGTGAGAGGTGGGGGCTCTAGGGGGTGACTGGATCATAGCCTCGCTGAATTAATTATCATAGATTAATGAGTTATCACAGGAGTGGGATTGATGTTCTTGTAGGAAGAGCGAGTGAGACACCAGAGCCAGCACGCCCAGCCCCCTTGCCAGGTGATGCCCGGCAAGGTCTCAGGACTCCCCAGAGAGTCCCTACCAGCAAGAAGGCCCTTACCAGATTTGACCCTCGTCTTTCAACTTCTCAGCCTCCTTAAGAAATAAACTTCTGTTCCTCAGAAATTATCCAGTTTCAAGAATTCTTTTATAAGCAATAGAAAGCAGACTAAGATTGACCCCATTCAAGTTCAAGATGGACCCCATGTTTCCAGTTCAACCAAGGATGCCCATTTATCCAAAGGGCCTGGGTGAGACGTGCACGCTGATGAGGCTCAGGACCCTCAGAAAGGACCCGGGTGAGAAGTGCACGCTGATGAGGCTCAGGACCCTCAGAAAGGACCCAGGTGAGACGTGCACGCTGATGAGGCTCAGGACCCTCAGAAAGGACCCAGGTGAGACGTGCACGCTGATGAGGCTCAGGACCCTCAGAAAGGACCCAGGTGAGACGTGCACGCTGATGAGCCTCAGGACCCTCAGAAAGGACCCGGGTGAGACGTGCACGCTGATGAGCCTCAGGACCCTCAGAAAGGACCCGGGTGAGACGTGCACGCTGATGAGCCTCAGGACCCTCAGAAAGGACCCGGGTGAGAAGTGCACGCTGATGAGGCTCAGGACCCTCAGAAAGGACCCAGGTGAGACGTGCACGCTGATGAGGCTCAGGACCCTCAGAAAGGACCCAGGTGAGACGTGCACGCTGATGAGGCTCAGGACCCTCAGAAAGGACCCAGGTGAGACGTGCACGCTGATGAGCCTCAGGACCCTCAGAAAGGACCCGGGTGAGACGTGCACGCTGATGAGCCTCAGGACCCTCAGAAAGGACCCGGGTGAGACGTGCACGCTGAGGAGCCTCAGGACCCTCAGAAAGGACCCGGGTCGGGTAAGAAGTGCACACTAACAGGGTGGGGGACCGCCAGGCCTCCTCAGCCGGGAGCATTGCTCACACCTCGGTTCGTGGGAAGGTCCCTCTGAGGCGTGAGGCCAGGACTTACTGCAGGGCCCCCGCGTGTGTGTCTGGTTTTCCTCGGGATGAGGAGCCGGAGAGGGTGGCGCCTCCTCAGGCCCAGGCCTTCCCTCTGAGCTGCCCTGTGGCCGGTGACAGTCACTCGAGCGCTCGGTCAAGGTGGCAGCTGCCGGGCTTCTCCGTGGCGCGTTCCTGCCTTCTCCTCGGCTGGTGTCGTGTGCCGGCTTTGAAACGATGCCCATCCCCTCCGTGCCCTCGCGTGCGTGCTGCTGCGTTCTTCATGTGGGCACGGACCCGGCTCTCCCGCGCGCGGCCGCGCACACGGCGCGTGACCGTCATTCTTCATTTTGGGGCGTGGCGTCTCTCCAGTGTGGCCAGGTGAAGCCCCGCCGGCGGGTTCCCGAGTCTCGGGCACAGCGCCATCTTTCTTCGAGGACGCTCCTGCTCTGCGCCGCCCCGCCCTGGGGTCCGCCGTCCCTCCGGGGAGCCCGGTCCCTGTCACTGGTGCCTCCTTTACCCTCGAATTTGAGACGCTGGCTCCGGCCAAGCCAGGGGCTCAGGGTTAGGGAGGCGATTTTCCTTGTTTTTTGGGGACGAGGCGGCTGCAAGGTCCCCTCCATCTGGGCCACCGTTGTTTCCACACCTCTGGGGAAACTGAGGCCCGGCATGTAAACAAGCCCTTCCCGGCGGCCCCGTCTCCCCGCCTCCCTCCTCGAGCAGGAGTGCGGCGCGGGTTGCCAGGGCCCTGCTCTGAGGCTCGGCGGAGTTCTTTCTTTTTTGGCAGGGGGGAGACGATTTTTTAAAAAAACCCGCTTATCTATTCTGCTTAAATTAATCCCCAAACGTTGTTTTATCAAACCGTTTGTAGTTGCAGCGGCCGCTGATTACAGATGTACATCATTTCTCCCCCAGCCTTTTTAAAGGGCCAGTCACTATGGTAACCATATTACAGAAAATTGCCGCGTCTCCTTAAAATACCCTTCAGAAAAAGGTCATTCGGTATTAACATGCTCCAGCTAAACGGGCTGCGTGAGCAGCGCTGGAGCGGTCACCGCGCACTGTGCTTCCGTGTGCCTGGCTTTAGCGCGTAATTTCAGGAAACTCTCAAAACAGGGCTAACCATTGAGAGTGGAATGAGCTCAGTGCGGCACCGTGTGTGTGTGTGTGTGCGTGTGTGCAAATACAAAAGCCCCACTCACTCTAGTACTTGTGCTCACAGAGCAAGGCTTATTGGCACTGGGTTCCATTTTGCTGTCGGCCGGTTCTCAGTGTGGGTTGAGATTGAGGGTGTCTGCCCGGCTCGGAGCCCAGGCTGACCCATAGGGCAGGGCCTGGGCCGGGTGGATGGGACAGCTGCGCCTGGGCATTGGAAGCACTGTGCCCAGGCAGGCTCAGGCCATGAACATTTTGTTGTGTCTCATGAAACCTCACGATCCTGCTAGAATATTCCATTGCTGGTGGGATTTTATTTCCCAGAAATAAACGGCAACTCCTACCTCTTTCATCTTCCAGGGGCGGAGCAGCAGCCCAGGGGCCCCTGAATCTCACAACTAACGTTGTCCAGATGGTACCAGAAGTTCCACCTTCTAATCCTGTGTTGCTGCTTTCTTAAAAATTACTCACTTGAGTCCGCCCATGAGCAGAGTGTAACAAGCAAATCCATGTAGTTCACAATGAAAAGCAGCAGCCTGTCCCTCCCCACCTCCTGCTCCCCGAGGTGGCCGCCGCGGCGTGGTTTTGGTTGGGACATTCCTATTTTCCTCCTTACTTCTAAACAATCTCCTTCATAGCCCCTTAGATCTACTGAAGTAGCTATTTCTCCGACATGCACTCTGCCAGGCTCTCTTGGGAGGGCTTTACATGTTTCAACTCTTCCCTCAGCCCAGTGAGGAAGGTATTATTGTTCATCCCACGAGGAAGCAGAGGTCCTGAGGAATGAAGTAGGCGGCCCCAGCACAGGGAGTGCGAGACAGAGGTGGGGTTCTTGGTTCATCAGCGTTGTATGTTATGCACGGAGTTACTGCTGTGGATGATGAAAATGGATGCCCCGTATCCCCCAATTCTCATGATTCCTTTCCCCTCATCTTCCCAGCGGCACTGCTAATTGCAGCATCCACACGCACAGGCCGTCTCGCTCTGTTTCTCTGACCCTGAGCCTCTGTCTCTGTTTCTCTCTCTGTATGTTTCTGTTTGACACACACACACATACATTTGCAAGGACCCCCTACCTGTGTCTCCAGGAACAAAGAGCCTCCCGTGTAACTGCAGTTCTATCGTCTCCTCAATAAACCATACACATCCCATGATATGGTTTGGGCTCTGTCGCCACCAAAATCTCATGTCAAACTGTGATTCCCAGTGTTAGAGGCGGGGCCTGGTGGGAGGTGATTGGATCATGGCGGCGGGTTTCCTCTGGGTCCTGTTCTCGTGAGAGTGGTGAGTGCTCGTGAGAGTGTGGTTGTCTAAAAGTGCGTGGCACCTCCCTCTTCACCCGCTTCCTCCTCCTACAGCCACATAGGACGCATCTGCTTCCCCTTTCACCTCCCACCAGGATTGAAAGTTTTCTGTGGCCTCCCGGCTATGCTTCCTGTATAGCCTGCAGAACTGTGAGTCAATGAAACCTCTTTTCTTTATAAATTACTCTGCCTCCAGTAGCTCTTTATAGCAGTGCAAGAACAAACTAGCACATCCCATGTCCTCATTGACGCAGTAATTCCCAGATGTCTATGTATTTTTAAAATCTACAGATGTAACCCAGTGTCGTTGGACTTTTGGGTACCTACTTGTAACTGTAGCACCTTGAGTTTCTACTGGTTTAGAAAGTTCCAGGAAGAAGCTCAGGCCCAGTTGGGAGATGAACTTCGGTGAGCCCTCCTCATGACCATCCTAAAATCCCCAGCCAGGAGGAGCTGATTCACCATTTCCTATGCACGTGACGTAGAAGCATGCTCGGCACTCGTGCTGTGCTGCCTTTACTCCCACCTGCGTGCAATGACTCAGTGCACCAGCCCAATAAAAGCCCGATTTCTCTTTTTTCTCGGGGAAGAAATGCTTTCGGAACTAGCCCAGCACTTTCCTTACTTGTCACAAGTAGTAAAATCCCTTTGTGTTGCGGTCATTACACCGGCACCCACCCAGTGGTCAAACCCACCTGTTGTTGGGGAGCAAGAGCAGTTAAGGCTCCCGGGTCACATTTGTTTCCAGTGTCTCCCTACTTGTCTTTAATCCAGAGTGTGCCCACTCCCTCTCCTTTCCTTTTAAGACCCCAGTCAACGTCCTGGAGTGCAGGTGCGCTCTACTGCAGCACACCCTCAATGTGGTTTGTCTGCTTATTTCCTCGTGATTAGCTCAGGTCACACATTTCAGCACATGTGCTGCACCTGTTTCATTGCTTTAGGAACATGTGACACTTGTTAAATTTGATCATTTGGTTAAAGTGGCTGCAAATGTGACTGTGACTGTGAATATCCTGTTCTCCAACAACTTTTTACCTGGTGATTTGCTTATCTTAATTATCAAGGCAGAATGGTGTTCTAATTCTATTCTTCCTCCCGGATTTATTAACCGGCCTTTTTCTGTAATGAATAACTGTCCCTCTCCCCCGACCTTTTTAAACAATTCACTATAGACTCACGAGTTCTTTTAATTCAGTGTATTATAGTCCACTGCCCTCATTGTTCTTTTTGATGAGGGAATTGTTTCACGTGTGGCCGGCAGGAGACTCTGCAGCCAGGCTCTGGCCTCTGACGTGCCGTTAGTCCTCCAGTGCTTCCCTGCTTCCTGACACAAAACCTGGTCCAGGCTCACTTTGCCATTTCCCTGCCGAAGACCTGGAAGAGCTGATTTTCTAAGGAGTCTTGGTTACTTTCGGTGGAAAGTGGTATTTGTGAACAAAACCCTGGGTACTGGTGTGTTCATTACTTCCGGGGTGTCATTGCTCCTGGTCCTTGGAATGAACAGACCAGTTTTATATTCTTACTAAATTCTCCAGTCTGAGCCAAACACCACAGCTCCTCCTATTCCACATTGATATTTACTTCTTTTATGGTGAGACTCTCGGTTTCCCCAGATTTAATATATTTTACCTGTTTGCTTTCTGCCGTGACAGGTACAGAATTATCTCAAAATTACTACTCTGACACCTCCACCAACAACAAAGTGTTAAGAAAAATTCAAGATTTCTTTGTAATAATTTTTGTCGTTAGAGTATATCACACCAGGTGTGTACAGTCAGAGAACTAGATTCAGAGTTTTCTTGCATTGATTCTCCTTTCTGTGTGGTTGTGGCATCAATTTGATGTGCATTCAGTTCATTTGTTCATTTTCAATTTTAGGGCATTTTTACTGAAACATTTGCCATTTTTGAATATGTTAAGTTTCTACATACTCAAAAGACAAAACTATATGAAAAAAAGCATCACCAGACAATTTTTACTCCCATCCATAACATTTTCATTTATTTCTCACCAGCCCCCAGGATAGGAACACTTTTTTTTGTCTCTGGTGCATCCTCCTGTATGAATGAATGTGTATGTATATATGTATTAGACATGCTTACGCATAAGTCAGGGTTTTTAACGTAATACACTATATTTCTCATTTAACTTTGCATATGCAAAAGGTAAAATATCACATATAATCTTTTATATTTTGCTTTTCAACTTAAAATATATCCTGGAAATCACTGTATATCAATATATAGACCTATTTATTATAGCTGCATGATACTCTATCATGTAGCTGTACTGTCATTTATATAACTAGTTGCTTATCAAAGAGTACTTGGGCAGTTATGTATTGCTGTTACAAATAATGCTGCAATGAATAACCTTGGACATATCTTTGTGAAAATGTATTTTTCAGGGCTGATTCCTAGAGGTGGGATTTCTGGGTCAAAGGGTGAGTGCATGGTTTTCTTGGCTATTGCCAGATTCCCCTCCATAGATGTTGAATCATTTCACATTCCCACTGGTGAGTTACACAAGCATCCACTTTTCCTAGAAGGCTTGCCAACAGGGTGTGTGGTCAAGGTTTTGAATTTCTGCCAACATCATGCGGCAAACCTGCCAACATTCGTGATATGGAGTCCTAGAGTAGTTTTAATCTGTATTTATGTGTGAAGTCGAGCATCTTTATATATTGTTTTCTGTGACCCATTTGTGTGATCTGTCTGTTTTTCTGTAAATTTTGATTTTTTTTCCCTATTTTTAACAAAATTTTATGTATGAGGGAGATTGCCCCTTTAACTGTGACAGACATTGTATGTATTTTCTATCATTTTATCTCTTGTTATTTGACTTTCTCTACAGTGTTTTTCAGAAGCAAAAAAAAATTATAGTTGAATTAATTCAGTTGTTACTTTTATTGGGTATGAATTTTTTTTTAATTGTACTTTAGGTTCTGGAGTACATATGCAGATCATGCAGAGTTGTTGCATAGGTACATACATGGCAAGGTGCTTCCATCCCCCCAGTCACCTTTATCTGTCATTTCTCCCCATGTTATCCCTCCCCAACCTCCCCACCCCCCACTGTCCCTCCCCTAGCCCCCTCCAACAGACCCCAGTGTGTGATGCTCCCCTCCCTGTGTCCATGTGTTCTCATTATTCAATACCTGCCTATGAGTGAGAACATGCAGTGTTTGATTTTCTGTTCTTGTGTCAGTTTGCTGAGAATGATGGTTTCCAGATTTATTCATGTCCCTACAAAGGACACAACCTCATCATTTTTTATGGCTGCATAGTATTCCATGGTGTATATGTGCCACATTTTCCTTGTCCAGTCCATCATTGATGGGCATTTGGGTTGGTTCCAGGTCTTTGCTATTGTAAACGGTGCCGCAATAAACATATGTGTGCATGTGTCTTTATAATAGAACAATTTATAATCCTTTGGGCATATACCTAGTAATGGGATTGCTGGGTCAAATGGAATTTCTATTTCTAGGTCCTTGAGGAATCGCCACACTGTCTTCCACAATAGTTGAACTAATTTACACTCCCACCAACAGTGTAAAAGTGTTCCTATTTCTCCACATCCTCTCCAGCATCTGTTGTCTCCAGATTTTTTAATGATCGCCATTCTAACTGGCGTGAGATGGTATCTCAATGTGGTTTTGATTTGCATTTCTCTAATGACCAGTGATGATGAGCATTTTTTCATGTTTGTTGGCCTCATATATGTCTTCTTTTGAAAAGTATCTGTTCATATCCTTTGCCCACTTTTGAATGTTTTTTTTTTTTTTTCCCCATAAATCTGTTTTAGTTCTTTGTAGATTCTGGATGTTAGCCCTTTGTCAGATGAGCAGATTGCAAAAATTTTTTTACCATTCTGTTGGTTGCCAGTTCACTCTAATGATTGTTTCTTTTGCTGTGCAGAAGCTCTGGAGTTTAATTAGATACCATTTGTCTATTTGGGCTTTTGTTGCCATTGCTTTTGGTGTTTTAGTCATGAAGTCCTTGCCCATGCCTATGTCCTGAATGGTTTTGCCTAAGTTTTCTTCTAGGGTTTTTATGGTGTTACATCTTATGTTTAAATCTTTAATCCATCTGGAGTTAATTTTAGTGTAAGGTGTCAGGAAGGGGTCCAGTTTCTGCTTTCTGCACGTGGCTAGCCAGTTTTGCCAACGCTATTTATTAAACTGGGAATCCTTTCCCCATTGCTTGTTTTTTTCAGGTTTGTCAAAGATCAGATGGTTATAGATGCGTGGTGTTGCCTCCGAGGCCTCTGTTCTGTCCCAGTGGTCTATATCTCTGTTTTGGTACCAGTACCATGCTGTTTTGATTACTGTAGCCTTGTAGTATAGTTTGAAGTCAGGTAGCGTGATGCCTCCAGCTTTGTTCTTTTTGCTTAGGATTGTTTTGGCTCTGTGGGCTCTTTTTTGATTCCATATGAAGTTTAAGGTGGTTTTTTCCAGTTCTGTGCAGAAGGTCATTGGTAGCTTGATGGGGATAGCATTGAATCTATAAATTTGAGCAGTATGGCCATTTTCACAATATTGCTTCTTCCTAACCATGAGCATGGAATGTTTTTCCATATGTTTGTGTCCTCTTATTTCATTGAGCAGTGGTTTGTACTTCTCCTTGAAGAGGTCTTTCACATCCTTTGTTAGTTATATTCCTAGGTATTTTATTCTCTTTGTAGCAATTAGGAATGGGAGTTCACTCTTGATTTGGCTGTTAGTCTGTTATTGGTGTATTGGAATGCTTGTGATTTCTGAACATTGATTTTGTATCCTGAGACTTTGCTTAAGTTGCTTATCAGTTTTAGCAGATTTTGGGATGAGACGATGGGGTCTTCTGAATATACAATCATGTTGTCTGCAAATAGAGACAATTTGACTTTATCCTTTTCTAATTGAACACCCTTTATTTCTTTTTCTTGCCTGATTGCTGTGTCTAGAACTTCCAATACTATATTGAATAGGAGTGGTGAGAGAGGGCATCCTTGTCTAGTGCCAGATTTCAAAGGGAATGCTTCCAGTTTTTGCCCATTCAGTATGATACTGGCTGTGGGTTTGTCATAAATAGCTTTTATTATTTTGAGACACATTTCTTCGATACATAGTTTATTGAGAGTTTATAGCATAAAGGGCTGTTGAATTTTGTTGAAGGCCTTCTTTGTATCTATTGAGATAATCATGTGGTTTTTGTCTTTGGTTCTGTTTATGTGGTGGATTACATTTATCGACTTGTATATGTTGAACCAGGATGAAGCCTACTTGATTGTGAAGTCATTCATTTTGCATAGAGTTGTACAACATGTTCTTATGAGTTTGTTATGTTCTGTTTTTTTCATGGCTATTTTCCCCTGGTTATTTCCTTTTTATTTTTTTGAGACAGGGTCTCATTCTGTCGCCCAGGCTAGAGTACAATGGCATGATGTTGACTCACTCCAACCTCTGCCTCCAGGGTTCAAGTGATTCTTGTGCCTCAGCCTCCCAAGTAGTTGGAATTAGAGGTATGTGCCACCACGCCTAGCTAGTTGTTGTATTTTTAGTAGAGATGGGTTTCACCATATTGCCCAGGCTGGTTTTGAACCCCTGACCTCTGGTGATCTGCTTGCCTTGGCCTCCCAAAGTGCTGGGATTACAGGCATGAGGCATCATGCCCAGCCAACCCCCTGGTTATTTCTTTTTTTCCTTAACTTTCTTAATTAGGCATAGTATATAAGTGCCATTTGTTCATTTCTTCGGAAAGAAACAGCATTTTGAATTATGTAATGGTTCTGCTTTTTAAAAAATTTTTTCTGTCACATGATTTTCTGTTTTCATCCTTATTTTCTTCTTTCTTTTGGCTTGTTTATTGTTATTTTTCTAGTTTTTTTAAATTGAGAACTTAATTTCTTTATTTTTGTTTTTAAATATATTTGTATAATTATTTAAAGCTATAAAATCACCCCTGATTGATAGTTTAGTTCTCTCCCATAGATTCTGAATTGTCTTGGACAATTATTAAACTCTAGTTATCAACTTATTGAAATCTAGTTATAAAAGTTATTTTTCATTGTTTTTTTGATTTCCAATTATATGCATGTTAGATCTTCTTTGTCTGTCTTCTTTATGTATTGTTTTGTTTGATCCTTTAAAAATATTTCTTTTTTATTTTTATTATTTTTATTTTGTGTCCTCAATATTCCTTTTATATGTTCAGTTGCATACCTTTTTGTCCTGGACACCCAGTAGTGTAATTTTATTTCTTTTTATTCCATTTTTCTTAAATTTAGTGAATTCTCATTTTATATATTTCAGTAGTTTTTAAAAAGCCATGTTTTGTTTTTAGCTGTTGAATTTTTGATGTAAAAATTTTTTAATCCACATTTGTTGTTTTAATAATATTTAATTTGGTTTGGAGTGTTTGTTACAATTCTCCACTGTTTCATGTTTTCTCTTGGGTGGAGAATTTTTACCAACTGAAGTGTCTTCTATTTTCTGTGCATTTTGAAATGTCTTCTGTTTTACTAGACTAGCAACAATGAGTGATGCTATGTGGGCAGTAGTGAGGGGTTTGTTTCAGTTCAAGAACATACTCTTACAGATGGTGCCTTTGCAGGGTATGAGTCTTTTTTCTTTCCTGTAGGAATTTTTTTTTTTTTGAGACAGAGTCTTGCTCTATTGCTCAGCCTGGAGGCAGTGGCACAATCTCAGCTCACTGGAACCTCTCTCTCCTGGGCTTAAGCAATTCTCTTGCCTCAGCCTACCGAGTAGCTGGGATCACAGGCGCATGCCACCATGCCCAGCTAATTTTCATATTTTTAGTAGAGATGACGTTTTACCATGTTGGCCAGCCTGGTCTCAAACTCCTGATCTCAGGTGACTACCTACCTCGGCCTCCCGGCATGCCAGAGTTACAGGTGTGAGTCACCATGCCCGGCCTTTCCCGTAGGATTTTTAATTTGCACCACTTTCTTCCTCCTTTCCCTTCACCAAAAGTCTACAAGTGATGCCTCGCCCTCCCCAAACATGGTGTCTGCCAAGACTGCTACCTCCAGTCCCACATGTTTTCATGCCGCTTTCTTTTTAAGACTTTTGCTTTTAAAATAATTTTAGATCTTTAGAAGAGATAAAAAGATAGTACAAAGTGTTCTTGTGTGTACTTTGACTTAGATTTCTCTACTGACGACATTTTAAACATGGAATATTTATCAAAACTAAGACATTAACTTTGCTACAAGACTGTCTGCTAAACTATGGACTTTGTTAGGTTTACCCCAGTTTTTCCACTAATACCTTTTTTCTGTCCTAGGATCCAATCCAGGATACCATAAGCATTTCTTGGGTCTCTTTAGCCTCCCTAGTCTATGGCAGTTTCTTAGTTTCCCCTTGCTTTTCATGACCTTGGCACTTCTGAAGAATCACGGTCCAGTATCTTGTAGAACATCCTCAATTTCGCTTTGCTTAACGTTTCTCATGATTAGGCCAAGGTTGTGGATTTTGGATAAGAATACTGCAGAGATGACGTATCCTTCTCATCAAATCATATTGGAGGGACGATATCAATATGACTTATTACTGCTAATATTTATTTTAATCACTCAATTTGGGTGGTGTTTGCCAGATTCCTTCATTGTTAAATTAACTGTTTTTTCTTTTCCACTCTTTGTTCATTATCTTATTCATATTTCTTCATAGTGAGTTAGTGGGTCCAACCCACACTCAAGTGAGGGAAAGTAAGCCCCATGTCCTGGAAGTGAGTATCTAAGGATTTGTGGGATTCATATTAAAAACACGACAGTAATGATCACATTTTAGGAGAGAGATTTTGAAGTCATGTAAATATTCTGCTTTCTTTTAAGTTTTGGACACTAATTTTAGCGTTTGTCAATGAATCTTTATTGTACAATTACTCCTCTGATGTATTATGGTGATTTTCTATTTCCCTTGTTCTTTCTCCATGTATTAATTAGAACTTTCTGTAAGGAAGATTTGTCTCTTCTTCCATGTTTATTTATAAACTCAGCCATTTATGTCAGTATGGTCTTGTGCATGTTTGTTTTATTTCAGGGGTTATAATACAGTGTTATTTATCATTGTTTATTCTGTTGCTCCTCACACTGCTTCAGTTTTAGCCCTCATGAGTATCCTCAGGTTGCTTCTGGGTCTTCTGACACACCTTCATCTTGTTTGCTTGAGTACTTCCTTACTTTCTGGCTCTGAAATATACCATCTGTATACATCCTGTAATTTCCCTGCCTTTCCTGGAATCAGCCATTTCTCTAAGGAGCCTCCTGACTAGGGGATGGTGTTAGAAACCATCATCTGGGTGAAGGATGTGCCCACCACTCCTGGGGTGTCATGGCTTCCATTCCTTCTCAGCACTCCCCTTTCTCTGCTTGCTGGATTTCCGGGCATGCAGTGGGACTTTCTGTGAAGTCTGTCTGCATCCTGGCATGGCTGTCCCCCACTCTCCCCTTCCCTCCTCCTGAAGCTGTCCTGGCTCAGGTTCCTGGCCTGGCTCATTTTCTGCTTGTTCTCTTTTCCAAGTTGGTTGGAAACATAGGAGTGCTGTTGCCAGGCTTCTCAGTGGAGTAACTTGGTGTCAGTTGGTTTTTTTTTTTTTTCCCTGCATTGATCAGGGTAACCAATTTCTTAAGGCTGTTAACCTGGAAAGTCATATCCTTTGATTCTAGGAAATTTTTGGGTTTTGCTTTTTAAAATAATTTCTAACTTTCCTTTTATCCATTTAACTATGAATTTAATAAATAACACTTATTGGAATATTAAAATAACTTTTCAAAAAAGGAAATTTAATACAACACACATAAGTGAATTTACCTACCATGGAAGTTGATTGTAGATTCTTTTGATCATATTTTATTCATCTTATTTTTACCCCCTCCAGCATCTCTTGGTGAGAGAAATTAGTGGAGAGGTTTCAACAGTCTGTTGGGTCATTGGTTGATCTTCTGGGTCATTTGGAAGGTTGTGTTGGACCCACTGACGTGGTGGATCTGTGGCCCCAGGGGTAGCAGCTCAATGACTGAAAGCACTGGGGTCCTTAGGAAGAACGTCTGCAGGGATCTCACACCATCCACAGACACTTCTTCCACTTTCTCCTCATCTATTCTGCCATGTCTCCTTACTGGAGTATGATTATGGACATAAAATCCCTGTAAAGTGACCAGCAAAGCAGCACAGATGCAGATGAAGGTGTGTGTGTAGGCAGCTGATCCCAGGACTCTGGCTGTGCTCTGCACCTCTGGACACAGCAGGCATCATCTCAATTTGAATTTATTGGTTGAAGGAATAAGGGAGAGCACTTGTGAATGAGGGAGCTCCCAGGGCATCCTGCCCCTTTCAGAGGGTGAGATAGTCATTCCGAAGTCAAGGATGTGGTTCTGATGCAGATGCAAACTCTACAGACCTGGGCTGGGGGTGGAAGCTGGGGCAGGGTGAGCTCTGCAGAGATGGCGGAGGGAGTAGCTGTTCCAGGGCTGTGGTGATGGGGGGTGGGGATTTGGAGATGGTGGGGGCTGTTCCAGGGCTGTGGTGATGGGGGGTGGGGTTTCAGAGATGGAGGGGCTGTTCCAGGGCGGTGGTGATAGGGGTGGGCTTTCGGAGATGGAGGGGCTGTTCCAGGGCGGTGGTGATGGGGGGTGGGGATTTGGAGATGGTGGGGGCTGTTCCAGGGCTGTGGTGATGGTGGGTAGGGATGTGGAGATGGTGGGTTTGTTCCAGGGCTGTGATGATGGCGGGTAGAGTTTTGGAGATGGTGGGGCTGTTCCACGATGGTGGTGATGGGGGGTGGGGTTTCGGAGATGGAGGGGCTGTTCCAGGGCTGTGGTGATGGGGGGTGGGGTTTCGGAGATGGAGGGGCTGTTCAGGGTGGTGGTGATGGGGGTGGGCTTTCTGAGATGGAGGGGCTGTTCAGGGCGGTGGTGGTTGTGGAGGTAGGATTGTGGAGATGTTGGAGGATGTTCCAGCGCTGTGATAGGGGACAGAGTTTGTGCTCAGGGCCGGGCAGCCCTGGGGATGAGCCCAGCCCTTTCCTTGCCTACTGGGTTACTGGGGCAGGTCGTTTTGTGTCTGGTCACAAAGTGAAATTCCCCTTCTCAGAGAAAATTCCTCCATGTCCTCCCGCTGCACCCACAGGAGACTCTTATGTGGAAGCTGCTGCTCACCCACTAGGCCCCTTGGGCGGGAGATGGGGAGGCTGAGGGCAGGAGGGGACTTGGGCCACCACACTGGGACGAGGCCACCTCACCGCCTGGTTCGCAGCTCTTTTTGTTTTCTATAACATTTGAAAATAGATAATAAAATTCCTAGACTAATCCTTAAATTGTCTCTCTCTTTCCATCTCTGCCTTGCTTTCTTTGTCTCGTTTCTATTATCTGGGCTTTTCTATTATCTGGGTTTTTCTCTATCTCTATTCCTCCAATTAAATTAAAATGTATTTTTCTCATGTTGTCTTTTTTTTTCTGAGTGATATTCCTTTTATGGAATCCTCTCCTGTCTTTGGCATTGTTAGTTATCCCTTTCAAAAAAGTTTTGCTGGCCACCTTTGTGACACCTGCTTGCTCTGAGTTCATGCTCGTTTTTCTGCCTTTCGTTCTCAGTTTGTTATGGGAGGAGCTTTCACCAAATGCCTGGGATTTCTGAAACTGAGCACACTTCTGATGCTTGGTGTCTGTGGGTGAGGTTTCCTGGCTGGGGGGTGATTGTGTGGGGACCTCACTGTTTCATCAGGAGACGCCCCTAAGCTCTACTGTCTTTCCTTGTGGGCATGGGATGACCTTCCTACTTGACGATGGTGGCACAGGCCTGGCAGCAGGTGCCCTGAGCACTGAGGGGGAAGGACGCCAGGCTCCCAGGGATGGAGGCCTCAGTCCGTGTCCAGGTCGCACCTTGCCTTCACCCTCGGCCGTTCCTCTTTGCTTCATGCCAAGATCATGGATAGCTCCCACTCAGAGGCTGACCTACCTGCTTCTGCTAGAGCAGAGAGGCTCCATTTCCTGGCTATGGGGCTGGGAGAAGGGACCTGGGGCTCTAAATAGCATCTCATTGGAATTTGATGACTATGTCCTCCACACACCCCTTACACCCCTCACGTCCCTGCCTCAAGAGACACAGATGCCTCTGTGGCCACAGCTTCTCCATGGCCCTGGGTGTCCCTGCTGGCTTTTCAGGCCTCCTCTCACCCAGAGGCACACATTTCCCTGTGCTGTGTTTGTCTGCGCCAGTGGCTGGTGTCCGCCTGTCCTCATCGTCAGGGGCGCTTCCACGCCTTTCGCCAGCCGCCAGCTCCCTCTCCTTTCCATTTGCTCTCGAAGTTTGTGTCTTTTGTCTTCTAGTGTGATGAGTTTAATGTGGAGGCAGTGGAGATGGAGGATGCTTTCCCTGCTCTAAGCAGGAGGTGCTTTCTGCGCTGCTGTCCAGCATATCTCGCCTTGCTCCCCGGCATGCCTTCTTCCTTTTCAGCTGTCTGCCTGAGACGTTTACGTTTCAGAGCTTCTCGTTTGTTGCTACAAAAATGCTTCCTGCCTGGAAAATTTGCACCTTTCTAAATGAAAACAAAATTAATAGTATTATCCCTCAAGGTGTGAGTTTGTGTGTGAGCATGTGTGTATGTGTGCATGTGTGTATCTATGCATGTGAGTGTGCATGCATGTGTGCACGAGTGTGTGCATGTGTGTAGCTGCACATGTATCTGCATGTGTGAACATGTGCGTATCTGCATCTGTGAGTATGTGTATCTGTGCATGTGTGTCTGCATGTATGTACATGTATCTGCATGTGTGAGTGTGTATCTGTGGATGTGTGTGCGCATGTGTGTGCATCGGTGCATGTGTATATCCGTGTGTATCTACATGTGTTTGAATGTGTATGTGTGCATGTGTGTATCTGCATTTGTGTACATGTGAGTGTGCATGTGTGCATGTGTGTGTACATGTGTATGTGTGAATGTGTGTATCTGCATTTGTGTGCATGTGTGCCTGCGTGAATGTGTGTATCTGCATTTGTGTGCATGTGTACCTGCATGTGTGTACATGTGTGTATCTATGCATGTGTGTATCTGCACATGTATCTGCATGTGTGAGCATGTGTGTTTATCTGCATGTGAGTGCATGTACATCTGCATGTATATCTGTGCATGTGTGTCTGCATGTGTGTCTGCATGTGTATCTGTGTGTGCATGTGTATCCATGCATGTATCTCATGTATGTGCATGTGCATGTGTCTGCATGTCTGTGCATGTGTATGTGTCTGTGCATGTATGTGTCTGCTGTATGTGTCTGCATTTGTGTGTGCCTGTGTTTGTGCATGTGTGTGCATGTGTATCTGCATGTGTGTATAGCTGTGCATGTGTGTTCATCTGAATGTGTGTACATGTGTATCGGTGCATGTGTGTGTGTGTATATGTACATACCCGTGAAGGGGGGTGAGGGAAATGGTGCGGCAGGGTGTTGGGGGAAGGGTCCCAGCACAGGAAGGCCTGATGAACGAGTTTAAAAGATGCCGGAAGCACAGTCGAGGCTGGGGATGCTAATTCCCTCCGATGTGTGCATGCCACTGATAGCAAGTTATGCGTGTGACATTCTGACACTGTCTCTCAAGAAAGAGGAGAGTGGCATGAAAGACTCAGAGGATGTTAGTTTAATTGGAAAGCGACTGAGGGCTGAGCAGAGCGGGTTGAAGAGCCACCGTGTCTCTGCACAATGGTGTTGGTTGAAGGTTGTATATAAGGTGGCCTTATTAAAGTGACAAGGCAATTTAATTCCTTTGTGCACAATGATTCTACTTCATTGATTTACAATGGGAAGGATATAATTTTGCTAGTGTTGGCAAAAAGCTCAAATGTCAGCCTTTTCAAATCGCCATACTTGCCTTGTTCAGGATGAATAATGAATAAGTCACCTTTTGTCTACAGTTAAATATTCTTGAATAAATACAAAGAACATAAAAGACATAAATGATTGCCTGATTTATATTTAAAATAAAGATCAACATTGTGATAAACGGTTGAGAATGCTGTATGTGCAGCAATATGACTCTCCTGATAATTACATTATCAATTAGGGAGCAGCCCAGGTGTAGACTGTCATAGCGTGCACACACCCACTAACCTGCAGCCCCGGATGGAAGCAGGCCCCAGGCTCTCTGTGAAGAGGAGCTTGGGCCCCAGTCTCCTCAGACTCCTCCACATCCTGCAAAACCCCGACCAGGGAAGGCCAGGGGCTGGGATCCTTCCAGCTCCTCAACAGAGTGAGGAGGGCAACTTCAGTAGAAGCAGATTCATACTAGGCCTGGGGGTCTCCAAGACCCCTGGATCGTTTTCTGTTCAATGCTTTTGAAATGAAGTTTGTAAGAAACGTAGGAGAATAAGAAAGCAGGATCATCTGAAAACTTAGCAAATCCTTAACTAAAATAACCCTAGCATATCCACACCGTGGAATTCTGTGTAGCTATTGGAAATGAAGGAGCAGGAGAAGAATATTTTATGAGGAAATTACTGTCTTCATTTTCTCAAATGAATGAAGCGTGCTTCAGTAAGATTCTATTTTTATTAAAAAATGTGTGTATATGTATGTATGTGTATATATGTATATATGGGTATATTAGGGTTCTCTGGAGAAATAGAACTGATAGGGTGTGTGTGTGTGTGTGCACACGCATGTGTGTGTGTAGAGAGAGAGAGAGAGAGAGGGTGACTGATTGATTTTAAGGAATTTGCTTACATGATTATGGAAGCTGGCAGGTCTGAAATTTGCAGGGCAGGCCAGCAGGCTGGAAACCCAGGGAAAATGAAGATGATTGTCCTGAGCCTGAAGATGGTCTGGAGGCGAACTCCTACTTTCTCAGGGAGGTCGGCGTCTTTCTTCTTAGGCCTTCAACTGACCGGATGAGGCCCTCCTGCCTCAGGAAGTGGCACCTGTTTTACTCAAAGCTCAGTGGTCAAAGATTAATTTCACCTAAAAATACCTTCAGAGCAACATCTAGACTGGTATTTGAAAAAATTTTGGCATCAGGGCCCAGCCAAATTGACGCATAAAATTCAGTCATTGCCAGGTGTGTGTGTGTGTGTGTGTGTGTGTGTGTGTGTGTGTGTGATTAAAAGAAAACATATCAAAATGCTAACAGTGCTTGTCTTTGGGTCATTGTCATTTTCTGTATATTTGCATTTTCTTACTGCTTTTGCAACAAATGTATTTTATTTTTACAACAAGAAACAATATAATCAGGCATATTTTAAAAATATCTTGAGACTCAAAGCTGTTACTGTACAATACACCTGAATCTTGGCATTTCCGGGACCATGGTCAAGGGTGACGCATTCAAGCACTTGATGCTTTCCTCCTGCGGTGAAGGAGCCCCTCCCTCCCAGGGTATCTGCAGCGATGTCGGCATGGCTGGTCCTGGGAGGGGAGGTGGCTCTGGGTTCTGGTCTCAGAGCAGCCACTGAGCAGCTGTGTGCCCCTGAGAAAGCACTTTGCTTCTTGGGGTGTCTCTGTCCTTGCATGGTGATGACACGTATGCCAGGACTGCATGAATAGCTCTGACAGGAAGGGGCATTTCCGGGTGTCCTGTGATTGCAAGTGGGCGGAGATGCACTTAGCAAGGGTTTAGAGATGTCAGACCTTGCTCTGCAAGGGCAAGTGGGGCAGTGCCAGAGCACGGAGCTGGTCAGCATCCCACTTGCCCTTCAGCATCCTGCCGGGCATCCATTGCAGGTGAGAAACTACTGGGCATCGGCTGGGCTGAGACCTCGCCCAGTTTTACATACACAGAGGCATGTGTGCACACACAGCGCTGTTGCCCTGCTTCAATACACACTCTTGCTTTGTAAGGTGTGGCTGCAATGGAAGCTGAGGAGACGCTGCACTTTGTGTTGTTTGGGAGTTGCTGGGACTGTGTGCCGTGGCTGTGCCTCAGTAGCTGTGGTCCAGGCGGCAGCTGCACGTGCAGCCTCCAGGCTCAGGTGACTCGCGCAGGTCCACCATGACATCAGAATGGCCTTCGAATACCTGGGGCTATGTGTTTGCTTATTGAGGATGTTACCTTTTAGAAATGACTTTTGCTTATCAGAGTCGCAATGTTAAATATCGCTTGAATAACGATGCAGGAAGATAATGGAATCTGTAACTATTTTTATGAACATGAGCAGATTGCACACATTTCTCAGTCTAGGCCCATCAGGAAGCTGAGCCAGGCTCGCTGCAGACTGGAGACCATTCTCAGGTGGAGGCGAAGGCTGTGGCTGGAGCTCAAAGTTGCTGGGTGCAGAGGCTCTGGGAGCTGGTGCCGAGGAAGGACAGGAGCACTGAGGCCTGTGGGTGGCACCCAGGGTGGCAAGCAGCAGATCTCCCTGCTATAGGTGGGAAACAGGTGAATGTGCAGAAACTAAGAGAGAAAGGTCATGTCCATGGGAGTGGCCCCGGAGGAGGCAGGAGAACTGCAGAGAGCACACTTTGGGGACACCTGCCCCACAGCCCTTCTGCGCCTCTGTCACGGCAGCCCTCTCCTGTCGCTGTCAGAACTGAAGAGATCGTGTTCTGTGCTTCAGGCGCTGTTGACATGAGGGTGCACACGGCTTATGCTCAGTCACCTGCTTATTCATCATTTTAGTCACGTGACGAATGCCCACAAACTCACTGCCCACCTGGGCCGAGGATGTCTCAACACCCCCCTTCCAAGCCCCACACCCCCAGAGCAATCACCCGTTAGTGCTGTGTGGATCCTCACTTTGACTTTAGAGCAGTTTCTGGCTGGTCCCTGTAGGGCGGGATTGTGCCTCCTCCATCTGATCTGGGCAGGAGACCAACGCAAGGGGCTGGGAGACTTGCCCAGGAGTCTGTGCTGCAGATGGGGCTGGCGTTGGGGCTATTCTCAACATCTAGCACGTCCCTCTTTTCAGGCTGGACACTGAGCTTCCTGGACCCCTCAGGAGTGGGCCATGTGGGAAGTTCTGGCCACGTGATGGATAAGAGAGATGTGAGTATAGTCAGTTTAAAATTCCCTGTGCTGGACAGTCAGGCAGTGAGGCCACGGCTTGGGAAAAGTGGGGCTGGGCGTGGCTCACATGTCACACGTAGCATTGGCAGGGACCTAGCACAAGGACAGGCTGCTTGACACAGGCTAGGTGTTTCTCTCCTTTCTGCTTGGCGCTGAGTAGCATTCTGTTATTAATTTCCTCCCGAGGGTTCAGTGCTGCCTTTGTCACGTGCTGTCACTGGCAGGTGCTCGTTTGAGCGAGGCCAGCTCTGTTCTGTAAGTAGAGTCTGGGCAGGGAGCCCCCAGAGACCCTGGGCAGGACTCAGTGGGAGGCTGAGCCTCACCTCACCTCACCTCAAATGAATGAGGGGCGGCTCTGGCCCGGACTGAGAACCTCGTGCCACGAACAAACCCTTCCACTCTCCTCCACACAGGCCGCCCCGCTCCTTTCAAAATGATTTCTAGGGTCACTGCGATCACAGCTCCTGCTCACTCCTGCCCCTTCAAGCCAGAGGGCTTCACCCTCAGAATCGGAGGCCTCGTGGTCTAGACACACCCAGCGAGTAAGAGTAGCAGTGTGTGCCCTTTTCTTTCTTTCTTTTTTTTTTTTTAGATGGAATCTCACTCTGTTGCCCAGGCTGGAGCGCAGTGGCGCAATATCGGCTCACTGCAACCTCCACCTCCCCGGTTCAAGGATTCTTGTGCCTCAGCCTCCCAAGTATCGAGAACTTTGGGTGTGCGCCACGACGCCCAGCTAATTTTGTATTTTTTGTAGAGACAGGTTTCACCACGTTGGCCAGGGTGGTCTTGAACTCCTGGCCTCAAATGAAGCAACCACCTTGGTCTCCCAGTGCTGGGATTACAGGCATGAGTCACCATGCCTGGCCTGCTGCCCGCTTTTTTAATGCATATTGGATTAACTCTTCACTGTGACAACACGGTTTACCAAGTGGCACCATTGCTTGTCCACCAAAGTCCGAGAGGACATTCGTGGCTTACCCCAGCATGGGCTGGAGCTGCTCCTACAAGTGACAAAAGTGTGTTCTGGCAACATGTACCAAAGTGCTCCATTTTTCCTGATTGGGTTCAGTCTGAAAACACAAGAGGCAGGTGACGTCTAAGAGAGGACTTCAGGGAGAAGAGATGAGGGCAGCAGTGGGTCAAACAGGTCAGCCAATAAGTAGAAAAAAATGGGTGGTGTTTAAATGGTTCTTCATCAACCCCCGAATAGTCAGGCGGTGGAGGAGTGAATGAAATTCCAGCGCAGAGGATGTGATGCCAGGTGTCACGGGCGTGGCCCAGCCCGCCTTCCTCGCTCTGGAGTCCCAAGCGTCCTGCCTCTTGGATGTGCAAATAGAAACGGCAAGATGATTTGCACTGAATTTGTAACAGAAGAGATCGGTGGCTTTAGAATTTCAGAATGTTCAGGACAGCCTATTCTGTGCGAGAGACGTGGAAATGCAGGCATCTTGTCTCTTTAGCATGTGAACGTGTGTGCAGATGACAAGGCTGGTCACTGGAAGCAAGACGAGTACTTCTGGCCATCTCAGCTTCACCAGTATCTTCTCATGGCCAAGCTGGAACTGGAACTGGACCATGGAGGTTCTGGAGAAGAGAGGCTAGATCAGGCCAGGTGCCCCCATGGGACGGGACGAGTGTGAAGAGACTGCCATCTCATTGTTTCTGCAGGTGACATCCATCCTGTTAAAAAACAAAGAGCCCAGACCCACCGTGCGTGAAAACAACTGTGTGGGTCCTTTCCTCCCCCAGCATCAGGCTGTTCCGCGAGCATGCTTCATCCCGGCTGCAACTCTGGGAGGACAGGTACTTGGCAGCAATGATGTTCCTCTCACAGATGGAACATTCGGGACATAAAGAAGTGAGGATGCATTCAGCTCATCTTTCTGGCAGAGTCAAAACTGGAAGTGGGGTGTCTGGAATGCCAACTACCGTTCCCAGGGGAGATGGACGGGGCAGGATGGGCCCTAATGAAGCAAAGACAAGACAGAAGAGAGAGCAGGAGAGAGGGGCGGAAGCCCGGAGCTCAGCACAGCAGGCCCTTTGTCCCTTGAGTGAGCGTGTGTGCTCAGGAGGAGTGGGGCACACGGGAAGTGGGGTGAGCCCTGCTGGCGACCAGCGCCCATCCTGTGCTCCCTCCATGAAGGCACAGTCCTCACCACAAGCCAGAGTCAGGGGCGGCAGTCACCACGTTTTCCAGTGACAACCTGAAGGAACCAGACGGTTCTAAAACTTCCCATGGTTGCACAGTTCAGGATTTGTCTCGGCCATCTCCAGAATCCAGCCCTAAGCCACTCTGCTGCATGGGTCTCTTACTCGCTGGGACCACCGGGGTGCTTGGCTCCATCTGAAATTCCGTCCTGAGTCAGTGGAGCATCCCAGGCTCAAACCTGGCCTGAGAGCGCGGCTGGTGTGGAGTCCAGCCCCAGCAGTGATTCCGATCCTCCGTCTGCAGAACTGGACTGGGCTGAGTGCAGGGCTCCCGTGGGAGAGCTGCTGTGCCCATGCTGACGTGGAGCTCTACACTGGAAGCACCCAGGCCAACTGCATGAATGAGACTTTCATTCCTGGCTGCTGAAGTGGGGACAGAGCTTGGAAGATGAGGTGCTGGCCTCAGGGCATCGTGGCTTAGCTCTTGTGGAACAAATGCGGCCTCTGCTGATGGATAAGGTCACAAGAGTGAATCAGTAGGTGAAATTTGTGTCGTTTTTCAGTTGCCCTGGCTGGGATCTGGCTTCAATGACCACAGTGTTGCCCAGTCTTGGTCTGGGAGCGGTTTTTACTGGGACTCTGCGGTGTGAGCCCCGCCTGGCTAAGGGCACTCTGCAGATGGGGTCTTTCCACCCTCGTGCTCCAGACGCTCCCACGGTGCATGTCCATCCCAGGCCATCACCTGTCACAGCCCCTTTACCAACCTTTCCCTCTCCTCCCCGCTTCTCTCCTTTCTCCGCTAGGGCATCCTCCTGCTGACAGTGCCTGTTTCTCCACATTGTGGAGGGACTTTGTGCTTCTGCCGTTTAACTCTCACGGAAAGTGTTGCCTCCCATTTAGAAACCTCCAGAGTATTATTTCCTTGCTTTGATTCGGACGCAGAAGCAATTCTGGCACTTTTTTCTAAGCCGTGTGTGAGATGAAGATGGACACAGCATCAACCCATAGTTACCATTTCCACACCGGTGACCCATTCACTTGTGGTTCTTCTTACTGTTTTTTCATCCTTTTCGGATATCTTATTTAGATTTTTTTCTATCCTAATTTTTTTTTTTTTTTTTTAGTGAAAACAAAATGCCTGAGGTTTTCCTGATGTATTCACCGATCACTTCTGAATGGACGTATATTCAGCTATAAGGAGATTCTGAGGCTCCAGTGTGGCGTGTGAACCCAGATGCGTGTGAGTGAGGTCGAGCCAGCACACCTGCAGTCCCAGAGACCTGGGAAGCTCCACCGAGAATTGCAAACCCCACGGAGCCTGTGACTGCTTCCCCTACGGGGCAGGACCTGGCGTGAGCAGAACCTGTGCCCAAAGTGCCCTAGTTGAAATAGATGAGAAAAATAGAAAGACATTAAGTAACATATCTGGAATCCATCCCACGTTTGCTGTGTGTGAAGCCCACCATGAGTGATTTCACTGTTGAGGGTACCTGGCCTCACTGACATCCTAAAGACTGTGTTAGCCCCAGAGCCTGGGTTCGAGACCAGCTCCATCTGCACCAGCGCCTCTGTTCTTCTCCAGCTCACGCTGCGAAGCGCTGGCCAGACCATCCCAGTTAAACGGTCGTAGCACGCTATCCTACAGCACAAACCAGAGGTTGATCATCAAAGGCACTTTCTGTGTTTCGCTGCATGAGGCCTGCGGACTTCTTTGGTCTCGCTCTCTTTAGACCACTCCCTGGATTCTTCCCGATGTCACAACCTCCTTTCCATTTCCAGCCACTGCCCCTTTCCCTCCTGAGTGTGGCAGAGCCCCTCCGCTGACCTACACGTCCACCCCTGCAGGCCCACTGACCACCTAGAGCGGCGATCTCCCACTTGGACTTGGTCCTCCTGACATGCTCTCTAGAACACCTTCCTTCAGGCTGCATCGGCCGCTGGAGCTATGCCCAGGCTGGACAGAGGTGTGGGCTGTGGGAGGCCCCGGATCCTGGGGAGACTCTGTCTGGACATGTCAGGGAAGATGGTGGCCCCGGATCCTGGTGGGAGTTTGTTGGCACATGCGAGGGAAGATGATGGCAAATTGAGAGGCCGAGAGCTCCTCTCTCAGTGCCCCTCAGCTCAGAAAAATCCAGGTTCACTTGCTCAGGTCTGCACAGTTAAAATGGGTTTGAACGTATGATGAACATGAACTCCAAGTCCAGAGGGAGCGTGCCCAGGGAGTGACTCTGTGAGGTCTCCGGGCTCCCCTGTGGCAGCATCGCGGTGCCTGTGCCCGCGTCCACCTCAGCCCGCACTGGTTCCCCTTACGCTGCCTTCTCGATGTGTCTAACCCTCAGGAGCCAGAGAACACCTGCTCCAGCTCCCTTAGCAAGCCCCAAGCCACTTTCCTGCTCCCAAACCAACAATCCTGGCCTCAGTTGGGATGGGTCAACCCATTTAACCCCAGAGCTGGCGTGGAGCTCGCTACCCCTTGGGTGGGGTGCTGCGTGTCAGGAGTGGCGAACGGAACCAAAGTCGTGTGTTCCTAGGCAGGGACGGGGGCACGTTTGCTTAGGAAGCAGCCAGCAGTGCCCAGCATGAGGTGCTTCTTTCTATCTCTACTTCTGTGAGCTTTTCGGAGTCAGGATCAGTCCACACCCCAGGGGGTGTGGGTTGGTGTCTCACATGCTTTAATCAGGAGGCTCCAGGGATCTGACTCAGCATCCACATGGTGCCATCTCAGCTCACTGCAACCTCTGCCTCCCGGGTTCAAACGATTCTCCCACCTCAGTCTCCCAAGTAGCTGGGACTGCAGACGCCAGTCACTACACCAGCTAATTTTTTTTTTTTCATATTTTTTAGTAGAAACAGGGTTTTTACCATGTTGCCTAGGCTGGTCTTGAACTCCTAACCTCAAATGATCTGCCCACCTTGTCCTCCCAAAGTGCTGGGATTATGGGCATGAGCCACTGTACCTGGCCTTTCCTTATTTCTGAGGAACCCCTTTGATGTTGAGTCTATGCTAATGAGGTGACGTGTTCTCTTCTCCCTGCCAGCCACAGGGTGGGAACTTTCAGCCTCACCCTCTGACCTCCAGTGACCTCTCCTCCCCGCAAAACCAGCCACAGGATGAGAACTTTTGGCCTCGATCTCCGGCTTCCAGGGAGGGAAGAAGCACTGGAGTTGAGCCCCACCAGTCATGCCTATGTGATGAAACACCACATGGAAACCCTGGAAGGACAGAGCTGGAGAGCTTCCAGATGGTGAGTGTGTCACTGGTGGGAGGACGGTCTCTGGAGGGCATGGAAGCTCTGAGCCACCCTCTGTTCCCGCGGCCCCAGATCTTGCTGGCCTACGCCTCTCTTATCTGGGCATGTGTTTGTATTCTTAATAAACCAGTGTGCCCATCTCCCAAATGCTCCAAGTGCTTTGCAGGGCATTCCCTCCAGGGCACCGAGATGACCGCCGAGTTCTGGGTATGCTGCCCATCTCGCAAGGCCTCTGGTGACAGGAGCACAGTCCACACCAGGGTGCCAGGGCTGCTGGACTCACCAGCCCCATAGGCCACTCGTGGTGTTTTCTGAGTTCCATAAGTCATTCTGGCAATTACAAAACCTGGGAGGGGAGCATGGGAACCCCAGAATTTGTAGCTGAAGTACTGGTGGTCTGGGAGTCAGGAGCTTGTGGCTGGTGTCTGAACAGGGGCAGCCTCGTGGGATGAGCCCCATAGCCTGTGAGGTCTGTGCTGACCCCAGGCAGCCAGTATCAGGATTGAGTTGAATTTCTGGACAGCCAGGTGGTGCCAGAGCGCATAGGCCAGGACACACTGGGTGAGCATCTGATGCTACATGTCGTTCACACTGGGTGAGCATCCGACGCTCCATATTGTTCACACTGGGTGAGCATCCGACGCTCCATGTCACTGGGTGAGCATCCGACGCTCCATGTCATTCACACTGGGTGAGCATCCGATGCTCCATGTTGTTCACACTGGGTGAGCATCCGACGCTCCATGTCGTTCACACTGGGTGAGCATCCGATGCTCCATATCGTTCACACTGGGTGAGCATCTGATGCTACATGTCATTCACACTGGGTGAGCATCCGACGCTCCATGTCGTTCACACTGAGTGAGCATCTGACGCTACATGTCGTTCACACTGGGTGAGCATCCGACGCTCCATGTCGTTCACACTGGGTGAGCATCTGACGCTCCATGTCGTTCACACTGGGTGAACATCCGACGCTCCATGTCGTTCACACTGGGTGAGCATCTGATGCTCCATGTCGTTCACACTGGGTGAGCATCCGACGCTCCATGTCGTTCACACTGGGTGAGCATCTGACGCTCCATGTCGTTCACACTGGGTGAGGATCTGACGCTCCATGTCGTTCACACTGGGTGAGGATCTGACGCTCCATGTCGTTCACACTGGGTGAGCATCCGACACTCCATGTTGTTCACACTGGGTGAGGATCCGACGCTCCATGTCGTTCACACTGGGTGAGCATCCGACACTCCATGTTGTTCACACTGGGTGAGGATCTGACGCTCCATGTTGTTCACACTGGGTGAGCATCTGACGCTCCATGCTCATTCATACTGGGTGAGCGTCTGGTGCTACATGCTCATTCACACTGGATGAGTGTCTGCCACTCCATGTCATTCACACTGGGTGAGTGTCTGACACTCCACGCTCGTTCACACTGGGTGACTGTCTGACGCTCCATACTCGTTGACACTGGGTGACTGTCTGATACTACATGCTCGTTCACACTGGGTGAGTGTCTGACGCTCCATGGAGTATCACCAGCATGGAGCGTCTGGTGCTCCATGCTCGTTCACGCTGGGTGAGTGTCTGATACTACATGCTCGTTCACACTGGGTGAGCATCTGATGCTCCATGCTCGTTCACACTGGGTAAGTGTCTGGTGCTCCATGCTCGTTCACACTGGGTGAGCATCTGATGCTCCATGCTCGTTCACACTGGGTAAGTGTCTGGTGCTCCATGCTCGTTCACATTGGGTAAGCATCTGGTGCTCCATGCTCGTTCACGCTGGGTGAGTGTCTGATACTACATGCTCGTTCACACTGGGTGAGCGTCTGATGCTCCATGCTCATTCATGCCACTCTCCTAGCCCCACGGCCGCATCTGCTCTTCATAGTAAAACACACTTCCCGGAAGCCTCCCTGGAGGCAGCATGTAGCCTCTGAGTGGAAGCAGGAAGGCTGCGGGGTGTGAGTGGAGGTTGGGGCTGAGCACACATTTCTTCCTTCAGAATTACGGAGCGTTTTCTAGATGTATGGAAGTATTTCCTGAGGGAAGGTTGGGTGAGGACAGGTCCTGTGCATTTGGGGGCCCAGTTCTCCCTCTGGGGTGCAGGTGGGTGTGGTGGCCTTTGCATTCTATGACGAGGCATAGGATGGCCATGCCCATCCCTGGGGACCGCCTGCAACTTTGGAGCCTAAAATGCCTGTCACTGGAGCGACATTGCTGGACCAAGTTGAGAAATCTGTTAATGCACGAGGCTTTTAAGTAGAAATTTCCTAAATGAGGTAATTTATACTCTGGGTTGAACCTGGCTCACTTTCTTACTGTTACATACCGGGAACTGAGGATAAAGTAGCTCGTACCAACCCTGATTCTAATTCTGAATGTGCATTCACATCACGAACTATGAACTGACTACTATGAAGAGAGGGCCAGATTCTCCATCTTTTGAGAACTGGAGAAGGGGAGCAGAGAAGGGGTGAGTGCACAATCCAAGCACTGATTTCATGTGTCTAGGTTATAATTTTGAAGGATGAAATAGAATAAGATAAAAGCTGGACAATGAATAAAAGCATGAAATGGGAATTAGTGTAATTTTTAGATTTTTTTCTTGAGAAGTGAATGACAGTTTCACCTCCTTCTTGAAATGTCTAGTGAATCTTGAACGTCTACTATGAAACCATCAGACTTAGCAGAAAAGATCCTCCCAAGCCAGCTCAGAGGCTCGGAGGAAACAGTGCTGTTTGTTATGTCATGCTCTACTCAAGGCACTCACGCATGTCACTGCTTGTCAGCAAGAGGGTACGGGGTGAATCACGGGGGCTTGGTTGCTTGTGATCACATGGTTGTTTCATTTCCATGGCCTCCTTGGTTATAATCGGTTGCAAGGCTCTGATTTCAGAGGTCTAGACTCTACCTACAGGACAGACACTGGCAGGATGTTCGGAAACTCCGGAAAATCAGTTGTCACTTTCTGGAACTCAAATTATATAGTTCTGCTTAGGGGGTAAGGAAGCTGCTTACAGGATAAGGTATTTTCTTGTTGCACAGTGGTTTTATTTCTTTGCTTCCAAGTTCTGGAAGCCAGGAAGGTCTTTGGGGGAAAGGGAGTTTCTGTGCTTATGGATGAAGAGGGAGAAAGAGAACCAACTCCCTGTGGTGGAGAGAAGCTCTGCGTCGTTTGGAAATGTGAGCGTGGGCTCACCATTCCAAGGATCTTTTCCTTTTTTCCTTTAGGTAAACGAACTCCTATAGTATTTGAATCCATGGTTTTCCTTAATGGCATTGCTTCTTAGCGTTCAGCTGCAGTCAGCGTATGGCATGACGCTCAGGATTTCCTCCTTCCGAGTTCTCCAGCCAGTTTGCCCAGTGTAAAGCCATTTCACCATGGTATTTCATTGACAGCTAATGGAGTGGCAGGTGTCCACCTGCATAAAGGTGCTCCTGGCTTTGAGGAGTGCGTAGTGTGACAAAAGGGCTGGGTTATCCCACAAGCGGATGGCAGGTCTGCCTGACGTGAACACCCAGCCTCCTTTTGAAATAGTTTCTGGCTTTCTGGGCCTCACCACAGCTGGGAGATAAGCATCCTTTCATGGGCGGTGTACCCTGTGTATTTATTTTGAACATAAAGTCACTGATTCGGGAGTGTGCATCTATTTTGTACCTGATTTTGCCCCTCAGAGTTAGGGCTTTTAAGAGCACCCACACTTTGTAGGGGTCGCTGGGTGGCAAAGCAGAAAAGCAGGTTACCAGGACCCCACAACAGGGATGCCAGGCAGACCGCGCAGGACAGGCCCAGAAGCTTGTATTTCTCATCAACGCCCAGGTGACTGTGCTGGTAGGCGTGTGAGACCCACTTTGGAGGAAAGGCCCCACCACTAGGTGGTCACGCAGGCCGCGGCCTCATCTCCCAGCTCCCCGAGATGAGCGCAGGCCAGGCCCGGCCCTGTGCCCCTGCTGAGAAGCTGCCCTTCTCTCGCTCTGGCCATTGCTCTTTTCCGTAGCCTCGTCTGTCACTGCTCCTCGAAACACAGGCCCGGTGTCTCCCAGTGCCTCCTCAGGTCTCACTCTTGGAGTCCCACCCAAGCTCTGGGACTCTCCAGTCAGCTCTGGTCCGACTCACACAGACACCAGCTGGTAAACGGGAGTGTTCAGTGAGTGTTGGTTGGTCACGGAGCGTGCCTCACTGATGTTCCACTTTTAGCTTTTATCTTCGTCAGCTTGGGTTGTCACAGCACAATACTGCAGACTGGGTGGCTTAAATAGCTGATATTTATTTCTCACTGTTGCGGAGGCTGGAAGTCCAAGGTCAAGGTTCCTGGTGAGGACCCCTTCCTGGCTCACAGGTGGCTGCCTTTTCACCGCGTCCTCGCGTGCTGACAAGAGGGAGAAAGAGCCCTCTCTGTTTTCCTTGTCTTACAGGACCACAGACCTATTGGATCAGGACCCCACTCTCACGACCTTATCTAACCCCAGTTACCTCCCACAGCCCCATCACCGAATCCAGTCTCGCTGGAGTTAGGGCTTCAGCACATGAGTTTGGGGAGGATTCAGCTCAGTCCACAGCAGCTTTGCTACTTGCTAGAATTTGTAACCTCCCAAAATGAATAATCTTGGAACTTTTGCGGTCATTTGCAGACATCCTCAGAATGGTCAAATGGTGAAATGTGTCACTAGGCCAAGCGTGGTGGCTCACGCCTGTCATCCCAGCACTTTGGGAGGCCAAGGCCCAGGAGTTTGAGACCAGCCTGACCAATATGATGGACCCTGTCTCTACCAAAAACCACAAAAATTAGCCCGGCATGGTGGTGCGTGCTTGTAGTCCCAGTACTCGGGAGGCTGAGGCAGGAAAATCTCTTGAGCCCGGGAGGCGAAGGTTTCAGTGAGCCGAGATTGTGTCACCGCACTCCAGCCTGGATGACAGAGTGAGACTCCATCTCAAAAAAAAAAAAAAATGTCGCCAGGCGTGTGTATCCCTGGATGAAATCAAGCAAGGAGATGCCGAGGCTTCCTCTCGTCCTGTGCAGTGCCCTTTTTACAGTCTCTCGAGCGCCATGTTTTTCAAATGTCTGTGCCTTTGCTGGTGATTTCACGATGTGAGGTGGCTCAGGAGCACAGGGCAGAAGTGCTGTCTGGGGTTCCTGAGTGCAGGAAGGCTGTGCTGTGCCTCAGGAGATAACACGTTGTTGAAGAAGCCACTCACACATGCTGCTGGCTGTAAGTTCCACGCTAATGATTCAATACTACATGTTGAATAAGGTGTTATTAAATAGGAACAAACATTAAATAAGGTCACATCTGAATGGATCGGCAAAACTGTTGTGACCAGATGTATTTCTCTAGGAGCAAATTCTCTGAATTTGCAAATTTCAGTACTTGCAAATTCAGTACGCACAGTAACTTTAGAATATAACCACCAGCAACGTTTCACTTTAGAACTGACGGTATCTTATTAATGAACGGGCTGGGTGTGCAGGGACCAGAAGCCCTAAGAAAGGCAAAATATGCATCGGCTCCTTGTCTTTCATTGTCAGCCCGATGCCCAGCACTGAAATCTCTGTTAGCACATGAATGCTTGATGGAAGTAGCTTTTCTAAATGATCAACCTTGACATTATTGAAATCCAGTGCTGGTGGTTACGAGATTGTAGCCACTCCGGGGCCAGGATGGGGGAGCCGTGGAGAAGGATTTATTGCAGCGACATCTTCCTGTTTTCTACTACAGTAATGTTCAGGGGCCCTGAAGTCATTCAGTTTAGAGCAATGGTTCTGAAAACCTTCAAGGCATATGTGGCAACCCCAAGACCCCAAAGGATCCCCTGTGAGAAGCCTCGGATTTCAGGTGGAGCCCCACGGGGCCGGTGGTTGGGGGTGAGTTTGAGGCGGCAGGGCTGAGCCGGGTCAGCCCCTCCTGGTGTGTGTGATGACCTGGGAAGGACACACGGCTCCTCTGTCATCCCAGCGCCTCCCTGGAGGACAGCTGGCATCATCTCTGTGCTCCAGAAGCTGTCTGAGAGAGAGAGAGATAGAGGGCAGAGTGCTTGACTCTGACAGAGAACTGAGAAAACCTTGACGATGCTGGAATTCAACAAGTCTTTTGAAAATGCAATGGCCAACTGGGGGAGTTTTACCTTTCCTCTGGCGTGTTTGTTTTTAAATATGAGTACTTCTCACCAAACAAAACATTGAAGGTCACAGTTCTTCACATATAAATCCTGACTGTGCTGGATGAGAAAGGCCGGAGAGGATGGGGTCCCCAGGCCGGTGATTTCACGATGGTTGGCGGAGGTCGTCGGGTCTCGCCTGAGGCGTCTACGTGAACAGGACATTGTCTGGGGGCCTTGGGAACACCGTGTTATTATACCGAAGACTCTATTTGCATAATTGCAAGTGCGGGTTTCTTTGGCAACCCTACCAGCTTAGCCATTATTGCTCAACTTTTAATGAAAGGAATTTTAATGTGCATGTGGAGAAAGTCATTTCAACAGTAACTACCTGTATCGTTTAAACACTTACCCTAAACCATTCTTGTGAGCACTCCAGTCATCGCAAACTTCTCACTTCCCTGCGGGATGAGAACAAACAGGACCAGGGACACGCACCCACCAGGGCTCCCCAGCACCGCACAGGTGCGTAGCAGGCACGTCCAGCCTCTGGGCTCCTGGGCCAGATTTTTTTCCACTTTAGAATTGTGAAGATGAAAGCCTATTCTGGGGTGAAGATTCTCCACAGAGTCAAGCCCAACGACGGCCACCCTGACAGCCCTTGGCGCGCAGCGTGGGGTGTGCGGCGGCGGCTCCCGCGTGAACTTTGTCCCTGGGCGTGTGGTTTTGGAGCGTGCCGGGGTGACATTCAGCCTCTACATTCATTTTTATGATAATTCCGAGTAAATTGTGGTGCAATAAACCCTTCAAGCTTGTCTTTCTTGTGAAAGCCATGAATCAATCAGCTGTGGGCTTTTTTGGGGGCCTTTCAATGTATAGTGATCATTTAGATTTGACGTGCATTGTGAGACCTTCGCGTGCCTCCTCTCCCTGGTCTGTCATTAATTCCAGCCTCCGCTATTCTGGAGTACAGTGAAGGATGACTGAGAAATCATTGCCCCTCTTCAGCTCTGTTATTGCACAAAATAGCAGCGCAATAATTTTTTGTCAATGTTTTACTCTAAAAGCTTTCTACGTCAGTTTTGAAAAGGAAGCAATAAAGCCCATTCAATGGTATGAATAAAAATCCTTTGAGGGTTAGGAGCAGAGCTTCTTTTCTTCAGCTGGTAATCAAATTGGAGCTAAAATGAAATTGAGTTTTCTTATGAAAATAGCCTTTGTTGCTGGGAAGGCTGGTAATTCATAAACAATAACCTGCTCTTTTGTGTGGATAATAATATATTCATGTTCTTTCAATAGGGTAAAAGCCAGACCTAGTGCATTATGGTACAGTAAAAATAGCAGAAGGAGCTGGCTGGAATGATCTTGAAGAAGAAACGAAGCACTCGGTGGCTCTGCCCTTCTGCCTCCCTCTGAAACGGCAGCCGGCTTTATTCGCGCGCCGGTCTCGTTGTTGATTTGTTGCTGCTATACAATATTCAGTTAATTGTGGACGGGCTCAAGCTGTGCTCATCACTGCAAAGGCTGCCGCGGCTGCACAGAGCTCACAGGAGCAGGCTTGTTTCTCGGGACCCGCCAGCTTCACAGCCTGGCACCAGCGGGCGATGGGACACGGAGCTCAGGAGGTGAGCAGGCCGGGCCCCAGGAGGAGTGGATGGTGCATCGTGGACTCAACTGGGACCAGGTAAAGTGTTGAGGGGACAACTTGCTGTGGCTTTTCTGCTAAGTTTGGGGGGCAGGGTGGAGAGGGAGAGAGCAGGACACGGTGGGTGGAGGGAAGCGGCGTCTGGATTGTGGGGGCTTTGACCTGGCTCACAGGTGGATCTGACAACTGCTGTGCCTCTCAGCAAGCGCGGAACCTTTTGAGGAACCTCGTGGTCATGTCTGCTGGTCATGGGAGCTGTGCTGGCCCTCGTGGCTGTGTCTGGGGTCCTTGGAGACCCAGTGGTACCTGCTGGTGCTGGGCATAATGTGGTCTGGAGGTGGACCGATGGCTTCTCTCGGTGAAATCTGTGTTTGCTGAACTTAGCTTGGAAGTTGGCTGTGCAGAGGCAGCAGGCTGCTGGCATCGAGGTAGGGGCTGGAACTGCCGCCTGCAGACAGCTCGCTGGCTGCTGCTCCATGGGCAGCAGAGACTTTTGTTCTCTATCTCAAGTTGGTGAAAAGTTGTGTTGCAAAAATGTCTGCCATCCCAATCGTTATGCTGGCGTATGGAAATGACCTCGGTGTTCTCAGATCCAGAGCCTGGGGCCAGCAGATAAAAGGGGACTTTTCCATGAGGTCATTTGTTGTTACCATGCAGCACGGTGCTGTAGGAACGGTGAAGCTTAGCATGTCTCCTCAGACTGTAAGCGTGAGATGAGGCTCCTTCTCATAGAACACTCTAGTTGCTCTTTTGGGAATAATTTTTGGTTGCTGTTTTAAGTTCTGTTTGATTGGCTCTAAACACAGGTCAGTGGGCAGAAAAAGAAAAGAAAATGCACCTTTGTAAGCGGAGAAGTGTCCAGGATGAGGTGGGCAAAGGCAGCAGGGTCCGGAAGGGAAGTGTTGTTCTGGCTGGACTGCGGTGGTCAGGGGGACGGGGTGGCTTCTCTCCGGGTTACCTTTTCTGTGAGGCTCCTAAGGGATAGTGGGCATTTTTCTGGCTTAGCCTAAGGGCTCTGCAAACTCCATGCGTGGTCCAGAACTGAAGAATGGAGAAATTGAAATGAGTACCGCGATGTGCAATTTTAAATGACTAAACTTTGACAGCGTCTGGAGACGCTGGATCAGTGCATGGTGAGACTGCTGCCCTTACGGAAATGAGAGCAACGTGGAACCGGACCGAAGCTCAGGTGTGTTTGCGTGCGTTCAGCCGCGGCCGGGATGCGGGCCGGGGTTAATGCCGGCTATCAGGTATTTGTGCGTTGTTTTGGTATTTTAACAATGAAATTACATGCTTAAGAAAAGGAACTTCGTAAAGGCACAGTGGAGGCTGACAGTTGTGGTAACATATGTCATTATCCAATTAGTTTACGCAACTACATGTTTTTATGCCTTACTGAAATGCCTCCATGTGTTTCAGGTCTAACAAATGTTACTTCATTGAAGTCTTTCAAAATCAGGATTCTAATTGTATACATTTTACTCTGCTGCAGTAAGTGTTCTGTGCTTTTCAATATCATGAGCACCTTAATACATTCTGATTTTTAAATCTATTTCACATTCATTTTGGGGGAGAAAAAACCCAGGATTCTTTAGGCTCCCATTATACACTTTGTCAAAAACCCCGACAAGTGACAAGTCCTTCTGACTTTCTCCTGCTGACAGAGCTGCATCGCATGGTGGCTTTATTCTTATGCTAAGGTTGAATGGATGTGAAAGAAAAGATTGTTAATTGTCACAGAATTACCCTTCAACTCAAGGTAAAGGAAACTGGGGGGGAAAGTTCCTGGAGTATTTTTACTGTGGAAGAAATGATAAATAGATTTCATTCTGGATGCAAATTGTGGATCATATGTCACAGCACTGTTCAGCCTGAAAATCATAATTTTCTTCATTTTAACTCTTTGGTGGTGGTGATGCAAAGTTCTCCCCTTCACAGTACACACTTTCTCAGGTGATAACTTGGCTCTTTTTTGCCTGAGGGTGTGTAGGTTGCTGATTCCGAGTTGTGCAGACCTTGCTGTGGAGGTGTGCAGAGAGGAGCAGCGGGAGGAGGGCTCTGTCGGTGGCTCTGGGCATCTGGCCCCACTCAGTGGGCAGGTTTCAGGAAAGGACGGCTTTGGCCTGTTGGACTCTGGTCTTGAGTCTGATGTTCTCTCTGGTTATTTGAAGGCATAAAAGCCACTTATAATAACTGTCCTCTATTCTCAGTGGCGAAGCACATGTTCTCCCTGCATTGCTTGGGCTAACCATACTCCTGGCAGAGGAACGGTTCCATGGTGAGCGCTGGTTACAGACGGCAGCTCACACACACATCCTGGGCACTGCACAGCCCCAGAGTCGAGCCAGGTGGCATCTGGGTGTGTGGTGGGCGTATGGCCAGTGCAGGCCTTTGGAGGGGAACCAGGACAGAGTGCCGACACGTCGGGGACAGGGGGCCTCAGCAGACGGGGCCGGCACATTGTTGTGCATGGAGCTTTTCACCCAGGCCCTCCTCCCAGCTCCACTGGAGGCCAAGGTCCACCCCGCTTCCTCTGCTTGTGACCCGAGCCCACTCTGCCCTTACTCCGGTGAAAGCTGGGCTGACTTGTAGGAGAGACTTCCTCCTCCTGACTCGGAGCCCTGGCATCCCACACGCCAGCCACAAGCCCCTCTTGTTGGGGAAAGAGCTGCTCCTTTCTTTTTTAAAGGCTTGATCTCCCAGGGGACCAATGTGGGGCATACGTGTGGGAATGAGGAGGCTCAGGGACAGGAGTGGGGGGTGGACGAGGCAGGGACTGGGGGGCAGGGGGAACTCTGGCAATCTGGAACTTTCCCAGGTGAGTGCCCCCCAGCCCACTCATCCTCCCTTGCCTGGTCTCTGGCCAGGGCTCGCTGTGCCTGGACGGCAGGTCCCCTGCATCCAGTCTAAAGGCCATGAGGGTCAAACATCCACCACCCGCCGCCCCCAGGCTCCCATCTTGTGCCCTGGGGCCACCTGCTGTGGTGACCACGGTGGGTAGTGGCAGTTTCTGTGGTTCTATAAGCAGACCCTGTGAGGAGGTGACCAGTGCGAGTGTGGCCACCTGCCCCCTCTGACTGTGGCCGGCTGCTCACAGCTACTCAGAAACACTGAGACAGCGCCAGTGCTATTCTGGTCTGAAACAAACTCAGCTGGGTCAGTGGCTGCTCCTGATGGGTATGAGGGCCGTGGACTCACCTGGCTGTGATGATTTCTTTCTTAACTTGTAGAAATAGCTGTGAAGGTGGAGGGGGGAGGTGGAGAGGAGACAGGGAATAAGATCCAGAGTGCAGCACGGATTTGTTGCCCGTGGCTTTTCTCCTCTGGCGAATGTTGTCTAACACAGGGGAGCTGACCTGTTAAATTAGCGGCAAATACAATGAACTTACCTTAAGGTGAATGTAAATAAAGTCAAAGTCTTTTCGTTATTTTTACTGATCCTCTTTTCTCCCATTAACTTCACTTAAGTCTTTTATCCTTAATCATCAAATAATTTGTATCTACTTTGCTGGATCAGATTATCTACAAGATAAGGCAGTATATACATACGGAATAGAGATGCTTGAATCTGTATATTTGTTTTGTAAGGGAATGAGAACGTAGATTAACAGTGATGATTTTTGGTCGTTAGAGAAATGTTAGACACGGAACTGTGGAAGGAAATCAGCAGTTGTGTTTTCATGTCCCAGCTCATGTCAACAGTGTCAAAGGGCATTATGACAGATAATTATCTGTCAAAAATCGCACCACAGTGCCCATTTCTTTTTTCTGTTTTCATCCTGCTCTACGCGACCTTCTCCTTTCTGAAACTTTGGGGATGTCAGTTAAGTGCTTTTTTACTGCTCTATGCAAATTACGCCTCCAAAGTTCAAAGATCTGGTACAAAACCTGTCACTACTTGGACAATTTCCTTGTGCTGTTGAAAATGAGGAGCTTGTTTACAGATGAGTGCTTCTTGTACACTGCCGACACGGAAGGTGCAGACCTCATTCTCACCGTGCTCTCCTGAGCACACGGTTCGGAAGCCCAAGGATGAAGCTTCCTCCGGCAATTTCTGAAAAATATCCAAATATATATTTCACACCAGTTTTAGTTTTGGCTTATGGGTATTATTAAGAATGCCATAGGGGCCGGGCGCGGTGGCTCACACCTGTAATCCCAGCACTTTGAGAGACCGAGGTGGGTGGATCACGAGGTCAACAGATCGAGACCATCCTGGTCAACAAGGTGAAACCCCGTCTCTACTAAAAATACAAAAAAATTAGCTGGGCATGGTGGCGTGTGCCTGTAATCCCAGCTACTCAGGAGGCTGAGGCAGGAGAATTGCCTGAACCCAGGAGGCGGAGGTTGCGGTGAGCCGAGATCGCGCCATTGCACTCCAGCCTGGGTAACAAGAGCGAAACTCCGTCTCAAAAAAAAATAATAATAATAAAAATAAAGAATGCCATATACCAAGGATGTGTTATCTTGAAAGTGAAAAACATGACTCCAGTCTTTTCTGCAGAGTTTTAAATAAATTCTTAAAATATCACTTTTTTTCCTCTCTGAAAAGTTGAAATAATGTTTTGGGAAACAATTGTTACATCAAAGTTCCTGGTCCCTTGGAGAAAACATTCAGTAGAGGATTTGTTAATTATTCTAAAAGTATCTGGTGTATATTTTCAACATGAAGAACATATTTATTTCCTATACTGTGATTGTGATATTCCTCAGAATTGATGTTTAAGGACTTATGATTGTGCTTATTTGTGAAGACAATGGTTGGAATTACTATGAGAGTTGATTTTTATTATTTTGTCAATATCGCCGTATACTGCAGCTATTTTTAATTTTAAAGAAAGTATATAACAGAGATACATTTTAGAACATGAATCTCCTAACTGGTTTGACTTAAATGACTGGAGTTGAGTTCTGCTATAGACATTTTTGCCATCATTTTTAGGTTTGCAGCAAAGATCGTAAAGTCATATACTTAAAGGGAAAGGAATTAACTCGAAAAATCTGCATGGCGCCACACTTAGCAACAGAGCATTCAGCAAAAATGTAGTGCAGTGTGCGGTGTCTGGCGGAGGGACTGTGTCTTCACCCTGGTCATTTTAATTCTTTAGAAGTGGCTTTTTACCTTTGCATATAAACACAGAAGTTTTCCTTCTTTTGGATTTTGTTAATTATATGAAACCACTCATCTTTTCCAGTCCTGACTCTGGACCTCATGTCCTTCAGCTGAAATCGAAGACACTGACCTCCTGGCCTATCTAAACCCTCACGTTCTGGCTTTCGTGGTACTGTGGTCCACAAAAGCAGGCTTCCAGCAAGCAAACCACCGAACTCCAGAACACACAGAGCTGGCTGCCCCTCCCTGATGTTTGTGTGGTCCAGAGCACGAGTGCAAGAGTAGGCTTTCATGTTACATGTCAGTCAAGCTACACACGCAGGGTCTGTCTCCTTCCTGAACGAATGTCCCTTCACATTTGAGAACCTAAAGGTCTGGTTTAAACTTAGAATCCTCACCTTCTAGGACATCTTCACAGGAGCCAGGGATTCAGGCCAACCAGCTCAGTGCCATGGCCAGCTGCCCTCTTCCTGCCCTGTGCTTCTCAGCTCCATCCACACGCCCCACCCCGACCCCTAGACAGTCTCTTGAGTCTTCTTTGGGAAGACATGTCTGGGAAAAGGTCCCTGGAGGCCCAGGAAGGGGCCTTGTGTGCGTCTGTATGGGGAATTCTGAGGTCCTGGCACCCATGGTATGCCATGGCTCCGGAGGCCCCATCTGAGTGGGCGTTTCTCCTGGGTCATTATCCCTGGGGGATGATGTGTTGGGGGAGGGTGGGAGCAGGAAGCACAGAGGTGTGGGGTTCAGGGCAGGTGACTCTGCCTGGTCTAAGGACAGAGTAATCTGTGTTCTCCCAGATTGGGTACTTCTCCAGAAAATGTCTAAGGTTACAGAATGTGTGGAGTGCATCTCTGTTAGGCGATGTGGTCTTAATATTATAGTTTATTTTCTCATCTCATGTCAAGGACCTCTTTCATGAAAGGTTATTAGTAATATAAATGGTATGTGTTTCATTTCACAAATGATTGGACATTGTGGAGCCTGAGCTGGATGCTGAACTGTAACCATAATGGCGCAGAGAGAGAGTGGACACCTGGTCAGTTGGTGGTGGGAACATGAGAGCCTGGTGTCCAGCTGTCTGGACAGGCGGCGCCTGGCTGGACCACCTTGAGCAAGTGCCTGCATCTCTCTGAGGCTTCACCTTCTCAGGGGCGAAGCTGGGGAGATGGTGGGATCTAACTCATGGGGCTGAGGTGACACTGACATGAGCTGGTACGGCTCAGGCTTCAAATGACAGCTTAGCCTAAGCTCTCAGTAAGTGTTGGCCCTTGTCACACTGTATCTCATCAATTCTAACGTGTTTTTCTCCATTTTAATATCTTTAAATTAGGATGTTTCTTTCCATTTTCATAGCTTAAATTTGGTGGAAGTTGGTAATCAATCTGGGTGACTCTTCAACAATAAAAGATTCCTTAATTTGAGAATTAGTTGAATTTCTGAGAAGGAAAGAATATCTGAATTGATTTTTGTGGGAAATTCTATCTCCCAAGATCCATTTCTCTGCGATGCTTAGATAGAAGCATGGAGGTAACGTTTAGATTTATGATGGTCAGCGCTTTAAAACTGAGGTGTGAGACAAACAGACTCAAGGCAGTCAGCTGCATAATCATCACACAGGACATCTGATGCTCAAAGACACAAATTGCTTGATTTTGAAAGGGACGAAACGTTCTCTTTTATCCTGGGCACAAACAGACTTTACAAAAAGAAGGCAATTTAGTTGAGACCTTCATTTTCCCCTTGGAAAGAGATCAACTACATTCAGGCTCTAGCACTAAATGCAAAGCCAAAGGTTATCTCAGAATCACTGTGCTTCCCACTGGTTTGTGAACACCCTCTCACCTCAGCTTCCAGACATGTTCCAGCCCGGGCCCAGGGTTCCAGGGAAGCCCGTACTGGGCCTCATCTTGTTTTAGGGTGTACTGCCCTTCAGTGCTGCTGACTTCACTCACCCTGGTGCCAAACCCTCTCCGGACGGGGGTCCGGGATCTGCCTTCTTTCTACCTCCTACCAGAAATGCAGCATCCAGGCTTCACCAAGCTTGCCTGGTCTCAGCAGATAACCCTGCCCACCCATGAGCTGGGGAACCTCCCTCCAAGGAGCTCTGCGGCTCTTGAGGAGCCCTGAAGATGCTCTAAACAGTGGCTTCTGCAGAATAAGGCAAATGGGTGCTTTGTGACCAGTACCCAAGACAAGAACATGGCGCCCCTTGTTGATTTGGGGTGACTCTCCGTGGTGGCTAGGGGAGCTGCCAGATCTCAGGGCTCATCTTCACTGGGGAGACTCGGGCCACTTGAATGCTGAAGAGGGCAACGGGAGGGGATGGAGAAGGCCGAGTTTTCTTTTTGAAGACATCCTGACATCCAGATTGTCTATGTGGACTCTTCTGTAAATTTTTATAGTTAAATATTTAAAAAACTTTAAAAGTCCCTTGAACTGGAAGGAACACATTCAGAAGAGCTCTTGTGTTGACCCCGAGGGTGGTGGTTTTGAAACCTTGTTGGTTGAGCCCCTGCGTGGAGGAGAATTTGCAGATACTCCCAGTTCGTGCATGCTCATTTTTATAAACAGTTTGGGAATCACTGTTCTAGACTGTTAGGTGCATTTATCAGACTGGGTCTTGGCAGGAAGCCCATGGCACGTTCAGAAAGGAGGGGTGAGAGGGCTGAGGGAACAGAAGTGTCTGTAGAGAAGTGGGCAGGGCTCAGGAGCCGACCTCAATGGGGAGGCCTGGGTGCCTGAGGTGGCCCTCCCGAAACTAGGGCCATGGTAGGGCACCAGACACTGCTAGCCCACAGCCTGGCTTGATAAACACGTGACTAAGCTCTCTCTTTTCTGAAATACTCTAATTTTGTACACATTTTTGCCATTGGCCCAAATCAACCTGGGGTGGGGCGGGTGGCAGACAGCGGCATCCTGGCCTGGGGAGGGACAAGCTTACCATGGCCAGCAGGGGCCTGGTAGCAGCCAGCCCTTCAAAACAGGAGACTGCAGAGCTGAGCTGAGACCAAGTCAAACAAAGCAGGCTTCGGCATCCTACAACTTGTCTCCAGTGAGAGAGAGAAGGGCCTCCCTCGCCCATTTCTGCTGCTGCGTGTGGGAACGGAGGAGGCGCCGAGAGAGGGTAGGTGTCTGCAAAATGGAATTGGGCCGCGGAGATCCCGCAGCCTGAGGATGGCCCCTGGTCACCTGGAGCCACAGGGGCTGCAGGGGTCCTGAAGAGACCCCCCCAGGATCCTCTCAAACACAACACTGACTGACTGCTCTCTGCTCAGGGAATTCACGGATATGGCCACGTGTGTTCCAATGGAATTAGCCACGTGGCATGAGAACACCGTGGAGTTCCCACCTGCGGGACAGGAGGAAGGGCAGTGCAGTCTCACTGAGGTGGCCCTTTTTTTTTTTTAACTGAGATGGGGCCTTATGGTTTTTACATGCTTTGAAATTACCACTAAAACTTTCTACCCATATAAAATCCACCTGGTCATCATTTAAATTCAGAACTTTATTTTTCTTGATAAAAGTAATACAAGTTCATTCTAGTCAATTTAAAACTAGAGAAGCAGAAAAATACCCATCACCCAGACAACTGCTGGTGATCTCTGCGATGATTTGGAGCTTTATCTGTATGAGCAGGTTTAAGGATGCCAAAGCCCCCCATCCCGAGCCGAGGAAAAGCGTCCCTGCATCTTTGTGCTGAGAGGGACAGCCCCACACAGAGCGCCTCCTTCCTCTGGGGCAGCACGAAGGGCGTTGGCATCCCCCCTTAAAGGCCTCTGAGGAGCAAGGACATCACCAGGTCTTTGCAGGAAGAGCCGACTTTGTGTGTGGGGAAGTTGCGGACATGGAAGGAGGGAGGGGCACAGGAAAGGAGCTGGAGTGGGACTGCCCTGGGCAGCCCGTGGGCCTGGCTGTGACTGGCACATGCCTGTGCCTCTGGCGACCTCTGCCATGGGACCCTGCACTGCCCTGAATCGAGAGGCTGGGCACAAGCTTTGCCTACTCAGTCAGCTCCATTTTAATTTCTAGTCCTCAGGGCAATGTGAGCAGAGCCATTCACCCCTCTGTCCTCCGTGTCCTGTGCGTTCGTGTATCCATGTGGCAGAGCGTGGAGACAGCACGGTTGGGGCGAGTGAGCGATGCCACACCTGGTGCTTTGCTTGTACCATGGTTAGTGGACTGTGAGTTTTTCGGGTGCTCTGTCCCTGTGTCCTGAAGTCCCCTAGACAGAAGGTGCTGGGAGCCCTGCGGGGCAGGCTGCCTTCTTCCCGGGCCTGGGCCTCCTCCCAGTGAGTGGTGCCCACACACGGCCACTCCCCTTGTGTGGCCACCACCACCACCGACAACCGTGGCCTGAATGCCTCCATGAGCCCGCGGCCCACTCACGAGATTGCCGGGATGTGTATAAAATGCCCCACATATACTCACAGCTCAGCTTCGGAAACGGGAGCTCTGCGGTGTTGGAAGGACTGAGGAAGCCCTGCCGGCTCTCTTCTCAGGAGACCAGCTGTGTAGGGAGGGGTCAGGGTGAAGGGGTGCCGGGGTAGGGGACAGCAGCCGCCACGAAGGGCGCTGGGGTAGGGGGCAGCAGAGGCTACTCGGGGCGCTGGGGTGGGGGGCAGTGGAGGCCACTCGGGGTGCTGGGGTGGGGGCAGCGGAGGCCACTCGGGGCGCTGGGGTGGGGGCAGCGGAGGCCACTCGGGGCGCTGGGGTGGGGGGCAGCGGAGGCCGCTCGGGGCGCTGGGGTGGGGGGCAGCGGAGGCCGCTCGGGGCACTGGGGTGGGGGGCAGCAGCCGCCACTCGGGGCGCTGGGGTGGGGGGCAGTGGAGGCCGCTCGGGGCGCTGGGGTGGGGGGCAGCAGAGGCCGCTCGGGGCGCTGGGGTGGGGGGCAGTGGAGGCCACTTGGGGCACTGAGGTGGGCTCGTGGCTGTGCTGATGGAAACAACCCCTTGATTCTCTGTACTCGTGCTGGGCATTCCCCTGGCCCTGGTATGTGCCTTTTTTTTTTTTTTTTTTGTAACAGGAACTTTCCATCAAAAACATTGAAAGGATAGCTGACCCCTGGCCTGGGGGCTAGGCTGCATCTATAGAAGGAAGGGAAGAATCAGTGGGTGGTTAGGACCAGTTCTGGCCATTTCCTCTTCCATTTTGGGACATTCTGCTTGGTCGGGGCCTTCTTTAATGGGTCTGCAATTCAGGGCTAAACTATGACGGGGGTCCGTTGGGGAAAGGGCTGTGAGAAGCTGGGGCAACAGGCGCAGGGGCCACGATGGGAGATGGGGACCGATGGTCCTTGCGCTCAGACCAGGGCTGCTCTGGCAGGAAGGGGGTTGAGGTGCAGGCTTGGGAAAGTGGTGTGTGGCCTCTCAGGCCCTCCTGGGGCACCGTGCATGAGGGGCTTACCTGGGAGCAAGTGCGTGGAGGGTTAGGCAGCCTGACAGGTACAGGAGCGAGGTGGGTGTGGTCTGCATGGGTGGGGCCTGCCTTGGAGGGTTACGGCAGCCTGGCAGGTGCAGGGGTGCAGTGGGTATGGTCTGCTGGGGTGGGACCTATCTTGGAGGGCCATGCATTTGGGCTTCTCTCTCTCTTGCATGCATCAAAGGCCTGTTTTCAAGCAGATTAAACTTTGTCATATATCTTCTGGGCAAAGATACTTTCCTGATATTTCAAATAGCAGCAGCTTCCAGGACTGCGGTTGTAAAGGTGAGTGAGCTGATGATAGAGCCGGCCACGTGGGAATCAGCACAGAGCCCAGCTGGGCATGATGTGTGCTCTGCCGGCAGTGAAGGTCTTCTAAGAGCTTGCTTTAGCTAAGCCAACCTGAGTAAGATATGCTGCGTCTCTCCCATGTACTAGGAATGTGCCATGTGTGGTGGCCTGGCACTCGGGGTCAGCGTAGGCCTCTGCTCCTCAGACCTAGACTCAGTATCCTGGCCCACCCCGCCTCAAGACTACTGCTCGTGGGCGCTCAGCCCTGCGGGTGTCTGTCCTGTGACTCTGGGAGCCTCTCTTGCTTTGTCCCAGACCTGGGGCATGTTGACTCGGCGGGGGAATCCTCCAACGCTCAGCAGAGCCAAAGCGCGTCGAAGCTGCAGGCCCTACTCTGCTGGATGGCCTCGGATAGCAGCAGTGTACTCTGTTGTGCGCTCCGACTTCGTGTAAGCTTCACGCAGGCCCCAGGAAGCCAATCTGATTTCTTTATTAATCAAACAAAGAAACCAAGGCTGGGAGGTGTGCATTCACTCTCCCCGAGTGACACCCCTGCAAAATGGAACGGGCGGGATGAGGTCGCCATGGAGCCTCCCAGCCTGACTTGGTGGTTGTGTGAACCTTTGCAACTCATCAGGTTTGTGACAATGACCGTTTGTTGAACGAAACGATCAGAAGTTGCCACTTGTGACAAGATCTGAAAATGCCGTGGTGAGCAACAGGCTGGAGAAGGTAGCAGGAATTCCCTGCAAATGCAGAAGCTGGCACTCGTGAGGCATTTGGGAGGGACCACATTGCCGTCTCCCCGAGTTAGCGCAGTGCCCAGCTCAGGAGGCGCTTGATAAATGCTTCCTGTTTGCATTCTCGCTTGGGGCCATCTAAGGGGAAATGTGGTAAAGAACCAGGACACACGAGGCCAGAGATTTCCAGCAGAGGAGGGGGATGTCAGGGAGAGAGAGGGGCTACAGCTGTAACTGGATGTCAACTCTGGAAATAACCATTTACACAATGGCTGAGCCGCCAGACCTTCAAACCTTATCTGCTCAAGGCTCTGTCATCACAAGCCTTTTCAAGAGAGTGTATATCCCTCTTTAGCCCTGTGATACAGACATTTTTTGGTTCATGTCAGCAAGAGAAATGTACAGTTAAGGCATTGAGAAGAAATGCACAATTAAGGCATTAAGGAAGATTCTGGATTTTCCACGGATGGAGGGACCACGAGATTCCTGGGCAATGGAAACAAATTGAAGGTAGTCTGAGCAAGTCTCCACACAGAATGTTTTCCTACAATAACAGCATTGGGTTAAATAATCGCATTATTAAAATTGAAGGTAGTCTGAGCAAGTCTCCACACAGAATGTTTTCCTACAATAACAGCATTTGGCTAAATAATTACATTATTAAAAATCATGTTGCAGAGTTGCCACAGCGATGGAAGCAACCCGAATGCCTCCATGCTGGCCACGAAGGGAGCCAGTGTTGCTGTCGCCAGACCCTGGAGGGCAGGTGGGGAGCAGGTGACCCTGGAGGGCAGTGGGGAGGGCAAGTGACCCCAGAGGGCAGGGGGAGGTCAGGTGACCCCGGAGGGCAGGGGGAGGGCAGGTGTCTTTGGCTCACTTTTCATCTAACTCCTTTCAGAAGGAGTACATACACACACTGGGACCTTGTGATGGTGAGAATGAACGTATCCTAAAAGCTGGTGGAGATGTTAGCTTCTGCGCTGTCTCAGGGTGGGTGGGGCTCTGCATCTTATCCCATTGCTGTAATGACCACAGGGTTACGCTGCTACAGAGCTTCCCTCCCATGCCTGTCCCTCCTGATGGCTGACGGGTGTCAGGGGTTTTCAGACGCTCTGTACCACGTGGCTGAGTTCAGGAGAGCCCTCCCTCTCTTTGTGTCTGATGTTTTCCAGTGATGATTTCGGCAGCCAGATCTGAGGTCCCCGTGTCCTCCTAGAGCCTCTTCATGCGGAACTCTGCACCATGCGTTGTAATTTCCTGCTCACTTGTTTATTTCCCTGTGCCTTAGAAAGTCGTGACATGGAGCGAGGGGAGAGATGAGGCCTGTCTCAGGTGAGACTCTCACTGCCGGGCACAGGGACTCGGAAGTCTCCTCAAATGCTCAGATGAATCATTGTGGCCCTGGCATATTTTGAAAGGAAAAATCTGTGTAGAGTGAAGATAGCATCTGAGTTATTTCCTCAGCTCAGCCACTTTGTATCTGGGGAATGATATGGATTTTGGTTTTTTCATTTAAAAAATTTGAATAACAACATCTGTTTTGCACATTTCATAGTTTGCTTGGAGGATCCAAGAAAAGTGCTTTGAAGCACAAGAGCCCTCTCGGGAGCAGGTGCGGTCCGTGGAAATAGCGTGAGTGTGGATTCCAGGAGCCCAGGGCTTGGAGGCGGCTCCTTCCAGGTGCTGCGTTTCAGGAGGGGTGGTTAGTAAGTGGTCGCTCCTCAGTGCTGGTGGAATATGTACTTGCAAATTTGCCTGCTCACTAGAATTTATTTATAATTCCAAAATCAGTACTTGCAGAGCTTTTGAGGATGTGCACAGAGGGGAGAAAAGATTGAGTCACCAGACGTGCCTGCTTTTCCTATACATGTTCCCAGCTGAGATTGAACAAGGCCACACTCTGCCTTCTTGCTTCAGGGCTCAGCCTGTGAACAAGTATCCTTTTCATGGTCACATGTCTTGTGTTTAAAACAGGCCAAGCGCGGTGCTGACGTGCTGTCTGATGTCCTAAGCACAAGGGGCGGGGAGGCCCTTCTGTGAGAAAACGCGTGTGAGATGAACTTCGCTCAGGCGTGGGTGATGATGCTGCCCGCCGAGGGTCAGTGCCTCTGAAATCAGGTGCCTTTCAACAGGAACACACATGAAACGAGGCTCCTCCTGGGTCCATTGACAGAGATGTGACCGGAGGCTTGCAGGAACCTAGCCCCGTGTGTCCTGAGGAGCGGTGGTGTAGGATTCACTAATTCATCATTTGTGGCAACTTTCTCAAATAAAAAAGTGAGAAGCCGCAGCACGTGAGAATGCCCGGCCCAAGGCAGTCCCTCAAAAGATGCCTTTATGACCTATTATTTTTCTGACTCTCCAGAAATAAACGTGCACATAAAAATCTAATTAAATCCTGAGGGGAGAAGAGTTGGAAGGCAAAGGGGAAGCATTTACACTGCGTCTGTCCTGCCCGACACCGCATGTCACCTTCTTCCAGCCGTTGTCCTGTCCCTCCAGCTAGGCGGCATGCCACATCTTGTTCAGAAGTGTGATCCGATCCGATGGAAGTTTCTGTGGTCGTGGAAATGTTCTTCTGTGGGCTGTGCACTGCTATAGCTGCTGGCCATGCATGGCCACTGAGATACACATGTGGCTTGTGTGTCTGATGAATTACATTTTAAATTTTACTTGATTTTGATGAATTTAAATCTAATTTGCCACAGGTGGCTGGTGGCTGCTGTTTTTGACAGCGTGGATTTCCACAGCTGGTCCCTTTGTGAATGGTCTGTGATTGGGGTGAGCTGTGGACTCAGCTGGCTTGTCCCAGCACTCCCAGGAGAGTGTGGCTCATATGAGGAGGTTCTGTGGGCTCAGGCCAGCTGGACGTGGCAGCTGCCAGTGGGGTGCAGAGGGGAGGGAGGCAGGCCTGTCTGTCGGGGGTGCTTCCTGTTCTTTTTTCTTTGCTTCTCCTGATCCTCGGAGCTTCTTCATCTGATTCCCGAGGACCCCGAGGCATGGGGCCTGCAGTGCCTAGGTGGGCAGGCATTTTCTGCTGGGCCCCTCCTGCAAGTTTGCAGCCCTGGCTGAGTCCTGCCCTCTGGAAGCTGGCCCCTCCCTGGCACTTCCTGACCACCACTGACCCACCCAGCAGTACCTCCCTCTCTAAGTGACCCTCTCCCTCTCAGCATCTCCTGCAGGGCTTCCCGCCTCCACTTGCTGGTAGAGCATTTGAAAAAGGACTCTTTTATCCCAAAAGAAACCTCACTTGAGAGGATTTCAGACTTTTGATCAAGGGAAGTGGAGCGTCGTGGGTGCTGGGGATGGACAGGCATCTGGTGCTGTGGGATGCTTTGTCCATGCAGCTGTGGGAGGAGACAGAAGTCAGAGATAGGAGGCCAGGCTTGCCCAGTTAAAAAAATAATAGCTGAACCTGATGGCGTGTTTAACACGCACCTGGCATTTCGCCACGCACTGTCTCATTTAACCAGCGCAGCTGACGGGGAAGGAGCTGCTGTAGCCACCTCCACCTCGTGGATGAGTGCCTGAGGCAGATCCCGCCACCTTCCCACTGTCCCCTCGTCAGGAAGTGACGGTGTCGGGTCCATGTCCAGGTCTTGGGCCCCGAGGGCTTTCTCCCTGAAGGGAGGTGAGTGCCCTGAGCAGCCCTCACGCTTACGCTTCCCCAGGTGCAATAAGAAGACGCCCGGGCTTCCGGCACACGCCTGTCCCGTGAAGTTCAGTGACACCACGAGAGAATCATTTGGATCTTCCAGCCAAGGCTCTGTAGCCTTGGCGTTGCATCCAGCATTGATACCAGGTTTTGACACGCCACCGTTCCTGCTACCAGTCTCCCTCCATGTTTCCTAAAAGGTTCATCTCAGCCTCCTCACTGCCTCAGGAGCAGAGAAAAGGTGGTGGAATCCACCACACAAAATGGGGACCAGGTAGTTTTTCCATATTTAATTAGCAGGATTTCTCCTCTCAGTTATTGCCAGCAAAGGAACAGGGCTGGTAATTAATAGGTTACAGAGTTACTTTTTAGAGGGGGATAGAGTGGGAATCTGTCTGGTCTAAGAACCTGCATCTCTGAGTGTCTGCTCCAGGCATTGAAAATGGCCAAGCTGTGCAGCTGTGGCCCTCTCGAGGGAGGACAGAGCCCCTCTCAGCCCCGCTCCCTGCCCGGCTCCAGTTTCTGGGTCAGAAAAGGCAGCTATTGTGATGTGTAATTCTGTCAATAATTACAGAAGTGCTGTGTTTTATAAGCACTTTTATAACGCATCGAACTGGTGTTGAACATACTGAGTCCTTCAGACTGGGCTGATGTCCTTCCTTTCCCCAGGTAATTGCAGAACCCAGGTCTGGATGGAGGCAGAGGTGGCAACAGCAGGCTTTCTCCTTTCCTGCGCCTCCAAGGGAGGGAGGACTTTGAAAAACATTGTCTTTTCTATCCTGGGACCTACTGCCACCGTGCAGGTCGGGTTGCCTCACACCCGTGTCTGTGTTGTAGTCTTTGCTTAGCTATTTGGACTTCTGTGTATGGAAAAAGATCCCTTTGTTCTTTTCCTCGGGCATACATTTGGCAGCCTACCTGCTGGGTGATGTTCTAAATATTTAACAGCCAGCAGGCCCGGGACCCACCAGCCAGGAAGGGTGATGGCAGTGAGCGACCAGGGGTGCGAAGCTCACAGCAGCGTTCCTGCCCGGGGCTCATGACCCTGCAGAAGACAGCAAAGAAAGCTTAGTTTTTTTTGAGTTCACAGTATTTTCTGTAGGGCAGTGATGCTTATTTTTTTCCCTAGTTGTTCAAAAGTTAAGGACCCCTTCCCAGGAGAGAGCTATGCACGCGTTCCATTTTGCTCATAGATGAAAGGGCTTAGAGACTTGCTGAGGTTCTCAGTATCGAAGAGCACTTTCTCTGAAGTGGGAGATACAAAAAAAGCAAGTCCTAGCACCCCCATTGAGGCGCTAGCATCCATGTGAGCGGAGCCCAGAGAACAATGAGCTTTCACCGCTCACAAGAACTGCAGGAAAGCGGTGATATTTTATTTCAGTATTTCTGGTAACTTTTAATTGTGATAGACTTTCAATCTTAAAGGCTAATAAACAGCAAGAACAACCTAATAAATTTCCATATGTCCTTTAGCCAGGTTCAGCTGTTACTGACCTTTCACACCATTTGCCTATCACCCTATCTGTATACACGTACACACACACTCTCTCTCTTCAAGCTATCACAGATTAAGTCAAGCCCGTTTATCTAAATGTGCATTTGCTAAGATCAGAATATTCTTTTACATTTATGCAACATAACTATCAAAATTGGGAAAGTTAACATCTGGCTCAGTTATGTGGTCTCTAATCCAGTGGTTCTCAGAGTGAGGTCCCCAGGTCTGCGGCAGCATCTCTTGGGAACTTACTGGCCATGCAGACCCCTCGTGGATGGAAGCATTGGTGAGGATGCCAACAGGCTTCCCCCACAGGCCTCCAGGTGAATCGGACACAGCTAGGACTGTGGAATTTCTCATGTTATCAACCAACTCAGTAACATCAGTCCTAGGTATTTTTTTTTCCTGTCCAGAATTGAATCCAGGAATTGACTAGGCACTTAGTTGTCATGGCTCTTTAATCTTCAATCTGGGACAGTTCTTCAGCTTTTCTGGGTCTTTCTTAATCTTGAAGTTTTTGAAGAAGACAGGCCCAGTGTTCTGCAGACGGCTCCTGAATTTGGATTTGTCTGGTGCTGTGCATGATGGGATTTGAGCCGTGCCCCCGGGGTGGGACTGTCACTAAAGCCACACCGCATTCCTTCTGGGCTGCACTTCAGGGGTCAACTGACGTTGGTTGATTGCTCTGGCGTTGGTGACATCAGCTTTGATCCTGTGGTTAGTATGGTGTTGATGTCTATCATGTTTCTTTGTTTTAAAATTATATTTTATTCTAATTAGTGATTTGTGGGGACATACACTATGGAAATATTCTCATTTTAGCATCTACTGGTCGTTCCCTAGCCCCATCATTTCTTCTATATTATTTAGATATTATAAGTATTATTGATATATAAGCTATAACAACATAAAATATAACATCATATAATATAGAGACAGACATAAGCATTTTTTTTTACCAGGGAGAACTTTCTCTTCTCCCTCATTTATTTATTATTTATTTACTTCTATACATCAATTTTTTTTTTTTTGAGATGGAGCTTCACTTTACTGCCCAGGCTGGAGTACAGTGGCATGATCTGAAGTCACTGCAACCTCCGCCTCCCAGGTTCAAGTAATTCTCCTGCCTCAGTCTCCTGAGTACCTGGGATTACAGGTACCCACCACCACACCCACCTAGTTTTTTGTATTTTTAGTAGAGATGGGGTTTCACCATGTTGGCCAAACTGATCTCGAACTCCTGACCCCAAGTGATCTGCTGGCCTTGGCCTCCTAAAGTGCTGGGATTACAGGCATGATCCAGTCTTTCATTCTCATTTTATGCAATGGGTTATATACAATCCAGTAGAATTATCATTCATTTTGATGTCTAAATTTTCCAGATTTGGCCGCTGGGGGAGCTGATGGGCTGTTGTGTCGTAGGACCTTGTTGTCCCACAAGCTTGTGGCCCCAGGTCATAGGCAGCCAGCAATCGGAGCTAAGCATGTGCAGTTCCGAAAGACCTGGACCGTGACCCTAGAAAAAGACATTCCAGCTAATGAAGCTGGGTACACAGGGCATCTTTGGTGCCCTTGAATCTGCCATCTTACAGTGCCTTCCCAGTTCCCATGCCCATACCCCTCTCCAGAGCATTCCCCCACCCCCTCATTGGTTCCGCCCCATCCAGGGCCTCCCCTGCCCTCTGGCTGCTGCTGCCCCCTGGCTCTTCCCAGTAGCTCCAGCTGTACAGCTGCTCCACCCCGGAGGAGTGCCTTCTCCACCTGAATGTCCACAAGCAGCACCCTGAATCAGGCGTTGCTCCCTTCCCAGCCGCATGTTCCTCTTCCATGAGCTATCTCAGATGCCCAAGCTAGAGCCCTGGGCTCATTCTAGACTCTTTCCTCCTATTCAAACTTCATATGTTACGAGGCATGTGACGTTCAGAGTCCTGGAGACCGTTAATTCAGTTCTGGCTAGAAATGGTGATTCTGTTTGAAGTCTGCCGGAGGTCAGTGCCACAGTGGAAAGCTGTTGTGCCTAGGAGTGCAAATCCTGGGCTAGCCCTTGTGACTTGTTAGATGCTGGTGAGTGGTCACATACTGTCATTTAAAAATGCAAGTTAAAGGTCTGTGCATTTCATATCTTATCATCATGAAGTTGAGTGTCTAAATCTATTTATGAAGAAGAGCAAAGCCCTTTTCCACATGTATTGAAAGTTTTGTTTCACTATTTCCAAGATCTGTTGAGGCGTAACTTTGAACAGCAAATGTTTGTTAGAAATCCAATTTGTGTACAGTGTTTGTTGTAGAAAATAGTTAATTTACATGAAAACTTACGTCTGTCATGGAGGCGGGTTTTACCGATCGACTGTGTGAGGGCTGACTCAGCATCCTCGGCCCAGGGGGTTTGTTTCTCCTCCTCTGCTGCCTGGTTCCCTTCATGATTAGGCAGCCTCAGGGCTCCTCGTCTTCACTTCTTCTTATTAATGTATGTAATTAACCTTGTGGCTTTTGCTGATTTGCTTCCTTAGAAAATACATGCCAGTTCAAGGTTAGCTTCATCCTATCAATCCCCCCGTCTTCTTGGTGTTTTTCACACCTTCTCTCTTCCCACAGCTGCTGTCTTAGTCTTTTTCATCTCTAGCTGTGGTCATTCCACTGGTCTTCGCATCGGTCTCTCTGCACCAGTTGTGCCACACACATCCTGCCCCGATGTCCTCCCGTGCCACAGGTGGCCTCTGTGGAATGCAGGTCTCTGTTCGCTTTGCCCCTCTGTGGAGAGCTCTTCATGTCTCTCAGATGGCACAAAGCGGGCTGCTTGAGTGGACAGCAAGGCCTGCGCTGGGCTCCCTAGCCTCATCACGCATCTCTTTCCAGCGCACCCACTGCTCTGTCCACCCTGAACTGCTCATAGCTGCCCAGCACGGTGTACCCTTTCCTCCTCCTTCCTCTCTGGTTCTGTGCAGCCCACTCCTCCCCTCCCCTTTTTGGCTTGGTGAATGCCTGGTGCCCAGCATGACCACCTCCAGGCCAAGCCAAGCTCTTGCTGCCCTCCCTCAAAGCGTTTGACTGCCTTTCGACACCCACCTCTGTTACGTCAGGCATCCAGCCAGACTTCAGTGACTTGTTTACATGAACTGTTTCCTTCAATGACTTGTTTACATTAACAACTGTTTCCTTCAATGACTTGTTTACATGAACTGTTTCCTTCAGTGACTTGTTTACATTAACTAGTAGGCTGTCGGCAGCTTGAGAGAGTGTCTGTCTTTCACTCGTCTCTTCCCACCTAGATGACTACAGCACATGGCAGATGTTCAACAAGGCCTTGCTGGATGAGAACTCAGTGGCTCCCTAGCATGATGGAAAGAGGTTACATAACAGGCTTGAACACAGAAGGGTGTCGGCTAATGACAGCTGCTAGAAAATCAGCTACTTTAAATAGACTCTAAAGCCTTCCATTCCCTCCCTTCACGGAGCCTCACCTGAGCAGACTGCCTCCACTGGAGGAGCAGTTGTTCTGCGATTTTATGATTCAGGTACTTTGCCGTATGTAAATAGTTCATAACTACCACCACCACTAAACCTGGGCACGTTGCTGTTGTCTTGTTGTTTTTCATGGACAGTTTGCTACAATTTGAATCTGAAGTGTTTTTGTAAGCCTTTAGGAAATCTCTTTCTGGAGGAAAAGTCTACTGTAGACAGAAATAATGTTTTCAATGAGTTAGCAATTTTTGGCCTCATTGATGACTAAAATAAACCATCAAAAGTGCTCAGTTTGAAGTGGGTCTTGAAGAAAGATGTGAAGTTAGGAATGAAAATAAGGTTTTCCAGACATCACAGGAAAATGTTTAAAAAGAAGCAACCAGAACCAGCAGGAAGAATATGAAAAGATCTTAGAAGGAAGGCAAGAGGGAAGAACAAAAGGCTTGGAGGGCGTCATCCGCACAGGGTGGAGGACCAAGGGTCTTTCTTGGGTGGGTGCAAGTAGAGCCAAAGGAAGTTTCGGGACAGAGATCATTCGCACGCCGGCAAGCACTGCACACTGCACTGGAACACGGTCGGGCCGTGCACGTGGGCTGTGCTTTGGAAGCTTCCAGACACCCATGCAGGTGTTCTCTTTATGGTGTGCCCTGAATGGCAGTAAGCAGATGAGGACATTGTACGTGGAAGAGCATCTGGTGTAGAAGGAACTGCATTTATGTGTCCCATGCCCTCTTCTCTTTGGATGGTGACCTGCATCACAATCAGAAGCTTCTAAAGTTAGTAAAACAAACAAACAAAAAAAACAAGTGGAGAAACATTTATTAAACTCCATCATTGCCTGTATGGTATGCTCGCCAAATGTGTACCTTAACACCAGAGCTGTTCTGTTGTAGGTTTTTTGTGTAGCTATCTACTCTAGCACGTTATCGGTTCTCAGGAAGAACAGAGTTTGGAAGCATAGAATCACAGATATAAGGTTTAGGTAGTTCACTTAAAAGGGGTCCAACTTCCTTAGTTTACATTCAAGGACATCCTCCATCTGACCTTAATATGTCTCCTCCTGCTTTTCTTCCTCCCTCCCTCATCACTGACCATCTCCTTATGCTGCCTGTGTTTCCTACGTAAGCTTCACCTCCCACGTGGCTTTTGGGTCATGTTCTTTTCCGCTTCCTGCTCTGTGAACTCTTCGCAGAGGATTTTCATCCATTTTTCGGGTACTGTCCACACATTGTTGACCCCTAAGACTGTATGTCAAGCCTAGACGTGTTTCCTGAGGGCCAGACACCCAAAAACCTACTAGAAATCTCCGCTTAAATGTCTCACTGGCACCTCAAACTCAAAATGCTCCAAGCTGGGCTTGTCCTCTGTCTTCCTTACCCTGACTGATGTCTCTGATAAGCTGGTCTATGTCTTCCCACATAACGGCATCACCATCTTCCTAGATTCCTTCAGCTTCCCCTTCACCCCTATGTTCCCGAGTCCTTTGCGTGACTCTAAGTCTGACCTTGCATCAGCCTTGCCTCACACCTTCGCCCTGGTAGCCCGTGCTAAGCCAGGGGTCTCCCCGTAACCCTCCTCCGGTCTGCTTTCTTCATGGCCCTACATTTCTCTACTGGCTACCAGTTGTGTATACAATAAATGTCAGACCCCATTATTCTGGTGGACAATGTCCCTTTCAAGTGGATCCCATCCTATTCCTGGTGTTACCTCCCTCTGCCCCACCCATACATCCTTCGCCCCAGACGTACAAACCTTTCAAGCCCCCACATCACCTTGTCGTTTCATGGTTCTGAAGTTTTCACATATTTTTTGGGCCTGTATTACCCTTTATTCTTTCTTATTTTAGCAGACTTTTACCCATAAGATGTACATCTTTTTGCACTGGAATTTGTCAGTGAGCAAATGTTGTTTAATGACTTACAAAGAAGGTAAGTTTGGATAAGTTTCTTAACTTTTTCGAGGCTCATTTTCTTCATCTTTACGACGGTAATGATAATAATATGCACATGGATATTCATCACGTTCATGTTGAGTGCCCGTGTTCCAGGGAGGAATTGTGCCAGCCCTTGTTTTTGAAGGACTTGGGTAAGTGGGAAGAAGTGGGGAGGTACACACATTAAAAACAGACAGAGCATCTACAGTGAACGTGCAGGCCAGGAGCACAGGCTGTGGATGACCATGTGGAGGGGTGGGAAAGGCTTCATTAAGCGGGTGTTGGGTTTCATGGAGGGGACTCAGGACGATCATGACGGCTGTCAAGTTTTAAACATTTATGTCTCAGGTGCTATGCTACATATTTCACATGCATAATTTCACTTAGTTCCTGAAAAACTCCCCTGAGATAGATACTTGTTATCATCCCTTCAGATTTGGGGTGTGGGCGTTTTGGGAATACTTCTGAAGGAATTCACAACTAAGCTAAGATCTGAAAGCTGAAAGGGTTGGGGTGGTTGAGTCTGTTCCATGAGACGGTATCTCACAAATCTCACAACAGATTGTGCTGAGACCTAGATGGAGTGAGGAACTCGAAGCATGACATGCTTGCAAATGTGATGAGTTCCTTCTGTGGAGATTGGAGGGAAAGGGTGGAAGGAGAGCAGGACATGAGATCAGGACAGTAAGTAAGCAAGGATCAGGCCATGAAGGACCTTGTCTATTGCTTGAAAAGTTTGGAATTTATTTAAAAGCACTGAAGAGCCATTGCAAGAAAACATATATGCTTTCCCACTAGATGGAGCACAGTGGCTATGGTGTGGCTGCTAGATGAGTGGATGAATGGGTGGATGTATGGGTGGGCAGATGGATGAGTGTGTAGATGGGTGGACAGATGGATAAATGGTGGGCGTGTGGGCAGATGGATGGGTGGATGAATAGGTGGATGGATGGGTGATGTGTGGATGTGTGGGTGTGTGGATGGGTGGATGAATAGGTGAATGGATGGGTGGTGTGTGGTTGAATGGATGGGTGAATGTGTGGATGGATGAATGGGTGGGTGGGTGTATGTATGGATGAATGAATGGATAGATGGGTGGATGTGTGAATGAATGGGTAAGTGGATCGGTGGATGAACAGATGGATGGAGATGCGGATGGATGGATGGATAGGTGGGTAGATGATTGAATGGATGGATGAGTGGGTGTATGTATATATGTATGAGGGGTAGGTGGATGTGTGTATAGATGAATGCATTGATAAGCGAATAGATGGATGGGTGGGTATGTGGATGGATGGGTGGATTGATGAGTGGATAGATGGATGGGTGCATGAATGGATGAGTGAGTGGTAGGTGGGTAGATGTGGATGTATGAATGCATGGGTGGGTGGATGTGTGGATGGATGGATGGATCGGTGGGTAAGTGAATGGATGGATGGATGTGTGGGTGGGTGTATGGATGAATGAGTAGATGAGTAGATGGATGAGTGGGCAGGTGGATGGATGTGTGGATGAATGGATGGATTGGATGTGTGGATGGATGGATGGATCGGTGGGTAAGTGAATGGATGGATGGATATGTGGGTGGGTTTATGGATGAATGAGTAGATGAGTAGATGGATGAGTGGGCAGGTGGATGGATGTGTGGATGAATGGATGGATTGGATGTGTGGATGGATGGATAGATCGGTGGGTAAGTGAATGGATGGATGGATGTGTGGGTGGGTGTATGGATGAATGAGTAGATGAGTAGATGAGTAGATGGATGAGTGGGCAGGGGGGTGGATGTGTGGATGAATGGATGGATTGGTGGGTGGATGTGTGAATGAATGGGTAAGTAGGTGGATGGATAAACAGATGGAGATGTGGATGGACAGATAGGTGGGTAGATGGTCAAACGGATGGATGTGTGGGTGGGTTTATGGATGAATGAGTAGATGAGTAGATGGATGAGTGGGCAGGTGGATGGATGTGTGGATGAATGGATGGATTGGTGGGTGGATGTGTGAATGAATGGGTAAGTAGGTGGATGGATAAACAGATGGAGATGTGGATGGATAGATAGGTGGGTAGATGGTCAAACAGATGGATGAATGGGTGGATGTATGTATGTATGGCTAGATGAGTGGTAGGTGGATGTGTGTATAGATAGATGCATTTATGAGTGGATAGATGGATGGGTGGGTGAATGTGTGGATGGATTGATGAATGAATAGATGGATGGGTGGGTGAATGGATGAGTGAGTGGGTAGGTGGGTAGATGTGTGGATGTATGAATGGATGGATGGGTAGGTGGATATATGGATGGATGGATGAATGGGTGGGTTGATGTGTGGGTGGGTACGTGGATGGATGAGTGGATGAGTAGATGGATAGATGGATGAGGGAGTAGGTGGGTGGATGTGGATGTGTGGATGGGAGGGTGGCTGTGTAGATGGATGGATGAGTGTGGGTGGGTGGGTTAGTTGATGTGTGGATGGATGAGTGGGTCGGTGGATGAATGGATGGATGGGTGGGTAGATGTGAGTGAGGAGGTTGGGAACAGAGCCAGGAGGCTGAAGGCAGAAGTAGGGTGAAAAGGCTACTGTAAAAACAGATGGGATAGATCAGTGGTCTAACGTGGGGAAAACAATTGGGATGGAGGGAAGTGATCAGAATTTAGAAACACATAGAAACCAAATTAACAGAATTTGGTGATTGGTTGAGTGTGAGGAGACTGAGGGAAGAGTCGGGAGTGACTCCACAGCCAAAGAGGGCAGAAAGATTTAAAACAGAGCCCCGGGGACAGTGACAGGAGGCCATAGTGGAAGAAAGGAACTGATCGAAGCTTTAAAGGAGTGAACTTTCGACATGGAAGCACTGTCAGGGTCGGGGAGGTCTGGACGGAGGGTGTGGATGGAGCAGCATGGAGGCTCCTGGCCACATTTTTGATGAACCATCTTGTAGTATTAGTGGCATGGAGTGAACAGGTCAGAGTTCCCCCTCTTCCTTAAATACTGAAGAGTCGTTGCTGCTTCAGATTCCAAACTCAGACTCTTTCCTGAGTCTGCACAAGGTAACTAGCTGTCCAGCATGGAGATGCTGGCTGAGGTGATGGTTTCTGCTCAAGGCGGGTGGAGCTGTGATGCCACCTCAGTCCTGCCTTGCTTTCTGGTCATTTGGAAGTCTTCATTTTGTCTTTTCTGGGATTTGAGAGGGGATATCATAATCATTAAATTCCAAAGCCTTTTTATTTAATGTAGTCTCAATATTTTGACCGTTCTCATTTTAAAGATAACAATTTTCCTTGCTCCCATTAATATTCTCTACAAAATCTGGGATTTGATTAGGGAAGCGATCACTTGTGTATTAATGCAATACAAGGATAGACATTATTAATGAAAACGAACGCAAAGCCGAGGCTATTCAGGGACTCCTTGGCCTCTGGGGCCGATTTACGGCAACACTGAAATGCTCCCGCTTGGCTCTACAGATGTGCGGGGTTGGTGGTGGATTCAGTTTCTAGGCTTTGGGGCAATCGCTGCACTGCCACAGAGTGCCAACATCCATGAGTCAGAAACCTGGGAGCGTCTTTGCAGGCCTCCAGGGGGTTCTGACACATACACAGCCCAGAGATCTGGTTTCCTTTACACCATTTATCCCTCGACTCTGCTGATTTCGGGGCTGAGGCTGCACCTGCTGGGCTCCTGGCCTCCTCTGGCTCTTCACAGGCTCCTTCCCTTTAAGGACTGATGCTCCCCGGGGTCCCCGCTGTCCGGCCCTTAGCAGTCTCACTGCTGTCCCTGATGCAGTCATTGCCTCTCTGGGGATAGCTCTCAGGGGCACCTGGTAGCTCACCACCTTCCTGCCCTGATAGGGGAGGGACTTGGGGCCAGGCAGCTCTTTGGAGAGTAACTGGGTCAACAGGCCAGAAGGCAAGGTGGCAGGAGCGTTTGGCCGCATGAGCAGGAGGCCTTGCTCTCTGGGCTGGGAGGAGGCTGAGCAGCCAGGAGCGTGGTCCTGAGGTCACCTGCATGGGTTCCCCACCTTGGCTGGGCTGGGCACTGACCTAGTCCATGACTTAGGCCCACCTCACTCCCTCTTCTTTCAAATGGTAATAACTGTGGAACCTTCTAGAGGGCTGTGAGGATGACATCAGCTAGGTGTGCGAGCAGTTAGCAGAGTCCCTGCCCAGGGCCAGCGCCAGCAGGGCCGTGGTTGTGGTAGTCCACGTGGACGGCCAGCTTGGCCACCTGTAACAGTGTGTCTGGGAGACCCTCATGTCCTAGTCAGTTGAACCAGTGATTTTAGTAAAGCTGATTATACAAGAGGCGGTTTTCGGAGGAGGACCGCGCTTGCTGGCAGACCTAAGTGTCTTGCGTTCAGGACCTGGGTGGGAGCAGAGGCCTGTGGAAGGCCCTGTTTCTGCCAGCTCCTGGACTCCCAGCCAGCCCTGCTAATCTGGGCCTTGTTGTGTGGGGCTCTGTGAGCTGCTGCCTGGCCAAGTCCTAGCCTCCTCTGTGGTCCTCTGCTCTGGGCTGAGCTGCAGACTCGGGAGGTCTGGGATGGCTGGCTGGAGTCAGAGGAGTGGGGACCCGTCCTCCTCTCCCCCACAAACATCTCCCCACCTGCTGAATGTGGCTTATGTAACATGACTCTGGCGAAGTTCCTCTCTGTGGGAAAGGAGCCCGCAGCCTCCAATTAACCCAATTAGAAGTCATTACAGGCGATCCTGGCCTCCCCCTAACTCTTGGATTAGCATAATGAGCCTGTATGAGTCGCCAATTATAAACACTCTCCATGGATTCATATTCTCTAAATTGCACTTCCCGTTGATGACAAGTTTTCTCCAGAGCAGTTCCCTTGACACAGAATTCGTTTTCCTGCTTCCAGTATTCAGTCTTCTTCCCACCCGGGGAATCCACATTGCTGGACATCTGGTTCTTTCCCTGTGCTTAGAGATTCTACAGTTCTGTGTTTCTGAAGTTTTGGCATTTAGCAGTGGGTCACTGGGAGGGATACATAGGGCTTAGGCATCCATAAGTCTTAGCTAGGCCTTACGTTATAAAAATGACATTTTCTTGGGCAAATTTCTGTGTGCGGTGCAGTGGTTGGTTTGTGTGAGGACTGGGCTTTTGGAGCCTCTTGTTCCTTCTCCTGCTGTCTTCATGGGCACGGAGTCTAGCTCTCCCCACATGCTGTCAAGGCTCGTCAGCCCAGTGTCGTGGGTACCGTGGAGGAAACGCCATGTGATATGTGCACGGCTGGGCGCCTCATGTTGTGCCCCCGTCCCTCCAGCCTCTGCAGGGAGGGGCGAGCTAGGCATTCACAGCCCTTCCTGAGGCATAGCGGACCCACTGGTGGAGCCTTTTGTTGGGGAGGGGTCAGAGGAAGGTGGATGGTCCTTCCATTCCTCTTTTCTTTGGAACCCCACAGCAGGAATGGGACACATGCAAGGCTGGCGAGACCCCTTTGAGAGATGTGTGTGCCTCTCGGGTTCAGAGGGCAGGGAGGTGACAGGGGTTCAGGCACTCCAAGGGTGAAGAGGAAGGGAATGGCTTTCACAGCCCCATCCTGCTGGTGCCTGCACACTGCCAGTTGCCCTTGGAGAATGGATATGATGGAAGCATCTTGAGCCATGAAAGCAGGAGGCAGTTTCTGCAGCCGTGGTGCTCCCAGACCGGAAGCGCAGAGATATTCACAGCCTGAGCAACGTCAGTGAGAGAAACCTCGACCGCTCCAGCTCCGTTTGGATGGTCATGGACGTCTCGGCTCCTCTCATCCAGAGCAGAACTCCCATTTTCCTCTCCACACCTGCTCCCCTGCCGCTCTCTCTGCTTGTGCTGAAGGCCGCTGCATCCCTTCAGATGCTCAGACCAAACCTCTCAGCAGACCCCTTTACTCACCCAAATGTCTTGTTGGCTCTACCTTCAGAACATCCTCAGAACCCACCCCCTCCCGCCTCCCCATCCCTGCCTCCCGCTGTCAGCGCTAACCACAGCCTCTGTCCTAAGTGGCCAGCCTGCTAGTCGGTCTCTCTGTCTTCTTCCTTGCCTCTTCCTCCCATTGCCTCTTATGAACACTGAAGCTAGGGAGATCCATTTAAAATGTCACTCAGGGCTCTGCTCTGCTCAGAACTCACCGATGCCACCACCGCATTTCATTGAGAGCAAAGCCCAAAGCCCTTGCCGTGGCCGACAGGACTCCACGTGTCTTCACTCTGCCTGTCTACCTCTTCGCCCTCATCTACACCTTCCTCAGGCTCTCTCACCTCCAGCCTCTGGTCTCTGCAGCTGCCCACACCCTCCAGGAATGCCCCTGTTCCAGGGCCTCTGCACTGGCTGCCCCCTTGCTGGGAGCATCCTTCTGCAGAAATCCACATATGTGCCTTCTCAGCTCTTCCAAATCTCTGCTCAAACATTGCTTTCTCAAGGAGGCACCTCAACTACTCTCCATAGAAGTAGGCTGGGCGTGATGGCTCATGCCTGTAATCCCAGCACTTTGGGAGACTAAGGTGGGTGGATCAATTAAGGTAGGTCAAAGGTTCGAGACCAGCCTGGCCAACATGATGAAACCTCGTCTCTATTGAAAATACAAAAATTAGTCAGGCATGGTAGCACATACCTGTAGTCCCAGCTACTTGGGAGGCTGAGGCAGGAGAATTGCTTGAACCCAGGAGGCAGAGGTTGTAGTGAGCTGAGATTGTACCACTGCACTCCAGCCTGGGTGACAGAGTGAAACTCAGTCTCAAAAACACACACACACACAAAACCCAAAAAAGCAGCGATGCCGGTATTCTTCACTCTCCCTTAGTCCTTACCTTGATGAGTTTTCTCTGCAGCCTTTATCACCTTCTAACAGACTATGTAATTTATTTACTGATCACGATTATTACATGCCTGTCCCTAACATTAGACTCTAACCTCTACAAGGGCAGGCCTTCCATCTCCCTTGCTTTCAGATGTGGCCATCCTAAGCAACCGCACAGTGCCTGGCATGTGATGGTGTGTAGTAGGCACCTGCCAACTAACGGAAGGAATATGAAAAATTGCTCCATATGTGAGTCTTGCTTTTCAGCTCCCATGTTCTCAAGATCTCATCTTGAATGAGGTTCAGAAAAACCTGCTTGATATTTTGAGCCAAGTCACATGGCTCAGAGTATGGTAGTGGCCTCCTATCAGGCTTCAGGGAGTGGGGGCAGCTGTGGACCAGTGGAGTTGAGCATGGGGTGGTGGGTACGGGTATCCTGGGGCAGCCGCAACATGGGCCTGCAAACAAGGTGGGATAAACAATAGAAATTTACCATCTCAGCCTGGAGTTGAAAGTTCGAGACCAAGGGGTCAGCTGGGTTGGTTCCTCCTGGAGGCTCTGAGCAAGAGTCTGCTCCAGGCCTTGCCCCTGGCATCGGGTGACAGCTAGCTGTCCTGGGTGTCTCTTGGTTTGTAGACACATTGCTCCATCTCTGCCTGTATGTTCACATGGCCGTCTTCCTGTCTGTCTGACTTCACATGGGGCTCCTCTCTTTGTCTTACACATTATGGTGATTACATCACCAAAATTAATGCATTTCGCTTTAATTCAATTCCTTTTGTGTCCAGATTTTGTCTGTTATTACAGTCATGTCCTTTGTATTTATTCTTTTCCTAGTCCAGAATCATCTCCTGGATTTGGAATAATACTTCACTTTTTTTTTTTTTTTTTTTTTTTTTGCCTTTCTTGATAATTTTGAGATGGCCAGGCCAGTTATTTTACAGATCGCAGAAAACTAAAGAAGTGATATTGTGTCCTTCTCAGTGCGCCCTATCTGGAGGCACAAAATATCTGTTTGTTCCAATATTGGTGACGTTAGCTTGGTAAGTTGATTAAGGTGGTGTCTGCCAGGTTTCACCACTGTAAAGTGACTCTTAATTTTTAGATGACCTGACCCTGCATGTGACACTGAGTAGGTCACTGTGATGTTGGCAGTTTGAATGCCAGTGAGCCCCTCTCCTGTTGGCCTCTACTCTCTTTATTGGGAATCACTGAAAGCTCTAGGTGGGGTCAAGATGGGCAGCAGATATGATTAAGGTGGGTGAAAGACAAGACTATTTTTGAAGTTTCCACTGAATACAACGTCCACAAAGCACCATCTTAGGATGAAATCCCTAGTGCAGGTCAGCCTGCTTTTGATCCCACTTGTGGCACAGGTAACTCAAAGTAGGACTTGCCAGGCTGTGCTGGTGTGTGTGCCTGTGTGTATATGTGTGTGCGTGCGTGTATGTGTGCGCATGTGTGTATGTGTGTGCATGTGTGTGCATGCATGTGTGTATGTGTGTGCATGTGTGTGCATGTGTATGCATGTGTGTGCGTGTGTATTTGTGTGTGTGCATGTGTGTACATGTGCGTATGTGTGTGCATGTGTGTGTGTGTGTGTGCATGTGCACACATGCATACAGCTCATGTTTTCTTCCCACATCCCAGCTTGGTTATGATGGTTTCACGTGGTCTGAGAGGTCAGTGCTGTCGGAGGCAGCAGGGGGCAGGCCTGGACACGCGGTGGCCTTCCTCATTCAGCTTCACACCCTCCATCTTCATGTCTTTTGCTTCCGGTGCCTTTTCCTGTACCCCTGTAGCCCAACTCACTGCAGAGTGACCTCCCGGGCCTCACTCCGGCTGGGTTCTGCCTCTTAACTTGCCTGCATGACTCGAATACCTAGTGATGCTGTCTGCATGGAATTTGTGTTTGGAGGCCACCAGGATAAATTAATGCCCCCTTTTTAATTTTGAGTTTTTAAATTGTGGCAAAATAGATATAACATAAAAATTTGCCATTTTAAGCATTTTTAAGTGTGCAGTTCCTTGGCAGTAAGCACATTCACCTCTTTCTCAACCATCACCAGCATCCAGCTCCAGAACTCCTCATCTTCCCAAATGGAAACTCTCTCCCCATCCCCAACCCGCCAACCCCTGGATCTACCATTCTACTTTCTGTCTCCAGAAATTTGACTATTCTAGGAACCTAATACAAGGGCGATAACAGAATAACTGTTTCTTTGTGTCTAACTTCTTTCACTCAGCATAACGTCTTCAAGGTCATCCACGTTGTAGCACGTGTCAGAACTTCACTTCTTTTTAAGGCTGAATTATATTCCACCATATGTATATACCACATTTTGTTTACGAGTCATCTGTTGATAAATACCTGGGTTGCTTCCACTTTTGGCTATTGCAAAAAATGCTGCTGTGAACATGAGCATACAGACATCTGTTCAAGCCTCTGCTTTCTCTTCTTTTGAATACATACTCAGAAGCAAAATCGTTGGATCCTATGGTCATTCCCTTTTTTAGTCTTTTGAGAAACACTAAACTCTTTTCCATAGCAGCTGCAGCATCTCACATTTCCACTAGCATGCACAGGGGTTCACATTTCTCCACATCCTCACCAACACTTGATATTTTTTCTTTTTCTTTTTCTGTAATAGCCATCCCAATGGCTGTGAAGTGGTATCTCACTGTGATTTTTATTGCATTTCCATAATGATTAGTGATGTTGAGCATCTTTCCTTGTGTACAACCCCTTTTTAAGAATATAAATTTGGCTGGGCACAGTGACTCATGCCTGTAATCTCAGCACTTAGGGTGGCTAAGGTGGGTAGATCACCTGAGGTCAGGAGTTAGAGACCAGCCTGGCCAACATGGTGAAATCCCATCTGTACTAAAAATACCAAAAATTAGCTGGGTGTAGTGGCAGGCGCCTGTAATTCCAGCTACTCAGGAGGCTGAGACAGGAGAACTGCTTGAACCTGGGAGGCAGAGGTTATAGTGAGCCAGGATCACGCCATTGCACTCCAGCCTGGGCAACAAGAACGAGATTCCATCTCCAAATATCTATACATGTATATTTTACCTTTCTTTTGGTGGGTGAGGATGGATGTAGCTTTGTTAGTGTCAGTATTTTAAAAGCAGCTATGAAAATGCTCAGCTGTCTGTGGAGGTGGCCTGTTGGAGGAGATTTGGAGACTCTTCTGTTCATCTTTTCCCTCCTCATTGCTTCCCTTTATTAAATGTAGAGAAGAGCGAAGGCCCTGCTTGCCAAGCACTGCCCATTGGACTTCCTGTCCCCATGCCTCCTCCCTGTTCCCCTGAGATCTCCCCTCTGCATTAGTACCTGCCACGGCGCACAGAGGATGCAACCCTAGACCCTGGCAGCCCTTTGCTGTCATTCACACAGTTGCTGGGGATGGTGGACACTGAGCCGAATCTCCAAGCCCCATGTGAGGACAGGAGACCGAAGCTAAAAGGAGCAGAGGGCTGAGCATCTCTCGCTCACTAAAGGGAGTATACAAATTAGAACAAAAATAAGAACCCAAAGACAATACAAAATGTGAAAGAAACTAAATAAAAATGAGTGAAAAATAGAATGTCAGCTGGATGAGGACAAAAATAAAATGACTGGAAAAATATTCCAAGTAAATACTGCTGATCATCGTCAGAAAGCCATTGAATCGGAGATCACTGAGGCAGCATGTGCATTTTAATCTTTTGAAGCTGTAGCCCAGGTGCTGGAGAAGTCTATTCTGGGAGAGAAGACATCACCACAAATGGGGCTGAGCTTCACGGATCTGTGTGCCGGAGTCACAGGTCTGCTGTGCGGTGCTGGGGCCCAGTCTTTTTGTGTAGATGACATCATTTTTTTTTTTTTTAAAGATTCTGCCTTCTCACAAACACACCCCCTGCCAACAAAATTATTACTCTAAGGGTAAGAAGGCTGGGCTGAAGCCCCCAGCTCTCACTAATACCAGCATTTACATGTCAGCTACTTGGGAGAGGCTGTAGAGTTATGGTGGTGAAGGGCACAGACTTTACATCCAGAGAAGCATGGGCTGAAAATCCAGGTTTCCCATTCCCTATGAATGCAATGTGGTCTGACACATTTAGCCTTGCTAAACATTAGTACTCTACTTTACACACTGAAGAGAATGCCTTATGGAGAGTTCTTAGGATCATATGTGATAAATGATGTAAATCATCTCAGTCAGGTCCTGGAACATACTACGGTCCTTGATAAGTTGTAGGTGTTGTTATCATGATCATAATCTCAGACAGCTGATTAGGAGATTGAAAAGAAGCAACACAGGAGAATGCCAGAACAGTGGGCAATCAAAAACACAAGGCAGAGTGGCCTTGGGATACTGCAAAATTAATTTTGGTATGTTTATTTTCAATCTGGGTATTTCATTTACATCATTAATTCCTCATTAATTAGAATAGTTGTGCTGGTTGCAGTTATTTTTAATTTTGTTGACTTTTTAAAGCATACAATTATGTTACCATCTGCAAATAGTGACATAATTTTCATTTTCTAGCATGGACACTTCTTATGTTAGTTTCAAATAGTATTGCCTTGGTTGGAGGAGTGGCTTCCGGGAGCATGATAGTCACCTGGGGAGTTTGCTAAGAAGAGATCCTATTTCAAAAGTGGTTCAATCTGATGCTGTAAAAACTACTCTAGGAATAGAAAAAGATGGAAATCTTTTTAATTCCTGTCTTGTTTTATGGATTCTTTTATGCTATTACTCTGTTTTTAACCTTTTGATTATTTCCTCTTCATTATTTCAGCATGTCTATTTCTGCAGTTATTTTTACCTCTAAGTTTTTCTAAACCTCCTCCTGTAAACTACATTTTTTTTTCTGGTTAAAAGAATGAAAGGTTTCTTCTTGATTTCATCTATATCAGATGCCCCTCTTCACTGACTTATCCATCGTATATCAGCCTTTGATGATGTAATCTGTGGTTTTGAACTGAGATTATTGTTATTGTAATTCTGCTAAAACATGCAGGTGACCCAGTCTCATAGAAGCTTTAGGTCAAAAGAAGATATGCCACCAAAGAAGACCCAATTTAAAAATAACCCCGTTCTTTACATATCCATCTCAAACACCCCTTTGGGGCTCTGGAGATTACAATAAATCTTAAAAACCTCATTTTCTCTCTTGTCTACTTTCTTCTATCCATCAGCTTCTCCAATACTTGCTTTAAATTCTTTAAAAACTTATATTTTCATTCCCAGCCTTTATATCTCTTGTCCTTCTCTGTTTTCCTTCGATTTGGTATTACATATACCATCCCCCACCTCCACCAAAAACCCAGCCTACCAATGCAAGAAGATTCTTGGAAGGGAGAGGGAGGAAGATGAAAACAAATGAGCATGACCAGAATTTCTGTCGTTGGTTTACTGCTTTGTGGAATACATTCTCGTTTTTGTTTTTTTAAAACAGTACACCCTAAGTAAAGTTTCTTTGTATTTGAATGCTTGAAAGTGTATCTTTAAGCCTTTACATTCAGTTACAGTTTCAGTAGACATATAAATATAGTTTGATAAAAATATTCTGTGGTTGATGACTTAGACTCCATTATCTTCTAGTATCTAGCAACTGAGATAAGAAACTGGCAGCAGCAGGAAATTGTAGAAATTCTGTTCATTTTTTTTCCTGGAAGTTTTTAGGACCTTTTCTTTATCTTTCATATTCTGAGATTTCTCTCTCATTCTGCTGGTACTTTTTGGCAGAATACTCTGTGGTTCTGAGATGTTTTCTTGTATTATATCTTAGATTACTTTCTCCCCATGTTGTCTAGTCTTTCTGGGTCTATTTGGAGGATGCAGCCTGGAAGAATCCTTCCTGCTCTACCCTTACTCTTGGACTACCCATGTGGCACCCTGGAGAAAAGATGATCAGAGTACTTGGCTTACTCCTGTTTCTTCATGCATTGGGGGATGTATTCTCTTCCTTGGTCTACTTTTCTGTTCCATCTCCCTTCTCATCACCAGAGTGGCAAAAATCTTAAAAACCTAGAAATCTAGGTTTTCAATTAGGGGCAATTTTAGAAATTGTCCCTTACCCCAGGGGATGCTGAACAATATCTAGAGACAGTTTTGATTGTCACACTGTGTGTATGTGTTGGTGGGGGGAGTGCTATTGACATATACCCAGAGATGCTGCTAAGATACACAAAACAGCTACTCCAACCAAGAAGTATCTGGTCCTGAATGTTGATGGTGCTGAGGTGGAGCAACCTGCTCTAGAGGTTGGAGATTATGGTAAAATCCTGAAGGATGCAGACTAAGAAGCCTGTTGCCTGGCTTTAGTCTCTAAACCACAGAAGCAAAAGAAAATGTGTATCTCCCACTTAGCCAGCACGATTTACTGGGGCCAGAGACCTGAAGAGGAACCTCTTCCAGGAGCAGCTCTTGCATCTCCCTTTCCAGAAAACTGCCTGGGCTGAGCAGTTGGGTGACAATATAGGCATCCTGAGTTCCAGAAGACTCTTTCAGTCTTTAGTTGGGGACAGTTGATAAGTGCAATAAATGTTTATGTCTCACCTCTGTGCTCAACTTGTGGATACAGCATTCATTGGAAAGGATGTGGTCTTTGCCTGCAGAGTGTGGAGTTGAGTGGGGAAGAGAGGCAGTCATACAGATAAGAATCACTGTATTGTGTGTGGCCATGGGAGATCATAGGGGCTCATGAGGGCCTGTGGTGAGGAGACTGAAAGTTGTCCAGGGGCACAGGGAGGAGGACAGCTCTCTGAAAGAGCAGTGTTTAAGGGGGATCTGGGGAACAGCTCAGCAGAAGGACAGTGTCCAGGCAGAGGGAAGAGCATGTGCAGAGCCTCAAAGACAAGGGAGGCATCAGCATGAAGAGGAATGGAGGAACTGCAGCGTGGCTGGGGCATTGGTGTGAAGAGGAATGGAGGAACTGCAGCGTGGTTGGGGCATTGACATGAGAAGAAGGGGTGTGTCAAGGGTGGTGACTGGAAGAATAGTGCCCTAGATGGTGGAGGGCTGGTGAGGTCGGCAGGCATGACAGATAATTCATTGTCCACTGGGCTTGGTTATAGCATCAGTCTGGTCATTCATCAGCCTAGGCATGGCTAAGATGGTATTTTTTAGATGAGATGATCATTTAAATCAGTTGACTTAGCATAAAGGGGATTGCCCTCCGTAATGTGGGCCTCATCCAGTCAGGTGAAGGACCAAAAAAAAAGACAGGCCTCCCCAGAGGAAGTCAGGCTTCAGCTGCAGGCTGCCTTCGGATCTGAGTTGCAGCTCTTCCCTGGCCTCCACCCTGCCTGCTTGCCTTGCAGGTCTTGAACTTGCCAACCTCTACAATCACATGAACCAATCCTTAAAATCTCCATCACACACACACACACACACACACACACACACACACTCACTCTCTCTCTCTCTCTCTCTCTCTCTCGAGCCCTAATGCATGTAGTTGGTGACCCCAATGAGAAGGAGGGTTGACTTCTGAATGGCAGGAGTCAGGGAGTGGAGGGTGATGACCTGACCCTGGAATTTGGAGTGAGGTGAGCAGTCATCCCTCACCTGCTGCAGGGGCTCTGAGGGAGTGAGCAGCAGGGAGAGGCAGATGCCTGGCAGAGAGCCAGCCCAAAAAGCCCAGCAGGAGGAAGGAAGGGGAATGATGGGGGGAGGGAGACACGCCTGCTGGAGGTACTCAGTGAGGACAGCAGACACTGCCACCGGCATCCTGGGATCACACATTTGTCTTCACTGCTCAGGGTTTTGTGTGATGTGGGCAGGAAGCCTGACTTTGAGGGAGCAGGTGGGATGTGGTGTCTTGATGTCCTGGGGACCAAAGTGTGGGAGATGAAGCACTGGGGGGGTCTCACATGGTCTCTTCGGCTCAGAGTGGAACTGACAACCCCATTTACCTGATGGAGAAACTGAGGCCAAGAGGAATGATGTGGCATGTGTGGGGCCACAGGGCAGCAGCTCCCATGGACACCAGGAGCCCTGATGCCCCAGCTCACCCTCTTGGTCACATGACACTCGGCCTCCCGTGTGGGATTCTGCCACATCCAGAGGGGAGAGAAGGAGAAGCAGCTCAATTTACAGAGAGGACATGGCTGGGACCAGGTGGGCACCAGCCCCACAGCCCGAGCTTGTTTCTGCTGCTTGGAGATGATGGGGAGTCTGATCATTGCTCATGTCTGATCATATTCCAGTTTTTATCTCTGAAACCAAACCTTGTGTTGCCTCCTGAGAAATTCTAACTGTGGAAGGATTGATAGCAGCCTCTGAATTAATGGTGGGAACAGGGCCGTGACGAGGCTTTCCAGGTGGGTGTGATCACCTGGAATGCCTGGTGCTACCACAGCCTCTTGCACTTGGGGCAGTGCTCTGCTGGCTGGGGATGGAGTGACTCATGGCTGTTCCACTCCCTCTTTTCCCCTCAGCACCCTCAGAAAGCACCTGGAGGCACACCTGCCAGGCCAGGTGCTACTCAGTGCTCCAGGCCTTGTGCACAGGAGGAGCGCAGTGGAGACTCCTGGCGCTCCTGGCGTGTGTTGTGTTGTGGGGTTGCCAGCCCAGAGTGCATCACAAGGGCCGGTTGTTTCTGGGTTGTGGCAAGATGGTTTTTTGCACTGTATTCTGCCCAGTTGAATAATTTCTCTAGAACAGCGAAGTGTGCCCTTTATTCCTCTAATGCTTAGCATGGTATCTTGGGTTTAACTGACGCTTAAGAAACTTTGAGCGATGGTGATTCATGAGGCTGGTCCACACACAGGTGGCAGGGACAGGTGTGAGGGGTGTCCTTTGCCCTCCACCCAGGTGGTCACTCCTTGATAATTATTTGGTGTGCTTCTGTCCATCAGGAAGAGCCCCTTGTCCTTGGAACATCCGGTCCTTCCCTTGCTCATCAGACATGAGTGGCTCTCGTGGCCCCGGCATGGCTTCCTGAATTCCTGCCACAGGGCGAGTTCAAATGTGCCCCCTCAGCATGCCCGACGCCAGCCTCAGTGCCCTCAGCCTCCTCCTTTCTCCCAGCTCAGGGTGTTCCAGGCTCCTCCTACCTGTGTCCTCGGCCCCTCCCTGCACCGACGGGAAGGCCCTCCCCTCTCTCTTCTACAGCAACTTTCACTCTCTCTCATCTCCCAACTTTAACCCTCTCCCAACTTCCCTCTGCTCCCAGCGAAGCGTGCACATCCATGTCACAGTATATTTCTCTCCTAGTACCGAAATGATCATGCTTTCTTAACCTCCCAGCTAATTAACTCCATGGGCCCAGGAATGTCCTCCTCATCTTGTCTGCTCCATATTCTTGCATGTAGCAGATGTTCCTGGCCAGTTGGGTTTGATGGGCTAGTTTGAGAGCGGATGTGGCTTCTCGGGACTCCACCCTGGCTACAGCTAGTGCAAATGCTGAATGTGGTCAGAGGCCGAGGATGCTGGAAGGCGTTCTTGGTCTGTGGCTCAGTTCGCGGCTTGTGTTTGGTGTCTGGCCCTTTAAGAAGGGTAATTGGGAATCTTTGATGGATCCTGGCCTGACAAAAACCTGGATATTTATGGAATATTTGCATCATTCTAGACAATTTGTTATAGACATATATCTATTCTATCATCTATTAAATGAGAAAATGACATTAGCATGTGAGCAAGAGAGGCCTCAGAAGAGATGGATTTAATAGTGAATGAACTCAACCGTGCAGAAACATCTCAGCTCAGGGTGGCTCAGAGGGAAAATCTGCCTTTGTGCCTCAAGCCTTCACTGTACAGAATTTTTCCATTGCTGAAATCTTTTATTCTTGTAAGGTAACTCTTCTACAAAGAAAGAACTGCTTTTCAAAATCTCCAATTAAGTTCTTTCTGTGTCTCTCACGCACGTGCACACACACACAGTAACTGATAGCAAATGCTCAAAAATGGTCCCTTTGTTATTTTTTATTATTACTCGGAAGTGAGAGATGGAGATGGCAGGATAGACCCTGCTGTGTGGCTGCCCTGGACGCCGTGGCCAAGTGTTTGCTCAGAATTGGCTGGAGGTGGACAGTGGAGTGTGGGAAGCTCTTTGTTTGTGAAGGTGTGACTATCCTCACAAACCCCACTCAGCCTTTTTATTCTGTGCTAATCTGTGAGTTGGATTTGAAAGAGATGGGATGGCTCTCCGTGGCCCAGAAGAACTAATTTAATTTCTCTGTGTGTCTACTTAACAGGCATGGGTAATATCCCGGTCATTTGTCTAGAAAGGACAGAAGCCAGCAAGCTCCTTTTATACATCCCGCCTGCATCCCTGACGCTAACTAACCCATGTGCAAACAGAAAGGACCCTTCCTATTGTTGCCTCAGAAACAACAAAGGTCTCTGCCAGCAGCCAGCCAGGGATAGACCCAGAAGTCACTTGGATTCTGTGTTTTCTGGCACAAAACCCAACGCTACACACTCGGGCTTTGTTCTCTGTGCTTCGTTTCCAGAATGTTTTACGTCTCAGCAACAATCGGGTATTCAGCAGCCCGTGAGCCACGTTGCCAATCCGTTACTCCATCTTTGATCTTTAAAATGCGCAGTAGTTTTACAAAGATCAATGTGCGACATTAGTTGCCTTGTGCAGTGGCCGAAAAAATGATAGGGCTCTGACCTTGAAGAATTTGGGACTGGTTTTTCCTGCAGATACGTCTTAGGACAAAATCTGAGAGAAGCAGTCTTTTATCTCCAACCGTGTACCCTCCTCCAAATGGTGCTGCCGGGTTTCATCAATTCAGTGAGTGAATCTTTCCTGAGGAGCTGTGTGCCAGGCACTGCACTGGGTTTGGGAAAAGACCCCGCAGGGAGCAGCAGAGTGAGGTATAGTTTAAAGCAAGTGCCATCCACATGTGGCACCACAGCTGCCCACTGCCTCCCGTTTTGTCCACTTCTCTTTCTGGGACACTGTTGTGAGTTCCGTGATCTCATAACTGCTGATATTGCCCTCTGTCCCAGCATGTAGACTGTGGTCAGATTTCACAGGTCATCTCTCAATATTCCATACGTGACTGCTGGAGATGCCTCATCAGAGGCTGGATAACCTACTGCCAGTGTGCTATCAAGAGGACGGAATCTCGCTTTTGATGGGAGGTTGCATTAGCAGGCTTCTAAGGTCTAATGCTGATACTGTATGATTATTTTTCAAGCCATGACAGGATAGAAAAATAAGAGATATATCAAGTGCCTAGCGTTGTTCCTAGAGCATACCAAACACTCCCTAAAGTGGTACTGTTATCATCATAATTATTGCGCACAAAATATTTCAGTGATTTCTCTCTTCCCTTTCATTGTCGTAGAGTCTGTTCTCTGATTTCCAACCTCCTCCTTATAAATTTCAAAAGAAAAGGGGTCTTCTCTTAGCTGGCATCTCCCACAGTGTATTAGGCAAAATTGGCAGTTAAATATTCATTGAACGCAGCCCTTATGCACCACACATAACTAGAAAGTAATTTTTAGGGACGTGTGTTGTGCCATACACTGTAGAGGCCTGAGGAGGAAAGCTCTGCTTCTGGGAACACATGCAAGTTTGCGTTCATGGACCCACTTCGCTTTGCCGGGCCCCTTCTAAGGCCTTTCTTTAAAGCCACTTCTGTGCCAGAACAAGTAGTTATGAGGAGGGTACAGGTGATGCTTTCAGACTTGGTCCTACAATGGGCACTGCTGCCTAGCAGAGTGTGAGTGTGAGGCTCTCACAGAGTGTGGCTGCTTCCCCAGGGGTAAGACAAGATGGGTGAAGCCCACACCCCAGCTGGTGGTCGCTGGCATACGGCTGGATCCCAGTACACTTCCCTCCTGATACGGTTTGCCTTTGTGTGCCCACCCAGATCTCATATTGAATTGTAATTCCCAGTGCTGATGGAGGGACCTGGTAGGGGACAAGATTAGGGAGATGGATGTCCCCCTTGCTGTTCTTGGGATGAAGTTCTCATGAGATCTGGTTGTTTGAAAATGTGCAGCACCTCCCCTTCTCTCTCTCTCTCTCTCTCTCTCTCTCCCTTCTGTCTCTGTCTCTCTTTCTCTCTCTCTCCTGTCTCTGTCTCCCTTCTGTCTCTGTCTCTCTCCCTTCTGTCTCTGTCTCTGTCTCTCTCCCTTCTGTCTCTGTCTCCCTTCTGTCTCTGCCTCTCTCCTGTCTCTATGTCTCTCTCCCTTCTGTCTCTGTCTCTCTCCCTTCTGTCTCTGTCTCTCTCCTGTCTCTGTCTCTCTCCCTTCTATCTCTATCTCTGTCTCTCTCTCTCCTGTCTCTGTCTCTATCTCTCTCCCTCCCTTCTGTCTCTGTCTCTCTCTCTCTCCTTTCTCTGTCTCTGTCTCTCTCTCTCCCCCTCCCTTCTGTCTCTGTCTCTCTCTCCTTTCTGTCTCTGTCTCTCTCTCTCTCTCCCTCCCTTCTGTCTCTGTCTCTCTCTCTCCTGTCTCTGTCTCTATCTCTCTCTCCCTTCTGTCTCTGTCTCTCTCTCCTTTCTCTGTCTCTGTCTCTCTCTCTCCCCCTCCCTTCTGTCTCTGTCTCTGTCTCTCTCTCTCCTGTCTCTGTCTCTCTCCCTTCTGTCTCTGTCTCTCTCTCCTGTCTCTGTCTCTGTCTCTCTCTCTCTCTCCCTTCTGTCTCTATCTCTGTCTCTGTCTCTGTCTCTCTCTCTCCCCTGCTCCACCCTGTGAAGATGCGCTCACTTCCCCTTCGCCTTCTGCCTTGATTGTAAGTTTCCTGAAGTCTCCATAGTCATGCTTCCTGTACAGTCTGTGGAACTGTGAGTCAATTAGATTTATTTTTATCATAAATTATCCAGTCTCAGGTAGTTCTTTATAGCAATTCAAGAGCAGACTAATACACCACCCCATTCTCCATCCTTCTAAACCTTATTATTCCAATGTCAACATTTACTCTAACATTTAAGATTCCTACAATGAAGAAAAGAATGTCCTTAACCTTAGATTAAAAAGAAAAAAACTCAGAATATAGAGTTTCTCTGCTGTTTTCTGTCTAGGCATGTAATAGAAATTAATGTGCATGAGTGTTTTCTCTGGGTGTAAATACATGCTGGTGTTTCTGTTAGAAGATATCATTTGAGATCAACTCTCTATCTAAGAAGAACTCTCCAGAACATGCTGCTACATTTGGTGAACCCATTTACAGTCGTGGAAAAGCCACGGTGAAGTCTGTCTGTAGAATAGAAGTTCCATGATTTATAATAAGATCAGATCTGCAATCTATGAACTTTGATAAAAATTCTTTAGGACCAATAATATCAGAAAAGTAAGATGTTCTAGCTTGTCAAAAGTTTTTGTTTTTTATTTTTTTTAAAGACAGCTTTTTGAGGCTTAAATGACACACAATAAGCTGTTCATCTTTAAAGTGTGTAATTTGATAAATTTTGATAAATGTATAGAAATGAAAACCATCACCACAATTAAAAGAACAAGTGAATTTATCTCAAAAGTTTTCTTATTGCAGATGCAGTTGCTGATAAAAAAAAGTTTTCTTATTTCATTTTGTAACCTCTTCTTTCACTCCTTTGTCCCAGCAAATACTCTAGATTAGTTTATATTTTCTAGAGCATCATAAAATGGAATAATACAGTATAGCCTCCTTTTAGTCTGGCTTCTTTCATTCAGAGTCCAGTGGGATTCTCAAAAACAGCTACTGGAACTAATCAGTGAGTTTAGCAAGGTTGCAGGATATAAGGTCAATATGCAAAAATATATAAAATTTCTAGGTACCAGAGACTAACACATAGAAACAAAAAAATACTATTTATAATAGTAGCAAATAATGTAAACTATTTAGGAATACATCCAACAAAAATATGTAAGACATTCACTGCAAACTTTAAAATATTGCTAAGAGAAATTAAAGAAGCTCTAGATAAATGGAGAGATATACCATGTTCATGGATCAGAAGATTTAAGAGTCTTAAGATGTCAGTTCTCCCCAAATTGATCTGAAGGTTTAACATGATACCAATTAAAATTCTAGCAGGAATTTTTTTGGAATAAGTTGACAAAGTGATTATAAAAATTATATGGAATTGCCAAGGACCTAAAATAGCCAAAACAATTTTGAGAAAGAGAAAAAATTTGAAGGACTTACACTTCCTATTTTATGATTTATTATAAAATTACAGAGATCAAAACAATGTAGTTTTGGTGTAGAGAGAGAGAGACAAAGGAAGAGAATAGAGAGCACATAAATAGAATCACACATATATGGATAGTTCGTTTTCGATAAAAGTACAAAGGCAATGCAGTAGAGAAAGGAGAGTTTTTTCAACAAATTGCTCAGGAAAAATTGGACATCCATTTACAAAAGGGAAGTTTAATCCATACCTCATATCACAAGCAAAGGTGAACTCAAAGTAGATTACACTTCTAAATGTAAAACCTAAAACTATAAAACTTCATGAAGTAAACATAAGAAAATCTTTATGACCTTGGATTAGGTAAGATTTCTCAGGCACATTATCAAAACACAACTATAAAAGAAAAAAATTGACAAATTAAGAACATCAGTTTTTCCAAAAGATTTTTTTTGGAGAATGAAAAGTCAGGGCACAGACTAGGAGAAAACCATGCATCTAATAAAGAACATATATTTAGAATATAGAAGAAACACTTAAAGAATATATGCAGATGACAAACTAGAGTTTCCTAAGTGGTTAAACATATATCTACCATAAAGTTACCATTCCACTTATTGGTATTTACTCAAAAGAAAAATCCCTTGTATATCCAAATAAAGACTTGTACCTGGATGCTCAGTCTTTTTTTTTTTTTTTTTTTTTTGTTGTTGTTGTTTTGAGATGGAGTTTCACTCTTGTCACCCAGGCTGGAGTGAAATGGCATGATCTCTGCCCACTGCAACCTCCGCTTCCCGGATTCAAGCAATTTTCCTGCCTCAGCCTCCTGAGTAACTGAGATTACAAGCACTCACCACCATGTCCAGCTAATTTTTATATTTTTAGTAGAGACGGGGTTTCACCATGTTGACTAGGCTGGTCTTGAACTCCTGACCTCAGGTGATCTACCCGCTTCAGCCTCCCAAAGTGCTGGATTACAGGCATGAGCAATTGCACCCAGCCAAATGCTCAGCCTTTGTAATAGCCCAAAGTGAAACGATCCAAGCGCCCCTCAACAGGCAACTGGGTAAACAAACTGTGACATATTGTACTGATGTAGTTTGGAATTTGTCCCCTCCAAAGCTTACATTGAAATGTAATCCTCAATACTGGAGGTGGGTCCTACTGGGAAGTGTGTGGGTCATGGTTGTGGGTCACTTACGAGTGGCTTGGTGCCCTTCCCATGGTCATGAGTGATTCTCACTCTCTTAGTTCAGGGGACAGCTGGTTGTTAAAGGGACCCCGCCACCTCCTCCCCTGTGTCTCGTGCTCCCTCTTTGCCTTCCGCCATGACTGGGAGCTTCCTGAGCCCTCCTCAGATGCTGGGCAGATGCTGGTGCTAAGCTTGTGCAGCCCGCAGAACTGTGAACCAATTACACCTGTTTTATTTATAAATTACCCAGCTCCAGGTATTCCTTTATAGCAACACAAAACAGACTAAAGCATGTACAGTGGAATACTACTCAGGAATGTAAAGGAATAAATATTGATACTTACAACAACATGGATGAATTTCAGAGTAATCATGCTGAGTGAAAGAAGCCAGGCAAAAGGATGCATCCTTATGCTTTCATTTATATAAAATTCTAGAGAATGTAAACTAATCTACAGTGACAGAAAATAGGGCGGGGTGTGGGGGAGGGAGGGAGGGAGGGAAGGATGATAAAGGAGCATGAGGAAGCTTTGGGCTGATGGACATGCTCACTATCCTGATTGTGGTGATGGTTTCGTAGGCATATGTTTATGTCAAAACTCAAGTCACACAATTTAAATAAATGCCATTTATTGTATGCCAATCATATTTCAATAAATATATATTCTTCCATTTCCCCCCCAAAACTCTAGAGAAATGCCTTAGGCAGAGCCTTCGTGAGACAATGTATTTAATGCAGCCAGTGCAGGGCCTGATGTATCAGGTGTGCTCAATAAAGGGTCCTTTTCTTTCACTTTCCTTCCCACCCCATCAGAATATTCAGATTCCTGTACATCTAGTACAGAAACCTGTAGTTTTTCCTGTGCAGATTCTGGTGGGTCAGAAAGGCACAAAGGTTTTGATCCTCAGAGGTCATGTGATGCTATTTGTTTGGGGCTGAAACTTTCCAATGCTTTCACAGTATTTGGAACAAGACATGATTATCAGAAGCACATGTTCAATGCTGAAATTTCATTTTTTTGAAATGGGTTTTAAAAATGTAGTTATCTTATTGGGGCTTCTGCATGGAGGCCATCTCGATCCAGGAAGCCTTTATTGAGGGCCCTCCAAGGTGTTTCGGATGCATAGAAAAGGCAGTTAAATGAGTTACAGAAGTGACTACGGGCTGACCACCTCCTTGCTCGGCTGTTGGCAGCTCTGTTCTTTGCCGCCACCTTCCAGGTGGGCTCCGGATGAGCCACTGCTGTATACACACCTCTATGTTGGCGTCCGTCCCTTGATCACTGTCACCGCATGTGTCACAATATTTCCACTTCCATCCATTTCCGTGGAGGCTTCCTTCATTTTCGGTGCTGAGAGTCACCACATACTGCAAGTGAGCTGTACAAGGGAGGCTCTGGAACACCGGGCACCAGCCTTTGAACCTACATGCAAGAAATGGTGAAATAATTTGATTTCCTCTCAAGAGGGGAATACAGGATGCAAAATGGAGACTTTTGCGTAGGGAGCCTTTGGTGAGACTTGTGCATGGAAGGCTTCTTTCAGTGGTGACCACAGTGTGGGCAAAGCCCTCCATGCAGAACCTCCAGAGTGTGGGAGATGCCACCAGGGAGCTCCTGCCATATGGTGAGGGGGACCCACAGGAGGGAGCCATGCTCCCTGAGAGCCGGCTTCATCCCAGACACTGGCATTCCTCCATCCCCACCAGCCTGGCACTGGGATACAGCAAATGACTGCATGTGGCTTTCAAATGCATCATGGATTCCACCAAATAGTAAACAGGCGAATACTGTCCCTTGAGCTCTCTCATGAAAAGTCAACAGTTTAAGCTTCAGTTGACGTCCCACTTGTCTGCCTCCAGTGATCCTGGTTTCGTGGGGTGGACGAGACTTTGCCTCTGTCTCTGTGTGACTGCTGACTGTACCTTGAAGGGCACCCTTTATCAGAGACAGATGCTATCAATCAAAGTGGGTATCAGGACAATTCTCCACTGAGGCATGGCGTTAAACCTTCAGCTGTACAAGCTCCCAGGAAGCTCTTAACTTCAGGGAAAGCTAAAAGATGGACAGCATACTCCATAAGATTTTTGTTAGACTTCCTCTTACTCTTTTCTTTGAAGCATCTACACAACTCGCAGAGATCCTGAATTAATATCTTTGAGATGATTTATGTGTGTCAAAGACAGCAATTTAACTCTGAGTGTACCCTCCTAGTATTCATGGAAACTGATTTAATCACACTCTTATCTCTTGGGTTAATGGCTTCTGAATAGTGCCTTCACTCGCCACCCTTTCCTGATTGTCTGGCGCCGTAAAGCCTCCTTGCAGCGCGTGTGAGGAGGCAGGTGCTGTGCTGTTCTGCAGCGTGCGGGCAGATCGGGTACTGTGCTGTTCTTCTTCAGGGAATTCCCTGGCTGCTGTGGTGACTGCCATTCCTCACCTAGACACTCGCTGCGGGAGCTTCTGGATTTTCCTCCACTATGTGTTTTTGGCAGTTCTCAAGACAAGATTTCTGGGGCATTGGTGACCTTCAGGGGTTCTTAGGTGCTCGTGGCTCAGAAGGTCGGGGAGCGTCACTGGGGTGGCTGTCTCCTGATGGAAGCTGGATGCTTGGGGTTGGAGGCTCGGGCTCACAGCACAGGCAGCCCCAGCTCCGCTGCTCCCCAAGCTCTGCTGCTCCCCAACTGTGTGGCCTGGGGTGCAGTCACCAGGTCTTTCTCTATTCTCTATTTCTGAGGCTTTGACTTTGCTGAGCCTGGAGGGACGGCCCCTCCCACGGTCGGCTGATTCCTCAATAGTGAGGACCTCACCTATGAGCGTGCCTGTCACATGCAAACCCACCATCCGGAGCCCATGCCCTGCCACCACCTCCTCTGGGCACTCACACGACTCACACTGCAGTGGCCACTGTCCCCCTGCTGTGGTCACCCCAGGGCAGGCACCTGACACTCAGGGACAGCCCCAATTCCCCAGAGCCCACTGAAATCACTCAGTGACCAGGACTGAAAGCAGTGAGTCCTGAGCCTGCACCACCCTGCCCACCCTGCCCACCAGGAAGGCTCCTGTCCAGTTTCCAGGCCGGGTTCAGCACCTGCCTTTGGCTGGGCTGCTCTGAGGGGCCGGTGGTGCTGTCCCCTGGGATGCTGCCACCTGGGATGCTGTCCCCTGGGATGCTGCCACCTGGGATGCTGCCACCTGGGATGCTGTCAGGGCTGCAGGTTGCTGGCATCTGCTTCTACGTGTTCCTGTTTGGTGCAGGGCTGGGGGTCTGAAAGACACAGCCAGAGGGGATTTTCTGGCTCCTGCATTTGACTCTGGTGCCTGGGATCCAGGATCCTGAATGGCTTTTAATGTGGAGGGTCTTTTTTGGTGCCTGTCTTCCTAGCACGCAGCATCCAGTACCTGTGAAATCCCAGAACCTCAGGGTTGGGGCTGTTAGGTGCCCGCTAGTCCCCCTCACTAGTTCTTCACTCCCCGTGGGCACAGCCAGAGCTGTCTCCAGGTGCCTTGAAGTCCGTGTTGCGTAGGGAACGCCGGCTGTCCCAGGTACACAGAGAATGGGCAGCCGGCTCCCCCGAGTCATGTGTCCACCCTGCTGGGGGCAGGTCTGCACAGCAAAGACACTCCCTGCGTTGACTGGGCCACAGGGGGAGGTCGGACAGAAAGTCCACACAGGACGTGGGTGCGCCTCCAAGGAGGGGCAAGGCACCTGCGGGCCCCATCGGTTCACGGGCGATGCCGCGCTGGGCCAGCCTTCACGTCCCACTGTTGGCAGCTCTGTCCTTCACTGCCTCCTTCGTGGGAGTGTGGGTGTGTTCTGCCGCTGTGGATAAAGCCGCAGTGAACAGACTCGATTTAGGCTGCAGCCCCTTTCTCAGTCTCCCCTGTAAAGACCCAGGATGGCCAGTGAATCCCATGAGGGTCCTGGGTGGGAGGAGTGGGGTTTTGGGGGACTGAGAGGACACAAGTGGCAATGCCACGGCCACTGCCAGGGAGCCTTCCGAGGTGTGACACAGAACTCCTGGGGTTCATGTTATTTACCTGACGCTGTCAGTTACCAACTGTAAAAGTTATTTATATTTTATGGCCCAGATTTACACATCCTGTGCACATATGTGGCACAAAAAAAACCCAATATTTTCAAATTTCATGGGAAAAAAAGCTTAGGTTCATGTAAGAAGTGATGGACAAAAACGTTATAGGGAACAAAAAAGGGAAACACCACGTTTTCTGTTTTCACCTTGTGTTCCTTGTGGAATAACTCATGAAGGCTTTAGAGGGACAGGAGGAGTGGAGGAGGGGTGTGGGGGGGGAGAAAGAAAAGAGGAGAGAGAAGGAGGGGGGAGAGGGGAAGAAGGGGGAGAGAGAGGGAGGAAAGGAGAAGAGAGAAAGGGAAAGGGGAGGGGGAAGAGAGGGAAAGAGTGGGGGGAAGAGTGGGGGGAAGAGTGGAGGGGGAAGAGTGGGGGGGAAGAGTGGAAGAGGGGGAGGAACAGAAGAGGGGGAGGGGAGGGGGAGATAGAGAAAAGAAGGGGGAGGAGAGAGAGAGGAAGAGAGGGAGAAAGAGAAGAGGGGGTGAGAGGGAAGGGGGAGGGGGAGAGAGGGAAAGAAGGGGAGAGGGAGAGAGGAGGAGAGCGAGAAGAGAGACGAGGAAGCGGGGAGGGGAGATAGTGGGAAGAGAGGAGGGGAGAGGGAGAATAGAGAGCGGGGAAGAGAGAAGAGGAAGCGGGGCGACAGGGAGCAGGGCTATGAAGGACGTGATAAGCTGACTCATGATATGGGGTTCGGTGTTAGGAAGCAGGCCCGCTGCTGGCCACACTGGGCGGGTGTGGCTGTCAGGCCCTGTCTTGGGGCCTGGTTGCCTCCTGAGGCCCGAGCTGCTCAGGGTGGGGTGGGTCCGGCGAGGGACCTGGGGGCTCCTGTCTAGCAGGTTTGCTTTGCTTGGCTGCACTGAGCTGGAAAGTGTTTGTGCTTGCGCCTTTCCCTCTGCTTGGCAGATAATGCAGGAGTGTGAACCGCAGCTCAGGGGAGGGCAGGCGAGGGCCCTCTAGTCCGCGTGCCCCAGATCAGGCTCTCGCTTCGGCCTCTCCTGTGAGGACCGTACAGGGCGGCTTCAGCCACAAGGCAAGGCACTGCTCAGGATTTTCCCTAGAGAAACTGCTGGAAGCAATTGCCGGTCTCGGGACAGGTGCCAGCTCAACGGATTAGGAACTTGTGAGGTCGTCGCCATCTAGCGAGGAGATGCTGGAACGTCCCGGGAGTTGCTGCAGACCTGGCAGGCAACTTGCTGAGCCTCGAAGCCGCAGCCGGGTTTATCTCCCGCCCTTCTCAGAATGTGTGCTCCCAGGCTCACCAGGCAGCCCTAACTCTCCAGGCAGCTCCTTCCTGCTCTTTTAGAAAGGAACATGCAGACACCCTGAGCACAGGGAAGGCAATGGTGAGAAGGTGATTGATGGGCGTGGAATCACTGCTGAAGAACGCAGAGCTGAGCGGCACTGCGGGGTCTGGCATGGGTCTGGCAAGCACTGTGCCTGGGTGGGTGAGCACTGCACCTGGATGGGCAAGCACTGTGCCTGGGTGAGTGAGTACTGAGCACTGTGCCTTGGTGGGCCAGCACTGTGCCTGGGTGAGTGAACACTGTGCCTGGGTGAGTGAGTACTGTGCCTGGGTGAGTACTATGCCTGGGCAGGCAAGCATTGTGACTGAGTGAGGGAGTACTGTGCCTGGATGAGTGAGTACTGTGCCTGGGTGAGTATTGTACCTGAGTGAGCACTGTGCCTGGGGGAGTACTGTGCCTAGGCAGGTGAGTACTGTGCCTGGGTGAGCACTGTGCCTAGGTCAGTGAGCACTGTGCCTGGGGGAGTGAGCAACGTGCCTGGGTGAGTGAGTACTGTGCCTGGGTGAGAACTGTGCCTAGATAAGTAAGCATTGTGCTTGGGTGAATGCTGTGCCTGGGTGAATGCTGTGCCTGGGTGAGCGCTGTGCCTGGGTGAACACTGTACCTGGGTGGGTGAGCACTGTGCCTGGGCGGGTGAGCGCTGTGCCTGGGTGAGCGCTGTGCCTGGGCAGGCAAGCACTATACCTGAGAGGGTGAGTACTCTGCCTGGGTGAGTACTCTGCCTAGGTGAGTGAGCACTGTACCTGGGTGGGCAAGCACTGTGCCTGGGTGAGCCGAGTGCCTGGGCAGGTGAGTGCTGTTCCTGGGTACGCGGGACCTGGACTTGTTCCTCCTGTGCACTCGCCTGGGACTGGTAGACTGTGGACCTTGGGCGAGGAGGAGAGGAAGCATCAGGCATGCATCACATCACTGTCAGAGAATGCAGTGGCACCCAGAGGAGGAAAGCCAGGGGACATTGTCACATCAAACAAAGACGTAGGCTGTTTCCTCCGGGCAGAGTGTGGAGTCTTTAGAGGAAATTCCACCCTGGAAAGGGCTTCCTCTCAGTTGAAGGAGCCCCCTACGGCTGCAGGTGTGTCCTGAGTGTTGACAGGTGCGTTCCCAAGGAGCTGCAGAGCAGAGGTTCTGCACCAGCGCCCCAGTGAGTCAGGGCAAAGAGGCTGGGGCCTCGCCCACCACCAGGCCCTGCAGAGTAGCCAGCAGAGGAGGGTGGAGGGAGGAGCGGGGAGGGCAGGCTGGCTCCACCTCTGCAGGGCAGTGCTGGAGGACTGCTGCCCAGTGAGAAGGGGTTAGCATGGGGTGCATTCTGCCCTCACAGCTGGCGAAGGTGGTCAACTGTATACTTGGCTTTCACTACAATATTAACAAGGCCTACATTGGAATGGGGAGGCCCACTTGCCTTGGACACTAAAATTACCTCTGATATCAATTGCAGTTCACATTACCTGGGCTCAGTTTTCTCACCTAGAAAGTGGGTATCAAAGCTGTGTCCTGAGCACCTCGGAGCCAGTGGCGTGGCTGGACACACGTGGGGGCCGCACTCTGGAGCGGGATGCAGACTCCAGGCATGGACGGATGACTGCTGCTGTCTGAGTCTTGTCTGAGAATTTGAAGTCTGTGAAAATCTAGTTTAGAAAAGTTCTGGTTGAGCCTGCGTTGCGTCTACCCTTTGAATCAAACTGCAGGTGGCAGGACTCTAACCGAGAGGAGCCGCCGTGCTCTGGGAGGAACACAGCCGTCGTCGGAGCAAATGCTTCACCAGAGCGTTGCAGGGTGTCTTCCAGCGTTGCTGTGTGCTCCTGGGAGCCACTGAGGCTCAGGCCAAATAAATAGCTGTTTATTTATAAGGGGCTTCCTCACCTGGAGGGAGGACCCCTTCTGGGGTTGGGTCTCTTCAGAAGAGTGCCTGCTTGGCCTGAGGAAGCAGCCTACATCTTTCTTTCACGCGACATTTTCTCCTGACTTTGCTTGACTGATGCCACCTATGGGATCTGTCCGAATTCGGTCCTTTATGAGCCCATCATGGCCTTCAAGCTCTGAAAGAGCTAAGGCCTCTTAGGCTACGTGGCCCAGACTCTGCAATACAGGCTGTGTACTTGCTGTCATTTCGAAGAATGTAGAACAAAATGATTAAACTCTGCTTTGTTCTCTGTTTTTAGAATGTGCTAAGCTAATTATTATAGGCCAGGTATGGTGGCTCATGCCTATAATCCCAGCACGTTGGGAGGCCGAGGCGGGTGGACCACCTGAGGTTAGGAGTTTGAGACCATCCTGGCCAACATGGTGAAACTCCAGCTCTACTAAAATAAAAAAAAATATTTAGCCAGGCGTGGTAGCGAGTGCCTGTAATCCCAGCTACTCAGAAGGCTCAGGCAGAAGAATTGCTTGAACCGGGGCAGTGGAGGTTGCAGTGAGCTGAGATCACACCACTGCACTCCACCCTAAGCGATAGACTCCATCTCAATTTTAAAAAAACCTAATTATTATAGTGTCCTGAATTTCTCCTTTTTTATTGCTTCCTAGTGTATCAGCAAAGTGATGCTTTCTGCCTTTCGTCTACCAAAGCTGAATTGATGTGGGTAGGTGTGTAACTGAGTGGGGCTGAACCCTTGTAGTTGGGGGTGGCTGGTCAGACACGGCTGTGTGTCGTTCCCCTCCACACCAGTGGCACTTTGCATCCATGTCCTCCCAGAGGAAGAGCCTCGTAGACATTTTTACACACAGGGTCTCCTTCACAGCCGGCCGCCCCCCACCCTCCTCCAGGCCGCCATCTTTTCGGTGCGTCGTACGCAGGGGCCCCTTACGCCTTTTGGAATGTTCCCCTGCATCTCTTTGAATTTCTCCCTCTATTTCCGTTCTGCACCTAGATGAATTTCATCCCAATCATTTCTTTGCTTTCCTAACTTAAAGACTTACACTTTATTTAGAATTGGGAATTTATTTAGTTATATGCTTATATGTATATTTATTCAAATTTGTAACTTATTCTGTGAAATCGTCTAGGGACAGAGCAAGACCGATCAGGTTATTCACTTTATTTCAAAACTGTCCCACGTCTAAGGACGCACGCGGCCCCTCTGAAACTGCATGCCAGCTTGCCAAGGACCAAGCCGAGGCTCTCCTCCATCCCCACACGGCACCGACTCTCTAGACAGAGGCTACAGACGTGGTCTTAGGAATCTTCCACATCCCACCGTCATGCTCAACGAAACGGTCTTGCTTGTGTCAGATTTGAGACAAAATGTCATGAACATTTTAAGAGTTATAATTCCTATTTTTTAATCTCACATTTTTCACTTTATTACAACTTAAAACTTTGTAGAGACTTTCCTGGTAAAATTATCACAAAAGATTCGATTTAGGGCCGAGCACGGTGGCTCACGCCTGTAATCCCAGCACTTTGGGAGGCCGAGGCGGGTGGATCACGAGGTCAAGAGATCGAGACCATCCTGGTCAACATGGTGAAACCCCGTCTCTACTAATACAAAAAATTAGCTGGGCATGGTGGCGCGTGCCTGTAATCCCAGCTACTCAGGAGGCTAAGGCAGGAGAATTGCCTGAACCCAGGAGGCGGAGGTTGCGGTGAGCCAAGATCACGCCATTGCACTCCAGCCTGGGTAACAAGAGCGAAACTCCGTCTCAAAAAAAAAAAAAAAAAAAAAAAAGATTCGATTTTAGATAACATCTTTTAGGAAGGAAGAAACTTGAGAGTAATTCTGGCACATTTACTGGTGTCTAAAATGTGGCTGCATTTCTCTCTGGCTGGTAAAATAAAAGAATCTAGCTGCTCGTGTGCAGGCAAAATATTCACCTGTCCAGTTGACTTGTAAAAACTGTGGTTTTAATGATTTTTAGAGAATTATTTGTTACCTTATTTCTGCTGCCTCTAGATTTTCCTGTTATTCAAGGCCCACAAATGGTGAATGGTGTGTGTGGGGGGTATGTGTATTTTAATCAGGCTTTAATGTAGAAATATATGTGCTCAAACGAGAGAATTTCATCTAGATTATGTTGTCCCTGTAAAAGCATGTTTTTATTTATCATTTTTTCTTACTTTAACATTTATTTTAGGTTCAGGAGGTATGTGTGCAGGTTTGTTACCTGGGTACATGGTGTGATACTGAGGTTTAGGAGACGATGGATCCTGTCACCTGTCACCCAGGTACTAGGCAGGGCACACAACAGCCAGTGTTCCAGCCCTTCCCTCCCCACCGTAGTGGTCTCGGTGTCTACTGTTGACATCTTTATGACTGTGAGTACCTGTCGTTCAGCTGCCTCTTACAAGCGAGAACATGTGGCATTTGGTTTTCTGTTCCTGTATTACATCACTTAGGATGATGACCAGCTGCATTCATGTTGCTGCAAAGGACATGATTTCATTCTTTTTCATGGCTGCGTAGTATTCCATGGTATATATGTGCCACATTTTCTTTATTCAGCCTGCTGTTGATGGGCACTGAAGTTGTTTGCCTGTCTTTGCTGTTGTGAATAGGGCTGCAGTGAATATACATGTGCGTGTGTCTTTTTGAGGGGTAGAACAATTTGATTTCTTTTGGATATATACCCAGTAATGGAATTGCAGGGCTGAATGGTTGTTCTGTTTTAACTTCTTTGAGAAATCTTCAAGCTGCTTTCCACAGTGGCTGAACTAATTTACATTCCCATCAACAATGTATAAGCCCTTTTCTCCACAGCACCTCCAGCACCTGCTTTTTATTTTTATTTTTTGACTTTTTAATAATTGCCATTCTGACTGGTGTGAGATGGTATCTCATCGTGGTTTTGACTTACGTTTCTCTAATGATTAGTGATGCTGAGCATTTTTTCATATGTTTGTTGGCCACACGTACGTCTTTTTCTTTTTCTTTCTTTTTTTTTTTTTTTCTGAGATGGAGTCTCACTCTGTCACCCAGGCTGGAGTGCAATGGCACGATCTCAGCTCAAGACAACCTCCGCCTCCTAAGTTCAAGTGATTCTCCTGCCTCAGCCTCCTGAGTATCTGGGATTATAGGCACCTGCCACCATGCCTGGCTAATTGTTTTTTGTATTTTAGTAGAGATGAGGTTTTACCATGTTGGGCAGGCTGACCTTGAACTCCTGACCTCAAGTGACCCATCCACCTCATATGTCATCTTTTGGGAAGTGTTTGTTCATGTCCTTTCCCCTACTTTTTAATGGGGTTATTTGTTTTTTGCTTGTTCAATTGTTTAAGTTCCTTATAGATTCTGGATATTAGAGCTTTGTTGGATGCATCGTTCGTGAATATTCTCTCCCGTAATGTAGGTCGTCTGTTTACTCTGTTGATAGTTTCTTTTGCAGTATAGAAGCTTTTTAGTTTAATTAGGTCCCACTTACCAAGTTTTGTTTTTGTTGCAGTTGCTTTTGAGGACTTAGTCATAAATTATTTCCCAAGACTGAGGTGCAGAATGGTGTTTCCTAGGTTTTCCTCTAGGATTTTTATGGTTTGACGTCTTACATTTAAATCTTTAATTCATCTTGAGTCAATTTTTGTATATGGTAAAAGGTAGAGATTCAGTTTTATTCTTCTGCATATGACCATCCAGCTAGCCCAACACCATTAATTGAATGGAGTTCCCTTTTCTCATTGCTTATTTTTGTTGATTTTGTCAAAGATGATATGGCTGTACATGTGCAGCTTTATTTCATGGTTCTCTGTTATGTTCCATTGATCTATGTGTCTGTTTTTGTACCAGTACCATGCTGTTTTGTTTACTGTAGTCTTATAGCATAGTTTGTGGTAATGTGATGTTTCCAGTTTTCTTCTTTTTGCTTAGATTGCTTTGGCTATTCAAGCTTTTTTTCCATATAAATTTTAGAATTTTTCCTAATTCTTTGAAAAATGACATTTGTAGCTTGTTGGGAAGCATTGAGTCTGCAGATTGCACTGCAGTATGGCCATATTAATGATACTGATTCTTTAGATCCATGAACATGGGATTTTTTTTTCATTTGTTTGTGTCATCTACGATTTCTTTTAGCAGTGTTTTGTGGTTCCCCTTGTAGAGGTCTTTCATCTTCTTGGTTAGATGTATTCCTAGGCATTGTGTTTTTGTGTGTGGCTATTGTAAAAGGGATTGCATTCTTGATTTGGCTCTCAGCTTGAATGTTATTGGCGAACAGAAATGCTGCTGATTTTTGTACATTGATTTTGTATCCTGAAACTTCACTAAAGTTGTTTATCAGTTCCAGGAGCCTTTGGCAGCATCTTTAGGCTTTTCTAGGCATAGAATCTCATCGTCAGCAAAGACAGTTAGTTTGACTTCTCTTTTCCTATTTGGATGCATTTTATTTCTTTCTTAATTCTTTGAAATTCTTTGAAATTGATTTCTGTGGGAAGGACTTCCAGTTAAACATCACACTTTTAGAACACAGAATAGTTGTAAGTAATAAAACATGAGAACTAAAAGTCTTTCCCCAATCTGATCCCTCACACGCACTCCTTCCCTAGGGCTAACGAATCCTTGACTCGCTCGAAACCCTCCCAACATGTCTGAATGAAGATTTGAGTATAGATGCAGACTAGATGTGGATATAGATGGGCAACATACACGCATGCACATAAACACACACGTGCTTCTCTTTTCTCACGTGGGGAGTGTCACACTCCACAGCCTTTCTAGCTCAGATGGGACCCGATGTGGTCAGGAACAGTATCAGTGCCCTCTCGAGAGCAAAGGGCCTTGCTTGAAGTAGGATCCTCCCCTCCTTCCTCCTTTCATGCAGTAAACACTTACTGAGTGATAACAGTGTCTTCCTTCTCCAGGGGCGTGGCTGGAGTGTACGTTGTAAGTGGGGTGAGCATGCTCCTGCCCTGAGGTGCTGAACAGGAACAGGAATGTGAGATGTCCCATCAGGAGAACCACTGCAGAGCCCTGGAGGGGACATCGCCTTGGGGAGGGAGGGTCCAGTGGTGCCTGAGAGGATCTCCATGGTTTGCTCTGTGAGTGCTGGTGAGGGGCGGGCATGGGGCTGGGTGCAAGACGGGGAACATCCTATGCTAAGGATGGCCGCTGCCGTGAGGGCTGCGGCAGGTCAGACCTTTCCCAGCAGGCATTCTAGGTGGCTGCAGGAAAGGGTGAGGACAGTGGCCTGGTGTGAGACGGGAGAGACACAAAGACTAGGTTGTGGACCAGGTGATGGGGTCTGGACTTGATGCTATGACCCAAAGGGACACAGTTGGTAAGTGATGTGTGTGTCTGTGTGTGTGTATGTGTGTGTGTGTGTCAGAGAGAGAGAGATGGGATGTGGTCTGTGTTGTAGGCATTACTTTGCCTGCAGTGTGGATGATAAATGAGTGAGTGGTGGGCCCCATGAGGCTTGGGAAGACGCCCAGTAGGAAGCATGGGTGGTGGTTAGGACCAGGGGTGGCGTGGGAAGGAAGGAAGCTGGTAAGACGTTGGGAGAATTGAGGTGGGAGAGGAGTCAAAGGTGTGCAGTGGCCTGTGTGGTGGGTGTACATTGGCAGAGAGCTCCCTGACATGATCGTGTCATGCTTGGGAGCACAGGCGTGGTCTGACTACTGGGCCCTTGTGGCCTTTTCCCTGTGGCCTGTGTGTGGCTGAGATAGCCACTCTGTGCCCACGTCCTCCCCCTGGGGTGCTGTGAGGGCCCCGCTACAGCCATGGGAGCAGTCTCTGCATGACCTCTTGGCCCAGGCGCTCGGAGACCCAGAGCCTGCTGCTGCCAGCCAGGATGGACACTCATGTTCCCAGGACCATTGCTGGCCCTGTGGGGGCCGGTCCCAAGCTCGGTCGTGCTGAGCCACTTTCTGCTCTTCTTGGAAGTTCCAGTGCAGATAGACCGACGGTGCTCCGTTCTGGCGTTCCTGACTCTTACCTGCTTCAGGCTTACTGTGTTGGCAGCGTGCACAGATCCGGCCGCGTCCCTACTCCAGAGATGCGTTTATGTGTAAAGCACTTAATCATTTAACCAAGCACCGAGGTGCTGGCCATCCTGTGGCCGGCATGAGCAGTGGGGTGCGGTGAAGCCGAGTGACCACAGTGTCTGCGAGACGCGCGCCTGCTTTCTAACGGGCTGCAGGGCCACCCACTGCTCTATGTGTACATCCATTTTCCATTCGGAGAGGCTTTACTTTGTTCTCTTTTTAAAATTAAATAGCATGTTTGTGTACTATTAAAGTTGGTGGCTCCTGGGGAGGGCTTTTGAGGAGGAGGAAGAGCAGAGAAGGCCTCAGTGGTTGCCCATTTATTTAGTATGCCGTCTGCCCTTGACCCCACTGTCCAGCAAGCTCATGGCCTAAGCTCTGCAGGCTGGGTGGGCGGAAAAGCCAGCTAGGGCTACTGTCTACCCCTAGTGTCTGGCAGTGCGTTAAATCAAAGCTCCCAACTCCCTCAGTTGCTGTCCTGTTGTTAGAAACCTCATCTTCCTTGAGGACTTTGAAACCAGGCTACCTGCGTGCAAATCCTTCTTCCACTCACCTCTCCCACCATAAAGTCTGAAACAAGCATAGAATGGTTTATGGTTTCTTTAGAGGTAAGAGATGAGGAGGGGACCCCAGAGCTTTGTCTGTTGGAGCCCCCAGCTGCCCCTGGGCCAGTACTGCTGTTTTTAAGGAGGGCAGGATGCTCAGAGGAGGGGCAGCTTCCCATGGCTGCATGGCCAGTCAGAGGTCCAGCGGGGCCCAGGGCCTGGCTCTGCTGACGTTTACCTCTTGAAGGGGCCAGAAAACCAGGGCACCTCCTTCCGGGCAGGTCCTGACCACTGGCCCACACCTGGTTATGGCAGGTGTCCCTCCAGGAGATGAGATCTGGCTTCTGGTTCTGATTCCGGTTCTGCCATTTGAGCCTCAGCTTCTCCCTCCTTTAAGTGGAGAAGACAGTAGCAGGCCCAGTTGTGAGCAGACTGGGGCTGGGACAGGCTGGCTGTCTTCATTCTGTGCCACCTGGGAGGTGGGATTCCTGCTCCAGCGGATTGGTGAAGCCACGTTGAACCCTGAGGGGCATCGCCTGCCACCTGGGCTCTGCTTTGGTGATGTTCGGGAATCCGAGGAGATGTTGCCTCTGCTCTTGCGGCCAGCATGCTTCCCGTCCGTCATGGAGCGCTGCTGGGGGCATCTTGTCTGGTTAGTTAAGGCCCACAACGCACTGGCCCATGCAAAGTACAGGCCACCTGTCTCCAGTGCTTGAGATAAGAAGCAGTGGGGCAGTAGGGGCTGACCTCATTTTTACAGTCATGAAGCAGGGCCCAGAGAGAGGAAGCAGCTTGCCTGAGGTCAGGACAGGCCTGGTGGACAGATCACAGCCCTGCACTGTGAGCCTTCAGCCATGGCTCCCGGCCAAGAGCCTTCGTCCACCTGTTTGACTCCAGCTGGGACACCCAGATTCGGCTTTCCTGCACTTTTCTTCAGTCCCTTTTTTTACAGTTTAGGAGAAGTTTAATTTCACATCTTTGGTGAGAAAATACACATATCTGTTCACACACACGGCTAATCCTTCACCCTTCACTCAGTCCAAAGTATATTTTCTCATCCCTTCATCTGAAGATCACATATAAAATGATAGATATACTGCTCTTAGAGTATGCAAACTCTAAATATGTCATCTAAAATATTTGAAAAACAGGTTTTGAGTTTTTATGGTTTGAATGGAAAAAGTTGCTGAAACAAAAACTTAGTCGACTAAGTTTTACAAAACTGGAGGTTTGGATCTGCAAATTAGATCTCTTGATGCCAGTGGGGACTGTGAAAGTCCCTGTTCATGGCGCTTCCTTCAGGATGAAGTAAGTGGAATTTCTTCCTGGGCCACTCCTGGGCTTTCAGATTGCTCCCAAACAGCTGTTCCAACAGGGCCCCAAGCGCCCACTCCATCCACGTGGGTCCAGAATCGGCCTCTCTCCTGAGCGCCCATCGTGGTACCCATAATGCACAGTCCCTGGGGGAATTGAAAGGTGAGTCCCTGCAGTCATTTTCTGGGTTCTGTGGCTCAGATGAGGTGCCCCCTGAGAATGAGGGCAGAAGCTTGTCATCCCCTCCCACACTGTCCCCAAACCGGGTCCCTTCCCATCTACCCAGAGAAGCCTGGTGCGGATGCCTGTCAGTGTTGAACGCCATGGTTTGTCGGGAAGCAGGGAAGCACCCCAGTATCTGTGCTGACTGGAGCAGAGGGCACATGCGCCTGTTAGGGTGCACTGGCCAATCGTTTCCCTCTTCCTCATCCCAAATCACAGTGAGGAGTTCGGCGGGAGTGTGGGTGCACACGAATCAATACCACGTGTGCACGGGCTGGGTCCTGGCCTTTCTCTGCTCTGTAGATGCACGTTCATATCAGATCCGTGTCTGCGTACCTATGCATCTCTGCATGTTCCAGAGCCTGTCTGTCCTGGGTCCGACGTCCCGGTGGTGCTGGAAGCCTCTGGCAGCAGAGTATTACTCTTCAAATGCCACCTGGCATGCCCGTCGTCCCAGCCATTCTTGCTCTGCGCCCTGGACACGCCATTCCTCCAATCAGAGGCACTTGGCCCTGGGGGCAGGGTGGGCATAGCATGAAGTGACGGAGGTGCCCCACACCCAGGTCAGAGGCATTTATCCTCGGGACCTTGCAGGCGCCATGGCAGCCCCCTTGGACCCTTGAGCACAGGCACCTCCGTGCGCTTTGCTCTCCGGGTGCCTCCGTTTCCTCATCCCAGTCTACATCAGATGAGTTGAGATTAGAGCAAAGAGATCGTTGTTCATCATTAAATTTTAAACTGGTCATTAAATTCTACTGCACAGGCAGTATCTAAAGACTGATATCTAAAAACAATCTGATTTTCAAAAGCCAGGGTTTGAGAGAGAAAAAAGATTTGGGAAGAATTCTGCTGACGTGGCTTTGCCTGTGGAAGGTCAGAACCTGAGGGTCCAGGACGGAATTGCACCCTGACGACAGCTTAGGGGATCCTTGGGTGACTCTCTGGCTCCACCAGAGATCACAGAGAACCTGGAAGGAGAAAGGTGACAGAAGGGGATTGGCCCGAGTTTAGGCATAGTGAGCCCGTGAGGCCCTGGGTAAGGGCTCCGGGCTGCAGAGAAGGGTCTGGTCTCCTGGGGTGGGTGCAGCCTTGCAGAGAAACCCACGTGGCTCAGCCCTGGAGGGGCAGTGAAGGATGGTGACCAAAGAAGGCCCTGGGGCAGCTGCTGACCTGCCTTGACACACAGCATTCTGGAGCCCCGAGGGGGTTGTGGAAGAACCGCATGGGCCTTAGAGCCAAGGATTCTGAGATAGGCTAAGGGACACAGACACCAACCTCCAGTCTCAGGCAGGGATGGGGCGAGGCTGTTGGCAAGGGTGAGGGGCATCCCGGGGCAAAGGCCCGTGGAAGACCCGGCCAGCTCAGGACCGGCTGTAGACAGCTGGCAGGACATGAGGACTCTGAAGCCTGGAGAGCTTCCTGGGAGGAGATAAGCTCCAATGACCTCCTTGAAGTCTGGAGAGGACCACGTGACCTTTAATGGTGAGATTAAGTTTTGTGCTGTTCGTGCAAATGTGGGTCAGTGGGATGTGTGAGTTTTCAGTTATGGAGAAGGAAAATCAGTGCACCTCACAGATTTCAGAGACTGCGGCTGTTATTTGCGTTGTACCTGCTACATTTTGCAATTAATTTTCCATCTTCTCCTTGTGTGACTCCCGTTGGGATGGGAAGAGGGCCATTCCTGGGCCGCAGGCTTTGTGGGTTCTCACTGTCCCGCTCCAGCGTTAGGTCTCGTAGGAGCTAGGATGCAGACCTGGGTCTAAGGCCAATCCAGGAGACCCGTGATAATGCATGTATTTTTCTAGGAACCCTCCCTGCCAAGAATGAGCCCCTGAAAGGTGGCCTGTGGTATCCTGGGAAGAGACTATTGGATAGGAAAGGTCCAGAGTTGGGGCGAGGCTTGGAGTGAGCAGGAAGGAGGCCTGGCTGGTCCAGACCAGCATCTGGTCAGGAAGCAGGACCAGGGACAGGCAGGTGCTTTACCCAAGAGAAGTCTGCATGGATATGCCTCTCCTGCCCCAAGAATGCAGGTGCCGACATCTGTGTTCACGCTGTGCACGTGGGGTTGCGGCCCTGCGCAGTCGCTGGGACGGGCAGCGATGGACGTGCAACAGACCAAACTGCCTTTTGTCTGCGGACTGGACAGACCCCAGGGCGGTGAGAGAATCAGGCAGGACACCACAGTTGCGGGGCTTCCAGTCACTTTGGGAACCCAAAGGAGCGTCCAGTGCGGAGCCCACTGTAGGCCAAGTGCGGGCAGGGCAGGGCTGAGAGCAGCGGCTTTCCACCAGGCCCCCTGCCTGCTACAGCGAGACAGGGCCAGGTAAGCACGGAGCGGAGGCCGGGGGCTGTGTCCACCTGGAGGAGTACACGTGGAGGAAGTACATGAAGGATGTGATTACCTGCAACAGCACCAGCCAAGCTCAGCTGTTCACACTGGGCCCATTTTCTCAGAGTGTCTCTGAGTGGGTGTGAATGGCTGTGTTCAGACTGCATGTTCTTTGTATTGTCCCATATTCAGTGAAAACTGAGTCCTTCACTTTTGACTAGAAGTCTCTTTTTTTTTTTGAGACAGAGTCTTGCTCTGTTGCCCAGACTGGAGTGCAGTGGCACAGTCTCGGCTCACTGCAACCTCCGCCTCCTGTGTTCATTCTCCTGCCTCAGCCTCCCAAGTAACTGGAATTATAGGCGCCCACCACCACACCTGGCTAATTTTTTTGTACTTTTAGTAGAAACAGGGTTTCAGGATGTTGGCCAACCTGGTCTCAAACTCCTGACCTCAAGTGGTTCATCCATCTTGGCCTCCGAAAGTGCTGAGACTACAGGTGTGAACCACCGTGCCTGGCCTAGAAGTCCAACTCTTTAGCGTGTTGTCCAACCAGGACCTAGTCTTTTTTAGGGGGAGATTCTAATTAGTGTGTGTAGATTTGCACTTGGTACAGAGGCCTGGTCGTCTTTTTAAAGTATTTCATTGATAAGCTACTGGTGCATGAAAGTTACTTGTAATTACACCAGTGTTTGCATCTTAACATTATTGTGGGGTGAAACAAGGCTCTATCCATTCACGCTTGGACACCAAGGCCACTGCTTGTCCCCGTGACTTTGATGTGGGGCTGGTAGGGGACCTCCTGCTATGGGTCAGGGGCCACTTCGGGGACTGGCCAGGCCCTCCTCTGCCAGAGGGGAGCTGCAGCCCCAGGGAGGGGTCTGGAAACCCCAAGTGCTTGGGAACAAGCCTCCAGGGAGTCGCCGTCCTTGGCTGGGGAGTTTCCCAAGGGCTTGCGTTGTTGTGGATGGAAGTGATGTTGCTCTGGACAGGGATGCAGGTGACAGGGGATACGAGTGGGTTCTGGCTTCACCCACTTTCTCGGCCCCCATTAGGGAAGCAGGAGCCGTGAGTCTCCTGGAGCCCTGCATTTCTTCTCTGACTTCCTTTTTATTCTAGAGCCATAGTCTCTGATGGAGGCGGATTAAATCCCTGGATCCGGTATTTCTAAAGAGTGAGGTTTTCCGTCGTGCCACCAGATGTCAGTAAAACCCCTCTGAAAATAAATGTGCTGCAGGGAAGGTGCATCCAGACGAGGGAGTCCTGTCTAGGATTTGAGGCTTGGCGAGGTGCGGCAAGGCTGGGGTCCTGTGTGTGCTGACATAGGGCAGCTCTGGCCCGGCGCTCCCTGGGGAGGCCTGGACTCTGAAAGCTCCCCTAACTTGCCTGCCTTGCAATCCCAACTCCACTGGCAGGCTTGCTTGTGCAGGAGGCCACTGCAGTGCGGGCATGGGGTGCAGGGCTGCTGCTGAGGGAGTGGGGAAGGCCCCCGCTGCTGCCCCAACACTCAGATTCCTCTGCTTCTGGAGCACCTCGGGCTCCATCTGTGCAGGATTTGTTGCAGGCGCAGGGGAGGCTTTACAGGGCTTTGTTCAGCGTGGTTCTGCCTGTTGGTGATGACATTTGTTAATGTAACTGCAGAAACCACATGGCATCCACACCCGAGATGCTGTCCGGGTGGATCTGCATAGGCTGGAGAGGACCCCCGGAGGCAGGGGAGGGATGGTGCTGATGGAGGCGGCAGCGGCCCAGGCGCAATTCCTATCATTCCCGTGCTTTGCCACTTTGCTTTAGAAATGGAGAGCATCTCTGGATTGTATTTATTGCTTAGGAAACAGTTTCACGCCTCTTTCCCACTTGTTCCAGTGGAAGCATGTGGGTGGCACTGATTCCATTCACAAGTGGGCCGAGCTGTGCTGCTGGGGGCTGGGAGGGCGGCGAGGTGACTGGACGTGCAGGCTTTAGGTGAAGCAGCGCTCAAGTCCCAGCTGCACTTGTGATTCATTCACCACCCTGGGAAGTTTCCTGATGGTCCACCTTGCTCCTGCATCTCTAGAATGGCAGCAGCAATGCCTCTGCCATCAGTATTTTGAAGTTTAAACAGATACAGTCTGAGCTGTAAGAGCAAGAAGTCACAGTGAGCTCTGCAGAAGAGCGAGGAGAGGGAGGAGCTGCATGTCTGAGGTGGGAACCAAGGAAGGGCCAAGCCAGCCCTCTAGGCCCCCATGGGCTTGGCGGGCACCCATCTTAGTGGACAGATGAATTGCTTGGGTGAAGATGAGCTGGCTGGGGGCTTGGTGGGCCCGTCTTAGTGGACAGGTGAATCTTCTTGGGTGAAGATGAGTTGGCTGGGGGCTTGGTGGGCCCATCTTAGTGGACAGGTGAATCTTCTCAGGTGAAGATGAGCTGGTTGGGGGCTTGGTGGGGGCCGTCTTAGTGGACAGATGAATTGCTTGGGTGAAGATGAGCTGGTTGGGGGCTTGGTTGGGGCTGTCTTAGTGGACAGGTGAATCTTCTTGGGTGAAGATGAGTTGGCTGGGGGCTTGGTGGGCCCATCTTAGTGGACAGGTGAATCTTCTCAGGTGAAGATGAGCTGGCTAGGGGCTTGGTGGGCCCGTCTTAGTGGACAGGTGAATCTTATTGGGTGAAGATGAGCTGGCTAGGGGCTTGGTGGGCCCATCTTAGTGGACAGGTGAATCTTATTGGGTGAAGATGAGTTGGCTGGGGGCTTGGTGGGGCCGTCTTAGTGGACAGGTGAATCTTCTCGGGTGAAGATGAGCTGGCTGGGGGCTTGGTGGGCCGTCTTAGTGGACAGGTGAATCTTCTTGGGTGAAGATGAGCTGGTTGGGGGCTTGGTGGGGGCCGTCTTAGTGGACAGGTGAATCTTATTGGGTGAAGATGAGCTGGCTGGGGGCTTGGTTGGGGCTGTCTTAGTGGACAGGTGAATCTTCTCGGGTGAAGATGAGCTGGCTGGAGGCTTGGTGGGGCCGTCTTAGTGGACAGGTGAATCTTCTCGGGTGAAGATGAGCTGGCTGGGGGTTTGGTGGGCCGTCTTAGTGGACAGATGAATTGCTTGGGTGAAGATGAGCTGGTTGGGGGCTTGGTGGGGGCTGTCTTAGTGGACAGGTGAATCTTCTCGGGTGAAGATGAGCTGGCTAGGGGCTTGGTAGGCCTGTCTTAGTGGACAAGTGAATCTTATTGGGTGAAGATGAACTGGCTGGGGGCTTGGTGGGCCGTCTTAGTGGACAGGTGAATCTTATTGGGTGAAGATGAGCTGGCTGGGGGCTTGGTGGGGGCCGTCTTAGTGGACAGGTGAATCTTATTGGGTGAAGATGAGCTGGCTGGGGGCTTGGTGGGCCGTCTTAGTGGACAGGTGAATCTTCTCAGGTGAAGATGAGCTGGCTAGGGGCTTGGTGGGGGCCATCTTAGTGGACAGGTGAATCTTCTCAGGTGAAGATGAGCTGGCTGGGGTCACTTCACATGAATAAAGAGCAGATTCGCCAGGCAGCAGGACAGCCCTGGACCGAGGCTCCAAGGAAGGGGAACACGGAGGGAAGGTGGGACTGCCAAGGCCTTTCCTGAGGCCCCTGACCCTGACCCAGTGGCGATCGGGTAGAATCACCTTTGCAGAGAGTGAGAAGGCACGGCAGCTGCTGGCAGGCCTTTGCATGGTGGCCTAGCAGCCTGGGCTGTGGATGGGAATTCCAGAAATTCTAGGAGTGTGGCCGCTTCCTGATGTCAGGTACCTGCTCACCTGTGAGGCCTCTCACAGGCAACAGATTCGCTTCAGAAAGAAGGGGGCTTAGTGACGCTCTGCCTTGTCTCCGTGAAATAAGAACACTAGCTACCTAATTTGAAGGCCAAAATCTCGAAATAGTCCTGAAACTGGAGGGTTAAAGTATTTTAGGAATAATCTAACCACACCCCAAAATTCAAATGCTCTTTTCTCTTGCCTCTTGCTTTACTAAGTCAAATCTTCAGGGTGTTTTTTGTGTTTTGTTGTTGTTGTTGTTGTTTTGGGGGAAAGAAAATCTTTGTACCTCTGCTGTTTTTTCCTAAAGTTACATTAAAAGCTGGATGAATGCTTTCTTTTCTCTCCTTTGGTGACAATGGGGCATTCCTTTGATATAAGAGGCCACCTTCCCTTCTGGGCTGTTGAGTCTGGGACTCGGGCTTCTGGCTCATGTGGGTTGGCTCTGTCCCTTCCCAAATCTCAGAGCTGTGATCCCAGTGTTGGGGGAGGGGCCCGGTGGGAGGTGATGGGATCGTAGGGTGGATTTCCCCCTTGGTGTTCTGGAGATAGTGAGCAAGTTCTCAGGAGATCTGGTTGCTTAAAAGTGTATGGTATTTCCCTGTTCTCTCTTCCTCCTGCTCCAGCCACATAGGACATGCCAGTTTCCCCTTTGTCTCCCGCCATGATCAGGGGTTTCCCGAGGCCCCCAGCCATGCCTCCTGTACACCCTGTGGAGCCATGAGCCGATTAAACTCTTCTTTATGGACGAGCCAGTCTCAGGTTTTTCTCCGTAGCAGCCTGAGCATGGACTCATACGTGGGATCTTTCTTTCCAGCCCTGGCTGTGCGAAATTTGCCAGGCCCAGGCTTGAGGTTCACAGGTGCACCAGGGGTGGCTGGGGTGGGGTGAGGTGAGAGCCAGGCTCTGGGCCCAAGCGCCTGACATACCCACCAATAGGTCCACGTCCCCTAGAAAAGGGCCGTGGGAGAAGCTGGACACCCACCTGCCAGGGTGAGCCAGAGGGCAGGAAGATTTCCTGATGTTTCAGAGCATGATCCACCAGGAAGCTGGTGTGCTGGCTCTCTTCATCTTTGAAAAGTTCAGGAAGTGCTGGAAAAGCAGGCGCTTCTAGAATTTTCTCTCGCATTCTATTTCCTGACGTAGAGATTGCCCATTTTTTGTTCCACAGGAATGATATGTCTCTTGGGCCTCAGGCTGGGCTGCGATTCCCAACAAACTGAGGCCACTTCCATTTCAGAGAGGGAGGCTCCATGAGCAGCATTTGAATTGTTTCACAGAAGGATTTAGTTTAGATTCTGATCAAAAAACTAAACCTGAAACAAAACAAAACAAAACTTCCTGTCATTTTCTGGAAAAGTATCTTTTCCATTCTTAATTTATTTCCTTATCACAAATTTGTTTATTTTCATTATTAAAAATTTAGATTTCACATATAAGGTAAAACATCAAAATAAAAATTCATTTTTCCTGATGATAACTGCTTTTGTGGGGCCATCTTTTAAGACTTTTTTCTATGTGCATAAGATTTTTTTAAATAATGGTATACTTGTCAATATTTTTTAAATGCAGGGATAATGATTTACAATGAGAAAAATTTAGCAAATTCTGCCTATAATTTTTTTGTTTTTTATAAGAAGTAAATGGAAATCAATTAAAATCACATAGAGCTAAGTGATCTGGCTGTTTTTCAAATGATTCAACGCAGAGTTGCTGTAGGGCCCAGCAAGTCCGTCCCTAGGCGTGTGTGAAGTGAAAACTCAAGAGAAATGAGAATGCACGTCCACACATCAGCGTGTGCATAAACGTTCACAGCCACATCACTCACAGTTGCTGAAGGCAAGAGCAACCCGAGGGCCCGCCCCTGAGGATGGGTGGACAACTGTGTTGTATCCACGTAGTGGAACGCTAGTTGGCTTCAAAAAGGAATAAAGTGCTGATACAGGCTGCATGGAGGAAGCTTGAACACATTGTATACTAAGGGAAAGATGTCAGTCACAAAACACCACTCAGTGTATGATTCTGTTTATATAGAATTTCCAGGCCAGGCACAGTGTCTCACGCCTGTCATCCCGGCACTGTGGGAGGCTGAGGCAGGCGGATCACTTCAGGTCAGGAGTTCCAGACCAGCCTGGCCAACATGGTGACACCTTGTGTCTACTGAAAATATAAAAATTAGCCGGGCGTGGCGGCATGTATCTGTAATCCCAGCTACTCAGGAGGTTGAGGCAGGAGAATCGCTTGAACCTGGGAGGCAGAGGTTACAGTGAGCAGAGATTGTGCCATTGTACTCTAGCCTGTGTGATAGAGCAAGACTCTGTCTCAAAAAAAAAAAAAAAAGAATTTCCAGAATAGAAAAATCTATAATGACAGAAATCTGTAAGTGGTGGCTTCAGACCTGAGGGCAAGGGTAGGAGCGGGCTAGAGGGTGACAGCTGGAGGCACAGAATTCTTTGTGGTGGTGGAAATGTTTGAAAATGCATTGTGCTGATGGTTGCACATACCTGTGAATAGACTTTTAAAAACCATTAAATTGCATACTTTTAATGAGAGAATTAGTGGTATGTGAATTATATTCTAATTAAGCTGGTAGAGAAGAAATGTGAAGCACCCCAGACTTGGGACCGTGGAAGGGTTTCAGCAACTACGTGTCTGGGAACCTCTGAATCTGACCATGTGATGTCGTTGAGAACCCAGGCCCTTCACTAAACAAGGAGAAATGTTCCATTAAGTGTCACAAATGTTTTAAATGGGTAGTTCAGTTCCCAAGAAAGCAGGAGAAATCTCCTAGGGCTCGGAAATGAGGAATAAAATGAAAATCGGAGCGATCCGTAAATACGCGCTGCTGTTGGCAGCCAGGGTGGGGCGGGCCGCGGTGCTGGTCTCAGGATCTCGGTCAGAGCAGACCTGTGTTTTGATGCTCCCCAAATAACAAGCGGAATATTGAACATAATGTGACTCCCCTCACCACCTCCCACACACACAAAGCCAGAATCCTTGTTAAAAGTTCCACTCTTGGTAAAAGCACATTCTAGAAATCATCTCTGCACTGGTGCTTGGTGGCCAGGAGGCTGGAATGCAGGAGAGGATGGTGGCGTTTGGAGTCCAGCCCCAGCTCTGCTCCTGCCCTGGCTGGACTGTGCTGTGACCCCAGAAGAGAAGTCATCCAGGCCGTCCTGGGATGGGGCATCCCCTCAGGCCCTGCAGACGTAGGGCCACACCTCACAGGTTTCCCAGATAGCGTCCTGCTGAAGAGGAGCTCATCCTCCCCAGATACAAAGCCCAAGAGGAACCAACTCACTCAGAATTTGCTGAGGAAGCTGGCGTGCCGGTTCCTTTCACTTCTGAGAAGTTCCAGAAGTGCTGGGTAAACTAGTGCCTTCTAGAATTTTCTGCCAGGTCTTCGATGTCCTGACACAGAGCTTGCCCTTTTTCAGTTCCAAGGGAACTCTTGTCAGCTGCATCAAATAGGAGGAGGATGCAGGATGGTCACCTAACAGAGCCCAGAAGGAGGCGAGGAGACCTAAACCGTCCCAAGAGGAAATGGAAACTGAGGCCCATGAAAAACACTGTGAAGAAGGAATGGGAAGCTTCCAGGGAGAACCAGGCAGAGCTTCCAGCAACTAGGAACACACTAAGACTTCAATCAAAATGTAAGTGAGGGGGAATTGCATCTAGCTAAAAGGAGAATCGGCGGCTGGCATTTGAAGAAATCGCCCATGGTGTGGAGAAGCCTGGTGGAGATGGGAACCAGGAATGGTGGCTACAGACCTGCAGGTGGGGCGCCATGTCCCCATATCCCCGTGTGCATCCCTGACCCTCCACACGTGGCAGCACCTGAGGCTCAGGGAGACACTGAGTTGCCCTGGGCAGGCAGGGGGACCCACACGTACCCAGCTTGGAGCTTCGAGGTCCGGTACTCACATCAGGAGACCAGACCCCTGTCTGTGAAACAGCAGTGAAGCCTCGTTGCAGGGGCTGACATCCCAGAAGCCTCCTAGGAGCCCCCCAGCCCCCTTTAAAGGTCAGGAGCACCTCTGCTCCTCGCCTTCCAAACCCACAAGCTGGTGTGGGTAGAGCATGCACCATGAGAAAAGGAGGGGGCTGACTTGTGTTTGGGAAAAGAGATTACTCGGACGTGTCACTTTTAGAGGAGTCACACACAAACGATGTAGTAACATGTCTGCAGGGAGGTTCGTGCTTGACGTCAGAAGTGAAGAAAATGCCGGTGGTGGCCGTTCCACGTGGTGTCCGTCCTTCTGCCCTGTCCGGCAGTGCAGCATCCTCCTCCCATCCCGTGGGCTCCTTTTGGGTATTTTGCTCCCTTCCTCTGGCTCCCCATTCCTTCCAGGCCTTTTACAGCCTGGTTTTTGAGAATCATCCAGGAGGAGGAAGCATTCTCTGAAAGCACCTTTGGATCAGAATGGGAATGCCAGGGAGGGAAACCAGAGGTCTCTTTTCCAGCCCAGACAGCAAGAAATGGATATAGGAAAGTCTTCTCAGTTGTGGGGGCACTCTCCTGGGATGGGGTGCACAGGGACTGCATGAACTTCACCCACAGACAGCCCCCATTGCCCAGCTGCCAGGGAAGATGGGCATGTGGTGAGGGTGGGCGCTGGCCAGCTAGGTGGGGATGAGTGATAGTGTCTGTAAACACGGTTGCAGGAGAGGGCTGGCTTAATTCATTGTAAGGCAGATCTGGAGGCCCTTCCCAGCTGAGCAAACACCCACAGGGGACATTGCTGGCACTGAAACCCCAGGAGCAACCAGAGTAAACACGATGGCCAGTCATTAGAATATGAGGTCACATCATCATCTAGGGTTACGCTTCAGCACCCCCGAGTGGCGTCTGGAAATAGAGATGGTTACTGTTGGCAGCAGCGTTCTCAGGTTGCTTTGAAAGCTTTGTCTGCGTGGAGTTTCAGGTGCAGAACTGGAAATAAATTAGAATCTGTCCTGGTGGGAGTGAGTAGCTATGGGTTCTATTTTATGAACACTTTCCAGTGCAGCCGTTTTATGCCAGCCCAAAGCAATTACAGCTGAAGAGAAAAACTCTCCAAAGGACCTCTCCCAGGATGTCAGTTTCCTTGTGTCGTAATTAAATCTTTGCATATTTCAAACATTGGTTTTCTGAGCCCAGATCAGCACGACTTGAGTGCTTCCAGGAAGAACTATTTTACGTTTTTCCTTTTGTTTAGATGTATGGAAATTTGAGTTCTGTAAAATGCTTATTATAAACCTGGACTTCTTTTCTAAAAACTTAAAACACCCTTTCTAAAATCTCATGTAGTTAGTCAGTCATTCCTTTTTTTTGAGATGGAGTTTCGCTCTTGTCACCCAGGCTGGAGTGCAATGGCACAATCTCAGCTCACTATAACCTCTGCCTACCGGGTTCAGGTGGTTCTCCTGCCTCAGCCTCCTGAGTAGCTGGGATTACAGCTGCCTGCCACCATGCCCAGCTAATTTTTATATTTTTGGTAGAGACGGGATTTCACCACATTGGCCAGGCTGGTCTTGAACTCCTGATCTCAGGTGATCCACCCGCCTCAGCCTCCCAAGGTGCTGGGATTACAGGCATGAGCCACCACACCTGGCCTTGTTAGTCATTCTTTTTGGGTCAATCAAATGTTATAGAAAATTTCTAAGATTTTAAACCATCAGAAATCTTCCGTGCTTTGTGTTTCCTGCATCTCTGGGGCTGGAAGCACATCACCTGCTCTTAAGTTGCAGCAGTGACTCCTACCTCACCAGGGCAGGGTGGTGACGCCAGTGCTGGAAGCCAGTTCTCCGCTCAGGTTTCCCAAATGTCATGACTTGCCACAGACTCACTTTCCTGTTACCCATGGCAGGGTGTTGTAGGAGAATTAAATGAGATATTCCGAGAGCTGTGCCTAGTAAGTTCCCCTTGAAATTGGGCAGTAGATGTTAGTAATTAATTAGCAATGGATTGGCATTAGGAAATCATGATATTTACAATCTAGACTCAGACCCTGGGGTTATCACTGCCCAGTATGTTACAGGGGAGTGAGGAGGTCATTCTAGATTGGGTAGCACCTGAACCCTTATGTCCTTGTTAGGGAAAAGATGGTGACCGTTCAATGCACATTGAGGGCCATAAGTGAGAGAGCAGACTTCTAAAACAAAGGCCAGCATGATGACGTAGAGGTGGCTGTCACCCAGCATGGCCTTCATCCATGACGCTGCTCACCGGCATGCTGGCCTTTCCCTGTGGAGATGCCGTCCTGGAGCCCTGGGCCAGGCTGCACAAGCTCGCACCTGCCACAGACCTTCTCTCAGCCTGTAAGAGGGGAGGAACACAGGCCCCGCCATCACGAGAGTTGGGTGGGGTGGCATGTGGGTCTTGGGGAGAGGAGCTGGCTGAACAGGTGTGAGCCTGCAGCTCCCGGGCCAGGCTCAGCTGCTGTGTACCTCGCTCAGTGCAGGGGATGTGCGACCCATCAGGACTGCGCTTTGGGACATTATTTTCAGATGAAGCTTCCAGGGAGGAAGCCCAGAGTGGTGGGTGAAATAGTTGAAGAAAGGTGGGTTTTGGTGAGTACTGTAGAGAGGACTAAATGGGTCTGGCGACGCTGCAGGTCTGTTGTTCAGGGAGCGTTAGGAGGTGGATTGTGTCCGTAGGAGCGCAGGGAAGACGAGGAGCACCTGGGGCTGCCAGAGCTGGGGAGAGGAAGGGACCAGACTCTCCGTTGCACCCCAGAAGGAGTCAGCCTACCTGGATGTTGGCCTTCTGCATCCAGAACTGTGAGGGACACATCTGTTGCTGTGAGCCACCCGGCCTGTGGCCTTTGTGATGGCAGCCCCAGGAGACTAATGGGAGGCCCCACTGCTCAGGCTGGTCACAGCTGCCGGGGTCCTGCTTCCTCCCCGAGTCCGACAGGAGTGGCCCGTGGTCTCCAAGAGAAGGCCCTGGTGTGCATGGGACTTGCTCAGCTTTTGGCTTCCTTATGTCATGTGCAATGTGCCCAGCACATAGTAGGGCTCCACGTGAAGAACGTCACAGCACTGGGCCACCTGTAGGCCATATGCACTGATGAAAAGACTCCTGAGTTATTTTATGTTTCTCTTTTCTCCATATGAGTGTATTTCACATGTGGCCTGGCCACACACAAGTGCTCCTGGCCACGCGGGGCGAGTGGCCACCACATTAGACAGTGCAGCTCTACTGAGTGCAAAGCCCAAACCAACTGCTAAGGGCTCAATGGCTTCATGGACGTTCGTGATCCATGGAGTCCCAGGATAATTAAATATTCTGCTCCCAACCCCATGGATGTTGTTCCCATGTGGACCATGAGACACATTTCCCATGAACACTTCTGTGGAAGGCACCATGGTGGCCACAGAGAAGCCATAAACCCACCTTTTGCTCTGGGAACTTAGGATCTAGTTGCACAGGTGACACATCTATAGATGTTTGAAGCTAGAAGCGCCAAAGGAGGAAGGGATTACTTTTACTGAGAATCTGGAGGTGGGAAGTAGAACAGGCTTGGGGTGGGGATGGAAGAGGATGGGCAGTGTCTTACTGAGGCTGTTGGTTGTGAGGAGGTCTGGCTGGCACCTAACCACAGTGGTCCTGGTTCGGCCACTCGGAGTAGAAAACCCACAGGCCCGCACCTGGCACAAGAGGCCTTGCACGCGGTGGCCACTCAGGTGTGGGCAAGGGAATTGTTTGGGAGATACTGTGTTTCATTCAGACATGAGACCAGGAGGAGTGGTGGTCAGAGGTGACCATGCAGCTGCCCCCCAACTCCCAGTGCTCAGGAGCTGGTGCCTGGAGTGTGGAGCGCACCCAGGAGACATTTGCCAAATGCATGAGCTTCACGTGACAACTGCCACGTGGAAATGGACGCACAGGCACCAGCCACACTGCGGACACATCTTCCTTGTCTCCAACAGCTCAGCAGAAGCTCCTGCTCTTCCCGCTCACGGCCAGCTTCCCATGCAAGCAGACCCAAGATCTGCTCACTCGGCTCCCAGGGCATTGCTGTGGTTGCCTTTCTGCCCCCCTTATTCCCCCAGCATATCTCTGCTTTTGTAGTTGTTGTTACTTTGAAACTGCTGTGCCTGGCTCCGGCTCAGGGCTGTCTGCTGGCCTGAGAAGGGCTTTGTCTCAGGGAGGCATCCAACCATTCCCAAGCAGGCGATCCCCGGCCGGCTGGAGAGCTATTCACAGCCGCAGGGTGGACGGGGCTGCTTGCCACGAGCCGTCTGACAGGGCTAATGGGGTATTTTTCCCTGAACTATTATCCCATCAGTTTACCACCTGCCTTGTTACCAGGCTGCAGGCTATTTACATGGTCAGCTGATAAGTGATAGGTAAGCATGTTAATTGAAATCTCAGGGAAAAAAAGCCTGAGGTTTCGAAGATCCCCGTGCTGGAGGGATGGAGCCGGTGCATTGCCCTTAGGCGTTTTTTTTCTGTGTTGGAGTCCGGTGGGGACAGGATGGAGGCTTGTTCATGGGGCTCCCACTTCAGAATACACTTCCTGCTAACAAAGGGTCAGGCAGGGGCTGACCCCGTCGGGGAGCGGACACACGTGTTGTGTTTGTGGGTAACAACGTCCTGGCAAAGACACCAGGCAACAACATGTGCACAGCTCACTCTCCCGTCTCGTGTCTCTGAATTTACTCTTCAAATATTTTTGAAGACCTACTGTGTGCTTGGGTAAACTTAACTGCTTAGGGATTACGTTAAAGGTTATTTCTTTTTGTAAGTCAAATTGTAATTTGAGGTAGTACTGGGATTTTATTATTTACAAAAGGAACCAGTAGTAATTCTTTTTGTGTAATGAATACTTATCTCCTGATTTATCTGATTTCAAAGTTCAGGTTTTTAGCAGATTGGGTATTTATTTCCATGTCAACTTCTCCCCAGGCCTCATGGACATTCTGCCAAAAGTCAGTAATTATTTTCAGAATCCAAACCTAAGCATACACCATGCAAGAAGTTTCAGAATGAATGAACAATGGAGTCGGGAAACGAAGGCTTTCATGAAGACAACTCATCCACACTGCTTGTGGTATTCCCATCGCAAGTTAAACTGTTTGAAGTGATGGCTTAATTAAAGGCACTACTCAAAATGTGGGGGAGATAATGAGGATAAAGTGCTCAACTTCTGCATTTCCCGACTTCTTCGTGTTGAAATTAGTAAATGCACTATCATAGGAAAATGGATTTTTGGATTTAATTTTCGTTCTTTCCACACTCCTATGCCCAAAAGATAGGGAAAAGCGCATTCTCGAGAGTCATGTTTTAAAGTCATCAAGGTGGGTTCCAAACTGAAGTGTCCTGCTGCCTTCAGTGAGTGGCAAGGGATGGGCATGGGCAGCTAAACACAGCCTGGACGGAGCTGGAGCAGAGCCGGCCGGCGCTCGCCGGGGGAGTCAGGTGTAGGAAGAGCAGCTTAGAATGGACCATGAGGGGAGTCTCAGAGGACATGTGATGGCCACGTGATCACCTGGCATGAGGTGGCCAGGGGCCCACACTGGGAGCAGACAGGATGAGGAAATACCCACCCTGAGATGCTCCCTCTGCACCCATTCAAGGTTGGGCTGGCGCACCAAGGACACCCCAGGTTTACACTGGGCAACTTGAGTTTACGGGATGAATCCCATTAGCACAGAGAGTGGACTCTGATCTTATTTGATCTGCCACCAAGTTTCGCTAATTATAAAAGTTGGTGTTTGTGTGTTTCTGGGGTATGACTCGCCTTCTTCCAGCCCCGAGTGCCTTTTCCAGGAGTTGTTGAAGCGCTCTCCTCATGGGCCCCCGCCTCTGTCCAGCCTTTTCTGTGAGGTCCCACTGTGCCTCTGCCCAGGTCCGTGCCTGGCTCACTTTGCCAGGGCCAAGTCAAACTCCGATGCCTCCCAGGGATGCCTGGGTCAGTCTGGGCCTCCAGAAGCTGCTGCCCGCAGCTGGGCTGTGTGAGCCTTGAGCATCTGGCCCGGCTCCCTCCTGTCCCCAGTGCTGGCCCTCCTCCCTGTCCAGCTCCCAGCCCACTTCTGCTAGGAAGCCCCATTCCCTAACACACCACTCACAATAGCTCATGCCCTGTCTCTGCCAGATCCCCGTGGAGCCAGTGGCCTCAGTTCCACCACTTAACTTTCTAAAGCTCAGGTTCCTCATCAGTAAGAGTGTACTGATGGCTGTTAGTGAATTCTTGCAGGAATAAAGCAAAAGTGAAACTTATTTTTATAAATAAAAACCACAGTTACCAGTTAGTTTACAACCACCTGCTGTGCCCCAGGCACGACTCTTGGTGTTGGGGATCCTCTGTGAACTAACGGAGTGACTTAAGGAAGGTAACCCTGGGAACCATGGCATGCGCCCACCCCAAGGGGATTCATATCCACCCCACTGGGCCCAAACGGGGGGACCAGGATCCCCAAAACTGGGTGAAACTCGGGTGCCTTGCATTTTTGGAAGTCCACTTAACTGGAAATGACATCTCCAGGAGCCGTCCTACATGAGCCCCGCCTTTTACCGCATCTCTTTTACCTAGAGGCACATCCTGCAAGAGCCCAGGATGGCATCCTTGTGGCGATGTTTGTGGCAGCCTGTGTTTTCATTCTGCATGAGGATGTGCTCAGTGAGAGCAAAGCCCAGTCATCCACGGGTCTGCTTTTGGAATACAGTGTGGTGCTTGATAAGAAGGATCGTCATACACGAACACAGTGGTCTTGTGGATGCACAGCATAGGAATTAGATGTATAAATTAGGAAGTTAGAGGCAACCAGTTCTGACTGCGGTTTGCCTGTTTAAATTTTGTGGCGTATCTGGTTTTCAGTCTTCCTGTACTAAAGCAATTTGCGAGGAGGGCTGTGTGGATGTGGTTTGCTTGCTGCATTTTCCCCTCCCCCTCTTTCCTACTGAGTTCTTGCTATAGGAGGAAATGGAACTTTTAAAAACCTTCTTGGATTCTATGTGTCTAACGCTACAGCCTTTGCACTAATATACATTTTTCTTTATATTTAATTTTGGTGACAGCCAAATTACATGCCCTTAATTGAATTAACACAAATTAGAGCTGAAAGGAGTTGAGGAATAAAAATTTGGGATGTTTCTTGAAAGCTTTCTTATTGCTGAGCATGCTGAAAAAAAGTCTCTCTTCCTCAGGAATGACACCAATTAAAGACAGATTAGAGTTAATACCGGCAATGTCTTCCCATCACGGAGTGAGTCATCACTGCTTCTGAACCTATTATTTAAAAACTCAAATGTCATGCATTTAAAACCAGGACTGGCTCCAGGGATGCGCCTGGGTCTGGAGGGACTCCCCCACTCCACATGGCTGCTCCCACGCCCACTCAGGAGCCTGGAGGCACTGGAGCTGAGCCTTACTTGAGGTTGACAGAAGGGCTTGATGTGCCAACATGCTTTAGAAAATGGTGCAGGAATTACAGGGCAGAGATACATTTTAGAAACTCCAGTAACCTCAGGTTGAACTGAGCCTTAAGGGACATGGGACTCAGACACCTACCTCCTGCTGCCAGCCCCCTGCTGAGGCTCTTCTTCCTGTTTGCACCTCTGTGATGGTCCATTCCCTCGACCTCCTAAGAGAGCTCTGGCCATCTTCCCATGGCTAAATCTATAAGTGAGTGTTTCCTTAGATGAAGCAGGGCTCCATCGCCCCGTAGTCCCGAGTGCTGGTCTTGGCCCCACCTCAGAAACATTGGATCTTGACTTGATGATAGCATGTCTTCAGGCATTTGAAGGCATTCGAAGGCTATGCTGTCCATGTCAAGTCTTCTTCAGAATAAAGCCCCTCAGTTCCTCTGACTTTCTCTCCTGGGCTGTGCATTTGTGACCCTTCACAGCCAGGCCACCTTCTCATGGAAGGAAACATGGCTGCTTCCTGAAGGCGCTGGTCTGCAACTGGGGTCCCCAGGCAGCAGCAGCAGCAGATGTGCTGGGCACAGCTGTCCATGTTCTAAGACACTTCCCAGATGTCCTCATGGGGTCCCAGGCAGCAGCAGCTGCAGGTGTGCTGGGCACAGCTGTCCATGTTCTAAGACACTTCCCAGATGTCCTCATGGGGTCCCAGGCAGCAACAGCAGCAGGTGTGCTGGGCACAGCTGTCCATGTTCTAACACGCTTCCCAGATGTCCTCATGGGGCCCCAGGCAGCAGCAGCAGCAGATGTGCTGGGCACAACTGTCCATGTTCTAAGACGCTTCCCAGATGTCCTCATGGGGTCCCAGGCAGCAGCAGCAGCAGGTGTGCTGGGCACAGCTGTCCATGTTCTAAGACGCTTCCCAGATGTCCTCATGGGGTCCCAGGCAGCAGCAACAGCAGGTGTGCTGGGCACAGCTGTCCATGTTCTAAGACGCTTCCCAGATGTCCTCATGGGGCCCCAGGCAGCAGCAGCAGCAGATGTGCTGGGCACAACTGTCCATGTTCTAAGACGCTTCCCAGATGTCCTCATGGGGTCCCAGGCAGCAGCAGCAGCAGGTGTGCTGGGCACAGTTGTCCATCTTCTAACACCCTTCCCAGATGTCCTCATGGGGCCCCAGGCAGCAGCAACAGCAGGTGTGCTGGGCACAGTTGTCCATCTTCTAACACCCTTCCCAGATGTCCTCATGGGGCCCCAGGCAGCAGCAGCAGCAGGTGTGCTGGGCACAGCTGTCCATGTTCTAACACGCTTCCCAGATGTCCTCACACACACTGGAGCTCAGTGGCCATTGCTCTAGCTTTCTACTGTTCCTGTGCAAAGATGTGACGAGCATGCAGGAATATAGCTTCCTTCCCACACTGGTACAGGGTGGAGACCCAGAAAGGCTCCTACCTGGCCTGCAGTGGCCCCTTTCCTCACTCTGCACACAACTCACAGGGAAAACCCTCCCTGGGGTATGCTGAGGTCAACTCCAGGCTTTGGTGACCTCCCAGAGCCTACGAGCTTCTAGTGGTAGCCGGCTGCTGCCAGGCGTGCGCCAGGGCCCTGAGCTGCTTTTCTATAGCGTGGAGGTGTCTGTCCTGTGCTCAGCCCTCCTTCATCCCTGCTGGTCCTCAGCTGCCCCAGCAGCTGCCCTGGAGACAGACTCACAGTGGGCCATAGGTGACTTGGTTTAAAGGACAAAGAGGCTCTGGGTACATTTCTCCGGCCATCCAGGCCACGAGGCAAGAGGAGAAGCAGACATGTCTCTGTCCTTCACTGACATCGACAGAGAAGCGGAGACGGCTGCCCACCGCTGTGCTTGCTCTTCCCAGTGTTTCTGAGCTACGGGGGCAGCCGAAACATCCCTTCTGTGACACGTGTACGGCTGGTATCAGCTGGCAGCCAGGACAAACGTTGTGGGGCACACATGTGGCATTGGAGACCTCTGTTTCCTGTGTCTGCACTGGGTGAGCTGTGAAAGAGCGAGGAGGGCAGGGGAGGGGGAGGAGGAGGGCTCTGTGCAGCCGCCGGGCAGCAAGCGCCTGGCCGAGGGCCTCACCGCCAGCCCCTGGCTCACAGGCTGTGCCTCACCAGAGAAGGCCCTGGAAGTGGGCCAAGTGCAGCAGCTAGGGCTGGGCAACCCAGGGTGCTCAGTGCATCAGTCAAAGCAGGAACAAAGTGAAACACCAGGGCTGCTCCCCGCTGGAGAAAACCTGGATGTTTCCTGTACAGAAGGGCCATTTTTATTATTAATCTAAGAAAGAATGTTCCATGGGGCTTCCTTCCAGCTACAAAGGGCTACCTGTGGATAGATAATGGTGATGCTTCTTAGACTGGAATTACTGCTCGGCTCCATTGGGAAACTCAATTTTCCTTTTTTTTTTTTTTTTTTGGAGGGGCAAAGATTGAATGGAATCAATGATGACGTGGTCTGAGCAGAACTGTTGCATTGTGTGGGCCAGTGAGAGGGAAGCTCAGGAAATTTGGAGTGTACACTTGAAATTTGCTAAAAGGATAGATCTTAATCCCAACACTTTGGGAGGCTGAGGTGGGAGGATCACTTGAGGTCAGAAGTTCAAGACCGGCCCAGCCAACATGGTGAAACCCTATCTCCACTAAAAGAACAAAAATTAGCTGGGTGTGGTGGCAGGCACCTGTAATCACAGCTACTTGGGAGGCTGAAGCAGGAGAATCACTAGAACCCAGGAAGCAGAAGTTGCAGTGAGCTGAGATTATGCCCCTACACTCCAGCCTGGGGGAACAGAGTGAGACTCCATCTCAAAAAAAAAAAAGAAATCTTAAGTTAAATCTTCTCAGCATGTACACAAACAGGGTAACACATAGAGGCGACAGACATTCTAATTAGCTAGAATGTAGTGATAATTTTATGCAGATATGTATGTCGAAACATCAGGTTGTATATCTTAAAAATCTATGGGTTTTAGATGTCCATGCTATCTCAATAAAATTATTTTCTAGAAAGTCAAGTCTGAGCATTTGGGAGGGGGGAATGGAGACCTCTTTTATCCCAGTGAGCGCAGGCCGAACACACACGTGCAGCTTGTAACTGAGGGAACAAGCCAGCTGAGCCTGAGGCAGATCAGAGATTTGCAATATCCCAGCAGATATGGCAAGAGGGGGCCCTGAAATTCTCCTGGTGGAAGTCTGACAGGCAATTCTCATAAAATTACATAAATAAAGAATTCTGTAAGTCTATAACAAAAGAGAAAATAAAATTTTCCTTTTTGCTCTTGTTCTCTCGAGGACACAGTTGGTAACTCTCCTTTTACTATGCGTCAGGAAGCAGCTTGGCAAGCATGTGGGTTTTCCGCTCTCACCTGACTTCCAGGCACGCCACGGCCTGCTGAGCAGCTTGCTCACACGCACCACGAGAAAACAGGACTGTTGCCACCGAGCGATGGTGGCAGTCACTCTATTAAACAGGACTGCAAACACACTTGACAGGTGTCATCTTAAAGACGCTTGGCTGTGGACTGCAGTGTAAGGCTGGCTCCATTCTGTGGACCCAGGTTTCTCCAGTCTGTGGTGTGACTTCCTGGCTGGCCCGTGGCAGGTGCTGCCGTGCTGTGAGGCAGCTTTTCCCTCTGGGCCCCCTTCCTGAGTGTATCCCTGGTTTCTCTAGGAAAGCCTTCCTCACTGTCCTCTCCCTTCCCTCACACCAGTCTGTGTTCATTTCTCCCCTCTGTTCCCTGGGAAGGAGCTGGAATGCAGATCATATTCTGCTGAGATACCCGCTCCATCCTGCTTGGGTCTGGGAGTGCCTCACGAGACGGCGGCAGAAGGCCCCAGCTCAGCGCGGCACACAGCACACGCCCCGGGCTCTGGGCATGAGAACTATGAGCAGGTGTGTATCACTGTACTTCTGCAGGCGAGTCGGATCTTGTGAGTGGCTCATCAGTTGTGCTTTTTGCTTCTCTCATGTTTTCAATTGATGGATGCCTTTTGCCAAAGTTTCTTTTTCTTTTGAGATGGAGTTTCACTCTTGTTGCCCAGGCTGGAGTGCAATGGCACAGTCTTGGTTCACTGCAGTGTTTGCCTCCTGGGTTCAAGTAATTCTCCTGCCTCAGCCTCCTGAATAGCTGGGATTACGGGAGCCTGCCACCATGCCTGGATACTTTTCTTTTATACTTTTAGTAGAGATGGAATTTCACCATGTTGACCACGCTGGTTTTGAACTCCTGACCTCAAGTGATCCACCTGCCTTGGCCTCCTAAAGTGCTAGGATTACAAGTGTGAGCCACTGTGCCCGGCCTCTTTTGCTGAAGTTTCTATGTCATATAAAACCTAGAGGGTGAACATGGTCATTGCTCCTTTCCATCACAGGACCGCTGTAACTCTGGGCTTTGGGAAAATAAGCTGCTCACATCTTGCTTGCAAAAGTGTGGCTCTGAGTGCGGGAGTGGACCTCACCAGAGCTGAGCGCAAAGCTCACAGCGGCAGCTGTGTGGGGATGATTTTTCATTCGCTGGCTGGACTGTCAAAACTCACGGTCCTCAGAGAGTGTCTTTCCCACTGTCACGGGTGAGATAAACTTCCCCAAATGCTACCATGGCCAAGCTGCCAACTCCACATTTGCATGAGTAGTTTAGCTATAAATTAAACATGTTGCCAGCATGCTTTATTTTGGTTTGGAAAGGTAAATTGTAGTAATTATATTGGGACACAGGAATGCATACTTAAATTTGAGGAGAAACACATTGCCAAGGCCAGAATCTGTCATTTAGGGATGACTGGGCGTGCGTGCGTCGCGCCGAAGATGTGTTTGCAGGTGGGTGCTCCCTTACGAGGACCAAAGCTTTTTTGCTAGCGAGTCTGCCCAGAGCATCTGAAGGATCAAGGGGATCTTTTAAACCATCATTAAATGTTGGAAACAACGGGAGTTTCTCCAGGTCTTGCTAGGGAGGCTATCGAGCGTCCCTGAGTCAGCGGCAGGGAAACGTGTGAGTTCATACGGTTGTTCCGAGGCTCTGCATTTGCCCCAGTAGTCGATACCAGGACAAAGAGGCCCCTGGCTGGGCTTTGTTTAGCCAGAGTTCAATAAAAGTGCTGCAGAAGAAGAGGAAAGTGCAGCTCCTAGTTTCAAGGCCTTGATATATAGAGAGATTTTAAAGTCCTCATCAGAACTCTGGGACACCGTTTCTGTCTCCTTTAAGAGACTGGCAAGGTGATTGGAAAGGCTTGTCCTGTGCAGCATAAATCTCCAGAGGGTGACGCGCACACAATGGCCACACTCCCGAGGCATCAGGGTGGCCGTGTCTGAACTATTTATTAACTGAAATGTGAATGGGCAAATGAAGGGCCCATTTATATGTTGTGCTGGGAGATGTATGATGGCTGCCTTAAGCATTGATTTCCTTCCTTCGTTGGTTCTTGGTTGGGATAAATATGCAGAAACTGCAATCAGGAGGGGGTGTCCTTATCAGATCCTAGATATTTCCCCAGACCGCCTGCAACCATTAACCTTGCATATTATCTGACTTTAGTGATTAGTACAAGGCACATAAAACCATATTGATGGCCAGTCTTGGGTTAGAATGGTGAGCTGAGTTATTAGAGGCTGGATTTTGCTGACTTTGTGATACAAATGATAGCATTATGCTGGAGCCGCGAAATTGCTAATTTGTCATTTCTTTCATGGTGTCGTCAGTGATGTGGTACTAATGAATGAAGCACATAATTGTGGGATGCAGCTTTCCTGAGGCTGTATTGAGAGGCAAAGGGTGTCAAGATGCTCTTTGTCCAACGATTCACTCCCTTTTCAATGCCGTGCTGGGTTCGTCACAAACACAGTTTCTCATGAATGCCAATGCCGTTGCGTGTTGAGTTTCCAATGCAGTGCGACCTGCTTTATTTGCTATTTCCAGTGGGCAGACTGGTGGGGTTACATCATTGTCATCTACACGCAAATTCAGAGGCTCTTCCTGCCCTTCCTGGTGGCTGCACTGCGGTTTCTGTTGGCCACCAGCAACTCCAGGTTCACAGAGCCCCCTGAAAATGTGCTTTTCTAACCTTGTCCCTCAAAGGGAGCCCTGGATAGTGGCACATTCTCAAAAGACAGATAGTCCCACTGTGCATCCCAGTGTGGGATGGAGGCTGAAGCTGCTTCATTATGATCAAGGCCTGGTGCCCAACCTGTGTTCTAGCATCAGTGGGGTCCGGGCAAACTGAGAAGCATGGAGCTTGAACATTGGGAAGGGCCATGGTGATCTTCTCAACCCTTCCTTTCTCCCGATGAATCTGTGAGGCCAGAAGAGCCTGAGGTCAAAAGACGGTTAGTGGTCCAACCAAAACTCACATTAGCTTTCTAGTCCCCTAACCCAGAGCCATCTCATACTGGGATTCGTTCCTGGAAGTGTGAGACAGCATGTGACTGCTTAAGGACCTTGTTTTTTTTTGCTTTTGTTTTCTGAGATGGAGTCTTGCTCTGTTACCCAGGCTGGAGAGTGGTGGCATGATCTTGGCTTACTGCAAACTCTGCCTTCGGGGTTCAAATGTTTCTCCTGCTTCAGCCTCCTGAATAGCTGGGACTACAGGCATGTGCCACCACGCCCAGCTGATTTTTATATTTTTATGTTTATTGGCCAAGCTGGTCTCGAACTCCTGACCTCACGTGATTCACCTGCCTCAGCCCCCCAAAGTGCTGGGATTACAGGCATGAGCCACCACTCCCAGCAAGGGCCTTGTTCAAAGACTGGATTTGCTTGGATGTTGCTGGAGTTGGTCGGCTCCTCCTGTTTCTACACATCTCAATGTGATGGGTGCTGCCAGTGGACGGCAGTGCATGGAATGAGGGAAGATGGAGAGCTCAACTCCAAAGGGCGTAAGAGAGAGGAAGCCTTCGTTAAAAAAGCTTTTTTCTAAGAAATTTCCATTAAAATCTGCATTAGCTGTACTTTATAAGGCATAAGCTCTGAAGTGTAAACGATAGCAAGATACAAATTGAATATAATTGCCTAGGTCCAATATAATGCTCCTGAAGAAATAAACATGAATAATGGTTAAACATCTCAAACTTTGGCTCGGGCATCTATGTTGGATTGGCTCTCTTCTTGAAGTCAGAGCCTTTGGTGGAGTATGTGATGCCCCTGGGTTCACTCTACCTCATCAGCACTGAGCTCTTGGGCCTGGCTTCACTTGCCCACACATTCACAATGCTTGCTGAGCACCTGCCCTGGGTGAGGCTCTGCAGGTGAAGTGCAGCACAAGCCCAGCACAGCTCCTGCTCTCAGGGAGCACCACGGTCCCGTGGGGCAGAGAGATGGTGAACAGGTCGCTGTGGCAAGGGGCTGCGGGCACGTAACCGAGTTGCTCGTCTGCAGGGTGATGAGCTGCATGGCAGAGAGGATCCCCGGGTCTTGTTTCCTCTCAAGATGCTTTGCCTGGTGGTCTTCTGGCCTCTCCTTTTCAGGACTGCCTTGTGTAGCAGCAGAACAATGCCCAGTGGATCCTGAGCACAGGGTCTTTTGATACAGATCCAACATATATCTGCAGTCTGCTCATGTACATCGCTGGTTTTTCTCTTGGGAGGTCCGAGCCTGCATGGGTTATAGCAATCGTTCTCGAGTGTCTAACAGAAATCCATGAAGGAGCAGCTCCAGGCTTGCCATCTGTTGAACACTCATCGTACGCAGGTACATGTGGGTGTTGGCACCGCGGCCAAGAGCCCTTCACAGCAGATTTTCCACCACAGCTCTTATTGTTAAAGCCCTCGTAATTTTTTTTTAATTTTTCTTACAGAAAAATTTAAATGTATATGAACAATGACCCGAGTGGTAATGAACCTGCACACATCCGTCACCCGCCTGCAGTCATTAGTCATTTGTGGCCAATCTTGATTCATCCGTAACCCTCCCAGCTCACCTCATCTTATAGTTTTAAAACAAACCCAAGATGTCGTATTGTTTAATCTGTAAATATTTGAGCATGCATCTCTAAAAGACAAGAACAATTTTAAGTACAATAACAATGACATTTTAACACCTAAAAACTATCATTTTCTCCTTAATATCATCAAACATCCAGTGTGCAGATTTTCGACAGCTTCAGACGATCAACAGTTTTTGTTTGAATCAAGATTCAGATCAGATCTGTAGACTGCAATTAATGGCTGTGTCTTAAATCTCCTTTTATCTGTAGAATCCCTCCACCATCTTGATTCTCCCCTTTGCAATGTGTGTGTTGGAGAAATCAAGGTGTTTGTTGCGTAGAGTTTCCCACAGTTTGGATTGTGTTGACTGCACCTTTGTGTTGTTGTGTCTACTTGTTCTTCTATCCCCTGTATTTCTTCCAGATTGGTAGTTGGATGCCGAATTCTCAATGGGGAAGGCAGCCACTGTTCAGGGAATGCTTGGCAATGTCTGGAGATACTTCTGGTTGTCACAATGGGCTAGTCTGGTGGGTAGAGGGCAGGACGCTACTCGACACCATACAATGTGCAGGACAGCCCCCACCACAGAGAACTATCAACCCAAAATATCAATAGTGCCAAGGCTGAGAAACCCTGAAAGCCTGATCAGTTAGGTCAGAACTTTTGGCAGGACGGTTTTGTAACTGATGACATATTTTTCTGGCACTGGGTGCATACTATTGGCTGTCCCTGTATTTGTGTATTGCATTCATTTCTTTCCAATGCCTAGATCCATTAGGGGTTACAACATGGTGATGTTCTGAGTCTGTCCATTGTGTTTCCGTTTTGTGGCTGGAATATGTCCATAAAGAGGATGCTCCTAAACCTTTGGAATGTTCCCTTAATCTATATTGTACATTCAAGCTACGTCTCCAGGGCTGGCTCTTGTACTCAGAAATGGTGTGAGCGTCCTTTGTTGGCTCATCTGTTTCCGGTGTGGGTTAGAGGAAGGGTCACCGTAATTATGGGAATACAGGGCATTTCCTCTTTCCTTGCTCTCCAGGTGACTTCTAATACAGATAGGGAGATGAGTTCTACCATGTCGGTTACGTAGCAATAAAATGCTTAACAAGGTAAGATAAAATGGTGATGCCACGTGGCGAACTGCAAGGGGATGTACCATCGCGGAAGCCAGAGTTTGCTGGAGAGACAGAGCCAGATGTGATGGGAGAGCTGAGCCAGGCAGGGTGGGGAGTGGAGGTCTTGGGGCCTGCGTCTGGTTTGGGGAGGGGAGTTGTCATGGGGTTAAGAGTGTAGACTGTGGAAGAGACTCTGGCTGGAGTCCTGTCTCTTCCATGTCCCAGATGCACAGCCTCAGCTGAGTTTCCCTCCTTAACCTCTCAGGGCCTGGTTTCCTCTTCGACTGAATGGGGCCCACACTAGCGCCCTCCCCGTGGGCGTCCTGAGGGTCCCATGTGCTGTCCTGTGTGGAGCTCTGCACAGCGTGGAGCACAGGGTGTCCGCAGCACCCCCTCAGGGGTTGTGCGATTGGAGCTGTGAGCGAGAGCCTCTGATTTCCCTTCTCGTTCGTGCCAGCACTCCATGACTCTGGGCAGAGAAAGCTCAATGGGAGGTGTGGGATCTGAGCTCGGTGAGTGGGCACGGAAATGCAGGGAGGCTGAGGACAGCCCTCGGATGGATGGAGGCTGGTGAGGCCAATGTGCCCGCCTTTGGGGATGGAGTGTGCCCGAGATGAAGTGGAAGGGCACTCAGAGGTGCTCCCAGCAGTTCCTATATAAAGTAAGATGATGTGAGTGCCTGGGCCACTTGGCTGGGGTCATCAGGAGTGACTCTCCCACGTGGCCTTCACGTCTGTCTACGCTGTGGCACTTGTGGAAGCGTGGGCAATGGCTTCTGGCCACAGATGACGGAGGAGACTGTGGAACCTTGCCCAGCTCTCCCTAGATCATTGGCAAGTGCCCGAGACACCTCAGCCTGTGTGGGCTGGTCCTGCATTGGAGGGAACTGGTCTTTGTTACCAGGCAATTTTCAGACATGTAAAGACAAACAGGCACTGAGATTCTAGGCCTGGAGACTCTGGGGAAACTGCTCCCCAATTTCCCCTTGTCATTAGGAAGGGAGGGAACAGAAGTCACAAGAGGAAAGCAACTTCATCCTCTCTGAGGCGCCATTTACAGCAGGGCCTGTTTTTGACTTCCAGCTCTGAGGTGGGTCTACCAAAATCATTCCCAAACCCTGCATTCTTAGAACCTATTCCTTTGTAGCGCCACCCTGGGGCCAGCAGAGAAACTCTGTGGCTTTGCTGGAAAAGGCTCGCCTCTCACTGAGCTCGCAGCTCCTGCTGCCCCCACCGCCTCCCAGGAGGGTGTGCTCAGCAGATAAACTCTGTGACTTTGCTGGAGAAGCCTCGCCTCTCTCTGAGCTTGCAGCTCCTGCTGCCCCCACCGCCTCCCAGGAGGGTGCGCTTAGCAACGCTGCACCTATTTCGGTCGGAGTAGGCACGGATGCAGATCAGTCATTTTTAAGCTCCGTTAGTCACTTCTCTTCCTGCGCCCACTCAGCTCCACACTCCCACAGGCACAAACTCCTTTATAGTGAGATGTACTTTCTTTAAATTTCACTTCAATTAATCCCCAAGAATTCAAGATATTTAGAAGTGCAGGAGGTGTATAGTTTTTCCAAAAAATGCTAAAATTCAAAAATTATCACCATTCACTAATTTGCTTTTCAATAGTAGGTGTGCTTCCACCAAAATACTCAATGCAGCTTCGAATGCAGATAGACCAAGCGCTGGCACACCGTCCCGCCCGAACGCGTACTCCCCGGGTTCTGGTAGGAGAGGAGAGCCTTGAGGCGTGGCGCCTGTTACTTCCTCTACCAAATGACAAGCCTGCTGAGGCCCTGGCTGGCCAAGGGCACCTGGAATATGAGAAATGTGAGAAAGAAGCACAGCCTCGTGCCAGCGCCTGCCTGAGCTGCTCTTCCGTGCTGGGAGCCCAGCAATGGCGCCGTGGCATCTGTAGGCTTCACCTTCTGGAATTGCCTTGTGTTTTGGCTTAGAAAGTCCAGAGAACTAAAGCTCCTTATTCTGAAGGGTCCCAAATGGCAGGGTTGGGCCCCACCACCCCCCTCATTCCCGATCTTGCTTCTGTATGAAAATGCCAAAAAGATTTTCTTTATATTAGAATTTAAGAGGATAGGCTGAGTGTGGTGGCTCATGCCTGAATCTCAGCACTTTGGGAGACCAAGGTCAGTGGATCAACTGAAGTCGGGAGCTCGAGACCCACCTGGCCAACATGGTGAAACTCCATCTCTAATAAAAAATACAAAAATTAGCTGAGCATGGAGGTGGGCACCCATAATCCCAGCTACTTGGGAGGCCAAGGTGGGAGAATCACTTGAACCCGGGAGGCAGAGCTGGCAGTGAGTGGAGATTGCGCCACTGCACTCCAGCCTGGGTGACAGAGCAAGACTCCATCTCAAAAAAATACAATTAGAAAAAAAAAATAATTTAAGAGAATAAACACCTCTCGGGCATTTGAAACAGCCATGAGTTATTGATAATATTAGGCATACGTGTTAGGTTGCTCTAAGCAATCTCCTCCAACGATCCCGTGGAAGAAGCACCACCAATATCTCCACTCTTCAGATATGGAAAGCAAAGCTCATAGAGGCCAAGAGCTGGTGCACAGTCCTGCAGATGGAGGGCCACAGGGAGGCCTCGGACCCTGAGCTGTCCAGATCCAAATCCGTGCTGCCTCTTCCTGACATCCACAGACGCCACACTCTTTTTTTCTTTTTTTTTTTTTTTTTGAGACGGAGTTTCGCTCTTGTTACCCAGGCTAGAGTGCAATGGCGTGATCTCGGCTCACTGCAACCTCCGCCTCCTGGGTTCAGGCAATTCTCCTGCCTCAGCCTCCTGAGTAGCTGGGACTACAGGCACGCGCCACCATGCCCAGCTAATATTTTTGCATTTTTTAGTAGAGACGAGGTTTCACCATGTTGACCAGGATGGTCTTGATCTCTTGACCTTGTGATCCACCCGCCTCGGCCTCCCAAAGTGCTGGGATTACAGGTGTGAGCCACCGCACACTCTTTTCTTTGAGCTGCGTTTGTTTTTCTTGAGGGGCCCTACATCTGGGAGATGGCAGAAGTGGGACTCTTTTATCTTTGGGGGTGGCCCTCCTGGTACCTTGCAACGTCTGCACGGATGCCCATGAAGCCTTCTGTGTTTGGGCAGTGGTGCAGAGGCTGTGCCGTTTCTTCTTTGCCTTTGCTGGGAAGAGGATAACAGAACTCTGAGGACCCGCACGTCGATGACTGATGGTGTGGCCTCCCTGTACCCCACACCCTTAAGAAGCTTCTGGTCAGTGCACCTTCCTGTCTTGTTCCCCTACCCCGTAGACGGTCGGGATTAAAACATCAGATCATTGCCTCTCCTAGGTTTTTATTTTTAATGAATGCCAACACAAACTATTGAGGACTATGATGAACTAGAATGAGTTATTGGCCTATAGGCTCTCAGATCACTTTAAAAAATATTACAGAGGTCTGGGCTGGGCATGGTGGCTCACACCTGTAATCCCAGAACTTTGGGACGCCAAGGCAGGCAGGTCACTTGAGGCCAGGAGTTCGAGACTAGCCTGGCCAACATGACAAAACCCTGTCTCTACTAAAAATCCAAAAATTAGCCGGGTATGATGGCATGCTCCTGTATTCCCAGCTACTTGGCAGGCTGAGGCAGGAGAAACGCTTGAACCCAGGAAGTGGAGGTTGCAGTGAGTGGCGATCATGCCACTGCATCCCAGCCAGGGAGATAGAGCAAGACTGTCTCAAATATATATAGTACAGAGGTCAATCAAAACGAAATACACGATCAGAAACAAACCACGCCTCTCGGTCCCTGAGCTCAGGGTGTGAAGCTGTGGCCCCAGAATGCAGCTCCTCTCCTGCCTTTGCATCAGGAGAGCTGGGGGCCTCGACGTGTCTGCTGCCTGGGGGTGTGGGTGACCTCTGGCGCTGCCTCCCCGAGCACATGCAGCCGTGACCTACACCGAGCCCTCGTCCTCGTCTGTCTCTGGGGCACATGTGCTGTCCCGGGGGGTGGGGGGAGGTTATAGTGCCCGGCACATAGGCAGCTCTTTATGAGTGTCGTATTTGCATCTGGAGTCCTGGTGACTCCTCCATCCCTGCACCGTATGCCCTCCTCAGGCACCCCACTGCCCAGTTCCGGGGTCCCCGTCTCTGACAGCAGCTGTGAGGCTGGGCCGCTACGGCGAGTCCTCCACCAGGAGTCAGAGCCACTCTGTGAACACACAAACGTAGCCACGTTTCTCCCCGTCCCACCTGCCTTGGGCAAGAAACACTCATTTTAAGCACATGGAAGGAGCTCCACGACCTTCCCAGCTCGGTCTCCGCTACTCCAGATCGTCTGTGGGCTCTTCAGGTTTAATTTAACGTGGTAAAATACGCATGATGTAGAGTTTACCAATTTACCATGTTAAGTGAACAGTTCAAAGCCAGTAAGTGCATTAAGGATATTCACACCAGAACTTTTTCATCATCCCAAGCTGAAACTCTCCCCATTAAACGCCCACCACCCACTCCCTCCCCAACCCTGGAACCCCATCTTACTTTCTCTTTCTGTGAACCTGACTGCTCCAGGGACCTCATGTAAGTGGCATCAGGCAGCATTTGCCCTTTTATAACTGGTTTATTTCACTCAGCACAAACATCCTGAAGCTTCTTCTAGGCTGCAGCCTGTGTGAGAGCTCCCTTTCTCTCTGGAGCTGAGGAGGACTCCAGCGTGTGGACACAGCACGTTTTGTGCACCTCCTTCTTCTCTGGGGCTGAAGAGGACTCCAGCAGGTGGAGGGAGCACATTTTGTGTGTCCCCTTCTTCTCTGGGGCTGAAGAGGTCTCCAGCATGTGGAGGGAGCACATTTTGTGTGTCCCCTTCCTCTCTGGGGCTGAAGAGGTCTCCAGCATGTGGAGGGAGCACATTTTGTGTGTCCCCTTCCTCTCTGGGGCTGAAGAGGACTCCAGCATGTGGAGGGAGCACATTTTGTGTGTCCCCTTCCTCTCTGGGGCTGAAGAGGACTCCAGCGGGTGGAGGGAGCACATTTTGTGTGTCCCCTTCCCCTCTGGGGTGGAAGAAGACTCCAGCACATGGATGGAGCATGTTGTATCCACCTCCTTCCTCTCTGGGGCTGAAGAGGACTCCAGCGGGTGGAGGGAGCACATTTTGTTCATCCTCTCCTCCACGTGCAGTTGCGTTGTTTCCTCTCTGTGGCCATGAGCACCACTGCTGTAAGTGAGAGTGGACAGATGTCCCAGTGCCCAGTGGTCCCTGAGGGCACCGTCTGCCTCTTCTCCAAGCCTTCTCAGGTGCTGCCCCACCATCAGGCACCAGCAGCAGCCCCACTACCTGACGGCCTCTGCTTGTCCTTCCCAGCCTTCAAGCAAGTGCTCCCCAGGGACAGCGGTGCTTCATGTGTGCCCTTCACCCAAGCCTCTGTGCAAATATCCCCCTGAGGGCAGCCTGCACTGTGCACGTGCCCTTCACCCAAGCCTCCGTGCAAATATCCCCCTGAGGACAGCCCGCACTGCGCACGTGCCCTTCACCCAAGCCTCCGTGCAAATATCCCCCTGAGGACAGCCCGCACTGTGCACGTGCCCTTCACCCAAGCCTCCGTGCAAATATCCCCCTGAGGACAGCCCGCACTGTGCACGTGCCCTTCACCCAAGCCTCCGTGCAAATATCCCCCTGAGGACAGCCCGCACTGCGCACGTGCCCTTCACCCAAGCCTCCGTGCAAATATCCCCCTGAGGACAGCCCGCACTGCGCACGTGCCCTTCACCCAAGCCTCCGTGCAAATATCCCCCTGAGGACAGCCTGCACTGCGCATGTGCCCTTCACCCAAGCCTCCGTGCAAATATCCCCCTGAGGACAGCCTGCACTGCGCATGTGCTTTGTCCAAGTTTCCACCACACCCTCTACCTTGGTCCCAGAACCTCTGACTTTTTGCGCGGCCATAGCTGCTGTACGTGGTCAGCTTCCCTGCTCAACTGCAAGACACTTAGAGACAAGGATGAGGCCTGAACTTCTGTGACCCAAGCAAGTAAATATGTGTTGTCTGGATTCATGGCAAGAAAATCAGGCAGCAGGGGCTTACGGACGACCTGCCTGTAAACCTGTAAACCCATCCTAAGCGCCAGTTTCACCCCATCCCTCCAGCCTCAGGCTCCACCCTCATCCTCGCCTCCCCCGAGCCCAGCATCCTAGGCCTTTGGGTTGGACCGTGGGGCTCCTCATCTCCCCGAGCACAGCCTCTTTCCGCAGACGCCGAAACCATGAACCACCCCATGCTGGGGGCTGGGCGAGTGAACGGGGGCGTAGGCTCCACAGAGCGGATCCCTCCTCCTGGAATGACCACCAGCAGCCTTTGTTTGAGGAGGTTCTGTGCTTTTATTTTCATACAGTACAAGATGACGCTATTCACAATGGAAAAATATGGCAAAATAAATAATGGAAACCACTTTTCATTGACTTCCCCGGTCATTTGACCTGACCTCCAGCCTTGGTGGCCGGGCCTCTGGTTAACTACTGATGGTATCAGGAGATTCACTGCTCTGTCAGGGGCTGAATTCCTTATTCGTCAGTTTTCTTAGTTTTATGTTCTTAGTTTGCCCCGACCCACAACAAAAGGTTGGTCCATCAAGAGAATAACATCTATTCATCACTAGCCAAACCAGGTCCCAGGAGAGAGCCAGCCACACATCAGCATCTTTTGGGACAGCAGCTTTTCGACCCAGACTCACAGAAATCTTTATCTGACCAACACTTGCCCGGAGGCCCCTGTCCTCCTACAAGTCCCGTGACCCTGATGTAGGGCGTGCAAGCCTCACATCAGGGCTTAGCCAGGGAGGGTTCTTTGCTTTGCCCAGGAAGGAACATCAGGGTGTGCCGAAAGTAGACAAGAACCTTTGCTGAAGCAGCAGTACTCGGCTGCGGAGGTGTTACGGCTCTGTGACTGCCCCTACGGTGGGAGCTGGGCTGTCCCATAGGCCGTGTGCTGAGAGTTGCTCCTCAGAGCGGGTTTGTGGTCATATTTATACCTACTTTTGATTACATGCAGATTAAGTGGCGGTTTAAGCAGAAATGTCTAGAAAAGGGTAGTAACTTCTGGGTGATTGAGTCATTGCCATGGACAGGGGCGGTAACGCTGGGAGTTGCCATGGCCATGTTAACTGACAGGCACGCTGAGGGCGTGTCTGATGGAAAGCTGCTTCCACTCCCTCCCTGTTTTAGCTAGTCTTCAGTTTGGTCTGGGGTCTGAGTCCTGCCTCCAGAGTCGAGTCTCACCTCCTACCTCACTCCCATACAAAAACAGCATCTGCTGTCCCAGAGCGGACCAGACTTTGCCAGAGGTGGTAAGAAACCCTCCCCGATGGTTGGCGACAATCCCTCTGGCTGCCCCCTCCTACCTCCACCCCCACCCGCACCCCTATCTTCAAACCCCTGAAAGCAAATAGAGTGAGCCCACCTTCCTTCAGTGCGTCTTTCTGAAGTCGCTAAGGTGACATATTACATGACCTCCTTGGGCGCCGGTTTTGCAATAAGCCATTGAGCGGTTAGAAAGTCTGCATGTTTGTGCTGGGATTAAAGAACTAACTCTGCACTCTCAGCGCGCGCTATTACGGCATTGAGCTGTGCTCAGGGAAAGGTCTGCTGCTTTGTCAGTGATGGGAGTTTCTAGCTAACAGCACTTTAAAGAAGTGGAAAATGCTCAGTTATCACCCAGTGTGAACGGGATCAATAATAGTTTAGTAGTGCCTGATAATTGGAGTAGCTGTTATACACAAGAGCCTGTATCTCCTTGAGTGACTCTTATCAATCTATTGTCCATCATCATCTGATTACCAGACCAAAAATATGGTGGGGAATTTTCCCTTTTTACATCAAGCTTGTGAAAAACATTTGAAATAATAATGAAAAAGCCCCTCTCATTGTTCGACTCAGCGGGGAGGGAAACCCAGGAGCTGGGTGACTCTGCAAGGCAGATGAAAACCGTGTGTTTGTGGCGCTCAGGGATGCTGTGTGATGTCAGAGGAAAGTTATATTCACCACATTTAAAGAATTTCGCACTCAGAAGCCAAAGGAGTTGCTGCTGCTGGACTAATAGGAAGGGAAGCAAGTTGCCTTTCTCTCCCTTTCCCTCCTTTGCTCCTGGGCTGGAGGCTCCAGGCATCTGGAGAACTATGGGGGGGCGGGTGGAGGTGGCCCCAGGTGCTTTGCCTTGGGGTGGAATTTTCAGTGACTTTTCTGCTGTGGGTCTGGGGGGCACTCAGAGGGTTTTATATCATAGTAGCCAAGAGGCATTTGAATCACATTGAATCTAGCACTCTGGGGGTGTTTGGAAGAAGACATGGCCAGGCAATGTCAGAGCTCTTTTCTTGGTTCATCCTTTCACCCAATGAAGGATTGATTGATCCTCCACTGTGTGCCAGACACTCCCGGGAGCAAGACCTCAGCTGTGATCAGCCACAGGTCCGAGGAACCCCTCACCTGGTGACAGCATACCTTTTACTGTGAAAAGTAAGGAAGATGCAGGCAGTGGCCTCTGAAGTACTGGCTTGCCCTCCTGTCCAAGGAGAGAGAGGCCCAGATCTGGGCTCTAGAGGCCCCAGGGACTTGTGGGAGGGCACCAGGTGTGTTGTCCATGATGGTAAACTGGCTTGTTCCTGCTTCCCATGCCCACCCTCTGCCATGGAACTTGCCCTTTCTCCCGGCACTCCAGGCAGAGTCCACCGGCATTTAGGTGGCTGGATTTGGACTTGATCCTGGAACTCGCTCTGGCTGGTAGAGTGGGAGTACCATAATACCAGAGATGAGATGAGTTTAACGTTCTTCTTTCTTCTGGCCTGCACTGTGGCTTTCCCATGCTCCTTAGAAAGAACACAGCTGGCAGCGGCTGAGTCCAGAATGAGGAGGCGTGGAGCCTACTCCACCCCGTCCTTGGCCTAGAACCTGCCAAACACAGCCCAGAGCAGTGCAGGCGGCCTCTAGACGCATGAGCAGAAGCTGGAACCCGCCCAATGCAGCCTGGAGCAGTGCAGGCAGCCTCTAGACACGTGAGCAGGAGCTAGAACCCGCCCAAGGCAGCCTAGAGCAGTGCAAGCAGCCTCTAGACCCATGAACAGGAGCTGAAAGCTGCCCAGTGCAGCCTAGAGCAGTGCAGGTGGCCTCTAGACATATGAGCAGGAGCTAGAACCCACCCAGTGCAGCCTGGAGCAGTGCAGGCGGCCTCTAGACGCATGAGCAGGAGCTGGAACCCACCCAGTGCAGCCTGGAGCAGTGCAGGCAGCCTCTAGACCCATGAGCAGGAGCTGGAACCCGCCCAATGCAGCCTGGAGCAGTGCAGGCGGCCTCTAGACGCATGAGCAGGAGCTGGAACCCACCCAGTGCAGCCTGGAGCAGTGCAGGCGGCCTCTAGAACTGTGAGCAGGAGCTGGAGCCTGCCCAGTACAGCCTAGAGCAGTGCAGGCGGCCTCTAGACCCGTGACCAGGAGCTGGAACCCACCCAATGCAGCCTAGAGCAGTGCAGGCGGCCTCTAGACCCGTGAGCAGGAGCTAGAACCTGCCCAATGCAGCCCGGAGCAGTGCAGGCAGCCTCTAGACCCATGAACAGGAGCTGGAACCCACTCAATGCAGCCTGGAGCAGTACAGGCGGCCTCTAGACCCATGAACAGGAGCTGGAACCTGCCCAAAGCAGCCTAGAGCAGTGCAGGCGGCCTCTAGACCCATGAACAGGAGTTGGAACCCCCCCAATGCAGCCTAGAGCAGTGCAGGCGGCCTCTAGACCCATGAGCAGGAGCTGGAACCCACCCAGTGCAGCCTGGAGCAGTGCAGGCGGCCTCTAGACCCATGAGCAGGAGCTGGAACCTGCCCAAAGCAGCCCGGAGCAGTGCAGGCAGCCTCTAGACCCATGAACAGGAGCTGGAACCCGCCCAATGCAGCCTGGAGCAGTGCAGGCGGCCTCTAGACCCGTGAGCAGGAGCTGGAACCCGCCCAGTGCAGCCCGGAGCAGTGCAGGTGGCCTCTAGACCCATGAACAGGAGCTGGAACCCACCCAATGCAGCCTGGAGCAGTACAGGCGGCCTCTAGACCCATGAGCAGGAGCTGGAACCCGCCCAGTGCAGCCTAGAGCAGTGCAGGCGGCCTCTAGACCCGTGAGCAGGAGCTGGAACCCACCCAATGCAGCCCGGAGCAGTGCAGGCGGCCTCTAGACCCGTGAGCAGGAGCTGGAACCCGCCCAGTGCAGCCCGGAGCAGTGCAGGCGGCCTCTAGACCCATGAACAGGAGCTGGAACCCACCCAATGCAGCCCGGAGCAGTGCAGGCGGCCTCTAGACCCGTGAGCAGGAGCTGGAACCCGCCCAGTGCAGCCCGGAGCAGTGCAGGCGGCCTCTAGACCCATGAGCAGGAGCTGGAACCCGCCCAGTGCAGCCTAGAGCAGTGCAGGCGGCCTCTAGACCCGTGAGCAGGAGCTGGAACCCACCCAATGCAGCCTGGAGCAGTGCAGGCGGCCTCTAGACCTGTGAGCAGGAACCAAGCCCTTGTGGTCACAGCCCCTGATCTTAGAGTTGGTAGTTAGGAGCATTCATGCAATCAAACCCTAACACAGGTGCCTCCTGCAACTGCATGCAAGACTGTGAGAGTCTCTGCAACTTGGAGAGAAAATCCTAGCTTTCATCACTCCTTAAAATTGTCCTGGAATGTAAATTAAGGAAAACCACTTCTGTCAGTGATAACAGGTGTCCAGACCTTAACAGTCCAAGCTACGGTACTTGTCTGCACATTGCTGGAAGGGGCTCTCTAATAAAAACGTGTGTGGGGGGTATGCGTGATGTATGTGGTGTACGTATGTGTGTGTTTTCTGTGTGTGTGGATGTGAATGTGTGTGTGTGTGCATGTGGTGTGTGAAAATGTACGTGAATGCATGTGGTATGAGTGTGTGTATGTGTGTGTATGTGGGAGTGTATATGTGAGTGTGTGTGGTGTCTGTGAGTGTGGGTATGTGTGTCTGTGAGTGTATGTGTAAGTGTGCATGTGGGAGTGTATATGTGAGTGTGTGTGGTGTCTGTGAGTGTGTGGTGTGTCTGTGAGTGTGGGTATGTGTGTCTGAGTGTGTGTATGTGTAAGTGTGTGTATGTGGGAGTGTATATGTGAATGTATGTGGTGTGTGTGTGTGGTGTGTCTGTGGTGTATGTGTGTGTGAGTGTATGTGTGTGTGGTATGACTGTGTATGTGACTGTGTGTGTGTCTGGTATGAGTGAGGGTGTATGTGTGAGTGTGAGAGTGTGTGTGGTATGAGTGTGTGTGGCATGCGTATGTGAGTGTGTGTGTGTCCATGTGTGTCTGTGGTATGAAGGTGTGAGAGTGTGTGTATGTGAGTATGTGTGGTATGAATGTGTGTCCAGGTGTGTCTGTGATAGAGTGAGGGGGTGTGTGAGTGTGAGAGTGTTTGTATGCTTCTGCAGAAATCATGTCCTCACTCCCCCATGGTTTGCTAGGTCCACCAGGGCCACAGGCTCCTCTTCTGAGCCTTGCCCCTCACCCCTATCTCACCCTGACCCCGATGGGGAGAGGCAAGCCTGGTTCTTGCCCACACGTATGTGCACACGCTCACATATATGTGCACACCCTGGCCCATGCACTCACCCACACGTGCCTGCCTCTGCTATCTGCCCCGGCTGCCAGCCCAGCCAGCCTTGTGCACTCTGTCCTGGGCCGCCCCCTGCCCTGGGCATTCCTGCAGGAGCTGCCCTCTCAGCCCTGACTGGACTCTCGCTGCCCAGAGACTGAGCTACTTCGGTTCAGGTATCCCCAGCCTGGGGAAGTGCCGTCCTCCTTGGTCGGGTGGAGAGCTTCTTTGCTCAAGCCCTGCCCTGCGCAGCCATGCACCCTGTTCCTGCCACTGTGGCTGGAGGGTCCCCGTCTCTTCCCTGCTCCTCTCCCAGCTCCTTTTGTGATCTGAGCAGATGTGAGGCTCGGGAGAGAAAGGGCCCAGGAACCCAGCGCCTTAATCACTGAGCCTCCCTGAGCACCAGGCTGAGAGTCACCCCCAGCGGGTGAGATCCGCACAGCCTCCCCACCAGCTGCGTGACCCGGGTCCATTTCTCACCCTCTGTGGCCCTCATTACAAAGCAGGCACGTTTGCGCTCATCCTAGGGTGTCTGCGCCATTTGCAGAGGTGGCGTGCAGCCAGCCTGCCTCGTGGACAGGGCCTGCCTGGGTGTGCCAACAGCGCCTGGCTCACTAGTTACCAGTTACCTCTCCTGCTGCCCCTGCAAGACCTATCCAGGGCCCAGCTCTCCCGCTGGCCCGGGATGGAAACTCCTGCGTTCCCAGGACTCTGACGCTCGTGTAGTCAGAATATTGCCCTCAGTTTTGTAATTAGCACACGTTGGTTGAGCATATTTGCTAAATGTCCATCTTCCTCGAAGGCTAGAATCCTTGCCCTCCCCCTGCCCAGCCAAAAGCTGGGATACCCACCAGAGGCTGCCACGTCCACCAGAGGCTGCCACGCTCTCCTCCTGGCCCTGCTGTCTGCTGTCCAGGAATCCTGGGTCCCAGGAGGAGGAGAGGTGGGATTTGCTCCTCCCTCCGGCGTCGGGCAGTGGGTAGGGCTGAGGCTTGCTCCCATGGGGCATGTTCCTAACCCTTCAGGGCCCCACCACTCACGTCTCAATCTCACAGTCTCCTGGACCTGGGAATATGCATTTCTCTTCTGGGGGATGTTGCATCCACAGTCCAAGTCTATGGTACTTGTCTGCACATTGCTGGAAGGGTCTCTGTCCTCCAATAGCCCATTGGACACAGCCAAGGTGACCCCATGCTGGTGCTTCCTCCACTGGGTCTTCAACCAACCAGGGGCACACCATGTCAAGAGCTCACAGAACCCCTCCTGTGGGGACCCTCCCACTCTCCTACCAGCCCCAGGAGGGGCAGGAAGCCAAGAGCAGTCAAAAGGACCACTCAAAACTGGGAAACTCAGCGTGGTTGGGGATTCAGCCTAAGATGCCCCAGTGAGGAAGCCTTATGGTCCCCTGCACCTCAGGACCCCGCGTCTGTACAGGACGGCGCTGGGCCCATGACGCACACAGACCTGCTCCCCAGAGTCAGGCACCTGTGAAGGTGGAGCATGCGGCGCTTCATGTGAACCATGGTCCAGAAGCGACCGAGATGGGCAGGAGGAGGGATGACGGGTCCACCCCAGGAGGAGAGGGCTTCAGAGAGGAGTGGCCGGGAGGCACAGGACGGCATTGTCACACTTCCAGAAACACAGCCACTCCTCTCCAGAGGCCTCTCCTCCTCTCCTCCAAGCACGCCTCTCCTCCCAAGCCAGGACTGGTTGCCCCTCCCGGTGCCCGTCTTGGTCACCTCCGGACCATTCCCTGAGTCTGGGGAGCACGTCTATGTGCGTCACATGGGGTCCGGTGCCCCTGTGTAGATGCGGGGTCTGAGGTAAGGGTCTGAGGGTGGAGGGTCCTGATGTGAGGGTCTGAGGGGGAAGGGTCCTGGTGTGAAGGTCTGAGGGGAGAGGCTTCTGGTTTGAAGATCTGAGGGTGGAGGATCATGGTGTAAGGGACTGAAGGTGGAGGGTCCTGTTGTGAGAGTCTGAGGGTGGAGGGTCCTGGTGTGAGGGTCTGAGGGGGGAGGGTCCTGGTGTGAGTGTCTGAGGGTGGGGAGGGTCCTGGTGTGAGTGTCTGAGGGTGGGGAGGGTCCTGGTGTGAGTGTCTGAGGGTGGGGAGGGTCCTAGTGTGAGTGTCTGAGGGTGGGGAAGGTCCTGGTGTGAAGGTCTGAGGGTGAGGAGGGTCCTGGTGTGAGGGTCTGAGGGTGGGGAGGGTCCTGGTATGAGGGTCTGAGAGGGGGGAGGGTCCTGGTGTGAGGGTCTGAGGGTGAGAGGGTTCTGCTGTGAAGGTCTGAGGGTGGAGGGTCCTGGTGTGAGGGTCTGAGGGTAGAGGGTCCTGGTGTGAGGGTCTGAGATGGGGGAGGGTCCTGGTGTGAGGGTCTGAGGGGGGAGGGTCCTGGTGTGAGTGTCTGAAGGTGAGGAGGGTCCTGGTGTGAGTGTCTGAGGGGGGAGGGTCCTGGTGTGAAGGTCTGAGGGTGAGGAGGGTCCTGGTGTGAGGGTCTGAGGGGGGAGGGTCCTGGTGTGAGTGTCTGAGGGTGAGGACGGTCCTGGTGTGAGTGTCTGAGGGTGGGGAGGGTCCTGGTATGAGGGTCTGAGGGTGAGAGGGTTCTGCTGTGAAGGTCTGAGGGTGGAGGGTCCTGGTGTGAAGGTCTGAGGGTGGAGGGTCCTGGTGTGAGGGTCTGAGGGTGGAGGGTCCTGGTATGAGGGTCTGAGGGTGAGGAGGGTCCTGGTGTGAGGGTCTGAGAGGGGGTAGGGTCCTGGTGTGAGGGTCTGAGGGTGAGGAGGGTCCTGATGTGAGTGTCTGAGGGTGGGGAGGGTCCTGGTATGAGGGTCTGAGGGTAAGAGGGTTCTGCTGTGAAGGTCTGAGGGTGGAGGGTCCTGTTGTGAGGGTCTGAGGGGGGAGGGTCCTGGTGTGAGGGTCTGAGGGTGAGGAGGGTCCTGGTATGAGGGTCTGAGGGTGGGGAGGGTCCTGGTGTGAGGGTCTGAGGGTGGAGGGTCCTGTTGTGAGGGTCTGAGGGTGGAGGGTCCTGGTGTGAGGGTCTGAAGGTGGAGGGTCCTGGTGTGAGTGTCTGAGAGTGGGGAGGGTCCTGGTATGAGGGTCTGAGGGTAAGAGGGTTCTGCTGTGAAGGTCTGAGGGTGGAGGGTCCTGTTGTGAGGGTCTGAGGGGGGAGGGTCCTGGTGTGAGGGTCTGAGGGTGAGGAGGGTCCTGGTATGAGGGTCTGAGGGTGGGGAGGGTCCTGGTGTGAGGGTCTGAGGGTGGAGGGTCCTGTTGTGAGGGTCTGAGGGTGGAGGGTCCTGGTGTGAGGGTCTGAAGGTGGAGGGTCCTGGTGTGAGTGTCTGAGAGTGGGGAGAGCTAGCAATGAGATAATAGAAGGAGCAATTGTGTGAACTATCTCAGCCTGAGGGGCTCCTGTGCCTTTGGGAAATTGGACGGTAGACCTCCCCCCCACAGCTGACAGCCCTCCTCTTCCTGGGTGCTGGGCCGGGCTACTGTGGGACCCACTGGGTGCAGCTGCACTGGACTCCCCCTCTGCTGGGAAGACAGACATGCTGCTGGCGCTGCTGTCCCTCAAAAGCGTCTCCCATGTGGCCATTGTCCTGCATGCAGCTCCCACCCAGATTTGGTCCCTGCTGTGACGGGGAGTGGGGTTTGGTTCTGCAGCCCTGCGCACCGTGGCCCATAGAACATTCCGTGATGAACGACTTAGCAACAGTGTGGCCCGGCCCGGCCCGGCCTCCACACCTGCTCTTTTCACGCGGATGCCCACTTCTGCATGAATTTGGAGAGGAAGTTCTTCACGGTAAGTGGAGAATGTAAAAACGCCTCCTAAACCTGGGACTGGAGAGTAGCTTGCCTCTGCTAAGGGATGCTATGAAGAGCCTCCCCACCTCAAGTAGCGCAGTTCAATTCCAGTGTTAACAGCCCAGGCGGAGCTTGCAAAGGCAGGAAATGGCAGTTTTCAGACATTCATGTCTGAAAGAAAGGATATTTTCCCATCTCTGGATTTTCCCCTCCATAAAAGAAACACCTCTGTTTCTCCACACACATGTAAACTGGTGTAAGACCATACTGTTGTTTCTGGGGTGACTTTTAACAGTGAGTCAGTATGTTGTTTTCTCTGTTTTTCTGCTTTTCTTGGAGGAAACGTATATATTATGTTTTGGAACAACAAAGCATTATTAAAATCGTGCACTTTCAATGACACTCATATTCAGCAGCTGTTCACATCTGGTAGCATCATTCCTTTGTGATACTGTGTTAAAAAGATCGCATTTTTGTTTCCAATGACTACCTTTTACCAGGTATGTCTCGTAATAACATTTAAAAACAGATCTCATGGATTTTAAGTCACTTTCTGTTAGTAAGAGTTTAGTCCAGTTGAACACTTGGTTTTTTCTTTTGAGTATCGGGGTAAATGTGCAGGTTTGGGTATATGGCGTGAAGCTGAGGTTTGGGGTCCGATTGATCCCATCACTCAGGTGGTGAACATGGTCCCCAGCAGTTCACAGTTCAGCCCTTGCCCCTCCCACTGCCGCTTCCTCCCCTCCCCCTCCCCTTCCCCCGCTTTTCCCTCCTTCTCCCCCATCCAGTAGTCCTAGTTACTACTGGTAGCATCTCCGTGTCCATGGGTGCCCAGTGCTCAGCTCCCACGGAGTGAAGCCACGAGGCCTTTGTTTTTCTGTTTCTGTGGGAATCTGTGTAGGACCGTGGCCTCCAGCTGCGCCCACATTGCTACAAAGGACCCGATTCCGTTCCTTCTTGAGGCTGCATATGATTCTACGTGGACGTGTCCGTCGTCTCTTCCACTCATCGGCCCCTCTCCTGGCCTAGTGCAGCCGAGCTCTGTGAGTTAGGAGAAAAAGCAGCTCCAGCTCCTTTCCTGGGAGCAGCAGGAAAGAATGAGGCAAACGAGGCCGAGGCTTTTTCCTCGCGGGCGTCCGGCCTCAGTCTGCAGTGGGAGATGAGCTTCCCTAGGAACCGTGACCGGCTCTGGGGCATGGGACGAGGCAACCTGTGAGCCTTAGTCCCTCTTACTGGGAGAGAGGGGCAGGGGATGTCCCTCTCCCTGAGGGAAAGCACCCAGGTTTAAGCCTCGTATTCTCCGCCTGTTTGCTGGACTCGCCGGCCACTCCTGCGACCTTGCTGTGACAAAGAGAGGGAGGCGGGTACCTCCACCCCGCCCTCTGTGCCTGGCCATGGCCTCTTTGTCCTGGTGAGGAAGGTCTCTTACTGTCTTCTTATTTGGCCATGGGGGACAAGGAGTAGGTGGTGGGCACTGTCACCCTCACTGTGGGTGGGTGGGAGGGATATCTCAGCATGCCAGGTGAAGACTTGAAGCTCTGCCAGCTCCCACTCAGCAGCCTGTCACACTGATGCAAACCACGTGGAATACCAGCGGAAAGGAAGGGCTCCAGTCTCCAGCACCTGGGGGTGACCTTCCGTGTTGCCTCCCTGCTGGAGCCGTGGCTAAGTGACTTACCCTCTCCACCCTGGACTCCTGGGTGCGCTGAGGATTCTAACACTACCGGAATCGTGGGATTGTCACACGAATAACATGCAGGGCCTGCTCAGCTGTCATTCACACGTCACGCTCGTGGTTCCACGTCCAAGCCTGTGTAAAGAGGTGTGCTGGGCCCACCCCATGGCCCTGCTTCCCATCTGCCTGGGGCTTTGCCGGCTTCCTCGCCTGGACCCCCGGCTTCCTGCTCCCTCGCCTGGACCCCCGGCTTCCTGCTCCCTCGCCTGGACCCCCGGCTTCCTGCTCCCTCGCCTGGACCCCCGGCTTCCTGCGCCCTCGCCTGGACCCCCGGCTTCCTGCTCCCTCACCTGGAACCCCGGCTTCCTGCTCCCTCACCTGGACCCCCGGCTTCCTGCTCCCTCGCCTGGACCCCCGGCTTCCTGCTCCCTCGCCTGGACCCCCGGCTTCCTGCTCCCTCGCCTGGACCCCCGGCTTCCTGCTCCCTCGCCTGGACCCCCGGCTTCCTGCTCCCTCGCCTGGACCCCCGGCTTCCTGCTCCCTCGCCTGGACCCCCGGCTTCCTGCGCCCTGTGGTGCTGGAAGTGGAGTAAGGCGCAGACTCACTAGGGCCGTCTCAGCCAGAGTGGCCTGAACGGAGCGCCCCAGTGACCCGGGAGTGTGGTGGTGGATTTGGAGGCCGAGGTCATGAGTCGCAAATATGTCAGCAGTCACGCATCACTTAATGACAGGGATGTGTTCTGAGAACTGCGCCATCGGGTGGTGTTTGTGGTTATCTGACCCTCGCAGAGTGCGCCGCACACACCTTGGTTACAGCTGCCCATACACCGAGACCGTGGGGTAGAGCCTGTTGCTCCTGCCTACAAACCTGTGCAGCACGTGACTGCACAGAACACGCAGCTGCTGTCATGTGTGGGCGGGATTTCCGCATCTCAGCCTAGAAGAGGTGCAGTGAGAAAAGGCAGCGTGCCCATCAGTGGGTCCCCATTGTCCCATCCATGGTAATGCCACATTTGTTTTTTATACCTTTTAAAAAATGTAACTTTAAGTTCTGGGGTGCATGTGCGGGACGTGCAGGTTTGTTACAGGGCTGTACATGTGCCGCGCTGGCTTGCTGCATTCTGCACGTTGTTTTTCTGTTAATTCATTGTTCTATGTCCTGAACTGGTACCACAGACTTGCTTTTAAAGCAAAGTGAAACATTTTGTATTTATTTTTGTTAAATTGTATCTTGTTTTGGCCCATGCTTATAGCATGTTAGCTTTTTACCAATGTCTTTTAATTCAACATATTAGTTTTTGCCCCCAACTTTCTGCTGTCTGTGAATCTGATAAGCTGACTTCGTGTAACCCTGTACCCTGCAGATCATTTTCTAGTTGCCACCAACCCTTCACCTTCAAATCATGTTGGAATTTTTTATCCAAACACGTAGGAATATGCCTAACTATAGGATAATGTAGCAATATTAAAAAAAAATCTAATGAAGATTTAAGATACTGCCAAGTAGACTGCCTTCATTGCAAGTATAATATTTTCAATTAATAAATTCAGAGAAATAAAAAATGTAGTTATACTTTTAAAATGTACTCTCTATCTTGATCCACCTATTGCACCCAATAGTGATATTCTTTTTTTGTTATTATTATACTTTAAGTTCTGGGGTACACGTGCAGAATGTGCAGGTTCGTTACATAGTTAAACATGTGCCATGGTGGTTTGCTGTATCCATCACCCCATCATCTACATTAGGTATTTCTCCCAATGCTATCCCACCCTTAGCCCCTCACTCCCCTGCTCTCCCTCCCCAGCCCTCCACCCTCCTGCTTTCCCTCCCCAGCCCCCCACCCCCCTGCTTTCCCTCCCCAGCCCCCCACCCCCCTGCTCTCCCTTCCCTAGCCCCCCACCCCCCTGCTTTCCCTCCCCAGCCCCCCACCCTCCTGATCTCCCTCCCCTAGCCCCCCACCCCCTGCTCTCCCTTCCCTAGCCCCCCACCCCCCTGCTTTCCCTCCCCAGCCCCCCACCCCCCTGATCTCCCTCCCCTAGCCCCCCACCCCCCTGCTCTCCCTCCCCAGCCCCCCACCCCCCTGATCTCCCTCCCCTAGCCCCCCACCCCCTGCTCTCCCTTCCCTAGCCCCCCACCCCCCTGCTTTCCCTCCCCAGCCCCCCACCCCCCTGATCTCCCTCCCCTAGCCCCCCACCCCCTGCTCTCCCTTCCCTAGCCCCCCACCCCCCTGCTTTCCCTCCCCAGCCCCCCACCCCCCTGATCTCCCTCCCCTAGCCCCCCACCCCCCTGCTCTCCCTCCCCAGCCCCCCACCCCCCTGATCTCCCTCCCCTAGCCCCCCACCCCCCTGCTCTCCCTCCCCAGCCCCCCACCCCCCTGATCTCCCTCCCCTAGCCCCCCACCCCCCTGATCTCCCTCCCCTAGCCCCCCACCCCCCTGATCTCCCTCCCCTAGCCCCTCACCCCCAACAGGCCCCAGTGCATGATGTTTCTCTCCCTGTGCCCACGTGTAATAGCACATTTTTCATAGCACTTTTTCCCTATGTGTGTGTCGTGTGGCTGTGCTTGCTCAGGGTCCCCAGATGACTCAAATTGCTGCTTATAGCTGGTAGAATCATTCTTTGTGATACTGGATAAGGCTATTAATTTGAATTACTTTTAAAAGATTTTCTGTTTTTTCCAGTTACCTCCTTCAGCTATAATGTCAGGTATGTCTTATAATTAATAGCATTTAGAAACAAATCCCATGGATTTGAAGTTCCTTTATTAAAAGTTTAGTCCAGTGTAGGGCAGTTGAACAAGTGAGGTGCAGCCGAAGTATGGGGGCACGTGGCCTCACCGAGAGGCCCCGCATCTGCTGTCTGCAGAGCTGTCTGGACAGCCCCCCGGGGCCGTTACCTGCGGGAAGTCCCCAGGGTCCCCAACGGGATCGTAGTCTTGGGTCCTTGCCAGGCCTTTCTGTCCCTCAGCAGGAGGGAGGTTCTGGGTCCGGGCACCTGGTCCTTAGACCCCCGGCAGCCTCCGGACTCACCTCCTGGCTTCTCCTCCTGTGTCTGGTGGAGCAGTGTCTGCTGACTGCAGGCGGGAATGGGGAGGAGGGACGGGAGGCCGCAGAGGCAGTGAGGTGGCGAGGGTGCTGCTTCCCGGGAGCTTGGCTGTGGGTATGGGGACAGTGTCCTCCGCTCCCTGAGGCATCTCACAGGGCCCTTGGGTCGTGGCCCTGCTCCCTCCCGGGACACAGGCTGCTCTGTGAGCCCCGCCTCGCTTCCAGGAGTTGGTGGTCAAGGCACTCCAGTCAGGCTGCTTAGAACAGTTTCTTGCATTGAGTCAGCTGGGACTTTGAAAAGCTCCTCCCACAGCTTTTCCGTGGGCAGCTATGATGGGTGCATGCCGCTGCGCTGGCCTGTCTGTGAAATGGAGGAGCAGCCAACAGACCCGCGTCCCAAAACCTAGACGAGGCGGGAACAGCCAGATAGGAGAGGAACGGCTTAAAGGCGTGGGGCGGAGCCGGGTCCGGAGGCCTCGCGTGAAATACCGTATGTAATTATGGAGATCGGCGGATTTAGAGGAGCCCGTGTAAAAACTTCTACAGAGCAGAGTAACGAACATGGACTTGTGCACTGCAGCCTCGGCGCGGCATCCTGCACGCCCGTCGGCGCATGGTCAGCCTCGTGTTCCCATCACCCTGCCCAGCTCGGAGCTGGCGGCCTGTCCACTGTGAGTGAGCAATGACCTCTTGTTTCACTTAGATGAGTACTGAGCCTTTCAGCACGGAGGGACTCTGCTGGTCAGTTTCCCACCGTGTCTCCTGGCTTCCCTCCAGAGCTACGGGCACTTTACTCCAGGGCCGGCGTCCCCTTTGCTCTCCTTCAGTGATGACCTGCAGGGTTTTGATGGTTCATTACGTGGAATCCACCTGTGGCCCTGGCAGATTTGGAGAGAGCAGGTCTGAGAAGACGTCCAGCACCGACCTTTCTCATAAATGGCCCAGCTGGCTCACGTGCATACCCCGCCTCAACTGCTCCTCTCTGAATTCTAACAGCAAGAGGTTCTGGCCTTAGCCAAGCAACGTTGCAATTCTTAGACTGGTGCAGGTCTCCTCCTAAATTCCTGGCCTCTTATCTCCCATCACCAAAAAGAAGTCAGATCATGGAGTGGGACGAGGAGACCAAGAGACATGGTGTATGTGGGGTTTGCCCCAAAGCCACCTACATGGATGAGTGCTGCCCAGAGCCAGGAGGGCTGACAGCTGCCCCCAGCCACAGCCGTGGCGAGCTGTTACCGCCAGCGTGTGAGGGTCTCCACCCAAATGTGCTTTCCTGTTGCTTTTTTCTTAAACTCCTACAGGATTGGCATTCAGATGGTAATGTGCAAATGAGGAAACTGACACTCGGATGCACCCGGGAGGGGTGTGTCCTGCGCACACGCGGATCTTCCTCGGCTTCAGACCCTGCCCCGCCTCCCCGGCCACCTCTGTGCCTGCAGAGCCACTTCAGAGCTTACTGAACCCAGCCCAGGAGCCCTGGGAGCAACTCACACTGACCTCCTGAACGTTGTGAAGTGGCGCTTACCAGGCACAGGAGGTGGCTCTGCTTTTGGAGGGGCGTAGATCTCAGGGAGGCAAGAAGCTCGCTAGTGGGTGTCAGCTCTTCCCTGCTTTGTTTTCTTCACCAAGTAAGTGAGTGGTTCCAGCAGCAGATCAGGGCATGTCAAAGAGGGGAGGTGCATGGGGGTCACAGCAGGGGTGGGCCCTTACAGTCACACCTGGGGAAGCTGGTGGGGAGCGTGTACTGATCTCAGCTGGGTGTGCAGAGTGAAACCTTTCCAACCCACCAATGTTGAGGACCGTGGTGGATTAGACTCCTTGCTGGGGCTGGGCATAGATGCAGGACAGGGCGGCCCCAGTCACAGAGCACCCATGGTCGGGATTGGAGCAGGCTGGCCTCCGCATGCTCTGTGGGGTGGCTTGGCAGACACATCTCTGGCTGGACCTCAGTCCCTGCCTCCCCCCGGCACCTTGAACCACCGCACAGTCATGTGCAGCGCTTCCAAGTGGCAGGTGACGGGGCCAAAGTGATACCATGCCTGTCCCAGGCAGGCCATCTCCTGGGTGTCTCTAGGGAGGGGCAGATAGGAGGCAGATGCTAAAAACCAAATCCTCCTCATGAACTTGCTAAGGGCTCTGGAGATCTGGGCGCTGAGGAAGAGTCCCAGGAAGGTGTCCTTTGACTGGATGGTCAGGGAGGAAACTGGAGGAAGAAAAAGACCCAGGTCAGCAGAAAGCCAGGCAGGAACGTCCCTGGCGGAAGGTAACAGCTTCCAGAGTTGGAGGGAATGAGCGGGGGCTACTGTTAGAAACTGACACTGGAGTTTTCCGAAGCGGCAAACGTGTTTCGTTCTGTCTGATGTGGTACCTGGGAGAAAGAATTACTAGGAGGAATTGGAGAGAGCAAGCAGAGGCCTTCTGAAATGTCTGGGACTTTAATGGCCTTCCCTGTGGGACAAGGTAGGGGACAGACCACGACTAGCACTGGGGACTGGGAGGAGGCACTGGAGGTTTTCACTGAGCAAATATCAGAGAGCACCTACCCCGCGCTGGACGTTGGAGTCAGGTGGGAAGATCATGGTTGAGCTGAGGAGGATGATTTAGGGTAGAAACAGCTGCTCTCCAACTCAGGGGCGTTGGTGCCAAGCTGTCAGTGTGTTGGATGCAACATGCCAGGATGCCATATCTCAACCCTGCAGTGTGGCCGGTGGGGTGGGACGCACAGAGCCTGCTGGATCATAGCCTAGAAGATGTGCATCTCAGAGTAGTTAAGTGAACAGATCTGTGTTTTAAAAATACAGTGTCAGCCGGGTGCAGTGGCTCACTCCTGTAATCCCAGCACTTTGGGAGGCTGAGGCAGGTGAATCACCTGAGGTCAGGAGTTCAAGACTGGCCTGATTCACAATGGAGACACCCTGTCTGTGCTACAAATACAAAATTATCTGGGGTGGTGGCAGGCGCCTATAATCTTACCTACTCAGAAGGCTGAGGCAGGAGAATTGCTTGAACCCGGGAGGTGAAAGTTGTGGTGAGCCGAGATCGCACCATTGCACTCCAGCCTGGGCAACAAGAGCGAAATTCCGTCTCAGGAAAAAAAAAAAAAAGGATACAGCATCATCTCTTATCCTGGTGAGCCGTTCCCAGGATCATGCTGCAGAACAAATCACAGCAAATCCTTGTGCATGACGTCCCCTTGCTCTTATGCATCTGCAGGTTGCCTGGGGCTGGGCTGCTGTGTGCTGGACCCAGCTGAGCAGCGCTGCCTCTCAGGGTGGATCTGTGGTTCCTGGGCTGCATCTCCCATCCTCCCCGGCCACCGGCCCACTGGGACATGCTCTTCTTGAGGCTGGGTAGAGGCACAAGATCCTCATGTTGGCAGGAGAGGCTTCCGGAGACCTGGAGCCAACACATTCTCCTTCACCTCTTTCTGTGGCTGAAGCAGGGAACACTCCCAGCATAACATCACAGGAAGGACCCAGTGGCCTTTGCCCACAGTGAGGCCAGGGAATGATGTAGATACGGGCGTAGAATTGGGGTCAGTACTTAGTTCACGACTCCTCCTTTATCTAGAGATCACTTAGCCAACAACCTGCGTTCTCCAGAATACTGTCCCAGAGCAAAATAGGCAAAAACGTTCAGATCCATTAAAGTGGCAAAAGACTAAAATTCATCTATTCTGCACCTGGGGAGCCCTCCGTGTTTCACTTATGCTCCTTTCCTCTCCGTCGGGCATAACAGAGGAGGGCACTTACCTGATTTCTCAGCCCTCGTGAGGTTGGACATCTTCCATTCGAGAAGGCGGGAGAGCACTATGAGGGCAGGCATGTTGCTAGCAGCAGCTGTGAGCACAGACAGGCCCAGGGCAAATGAGAAAGCAGAAAAGCTGGGATGGCAAAATAAAGAAAACCAGGTACTGTTCAAAGGCATTTTCCCTTTGATCTCCTTGGCTTAGGGAGCCTGGGGATGGAAATCGAGAAGAGCTCAGAGGCTTGCCCACGCGCACATCTAGCCAATAGGAGGCGGAGCTTGAGCCTAAATTACGATTTTCTTATGAAAAGTGGGTCTTAAAAAGTGTCTTAAAAGCACTTAGAGAATGATAATAAGAACTATCACGGAAGGTAGTGTCAGTGTCGTCCGTGGTGTGGTTTGGGTACTGTCTGGCCACCGCGCTGTGTGTTACGCCTGGCTCTGCCATTCTAAAGGATTTGTCTGTTTAGTATAAAATGTGATCCTCTTAGAAACATAAATGCCCCTTGGAAAAATCAACAGCTGGCATATATATAGGTGAAAATGTAGTTTAATGTTATCTCCATAGGGTACACATGTCATCTACGTAGGATATTGCCATAGGTGGTTAAGACTAGGCTGTATTTGCTTAAATGAAGGAAGTCAGGAGGCTTCCTGCAGTGCCCTTGATGGAAGGAGCAGGTGCACGGAGAAGGCATGTATCTGTGTGTGGGAATCCAGTTGGGGAGACGCCCTACACATGAATAAGAATAGATATTATTTTACAGACATATTGTGCAATGATGTAAAAAGTTGGTCATATAAGAAACTGTAAGAAAGCCAGCATGTTCTAGAAGATCTTCGGTGGGGCTGGCCTCAGGGAGGACAGGATGTGGCGTGAATCCCACAGTTTTCTGGGGGGCAGTCCAGAGCCTTGAAGCCTGGACTGGACATGGCTCCCCCTCATCCTGAATCCAACGCATCCTGCTGTCCTCACCTCCCGACCACCCTTCTACCCTCCCAGGACCATCACCCGGTCCACAGAAGCAGCATCTCTCCCCACAATTCCTAAGTTACTTTGGGGCTGTTGTCAGCTTTGCTGATCACACAAAAAGTGTGGGGCATGGGCCTGCAGATACAAATCCTCAAGAGATCCTTGCAGCAGTGAGTTTGAGAAGCCACTGTCAGCACCAGCAGAAATGCTGACCCATTTCCTGTCTTCCAGATGTTATCACCCTTCCGTCTCCTCTTCCCAGTCACTTCCCAGGCCTGCCAGGCCTGCTGTGTGCTGCCTCCTCCCCTAGCTTCAGATGCAGCCACTTCGCCTTCACTCTCTGGCTATTGCGGGTTACACTGTGTCCCCTAAAAAGACATATTGAACCCTAGAACCTGTGAATGTGACTTTATTTAGAAATAAGGTCTTTGCAGATATAACCAAGTTAAAATGAGATTGCACTGGATTAGGGTGGGTTTATATACAGTGTCTGGGGTCCATACATCAAGAGGGAAATTTGGACACAGAGACACACAGGGAAGACACCATGTGATGACAAAGTAGATGTCGGAGCAATGCATCCAAGTGATGCAAGCTGAGGAACACCAAGGACTGCTGGCCGTCACCAGACGCTGGGAGAGAAGCCAAGGAGAATCCTCCCCCAGAACCCTCAGAAGGACCCAAGGCCTCCAAGACCTTGATCTCAGATTCCCAGCCTCTAGAACTGTGAGGGAATCCATCTCTGTTGTTTTGAGCCGCCCAGGCGGTGTAGTTCATCACAGCAACCACAGAAAACTAACACTGAGCCCGCATGGGTTCCTTTTCAGTTCTTGAATGTTCCCTCTCTCTGCTTTATCCAGCCATGCCATCCTCCCAGCCCCTCTCAGCTCTGGCCTCTATCTCTGAGAACTCTTCTCAGACTTCTCTGGAAGAGGCCTAGCCAAGCCATCACTTTGTGTTTTCATTTTGCCCCATTCCTTCCCTTCAGAGCACACATCACAGGTGTAAGTCTGCACTTAGTGATTCAGATTTGGTTCTTGTATGGCCCTTTCCCTGAAGAGAAAACTCCAGGAAGATAAGGACGCTGTCTACTTTGCTCACTGTGGTATCCCAGTATTTTCTACAGGGCCTGGAACAAGAGAGTAGCCAGTAAATGTTTGCTGGATGAATGAATGGATGATTGGATGAATTAATGGATAATGATATGGATAGGTGGATGGATTATCAGATGAATGAATAAATAGATGATGAAATGCGTGGATAATCCGATGAATGGATGGATTGGTAGGTGACCAGATGCATGGATGAATGATTAGATGAATAGAAGGATGTATGGATGGATGATTAGATGAAAGATGGAAGGATGATTAGATTAATGAATGAATGGCTGATCAGATAGATGGATAATCAGATGGGTGGATCGATGGGTGACCAGAAGGATGGATGATCAGATACATGGATGGATGATTAGATAAATGAAGGGATAGATGGATGATCAGAAAGAAGAATGGATAGATGGATGAATGATCAGATGGATGATAAATAGATGGATTAATGGATGGATGATCAGAAGGATGGATAATAAGATGGATGAATGGATGGATGGATGGATAACAAGCTGGATGAATGGATGAATGAATGGCCAGATTAATTGATGGATGATCAGGTAGGTCGATGGATAGACGATCAGATGAATGAATGAGTGGATGATCAGATGGATGGATGGATGAGTGACCAGATGGATGATCAGGTGGAAGAATGATCAGATGCATGGATGGATGCTTAAATGAATGGAGGATGGATGAATGGATGGCTGGTCAGATGGGTGGATGATCAATTAGAAGGGTGGATAGATGATCAGTTGGGTAGATGCATGGATGATCAGATGAATGAATGAATAAATGATCAGATGGATGGATGATCAGATGAATGAATGAATAAATGATCAGATGGATGGATGGATGGATGGGTGACCAAATGTATGGATGATCAGATGGATGAATCATCAGATGCATGGGTGGATGATTAGAAGAATGAATGACTAGATGGAGGATCAGATAGATTAATTGATGGATGATTAGATGAATGGATGGACCAAATGGATAAATAATCAGATGAATAGTCGGATGGATGGTCAGATGAATGGATGAATGATCAGATAGAAGGATGCATGGATGATGAGATGGATGGTGAATGGATGGATAGATGATTGGATGGATGGATGAATAGGTGGGTGGAAAAGTGGGTGACTGGAAATGAATGGAAAGGAGACAGCATCTCACAGAGATGTTCCCAGTATTTCTCTAATATATTTCTCTTCCTGTATGCAATGCAATCAGAGCAGGTTCTCACAGGCTTTCTCTGAATGAGACTCTCTAACTTTTGCATTTCTATGAGCATTGTCTCACACAATTTTCACAAGAAATGTATAAATATTGTATTCTCTCCAGTTCACAGATGAAGAAACTGAGGCTGATTGTGACTTACCCAAGGTCACGCACGGGCTTCTGACCACACACCTCTCATTCACAACCATGTCCGCTCTTACAGAGCCTGATGCGAGTGGAGGTGCCAGATGCTGACACAGCAGACAGAGGTGGCAGCAGCTGGGCAGTGCCTGCAGGTGGATGCATACCTGCATTTCTTCCTAGGCAGGAAGACACACGTCTATGCTCTTGCCTGATGCTGAAGGCTAGCAGGAGGCTCTGTGTGTCTTCTAGAACATTCTCCTCTCTTCCTAGAACACTTTGAAGGTGTCTGTCCCTTGCTGCTTTTCTGAGGCCAATCACTGGAGAATGGATTTAGAGAGTCCCCTCTTCACACTGTTCCAAAGGGCCCTCCAGGAGTTCAGTGTGAGCTGAGAAGCTGTATGCATGATGCCTGTTCTCTCTGTGGTCCAGTCACAAAGACCAGTTATTATTTCCAGCATCTCCAATGAGCCATTTATACTTCGCAAATCACTTTGAGAACTGATTTTTACCCAGACTTCTATATATATTTCTATACTATTTGGGGACATTTTTCCAAAAATGAGTGGGAAATTATGAGAGTGTCTATATAAAATGTAACTCCCCAGATGATGAGAGCAAAATTAAGCCAGCAGTGTAGAAGCGGGGTGTTGGTGGCGGGCCTGGGCAGAAACTGGTATGTCTTCATGTGGAGCTGGCCGACGGGCTTGTTCGCTCATGGGCAGGCTGGCATATCTCTTCCAAAGATTGTCCTGGCAGTGTGGCTGTGAGAAGCGTGAGGAAGGCGGCCGCTTCCTGAGCCTCCCAGGGATAATAATACACCTCCTGTTTGTTTGAAATAAACTAGGCACAAGAAGTGAGATTAGTGATATGTCCAGACCCAGTGTAATCACTAAAATTAGCAGAAGCAAGTTGCATAATGTGAGTGGTGAAAGTCCTTCTTTCTGGTCCTCCTGAGCTGAACTGAGTGGTTTGAGTAATGAAGAACGCCAGCCCTGCTAATGAGAATGAGAATGCTTAACAGGAGGCTGCTGGCTTCCTTGCTGATCATTACCCACTACTCCCACGTGAATGGTGTTTGGGGTTAAACGTGAGAATCTGTGCTCTCTGCCTCTCCCCTTCTCTTCCTCCTCCTCCCTCTCTCTCTGCTTCTTGACTGTGCATTTTATAAATAGTGCTCAGGGTCAGGGGAATTAGGAGAAACATAGCTCTCAACAGGAAAGAAGAATAGTGATGCCCCCGGAGAAGGCGTCATATGGCAAAGCCCATGCGCCCAAGGGCCATGTGGCTTTGTTTTTCTCCTCAGTGTTGCCGCAGACACCTGACGTAGGTATGGAGTTGATCCGCACACCAGTGCTGGAGCCTGTGTTCGGTTCATCTGCAGGATGTGATCCCCTTCCCTTGCATGTCAGATCACCAAAATCAATTCCTTTTTGATTTTTGCAACACTCAAATGACTCAGCTAACAAATGACAAAGATTCTATTCACAGCAGACAATTGTTGCATTACACATACAATTTTGCAGATTTAACAACCACAACAAAAATCCCTAACTAAGAACACAATTTCCCTGCATCATTTACTGTCTTACACGATTTATTAGCCCTCTTAGTGTTGTGTGGTGCAGCCCTCAGACTGTCTTCCAAACAGGCCATCGTCCCCAGAGTTGCATCCACGCCCCTGCCGCCAGGTGGAGGCGCGTTCCCTTGTATTTCGTGGAAAGGGCCCCTGCCGCCAGGTGGAGGCCCGTTCTCTTGTATTTCGTGGAAAGGGTTTCAGGGTCTACCTCCCTTTTCCTCCCTTCTCATGTTCTTCGTTGCTGAAAAATTGTAATGGAGTCTCAAATCTGGGGTGTGGCCTTTGTTGTATGTATTACTATCTGCCTTTCCTCCCTTCCCAGCTTCCCCACTTCATTCCTGTTCCTATACGTGATGTGGGGGCAGAGTAGTGGTGGCAGCAACCAGTGTTGACAGCCTGTAACCTAATGAGTCTGCTGTCCATCTGGCCTCTGGACAGCCCATGACCTACTGATGCCTGCTGTCCAACTAGCTCCTCCTGGACAGCCCATGATCTACTGATGCCTGCTGTCTACCTGGCCTCTGGACAGTGCATGATCTACTGATGCCTGCTGTCCACCCGGCCTCTGGACAGTCAGTGATCTGATGTCTACTATCCACCTGGCATCTGGACAGCCCATGACCTACTGATGCCTGTTGTCCACCTGGCCTCTCAGGAGGGCCAATGTAAGCATAAGTTTAAAAGTTGGGATGAAACTTGAAATTTGCTTTATGAAATGGGAGATTTTTTCAGATTAAATTTTATTTTTTGGAATTACCTTCTAAATCCATAGAAATTTAATTGGTAGGATATTACAGGGGTATTTTAACTTTTCTTTGAATTCTCTTCAATCTTAGTAACATACCTGACTGGGGCAATGGCATCTCACTTCTACTTGATTTCTAAATACTCATTAACTAATATTCTTCATTTATGCTAAGATAGGCAGTTTTTACATTTAATAATTTTGGAATCAGGTGCATTTTATCATCCATGGCAACTTACAGTGATAACAGGCCACATTTTTCCTTCTTACTGGTATACAAGGTAATGGTGTGTCTTATGCTGGCGAAGTCTTACATGTAATTAAAAATATCTGCTGTCCCATGTTCCTGAAGACGAGCTGGGTTTCTGCTGCTCCATTCCGGGGAGCATAGGGGTCTCCCATGAGCTCTTGGGGCTGCCCTCCATGGCGCAGAACAATAGCACAGAATAGCAATGCTTGGTGATCACTGCATTGATCCTAAACCCCTGCCCTGGGCCTGACTTTCTGGGCTCTATATTACCCCACAGGGGACGTGTGTGCGTGTGTGCTCCTGTGATTTTAGCCATTGATAGCAGGTAGGATGCTTTAGGGATTCCAAATTGTTTTTTGGAAGATAAACAGGTTGATTTATCTTTTTATTTTATGATCTGTCTGCCAGTTTGACTGGATTCTGGCAATTCCGGGCTCTGCGGATTAGATGCCTGCTCTCTCCTTCCCTCCCCGCTCCTCTCCTTTCCCTCCCCTCCCCCTTCCTCTCCCCCCCCGCCCCCCCCCCCCCGCCGCCCGCCCGTCCCTGTTTCCTTTCTAGAGCTGGGCTTCTGCTGGCCTGTCCCTGGGCTGCCAGCACCGTGTCCACGTAGCCTCCCCTTTGGGCCTGTCTCAGCCACTCAGCTCTTCAGTTCTTATCCGTCTCAGGTCTCTTCTGCCCCTGTTTGGCCAGCAGGAAATGCATATTTTCTGGGTTTTTAATGTGGAAGCCTCGTTTCTCAGCTCGAAGCTGCTTTCCTTTTCAGCCGGAGCTGCCTGCCTGCAGCCTCTGAGACGGGATGGGGGTGTCCTGACCCCTAGTGTCCTTCTTGTCACGCTCGTGGCCACACAAGGTCCTCTGGCTTCTTTGGCCTGTGGTTCCTACTTGCAAAGGTAATTAAGTCCCAGTTCTTTTAAGGATCCCTCGGCGATCTCGGGCTGGCGATTCTCTTAGGGAAAGACAAATGCCTCCCAGTCTGCTGGAAGGTCCTCCCCATTCGTGCCCCGGCACTAAAGCTGCTCCCTCACGGGCGGCAGGAGTGAGGGCAGAAAGGCCCTGTTTCTGCTGAGCCAGCAGGCAGGGCTCTGCTGTATAAGAGAATGGCCCCTGCTGGGCAGTGGAATATTTCCTGTTGAGTCCTCTGGGGTCTTTACTCAGTGCCTGGTGTTGAGAGTCTAGGTGACTCTTCCTTGGCTGAGGTGGTCCCCACGGGCCTTTGCAGTCAGAGCTCAGGACCACAATTCCCAGGCATGGGGCTGCAGGCTGCTGTCCTGCTGGCTGGCTCTACCAGCTTTGCTCACTGAGGGGACCCCAGACATCCCTCAAAGGCCGCCATCAAAGCAGGCAAATGACACAGGAGGGGGATTCCTCTGTCTGTGTGTGGTGGGGGTGAGGGTGGGGGTGGTCTCCAGATCCTGACTGGGCAGGCAGGAGGCCCTCAGGTGCTTCATCTGTGGCAGGAATTGTCCTGGAACGGACAGTGTCTGGCAGATCAGCCCGCTGGCGCCGTTCTCCTCGACACCCTCTCTGCGGTTGACGGGTACAGTCTGCCCATACGCACCTTGAGAGGAGGCTCTAAAGAGGTCCCATGCGCCCAGATTTCCGTTCAGCACCACCACTGCCATCTACAAGCTGACATACAATTGGAGCTTGTTTTTACACTGTGAACCGAAGGCGGTAAAGCCTGCCTCTGCGCAACCCAAGTTTCTGCCAGGCAGCTTTAGGACAGCGTGTGGCACTCACACTGCTTCATAGTCAGTGTTGGAGTTGGTGGCCTGGCCTCTCTGCAGGCCTGCGGGTGTGTGCAGGTGCCCCCGCCCCACTCCCCGGCCTCCTTAGCTCAGGGAGTGGGCTATGCTTCGGTCTGGCGGAGGCATTCTGCTGCCGCGGCCTAACTTGGTGTAGGTGGAATGTTGGCGCTGGGACTCGTGGGAGGAAATCTTGTATTTTACAACAGAAGGAAATATGTTAAATAACAATAAAAAGATTGGGAAGAATTTCATCTTTTTAAAAGGATCTCTGCTTTCCATTTCCAGAAGAAAGAGGTTTCCTTTCTCTTTAGAATATTTAAAATCAGAAAGCATTAGAGAGAGTTCTAATTTTGAACACCATTTTTCTTCCTGGAATTTTCTTTCCAGAAATGGCTTAAGAGTTTCTACTATTGTTACAGGCTTCGTTTCTACTGTGTCATTTATTAAATGATTTTTTTAAAAAAAATCTAAAGTTAAAATACATTCATTCTCAGGCAGTATTTTACATGATGCAGTTTATTTGGAATTAGATATTATCTGTCTTTGGTTTTGCTAAATAAAAATGCATTGAAACAGTTTTAAATAAAATCTGGGTGAGGGCTTGCAAAATATTTCACTGCCAATGTAACCGTGGCAGGACTGTAAGTTTGTGTTGTGTATTTTAGTGCCATCACGTTTCTTCGAGCCTGTCTGGCCCGGTGAGCCACATTACCGGTCTGTCCTCAGCAACGCTAGAGGCCCTGGCAGCGGGGATGGGTGGAGAGATTTCCCACTCTGGGCTTAGTTGCATTTCTAGCTTTTGCAAATAGATGGCACTTTTGATTTACCCTAGAATATTGCTGATCAGACCAGAGCACAAGGAAAATACTTAAAATGGTCTGTGTGTAAATCAGAAATGTATTGGTGACTATTCACACGAAGGCCAGAAAAATTAAAATTAAGCCTCTCGGGAGACAGAGTATTGCATCTCTCTCTTAAATGCTAAAGCTTTAAACACACACAACCAGCCCAAGTATAAAATGTGTGCATTTTATGAAATGTTTTAAAAATTTTTATTGTACAGCATTGCAGGCTTTGATCTGGAAGAGCCAAAGAAAATGGTGTGAAGGAAGTTTTGTTTGGAAATAGGATGGTGTGGGTCTGTGTGTGTTTTTAGTATCCGTACTTTGTTGCGTAAAGCCCTTGCGAATGAATATATTTCCCTCCCCCTTTTTTCTCTTCAGCACACATGCGTACAGCCGTGCACACGCACACACGTGCACAGAGGAGGCACTTGGACCCTCACGCACACAGAGGGGAAAAAAATCAGGCTGTTGTCTTGCAAGTGTTACTTATCATATTAATTAAAATCTGGTGACATGATAACACCACCAGCTGTGTGGGAAAGCGAGGGAAATTAACAAACGTTTGATTTGTTGTGTTGCTAATGTGACACTTATTATACAGGTCATAGTAAAACAATACCTCAGCCCAAATATGCTAATGCAGCAGTGAACTGTCGCTGTTGTAAAAACACTGGCGTTTATTATAGTCAGGCAGAATAGCACGTTACCTTTAAGAGAAGGTAAGCTATCTTTGAATCTAATAACATAACTAAATGTTTAAACATTCAATCGTTAGGAATAAAAAAATACAGGAAAAAACTTTTCCTGTATAATTTTGAAAGTGGAATGTGAAAACAGAACTTATTTAAATTAACCTGGGCTCAAGGAAAATACATTTGTTGTTTAGTTTTTAAAGTGTTTTGCTGTGACAACAAACAGTGAATTATAAGGAATATTAGCATATGGAATATGCTGTTGTGTGTTTTACCATCATCAAACAGTCACGTTTATAAAGATGAAGGTACTTTAGAATCAGGTTATACTTAAGAAGAAATTGTCATTTCATTTATTCATCCTGGAGGTTATGAATGCTTCTACTGTAAGTCAAAGTCTAAATTATTTTCAAAACAGTATAAACAAAATAGTCTAATATGAAAGGAACTTGTCACACACCCCTTCCTCCTCACTCTGCTCCGTTCTCCCCACTGCAATAACAAGAAACTGCACACTTTCTCTAAACACTTGGCAAACTTTTTGCACTGTCCTCTGACGCACCTGTCAGAACCTGGGTCTATGTCCAGGAGGCAAAGGAAAATGCAAGATGCTCCCATTTGCCACGATTCTGGTCACGAATTTCATGGCGCTCATATTCAGCACTTGGCAGATGCACATTTACAAAAACGTAGGACTTTTACCTTCCCATGGGGTCCTTCCTTGCAATGGCTTTTCATCGTGGGGCCACGTTCTCTCCACCTAGACAAGATTTCTTTCTCCCTTCCTTGCTTCTCTGCCGGTGTTTTGATCAAGCTGCTGAAATGGGGTGTATGAAGTCGAGCATTTATTTGACAGTCTTTGACAGTGGATTATGTAGACCGTGACTGAGAGAACAGGAGTCATTTGGAACTGAATTTGGAGCAAGCAGTTTAGATCCAAGGTCAGAGGGCGCGGGGTCAATGGGGCAGAGACTTCACCTTCCCAGGTGGGCACCCTTGTGCAAAAAGAAGTGAGCACTGGAAGAAGGGCGCCCAGGGAAGGCTACAGGGAGGCACGTCAACCCCACGGCATCAGCAGCCCAGGTCCCGTGAGGGTCCCTGAACCTTGGTTCCCTTCGCTATGCCAAGAAAACTCCCTTCCTCTGGGGCTCTGCCCTGCAGAAGTGTGAATTCACTCCTGAAGTCCAGCCCCGGAGCAAAGCAGACCATCCACCTTCACCTGTGAGCCCACCTGCAATTGCCAAACCGCCTTCAGGCCTCAAACGTGACGAAATGCAATTTCTAACTTGGATTGCTGCGTGTTCTGTTGGCAGAGGAAAAATAGTTTTGTATCTGTGCCTCAGATAATAATTCCACTCAACAAGCAAAGGGTTGATAATTAAGTCAAAAGGGCACTTTCTGAATGACAAGGACCCTGCTAGAGTCTGGGCTTGAAGCTGTAACTTCAGAAATGCCGTAATAACAGTTTGCTTTCAAGCGATGTATTTGAGCTGTGTAGAGAGCAGTCCTCGTTATTGATTAAATCCTTATAAATAAACACATCTACTGCCTGTGTGAGACCAAAACAAGATTAGGTTCAAAATATGATACTGTGTACACATATGCTCGGTCATTAGGAGGGAATTCTCAACTCTGTTCCAACAGATGCAGCCCAGAGAGATTCGCTCACCAGCGAAACTTCCTTCTCTCTAAATCAGTGGTTTTAATTAAGCCTTCGTGAAAGAACAGGCATTTCAAAATACAAAGACATTTAACTCTGACCAAAAAAAAAAAGTTTATTTAGCTTGGAATGGATTTTTTTCTGCTTTGAAGAGCTTGTTTTTTTCCTAAACATTAAATTATTAATGAAAGAGTGAAAGCAATAAATGGGGATAATAATCAATGCCACGGCCATGGCGCTGGGTACACATTCAAAGCAGAGGAAAATTTCCAGCGATTCTGTAGGGTTTTCCCTTCAGCCCCGAGAGCTAGGCATAGATCCAGCAAGCATGGTTTTGTGTAAACTTCCCACCTGGCTTTATGCTGGGACAGACCCGTGATGCGTTCAGTGATGTTAAGGAGAATCGATTCAATAACAGATACCCGGTGTGCGATTTGAATCTATTAAATAAATGTCATTCAAATACCATTATATATATTAAAAAACACACTTAACGTTGATGAGAAATCCAGGTATGGCATTCTTTCAGGGTGAAATGATTGAGCCGGAAAGTCTACCGCTGGAGCACATTACTGAATAGTCTCCAAGTCTGCTCTGCTCACTGACTCTCCCTCCTGCTCCGAGTTAAGGCCAAAGAAAAGGAAACCGCTTGCAGCCGTCCCTGCCTAAAGAGGGTGCTCACCCAGCACCTGCAGACAGCCTGATGTGTCCAGGTCCTGGTTAGGTTGTGTGATTGCATATAAAAGCCAACGGCTGCTTAATTGTCTCTACTTAAAAACATCATTACCCATCACCTGGATGGAGGATGCTGAGCCCTGCCTGTTCCTTGTTTTTCCCTCGCTTCTCCTCCTCTGTGCACTTTTCACAGAGCCCCAGCCAGCCGCCTTCAGGAGCACTCCAGAGAGGACGAGCCTGGGCGTGTTTTCGCCCGTCCTGGGACATATGAACGCCATTTCGGCTGAACGTGCAGCGCCACCGATAATAGTTGTAGCCAGTACGTTAGCACCATTTAATTTAATTTGCACGTTTTCTTCATCTCGGGAAGAAAAAGAAATAGCTGCAGGCTGATGTGCATTCCATCTGAGAGAATGTCGTCAACTGCAGGAAGCCTTGCTTTTGTTGTCCTGTCTGTTTTTTAACACCCCCCCTTCTTTATCCACCCTTCCTGCGGCCTTTCAAGGTCTCCTCTTTGACTCAGCTCCATTAATTGCTGAGAAGACCACCCAGCCTTTTCAAGAGTATTGTTCTCCACTCCACCTTGATTTTCCTGGAGGTTCTTAGAATGCGTCTTTGATATCTGGCTACTGTACCTCCTTCTAATTACATTCATCTATGTAATTGTACTCACATTCATTCTAATTATTCTTTGCATGAGACCCCAAACAGTTAATTCTCTCCACACAGCAGATTTTGTTGTGGTGTTCAGTCTACTTAAAGAACTGGGTAAACGATTATTAAAAAAACAGACAGTATTTCTCACGCTTTTCTCCTTGCCAAGGTAGCCAAAGAGTGCATCTCCCTGGAGCACAAAGCTCCTGTGTACCTCAAGGCTTCACAGGGGTTTAATTTTCAGGTTTCAGTTTGGTTTGATCCCGCTGAATATAAATGCATGCAAAGCACACGAACACAGAGGTACACAGCCTGCTTTTGCATATAAACACGTGAATCTTATGTCACTAATTGAGAAAGATGATTATTTAGTTGTTCCCTCATTTAGAAATGAGGTAAGAAACCATTTCTGACCTTCTAAATGTTAACTTCTGCTACTTCATCTGCCGGGGTAGCGCCCTGACTCTGAAGAAACCTTTATTTAGAGGGGAGTTAAAATAAGCTTCGGTCTGGACATTCTCCCCTGTGCCTGGCAGCACGGAATTAATATATGACTTATTTTCTCCAATTTCCCACGAATACTGGGAAGGGTGTGGTACAGAGAAAAGAAATCCAAAACATACCATTTGGATTTTAAGGACAGTTTTTGAAAAAGAGCAATTTCCATATTTCAACACTTTTTGGTGTGATCCGTGAAACATTTTGATATGATTTAGCGAAAACAGTTTTTGCATCAGGAACGCTATAGCTGCCTCATCTGCATCTGTAAAGACCGCAGAATGGCATCGCATTAGGTATAAATTCAATGCAAAAAAAGACGCCCTTCGTTAATGCAACATGACGGTAGGAAATTTAAATGCACAAAAGTCATAAAATTCAGTGTTCCGGTTCTCACAGCAATTATAGCATGGTCATATTTGCATAGCTGGCTTTATATATGCCGTGAGATTTTCTACCTTTAGAGGGAAGCGACGTCTCTTTTGCTCAGCCCAACAATCGTTAGGAAGGAGGGACTGGCACCGATGAATAAATTGTGAAATGAATTTTCTCGGTTTAATCACAGTTTGTGTTTCCAAACTGGAACTGGGGGTAGACGGATCTTTTCTTATCAGAAGAAATGTCGGTTCTGCACAGGATAGACTATCTACCAGAGGGAAGACTGTATGAGCACTCCCTTCCAGGGGGACGTGGAGAACTCTGTTTTGGGTTGAGCACTCCCTTCCAGGGGGACGTGGAGAACTCTGTTTTGGGTAGAACTGTGTGAGGACCGGCTTGGATTCCCAGTGCATGCCAAGCGAGTGTTTTGATTCCACCGTGGGGCCTTTACGGAGGCCATTGCTTTGACAAGAAACAGCATGGGGACGGGATCCTCAGGTCCACTGAGGCCACCTGCCATCTGCAGTACAACCCGTTTGGAAGCTGTTCTAGCCCCAGAATTGAAACTTAAAATGTGCTCAAGTGGGGCAGAGCAATAGATTATTAAAATAATCATATGTTTTATCTCATTTGATCTTATTCCCACTCATATTATTTCCCTTTGAAAACCCAGGAAGCAGAGTCTTGGCGGCTTCCATGACTCGTCTGTCAAATGCTCCCTGGAGGCTCCAGCAGGGCCTGGACCTGACCTCGGGGAGTGGGGGGCTGCCAGGTTCTCCCTCCCTTCCCTCCGCTCCCCTCCCTCCACTCCCCTCCCTCTGCTCCCCTTCCCTCTGCTCCCCTCTGTGCCTCCTGCCCTTCAGCTCCTCCCTGCCTTGGCCATCCTCCTCCTCCTCCTCCATCCCAAGGATGATGGGTTTTTGGAAACACAGTGGTGACGGAAGGCGTTTCCTCCTCGTCTCTGCACCGAGGCTGCCGTGGGCAAGGTGGGGGCCGGAGCGGCCTGCGTCTTAGGGACCCGGCTCCAGGTTCCTCCCTCTGTGGCCTGTCCTTTCCTCTCCTGCCAGCCATGACCTGTGGCAGCAGTAACTCCGCTTTGCAGAGGCAGTATCTGGAAGGCTTAGGGCACATTTTGGTGGGGATGGGGTAGGGAACTGCAGTATCTGGACCCTCTTCCTGGGTGGGCTTCCATCCAGGCCCTCACAGGGCCACATCACTGCCCGAGCACTGCATCTTCCAGCACGGCGTCTCCAGGAGCTGGAGGTGTCTTCCTCTCGCTGCCTCCATGCTGAGCACGGGGCGTTGGGAGAGGCGAGGGCGCGTGGGGACTGTGGAGGTGGCTGAAGAGCTGCCTCTGAGCCCCACAGCCTCTGATAACATGCAGGGGTGACTCTCTCACTGGGAGGGAACAGACAGCCCCGTTAATAGGCCCACCAAGGGATGCAGGCCGACGCTGGATGTCCTCATGCCTCCTGCTGAATTGCTCAGTCTCTGCTCAGCCAGGCGAGGGCTATGGCCCGCCTGCCTCTTCCCCCCATCCCTCACCATCTCGGCTGCTGCGACCAGGCCCTCCACACCAAGACCTGCTTCCAAGCTGGATTCTGAAGGATATGGACGATTCCTGCTGCCCTGAGCAGGGAGGGTGGCCCTTCTCGCTCTCCTTGGTGCTGAGTCTCATGCTTGAGTCTTCCTTGGCGGGTGTTCGCCACCTGGCACAGCATCTCTGACACCTCGTTGTGTGGGCAGAGGCCCCTCTTCCAGGCAGGAGAGGAGAGTCTGGGGGCCAGGAGGGCTGCTCCCACTCCAACAAGACTGATGCCCACACTGGAGGTCCCAAGACTTGGGGCAGAGGCTCCCGGGGCTGCAAACCTGCACTCAGGCGAGCTGCCAAGGGAGGACTGACCTCAGCCTCAGGTGTAGCCTCTCTGCCTCTGTTCTCTAATTTAAAAAAAGACGTGGGGATCAGCAGTACTCACCTCCGGGCGTGTTCATGAGGACTACAGCAGAAACAGCGCCGACAGGACGGGCAGGCTTGGCAGAGGAGGGTCAGGGGTCAGAATGGGGGTTAGCTGAAGGATTTCGATTTAGGGTTTGTGCTGATCCGCCGACTGACTCTCTCTTCCACAGGTTGGTAGGAATGAAGGAGGAGGGAGGGTCTGTTTGTGTGGATTACATCTGAGAAGAGCAACTAGGGCTTAAATGTGGGCTGCGGCTTACAAAGTGAGCCTTTTCTTTTCTTCCTCTTTTTTATTCTTTTTTTTTGTGACAGACTCTCACTCTGTTGCCCAGGCTGGAGTGCAGCGGCACGACCTCGGCTCCAAAGTGAGCCTTTTCTACCCTCTCTTCCTGCGCTACCACAGCCCCCTGGGAGGCTGGAAAGGTCTGGAGCTGCCCCTGAAAGCGATGCTATAGACACATTTGCTTTCTTTTTTCTTTAAAATTATCATGCAGTAAAGTTAGCTATTTTTTCCTTTTGGTCTGCAGTTCCATGAATTTCATGTGTAGATTTGTGTAACCACTGCCGTAATCAGAGTATGGAATGCCGTCACCTTCAAGCTCCTTGTTGTCACACCTGTGGCCACCCACCGGCCTGGTTTCCTGGGACTGAGGGGTTTCGTGTGGGTGGGAGACTTGCAGAGCTGAAACCTGGGATGTCCAAGGGAAACCAAGACAGGGTGTGACCCTGCTGCAACCGCCCTCACCGGGGACCTGGTCTGTTTGCCATCATTAGAGTCTTTGAGATGTCGGATGACTTGACACCTCTGGCCACCTTTGAGAGGCTTCTCTGGCTCAGCACAGTGTCTGTGAGGGCCCCCAGCTGGCTGTGTCCGTGGACAGCTTGCTCCTTCTGAGGCTGGGGAGGGTTTCTTGGTGTGGACGTGTCACAGCAAGGAAATTGTTCACTCAGTGACCTGTTGCAGGACATCTGGACTATTTCCAGCTTTTGCTTTCACAAATCAAGCTGCTCTAAACATTCGTATGCAGCTTTTTGATGAACATAAGCTTTCGTTTCTCTAGGAGTGGGATTGCACGTTTAACTTCATAAGAAAATACCTAACTATTTTTCCAAGTGGCAGGACCATTTCCGCCGGTAAAAGCTGGCGCGGTCCTGGGGCCCTGCAGCTGCGCTTTGGACACCAGGAGCCACATAAGCACACATGTGTGCCTTCTTCAGGGGCTCACAACTCGGGCCAGACCCGGGGCCTTGGGCAATGTCTCACGGTGACATTTCCGGTTGTCACCGGAGGGGGTGCACCTAGTGTCAGAGGGTGGAGGCTGGGACGCTGCTCACACCCCCTTGCGTGGGATATACCATCCCCCAGTGATCTACCCAGGAGGCCTGTGGTACCTGAGCAGGACAAGCCCTGGTTCAGTCGCAGAGTCTACCTGGCAGGAATTTCCCATCTCAGTCACAGAGTCTACCTGGCATTTCCCATCTTCCCCTTGGTGGGAAATATTTAAATTCCTCATGTGATTCTTCAGTTCTTTCTCTTGTTTTACTTGGTCAGACTGGCAAGGTGTTGAGGGAAGATGATTCCTATTGGCACCTGCAGTGCCAGGCACGCATCTGTGGTTTCCCTCCTGGGTGGGCGGCCGTGAGTCCTGCTCTGGGACTCAGGGGCCCTGCTGGGGTTTGCTGAGTGTGGGTGTGTCCTTGGGGCTGCTGGTGTCATTCCCATTCCGCAAATAAGGCTGGAGACAGGGAGAGGATGAGGATTGAGAGGAGTCAGGCCTGGCAGGGGGACCATCCTAGGTACCCGTGTCCAGCTGGAGACAGGGAGAGGATGAGGATTGAGAGGAGTCAGGCCTGGCAGGGGGACCCGTCCTAGGTACCCGTGTCCAGCTGGAGACAGGGAGAGGATGAGGATTGAGGGGAGTCAGGCCTGGCAGGGGGACCGTCCTAGGTACCCTTGTCCAGCTGGAGACAGGGAGAGGATGAGGATTGAGGGGAGTCAGGCCTGGCAGGGGGACCGTCCTAGGTACCCGTGTCCAGCTGGAGACAGGGAGAGGATGAGGATTGAGGGGAGTCAGTCCTGGCAGGGGGACCGCCCTAGGTACCCGTGTCACTCACCAATAGCATCCCCCGCCCAAACCGCTGGATGCTGGACCCTGGCTCCCCAGACGCTCCTCTCAGTCCCCTCCACCCTCACCATCCCACCTGCAGTTAGAGGATGAGGATTGAGTGAAGTCAGGCCTGGCAGGGGCCCCTGTCCTGGGTACCCGTGTCATTCACCAATAGTATCCCCTGTCCAAACTCCTAGATGCCAGACCCTGGCTCCCTGGAAGCTGCCCTCAGTCCCCTCCACCCATCCCAGTGGCCATTTATGAACATCAATCCTGTCCTCAGCACCCCAGGGCACCGCTGCCCTCACAGCTGGAGGGCTCTCCCTCACTGTGTCTTGCCTCCCAGGGCCCATGCTCTGTGGCTCTGTCCAGGGCCAGAGCTGCTGCAAGCCTCCCATTGCTCCTCTCTCTGCTTCTTTTGTCCCCCACCTCCCCAAGGCCTGGCTCCTTTTTCACAGGGCTCTGGACAGTGCTTGTCTATAGCCACTGGGTCCTGGGCCCAAGCACGGTGCCCAGAGGCTCTCCTTCCTGTCCTCCAATGCTCGTGCCTGGGAGTGACCCCCTCTCTCTCTGGCTCTGTCCACCTGCCCAGCTGCCTTTGCTGGAGTCCTCTGCATAGGGCGGCAGCAGGCGGTCATAGCAGCAGGGCCCAGCCACCTTCCTTCCCTGGGCATGCATTGACCTGAGCCCCTGAAGGAGCCTCTGTGTCCAAGGTACACCATTCTCTGTGACAGTGGAGAGATGTACAGTTATTAATTACATATAATCTTTAAAATAAAAATGCTAACCCACACAAATGGAGTAGGTGGGGGCATGAGGCCAGAGATCAAATGCAGCCACTGCAGGACCCGTGAGCTGGGTGGGGAGTGGCAGGGGCAGGGAGGGGGCGGAACTTCGTCCAGTGGAATTGGGGGCCAGACAGGGCAGACACCCCAAATGAGAGACAGCGGGGCCAGGCCAGGGCCGTCCCTGGGGATGGGTGGGGAAGGGAGTTGGAGAAGCAACCCTTTCTTGGTCGTTATGGGGAATGAGGAAGAGAAGATAATTTAGAAACTGGAGGGACTGCAATGTGAGAAAGAAAACAGCGATTCCTGTCGTAAAAAGCAGACATTTACCTAAACCCTACTGGACAGGGGAAAGGCCTGCAGGCCCAACTCCTTTACAGACTGTAATTATAATTTGTTATGAAATTTTGATGAATATTTAATTAAAATGGAGTAGTACCGAAGGATGAACACTTTGAAGACTTGCACCAACTTTGGCCAGTCTGTCCCTGGCAGAAACCCACGGAGGGAGAGCTCTGAGGCCGCAGGGTTTGTGTGGAATCCTCTCATTTCCCAGTGTCTTCACCCGCCGGCCAGTCTGCACCTGGACGTGGAAGGAGGCTCAGTGCTGGTGGCTTCTTAATTGCTGTGGAAAATTTAATTGCCTTGCCAGCCAAAAATGAACAAAATTTGCATTAAAAAAGATTAGGTGTCCTGGTGCATTTCACTGAAGTGGGATTGTTGCCCTGCATTTTTAGTAGGCACGAAGTGGGCCGTGGAAATAGAAGTCTGTTTGTCTTCTTGAGCAAGAACAGAAGCAAAATAATTTACTTAGATATTATTCAACCGAAGGACTGCGCAGACACGGCAGGGGTTTGGTCGGCGCTCAGTGAAGAGCTGGCTGAACTGGAAAGGAAAAGATACTCAGAGGAAACACGCAGGGCTGCCCCACGAACGCCCCTTCCGGCCAGGCTGGAATGGCTTCCCGGAAGGCCCAGTGGCGTTCAGCTTCTTGCCTGAACCCAAGGCGGCTGAGTGGCGGCACAGACTCGCCCCAGCCCAGGCTTCCTCTGGCTGCAAAGCAGCTTCCTTCAATCTCTTCAGGCAAAAGCCATCCTCGGCTAACTCCACACTGTCTTTCTCTGCCCGCCATGGTCTCTGACTTGTGGCTCAAAGTCAAGACTCTCATGATACTGACACCTGCACCCGCGGGGTGAGTCTCTGGAGAAGCCGGTCTGATTCTAAGCTTTGACGCACATTGCAATTCCCTGCACATTTTGTTAAATGCAGATACTGATCCCAGGGGTTGGGGTGGGGTCTGTCACGATACCGACACTGGCACCCGCAGGGTAAGTCTCTAGAGAAGCCGGTCTGCTTCTAAGCTTTGACGCACATTGCAATTCCCTGCACATCTCGTTAAACGCAGATACTGATTCCGGGGTTGGGGTGGGGCAGGGGCCCCCGCATTTCCAACGAGCTCCCGTGTGGCACCGATGCTGGCTGTCCTCACTGAGGATGAGCAGGCTTGTTCTAGTTCTTGCCACACGGTCCTGGAGTCCCAGCTGTTTCTAGCAGGAGTTCTTCACAACCATGAGGGGAACTTAGGGCTGAAGCCAGACCAACTTAGGGCTGGGGCCAGGCAGGCTGTACTTTTCAGACTCCAGGGGGTTCAACAGGAAGATGGAGAGCTTTGTCAGGGGGCTGGTTGTGCCTTCTCTAACTCGTCAGCCTTTAGTCGCAGAGTTTTATTATAAACCTGTGGAAATGGAGTGGCTCCGAAATCAGATTTCACCATTGTTTTCTCATCCGTGGTTTCTCTGTGCTGCAGAGTGTTGGTAAAACGTGTTTACTCGGTTTCCTTCAAGGCTCCTGGCAGAAGCGTCAGGATTCTCCGTCTGGCTGTTGCTTCATCTGACAAGGCCTGTGTCCTCTGTCCTGGTGGAAAACAGGACGTGGCACCTGCTGGCCGCCGTTCCTGGCTCATGACACTGTGTCGTTCTCTTATGTTAGAAAGACCCTAAGATCCAAAAGTGGTCTTTTTCTCTGCTCTGCTTCTACAAGACGTTTAGGAACGTCAGCCCTCTTTTCTAGTTCCCTGTTGACTAAGTTTTTTTAAAGGAGCAAGCCAGTGTGAATGATAAGGAATTCGCAGGTTTAAATGAAGTCTGACATCATCTGGAGAGTTAGTGTTCAAAACAAACTCATCCTATTATGTTTATGAAATCTTTAGTAATACCTTGAGAGGGTAGATTTGGTTTGAGAGTAGAATCTACATGTATGCATGTGTGTATGAGTGCATCCCTGTGTGCACGTGTGTGTGTGCATGTATATATGCACATGCCTGTATGTGTACACGTGTGTGTGTGTATGTGTGTATGGATGAAGGAATAACAGAGAAGAATCCATGTCTGGATCACAGTGGCGTATGAATCATTGCTTAGAGTCCTCTGTGCAGGGAAGCCCCCTGCCCTGGCGATGTCCTCTCAGATGCTGAGACAGTTTGTTGCCAAGTGCTGTCATCCTCTCAGCAGGTGGAGTGTCCTGGCAAGGCTGAGTGGCCCACATGGGGGCAAGGTGCAAGGCCACCTCAGCATGGGGATGGCCAGCCCTGTCTGCTCCAGGCCTGTCTGCAGAAGCCTTCTGCCTGGCCAGAGGCGTGACCTCTGCTGTGACTTGCCCATTTGGAAGGACAGTGTCTGCAGACTTGCTAGTCTAAAGGTAGCTAAGTACTGCCCACTGGCCAGCAGCTGGACCGAGCTTGCCGGGATATGGTCCTCATGTCAGTGCCATGTAAGCCTCTCCTGCCTCCGAGCAGTAGGACGGACGAGGGGCAGGCTCAGGGCGGACGCAGGCCTTCTGGAGAGAGGTGGTGGGAGTCACATGCCTGGAACATCAGGGAAGGTTCTTGAGAATAGCAGGGGGCTGGGGAGGGCGGCAGTCAGGGGAGAGATGTGAGTTTGAGAAACAGAAGGTGCTAGATTCATGAAAAATAACTGCTCTTTTTTCTCTGGAATGTGGATCAGAATTAAGTCTTCTTCTGGTAAATAATACATGTAGTATTTTGTGATGAAACATATTGGACAGACATACGAAAAAGAAGACACTGTATCACACATACCCCTTCCGCATCCCAGAGCCTAACAGGGAAGCCGCAGCAGATGCCCCTCTCGCCATGCCCACCCTCCCTCCCAGAGGTGAGTGCTGCGCGGCATTGGTTGTTTCGAAGTATACACACACATAACACACGTGCACACAAATGTGTGCGCACACATGAAGACAGGCATGCACATACATTCATGTACATGTAAACAAATCCATACTACACACTACATATCAGTCAGAGTTGGGAAATGTTGTGTAAATAGCAGCCTGTTGTCCACATATTCTGTGTATCTTGATAGGGGAGTGTCTCAACTTTATGTTTTAAAGACTTATTCATGGTATTTCATCGCGCATTCATTTTTCACTGTTGTATAGTATTCTGTCTTACAAATGTGCAACAACTTACATATCCTTGGTCTTCCTGATGAATATATAGGTAGCTTACACTGAATTGCTCCTTTCAACAGCGCTGTAGTGAATAGCTTTGTGTGTGCTTTTGTGGGCACATGTGCAGATGCGTTTCTCTGGGTGTAAAAAAGAACAAGAAAAATGGCAAGTTCTTAGAATATACTTCTTTCTTTCTTCCGGTGTGGTTAGCTGCTCTGTAAATCGTCAAATGAACTTCACCTCTTATGGCAGAGCTTATTTTAGACCCTTGCTGCAGCTTTCTATGCTTTTTACCGTCAGATTAAACAGTAGAAGTGCCAGCTGCAGGCAGGAGCAGACAGCACACGCCACAGTCCCCATCAGCACCGACGGACGCGTGGCTCAGGTAAGGAAAACCGACTCGATGACAAGCACAACTTTCAAAACCATGTAAGATCCTGGACAATGTTGCCACTTTTTTTTCTGTCTTCCAAAATGGTTTGAATGGGAAGAAATGGAGCACAATATGAAAATTAGGACTATAATCACTCCAAATCTGTAATCACCTATAGCAACATCCTAGTAAAAAATAGCTGTAATCTTCATTATAAATATTTCTAAACGCAGCCGCACTCTCTCCAGGGACACTGACGTTAATCTGGCTGAAAGGGGTTCCACACCAGCACCATCCCATGTTGATAACATTTTTCTATAAATAAAAAAAGTATTGAGTGGTCAAATGCAGTATAGGAAGATCAATATTCTAGCCACATAAAAGTGCCTCTCTGATAATGTAGCATCAGGAGATAATCTTGAAAACACAGTTTTACAAGCAGCATCGACTAAAAGACTCATAAACAGAGAGGGTTTAAGAAGAGCCATAAAATAGAGCTTACATTGGGGTTGATTTTCAGGTTGCTTTTCTCAATGGCCTTCCCATCCTCAGGTCTCATCCCACAAATTAACAAAACACTTGTTTATAAAGCTGTCCATGCAGCATCCAGGTGACACCCATGATTGTTCACTGAGCAGTTTTTGTATGACGGGGTTCCTTTGAGTGAAGCTGTGAACCCCCTAAAGGACGCTCAGCTCCAGTTGGGAGAGGAGCAGGACCCTCGGAGGACTTAAAGGACTGTTTGCTCCTGTTGTCCAGAGGCCACTGGTCCACAGGGAACAGAAAGGCAGGGGCTGGAGGGAGCTGAGCTGCCAGGGCCTTGCTGTCTGAGCTGTGTCCACCGAGTGCCACAGGCTTCCTGGGAGGAGGAGAGCCCATGGCAGTGGGGGATGGTTGGGGGAGGCCGAGGCAGTGGGGGATGGATGGGGGAGGCTGAGGTAGTGGGGGATGGATGGAGGAGGCTGAGGCAGTGGGGGATGGTTGGGGGAGGCTGAGGCAGTGGGGGATGGATGGGGGAGGCTGAGGCAGTGGGGGATGGATGGGGGAGGCCGAGGCAGTGGGGGATGGTTGGGGGAGGCTGAGGCAGTGGGGGATGGATGGGGGAGGCTGAGGCAGTGGGGGATGGTTGGGGGAGGCCGAGGCAGTGGGGGATGGATGGGGGAGGCTGAGGCAGTGGGGGATGGTTGGGGGAGGCCGAGGCAGTGGGGGATGGTTGGGGGAGGCCGAGGCAGTGGGGGATGGATGGGGGAGGCTGAGGCAGTGGGGGATGGATGGGGGAGGCCGAGGCAGTGGGGGATGGTTGGGGGAGGCCGAGGCAGTGGGGGATGGATGGGGGAGGCTGAGGCAGTGGGGGATGGTTGGGGGAGGCCGAGGCAGTGGGGGATGGATGGGGGAGGCTGAGGCAGTGGGGGATGGATGGGGGAGGCCGAGGCAGTGGGGGATGGTTGGGGGAGGCCGAGGCAGTGGGGGATGGATGGGGGAGGCTGAGGCAGTGGGGGATGGATGGGGGAGGCCGAGGCAGTGGGGGATGGTTGGGGGAGGCCGAGGCAGTGGGGGATGGATGGGGGAGGCTGAGGCAGTGGGGGATGGATGGGGGAGGCCGAGGCAGTGGGGGATGGTTGGGGGAGGCCGAGGCAGTGGGGGATGGATGGGGGAGGCTGAGGCAGTGGGGGATGGATGGGGGAGGCCGAGGCAGTGGGGGATGGTTGGGGGAGGCTGAGGCAGTGGGGGATGGTTGGGGGAGGCCGAGGCAGTGGGGGATGGATGGGGGAGGCTGAGGCAGTGGGGGATGGATGGAGGAGGCTGAGGCAGTGGGGGATGGATGGGGGAGGCCGAGGCAGTGGGGGATGGTTGGGGGAGGCCGAGGCAGTGGGGGATGGATGGGGGAGGCTGAGGCAGTGGGGGATGGATGGGGGAGGCTGAGGCAGTGGGGGATGGATGGGGGAGGCTGAGGCAGTGGGGGATGGATGGGGGAGGCCGAGGCAGTGGGGGATGGTTGGGGGAGGCCGAGGCAGTGGGGGATGGATGGGGGAGGCTGAGGCAGTGGGGGATGGATGGAGGAGGCTGAGGCAGTGGGGGATGGATGGGGGAGGCCGAGGCAGTGGGGGATGGATGGGGGAGGCTGAGGCAGGGCTGGGAAACTGGCTAGCCTGGAGCAGAGGACCTGTTCTGGAAGGTTGTAGGTGAGAATGACTGCATATGGGGTGGGGAGGTTTCTAGTCTGACACCGACCTTTTGGATGAAGCGTTAAGCATTTGCTTCCGTGGATGCCGCACACAGAGCCGGTGGTGAGGTCTACGCCCCTCCCTCCACGCAGGGTGGACCTTTGCAACTTCCTAGGGCCACTGAGCGTGGTGGACATAGAGTAGCCCTCCTTATCCATGGGGATACGTCCCAAGACCCCCAGCAGATGCCTGACATCACATAGTACCTGACCCTGCATATGCTGTTTTTCCTGTACAGCAACAGGTGAGCCAGCGCAGAGTCTGGTTACACTGGACGAAGGGGTGATTTGCGTCTCAGGACACAGAGGCGCAGCTCAGATTTCATAACACTGCTCAGACCCGACCACAACTGAAAACTTCGGATTGGTTTGTTTCTAAGACTTTCCACTTCCTATTTTTGGACTGAGATTGGCCGCAGGTAACTGAAACTGTGGACAAGGGGGCCACTGTCACGGCTTGGACTTCCTAGAACACGTCATAGAATGGTCTGCGTTTCCGTGTTGCTTTTCTGGGATGCTTTGAGGAAGCCCGCAGGAAGTGTGGCCATGGGGGCCACGTGGGGAACCCTTGAGGCCCGTGGCCTGCAGCCTGTACCACCTTACCAGCCATGCGGTTAAGGTTTTAGGGGGATCCATCCAGCCTCCACCTGAGTCATCCCTCCCAGCTAACACCACATAGAGTCCAGACGTGTCATCTCCGCCACTCCTGCCCAATGAGAAGCTAATCAGCAGAGAACACTGATGTTGTTCTAGGCCAGCAAAGTGTAGGGTGGTTTATTACATAGCAGCCCTCACGATGGCTTTACGAATCCCCTGTCCATCATTTCACAAACCTCCACTTCCCTGTCGAGAAGTGGAGGAGGTGTCTCACTCTACGAGCTTATCCTGTGGGTGGTCGCATGGAGGAACTGGCGGAAGGTGGGGAGTTGACCATCCCGTGTTGACCAAGCACCTTCCCCAGTCGGGGGGGTGTGGCCCACACAGCTCAGCACAGACATCCCTCTTAGTACCCAGAATCCAGGGCTCCCCAGTGTCTGTTTTGTCAACCCCAGCACCTCTCGGACACAGTAAAGCCTTATGATACTGTTGGCAATGAGCGGCCGAGATTTAGAGAGAGCCGTGCTGGGGACTTTAGTCCCTTGAGCAGCAGGAGCGCAAAGCTCCAAGTGTGAACAGAAGTGAACTTTGCCTCAAGTTTCCCCGGGATAGAGGAATGATCCCCTCCTGGGACCTGCCGTTTTCTTCATCGCAGGAGAAGGCGATAGGTTGCTGTCCTTGGGGAGTGGGCAGTGCTGGGGATGAAGGAGGAGCCGTGCGCCTTATGCTCTGAGCAAGCACCCAAGGCTCCTTAGCTCTGCAATGCATCAGAGACTCCGGCTTCCTTGCACACACTGGCGGAGGACTCCACGGAGCCTTGCTTTTCAGACCAGGGTCAGGGACCAACGGCACCAGAATCACCTGGGCACTTGTGAGACTATCAGCTCCCCCTCCCCCAACCTATGGAACCAGACAGCAGGTGACCGTGGGGGACCCAGGGGCGACTCCTATAGGCAGGAAGCCGGAGGGCGTGTGGTCTGGAGTTGATTAGCAAACGTGAGTGTGCCGGAGAGCCCCCTGCCTGGCTTGTGGAACCCAGGTTGCTGGGCCCAAGGGTGAGGTGAGGTCAGGGATGAATAAAACTGAAAATGTCCTCACATGTTGTCCCTGGAGAGATGTATCTCGAGAAGAGAATGGATGAAACATTTGTAAAAGCCGAAATTGAATGGGGCACACAGCAGGTGTAGAAGTCAACTTTACCGCCAGTGAGTGGGCTTGCCCTGGGACCCCCACTTCTGCTGAAGGCCAGGAGTGAGAGGGGGGACTACAGTTTCTTCGTCTGTTCTCAGCAGTGCAGTCTCTCCTGCTTCACAGACTCGTTCAGGCAACACTAGAATTCCTGTGCGTCGCTGGCTGGCTTCTGCCCCCTGCCGCCCTCCTGAGTTGTGGTTGGACGCATGGGAGGTGTGTGTTTCCCGCGGCATCACTGGCTCCACTTGCTCCTGTCGGTCTTTGTGTCTCCTGAGTGGGCTCTCAGCCATGGGGCACCCAGCCTTGGCATTTGCTGTGGGTGCTGGGACCCTGTTCCTTACTGACTTCTGGGTTGGTTCCTGAAGCTACAGCTGGGGCTGACTTCCCTGGCAGGCAGACAGGTTCAACTTCTAATGACCACAGAACTGCTAGGAGCCTTCGAAGATGCCTTTCTTTTAAAACCAGAAAGAAAAAAAACCTTTTAGGTCAAAGAAACTATTTTAGTATTTAATGTTAATATATTTATCTTCATGCCAACATAGTCATGGAATAGGACTTTTAATAGTTACTAACTGAGGGAGAACCCCATAGAGGCAGAGCGCCTAAAGCTCATGAGAGTTGCTATAGCCCTGGCTGGGGTCTCTGGGCCCAGGTTTTCCATGCCCCCTCACCCCGACTCCATCCCTTCCCAGCCCAGAGCTCCTCTTGCACCTCTGTGCCCCGTGGCAGGGCTTGTGGGCCCTCTGGGAGCCTGGACATTCTCTGGGATGCAGGTGCCTAGCGCTCTGCTTGGCCCTGGCCAGGACCGTCCCAGCCGCACAGGTTGCTGGGTGTTGAGATTTCTTTAAGAAGCTGGCGTTTTCCTCATTTTCTCCCTAAATATCAAGGAGCAACCTCCCCTCATTTTCCAGACTTTTCTGAGAGCTTCTACACTCTGTGTAACTTTCCACTTCTTCCCTTCTTCTCCTTTGCCCAGTACCCGGAGAGCTCTAGGTTGTTCTAAAGAAAGTCCTCTGAGTCCCCCCTTCCCCTCCTCGCTCTGGTATCACAGCCAACTCCTAGTGGGGCAGTGAGGCTGGGGCAGGAGGAGCCAGGATCACCCTGTGGAGAGAGTCACTGAGAATTATGCACAGAATTGTACACATGACCCTGGAGGGCATTCGATGTAGCTAAAGAGATGGCTTACCATTTCAGCGGGGAAAGCATTTACGTTAGCAGCCCACAGTCTGCTGCCGTTCATCCTGAAAAAGCCAGGCCCTGTGAGTGTGGCTAGGCCTTCTCTTGGTGGCTTTGGTCTGTTTGAAGGGGCTGCCCACTGTTCTGGGAATGGGGCTTGGTGCCAGGCCACTGTGAGCTGGGCTGAGCCCTGGCTGATCATTCACTAAGTGAACACAAGCAAGTCACCTAATCTCTCTCAGGCTCAGTTTCCTCCTCTGTGAAATTTTCTCAATAATAGCACGTTTCTCATGTATTTTGAAAGATGAACTGAGATAATCCACCCACATACCCAGCAGAGTGCCACCAACTATGCTCTCAATCAACTTTAGCTGTTACTGCTACAATTTTCAAATTGGAAAAGCCTTTAGAAACCATTATGTCCCTTAATTTTATAGAAGAAAATAAGATTAAGAAATTGGCTCACAATTTATAAGTAATTAGTGGCACAGCTAAGACCAGGCTTTGAACTTCACCCATCTATCTATCTATCCACTTATCTGTCCATCCACTCATCCATCTACCCATCCATCCACTCATCCATCTACCCATCCATCCATCCATCCATCCATCCATTCATCTATCCATTTCCATCTGTCCATCCATTTATCCATTTATCCATATTTCCAAATCTGTCCATCCATCCTTCTACACATCTGTTCATCTATCCATCAATCTATCCATCCATCCATCTATCCATTCATCCATCCATCATTTCCATCCATTTTTCCATTCATCTATCCATTCTTCCTTATTTCCATCCATCCATCAATTTATCCATCTGTCCATCCATTCATCCATCCAGTCATATTTCCATCCATCCATCCATCCATCCTTCTACCCATCTGCCCATTCATCAGTCCTTCCATCTACCTATCCATTCATCTATCTATCCATCCATTATTTGCATCCATCCAGCCATTTTTTCCATTTATCCATCCATCCATCTTTCCATCTATCAATCCATTTATCCATTCATCCATTTATCCATATTTCTATTCATCTGTCCATCCATCCATCCTTCTACCCATCTGTTCATCCATCTGTCCATCCATCAATCCTTCCATCTATCTACCTATTCATCTATCCATCCATCCATTATTTCCATCCATCCATCTGTCCATCATTTCCATCTATCTGTCCATTTATTCATTCATCCATTTATCCATATTTCCATCCATCCATCCATCCTTCTACCCATCTGTTCATCCATCTGTCCATCCATCAGTCCTTCCATCTACCTATCCATTCATCTATCCATCCATCCATTATTTCCATCCATCCAGCTATTTTTTCCATTCATCCATCCATCATTTATTCATCCATATTTCCATCCATCTGTCCATCCATCCATCCATCCATCCATCAATCTATCCATCTATTATCCACATTTCCATCTACCATCCATTCATCATTCCACCCATCTGTTCATCCATCTGTCCATCCATCCATCTATCCATCTATCCACTTACCCATATTTTCATCTATCCATTCATCTATTCATCCACCCACCCACCCACCTACTCATCCATTTATACATCTATCTGTGTATCCTTCCAGCAAGCATTTATTAAACAGTCACTTGGTACCAGCCAATGTCACTGATGATTCATAGATGAAAAACTCAGTACCTGTGTTCAGGATTCTCTTGGCTTAGTGGGATGGGAGCATATAAATTGGCAATGTAATGCCACGTGGGAATTACACTGATATAGGTACACAGAATCCCAATCAAAGTGGGAGGAGGGCTCCTTCTCCAGCCTGTGTGGAGTAGGAGGTAGGTTAGGAAAGGTCTTCTGCATCTTAAAGGATAAAATGGGTGTTAATTTGGGCAAGGAGAGTATGTATTTTTATCATTGCAAAGCTGTTCATTGATCCAGCAGCATCAACTTCACATGGGAAGTTGTTAGACATGCTGACACTCAGGCTGCACGCAGTGCCTCCTGCATCAGAATCTGCATTTTCACAAGCTCCTTGGGGTCCACTTGCATGTTATAGATGAAGCCTGCTTTAGATTCTATTACACATGCTCCCTCTCACTTCCAGTGTAGCTATTAAACACAAGTGCTTATAGAATTCTGATACGAGAACCCTGTTTTGTCTTCAAGGTTATTGAGTGAGCATTCTCAATACTTCCCCAGTCTCTGTCTTAATGCATTAGGTAATACCAGGAAGCTAATGAGCTTCTGTAGCACGTTCTATTTAGCAATCTGGACTTAAACATTAAAAAGCAGCAGCAACATTTTAGAAGCAGACCTGGAGCTCAGTTCTGATGAAAAATGGTGTGACTAATATGTAAGCGAATGGCATCTCCTGCCTTAATCTCAACAAGGAAGATACCCCGAAGGAAAGAGACATGTTGCTCTTTGGTGATCACATCTCCACGAGTCTCAGGGTGACGCTTTCTCAGCCCCCTTGCCTCCAGGCTGTGATGCTGGTTTCTAAGGAGGCCTTGCAGCATGCTCCGAGGGCTATGCTGAGCTGTGACATCATTCCCTGCAAACCAGCCATTGCTTTGGGCTGCAGTGCTCTCAGCTTCCTCTGCTTGGGCCTCTGCAGGCTTCATACAGAAGCAATTTAATTAGAGGGCAGTGGGGCTTGGCTGAGCAGTGGCGTGTGACAGGGCACGTTACTTGGCATCATTTCTGTAGCATGATGTTGAAACTCATCCACCAAATGTTCCCATCCTGGTTCATTTGGCCATGCGGACAAATGTGCAGACCAGGGGTGGTGACCCCCCTCACCTTCTGCCAGAACCCAGGGCACACCTGTGCCAGCCAGGACAGATTGCTTTTCCCGTCACCCTGTCCCTGTTCATCTTTTCATCTGCTGAGCCTCACCTGCTTTTTGGCTCAGCTGCGTTTCCAGAAGAGGTGCAGTAAATAAGGAGAGGCAAGTTTTGATGTGAAGATGTGAATGTGGTGACATTTTATTTTTACCAAAAAGTAAATCAGTTTATTAAGTGAAAAGCAAAGCAAAAACACCAACTAAAAATCCAGCAAATCCAACTTCTCTTTTCCCTGAATGCATTTTATTTGAGTCTTCATTCCAGACCTTATTCTTGGATTTCAGGCTCACATTTCTGTTTACCTGATGTTAGACATAGTGAGTTAGTGACTTACCATGACCTCGAAATCAATTTGAGGCAAGTTCATAACTTTCTACTGCAAAACTCTGCCTCCTCTATTCGCATTGCACTGGTGGCATTTCTATTCCAGCCAGGCTCTAGAAGGCATCTTAAACACTGTCTCTTCCTCTTCTGTAAGAGAAATGCCATTCAGCTGTCTCTCCTCTCTGCCCCCCGACTCCTTCTCCTTTCCTGATGGGATCATGGCTGCATCCAGCCTCCTGGCATACCTCCCTGCCCCTTCCAAGCCCAGCCTCAGCAGTACTGTCCCAGTGGGCTTTCAAAAATGTCATTCTCGCTCACCACTTCCCCTTAAAGTCATACCTCTTTCTTCCTCTTCAGGACGATGGCCACATCTCTTACTGTGGCATAAAGACATTTTTGATCTCATCTCTGTCTCTCTTTTCCACCTCATCTCTGTTTTTTCTTTTTTTTATACTTTAAGTTCTGGGGTACATGTGCAGATCTTGCAGGATTGTTACATAGGTATACACATGCCATGGTGGTTTGCTGCCTCCATCACCCTGTCACCCACATAGGTATTTCTCCTAATTGTTATCCCTCCCCAACCTCCGCACCCCCTGCTATCACTCCCCTGGCCCCCCAACCCCAACAGACCCCACTGTGTGATATTCCCCTCCCTGTCTCCATGTGTTCTCATTGTTCAACACCCACTTATAAGTGAGAATGTGTGGTGTTTGGTTTTCTGTTCTTGTGTCAGTTTGCTGAGATTCATGGTTTCCAGATTCATCCATATCCCTGCAAACAACATTAATTCATCCTTTTTTATGGCTGTATAGTATTCCATGGTGTATATGTGCCACATTTTCTTTATCCAGTCTATTCTTGGTGGGCATTTGGGTTGGTTCCAAGTCTTTGCTATTGTAAACAATGTCACAATGAACATACGTGTGCATGTGTCTTTATAATAGAACGATTTATAATCCTTTGGGTATATATCCAGTAATGGGGTTGCTGGGTCAAATGGTATTTCTATTTCTAGGTCCTTGAAGAATTGCCACACTATCTTCCACAATGGTTGCACTAATTTACACTCCCACCAGTAGTGTAAAAGCATTCCTATTTCTCCATATCCTCTCCAGCATCTGTTGTCTCCAGATTTTTTAATGATTACCATTTTAACTGGCATGAGATGGTATCTCAATGTGGTTTTAATTTGCATTTCTCTAATGACCAGTGATGATGAGCATTTTTTCGTATGTTTGTTGGCCACATAAATGTCTTCTTTTGAAAAGTGCCTGTTCATATCCTTCACTCATTTTAGATGGGGTTGTTTTTCTCTTGTAAATTTGTTTTAGTTCTTTGTAGATTCTGGATATTAGCCCTTTGTCAGATGGGTAGCTTACACAAACTTTTTCCCATTCTGTTGGCTTCCGGTTCACTCTAATGTTAGTTTCTTTTGCTGTGCGGAAGCCCTTAAGTTTAATTAGATCCCATTTGTCTATTTTGGATTTGTTGCCAATGCTTTTGGTGTTTTAGTCATGAAGTCCTTGCCTATGCCTTTGTCTCAATGGTATTTCCTAGGTTTTCTCCTGTGGTTTTTATGTTGTTAGATCTTATGTTTAAATCTTTAATCCATCTTGAGTTAATTTTTGTATAAGGTGTAAGGAATGGGCTTAGTTTCAGCTTTCTGCACAGGGTTAGCCAGTTTTCCCAACACCATTTATGAAACAGGGAATCCTTTCCCCATTGCTTGTTTTTGTCAGGTTTGTCAAAGATCAGATGGTTGTAGGTGTGTGGTGTTACTTCCAAGACCTCTGTTCTGTTCCATTGGTCTACATCTCTCATTTGGTACCAGTACCATGCTGTTTTGATTACTGTAGACTTACTGTATAGTTTGAAGTCAGGTAGCATGATGCCTCCAGCTTTGTTCTTTTTGCTTAGGATTGTCTTGGTTACACGGGCTCTCTTTTGGTTCCATATGAAGTTTATGGTGTTTTTTTCCAGTTCTGTGAAGAAGGTCAATGGTAGCTTGATAGGGATAGCATCGAATCTATAAATTACTTTGGGCAGTATGGCCATTTTCATGATATTGATTCTTCCTAACCATGAGCATGGAATGTTTTTCCATTTGTTTGTATCCTCTCTTATTTCATTGAGCAGTGGTTCATAGTTCTCCTTGAAGAGGTCCTTCACATCCCATTTTAGTTGTATTCCTAGGTATTTTATTCTCTTCGTAGCACTTGTGAATGGGAGTTTGCTCATGATTTGGCTCTCTGTTTGTCTGTTATTGGTGTATAGGAATGCTTGTGATTTTTGCACATTGATTGTGTATCCTCAGACTTTGCTGAAATTGCTTATCAGCTTAAGGAGATTTGGGGCTGAGATGATGGGGTCTTCTAAATATACAATCATGTTGTCTGCAAATAGAGACAATTCGACTTCCTCTTTTCCTAATAGAATACCCTTTATTTCTTTTTCTTGCCTGATTGCTCTGGCTAGAACTTCCAACACTATGTTGAATAGGAATGGTGAGAAAGGGCACCCTTGTCTGGTACCAGTTTTCAAAGGGAATGCTTCCAGTTTTTACCCATTCAGTATGATATTGGCTATGGGCTTATTGTAGACAGCTTTTATTATTTTGAGATATGTTCCTTTGGTACCTAGTTTATTGAGAGTTCCACCTCATCTCTTAAAGCTCTCTGCCATGGCCCCTCTGCTCCAGGTGGGCCAAATCACTTGGGAGTCCCCAGATGGGCTGGTGCTTCCTCATAGCTGGTCCCTTGTACCTCTTCTGTCTGTACTGCTGTCCTGGTGTGGCCCGGAAATGCAGCCAGGAGGTGTCCTGATCCCCAAGGCTTGCCTGGGCTGTGGGAGTGCCTCTGCCATGCCCTGCAACACTCAGAGGCCCTTGTCACACTCTACCTCATGCACAACCCGTCTCCATATCGTCAGCACTGGGCTCTGCATCTCTGCATGACAGGACCTCAGCAGTGTTTACTGGATGAATGCAGGAGGGAGTGGATGGCCTCAGGCTTTGCAGCCACAGTTTTCTCCATTACCAGCTCTTATACAGTTTCCAAATCCACTCCCCTTTCACCTGCTCACCTGCTCTCCAACCCCAACTCCCCTTTCTGGAGCAGCACTAATGATTCCTAAGCTGCGTCCTGATGAGCTGCCCAGCAGACTGGCCAGGCCTCTAATCTCCTGCAAGCGCTTGCCAATGGCTCCCACACGGCCAGGCCATGTTCTTCTGCTGTCGGTCAAGGTGCTTTTCAGTGATTTGCTGTGGCCAAGCTCTCAGCCAGCAGAATGAGGCCTTGAGTAATAAAGCGTTATTGACTTCTGCTGAGAACCCCATCAGAAGTATTGATCTGAAAAGTAAGTGCTGACCAAGGGAAGGCGGCGCTCAATATTTCACCTTGAAGGACAACACACTTTGATGGTTTGCAGAAATATGTATTTTTCTACACATTTTGACTATCTTCATTAGTGATCCCGGAGAAATCGTTTGCATGCTTGGGAGCCCATGGTGCGAGCTGTCACTTTTGCGCTTAAATACCCCAAGGAAGAGATGGCTGCTCATTCTTCTCTGACCCTTCACAGTGAAACGTGTGCTCACCGGGCTAGGTAAATGCACTGGCCACATTTGCAATGGAAGGAAATAGAAATATTTTACTCTAAAATATATTTCTTTGACAAATTCTTTTTTTTTTTTTTTTTTTTGAGATGAAGACTTGCTCTGTCGCCCTGGCTAGAGGGCAATGGCATGATATTGGCTTATGGCAACTTCCGCCTCCCAGGTTCAAATGATTCTCTTACCTCAGCCTCCCATGTAGCTGGGATTACAGACATGCACCACCATGCCTGTATTTTTTTTGGCTATTTGCTTTTTGTGTATTTTTAATAGAAACAGGGTTTCATCATTTTAGCCAGGCTGGTCTCGAACTCCCAACCTTCAGTGATCTGCCAGCCTCGGCCTCCCAAAGTGCTGGGATTACAGGCATGAGCCACTGTGCCCAACCTTCTTTGACATATTCTGAGGCAGCTATTTAGAGAGCCGGCCCTGCAAACCTGTGTTTTATGGGGAAATTTGCATCTGCAGAGAATCCGCCTGGGTGCATCCAGGCCTTCCTTGTCTGGTAGAGGAAAGATAAATTGAATCTGATACCTTTAAGGATCTGAGACATTCGCTATCCCCTGTCTCTGAGCACTGTGCCTCTGAGGCCTCTCCTACATAGAGAGACATCATGGCTGGCCAGGCCTCCTCTCCTCTCCCGTCTGGCCTCCGTAACCTGATTTCCTGCCATCCCTGTGTTTGGCCATGGTCTGGACCACCATTCGTCATCATCTAAGATGGCCCCTGAGATTCTGCACATCATGGGGGCTCAGGGCAGTGTGGTATGGTCCTCCCCACGCACGTGCATAGCCTCATGTGCCTTTTTCTCCAAGTAATCTGCCTTGTGAGTTGATTTTTCTGCAAACCTCCAGAGGGCAGAGGGGAGGTTTTCCTTTGGTCCCTACACTATGCAAATCATGGCAGGAAGGAGCCTGCCACTTTTTATTTTCAGAAAATAGGCCCAGGTTATAGCAGAGCTGGGATGAGCCAGCTAACCCAGGCCCCTCGGTGGACACTCAAGTGGGACATTTGAGGCACAGATAGGCAACACGTTCATCCGAATCGCACTGAATTGTGACTCAAGGTGGGATCAGCAGTGTAGATGGCACCAGTGCCTGTGAAGCCAGGATGGGCCCGGCTGAGTGCCCAGGGAGGCTGGAAGCTGGATGCTGGGTGGAAGAGGGTGTGGGGGTTGGCCTATGGGGTCCTTCCTGACAGCCGTGCTGTGTGGGGGGTTTTGCAGGGACTTGTGCAGGCGGCAGGCTCTTGATGATGCGTTGCAGATGCAGCCAGGACTCTCGCAGAGGTGACCTGAGGGCCTGTCAGGGCAGAGGGGCCTCACCGTCTTCAGGGCGTGCAGCGAGTGTGGGCTGTGAGCCGCAAGGGAGCACCTCTCCTGCCCGCTGCCCCGCCTGGGCTCAGTGCCCTCTAATGCCTGCCTCCTGTGCCTCGGCACTCTTCATTTGAGAATCATCCCTCCACTTTGGCTTTGTCAACTCCAATTTCCCACCAGGGTCAAAGGGCAGTAACCCTGCAGCACCCTGTCTCAGCAGAGGGCACTGCCCCGAGGAGCACCTTAGGCCTTTGCGGGTACTGTTTGTTGGCAGAGTTCCTGGAGGTCCTAGACTTCCTGCCTGGGCTGTCCCCTACAAGGAGGCAGTGTTTCCCTGCCCCTTCGCGGAGGTGAAGACCTGTGGCCAGGATCCTCAGCCTAGGACTCACTGCCTTTTCCACAGCATTTGCTGGAGCATTTTTGCATAGTTTTAACATACACTAAAATTCCCAGAAATGTACACGTGCTTAAAATGCGGGAAAGTTGCTCTTCGTTGGCACATTATTGAGAGCTGGTTGCCGTTGGCTTCAGAAGCCACCTCACTGAGCCACCGAGGGACACGTCCCCTCCCACCCTCTGGGCTATCGTCCCCATGGCCGTTGAAACATCAGGCAGTATTCGGGGACCTTATTGTGCCTTCGGGTGCAGCTACTTCCAGGAATTTACATGCGGAAATGCATTGGAATTCGTATTATTTCTACTATGATTATTCTTTACATTCTGTTAGGGCACTATGTGGAATTTTTAAAATTATGTCTATGAGTAGATTTTATTTTTTCAAGATAGCTCAGGAGACAATAAAAATTATGCTATAAAAAAGAGCATTCGACCTGACTGGGCTGAGATCCACTGAGGTCATGTGCCCTGTGGTATGCACTGGGCGGTCCCATCCCCGTCTCCATCCCATCCTGACAGCGTGCCCTTTGCCCACTTCTGTCCAGAGCCCACAGTCTCCGGGGCTCAGAGCTGGCAGGACAGCACCCTGGGACGTGACCCATCTTTAGGGCTTCCTCATGACTGTGCTCAATGCTTCCCATGCACCTTTTACCTTCACTCTCTCATTCCAATATCTGCATGAACTATTTTTTTAGACAGAGTCTTGCTCTGTCATCCAGGTTGGAGTGCAGTGCATGATCTCAGCTCACTGCAACCCCCGCCTCCTCGGTTCAAGTGATTCTCCTGCCTCAGCCTCCCAAATAGCTGAGACTACAGATGCACGCCACCACACCTGGCTAATTTTTGCATTTTTAATGGAGACAGGATTTTACCATGTTGGTCAGGCTGGTCTTGAACTCCTGACTTCAAGTGAGACACCCACCTCGGCCTCCCAAAGTGCTTGTATTACAGGCGCCCGCCCCGAACTCAATTTAACGTTATGTTATATATTGTTGCTTCACATAACAGTTGTACCACCTTCCCTTTACGTCTGCATGGTAGTCACGGGCCGTGGCAATGGTGGAACGCGCATGCCACGGTGGTCCTGGAGCTGAACAATTCCTATCACCTAGTGACGTCAGAGCCATCGTAGTGCCATCGTGCGATGCATTGCCTTTTCTCTGGATTCACAAATACTCCTGTGTCACGGTTGCCTACAGCATTCAGTGTGGCCACACAGCCCAGGAGCCATGGGCTGTGCCACCCAGGCTTGTGTAAGTCACTCTGCCATGCTCGCGTGATGACGACTCGCCTAAGACGCACTTCTTAGAACGTTTCTTGTTGTTGAACAGCGTGTGGCCGTAGTTGCAAATGCTGTTACATAATGTGTGTGTATCATTTTCCTGTTGGTTTCATTTAGAGTTTGAAGTATCTGTTCTCTGTTCTCATTGACCCTGTCAGTCCAATTTTGTCTGTTCTAAGAAATACATAAGCAAGTATTTAGTTTATGACCTAAATCAGTATTTTAAATGCCACTTCACGATAAAGTAGCAAAAATGTGTGGTGTCTGATTCATTATAAAATTGCTTTTGATTTTACTCTTATATGGAGCGGTGGGTATTTTTAACTTAAAAATGCTTCTTTTGATTCACTTTTTCTTTCAAAGCATATAAGGTCTTTGTAACGTATCTCCTGTAATTACCGAGACAGTGGGTTGTTTGGTTCTGTGAATTCCAGTTGTCAGTAAATAGTGCTCTCTTCAGCCTCCAAAGTCTGCGTTTTTGTGTTTGAGTGGTGATGGAGAGAAAATGGCACTATAAATAAAACAGGAAAATGGAACGGAGACTCGTGTGTAGGAGTGTGAATCCAGGAGCGAGGAGAGAATGTGTGACCTGCCCCTCTGCCACTGGATAGATAAGCCCATTCCTATCACTTCCTTCTGTCATCCCAACAGAGAAGAAACCCTGGCTCCTTTCCCTTCTCCTAGATGGAGGTGATTACAGGTGAGGAATGGAAGATGGAAGGTCTGAGCACATTGGTTTGGGGGGTCACATGTGTCCATGCGTGAGGTGCCAGGTGGGCCACTCCTCAGCAGCAGCACATGATACTGAGGGCACCTGGGTCACTGGGACCTCCTGTGGCACCCAGCACACAGAAGGGAATCCAGACTGCTGGCCCAGGTCACACGGTGTGGCCATCACCAGGAGAGCTTCAGGAGAGGCACCAAAAAAATGCTCAGGAGCCCAGGAGAAAGGATCGGTCCGTGGGGAAGTCAGGACCTGCCTGTGCACACAGGCTCCGGGTTCTGGATTTTGAGGGCCTAGCGAGGCTCTTCAGGCAGAGCCAAGGCATTGGGAAAGTGAGGCTAGAGAAGGTCCGGCTGTGCCCAGGCCTGGGGTGCCCAAGGGCAGGTGCCATGTGAGGGAGGTACGAGGCCTCAGTGTGGTGGGAGCGGGGGGAGTGAATCCGAGGTGGGCTGACCCTGCTGGAGGAAGGCCGGGGCATCTGAGTGAGTATGGACGTCTGGGGGCAGCTGGTGGCTGGTGGAGGCCCCTTCCAGCGGGAGCCTGTTCAGACCTTCGTGTTCTCCCGGGAGGGTGAGTGGGAGTGGTGTGAGGATGCTGGAATTTTCCAGAATGGTGGGAGAGCCGGGAGAGGGAGAGGGATTTGGCAATACATCATGCAAGGAATCCACAGGGTAAAAACCAGGGGTCTGGGGAGAAGGAAAGGGAGCTGGGGCAAGGGGAATGTCTGCAGATTTTCTAGATTTCTGGCCCCGCTGGCTGAGGTGAGGTGTGAGGCCAAGGCATGGTGGCAGGGGTGGGGTAAATTCAGTCCCAGACCTCAGCAGGTGTAGGGAGCCTTTTAACCACGTCTAGGTCCTTGTTGGTTTATGGTTTCTGAAGCCCCACATGCCTGACTCAGTAGCAAATGGATTATCGATCAGCAGCGACTCCCTTGCTCAGATCACAGGAGGAGTGGGCGCTCTGTGGGGTCTGCTAATGCTGGATCTGGAACTTCGGGACCACGGGACATCAGGAGCAGACAGTGTCAGCAAATTAACTCTCCGCAGGGCAAAAGCAGTCCCATGGGCTGTAAAAAATACTAGATTGTGAAAAAGGCGCTGCAGAGGCCAGCGGCTGTGTTTCCCGATGGCAGCGATCTGATTTGTTCATAGCGTGGAGCATCGGACGGAGGTCTGAAGGACTCGGAGAAGGTCGCCCATCCGGTTAGGGACCCAGAGCAGGAGCGGGCACACGCTGCCCCACCCTACACTTGAGTTATTCTCACTCTCCCACGTTGCTGATGCTCGTTTCCCCACACATTTTATTCACTTTACTTATTGAAACTTTATTAGGTTTAAAAGTGCACGCGGAGTTCTTTAATATGGCGACTTGACTGTGGATGCGACAGATGTGTAAGAGAATATTCTTGTCCCTAGGAAATAGATGCTACTTAGAAGTCAAACGGGCACAAGGCATGGGTGTATGCAGCCCAGATTCCGGTGGTTCCGAAGAGGATGTAAATATAGAGAGAGGAAAGGAGACAGGGCCTGAGCACACGTGGCCATGTTAAGGAGAATTTACAAATCTGGGTCTGAGGGAATATAGGACTTTTTCATATAATTATTGAATTTTTTTTCTGTGTGAAGTTATGTCAAAATAAAGATTTAACCTAAAAATTTAGATTTCTTTAAAATTTAAATTTAATATACTTTTAAAGATTTAAGTAAGTCATTTAATCTCAAAACTGCCAAGTGCATATGGGATATAATGGTGTCAGACAAACATCAGACATTCACACCTCTTAGGCATTCCCTGTGTCCCTGGAGTTTTCTAAGCACTTTATATGTATCCAATTGTTTCAGCATCATCGTAATCCCATTTTACAGATAAGAAAGCAGAGGCCCCAAGAGACAAAGGATGGCAGAGCCAGAGTTCGAACCCAGGCAGTGTGGCCCTCGGCCCTCTTCCTCCACTCTGGGGGTACCCAGGTGGTTGGGCCCCGTGTTCCTCTGCCGTGGGGGTCCCCAAGCGGTCAGGCCCTGTGTTCTTTCACCCTGGGTATCCCCAGGCAGTCAGACCCTGCGTTCCTGCACTGTGGGTGTCCCGGGGCGGCCCCCATGTGGCACCATGTCCCCGGAGGTGTGCACACTCCAGGTTCTCTGCCCCCTCACCGTGGTGGGTTAATGTGGGCGGCTTACTTCCACTCCTAGAGTGCTGGGCAGTGTTCAGACGGCTCTTACACCTGCCACCTCAGTTCCTCCTCTAACCCAACCTGCACAGGTGTGGGGACAGATTTGTCACCTCTGTTTCCTCCATGCAGAAATTTGAGGGCTGGCGACTTGACTTTGCTGAGGCGGACACAGCCGATCTGAGGCAGCGCCAGGCACCTGGAGGAGGTCCTGGAGGCTCGTGCACTGCTCCCCACACTCTCCCAGGGAATCCCCGCCCTCCTTCTCACAGAGGAAAGCTGTAAAGGGATATTTTTGGCAGTCTCCCTTTGAAAGTCTCCCCTAATGCAAATCTCAACAGCAGTGCCTGCAGGGAGCAGCTTTAGCTGTGGGGAGCCCTGTGGCAAGAAGAAAAGTGCCACCTCTCTGTCAAGGACACAGCCCTGCCCTCCGCGCCTACGTGATGGAGTCTGGCCCAAATAGTCACGTATTTTGTATTTCGTATTCCACGCCCCTCAAGTTTATCGTGGGGTCCACGCTGCCAGCACCCCGGAAGCCAATCTTACTCCCTTTCCTTCTTTCTCCTGAAACAGAAGTGCCTCGTGTGCTATTACCAACTTCGCCATGGTTTTGTGACCAGAGAGAATCATCTCCTCCCTGTGAAATTCAAAAATTATTTGTTCGGAAGAATTACAAAATCTGGAAGAAAGGGGAATGAGAGATGTTTTCCTGGTTGACTTTTGTTTTTGTGTTTTAGCAGTAAAATGATTTGTAGATTCAACCTCATCTTGGGAAAATCTGGACAGTAAGGCAAAAATACACGTTCCCAGTCATTCCTATTCCTGAAGAACCTAATTCGATTTTGAAGGTTTTTTTCTGTGCTTTCTTGATATCAGCATTTTCAAGACTGCATTCTGAGGAACATACTTGTACAGTCAATTAGAGTTCTATAAGAGTGTCAAGGACAAGTTCATCTGTTCAGTGGTGCACAGCCGGCCTTGCTCCCGCCCAGTCACGTGACTCCTGGAGGCTCAGCGGTGAGGATCTGCTGGCTCTGTGAAGCCTGGTGGCTTCCAGATTCATGGCCCACAGAACCCCCTTTCTCATGTAATTAACAACCACATTGGCCAACACACCTTTATTCATTTTTAGGGTCATGTTGGCAATAACTTTTGGTGTGGCCAATTCTGAATGTGAGCTCCCAGCTCCATCTTCTCCTGGGAGGGTTCCCTCTGAGCTTCCCACCACGAGATGGCTCGGGGAGCAGTTTGCGGATGTCCACATTTAGAAATGCAGAACGCTGTTAGACTGTTGGATTTTAAGAAGGCTGCAGGAGGCGGGAGCACTGAGTCGGCCGAGAGTCACTCAGGACTGTTCCCGATGTCCTGCGAGGCCCTGGCCTGCAATGCGGGTGGTTTGCAGGTCCTGAGCTTCAGCCTGGCCTGTCTGTCCTCTGCGTCATCCCTGGTCAGTCCTCCACCTGCACCGAGGTGTCGTCCCACACGCTGAGGCTGTCACCCGCATGCAGGGTGGCTTGCAGGTCCTGAGCCTCAGCCTGGCCTGTCTGTCCTCTGCGTCATCCCTGGTCAGTCCTCCACCTGCACCGAGGTGTCGTCCCACACGCTGAGGCTGTCACCCGCATGCAGGGTGGCTTGCAGGTCCTGAGCCTCAGCCTGGCCTGTGTCTCCTCTATCATCTGGCCGGTCCTCCCCGTGCCCCGAGGCCCTGTGCCACATGCTGTCTGCATGGCTTGGTGCCTCTGCTGTTTCCCTCTGCGCCTTCTATTTGACATCTGCAAACCTAGATCCTTTTCCTGAGTTTTATCTCCTTTATGCGTGTCTTCATTTATTCACTCATTACACTTTTATGGTCACTGCTGTATGGCACAAAGCTGGGAACAAAAGACCAAGCAATACTGAGGACCACAGCCCCGCATGCACACCCCTCCCAGTCCGGCCCGTACTGGGGGAGGAAGGATGCACCGAGCCTCACTCACCTCCCCAGACTGCTCCAGCCCATTCTCTCCTGCTGGGTGATCCCGTGACCGTCTGAGCACCGCAGCTCTCCCTGGCCCTGGAGCTTCTGCTGCCGACATAGCTGTGACTTCTCCTCTGATTGCTTTAATGGAATTGACTTAATTTTCCTAACCATGTGATCACATTGGGAACCAAGTTCCTACTCTGGCATTTCCCACCATGCAAGGCACGTGCTCCATGGATAATTGTTGACTCACCTGGCTCACCCTTCACAGAGCCGCGTCCAGTCACCCAGGACTAGCTCCCAGGGTACAAGAATGTTGGAGCTCCAAATCCTACCCCAGGTTCCTATCAGCTGGAGGGAGAGGCTGAAGACTTCCTTGTCATGGGCTAAACATACCTCAACGCCCAAACGCCCATCCCACTAGAATGCCTTCGACCAAACCCCAGGGAGAAATGAGGTGTTTTTTTTTTTTTTTCTTTGAGATGGAGTTTTGCTCTTGACGTCCAGACTGGAGTGCAGTGGCACCATCTCAGCTCGCTGCAGCCTCCACCTCCCGGGTTCAAGCGATTCTCCTGCCTCAGCCTCTTGAGTAGCTGGGATTACAGGCGCCTGCCACCACTCCTGGCTAAGTTTTTGTATTTTTAGTAGAGATGGGTTTTTGCCATGTTGGTCAGGCTGGTTTCAAATTCCTGACCTCAGATGATCCACCTGCCTTGGCCTCTGAAAGTGCTGGGATTACAGGCCTGAGCCACCGCACTCAGCCAGAAGTGAGTTTTAAATTGCTACTCAGCATCATACCTGCACATACAATCACAATTTTACAAAACTTTGTGGATGTCAACAAATGAACACAGGGTCATCCTGGAGGAACTCAGGTCCTCGTCCCCTCTGTCGGCCGTCCTCAAGAAGAAGGGGGAAGTTCAGATGCAGACACACAGGGAAGGCAGCCAAGTAGGCAGAGGGAGTGATTGCAGGAATGTGTCTACAGGCCAAGGCCCACTCAAGATTGTGGGGGACACCAGAATCTGGAAGAGGCAGGAAGGACCCTCGCTAGAGTCTTCAGAAGGAGAGCAGCTGTGCGGAGTCCTCGGCTTTGAACTCTGCAGCTCCAGAACTGCGAGAAAGTGGGCCTCTGAGGTTTTCAGCCACATGGTGTATGGCCATGTTCTCTACAATAGCGACTATATCATTGTGAAGATTTGTACAGGAGGACACATATCCCATCTGCTGTTTGGAAAGACCCTCAGTTCCTGTGGAGGCATTAGGAGAAGGGGTGAGAGCAGCTGCAGGGGCCGCCATAGCCCTGGGGGAGGAGGGTGCAGGCGCGATTCCCGGCCGCCCCCACTGGCCACCCCCACCGGCCGCCCCCACCTGGGTCTCCGCTCAGGCTCCAGCAGCCTGGCTGTCTCCTACCGTTCGCAGGCCAGTGGATGGATGAGCTTTCAGACCGTCCCATCACGTTCCTCTCTTTCTGGAAACCTTTCTAGAGGTTCTCTGTGGTCCTCAGGAAAAGCAGGAGGCGGCTCAACACAGATGGCCTATCTCTGTGTGATCTGATCTTGTGGGCTCTCTCCTTTCCTCCTCCTTCCCCTCACCTCCTCTTTCCCTCCCTCCCATCCTCCCTCCCATCCTCCCTCCCATCCTCCCTCCCTTATTTCACTAACATCCAATTTCTTTAGACTTAATATCTGTGGTTAAGAAAATGAGCCCCGAGACAGACTTCCTGTGTAGAATCTGGCTCTATCCATGACTTAATCTAGTGGATCTCACTCGGGGTGAGATATTTGACTCTCAAGAGAGATTTACGATGCCTGGAGGTTGTTGTCAGGCTTGGAGGTGCTAGTGGCATCTGGCTGGTGGAGCCCAGCCTGTGACGAAGCACCCTGACACGCACTCACAGCCCCCAACAATAAAGAACTATCAGTGTAAATGACAACAGTGCTGAGATGGAGACACCCTGACCTAACCTGTGGTCAGGGTTCCCAGGGTCAGGCTTCCAGAAGTGGGGACCACAGAGAGAAAAGGACTGATATGTGAGCTGGGTAGGAGGTGGTGCTGGGGACATGATGCTGCCTGTCAAGGAGGTGGCCACGGTGACGCTCAGGCGGGCACCCAGGACCGTGCCAGGGGATGCAGGGAATTCCCACATGTTCCCGCAACCTAACGTTCTAGCCTCGCTTGCAACGCGTGAAAACATGCAGGGATTCTCTTCTATAATTTCACTTCAAGTTTTGGTTACCTTTTGGGGTTTGAAGTTTTCTCTCTTTTAACTCACAAGTTGGGGTGTCGAAAGAGATCCACTGTCCTCACGAGTCTTCCTCACGAGTCTCAGAAGTGGCATCTAACTTGCTTTGAAGAAGCACACCCTCCATAAATAGCAAATCTGGCAGAAAGCTGGGCGAGGCCCCATGATTATATAAAAACCCGTGTTCATTTTACATAAAATGTCAAGTTGGTCTTTAAATAGCAGTCTCAGAAGCACAAGCCGTTTTATTATCCATTAAGTCATTTAGCATCCACTGTACAATTTTTCCAAGTTACTCTCCCCAGAGGGTTGCTGATATACAGTATTCTTGCAGAAAGGGCGGCAGGAGGAGAGGGGAGACGTTGTTGGAAAGAGTCTCCTGCAAGCAGTGTCGAACTGCATTCGCTTTGTAACTTAGGGGAGACACAGACATCGAGGCTGAGACAGAAGGCAAGGAGGAGGTCTTTAGAAGCCGTTGCCAACTTGGGGCCGTGCTCGGTGCCGCTCAGTGAGAATGCTTTGCTTTGCTGCCATAGGTGTTCCTGTCTATGGCAAATGGGGTCACAGACGACATGATGTCCCATTCTGAACAGGGCAGAGTGACGCTGCATTAGGCACAAACGCAGGTCAGAAGGAAGAGGCAGCCTCTTCCCTGGTGGGAGCACCCGTCTGGCCGAGGAGACAGTGAGCACAGGGAGGTGGCTCAGAGCCCCCAACAGCAGGGAGGCCCCTTGCTGCTCGAGCCTGGAGCCCTTGTCGTCCATCACCTCAAGTGCTCCAATAGCAGAGGCTCCTGGGAAGCATCGTTTCCAGAAATTCTCCAAACAGCCTAAAAGCTACATGCAAAATAGTCATGTCTTCAGAGACATTTCATTTTGGTGGGGCAAGGATCTAATGTTTATCAGATTCTCAAAAAGGCTAACGGCCACCATGAATGGGGGTGTATGGCCCCAGAGCATTCAAAGTCCCCAGCAGCATACAGTAATTTACAGGAGAAGCTCTGGCTCCTCGCAACAGATCTTTTCTTTTTTGAAACGGAGTCTTACTTTGTCGCCCAGTCTGGAATGCAGTGGTGTGATCTCGGCTCACTGCAATTTCCGTCTCCTGGATTCAAGTGATTCTCGTGCCTCAGCCTCCCAAGTCACTGGGATTACAGGTGTGGACCATCACGCCCAGCTGATTTTTGTATTTTTTGTTAGAGATGGGGTTTCACCACATTTGCCAGGCTGGTCTTGAACTTTTGGCCTCAAGTGATCCACCCACCTTGGCCTCCCACAGTGCTGGGATTACAGGTGTGAGCCACTGTGCCTGGCTCCAATAGACCTTTAATCAAGTGACTGCCCTGCCAGGCTGGACAGAAAGGAGACACGGCTGACAGGGGCAGTCAGGGCAGCACTTGGCTCACTGCCAGCAGAGAAGCCCCCACCAGCAAACTCCCTCCCAGCCCAAGCTTGAAACTGAGTCTCAGCAGCACTCAGAATGTCCCCCGTCACTGTCGTTGACACATCTGTCAGTGGTCTGCCCTGGAAGGCCAAGGGTCCCGTGTGGGAGAGACGAGGCTGGTGTGTCCTAGGATGCCCTGGTCAGGGTTGGGTGGGGTCCTAGGACAGAGCAGGGGCCTGTCACCTGCATGTATGCCTCTGCGGTCCCCTTACTCTGCTGTGGATCGTGGGGGGTGTGTGTGGTTTGGGGGAGGTCTTGCAATGAGGTGGAAGAATGCTTTGAATTCCTTTCAGGGAGGAGCAAGCGCCAAGGTGGGTTGTCAGAGTCAGTTCAGTGTTCGTCCTTCGCTTCCTCCTCTAGCGCCATGTCTGCCAGCACGCCTGCCGGCTGGGCCAGGTGCCTCCTTACAGGCCGGCCGGGCAAATTCCCTGGATGCTGATCGTCGCAGACCCTCTGTGGATCTCCACAAGTTTCAGTGTCTTGTAGGCCGCTTCCTCAGACCCCTTGAACACAGGGCTGTTTTCAGGGGTGAGATTCAAAATATTTAATAGCTGGTACAACACAGACACCCACCAGGCCGAATAAACGGCAGCTGTTGCACAGGGGCGTGTCCACGCAGCCAGCTGCCGGCCTGCGTCCCACTTTCCTGTGGGGCTTGCTGGGGCAGAGCGTGCCCAGGGATTAAGCTACAGCTATTGACCGAAGCACAGGGGAGTACGTGAGTGTCCCAGCGGCTGTGCCGGAGCTTACTGACGTCAGCTCACACTGCTGGCGCTTCCTGGGCCCACGACTCTGCAGTGTAGAATTGCATGACCCCCTCTTATCTGACCCCGGCCTGGAGAGCCAGCAGGCCTTGCTGGGATGGCAGCTCCTGCAGCGAGTTCCAGGAAGATGGTGGCTGAGAGGTCACCTGCCTCTGTTCAACTTCCTTTTCTCCGCACTTCCCAACTTCACATCACTTTCTGACAAACATCACACTTCTCACTACTCAAAATTCTGTCTGACAACTCTCCCCACCGGTTCAAGGAGATGGAGCCACTGGGTTGCCATGCAAACCCCAGACACGGGGCCTGCAAAGTTGCGGGTCCCTGGGCCCTTGGGAGCGGGCATTCCCCGTGGGACCCTAGAGGCTGTCGTTGGAGGGGGAGATGCCTCTGAGGACCGGTGGCTGCTCAGCAGCGGCAGTCACTTATCCGTGTCTGGGGCACGCCGGTGTTCCCTCCACGTGGGTGCTGCTCTGCCGTCTCCCTGTGTTCTGGGGCACGCCGGCGTTCCCTCCACGTGGATACTGCTCTGCCATCTCCCTGTGTTCTGGTGCACGCCGGCGTTCCCTCCACGTGGATACTGCTCTGCCATCTCCCTGTGTTCTGGTGCACGCCGGCGTTCCCTCCACGTGGATACTGCTCTGCCGTCTCCCTGTGTTCTGGGGCACGCCGGCGTTCCCTCCACGTGGGTACTGCTCTGCCATCTCCCTGTGTTCTGGGGCACGCCGGCGTTCCCTCCACGTGGGTACTGCTCTGCCGTCTCCCTGTGTTCTGGGGCACGCCGGCGTTCCCTCCACGTGGGTACTGCTCTGCCATCTCCCTGTGTTCTGGTGCACACCGGCGTTCCCTCCACGTGGGTGCTGCTCTGCCATCTCCCTGTGTTCTGGTGCACGCCGGCGTTCCCTCCACGTGGGTACTGCTCTGCCATCTCCCTGTGTTCTGGGGCACGCCGGCGTTCCCTCCACGTGGGTACTGCTCTGCCGTCTCCCTGTGTTCTGGTGCACGCCGGCGTTCCCTCCACGTGGGTACTGCTCTGCCGTCTCCCTGTGTTCTGGGGCACGCCGGCGTTCCCTCCACGTGGGTACTGCTCTGCCGTCTCCCTGTGTTCTGGGGCACGCCGGCGTTCCCTCCACGTGGATACTGCTCTGCCATCTCCCTGTGTTCTGGTGCACGCCGGCGTTCCCTCCACGTGGATACTGCTCTGCCATCTCCCTGTGTTCTGGTGCACGCCGGCGTTCCCTCCACGTGGATACTGCTCTGCCGTCTCCCTGTGTTCTGGGGCACGCCGGCGTTCCCTCCACGTGGGTACTGCTCTGCCATCTCCCTGTGTTCTGGGGCACGCCGGCGTTCCCTCCACGTGGGTACTGCTCTGCCGTCTCCCTGTGTTCTGGGGCACGCCGGCGTTCCCTCCACGTGGGTACTGCTCTGCCATCTCCCTGTGTTCTGGTGCACACCGGCGTTCCCTCCACGTGGGTGCTGCTCTGCCATCTCCCTGTGTTCTGGTGCACGCCGGCGTTCCCTCCACGTGGGTACTGCTCTGCCATCTCCCTGTGTTCTGGGGCACGCCGGCGTTCCCTCCACGTGGGTACTGCTCTGCCATCTCCCTGTGTTCTGGGGCACGCCGGCGTTCCCTCCACGTGGGTACTGCTCTGCCATCTCTTTGTGTTCTGGTGCACGCCGGCGTTCCCTCCACGTGGGTACTGCTCTGCCATCTCCCTGTGTTCTGGTGCACGCCGGCGTTCCCTCCACGTGGGTACTGCTCTGCCATCTCCCTGTGTTCTGGGGCACGCCGGCGTTCCCTCCACGTGGGTACTGCTCTGCCATCTCTTTGTGTTCTGGTGCACGCCGGCGTTCCCTCCACGTGGGTACTGCTCTGCCGTCTCCCTGTGTTCTGGTGCACGCCGGCGTTCCCTCCACGTGGGTACTGCTCTGCCGTCTCCCTGTGTTCTGGGGCACGCCGGCGTTCCCTCCACGTGGGTGCTGCTCTGCCGTCTCCCTGTGTTCTGGGGCACGCCGGCGTTCCCTCCACGTGGGTACTGCTCTGCCATCTCCCTGTGTTCTGGTGCACGCCGGCGTTCCCTCCACGTGGGTACTGCTCTGCCATCTCCCTGTGTTCTGGTGCACACCGGCGTTCCCTCCACGTGGGTGCTGCTCTGCCATCTCCCTGTGTTCTGGTGCACGCCGGCGTTCCCTCCACGTGGGTGCTGCTCTGCCATCTCCGTGTGTTCTGGTGCACATCGGCGTTCCCTCCACGTGGATACTGCTCTGCCATCTCCCTGTGTTCTGGTGCACGCCGGCGTTCCCTCCACGTGGGTGCTGCTCTGCCATCTCCCTGTGTTCTGGGGCACGCCGGCGTTCCCTCCACGTGGGTACTGCTCTGCCATCTCCCTGTGTTCTGGTGCACGCCGGCGTTCCCTCCACGTGGGTACTGCTCTGCCATCTCCCTGTGTTCTGGTGCACACCGGCGTTCCCTCCACGTGGGTGCTGCTCTGCCATCTCCCTGTGTTCTGGTGCACGCCGGCGTTCCCTCCACGTGGGTGCTGCTCTGCCATCTCCCTGTGTTCTGGTGCCATGCTGCTTTCAGGCTGGGTTTAAATGTCCCCTTTCTCACCTCTGCCCGCTTCACCTCTCTTCACTGACTTCTCTCCCACGGGCTGGCCAGCTCCCCACCAGGGGTGGCAGCTGTGTCTCTGCACATCTGCACTGTGACCTCTCTGAGTCAAGCACCTTTGCACGGATCACAGTCTCCTGGGTGTCTCTGATGACAGGAAGATGTCTCATACCATTGTCAGCCAGGGGAGGGGCCCGCCGCCAGTCAATCCTCCATTTGTGGGTGACGGAGGATTTCCCCACATTTGGAAAATCGTTCATGAGTTCACTTGAACCTTGCAACAATCTTGGGAGCCAAGTCCGGCAACTGATTCCGGGGTTTCTGTATTGGGTAAGTTGTATAAACCGTGTATCTTGGAGGAAGATGTCTCAGCCTTGGGTGGAAGGAGGGGTTGTCGATGGCTCACTGGATTTCTGATGAGTCTGAAGACTCACGTCAGCTCTGGCCTTGGCTTTACTTGGATAAATTGCAAGATTAACTCATGGTAAACAGCTCCAGATGGGCTGAGCTCGGTTTGTGTCTGTTTCTTACCACAAGGAGCTCTGCTGTCCTCACAGCTGTGCCATAGAACCGTCGTCTGCTTTCATCAAATTTGGGCTCAGTTCTACCCATATCCAACTTTTCCGGGCCCATTCCCTCAGCCTTGGTGAGAGAAAGAAACAAAATGGCGAAGAAAACCTGAGAGAGGAAGGAGGAGAGAGACGAAGTTAGTGGAGGAGGAGGGCGGAAGGCGGACCCCACACACCTGCCCCTCCCTCCCGCCTCACACAGGCTCATCACGTCTCCTGGGTCCCCACTGGATGTGTGAGTCACACCTGGCCCTGCTCTCACCCTCAGCTACTGTGGCTTGGGGCTTCCCTGGCTCTTGCTTGAACCATTGTCACAACCAAACTGACTTCAGCCTGCCTCCAATGCCCTCTGTCACCCCCCACGCTGCCCTCAGTGTCTTTTAACTCACTTTGGACCTTGTCACCAGCTTGTTTCAACTTCTCCCCTGGCTCCTGGAGGCCAGTGTGAAAAATGACGCTCACAGGTTGGCAAAAGGGCCCTTTAATATCTGACCACAGTCAATGTTTCTGGCCTTTTCTCCAGGGGGAGAATAGTCTAGGGGTCTTCTCAGCCACCACAGCCCCGTCCCCCACCCAACCCTGACCCAGAACCACACGCTTTCTGAGACAGAGCCTGCCTGTTCTCCTGGGGCAATCATAGGGACAGTCTCCGAGGCTGTCCTCCCCTGTCCACCTCGAGTGTTCCAGTCCTAACGTCAACTCCTCTGGGGTCCTCTGTAACTCTTAAAGGAGAGTTAACCCCCCACTCATGTTTCCTGAGCCCCGTCTTCATATCTCCATCTCGGTCGTGTTATCAGTTGCTCACAGGTGTGTTCTGCATGCACTCGTGAGATGCAGGCGTGCCCAGGTTCTGTCTTCTTCTCCATCATGTGACAGGCGGATAGCACAGTGTCTGCTGTAGGGTTGGCACTCTTGTGATTTCCTGCAAAACCTCCTTGGTCAGCACATTGCCTGGGCTAGTCCCACACAAAATTGGCTCAGGTCCCCAAGGACTTTTCAGCTTACTTGAGGGGACAGAGGAATGATTCTACAAATTACAGAGTTTTGGTTATCTCTTGCTGTATAGTGAACCTCAGGGTTCTGCAGGTTGACTGGGCTCAGTGGGTGGTTCTTCTGCAGGTCTTGCTCACAGCATCTCATGTGGCGGCAATCAGAAGGTGCCTGGTGCTGGACTCCTCTGCAGGCTGGACTCAGATGCTGGCATGAGGGAGCCTCTGTGGTCGCTCCATGTGGTCCTTCTAGTAGGAGATCCGACTATGTGGTGGTTCAGAACTTCTGAAAGTAGCGCTGTTAGACGGTGGCAGAAGGCACAGGACCTCTCAGTGGCGAGGCCTGGACCTGGCCTGGTGTCATTCTGCCAGGTTCCTCTGGTTCCCGGGACTCACAGGTTCAGCCCAGATTCAATGTGGGAGGGGTCACAGCAGGAGGCACATACGCTGGGGCCCTCTTTGGAAACAAGCTGCTGCACAGTGTGATGAGCAGAACGTTTGGAGCACAGGCTGTGCTGAGAAACAGAGAGGCACAGGCTTGGGGCAGGGAAGGCTTCTGGAGGATCATCAAACTAGAGCAGATTTTCCTAAATAAATAAAATGTAGCCAAGTAAAGAAAATGGAATGCTTGATGAGGCAAGACAAACACCTCCTAGTACACTTGGAATAGAAAAATAATCCATCAACATTTTGAAATACTATGTCATTTTGAAGCCTAGCCAGCAACATTTTGTTGCTTAAATCCTAGATGTGCCCCCTTTCTGTGGGTAACGTGCCTGGAAGCCTGCTGTACCACAATCCTGGAGGTTTTGTCCTGGAAGTTCCAGCTGAGGAAACAGGACAGAAAAAGAAGGAAACATTGTCATTTTCAGATTGAGATTGCCTATCTAGAAAGCCTGAGAGTCAACTGAAAAGCTGTTAGAATAATCAGAGTAGGGTGAGGTGGCTAGTCACAAAATGAATGTTTAAAGATGGATCCTTGTCTTATACAGCAATGATAGTTAGAACTCATCATTGGGAAAGTCTTCCCCTCAGAGCTACAACTGCAAACGTTTACCTAAGAATTAATGTGACAAGAACTGCATCGGATGCAACTAAAGAAAATAATGAAACTCTACTGTAAGGTGAAAGAAAAAAGATATGAATGACTGGAGGGACATGCCCCGCCTCTGTGAGGAAAGCTCAATAGTGTAAAGATCCTACCTCTCTAAAGTAATTTATTGGGGGTGTAAGCCAATTCCTATCAAAATCGCAATGGGGCTTTTCTTGGAACATGATAAAATTATTCTAAATTTTATATATAATACATTGGTAATAAAAAAACAAGAAACATGTAAAACCCCATAAAATATTTATAACCACAGATATGCAAACATAGTATAAAGCTATAATAACTAAAACAGCAGATGGACATAGCAATAGGCCAAAAAGGAAAATCCCCAAGTGGACCCAAATGTATAGTTACCATATGACAAATGCAGTATTTCAGTCATTAAGGAAGAGAATTATTCAATATTGAATTCAGATATAAGTGGTTAAATATAAGGTAAATGAAAGTTAATTACCTAACTCCATGTATTACATATAACCTATAATAGATTGAAAGAGTAAATGTTAAAAATTTAAATCATACAGTGAGAAAAAGAAAATGCATATGGCTATTTACATAACACTGGGGTGTGGAGGCTTTTATTAAAAAAAAAAAGTACACATAAAGCTGGTTTGACAGATTTGACAACAACAACAAAGAAATATTTGTCTTCTCACAGTAGATGTAAATTAACCTAAAATGACAAACGAGGTGAAAACATTTGCAACAAAGATGTCAGCTATGGCACGTATGACCCAATACACACGCAATGCAGAACAGCAGAAATAGGGAGTGCTAGCAAATCCAGGACGCTCAACTTCTCTAGTAGTTAACGAAACCCTGAGTAAAATGAGACGCCATTTCTTATCCACTAAGTTGTCAAGAAAAACTGACCATTGCCAGTTCTAGGCAGGCAGAGGAAATGGACACAATGCCACATTAACAACAGCAGTAATGGCTTGTATGAATACTTTGGAGTGAAATTTGGCTTTGTCTTACAAAATGTAAATATTTGCTCCCTTTGGATGCAGCAAGTTCTTGTCTTATATTGTAAGAAGAAAATACATTGTACGAAGAGAAGCAAGAATATGAACAAATTTATAAAGCGATACTGTCAGTGTTATTTACAATGGTTAAAAATTAAAAACAGCCGTTCAGGCTGCGGTGGCTCACGCCTGTAATCCCAGCACTTTGGGAGGCGGAGGCAGGTGGATCACGAGGTCAGGAGATCGAGATCGCACCACTGCACTCCAGCCTGGGCGACAGAGACTCCATATTAAAATAGTAATAATAATAAACGTAGCCTAACTGTTCACTTTAAAACATGTAAATTAGAACAAATCCGTAAAGTACCATATATTGTTTAGCCATTCAAAATTATTGTTTAGACTATAACAGGGCATGAAAAGATGCACAACAAAGTGTCCAGCAAAAACAAAAACAACGGCCTCCACGAAACTGGCAGTGACTGTGTCCCAAACAACACATCCACCAAACCCCCAGTCATCTACCTGCCGGGAGGCGGAGCAGAAGGCGTGCGCGGCCAAGTCGGCACAGACGATGGGCTTCGCCACATCCCCTCCTGGGGCCTCAAGGGGTAGAACAAACATATTAGGGCCAAACCAGGTCGACTCGACTTCAGTGTTGCAGAGTATATCGTGAAGGAGTTGGAGGGGACTGGACACTCGGGTGGGCTGGGCAGCTGTTTCCCCGGGGTTCCTGCTCCTCCGAAGTGGCCCAGAGCTCTGCCACTTTTGCTGCCCATCAGGATCACTGGTATGTTCTGTAAGCTCTGCTGGGAAAGCTCATAAGGGCTCAGGTGCTCTTTTCTGGGGCCCCTTTCTATCTAGAAAGTGGCTTCTCTTAAAGGCCAGCTATCAAGTAGCTTCCATTGCTGGCACAAAAGAACTGCAGTAAAGCCCTTGATCTAAACGACAATTTCTTCTCTATTTAAAACATGTGTGGTTGATATCAACTGATACCAGCCCACTGTCTCTCTCCCTGGGTTCACGTCTTCATGCCGTGGGTGACTTCCCATGTGGGGTGACTTCCACCTCCACGCCCTGCACTGAAGGTGCAGAGCCTCACGTTTGCTTTGAAGATTCTGTAGACCTGGTGGCAGCTAACTCTGTCTTCCTCACCAGCCCACTGAACACAAAGGAGGAGGGTCGCAGCACTCCATGGGTTAATTTGGAATGTTTTTGTATTAACAACAAATCTTTTAAAAGTCCAAAAAAAAAAAAAAAGAAAAAGAAAAAGAAAGGAAGAAATCTCCAAGTTGAGCTGTGACTGCAATGATTTGCAGTGAAGTCACCTGACTCCTTCTCAAGAATTCAAATGAATTGAGAATCCCCTTAGAAGTGACAGCCCAAAGTGTAAGAATGATAAACGGCTTTGGCCTTGATAATTTTTATTAAGCACTAAATGTCACATTTAACCTGCATTACTGAAAGCAATTACCCGTGTATCAACAGTCAAGCGGCTGGGCACGCGGTGCCGGCAGACGCGCGTTCGCCTCCATCTGGGAATAAGGATTTTCAATTAGGAGGCAAATGGCTGCAGAGGGGCTCCGGTCCTCCCCGGCTCCCAGAGGAGGCCTGCGGAATGAAGTCTTCATACACAAGTAATCGCAGCCGTGTCAACAGACCGTCCCCAGCCATCTGCTGCCGGAGCAGCCGCACTTTATCAAATCTCAATATTTACAGACGCTGATCAGCTCGTGGGGCCAGGATGGCTCCCTGCCAGGGAGTTCTGGGAAATTCATTTTAAGGTGTGTTTCAGTAGGCTAATTAATTTACAAGCACCTGTTTCATCGCTGCGAGCTGTTAGTGGCACAGATGAGCCCCAGCCGGGGAGGGAGACTGTATCCTGGCTAAATTGATTTCAATTGATTTTAATTTGCTGATGGCACAGTTGTAGGTTTAATGTGAACATAGCCTGAAGACCCTGGTTTTTTTCCCTTTTGAAGTAAGCCTTGTGGGTGGCTTACTTCTTGGCCCTGTCAGTGCTGGAGAAAGTGGCCTCAGCAGGAGGCCCGTGTGACAGGCACAGGCAGCGACTGGGCTCTTCAAAGTGGTGTTTGTGGTGTACAGTCAGGCGTTAGGTGTGGGGCTGCTAGGAAACATACAGGAAACCGTGATAAACTCGAGTTCTGGATAAACAACAAAGGACATTTTAGGAGTTGCATCCCCATAGGACATACTTAAATCTGACATTCACATGGAGCCAGGCTTCCTGGAAATTATCTGCTGAATTTGGCAGCCCTCCTTAGGTGCTTGGAGTTGTAAAGAAGCAAGATGTACCCTGATCTGGGTGGTCTCCTGGGCTGGGGGTGGGGGAGGCCTGTTCTGCATGCTGGGAAGAAACTCTTGTTAAGGAAATGTTACGGAAACACCAGGGGTTCGGTCTAGACCCTGCTGCTCGTGCACAGAAAGCCAATGACTGAGACAATGAGCACTGCCAGGGAAGAAGGCGTCAATCGGGTGCTGCAGCCAAGGAGACAGGAGCTCAGTCTCAAATCCATCTCCCTGACTGACTCAAATTAGGGGTTTATACAGCAGGGAAGAAATGTACCCCATGTGGGAAAAGAGGAACTAGGGAGGGGTAAGGAAGAGTTGCTGGTCGACAGGAAGCAGGTGGTTCGTTAGGCCATCGTGACGATGGTGAGGGATCTCGCATCTCGTTGTCCATATGAGATGGTCTGGTGAGTTTCAGCTCCTTGATACTCCCCGGGAGGCCTGAGGGTTGGTTGCCTAAGAAAGGAACTCAGATAAGACAGATGTAACTTTCCCAAGTGTTAAGACTGGCTCTCCCCTTGTGGCAGCCTGACACTGCTTCCTGGCAGGCTCTGCCCAGGCAGTGGGAACTCTCAGCCCACTGCCTGAAAATGCTGCTAACTTATGTCTACTGACACCTTGCTGAAACACATCACAAAGCTTGTAGAAGCATGTGTCCATCCAGCCCTCAGCCAGACCAGAAACGTGGAAAATTGTTTTGGAAACCCTTCTGTGTAGCCTTCATTGCAGCGCCATAGGTTTAGCAGTGGCCCCATGTTAAAGGGCACTTTAAGGAACAGCTCTTGAAAGCATCCTCATTGCCACTGTGAGGATGGTGCTTGGCACCCCGGCCACCCTCTTTGTATGAGGATCCACAGGGGAATTTTCTCTTAAGTCTTCATACCAGGAATGGAACTTCTGGTCTGCTTTTCTTCTGGACGATGGGATTTGGCTGCACGTGATAGCGAGTGTCTGTCGACCTGCTTCTCTGTGATGTGCGTCCCACTCCATATCTGGGTCTGCTTTCAATCCCCCATAGGGTAGCAAAGCATCTCCTACACATAGGGGATCAATAACTGCTTCTCCAAGAAGTGATAAAAGCGTCCTTAGAAGTAAACTGAGGAGGTAACTATGAATTGGATTGTATCAATATAAAATGTCACAACTAGACATGGTTCACAATTGTCCTTGGGACATGATGAAGATCTGGAATAGGTGACTGGAGCCTGTCTCCACAGCCCATTATTCTGATGAGTGAAGTTATGTGCATGTGCTTGTAGACATACGTACATCTTTACACACACACACACACACAGAGACATCTGTGTGTGATAAATATGTAAATACAAATACGAACCCACTTGTGCACTAGCAAAGATGCTATCTGAGATGATATTACCTAAAAATGCACAGCAGATGGTGGATGAGATAGAAAAATTACTTTCTAATGTGAGTTGAGAATCATCCATAAGGAAGGAGCCCAGAATATGGAGACATGTGTGGGTCAGCCCCTGTGGACCAGAAGGACGGGACCCCCACCACAGGCAGAGTCCGAGGGCTGGGGTCTGGGGTCTGAGTTTCTAGCCATCATAGTCCCCCATCATGACCACAGAGGCTTAAGTCGAGAAGCACTTCAAACAGACCCCCAAGAAGGGGTGGGACAGGCCCCACTTCAGGCTCACTGCTGGGTACCACACGGACTACGTGGTGGAAGAGCCCAGAGCTGCTGAGACGCTCCGCCAGCCACGAGGCCCCGTCCCTCAGCAACGCCATGCAGTTGGCACCCCGTAACTGCTGCAATACCTCTTTTCCCCGTTCCCATCTTCTCTCTACTCTTCAGATCAAAATAGGTACCTGGGATGGCAGGCGACGGGCACCACCTGGAAAAGCGGCCTTAGCTTGAGCTGCCATCGAAGAACATTAGAGATGGGGTTTGAACACCAGAAACTGACTTCTCACCATTCTGGAAGCCCGAGTCCCCGCACGGCCAGGTTCTGGTGACCGCCCTGTTTCAGGACTGCAGATGGCCACTTCTTTCTGTGTCCTCAAATGTGGGCAGGGGAGGAGAGAGAGAAAGCTCTTTGATGTCTCTGTTTGTAAAAGCACTAATCCCATCACAAGGGCTCCACCAGCATAACCTCATTCAACCCTAATTACCTCCCAAAGGCCCCGTCTTCAAATCACACTGGAGGTTAGGGCTTCAGCGGGACCGTTAGGGAGACCCCTCGGGTCCTAATGGAGGCTGTGAGGCGTGTCTCTATTTGCTCTGGGTTTTATTACTGAGCAGCCATTGATGAAAGCTTTGAAATTCTAGTGCAGTTCAGCATGGCTGCAATTATTTGAGCTTGAGGGGAAAACAAAAACCCAACAACTTTTAAAACAAGTGCTCACCTCAGCCATTAGGAGAAAAACGGTGAATTTCCTGTATAGCAGCTTCAAAAACTGCCATGTCCTGTGGAGCTTCTGAGACAAATGACGGCAGAGTTAAGCGGCGGCAGGAGATCATTAATTCTAAGCCAACCGAATCATGCTGATGAGCTATCAATACTGTCGCACTCAATTTTTGAATAAATCAAGTCCTCGTTTGTGACAAGGTAACCAAATCACCTGCAATGGGAAATACTTGCCCTTCCACTCTCCAGCAGCCAGAGTGAGGAGAACACACATGGGCCAGGCACCTGAAAGTGCACCAGGTTAAAAATATTCCGTGTTCATCCCACTAGAAGTTCTTCTGTGGTTCAGCAAAAGAGTGGTGCTGCCACATTGCCGCTCGACGTGTATTTAGGAGCAGATTTTGAATGCAATCACGACTAGTGTTTTAAAATTGAAGACATGTAGTTTAACCCAAATTGAATTATTGCCACATATGAAAAAATTGTGGATAAACCAATAAAGACTGTAAATATACTTTAGGTTTTTTTTTTTTGTTTTTTTTTTTGGGATGGGCTTACACTGTCACCCAGGCTGGAGTGCAGTGGCACGATCATGGCCCACTGCAGCCTTGACCTCCCAGGCTCAAGCAGTCCTCCCACCTCAGCCTCCGGAATAGCTGAGACTACAGGTGCGTGCCACCACACCCGGCTAATTTTTTTGTAGAAATGGGTCTTGCCATGTTGCCCAGGTTGGTCTCAAACTCCTGGGCTCAAGTGATCCACCTGCCTCAGCCTCCCAAAGTGTTGGGATTACAGGTGTGAGTCACCGTGTCAGGCCCACATATGTGTGTGTGTTATTCTGATCTGAGTTCTCAGAATGATCAGGAATATATGAGCCATCTAGAGTTGTACCTATGCTCCTGCACACTCTTCATGCAGAACATTATCCTGGGAGAGACAGGGTTTTAATTGTGAAAAACCAAACAGTGAAACACAGCAAATAATATGACTAGGAGCATGAAGGCCACCACAAGGAGGGGACTTATTTCCCTTTTCAGAAGGGCCCGAGATCCCACCAGACAGGGTTCATTAATTTAAGACAGTCGAACTCGCCAGCGTCAGAGTTCACAATTCAATTATGGAGGGAGATAATCTTCCCACGGTGGTTTATTTAGCCTGTGATTTTTAATTAATTCTGCTCCACCAGGGAATGCTTCAGGGATCAGGCTGCGCCCATGATCTCAGGGCTGTTATCTTCATTTTAGAAGATGCTGCCGGGCACACGTGTGGCATAAAATACTTTCATGCTGTCTGGCTGCCAACCTCTGGAGTCAGCGGAGTGGAGTGGAACAGAGACTTTAGATAGAGAGGAAAACCATCTCTGGAAGCTGCTGGGCTGTGTGCTTACTCTACGGACTCTGCCCCTGGGAATGGCTCCTGTCCCCCTTCACTGGTGTGGACATTGAAAGTAACTAGTAACAAACTCGACTTCAGGGAAGACCCAGTTTGATAAGAACACGTGTATGGGGAGGCTCCCAGGCTCATGCTCATCGGGTGCTCACTCTGGGTTCCACCAACTCCCATAGCTTCTCTCTGAGGGCCCCTGGTTTCAGACCTCTCTGTGCCTAGGCTTTTGACAAAGGCAAGGAGGTCAGGTGGCTCTCACCCATGGTGGTCAACCCTAGGGATGGGTGAGATCACAATAGCTGAACTCTCAGGAGTACAAACCCTTGAAGAATTGCTCATGGCTGCTGCATGCCATCCAGTTGGTAATAATTTGCACGTCAGGTATGTTTGGATAGGATAGTCCCATTCTAGACTTAACATAATTAGTCAGTTATTATAACATACTCATATATAGCCATTCATTCACTGGGCACACATCAGGTGCAGGCACTGGGGACAGAGTGGTCAGGCAAAGCTCAGGTAGGTGAGGCCACCACAGCCCGGGTCTTGGTGGCCTGACATAGCAGAGACATCACTCACACACATGATGCAGAGCCCAAGTTTCGGCTGGGCCCTGTCCTCCACCCACACTCCACGACACACCATCTGGAAGTTGCTGGTTGTGGAATACGAGGGAATGGGAGCTCTGGAAGACCTTCCTCCAGCAGCTCAGTGTTTGGGGCCAGAATTGATGGGTGTTATTTTCACTCACAACCCATTGGCTTGAATTATACATGTGTCCCCCACACACAGTGGGGTCAGGAGGTATGGTTCCACCATGCACCCAGGGGGCAGAGCTAACAACGACGCTGTGCTGGAAAGACAGGCGGGATCCGATGTTGTGGGGAATGCATTTTTCCCGGGCAGCCAGACATGAAACAGGTGAGGACGGAGTTGGCTAATTATCTTCCTGGTAGGTGCTGTGGGTAGCATGAGGCGCCAGCATTCTGTCCTTGGGTGTTGCGTCTATTCATGAGTAGGTTCTTTTGTTTGTGTTTTGTTTCATTTTGTGATGGAGTTTTGCTTTTGTCACCCAGGCTGGAGTGCAGTGGCGTGATCTCAGCTCAATACAACCTCTGCCTCATGGGTTCAAGCGATTCCCCTGCCTCAGCCTCCAGAGTAGCTGAGATTACAGGTGCTCACCACCACACCTATCTAATTTTTGTATTTTTAGTAGAGACAGGGTTTCGCCATGTTGGCCAGGCTGGTCTCAAAGTCCTGACCTCAGGTGATCTGCCCGCCTTGGACTCCCAAAGTGCTGGGATTACAGGTATCAGCCACCACTCCTGGTCACAAGTAGATTCTTTATTAGATGTTTTTAATTCTTAGCATGGAATAAATGATGAAGTCATAAATATTTGGAAGTGAAGGAGTCTGGACTGATAACACTTTTCCATCGTTTTTAAACTGTATTCAGTGAATCTCTTGGGTGTCTTGAGGGGGCCGATATGACCAGAGAAGCTCTGGCTGGCCTTGTGGTCCACATGGAACTGCCATGGCCAGCCACAGCGACAGCAGCCTAGTATTTTGGGTTTGTGCATCAGATTTCACAGAAAAATATTTGGTTCTGCTGCTTTAACATATATAATACAGATGGCTTGTCTCAAACTAGCTTTTTACTATCTAGGGCTCAAAGAAGTTGAGTGACTTCTTAATGCCACACTTGAAACTACCGTCAGAGCATAGTTCATTGCTTTGACTTTTTTTAGTGATTTTTACTGTGGTAAATGCACACAAAATAAAACTGACCACTTAAATCATTTTTAAGCATACGGTTCAGTGGCATGAAGTATATTTACATTGTTCAATCATCACTACCATCTGTCTCCAGAACTTTTCACCACCTCAAACTGAAGCTCTGCAGCCATTCAACATTCATTCCCTTCATTATCTCAAGCCAAATGTAAGATCCCTGCCTCCAGCCCCCAGCCCCTGGCAGCCCCGCCCCCAGCCCCCTGCCCCTGGCAGCCCCGCCCCCAGCCCCCAGCCCCTGGCAGCCCCGCCCCCAGCCCCCTGCCCCTGGCAGCCCCGCCCCCAGCCCCCAGCCCCTGGCAGCCCCGCCCCCAGCCCCCTGCCCCTGGCAGCCCCGCCCCCAGACCCCAGCCCCTGGCAGCCCCGCCCCCAGCCCCCAGCCCCTGGCAGCCCCCATTCTACCTTTTGTCTCCATGAATGGGACAACTCCAGGGACCTCATGTGAGTGGGATCCTACAGTATCTGTCCTTTTGTGACTGGCTTACTTCACATAGCATTATGTCCTCAAGGTTTATCCACACTGTAGCATGAATTAGAATTTCATTCATTTTTTAAGGCTGAATATTTATCCTAAAGTGTGTACACACCACGTTTTGTCCATCTGTTCATCTGTGATGAACACAGACTGTTTCCATCTCTTGGCTGTTGTGAATGACACTGCTGTGAACGTCGGCAGGCAAGTATCTGCTGCGGTCCCTGTTTTCCATTTTTTGGCTGTATTCCTAGACATTGCTTTGACTTTAAAGTTTTTTCATCAGAAAAGTAACATCTATTCATGTTACTTGAATTAAAAAAAAAAGTTAAGACCAACAATGTGCAAAGTGCTCAGCTAGTCCTTTTGAATGAAGAGGTGTTCCCATTGCAGTGATCCTGAGGGACAGAGGCAGCGCAGCCCTGGAACTGCCCCACCGGGAGGGAGGGCGCATGGATCGTCCTCAGACTACTCAGGATCTTGGCTGTTAAGGAACTATGTTGTACACCCTGGCAAAGAAAGTTACAGTTTTGCTCAGGCGTTAAGAGTTTGATAATTAAACCACTTTTGGATCTTACATTTGGCTTGAGATAAGGAAGCTTCTGCGACCCCCTGCTATTTCTTTTGGAGCCTTGCTCTCTTGTTTTGTGGGAGCGCATCCTGCAGTGGCTTCCTCAGAAAGAAGGCATGGGAGGTGAATTTCCTGAATGCTTGTGAGTCTTAAATATTTTTGTCTGTCTTGATTTTAATTAATCATTTATTAATAAAGTATAGAAGAGAGATCAATTTTTATCATGATTTTGAAGGTATTGACCCATTACCTTCTAGCATCCAAGCCTTTAGTAATAATCCTATTTTCCTGCCAGTGATTGCTTTAGGGATATTTATGTGACCAAATTCAGGCCCAGGAACACAAGCAGGATTTGCCAGAGAAAAAGTCCACATTTCTAAAACGGGTGCAATGAGGACACTTCCCTCCTTTGCCTTTCTTCTTGGAAGACGTGGCTGGAAGTAATGTCTGAAATTGCCATTATGCTGCTCTCATTTGGAGGATAAATCTCTCATTTGGAGGGTGGTGGAAAAAGGGGAGTGTGCAGACTTGCAGGGAGGGAGGGGGGCCCTGAGGGGCTCCTGCCCACCCTCTGGCTCAGCTGTCTACAGAACAACTCACATGGGACAGCTGGCCTGTCTGCACCCCCAGTGCAGGGTCCACTCTACAGACTGGGGCTTCTGCAGCTTAGGAACTGAATTTTAAGTTTTATTTAATGTGAATTAATTGAAACTTGAACTTCAGTGGGCATATGTGGTTAACGGATCCTACAGTGGCCAGCACAGCTCCGCACGCAGCATGAATGCCGTGTGCCCCAACCATTTGCGTGCGCCTGGGCTGGAGCTTCCAGAGCCTGCAGCGGTCACGCTTCACCCACCACTCCTGCCGGCGTGGGGTCTGCGGTGGCGTGGATGGTGTGCTTGCTTGTGTTGTCCTCATTTTAGCAAGACGTGGGGACAAGAAATACACCCGTGTGTCAGCCTCTTCTCTTTAATAGGAACAAGATGCATTCGTTTTCTTTTGTAGAGTCTAATTCTGCCTGTAGATCTACTTGATATGAATCATGTTGATTAAAAACATATTTTTCTCTGGTGCAGGGAGCATCATTGGAAATTGCAGGTCTTAGTTCATTAGTTTCCACAAATAACTTTGAGTAGTTTTCCTTCCCTCCCCGCCCCTCCCCTCCCCTCCCCTCTCTTCTTCCTCCCCGCCCCCGTCTTTCTCTCTTCCTCTTTCTTTCTTTTCGACAGAGTCTCACTCTGTCACCCAGGCTGGAGTGAAGTGGCATGATCTCAGCTCACTGCAACCTCTTCCTCTCAGATTCAAGCAATTCTCCTGCCTCAGCCTCCTAAGTAGCTGTGATTACAGGCACGTGCCAACACACCTGGCTAAACTGTGTTGTATTGTTAGCAGAGATGGGGTTTCATCATGTTGGCCAGGTTGGTCTCAAACTCCTGACCTCAGGTGATCCACCCGCCTCCCTCTCCCAAAGCACAGGGATTACAGGCGTGAGCCACCTCGCTCAGCCAGTTTTCCTTTCTTTTTGGATTTTTTTTTTGTGAAAACTGCACGGTTGTTGCATCCCCTGGTCTTTCCCCATATGCCTCACCTTTCCTCAAACTGGATTTTCTCTTTGCCTTCCTCTTGTATCTGCTGTGCGTCTGCCTTGGGCTGGGCTCACTGCCGGGGACGCGGCTTTCCGCAGCTCCTGTTCCGCCCTCTGTGGTTCCTATTGTGGTGCTGCTTAGCGTCTCCAGCTCCCTAATTTCTTCCTGCAGCACAGGGATGTCCAATCTTTTGGCTTCCCTGAGCCACAATGGAAGAATTGCCTAGGGCCACACATAAAATACCCTCACACTAACAATAGCTGATGAGCTAAAAAAAAGAAATCGCAAAAAATTCACATCATCTTTTAAGAAAGTCCATGCATCTGTGTTGGGCCACATTCAAAGCTGTCCCGGGCTGCGTGTGCCCAGCGGGCCATGGGTTGGATAAACTTGCTGTAGTGTCTTAGCTTCCTTTTCTCCTCATTTGCTCTCCACGTTATCTCACATTGAATCTCTTGTCTTAGAAATTCATTTTTTCCTAGTTCCCTGAGTATTAGCCGTTTCATGAAACCCATTTGTGGAGTGAACGGTATTTCCTGGTGTGTGCACCATCTCTTGCATGCTGTAGGCTTTGTTTTTTGTGTGCGTGTGTGCAGTAAAATTTTTGCAAATGTTCACAATAATCTTTTTACCTTTTTTTTTTTTTTGAGACAGAGTCTTGCTCTGTCCCCAGGCCAGAGTGCAGTGGCATGATCTCGACTGACTGCAACCTCCGCCTCCCGGTTCAAGCGATTCTCCTGCCTCAGCTGGGACTACAGGCGTCTGCCACCATGCGCAGCTAATCTTTGTACTTTTAGTAGAGATGGGGTTTCACCATGTTGGGCAGGCTGGTCTCAATCTCTTGACCTCGTGATCTGCCCACTTTGGCCTCTCAATGTGCTGGGATTACAGGTGTGAGCACCGCACCTGGCCTCCCCTTTCCTTACCTTTGAATTGGAGCGGTGATCATTTCATCCAAGATTGCTGCTGGCCCCAGTGTTGAAGTGGGCAATTCTCCGTGGCCCCATTCCTGTCTCTGGAGACCCCTCTCATCCTTTCCGAAGCCCCTTAGCCGGGTTCCAGTCTGCGACGCACCCACTGAGTCCCCGGAGTGCGGGGGGCAGAAGCCTGGTGTGTGCGGTGCTTCCCTAGTTGCTCAACCATCTGTGCTGGGGCGACTTCTCAAAGTTGGGGGCACATCTAGTTCTTCAGCAAGAAACCCTGATATTCACTGTCTGTCTCACTTCACTGTGATGTCGCTTTTCTCACTGTGCACAACTCACACTCCCGGTATGGCCCAGGCCCCTCAGCTGCTGTGTTTTCCCTGGGGTGGGGGCTGACGTGCCTTCCTCTGTTCTTCTGCATCTGGGATCCTAGTACCTGCGGAGTCAGGGATCAGGGGTGGTCCCGGATGTCTCCACCACCTGCTTCAGCAAACTGCTCTTCTGGACAGGTTGGCAGGTGAGCCCGATTTCTGGATTGTGACTCAGTTTCACCAGCTGCACTGTTAGACCGACATTCCTCAACACGTGTGATGCGTTCTTGGTGCCGTCATGTTGATGCTGTTTCCTTCATGGCTTTTGTTTCTTTGTGAAATATTTACTGAGTTCTATGAAGAGCAGGAGGAGATTCCATGCTGCAAGCCACACCCCTGTCCTTCCTGGAAGTGTCCTGGGTGTCCCAGGAGGGTGCATTCTGAAAGAGACACAGATCTCAGGATAATCAGTTTCAGGTACATGGTGAGATTTTGGATTTTTGTAGCGTTAAGATTTGTATGAAAGGTGAATTATTAATCACAAAGAGGATAAGTGTGATAAGTTTTTATCACTGGAAGAGGGGAAGCTCAGAGTCCCGGGACTATCGGGGGGTCACACGGACTGCTGGCCTCAAAACACTCTTCTGTTTTCCTTTGGTTTTTAGCCTCGTAGAACTGAGAAAAACAGGAATTTCCTAAGAAGGAGCATCTAAAAACTTTGAGAAATTTCTTTAGTAGCAGAGCAGGAGAGAAAATAGAGGATATATATTTTTTAACTTGAAATACCAGAGTCAACCCAAGTAAATAAATAAAATAACGTTTGCATTCCACACAGTAAGAGTTGAGGCAGAAACGCAGGAGTCTTCATGCCTAAATGCTTTGCACCAATGCAGATGTGAGTGTGAGCGTGATTTTGTCATCATGCACCCAAGGACAAAATCCAGGCATGAGCAGACATGTGCTCTTTCGTAAGTAATGATTCATGGGAAAGCACCAGGTTGAACATAGGGGTATATATATTTTTATTGCATTTTAGGTTCTGGGGTACATGTGAAGAACATGCAGGATTGTTGCATAGGTGCATACGTGGCAATGTAGTTTGCTGCCTCCATCCCCATCACCTATAGCTGGCATTTCTCCCCATGTTATCCCTCCCCAAGTCCCCACCCCCCACTCTCCCTCCCCTAGTCCCCTCCACAGACCTCAGTGTGTGATGCTCCCCTCCCTGTGTCCTTGTGTTCTCATTGTTCGATACCCGCCTATAAGTGAGAACATGCACTGTTTGATTTTCTGTTCTTGTGTCAGTTTGCTGAGAATGATGGTTTCCAGATTCATCCATGTCCCTGCAAAGGACACAAGCTCATCATTTTTTATGGCTACATAGTATTCCATAGTGCATATGTGCCACATTTTCCCTGTCCAGTCTATCATCGATGGGCATTTGGGTTGATTCCAAGTCTTTGCTATTGTAAACAGTGCCACAGTGATATATGTGTGCATGTGTCTTTATAATAGAACGATTTATAATCCTTTGGATAATTACCCCAGTAATGGAATTGCTGGGTCAAATAGAATTTCTATTTCTAGATCCTTGAGGAATTGCCACACTGTCTTCCACAATGGTTGAACTAATTTACACTCCCACCAACAGTGTAAAAGTGTTCCTATTTCTCCACATCCTCTCCAGCATCTATTGTCTCCAGATTTTTTAATGATCGCCATTCTAACTGGCGTGAGATGGTATCTCAATGTGGTTTTGATTTGCATTTCTCTAATGACCAGCGATGATGAACATTTTTTCATAAGTTTGTTGGCCTCATATATGTCTTCTTTAGAAAAGTATCTGTTCATATCATTTGCCCACTTTTAAGTGGGTTTGTTTGTTTTTTTCTTGTAAATATGTTTGAGTTCTTTGTAGATTCTGGATATAAGTCCTTTGTCAGATGGGTAGATTGTAAACATTTTTTCCCATTCTGTTGGTTGCTGGTTCACTCTAATAATTGTTTCTTTTGCTATGCAGAAGCTCTGGAGTTTAATTAGATCCCATTTGTCTAATTTGGCTTTTGTTGCTAATGCTTTGGTGTGTTAGTCATGAAGTCCTTGCTTATATCTATGTCCTGAATGGTTTTGCCTAGGTTTTCTTCTAAGGTTTTTATGGTGTTACATCTTATGTTTAAGTCTTTAATCCATCTGGAGTTAATTTTAGTGTAAGGTGTCAGGAAGGGGTCCCATTTCTGCTTTCTGCACATGGCTAGCCAGTTTTGCCAACACCATTTATTAAACAGGGAATCCTTTCCCCATTGCTTGTTTTTGTCAGGTTTGTCAAAGATCAGATGGTTGTAGATGTGTGGCATTACCTTCAAGGCCTCTGTTCTGTTCCATTGGTCTATATCTCTGTTTTGGTACAAGTACCATGCTGTTTTGATTACTGCAGCCTTGTAGTATAGTTTGAAGTCCGGTAGTGTGATGCCTCCCACTTTGTTCTTTTTGCTTAGGATTGACTTGGCTATGTGGGCTCTCTTTTGGTTCCATATGAAGTTTAAGGTGGTTTTTCCCAGTTCTGTGAAGAAGGTCATTGGTAGCTTGATGGGGATAGTGTTGAATCTGTAAATTACTTTGGGCAGTATGGCCATTTTCACAATATTGATTCTTCCTAACCATGAGCATGGAATGTTTCTCCATCTGTTTGTGTCCTCTCTTATTTCATTGAGCAGTGGTTTTTACTTCTCCTTGAAGAGGTCCTTTACCTTCCTTGTTAGTTTTATTCCTAGGTATTTTATTCTCTTTGTAGCAATTGTGAATGGCAATTCATTCTTGATTTGGCTCTCTTTTAGTCTGTTATTGGTGTATAGGAATGCTTGTGATTTTTGCACATTGATTTTGTATCCTGAGACTTTGCTGAAGTTGCTTATCAGTTTCAGGAGATTTTGGGCTGAGACGATGGGGTCTTCTAAATATACAATCATGTTGTCTGCAAATAGAGACAATTTGACTTCCTCCTTTCCTAATTGAATACCCTTTATTTCTTTTTCTTACCTGATTGCTGTGTCTAGAACTTCCAATACTATATTGAGTAGGAGTGGTGACAGAGGGCATCCTTGTCTAGTGCCAGATTTCAAAGGGAATGCTTCCAGTTTTTGCCCATTCAGTATGATATTGGCTCTGGGTTTGTCATAAATAGCTTTTATTATTTTGAGATACAGTCTGTTGATACCTAATTTATTGAGAGTTTTTAGCATAAAGGGCTGTTGAATTTTGTCGAAGGTCTCTGCATCTATTGAGATAATCATGTGGTTTTTGTCTTTGGTTCTGTTTATGTGGTGAATTACGTTGATAGACTTGCATATGTTGAACCAGCCTTGCATCCCTGGGATAAAGCCTACTTGATCATGATGGATAACTTTTTGATGTGCTGTTGCCAGTATTTTATTGAAGATTTTGCATCTATATTCATCATGGATATTGGCCTGAAGTTTTCTTTTCTTGTTGAGTCTCTGATGAGTTTTGGTATCAGGATGATGTTGGTCTCATAAAAAAATTTGGGGAGCATCCCCTCTTTTTGGATTGTTTGGAATAGTTTCAGAAGGAGTGGTACCAGCTCCTCTTTGTATGTCTGGTAGAATTTGGCTGTGAACTCATCGGGACCTGGGCTTTTATTTGGTTGGTAAGCTATTAATTGCTGCCTCAACTTCAGCCCTAGTTTTTGGTCTATTCAGGTTTTTGACTTCTTCCTGGTTTAGGCTTGGGAGGGTGTAAGTGTCCAGGAATTTATCCATTTCCTCCAGGTTTACTGGTTTATGTGCATAGAGTTGTTTGTAGTAATCTCTGGTTTGTATTTCTGTGGAATCTGTGGTGATATCCCCTTTATTGTTTTTTATTGCATCTATTTGATTCTTCTCTCTTTTCTTTTTTATTAATCTGGCTAGTAGTCTGTCTATTTTATTGATCTTTTCAAAAAACCAGCTCCTGGATTTATTGATTTTTTTGAAGGGTTTTTTCTGTCTCTATCTCCTTTGGTTCTGCTCTGATCTTAATTATTTCTTGTCTTCTGCTAGCTTTTGAGTTTTTTTTAATCTTGCTTCTCTAGCTCTTTCAATTTTGATGATAGAGTGTTGATTTTAGGTCTTTCCTTGCTTCTCATGTGGGCATTTATTGATATAAATTTTCCTCTAGACACTGCTTTAAATGTGTCCCAGAGATTCTGTTATATTGTGTCTTCATTCTCATTGGTTTTGAAGAACATCTTTATTTCTGCCTTCATTTCATTGTTTATCCAGTCAACATTCAAGAGCCAGTTGTTCAGTTTCTGTGAAGTTGTGCAGTTTTGAGTTAGTTTCTGAATTCTGAGTTCTAATTTGATTGTACTGTGGTCTGAGAGACTGTTTGTTATGATTTCCGTTCTTTTGCATTTGCTTAGGAGTGATTTACTTCCAATTATGTGGTCAATTTTAAAGTAGGTGTGATGCGGTGCTGAGAAGAATATATATTCTGTGGATTTGGGGTGGAGAGTTGTCTATTAGGTTTCCTTGGTCCAGGTCTGAGTTCAAGTCCTGGATATCCTTGTGAATTTTCTGTCTCATTGATCTGTCTAATATTGTCAGTGGAGTGTTCAAGTCTCCCACTCTTATTGTGCAGGAGTCTAAGTCTCTTTGTAGGTCATTAAGAACTTGCTTTATGTATCTGGGTGCTCCTGTATTGGGTGCATATATATTTAGGATAGTTAGCTCTTCTTGATGCATTGATCCTTTTACTATTATTTAATGCCCTTCTTTGTCTCTTCTGATCTTTGTTGGTTTAAAGTTTATTTTATCAGATATAGGATTGCGACTCCTGCTTTTTTTTGCTCTTCATTTGCTTGGTAAATCTTCCTCCATCCCTTTATTTTTGGCCTATGTGTATCCTTGCATGTGAGATGGGTTTCCTGGATACAGCACACTGATGGGTTTTGGCTTTTTATCCAATTTGCCAGTCTGTGTCTTTTGATTGGGGCATTTAGTCCATTTACGTTTAGGGTTAATATTGTTATGTGTGAATTTGATCCTGCCATTTTGAGGCTAGCTGGTTGTTTTGCCCATTAGTTGATGCAGTTTCTTCATTGTGTCGATGCTCTTTACCATTTGCTATGTTTTTGGAGTGGCTGGTACTGGTTGTTCCTTTCTATGTTTAGTGCTTCTTTCAGGAGCTCTTGTAAGGCAGGCTTGGTGGTGACGAAATCTGTGAGCAATTGCTTGTTCATAAAGGATTTTATTTCTTCTTTGCTTATGAAGCTTAGTTTGGCTGGATATGAAATTCTAGGTTGAAAGTTCTTTTCTTTAAGGATGTTGAATATTGGCCCCCACTCTCTTCTGGTGTGTAGGGTTTCTGCTGAGAGATCCACTGTAAGTCTGACGGGCTTCCCTTTGTGGGTAACCTGACCTTTCTCTCTGGCTGCCCTTAGCATTTTCTCCTTCATTTCAACCCTGGTGAATCTGATAATTATGTGCCTTGGGGTTGCTCTTCTTGAGGAATATCTTTGTGGTGTTCTCTGTATTTCCTGGACTTGAATGGTGGCCTGCCTTGCTAGGTTGGGGAAGTTCTCTTGGATAATATCCTGAAGAGTGTTTTCCAGCTTGGATTCATTCTTTCTGTCATATTCAGGTACACCTATCAAACGTAGATTAGGTCTTTTCATATAATCTCGTATTTCTTGGAGGCTTTGTTCATTTTTTTTACTCTTTTTTCTCTAATCTTGCCTTCTCATTTTATTTCATTGAGTTGATCTTCAATCTCTGATATCCTTTTTTCTGCTTGGTCGATTTAGGCTATTGAAACTTGTGCATCCTCCGCGAAGTTCTCATGTTGTGTTTCTCAGCTCCATCAATTCATTTATATTCCTCTCTAAGCTGTTTATTCTCGTTAGCATTTCATCAAACCCTTTTTCAAGGTTCTTAGTTTCTTTGCATTGAGTTAGAACATGTTCTTTTAGCTCAGAGAAGTTTGTTATTACCCACCTTCTGAAGCTTGTTTCTGTCAATTCATCAGTCTCATTGTCCATCCAGCTTTGTTCCCTTGCTGGTTGGAAGTTGTGATCCCTTGGAGGAGGAGAGGCATTCTAGTTTTGGATATTTTCATCCTTTTTGCCCTGGTTTCTTCCCATCTTTGTAGATTTATCTACCTGTGGTTTTTGTGGTTGGTGACATTCAGATGGGGTCTCTGAGTGGATGTCCTTTTTGTTGATGATGAAGTTATTTCTTTCTGTTTCTTAGTTTTCCTTCTAACAATCAGGCCCCCCTCTTGTCGGACTGCTGAGGTCCACTCCAGGCCCTGCTTGCCTGGGGATCACTTGCAGTGGCTGCAGAACAGTAAGGGTTGCTTCCAGTTTTGTTCTTCTGCTATCTTTGTCCCAGAAGGATACCTGCCAGATGTCAGTCTTAGCTCTTCTTTATGAGGTGTCTCTTTGGTTATATGGGGGTCAGGGAGCTGCTTGAGGAGACAGCCTGTCCCTTATAGGAGCTCAGGTGCTGAGCTGTGAGTGCCGTTGCTCTGTTCAGAGCTGCTGGGAAGGTACATTTAAGTCTGCTGCAGCGGAACTCATAACCACCTTTTTTTCCCCAGGTGCTCTGTCCCGGGAAGGTGGGTTCCTGTCATTCTGCTGCCTTTTTTCAGAGATGTCCTGCCCAGCAAGGAGGTAACCTAGTCACAGTCAGCCAGCAGAGGCATTGCTGAGCTGCTGTGGGCTCTGCCCAGCTGCTGTGTGAACTTCCTTGCAGTTTTGTTTATATGGGTATAGTTAGAACTGCCTTGGTATTGGCAGTCTGCCTCAGTAGTGGCGGACTGCCTTGGGCGCGGTAGCTCACACCTGTAATTCCAGCTCTTTGGGAGGCCAAGGCGGGTGGATCACGAGCTGAAGAGATCGAGACCATCCTGTCCAACATGGTGAAACCCCGTCTCTACTAAAAATACAAAAAAATCAGCCGGGCATGGTGACACACGCCTATCTATGGTCCCAGCTAATCGGGAGGCTGAGGCAGGAGAATCGCTTGAAACTGGGAGGTGAAGGTTGCAGTGAGCCGAGATTGCGCCACTGCACTCCAACCTGGTGACAGAGGAAGACTCCGTCTCAAAAAAATCCATCTTCAGCAGATACATATATATATATATATATATATATATATATATATATATATATATATATGGAGTCTCACTCTTTTGCCCAGGCTGGAGTGAAGTGGCGCAATCTCGGCTCACTGAAACCTCCACCTCCCAGGTTCAAGCGATTCTCCTGCCTCAGCCTCCCGAGTAGGCTGGGACTTACAGGTCTGTACATAGGGTTTATAAAGTAAAGGCTTGCTCTGTTTGTGGGTTCGTTTCAAGATAGAACCTGTTAGTAAAGTGCAAGGTATGCATTTAACACAGAATTCTGTTTTCTCTTGAGTGGGGCAGGAGGGACGTAAGCACAGAGAAGCTAGTTGAGCCGAGGCCACGTGGCTCAGGTGGGGAGCGTGTTCAAGGCCCTGCTGCTCCGTCCTCTCCCAGCTCAGCAAAGCACTCAAAATAAAGGTCTTCTGAGTGCTAGGCTTTTCAAACCACACACATGAAGTGACAGGAAAATCACTACTCTTAGCAAGATCGCCGTTCTTTTATTTCTTGGTAGTCCTGTTTAGAACCCCAGCCCTTTTCTGCAGTGAGTAATGTGAACCGAGTGACAACAGGCCCCACCTTCTCCAGCACCCACCCCACTCTGAGGGCCATTTGTCACTGTCCAGGGCCTGTGGTGGGACATTGACAGGAGACGTCAGCCCGTGATTCCACCCCGCTGCCACTGCCCCAGTCCCGCGATGGAGCCAGACACGGGAGGGCTGCATCCTCCTCTCCAGGAGCCCATGACTGTGTTTGCCTTGGTGGGATTTGTTTTTCCTAGCAAGTTGCCTGGAGCGCTGACGTGTTGTCGGAGAGAGATGTTGTTATGACAGTGTTAGCCTCTCAGCAGATTGCCGAGCCTGGAGGATTGCACGCGAGGCGTCACGCAAACACTTTTTGGAGCTAATGATATCGCACCATATGTAAAGCAAGGAAAAATTATTTAAATAGGTAGCATTTGAAGGAATAAAACAATCAGAAGGCTTTTGGGGATAATGAAGATTACTCTGAATTGTTTAAACAAGGTATAAGCTTTTAAACAAACTGCATGCCCACAGCATCTTCCACTTCCCTCTTTAGTTACACTTCATTCACGCAGTTGGAATTTGTTTTCAGCATTTGTCTTTTTATAGATTAAACTAAATCTTTAGGTAACATTGTTGCAGAAACACATCCTTTCCGTTTCGTGTGGCAAACATGAAGCTCCTGATGAATGATGTTACCTGGAGGAATAACATTCTTTCATGCGCGGAAAAGGAAAAGGTATTTAAAACGGGAAGGGAACTTCAGGCTACTGCGGTTGTATCCAGTGGCTGCACTTCCTGTCCAGCTCTCCCGCGTCTCCAGTGATGGAGCACGATTTCATGTTGCTGCGCCTCAGGCCCACGGCGGGAAGAATGACGGGAAATCCATCGTCCTCTCCATTCTCACCGCATACAGCACATACACGTCTCTAAAGGGCTTTAAAACGGCAAAGCCCAACATGTTGTTTATAAATCTAAGCCTCACGAGGGCCATGAGGAACAGAACCACTTAAACCGCCAGTGTGCACCCTCAAAAGCAGCAGCATCTGAAAGCGCTCTAGGCATTGCTGGCAAATACCTTCTTTTTCTTGAGACAGGGGCTTGCTCTGTCACCCAGGCTGGAGTGCAGTGGCGTGATTATGGCTCACTGCAGCCTCTATCTCCTGGATGTACGTGATCCTCCCGCCTTAGACTCCAAGTAGCTGGGACCGCCTCCGAGGAGCTGGAACCACCACAGCTGACTAATTTTTGTATTTTTCATAGAGGAGGGGTCTTGTTATGTTGCTCAACCTGGTCTTGAACTCCTGGGCTCTGGTGATCCTCCTGCCCCGGCTTCCAAAGTCCTGGGATTACAGGCATGAGCTGCTGCGCCTGCCTACGCCTTGTTTATGCAGTTGGCCGGTCTTTGCAGGTGCTGCACTATTTTCTGGGAAGGTTGGCTCCATCACACGCCACCCACTTCCTCGCCCTGTGTCATCACGGACATGGCGGGGGTGACTGGTGACTGGAAAGCGAGGTGAGAGTCCACAGCTGCTGTGCCAGGGACGGCCCTTTCCGCATCACCTCAGGGGCTCTCTGTCAGGGAGAGGTAAGAGTACAGCTGTCTGTTCTCTCAGAAACATCAGGTTAAAAATTCACTCCAGCCTGGACAACGGGAGCAAGACTCTATCTCAAATAATAATAATAATAATAATTCGAATGTAAAGATCGGTTCCACCAAGTCGCTTCTGGGACAGACATGCTGTGGCCACCTCGTGATTCCCCGCGTCTTCGTCCCTGCTGACGTGTTAGCATGCGCACTGGCCTCAAGACACTGTTTTCTATACCTAAGACCTGCCTTCACCCCTGACATCAGGGTTGACTTCTCCCATCCTCACGCCTGCCTTACACTCCTCCTGGTGCCCCACACAACGCCGGAGTCATCGGGTTCACGTCTTCTCCCTCCGCTCTCACAACCCTCCTTGAAGTCAGAGTTTCTCTCATGCATGTTTGCACCTGGCTGGGTCTCTTGCACACGCTGGATGCCCTGGGGATGCCAGCTGTAGTGACGTGGTCCCTGTGCCTCAGAAGCCATGGGGACAGAGGCCTGTCCATTCCTCCCCCGCTTCTGCTCTCCATATGACCCAGCCGTGCCACTGTAGGACTTGGCACCGAAAGCTCGGGCAAATGGGGACGAGAACCAGACTTTGCCCCCAAACAGAAGCACTGGCTTGGCATCCAGCTCACCACACCCAAGTTTGCTGTTCTGACCCCAGCACCTGAATCGAATTCCTTTTAAGTTTCAAAGAAGTAAAAACTTGGTTTCTGACAAATGTCCCTAACATGAAACATGTTCTCAGACTTCCGGGACACAGAACAGAGCTGTGGTCCTCTTTCCCTGTATGAACAGTGCCTTTGTGAGAGAGCGTCTTTGTTTGGAGGGGGAAGAAAGAATGAATCACGCTACGGAACACTCAGGCAGGTGCCGGCCATTCTGGAAACACGTGTATTTCGGCGTATCATGTACTGGCACGCTGTGGGGAATAGCAGTGAATAGCGTGGAGCACAATCATGTGCATTGTTGATGTTTGTTAAAATAAAGATATTCAATTTATAATAAAAGGGATTAAAAGCTTAATTCATGACTATGTTAATATTTGTCTGCAAGTACGCAGATAAATGGCAACGCACCTTATCACGTTCAACACCTGCACACACAAGTTCCTCTGCTGAGATCGCCATGGGATTGTGTGTTTCACAGAGCTTAAACTTTCATTTCCCAAAATAATGATATCATTCGTTTACAGGTATAGATAGGCTCGCCTTGCTCTCACTCTGTCCTGAAATGAGTATTGTGGCTTCAGCTACAAAAATACGGGATTAATTATGGCAGTGATACGCCACAATCTGCCAGACGCAACAACAGCTGGCTGAATGCACCCTCGCCACAGGCGTCCCACGCACCCCTCCTACAAGCCTGCGGGACAGGGCAGCACCCAGCTGCTTCCTCCTCCCACAGAGTGGGTGCAGTGAACACAGCTTTGTGGAGAGTTGCTATTCACAGATGCTTGGACATCAAATCATGTTTCCAAATGTCCTGGATAATTTGCTCTTAAAAGAGAATTATGATAAATTCTTTGGATAAAGCATCCTGCTTAAAAAACCCCTACAGATATTAATGAACAACTCCGACTTGACCATTCCTGAGCTAATTACCTTGGAAGATGCAAAGGTAGATCAGGCTGTGATTCAGAAAAAAACCAGATGGGAATAAAATGATCAGAGGTAAAAGCTCCGTGCTTTATGTAGATGGCAGACCATAGGTATCTTTAAGGCTCCTGGATGTCCTACCACGTCCTACTGTGGCCGTAACAAAGTACTGCATGCCAGGCTGGTTAGAACAACAGAAATGTGTCCTCTCCCAGTTCTGGAAGCCAGAAGTTTGAGATCAAGGTGCTCGCAGGGTCATGGTCCCTCTGAGGGCACCAGGGAGGGTCTATCCCAGTGTCTCTAAGGGTTCTGGGGGTCCCTGGCTGGGCAGCACCACTGCTGTCCTCACACAGTCATTTCCTGGGGCTCTTCTCTGTGTCCAGACCCCCGTTATGCCAGCCATATTGAACTAGGACCCACCCTCTGTGAGAATGACCTCATTATACCTTAATTACATCGCAATTACCTCATTTCCAGATAAGGGCAATCTGAGGTACTGGGGGGATAAGGCTTCAATATGTGAATTGCGGGACACCATTCAGCCCAGAGCACTGGTGCTAGTTATATCCATGTGTCTGGCTATGCCCTGTGATCACCGGTTGATGTCGTGTTTCTAAACTTTTGTGAGTGCAAGAGAAGAGGAGGCGTGTGGACTGGCCTCATTGCCACTCCATGGAACAAGCCACACCTCACAGCTGGGAGGAGATGCAGGTCTGTGGTGTGGACCAGGAGTTCTGGACGTCTCAGTGTATCCGGGAGGGAATGTGCCCTTGGGTGGAAAGTCTGTGACATCTGCTGAATCAGAGTGGGCCCTGTGTAGGTCTGTGGCATGGACCAAGGGTTCTGGGCATCTCAGCGTATCTGGGAGGGAATGTGCCCTTGGGTGGAAAGTCTGTGACATCTGCTGAATCAGAGTGGGCCCTGTGTAGGTCTGTGGCGTGGACCAAGGGTTCTGGGCATCTCAGCGTATCTGGGAGGGAATGTGCCCTTGGGTGACAAAGGCTTACCTTCTGCAGGGCTGTGGGTGGTATTCCAGCTCAAATACAAACACTCACAGCCTACACCTGTGCTTTCCATGCACCATGTTTCGTTCTGGGCCTGGTGGAAGCCAGTGAGCCTGAGAGGTGACGGTTTTGACCACACAACTGTGTAGAGAGGGAGGTGCCCTCATGTTCCCACCTTGTACAAGGTGCTGTGTTCTTTGTGGAGTTTAGTCCTCTGATGGAGAATGGCTGATCTCGCTGCCGGATGAGGAAACCAAGCTGAAAGTTTGAGTATTTTACTTCAAGCGTCTTACCCAGGTGCCAGGTGCTGACCATCAGTCTGGGGCCCTGACGGCTGCTCTCAGCCACAGTGATCTAAACTCTCCCCACCTAAACTGCCAAAAAATTTCAGAAGGATGAGTTAACAGAGGCAGAACAGGGGACATGGTGTCTGGGGTGGGTCTAGTGAGGGTGAAGCCAAAGGACAGCGGGATAATACAGGTGCAAAGTGATGAGCCTCATAGGACAGACAGAGAGGAAAGAGCAGTGTTTAACAGAAGACACTACGTTAGAAACAGATTGGCTGTGAAGGACAGTCATTGGCACGTCCTAGTTTATTTACAGCTACCTTAATCTACATCATTTACTATTTTCTGTAAAGAATCCATTGCATACGCATTTAAGGTAATTTAGAGGCAATGTCATGCAACATTGCATATGGATGAGTTCACAAACCTGCAAAAGGTCCTCAGATCATGTATTCTGTTACCTACTTTGGTTTAGTGTAGTTCAGATAACCTCAGTACTGGAGAAGGCAGACCAGGGAAGCTTCGAGCCTCGAAGGACAATCACACCCCTGCCACGGTGAGCAAGCATGGGGACAGACTGACCTGGAAGACCCCACCAGGCCTAGAAGCACAGCCTGTGGTGGACACCCAGCACCAGCAGGTGCAGAGTGACCAGGGCTGACCTTCAGGATCAAGTCAGCTGAACAGCGCAACTCCAGTGGTGTGGAGCCCAGTGCCTGAGAAATGAGAGCAGCTGGAAGCCAGCAGCCACCGGGCTGCCTGGGCCCTGATTGAGGTCAGAAGGTCTAGTGCATTCAGCTGGACATGACCACTTTGGGCAGCACTGGACACGCAAGTGCTGACTCTAGCCAATACCCTGCAGAGGCTGGCAGGTGTACCTGTCCTTCAGCACAGCAGACACGTTGCTATACCTCACATATGGAAAATGTGACCATCAGAAGAGGAGCCAGTTCTGGGGCAATTGGTGAGGAAGCCTGAAACTAGCAAACACAGCTCAAAGCTTCTCCCAAAACATCTCACAGGACACATGGTCTGACAACCCTTCAGGTCTGTGAATTTGTTAATGTGCCAAGTTGAATGATATTTTTAATCACCTTTAAATGCACATGTAAAGGATTCCTTGCAGAATATGTTAAATGTACAATTAGGATGGCTGTGAACAGTTAAGAGTCAATTACTAAGCAAAGGAGTGGCTGGATGGATGGGTGACAAAATGGGTGGATGGATAGGTGACAGAGCGGATGGATGGTGATGGAGGGCTGGCTAGGCATGAAGGGATGGATAGGCGATGGATTGGGCACATAGGTGACAGAGTGGACAGACAGACAGTGGAGTGGATGAATGGACAGGTGATGGAAGGGTAGACAGGTGATGGAGTGAATGAATGGATAGGTGACAGAGCAGAGGAATGGGCTATTAGGTGATGGAGAGATGAAAAGGCAGTGGAATAGATGGATGAACAAGTGATGAAGAGATAGGTGATGGAGGGACAGATAGACGGATGGGCAGTACAGAGGATGGACAGGTGGTGGAGTGGATGGACAGGTGGTGGAGTGGATAGATAGATGGTGGAGTGGATGGTTAGATGGTGGAGTGGATGGATAGGTGGTGGAGCGGATGGTTAGATGGTGGAGCGGATGGATAGGTGGTGGAGCGGATGGATAGATGGTGGAGCGGATGGTTAGATGGTGGAGCGGATGGATAGATGGTGGAGCAGATGGATAGATGGTGGAGCGGATGGATAGATGGTGGAGCGGATGGATAGATGGTGGAGTGGATGGATAGATGGTGGAGCGGATGGATAGATGGTGGAGTGGATGGATAGATGGTGGAGTGGATGGTTAGATGGTGGAGTGGATGGTTAGATGGAGTGGATGGATAGATGGTGGAGCGGATGGATAGATGGTGGAGCGGATGGATAGATGGTGGAGTAGATGGATAGATGGTGGAGCGGATGGTTAGATGGTGGAGCGGATGGATAGATGGTGGAGTGGATGGTTAGATGGAATGGATGGATAGGTGGTGGAGTAGATGGATAGATGGAGTGGATGGATAGATGGTAGAGTGGATGGATAGGTGGCGGAGTGGATGGACAGGTGGTGGAGTGGATGGTTAGATGGTGGAGTGGATGGACAGGTGGTGGAGTGGGTGGACAGGTGGTGGTGTGGGTAGTTAGGCGGTGGAGTGGATGGATAGATGGTGGAGCGGATGGTTAGATGGTGGAGTGGATGGATAAATGGTGGAGCGGATGGATAGATGGTGGAGTGGATGGTTAGATGGTGGAGTGGATGGTTAGATGGTGGAGTGGATGGTTAGATGGTGGAGTGGATGGTTAGATGGAGTGGATGGATAGATGGTGGAGCGGATGGATAGATGGTGGAGCGGATGGGTAGATGGTGGAGTGGATGGTTAGATGGTGGAGTGGATGGTTAGATGGTGGAGTGGTTGGTTAGATGGAGTGGATGGATAGATGGTGGAGCAGATGGATAAATGGTGGAGCGGATGGATAGATGGTGGAGTGGATGGTTAGATGGTGGAGTGGATGGTTAGATGGAGTGGATGGATAGATGGTGGAGCGGATGGATAGATGGTGGAGCGGATGGATAGATGGTGGAGTAGATGGATAGATGGTGGAGCGGATGGTTAGATGGTGGAGCGGATGGATAGATGGTGGAGTGGATGGTTAGATGGAATGGATAGATAGGTGGTGGAGTAGATGGATAGATGGAGTGGATGGATAGATGGTAGAGTGGATGGATAGATGGTGGAGTAGATGGATAGATGGTGGAGTGGATGGATAGGTGGTGGAGTGGATGGACAGGTGGTGGAGTGGATGGTTAGATGGTGGAGTGGATGGACAGGTGGTGGAGTGGGTGGACAGGTGGTGGTGTGGGTAGTTAGGCGGTGGAGTGGATGGATCTATGGTGGAGCGAATGGGTAGTTTGTAGAGTGGACGTACAGGTGGTAGAGTAGATGAGTAGGTGGTGGAAGCAAGGAGTTGCGGTTCCAGAGGGTGATGTTTGGGAGTGCAGCCTTTGAAAGAACAGTGAGGACAACCAACTGAGAAAATCGCATTTGTGCATTGTGGGAGATTTGGCCTGAAATGGGGGACTTCCTTGCTCACATTTAAGGTGACTCTTCACTCCACATTCCAGACTACACTTCTGAGGCCTTCGATGGACCTCTGTCCCTGCACTCAGGCTCTTGCTCTGTCTGTGCTCACTGCATCGTGTTACTGATAATCGCTTGCACATCTGCCGTTCCGAGGCTGTGTGTCCCTGTGCCAGCCCCCCTCCTGTTTGTCCTCCCTCCCCAGCGGCTGATGAAGACCTCCCACCCTCACCACCTGGCCGATCCGCCCATGCTGCGTGGTTCAGCCTGGCGACTGCTGGGGCAGTTGGCAACACCACCAACCATCTCCTCTTTCCTTTTCTTCTCTTGCCCTCTTGTTCTTTTATTTCTTTGTTATTTCTCTATTTTTGCTTTTTTGCTGACTTGTCAGTTCTTGATTTTTCCTTCAGTTTCTGTCCTTTCGTCGTCTCCAACTCCACACTTGCCCTGCCAATGGGTTGGGGCCGCCTCACGATGGAACAAGGGCCCACTGTTAAGCAGAAGGATAAATCAGTGCTCACAAGCGTTGGTTCTATCTATCATCTAAGATTCAGTTTTGAGGACATAGACGATTGCAGCCGTGCGGTCGGGTAAAGATGTTATTGCAAATCAGTATCTACTGGTACAAATCTCTTAATCTGGGTTATCCCTGCAGAGCTGTGCTATCCAATACGCTAGCACCTTGTTGCATGTGACTATTAAGTTCAGGTTGATTACAATTAAATTAATGGAAACTTTAGGTCCTCATTCTTGTCAGCCACATTTTAAGTGCTCAAAAGTGCCACGTGGGGGCTGGGAGCCACCATATTGGATAGAGTTGGCATTTTCACCATCACAGAAGCTTTTTGTGGATGGTGCCGCTCTAGAGGGTGACGCGTGTGTGCCAGTGACGGAAGCACTGTTCCAGATCATGGGCTCTAGTTAACTGTGTCATGAAGCGAAACCACTGGCCTTCAGCTTTGGTTCTTCTCCTTTTTCTCTATTTTTGACTCTAGATAGAAAAAAGTCAATTTTCAAAATCTATTTTAGATAGAAAAATTTCAAATTAGCTTTTAAAAGAGTCTATTTTGACTCTTTAGATGGAAAAAGGTCAAAGTGGAACTTTGAGCTGAGGCCGGAAAGAACACTTAATCTGTTAAACAGGAATAAAGTTACGACTGAGCTACAGAATGTGTGAAGACAGCAACAACAGCAAAATAGAGACGGCAAGAATAGAGTTTCAGGTTGTTGGTTCTGCTACCTCATTGCAGCAGTTACACGTTTTAATAGAAACTAAGTTAAATATAATTGAAAAAAAATCTTAATTACTTTTAGAGTAAAATGTATATGTTTAAAGATATTTGGGGACTCATTCATTCTTGGAGTCATCGAATATTTATTAAAAACTTGTAATGCTGCACTGGCTACAGACTCAGGAGCTAAAATAACGTGGGCCACCATTTTAGCCCTGTGACTTTTTTTTTTAGACAGACTTTTGTTCTTGTCACCCAGGCTGGAGTGCAACGGCACGATCTCGGTTCATTGCAACCTCCGCCTCCTGGGTTCAAGCAATTCTCCTGCCTCAGCCTCCCAAGTAACTGGGATTATAGGCACCTGCCACCACACCTGGCTAATTTTTGTATTTTCAGTAGAGATGGGGTTTCGCCATGTTGGCCAGGCTGGTCTCGAACTCCTGACCTCAGGTGATCCACCTGCCTGGTCCTCCCAAAGTGCTGGGATTACAGGTGTAAGCCACTGAGCCTGGCCAGTCCTGTGACTTTTAAGCTGTGTGACCTCGAGAAGCCAACTTAGCATCTCTGATCCCCAGTGTTTTCATAAAGAACCGGATGAGTCATCCATCAGCTCTGACTCTCCATGCAGATTAGATGGTTAACATGTGGGACTGGCTAAGCCCAGTGTGCCCTAAGGCAGAAGCAAGGATTCGCTCTCAGAGTTGTTGGTTGCTGTGTGCTGGGAACTGGTGACGACACAAGGACACATTTTTAAACATCTGTGTTCAAGGTCAGATCATGGGGGCTGCTCAGGCAGGCTAAGAATTGAGTGTCCCTCAAAGCAACTTTCTTTTAATATTAGTGTGGCAATCGAAGGTTAGACAAAATTCACTAGCCTTTGAAACAGAGAATTGATATAAATAATTAGAGAAGTAAAATCTCTTTAAGTTTCTGGTGGGAGCAGTTTTATTTGACTACTAATGAGTGGCGGGTGCTTATGTTTGAAATCTGAGAGCCACTCCCCAGTCTCTGATTGGGTGTCCTGGACCACTCACTTCGATGACCCTCAACAGAGAGAACAGAATCCTCTTTTCACCTTTATGTTCAGTGAGGAAGCTACAGCCGTAGGTCAATACGAAGCAGAGCCATCCCCTAGAAGAGGTTAAGATGGGCGGGGAGGAGCTAGAGATGGGAGGGGCTTGGGGACAGGCCAGGGGCTGGTGGTCCTTTTCACCACGTGGGCCCCCACCCACCCACCTTGGAGTGCAGTTCTTGGCGCCACCCTCTAACCACGTGTGCAACCTGGGTGCCTCAGCATGTTGAGGGAAGGGTGGCAGGATGGCCTGCTCACCTGTGTCCTTCATCCTGCCATGAAGGGCTGGGAGTCCTTCATCCTGCCATGAAGTGGCCACCCAGGTCCACTTCCTGCCTCCCTGGGTCATGGAACCCTGAATTCAAGCTGAGCTGTCCCCAGTAAAGGCTGCATCTCCCAGCCTCTCACGTGCCCTGCCCTCTGGATACTCTAAATGTGCGCAGGCCTCCATCAGGCTTGGCCCCCAGGTGCCTTGTTTTTGAACTCTGTGCATCTGGCCTGCTGTTCCTCTGGCCTAAGTCTTGCCTCCATCCCCTCAGACTGCCCCCTCCCAACCTGCACACTCGCTACCCCCGGCGAGAGTCTCCATCTCACCTTCCAACAGCACTGTGCTCACGGCTCACACTTGGGTCACTGTGTGGTAGAGTCTGTCACCCTCCCCTCTTCCTTGTGAATTGTCTGAGGATAGGGACTGTCTCAGTGATTCTCCAGGAGGACTCAGAGAACCCAGGGTTCCATCACACTTGCGGCTGTGGCTTTTTACAGCGAAAGGATGCAGGGTGTTCTCAGTGAGGAGAGAAGGTGAATGGGGGACACAGGCACGGGCTTCCAGGGTCCTCTCCTGGTGCTGTCACTCTGATGTGCTTCATTTCCCTGCAGTGAGTGTGATGGCATATGAAGCATCTTCCACCAGGACAGCTCCTTAGAGGCTCTGTGTCCAGGGTTTTTATTGGGAGCTGGTCACACAGTCACTCTCTGCTCTGCAGACCTCGAAATTCCAGACTCCCAGAAGGAAAGCAGGTATTCTGCATCAGCCGCACTGCTTGCACAAAGAGCCTCTCTTAGCAGGGAACAGCAGGAACCCTTCTGAAACCCAGCTTCCCAGACACCTGCCCAGGGCCACCCTTGCAGGCCTTCAAGTGGGTTTCAGCTCCAGGCCTGTGTTGTGACCTGCTTTCTGTGTGGGCATCACATGGGTTTATTCTAGTAGCACCCAGGTGGAGCTGAGTGCACGTCACAGGACCATAACTATGGACTAAACAAGCAGGAGACCCAGTGTCGTAGAAACCCAGGTCAGGGCTGCCTGTTGGCCCGCCTGTGGGGAGTACCAGCGATGAACCTTTAGGAAGCAGGAGCTGGGCTGTGTGGGCAGTGGCAGTGAAGGGCCATCGCTGAGGTGGAAGCAGCAGGGCTTGCACTGGGATGTACAGCAGGAGAGGGCGTGGAGCTCCACGTGGGGGAGGCATTGGTGGATGCATCTGTGGGTGCGGCTGTGGTCGGGGGAACACCAGCTGAGAAAGGGGTTCTGCAGAATGCTTCGGGACCATGCAGACCGTCTTCCCTTTTTCACATGAAGACGCTCCAGTGGAATGCGTCGCCCTCCCAGAAGTCACTCAGCAAGCATGCAAGAACGTCCTCTAGTTCTCACGCTGCAGGAGAGGGTGCTGGCAGGCCACCCAGGTCCACTTCCCACCTCCCTGGGTCATGGAACCCCGAATTCGAGCTGAGCTGTCCCCAGTAAAGGCTGCATCTCCCAGCCTCTGCAGTCGTGGCTGTCAACCACGTGCCTACTTTCTAGCTCCTAAGATCAAACCTGGACAGCTCCGCAAAGGCATGCAATGTGTCTTCTTCATCCCTTGGCCTGCCTACAAGTCAGAAAGGCACCAAGAGCGCTGCGTGACAGACGCCATCACAGGCCGTGCGTGAGGTATCCCTTGAGGGAGCAGCCCGGTCTCTGACTCAGCCCAGGCACCTCCCTGGCCCTCCTGCTCTGCGCTCCTTCCTGTGAGGAGGAGAAATCAGCTCTTGTTGGGTTGAAGTCACTCATCCCTCAGGGTTTTGCTGCTGTGACTTCCGGTTAAACCTACTCCCAGGTAACACTTAGACCCAGCGCTGTTCCCATCATACTAAATGTGCCCGTGAAGGGAACGCGTGACGGGAGGGAGCCTGTGTGTGTATCTGTATGCGCCTCTGCGTGTATCTGTTTGCGCCTGAGCGTGTATCTGTATGCGCCTCTGCGTGTATCTGTTTGCGCCTGAGCGTGTATCTGTTTGCGCCTGTGCGTGTACCTGTTTGCGCCTCTGCATGTACCTGTATGCGCCTGTGCGTGTATCTGTTTGCGCCTCTGCGAGTATCTGTATGCGCCTCTGCGTGTATCTGTATGCGCCTCTACGTGTATCTGTATGCGCCTGCGCGTGTATCTGTTTGCATCTGCGCGTGTATCTGTATGCGCCTGTGCGTGTATCTGTTTGCGCATGTGCGTGTATCTGTATGCACCTGTGCGTGTACCTCTTTGCGCCTGTGCGTGTACCTGTTTGCGCCTGTGCGTGTACCTGTTGGTGCCTGTGCGTGTATCTTTATGCGCCTGTGCGTGTATCTGTATGCGCCTGTGCGTGTATCTGTTTGCGCCTGTGCGTGTATCTGTATGCGCCTGTGCGTGTATCTTTTTGCGCCTGTGCGTGTATCTGCGCCTGTGCATGTATCTGTTTGTGCCTGTGCGTGTATCTGTATGTGCCTGTGCGTGTATCTTTATGCCCCTGTGCGTGTATCTGTTTGTGCCTGTGCATGTATCTGTATGCGCCTGTGTGTGTATCTGTTTTTGCCTGTGCGTGTATCTGTATGCGCCTGTGCGTGTATCTGTTTGCGCCTGTGCGTGTATCTGTATGCGCCTGTGCGTGTATCTTTATGCCCCTGTGCGCGTATCTGTTGGTGCCTGTGCGCGTATCTGTATGCGCCTGTGCGCGTATCTGTTTGTGCCTGTGCGTGTATCTGTATGCGCCTGTGCGTGTATCTGTATGCGCCTGTGCGTGTATCTGTTTTTGCCTGTGCGTGTATCTGTATGCGCCTGGGCGTGTATCTGTATGCGCCTGTGCGTGTATCTGTTTGCGCCTGTGCGTGTATGTTTGCGCCTGTGCGTGTATCTGTATGCGCCTGTGCGTGTATCTGTATGCGCCTGTCCGTGTATCTGTTTGTGCCTGTCCGTGTACCGTGTATCTGTATGCGCCTGTGCGTGTATCTGTATGCGCCTGTGCGTGTATCTGTTTGCGCCTGTGCGTGTATCTGTTTGCGCCTGTGCGTGTATCTGTTTGCGCCTGTGCGTGTAGCTGTTTGCGCCTGTGCGTGTATCTGTATGCGCCTGTCCGTGTATCTGTTTGTGCCTGTCCGTGTACCGTGTATCTGTATGCGCCTGTGCGTGTATCTGTATGCGCCTGTGCGTGTATCTGTATGAGCCTGTGCGTGTATCTATTTGCGCCTGTGCGTGTATCTGTATGCGCCTGTGCGTGTATCTGTTTGCGCCTGTCCGTGTACCGTGTATCTGTATGCACCTGTCCGTGTATCTGTATGCGCCTGTGCGTGTATCTGTATGCGCCTGTGCGTGTATCTTTATGCCCCGTGCGTGTATCTGTTGGTGCCTGTGCGCGTATCTGTATGCGCCTGTGCGCGTATCTGTTTGCGCCTGTGCGTGTATCTGTATGCGCCTGTGCGTGTATCTGTATGCGCCTGTGCGTGTATCTGTTTTTGCCTGTGCGTGTATCTGTATGCGCCTGTGCGTGTATCTGTTTGCGCCTGTGCGTGTATCTGCGCCTGTGCGTGTATCTGTTTGCGCCTGTGAGTGTATCTGTTTGCGCCTGTGCGTGTATGTTTGCGCCTGTGCGTGTATCTGTATGCGCCTGTGCGTGTATCTGTATGCGCCTGTGCGTGTATCTGTATGCGCCTGTCCGTGTATCTGTTTGTGCCTGTCCGTGTACCTGTTTGTGCCTGTCTGTGTACCGTGTATCTATATGCGCCTGTGCGTGTATCTGTATGCGCCTGTGCGTGTATCTGTATGCGCCTGTGCGTGTATCTGTTTGCGCCTGTGCGTGTATCTGTATGCACCTGTGCGTGTATCTGTTTGTGCCTGTCCGTGTACCGTGTATCTGTATGCGCCTGTCCGTGTATCTGTATGCGCCTGTGCGTGTATCTTTATGCGCCTGTCCGTGTGTCCGTATGCGCCTGTGCGTGTGTCCGTATGCACCTGTCCGTGTGTCCGTTTGCGCCTGTCCGTGTGTCCGTATGCGTCTGTCCGTGTGTCTGCGCCTGTGCGCGTATCCGTTTGCGCCTGTGCGCGTATCCGTTTGCACCTGTCCGCGTATCCGTTTGCGCCTGTCCGCGTATCCGTTTGCGCCTGTCCGCGTATCCGTTTGCGCCTGTCCGCGTATCCGTATGCGCCTGTCCGTGTATCCGTATGCGCCTGTGCGTGTATCTGTATGCGCCTGTGCGTGTATCTGTATGCGCCTGTGCGTGTATCTGTATGCGCCTGTGCGTGTATCTGTTTGTGCTTGTGCGTGTATCTGTATGTACCTGTGTGTGTATCTGTATGTGCCTGTGTGTGTGTCTGTTTATGCCTGCCCAGGGTGTGACACGCGTGTAAACAGGTCCGTTCCCGTCCAAATAAAAAGGGGAAATACATGGATTGAGAGGGATTATTTAAGAGCCCGTGAAGAGAGATCCAAGATGGCTGATCACTAGCAGCTCAGGCTTGTAGCTCCCAGTGAAAGCGCAGAGAACGAGAGGATGCCAGACTTTCAGACGAATATTTGTTGCTCACGGACCAAGAGATTCCCAGTGGAGGAGCCCCACGGGTCGCCAGAGCAACTCTTGTGGCCGGTGCGGTGGTTTTGCTGGTGCAGAGTCCGGAGATTCCCGGGCAGAAAAACACCATCAATCTTAACACCGCTGTTTTGGCCGGCGCAGTGGATTGCTCAGATTTCGGCGCTGGGAATCAACAAGTTGGATGTCCGCTCAGAGACCTAGTTAGAAAGTCGGTAATTACAAAGATGAGAGAGGGATAAATATATAATGAAGGGAAGAAACCAGCCTAAAAAGGCAGAGAATACTCAAAATCAGAATGCCTCTCCCTCTACAGGGAATCGTAGTTCCTCATCAGCAATGGAACAAGGCTTAATGGAGAACGAGTGTGTTCCAATTACAAAAGCAGGTTTCAAAATGTGGGTGATAAGAAACTTCTGTGAATTAAAAGAACTTGTTCTAACTCAATGCAAAGAAACTAAGAACCTTGAAAAAAGGTTTGACGAAATGTTAACAAGAATGGACAATTTAGAGAGGAATATAAGTGAATTGATGGAGCTGAAAAACACAACACAAGAACTTCGCAAAGCATGCACAAGTTTAAACAGTCGAATTGATCAAGCAGAAGAAAGGATATCAGAAGTCGAGGACCAGCTCAGTGAAATGAAACGAGAAGACAAGATTGGAGAAAAAAGGATAAAAAGGAATGAGCAAAGTCTCCAGGAAATATGGGACTATGTGAAAAGACCTAATTTACGTTTGATAGCTGTACCTGAATGTGACGAAGAGAATGAATCCAAGTTGGAAAATACTCTTCAGGATATCATTCAGGAAAACTTTCCCAACCTAGCAGGGCAGGGTAATATTCAACTCCAGGTAATACAGAGAACATCACAAAGATAATCTTCAAGAAGACCAACCCCAAGACACATAATTGCCAGATTCATTAGGGTTGAAATGAAGGAGAAAATACTAAGGGCAGCCAGAGAGAAAGGTCAGGTTACCCATAAAGGGAAACCTATCAGACTTAACAGCAGATCTCTCAGCAGAAACCCTACAAGCCAGAAAAGAGTGGGGACCAATATTTAACATCCTTAAAGAAAAGAACTTTCAACCCAGAATTTCATATCCAGCCAAACTGAGCTTTACAAGCGAAGGAAAAATTAAATCTTTTGTGAACAAACAAGTACTTAGAGACTTCCCCACCACCAGGCCTGCTTTACAAGAGCTTCTGAAAGAAGCACTATACATATAAAGGAACAACCAATATCAGCCTTTCCAAAAATATATCAAAAAGCAAAGAGCATTAACACAATGAAAAATTTACACCAACTAATGGGCAAAACAGCCAGCTAGCATCAAATGCCAGTATTAAACTCACATATATTCTAGTTGGATAAAAAGCCAAAACCCATCGGTATGCTGTATCTAGACCCATCTCACATGCAACGATACACAAAGACTCAAAACAAAGAGAAGGAGGAAGATTTACCAACCAAACAGAGAGTAAAAATAAACAAATAAATAAAAAGCAGGAGATGCAATTCTCGCCTCTGATAAAGTAGACTTTAAAGCAACAAAGATCAGAAGAGGCAAAGAAGGACATTACATAATGGCAAAAGGATCAATGTAACAAGAAGAGCTAACGATTCTATAGATCAACGAGACAGAAAATTAACAAGGACATCCAGGACTTGAACTCAGACCCGGAACAAATAAACTTAATAAACATTTATAGAACTCTCCACTTCAAATACACAAAACATACATTACCACCTCACACCTATTCCAAAAGTGACTACATAATTGGAAGTAAATCACTCCTCAGTAACCGCATAGCATTTCATAGGTTTAAATGAAATATTGGTTGGCTGCTTGTTTGTTATTTTCTTCCCTTATTCCTTCCTGTCTACATTATTAAGTATAATTATTGGTATAAAAGAGGTTTTCAATACCCATTACTAAACTGCATTCTAGCCTGGGCAAGAAAGCAATACTCCCATTCTCTCTCTCTCTTTCTCTTCCTTTTTCTTCCTCTTCTTCATTCTTTTTTTCTCTTTCTTTCTTCCAAAAAAAAAAAAAAAAAAAGAGCCTGTTCTCTGCAGAATGTTGTGTATAATGCAGTTCAGGCCTGAGACTGGACATTTTTAAAGATAACTGTGTTTGTGGGAAGACCGGCCTCTGCCCCCACCTTTTCATTGAAAGAGAATGATTTTTTTTTCCTCTTTAAACACTGGGACTGTTGTCATGCTAATCAGGCAGGGAGCATTTCCAATTCCATTTTACCTGGGCCTGGTCAGCTGAGTTCCCCTTTGTCGGCCATCTCTGGGGACCTCCCTTGTCTTTTAAACTGTAATTTACTTGGAGCTGCCGTCAATTTCCTTTGCTCATTACATTTGCGGTGATATCACAGATATGCAATCTGTGGATGCTCCTGGAACTGAAGGGGAACGGCCACATGAACCCAGAGTGAAGGCGGAGTGGGCCCGGCCCTCGGCCGCCCCGGAATACGCCACCCTGGCCACGTGCTCTGCGGACTGTCCCGTGGCCTCAGGCTTGGTTTGCCTTGGAAGAGAAGCTTCTGCTCTGCAGAGGCCTGTCAAGGGCACCTGGCTTGTTATCAATTAGTGATTCCCACGAGGTGGACTGGCCCCCAAGCTGGCCCAGGCCGGCGTTCACTCTCACCCAGCCCAGGAGGAATGAGATTCAGCCATTTTAAGGGCTTTATGATTAATTTTGAGTGTAGTCACCAGCAGCTGTGGATGAGGCTGACGGAGTGGGTGCCCTCGTGACACCCCCGCAGCAGGAAGTGGGCCCCGAGCAGTTGTGTGGTGGGGAACAAGGAAGCCCCTCCCCCATTGCTGGGGCCAGTTCAGATAGTGAGCTGCTGCATGTAGTCAGGGTGGGTGGAGGGAGAGCCAGCCAGGCGTCCTCCAAGCTCGCTTTACGTCTGTCCAAGGGAAACAGACTCTTTGGATCAGCCCTGGGGGGCGTTTGATTCTGTGACCCGCAATGGCCAGTCAGTCATGGTGGGCTCCACACACGTCTTCCTCTCTGGATGGCTGACAGTGAGGGCAGGGGAGATAGAGGACACACAGAGAGAAGCAGAGATAGGGAGAGACAGAGACGAGATAGGGAGAAGCAGAGACAGGAAGAGACAGAGATAGAGAGAAGCAGAGACAATAGGAGACAGAGACAGACAGAGGTGCAGAGATAGAGACAGAGGGACAGAGACAGACAGAGACAGGGGAACAGCGATAGACAGAGACAGAGAGAGACAGACAGGCAGAGACAGAGGAACAGAGATAGACAGATAGAAATAGAGACAGAGGTAGAAACAGAGAAAAATAGAGACAGACAGAGACAGAGGGGCAGAGACAGAGGGACAGAGACAGAGAGAAACAGAGACAGACAGAGACAGTGATAGAAAGACAGAGACAGAGGGACAGAGGCAGAGACAGAGACAGAGACACACAGAGACACAGTCACACTGAAACAAAGGGACAGAGAGACAGACACAGAGAGAGACAGAGACAGCTTACCTCGTGACCTGGAGTGGCCTGCCTCGTGACCTGCCTCTGTATCTGAACGGTCAGTGTGTGTGGCCTGTAAATCTCTAGAGCATTCCCCTGACCGGCGGTGCCTGTCCTCAGACCATGGTGCTTCCCCCGTGCTCCTCCCCGTGGACAGCCTGCAGCGGGTTAAACACATCCTGTAGCAGATCACTTCAGTGCAGACTCAGCTGGGCCTTGATTTCTCCACCTGTGAAATGAGGGTGAGGGTGTCCCAGTGGAAGGATGCATCAGTCCTTGGTGCTGGGAGAATGGTGCACAGTGACACGAGGCCACTAGAAACAGCTCCTAGCACAGGAGGCTGGGAAGCCGCTGTTGCCCCAAGCTCCGTCCTCTGCATGGCCCCGTCTGACCCTGTGGGAGGCGTCACTGTGTGGCTGGAGGCCCTGCACCCTCCACATTCTGAGCTGGCTCTCCAGCTTCCTCCAGGCACCAGGTGGCTTCCTGCAGGGAGGGTGGCACACTTCCTTCCTGTCACCCACAGTCTGGAGCTCGCGCCTTCCTCTCCCTTCTCAGCTCCTCTTCTCTTTCTTCCACACAGCTGCTCTCCATTCTTTTTTCCTTTCTCTCCCGCTCTAGCTCTCCAGGCATCCTAGAATTACTGTCGACAAAAGCCTCATCCCCATGAGTGTTTAATGGTGAGACGGGGCCATTGCACTGGCAAGCAGCACCTCCAAACTTCATACACCCCAAAAGTACCCTGACATCCGGCCCTGTTCTCAGAGGCTTCATATACCCCGAAAGTACCCTGACATCCGGCCCTGTTCTCGGGGGCTTCATGCACCCGAAAGTACCCTGACATCCAGCCCTGTTCTCGGGGGCTTCATATGTCCCAAGAGTACCCTGACATCCGACCCTGTTCTGGGGGCTTCATATACCCGAAAGTACCCTGATATCTGGCCCTGTTCTCGGGGCCTTCATACGCCCCGAAAGTACCCTGACATATGGCCCTGTTCTCGGGGCCTTCATAAGCCCCGAAAGTACCTGGACATATGGCCCTGTTCTCGGGGGCTTCATACACCCCGAAAGTACCCTGACATCCGGCCCTGTTCTCGGGGGCTTCATATACCCGAAAGTACCCTGATATCTGGCCCTGTTCTCGGGGCCCTCATACGCCCTGAAAGTACCCAGACATATGGCCCTGTTCTCGGGGGCTTCATACACCCCAAAAGTACCCTGACATCCGGCCCTGTTCTCGGGGGCTTCATACACCCCGAAAGTACCCTGACATCCGGCCCTGTTCTCGGGGCCTTCAATAAGCCCCGAAAGTACCCGGACATATGGCCCTGTTCTCGGGGGCTTCATACGCCCCGAAAGTACCCTGACATCCGGCCCTGTTCTCGGGGCCTACATACGCCCTGAAAGTACCCTGACATCTGGCCCTGTTCTCAGGGGCTTCATACACCCCGAAAGTACCCTGACATCCGGCCCTGTTCTCGGGGCCTTCATACGCCCTGAAAGTACCCTGACATCTGGCCCTGTTCTCGGGGGCTTCATACACCCCGAAAGTACCCTGACATCCGGCCCTGTTCTTGGGGCCTTCATACGCCCTGAAAGTACCCTGACATCTGGCCCTGTTCTCGGGGGCTTCATACACCCCGAAAGTACCCTGACATCCGGCCCTGTTCTCGGGGGCTTCGTGCACCCGAAAGTACCCTGACATCCGGCCCTGTTCTCGGGGGCTTCTTACACCCGAAAGTACCCTGACATCGGGCCCTGTTCTCGGGGGCTTCTTACACCTGAAAGTACCCTGACGTCCGGCCCTGTTCTCGGGGGCTTCATATACCCGAAAGTACCCTGATATCTGGCCCTGTTCTTGGGGCCTTCATATGCCCCGAAAGTACCCTGACATCCGGCCCTGTTCTCGGGGCTTTCATAAGCCCCGAAAGTACCCGGACATATGGCCCTGTTCTCGGGGGCTTCATACACCCCGAAAGTACCCTGACATCTGGCCCTGTTCTTGGGGGCTTCATACACCCCAAAAGTACCCTGACATCTGGCCCTGTTCTCGGGGCCTTCATAAGCCCTGAAAGTACCCGGACATATGGCCCTGTTCTCGGGGGCTTCATATGCCCCGAAAGTACCCTGACATCCGGCCCTGTTCTCGGGGGCTTCATACACTCCGAAAGTACCCTGACATCCGGCCCTGTTCTCGGGGCCTTCATACGCCCTGAAAGTACCCTGACATCTGGCCCTGTTCTCAGGGGCTTCATACACCCCGAAAGTACCCTGACATCCGGCCCTGTTCTCGGGGCCTTCATAAGCCCCAAAAGTACCCGGACATATGGCCCTGTTCTCGGGGGCTTCATACACCCCGAAAGTACCCTGACATCCGGCCCTGTTCTCGGGGGCTTCATATACCCGAAAGTACCCTGATATCTGGCCCTGTTTTCGAGGCCTTCATATGCCCCGAAAGTACCCTGACATCCGGCCCTGTTCTCGGGGGCTTCATACGCCCTGAAAGTACCCTGACATCCGGCCCTGTTCTCAGAGGCTTCATACACCCCGAAAGTACCCTGACATCTGGCCCTGTTCTCGGGGGCTTCATACACCCGAAAGTACCCTGACATCCGGCCCTGTTCTCGGGGGCTTCATACACCCCGAAAGTACCCTGACATCCGGACCGGTTCTCGGGGGCTACATACATCCCGAAAGTACCCTGACATCCGGCCCTGTTCTCGGGGGCTTCATACGCCCCGAAAGTACCCTGACATCCGGCCCTATTCTCGGGGGCTTCATACGGCCCGAAAGTACCCTGACATCCGGCCCTGTTCTCGGGGGCTTCTTACACCCGGAAGTACCCTGACATCCGGCCCTGTTCTCGGGGGCTTCATACGCCCCGAAAGTACCCTGACATCCGGCCCTGTTCTCGGGGGCTTCTTACACCCTGAAAGTACCCCGACATCTGGACCTGTTCTCGGGGGCTACATACATCCCGAAAGTACCCTGATATCCGGCCCTGTTCTTGGGGGCTTCATATGCCCCGAAAGTACCCTGACATCCGGACCTGTCCTCGGGGGCTTCTTACACCCGAAAGTACCCTGACATCCGGCCCTATTCTCAGGGGCTTCATATGCCCCGAAAGTACCCTGACATCCGGACCTGTTCTCGGGGGCTTCTTACACCCGAAAGTACCCTGACATCCGGCCCTGTTCTCGGGGGCTTCATACGCCCCGAAAGTACCCTGACATCCGGACCTGTTCTCGGGGGCTTCTTACACCCAAAAGTACCCTGACATCTGGACCTGTTCTCGGGGGCTTCTTATACCCGAAATACCCTGACATCCGGCCCTGTTCTCGGGGACTTCATATGCCCCGAAAGTACCCTGACATCCGGACCTATTCTCGGGGACTTCTTACACCCAAAAGTACCCTGACATCCGGACCTGTTCTCGGGGGCTTCTTACACCCGAAAGTACCCTGACATCCAGCCCTGTTCTCGGGGGCTTCATATGCCCCGAAAGTACCCTGACATCCGGCCCTGTTCTCGGGGGCTTCATACACCCCGAAAGTACCCTGACATATGGCCCTGTTCTCAGGGGCAGATGTGTTGCCCTCAAGTATTTCTGAGGTGCTCCTGAAGGTAATGCTGTTACATTCTTCTCAGAGTCAAATAACAGAGTTATCAGTTTGCCCATTCACAGCTGCCAGATGCCTGCAAATGGATGGGATCAATCCTTCACATTAACTGTGCACCTGGGGCTCACCCTGTCAGAGAGGCTGGATGGATCAGTGGCAGGCTGAGCCTGGCATGGACCTGATCCCGCCCCGGGTCCCAGTTGAGCCACTTCCCTCGGCCGTGGGGCCTGGAACCTCACATCTCGTCACAACGAGTGCTGATGGGTTTCCTTCCGACTTCAGTGCTTTCGGGGAGGATGAAGCCCCTGGGGTCTGGCATTTCATTCCTTCTTGTCCCTTGTGGCAAAGGATACGCAGGCTGGGTGAGGCTGATACTCTTTTCTTGGTCTCAGGACATCCTCTCAATAAGTACACCTGCGGATTTTTGCCTGAGGCTAGGTTTTCTAAATGCTTACGCGCCCAGCTCAACCGACAGCCAGCCATATGGGTGAGCCGGTGACTTTGTCATCACGTGCTCATGGCCATCGGTGGCTGAGTTTCCCTCCCTCCAACCTGGAGCTCTGAAGGTGAAGTGTCTCTGCCTGGCATTTTCCTGCCTGGGCAGCGTGTAGGAGTCGCTTCCTAGAACAGGTTGGCAGAAGGGCTTGGAAACAGGAGTGGCTTGGCCAACCATGGACCAGAGAAAGCTCCATTTCCCGTGGCGGGGTTTGATCCTGTGTAGGGTCTCTGGGATGGTGGAGAGGGCGTGAGTCTGTGAGCAGGAGGCGGGGGGCTTCCAGCTTTGCTCTCCACAGCTGTGTGAGCCTGCAGGGGCACTGCCTTCTCTGGACCTCCATTCTTTACATGGAAAATGAATATTGTGACATCAGATGAAGTGATGAATGTGAAGGAGCGTGGCACTACTCTGAAAGCAATCCAGGGCTAGCTCTTCTTATGCTTAGAACACACCGTGCCTTGATAGCGCACTGAATATTTAGTGTAGCATGTTAACTGGACCTGAGTATTACTTATTTTGTGAGGAAAATGTGCCCAAGGCTTGGTCGAAATTCAGGCTGTGAAGCCTTCATCCAAGTTAGAAGATAGCCAGATACTCAGGACTCCATCCAAGTCCTACCTAATCATGCAGATAAATAGATGGTAGGGAATTATGCTTATTTCATCAGGATGTTGGTGGGGAGCGTGCCACATCACGGCGGCTGCTAAGGAACCGTCTGTCTTCGCCCAGGACACCACAGTGGTCCTTTGATTTGTTGCCAGACAGCAAGGAGTGGTCTGCGAGCATCTTTCAAAATATTCAAAACATTTCAGACCAGCCGGAAAGGCAAGGAAATGGTCCCTTTGGGAATCCACTCCTTGCACAAACGCTTCCTTCTGTGCATGTTCAGACGGACAGCCCTAGAACAGATCCAGGCTGTTTCAGCCTCCGCTGGTCCCACTGCTCACATTCATGGAGGCCCTCCTGAATAGTATTGCCTAGGTTTTCTTCCAGAGTTGTTAGGGTGTTAGGCTTCATGTTTAAATCTTTAACCCATTTAGAGTTAATTTTTGTATAAGGTATAAGGAAGGGATCCAGTTTCGGCTTTTTGCATATGGCGTGGGCAAGGACTTCATGACTAAAACACCAAAAGCAATGGCAACAAGAGCCAAAATAGACAAATGGGACCTAATTAAACTAAAGAGCTTCTGCACAGCAAAAGAAACTATCAATAAAGTGAACCAGCAACCAACAGAATGGGAAAAATGTTTGCAGTCTACCCATCTGACAAAGGGCTGATATCCAGAATCTACAGAGAACTTAAACAAATTCCCAAGAGAAAAACAAACGACCCCATCAAAAAGTGGGCGAAGGACACAAACAGACAGTTCTCAAAAGAAGACGTTGATGAGGCCAACAAACATGAAAAAATGCTCATCATCACTGGTCATTAGAGAAATGCAAATCAAAACTACATTGAGATACCATCTCACACCAGTTAGAACGGTGATCATTAAAAAATCTGGAGACAGCAGATGCTGGAGAGAATGTGGAGAAATAGGAACACTTTTACACTGTTGGTGGGAGTGTAAATTAGTTCAACCATTGTGGAAGACAGTGTGGCGATTCCTCAAGGACCTAGAAATAGAAATTCCATTTGACCCAGCAATCCTATTACTGGGTATATATATACCCAAAGGATTACAAATCGTTCTATTATAAAGACACATGCACATGTATATTCACTGTGTCACTGTTTACAATAGCAAAGACCTGGGACCAACCCAAATGCCCATCAGTGATAGACTGGATAAAGAAAATGTGGCACATATACACAGTGTAATACTATGCAGCCATAAAAAAGGATAAGTTCATATCCTTTGCAGGGACATGGATGAAACTGGAAACCATCATTCTCAGCAAACTGACACAAGAACAGAAAAGCAAATACCTTATGTTCTCAGTCATAAGTGGGTGTTGAACAATGAGAACACACAGACACACAGGGAGGGGAGCATCGCACACTGGGACCTGAGGGGGTGGGGGGCTAGGGGAGGAATAGCAGGGGTGGGGGGATTGGGGAGGGATAACATTAGGAGAAATACCTGATGTAGATGATGGTGGATACAGCAAACCACCACCATGGCACGTGTATATCTATGTAACAAACCTGCACGATCTGCACGTGGACCCCAGAACCTAAAGTATAAGGAAAGCAAAGGAGAAAGCACAGCCCGTCTGCGTCCCTGGCCTGGACTTGGCCACACAGCAGGGACGGTGTCCTATGACTCTGTACATCCATGGGGGATGTGGCATGGTGTGCAGCCAGTGCCAGAGAGGACAAGCTTAGAGGTCAGAAGCAGCCCGGAGGTCACAGCACGACTATGCAGGAGTGAGGGTGACAGGGCAGGCATGGCCTTGGGAGGGCTCGGGGAAGGTGGGGGAGGCCTGTTCCTGGCTGATGTGGAATGAACTTCCTAGTGGAGAGACGACCTCCTGGGGGTTGGGAGTGAAGGTGGCATGTCCGGGGACACAGGTGAGTTATGAAGTAGGGAAGAAACAGGAGCTATGCGAGTGCCAGGCAGGGCCAGGCAGGTGGATGGTAACTCTGTGGCAAAGGTTGGAGGGCTGGGAGGAAGCCCAGCAGGGGTCAGCCAGGAGGGCAGGAGGCAGGAGGACCTGCAGGTGACTCTCAGGCATCCAAATCCGGTTTCCAGGAACATGGCTCCAGTGATGGTGGCACATGGGGAGGGGCTCAGGGGGAGTGTCGGGAGCCAGGAGGACAGTCCTGGAAGCCATTGCGGTGACCAACTGAGACGCAGGAGCAGGGCTTTATGCTGCTGGGTGCAGGAGGTTAAGACAAGGGGCCGGGGGTCGGGGAGAAAGAGAAGGTGGGGAGAGAGGGGAGGGAATAGAGAGGCAGAGAGAGCATGACAGAGGTGACGAGGAGGCCTTGGCCTCCCTCATATCTCCCACGTTCTGTGCTTCCTCGGCCTTGGTTGGCAGGTGGGGTGCTGTGAGCCTCCTCAGGTGGAAAGGGTTTGAGAGTCTCCTGGAGGAAGCCTGGGCAGATCAGGAAAGGACCCTTCCCCGTGTGCAAACATCTTAGAAATGCGAATGGAGGATGGGGGCATTGGCATAAGATATTACGGAGGGCATGGCCCCAGGAAACGCGTTCTGCTTACATGAAGTATGGGGGGACTTGAATTACTGATGGCCTGATGCACTCGTGTGGGAACAGGCAAATGCAAAAAGAGGACGTTCATTTGGCAGAACCCAAGCCTGAACATTCCAGGTTAGTGGCAATGTGATTAATACGTTTGGGGACAGCCTTAACTATTCATGGCATGCTGGGTGTGGTGGCTCACGCCTGCCAGCGCTTTGGAAGGCTGAGGCAGGGGGATCACCTGTGGTCAGGAGTTCAAGACCAGCCTTGGCAACATGGTGAAACCCCGTCTTTACTACAAATACAAAAATTAGCCGGGCGTGGTGGTGGCTGCCTGTAATCCCTGCTACTCAGGAGGTTAAGGCAGGAGAATTGCTTGAACCCAGGGGGCAGAGGTTGCAGTGAGCTGAGATCGCGCCATTGCACTCCAGCCTGGGTGACAGTGAGACTCCATCTTAAAAAAATAAAGAAAAAAGAATTCATGGCCAGTGAAAATGGAGTCATCTTTATAGGGCGTTATTAACACCTTTAGCATGAAGTTAATGATTTATAAATTATCAGGCCGTGGCATTCTGGTTGACGTCTTTTTGTGAAGGGCTCTTCCTGCGTTTCCATGTTTAACTCCTTGCTGATACTTTAAAAGAAACTCTAGACTTTTCAGTGCAGTAAGTCTAGATGTACAAGTGCAGGTGAGTGCACTTCTCATCAGAAAGTCGCAATTCCAGCATACAGCAGATGCTGAGACGCTGGGGAGAGACATGCTCCTGTCCTGCCCACCAGACGGGCAACACCTGCCGTATCTGGAAACCTTCCTTTTTGCTCCAAAATTGCCAATAGCATTAAGTCACATCACCTCAGCCACACCCATTTTTGGGAAAGAAATCTGGAAACAATGAAAGCAAACGGGCGTCGAATTTACAGGGTGTTTATCCCGGTATCACAGGCAGGCTTTCCCGTTTGTCAACATAAAAGCGAAACTCATCACGGAGGAAAGAAAGATTCCTGTGAGTCTGAGGTTTCGTCTTTCTCCCTGGGAAAAGCCCTGCCTCTCTTTGATTCCAGACATGCTAGGGACGTCTGCAAAGGCTCTTTTAATTTGAATGTGGTTCAAATGTTGATCATTTCCATGAACTACCATTAGTAACTATTTGAAAACAATGACTGTTCTATTATTTTGAGTTTATTTGATAACTGAATTATTTTTAAAGTTAAATCTATTTTGGGTGCTTGCAGAGATCAGATAGTATATAACGGTAATGAAACGAATGCAAAAGGCTGAGTAGGCCAGTGTTCACTGTTTCTTACTGTATCTTTTATATACTCACCTTGACAGTCCCCTAGGGAGAATGAATCTCTGGCCTCAACACTGTCTCCAGAGCAAAATCGTGTTGTACTGGGGTCAAATAAATTTAAACTCGAGTTGAATGTGATTGAAAAGTCAGTGGTCTCAATCATTAACTGTGGCTCCCCGCATCCTTCCTATAAACACACATCATCTACTCGGGTTTCTTCTTTTGTGAGTCTCGCCAGCCATGACACATGTCGACCGGGACCTTTGTGGCCACGGACACTCCATTAGCTCTGCCAGGGCCATGACTGCTGGCTGCTGAGCCAAGTACTGCAGGTGGAGAGACGCCTGTGCCTCTGCGGCGGCCACGTGTTCTTCATGGGAGAAGACCTGTCTCCAGGAAAAACTGCACTGAAGACCAGCTCTTCTATTTTAATAATATAATTAGTGATAATCCATTTAGTAACCATGCATTCATTACGTTTTCTTCTCATTCAAGAAAGTTCTGAAGAAGCTGGCTCGCCACTCCAGGGGATGACTTTCTTCTCTTTGCCGTGATAGCTTGGCAGAACATTTGACATCAGTCCTGTTTTCTCCTCCCATTTGCTAATCCACGGCTCAGAAGGGAGCACAGGACCTGAGAGAGATGTGTGCTCATGTGGGCTTGACTTCAGCGCTCCTCCTCCTCCAGTGCCTCTCCTCCCACCAGCCTGCAACCTGGGAGAAAAGGTTTTGGAAACCAGACATTCTCTGTAAATAGCGGGGTGGGGGCCTTATTCATTGGGCCTCTCTAGAGCTGGAGAGCCAGACCCGGCCTTGTAACAGCTGACTTGAGCTCAGGAATCATCCTTGCTACGTCCTCCTGAGTGTGGCTGCCTCCCCAGGTGAGTGAAATCCAAGGCAGTGGGCACGATGGCCTTGGCCAAGGTCACTCAGCAAGTCCCCTTGGACCTTGGGATGCCCTGACTCCCTGCAGCACTCTGAGACAGCCCTTCACAGCCCGTCTGGTGCTCCACGTGGGGGCTGATGGAGACAGCGGAGAACTGAAGAAGGCCGGACCCAGGACTCGGCTGCTGCAGTGCGGAGTCTCCACCAACATGTGATGACGTGCAGCGGCGCGGCAGCCTCACAACGGAAACGCCGCAATGGAGGGGAGGCTGTCGGGGGCCGGGGCTCCCTGGGAATCCATTCAGAGAGTGGTGTGGTCATTGTGTGGGCCTTTTAGAATCTTGTTTTGGAAAGCCAGCTTCGTGGGGATTTATTTCCGCAGCTGAAACTTGAGGCCCCTGGAGCCAACATTTCGTTTGTAGGGTTGCTAATGTTGCTGCCTTCTTTGGATGCTGTTGAAGTCACCTGTTGGTCCCTGGAACTTGGGTTTGTGTGGGAGTTCAGCTGGTAGCATTCCTTCTTTTCTACATGAGGAAAAGCAAGAATAATCTTTATCATGACTACAGGCTTCATTATTCCTCACCTAAGCGGAGGCAGATGTGACATCCCAGATGGGTGCAAATTTGAAGATCCGGAACATGGGTTTCACAGAGAAGAATTCCTGGCAGCATCTGAGGAGCTCTCAAATTCCTCCGCCCTTTTAAAAAATCCCCTCAAAAGATTGTCACAGTGACTTGTGTGTCACCAAATCAAACTAACTCCTTTAGATTAAGGTTCATAACTCGTGTGATTTGGGTAAAAAGGCGAATAACAGAACCTCTAGAGAGGGCAGCAGTGCCTGACAGTGAAGACCTTTGTTAGGGCGTCCGAGGCTGCAGGTGTCATTGAAGCATCTCTGGTAACTTTTAGATGAAGCCATGACCCTTGGACCCGACCATGTGGATTGCTGGTGACTTGTCACGTTGATACACTAGATTTATGTTATTTACAGTCTGTACCTCTACCTACCATTTATGCCAAGTCATGTAATAGCCAATGACTGAGGTCTTTCCTTATACAACTTTCTGTGTTCCCTGGAGTTAAGAATTGTTTTGTTCCATGTGCTTAAGTTCCTGCATACTTTTTATGGATTCATCCCTAAAGTCTTATAATTTAAATACAAAATATCAGATCAGCTCGCCCTTTAATCCCTTCTCGGCGATGCCGCTGCGTCGTCCTGCACCGACGCTGTCCCTTCTGGACCTGCCCTGTCACTGTGGATGCCGCTTCTTCCCTGAGCGTCCTGGGAAGGCTGAGCCACCACGTGCCCTCATTTCCTCGCTCCACCTTTGTTCAGGCGACGGGACTGAGGCTGCAGGTGTCACTGGAAGCAGGTCTCATAACTTCTAGATAAAAGCAAGCGGACCCCGTCTCACCCACTCATGGTTTTGCCTGCCCTCCGGTGAATTAGATCCTTCACTAACTTTCTGAGGAAGGTGTGTGTGGAAGGTGGCAATTTAAATCACGATCTTACTTCCTACTTTCATACAGAGTTGGGGGTTTGGCTGAGGATAGGCAGCTAAATCAGGAATAGTATCCCTTGGGTGTTGAAGGTGTGGTCCTGGCTGCTGAGGCTCAGGTGGGGTGATGTGACGCCATTGTCACTCCTGGGCCTTTGTGATGGAGTCTTCCTCTCCCCACTTTGTTTGGAAGCTTTTGAAAACGGCTTTCTTTTGCTCTGAGCACCTAGGAGCTGTAAAACTCTGGTCTTTCTTATTTCTATTATTTATGTGTAGGTGAACGTTGGCAGCTGAAGCGCTCACATTCTTCAATCTGGAAACTTTTCCTGGATTCGTTTATGAATTCCTTATCAACATTTCCTGTTTTCATTCTCTCTGGAACTTGTTCTAATTCAATAGTGTCTCTCTTGTATAGATCATTTTATTTTTAAAATTTTGACTCTGTTTTCCACCTTGTTGACTTTTGCTCTAATTTCTGTATAATAGGATAATATTTTTTCTATTAAATTTTAATTTCAGTCATTATATTTATTTCTAAGATCTCATTTTTTTTTTAATGCGACTTTTGCATATTCTGGTTACCAAGGTACAGCATCTTCTCTGACATTACTAATGATTCGTTATTTTAAAATTTACTTAAATTTTTTTCTGATCTCTTCTTAAATTTCTTTCTGCTGTTTATTCATGTTTTTGTTTGTTTTGGCCTCTGTCTTTCTTACTAGCAACATTTCCTCAAATTCCTGGTGCCTTTTGACTGCCAGGTATGTTTAAGGGTGAGAGGCATCAAATGACCGTGCTGGGGGGGCTCCGAAGAGTTGGTGAGAACTGACTGCTGGATTTCCAGGACTTTTATGAGACTCTTGTTGTACATAGTTATTATTAAACATTTTCTAAATGCACACTTAACTGATATGAAAAAGGCAATACATTCTTAAAACTTATAGCTAGTGTATTGTGCCTCACTTTACCCCTGCCCGTGCTCCTGGGGTGATTAGGTGTGTTATGTGGCACCTCTGCTGCCTAACAGAGTGCCCTTGTTCCCTTCCCCTCCCCTCCCCTCTCCTCTCCTCCCTCCGCTCCCTTCCCCTCCTCTCCCTCCCTTCCTCTCCCCTCCTCTCCCCTCCCCTTCCCTCCCCTCCCCTCCCCTCCCCTTTCCTCCCCTCCCCTCCCTTCCCCTCCCCTCCCTTCCCTTCCCCTCCCCTCCCCTCTCCTCCCCTCCCTCCCCTCCCCTCCCCTCTCCTCCCCTCCACATTTAAGAATGTCACAGTGCTAGCTTGAAATCAGCCAGGCTGGGAGTATTTGCACCCTGGAAATTGTCCCACACTGCTCCATAGGGCTCTCTGACCCTCTGTCCCCCGTTGCAGAAACGTTTACTAGAATGTGGCTTCAGTAACCCTTTTCTCTAAGTGAGAATTGGCACCCACTTATCAATAAGATAATCATTTCGAGTTGTTTTCCAAATGTAGAAATGGATTTGCATGGATCAATCCCATGACCTCAGCTTCAGCCAGTGCTCCAGAGCCTGAAAAGAAACACTCCCTCTTCATCAGACTTTCTTACCCAGAGGCAACAATTCTCTCCATCATTGAAACTCACTTTCCTCCAGTATTCCGTCTAAACAAAGGCCAAACTGTGGGCTAATGGTCCTTCCACATTTCACAGAATGATTTTATAAAAACATTCACGTTACGATTTTGAAATGACTCCTTGCCAAAGAAGAAGGCTGTTTCAGTTGAGCTTCGACTTCTCAGTGGGAATGCTGGACTTCAGCTCTTTGGTACGCATGAGAAGCTATAGCTTCTGTAGGGTGTCTGTCAATGTCTTCATTCTTTTATTTGGAAATATTTATAATAGTAATTAATACCATACCCTGTAAAAAATGTTTAATATTTGCTATACAAGGAACTATAGCTATGAATGCTCATTGCAAGATGGTATTTTAAAGCATCAGAAGCAATCTATAGTTAAAACACAAGACATTTTTGATTACATTTTGATTTTCTTAAAAAGTTAAAATAAAAATTAAATCATATACATATATCAACTATAACAAAACTAATATTTTCTAAGCTCAGTATTTTAGTCTGAAAATTATGACGTTGTGAATAGGAAAAAATATAAGCAGCCAGAATAAGACAATCATGAAGAAATGAGATAATAGTCTTCAGATGAAACAATTAAATATGAATTATGACATAATTACAGACCCCCCGATGGGTAAAGAAGAAAGCTACTGATGATATAATAGTGTTGTGTGTAATGTTGACTGCTGCTTAGGCTAAAGAGATATTTATTCCATCGCAAATTCTTCTATTTTGTTGTTTTTGAACTTTCTTAAAATGTTCCTTTAAACTGGAGATTCTGTGCTTCAATTAAGTCAAAAGTAACAATATTGAAAAAAGTTTAATAAAAGTTCCAATGGATTTCTACACCAGAAGGCCATTCCCTTCAGCGCCCTACTTCTAGACATGGAGATGTAGAATTCCTTACATGTTAGTTAATTTGGCCATCATATCAAAATACCACCAGAGTAAACTTCCAATCATCAGGAATGCATTTTCTAAGCAGTTTGTATAAAAATTATTTCAAAATTGAAAAAATTAAGTAGACTGTATCAACATGTACAGGACTAGTACAACTATTTAGGTTTTAACTTTTTGTGTTTTTTAAAATTCCCATTCATTCAGTAGTAGATACCATTACTGTATTAGTTTGTTCTCACGTTGTTGTAAAGAACTACCTGAAACTGGGTAATTTATAAAGAAAAGAGGTTTAATTGACTCACAGTTCCACAGGTGAATAGGAAACATGGCTGAGGAGGCCTCAGGAAACTTACAATCATGGCAGAAGGCAAAGGGGAAGCAGGTGCATTTTTCACATGGCGGGAGCAGGAGGAAGAGTGAAGGGGCAGGTGTCACACACTTTTAAGCAACCAGATCTCGTGAGAACGCACTCACTCCCACCAGAACAGCAAGGGAAATCTACCCCATGACCCCATCAGCTCTCACCAGGTCCCTCCTCTAACACTGGGAATTATAATTCAAGATGAGGTTGAGTGGGGACAGAAATCCAAACCACATCAATTACCCAGGCAATGAAATCACAAATTTAAATGGAAAACTTAGTTTCTGAAATTATGTAGATGGAAGCTAAGGGAAGAATCTGGAATGTGTGCACATAAACATATACACATACATATGTTAACATATATATACACATATATACAGAGATAAACATACAGGAGTGTGCATATACACAGACATATGCATAGAAGCACACCCACATCATACAGAGACAGCAGGGCAGGCACCTTGGTGTGCTGCAGAGCTGTGCCACCACACACGTTTTATTACAAAAACTTTGGCCTCCAACACACAACAACACAATTAGTTTTGCAGCCTTTCAAGGTGATGCTTTGATTAAAATCTGGTATGCCATATTATTATAAGGCATTGTCTACATAGATGCTGTTGCTAAAATGATTGTGAATGGTCCTGTTAATAAATTTGTCTAACAACTGTATTCTTTGTTAACTTCAAAAGATTAAGGGTAAAAATGTATACGATGGCTGATTATGGGTCTTTCACTTGTAAACGTACACGATCCCTTTTAAAATAAAACTTAGTTTCTTATATTAAATGTAATTCCTGGTTATTATAAAAGCGTGGCAACTACGGAAAAGTGTGGCTTGGCAGGAGCACCGGCCCGGGGAGGGTGGGCGTGGCTGCAGCCTTCAGCTACAGGAAGGATCATTTCTCTTTCTGTGATTCTTACTCTGCAGTGCTGAGATCCTCACATAATACACCTTGGTGTGCTGATTTCTTCTTATAGGATTATGGAATGAGCACTTTCCAGCAGGCATTTCCCATGTCACTAAAGCGCTCGGTCCACAATGTTTCAGTGACTGGAGAACTTTCTAGATGTAGTTGCAGTGGGATTCCCTTATCCCAGCTTTATGACTGGGCACTCAGTTGCTTGATGTGGTTTGTGGTATTATAATCATCTTACAGTGAACCTCTTTGAATCAAGGGTTCTTTTCTAAGAGTGGATCTTCAGAAGTGAAGCTGCTGTGACAGGAGGTGTGAATACATTCAAGGATCGTAATACTTGCCCAAATCGCTTTGCCAAGCAGCAAGTCTGATGTGTGCCTCGGCCGGCCCCGCGTGCATGCGCTCTTCCTGCTCTTGTGGGTGTCCAGCTGCTTCAGCCCCAGCGTCCACGTGCAAGGGCCAGCCTCAGTTTTTCCTGACACAGGTTTGTTCGTGGGTGAGGTGTGGGGAGGGCACTTTCCTCTGTTAGGGTGATAGTACCACTTTCAACCTCCCAGAGACCTAGGTGCGGTTCTTCTCAGCCTGCTGTGCTCTGTGCCCAGTGGAAGCCGGTGCCCCCCCCCCAGGTGCTTACTCTCTTGTATCATGTCTGGTTTTCAACTCACACTTCTACTACATTTGTTCAGTTTTGGGATTATTTTTCCCCTATTGACATGGTTCGGCTCAGCATCCTCACCCAAATCTCTACTCGAATTGTAATCCCCCATGTTGGAGGAGGGGCTTGGTGGAAGCTGAAGGGATCATGGGGGCAGATTCCCCTTGCTGTTCTAATGATAGTGAGCGAGCTGTCAGAGATCTGGTTGTTTAAAAGTGTGTGGCCCCTCCCCCTTCTCTCTCTTCCCCCTGCTCCGGCCACATGAAGACATACCTGCTCCCTGTTCACCTTCTGCCATGAGTGTAAATTTCCTGAGACTCTCAGCCATGCTTCCTCTACAGGCTGTGGAACTGTGAGTCGATGAAACTTCTTTTCTTTATAAATTGCTCAGTCTCAGGTAGTTCTTTATGGCAGTGTGAAAACGACTCACACACCTATCACTCAGTCTTTATTCCATTGCACATCGACCCAGCTATGAAACTCAAGCCTTTCTTTGACTTTCTAAAAACAAACAAAATGAGCCCAATCCTCTCCTCTTGGTAAGAAAATGCCAGACAGGAGGTCTCTAATGGCTCTGGGGCTGGCTGAGCAGGGCCTCCCCCTAAAGCCAGGCACTGCCCCTGGAAGACTTCGGGGTGGCCCTCAGCTCCCGAAGGCTCTTGTCTCTGTCCTCCTCCCCTGGAATCCTCTCCTCCCGGGGCCCTCCGTAGGCTCCCACTTCCTCTCGCTCCTGCTCCACGAGGCATATTCTGCTTTCATTTATTTATTTAGCATGTTCTACTTTGATTTCATTGTTTCATAAAAGTTAAGTAGGCCTTGGTGGAGGGTTTTTTAGGCAAAGTGTAAGTAGATGCTGGGGCAGAGTGTGGTGTGGGGAATGGGTCTGAGGAACCGAGGCTGCTGAAGGAGTGCAGGCGCTGGCTCTCCTGCCCCGGGCTTGGAAGTGAGAATAACACTTGGTCAAGGACCAGGCAACCTGGTGAAGGCAGAGGGAGAATTCATAAACGCATCGAGATTGAGCGCCTTGGGGTCTCAGGACTGCAGTCCTGTCTACACTGGACGATGGGACTCTGGACCTCCTGAAGGCAGTGACTGCGGTCCTGTCTACACTGGACGATGGGATTCTGGACTTCTGGAAGGCACTGACTGCAGTCCTGTCTACACTGGAAGATGGGACTCTGGGCCTCTGGTAGGTGGTGACTGCGGTCCTGTCTACACTGGATGATGGGACTCTGGGCCTCTGGAAGGTGGTGACTGTGGTACTGTCTACACTGGATTATGGGACTCTCGGCCCCCTGAAGGCAGTGACTGTGGTCCTGTCTACACCGGACAATGGGACTCTGGGCCTCCTGAAGGCAGCATTGGGTCCTTGTTGTGATGCATGGGCTGATCAGATCCCACTGCCTTGCTGTGTCTCTGCATTTTGTGTGACATGAACTGAGAGGTTCAGTGGGGTTACAACGCAGGGGACAGCACACTCCACAGAAGCGCTGCTCATAATGGCTTATGATGATGGAGCTGGCTCCCTTTCATGTAATTACAGTCCTCACTTATTCATTATTTTCGACTTAGCCAGATATATACTTCAAATAGATGTAGGACACAATATGTGAATATTTTGTATGTATAATGCGTGCATGTGTATCCACCCACCTTCAATACCTATGCAGATAATGCCTTATAATAATGTGGTATACCAGATTTTAATCAAAGCATCCCTTTGTCAGGGTGCAAAGCTAATTGTGTTGTGTGTTGGAGGTCAAAGTTGCTGTAATAAGACATCCATCTTGGAGCTTTCTAGAGGAACCTGTTTAAAAAGGTTAAAGTGGGTAATTATCACACCCTAATTTACAACTACTTGGCAATAAGAGTTGCTTTTCAATGAACCATTCATTCATGATTCGCCGCTCCACACTGCAGGGTTCTTCTTGACTAGGTTAGGAAATGTAATTAATAAATGATAGGATTATTTATGGTTCACGGTGCCAGATTGGGAAATACAATGATATACAGAACGAGCTAAAAATGATTCTCGAAAGCAGCCTTGCAGTCTTTAATCCCCGGATTGAATTGTCATCACCCTTGATGTAGCAAAGGGAATTCTGGATGGTATTCACAGGTCACCATTTCTGCACCTCCCTCTTCTTAGTGGTAACAGAGAACAGAACGCTACTTCCGCAGTAGAGTTAATGTGCAGTAGTTCGTCTTTGCCTGGGTGTGTCCGGATGGGTTTTTTAGCAGGGCTGTGGGAACAGGGGCATTCATGTGATTGTGTTAAATAGGGATTCTCTTTGAATGACGATGTAAATTAGGGCTTATATTAAAATCATAGCAAGGAAAGAAACCTCGAGAACTCACCCAGCCCACCTTCACATCCTCTAGTCAAAACATGTTCAGTCTATGCTGCTGTTTTTTCCAAAAGTGATTTTTTTTGCATAAAGACAAATATTAACAATGACATTTGTTTTCCAAGCCTCTCCTGACACTGCACACAGGAGGCACTTAGTAAACAATGGGTGTCATTGAAAATCGAGGCTTGCTTTAGCCAATATCAGAACGCAGAGCACGGGCCTGTTTCCTCCCCGGGCTGTCTTGAAAGCTGGGAAGCAAGCTGTGGGTTTTGTGTATTTCTTCTTGGCCAACGCTGGGGGTTAGCACCTGCTCCAAGATGTGTGCGGCCACAGAAGCTCCAGTGACTCCAACTCATTGCGTTTCTGGCAGGTGCCAGCCACATTGCTGTGGGCTTTCAGTGAGTCGATCTTGCCCTGCCCTGAGAGATAAACAGTGTGATCCCAAAATCCCAGGTGAAAAATTCAGGCTTGAAAATGAAGTGATACGTCCAGCCTGTGTGGAACAGGGTAAGTCAGGACTCAGAATCGGAGGCAGTGACGCCGTCCAAAGCTGGGCTAAAATGCACTGTGATGGGTGAGCCAGCTCTGCGCTGAGCACTGCGTGGTGCGTTTTACAAGGTCATCTGCACAGCTACCCCATGAACTAATTTATTTCTCCCCCCTCAGTTTCCATATTTGTAAAATCGGGAACTTCATACTGCCTACCTCCCAGGGTGCTTAACTTGACTGGAGCTTAATTCGGTTAATAGGAAAAAGCCCTGGGCTGGCGGTGCCTGCGTGCGTCACGCTCCGCTCTCTCCATTCCCATTTACAGGTGGGAAAACTAACGCCAGGGAGCGGCTGTACCAGCAGCCACAGGACACACAGCGAGCGTCACGTGGCTCCGTGGCACCCCTGCCTTAGCCAACGTGGGGGCTGATCGCCGTGCTAAGTCCTGCTTTGTCTGCATGGCCAACATGGAACCTTCCCCAGCCCCACATGAAGCTGCATTCATGGGAACTTAACTGTGTCTCCCTTTTCACATTTGTAGAACAGGGATGATCATAGCATTGACCTGTGTGTGTTATTATATGAGTTATTGGCAGGGGACATGGCAGGAGAGGCCGATCAAAGAATCAAAATTTCAGTTAAGAAGAAACAAGCGTAAGAGGTCTACTGTATAGCAAATAACAACATGTTGCTTTCTTGAAAACTGCTAAGAGAATAGGTTTTATCTGTTCTGTTTTTATCACAAAAAAAAAACAGGAGTATGTGAGGGCATGCATATGCTAATTAGCTCGATTTAGCCAGTCCACAATCTATATGTATTTCAGAACTGCATGTTGTACATAATAAGTACAATTTTTATTTTTCAATTAAAAATAAGTTTAATGAACCTGAACATATAATTTCAAAGCAACAACAACATAATGCTCTAACTCTATTATAAAAGAGAAATAAAAGGAATGTTAGCACAAAATCGTGTATTTTCCCATATAAAGGCTTGGCACGGCTCTGCAGAAGGTGTGGTTGGAATGGGAGGTCAGTGCAACACAAGGGTTTGAATCAGTTCCCTGTGAGGAGCCAGGGGACTCACAAAGGTACACCTCCCCGGGGACCCAAACACCATGCAGAATCGCTGCTAATTTTCCCGAAACAGTAAGCACCAGTCAGTTTTCAATCAAATCCAAATGCAAGTTCCCCTTCACTCTCCTGGTAGTTGATTTCCTGAAAATTTTGGGGCACATTGAAATTAAGAATTCTGCCTAGATCTTCACTTACATGAACGTCTCACGGAGTATTTGGAAGTCACACAAGAATAGGGGCAGATCTTGCTCATGTGACTCTGCGGACACTGAGGGACATTTAATATCCTTGGTCCCTGTGGCCAAGTGCCAGAGTGAGCCCAGCTGTTGGGAGAGACCAAAGCAACCCACCTCATTTTCAAATGCCCCCTAGGGCACGTGCCAGCTTTGCAAGGGCCTCTGATCAGGTGTTGTCAACAGCACGGGGATGAGATACTGTTGGACTGGAAATCATACAATCTGTTTGGTGCAAATTACATAAGGGTTAACAAATGATTTCTTTATTAGGGGTGTGGCTTCAAAGCCTCTTGGTAGTTCTGCTTGTCAGATGGGGGGTGGTGATTTCCTATTTCTAAAGGGGTAAGCCCAGGGCACGGTGACACCCTGGAGCTGCCCTGTCACTGCCTCTTGTAGACAGGGCCTCAGCAGCTGTTATTATGGAATTTGGGATGTTGGCATATATACGCTTAGGTTTACTGACTTAGTTTTAAACCAACACTTGCAAAGCCCATTTTTGGTAGAGACAGTTTTCAATACATAGACATTTGCCGCAGCTACGGTTTGAGTAGGAAGCAGGGACGTGTCCTTCCTGAGCCCCCAACACACAGTACACATCCCTTGGGAGATGTCCTGATCCTTACCATAAACTGGCAAGGTCATATGATACCGCCTTTTCCTCCTGGTTGAAACTGAAACGCAGAAGTTAAATATTTACCAGTTGAGGGTGAATAAACTCTGAGTCCAGTTCCTGTGTGGTACCAACCGTGTTGCGGCGTTTTCTGACTCCATTCTTGTACTTAACAAACACGAAAATATTCTGCTGTGACAAGGCTAGGAATACGAATGCTTAGTGTTGGAAAAAGTTATACTTAACTTTAAATTATTCAGGTAGGAATCATACAGTTGTGAATTGCACGTCGATTTCCATTCCTTTCTGACTTGTCAGTATTTTCACCAAGTTTATTCGTTAGCAACTTTACCCAAATAGGAACAGCAGCTGGAGAAATAAAATTAGAGTAGTTAATTACATTATTTTTTTAAGTTCTGGTAAAATGGCTGATGGGTGATGAAGCGTGCATTTGATGAAAATGGATGATTGGTATTTGATTTAGCCATACCCTTTCTGTTCTTCGAGAATTGATGGTTTAGATGCCCTAACTACTATTTTATGTAATGAAATAACTTGCAGCTTTTTTGACAGACAGAGCAATATTTCTTTACCCTAAAGTCTATCATTGTGGCTTTTGAGCTTCACTTAATATTTTGAATAATGGAATAGAAGAATCTTTGTTTGGCAGTTTGAGAGTAGAACATCACTGAAAGATGAAATTGCTGGAGTTAATCAGGCTGAATAACACTGACATTTGCAAGAGGAGATTGCCAGGGAGTTAGGCTAGGAAAAATGTTCTTAAAGTCGTACAGAATCTTCTGCGAATTTAAAGGGTGAGAAAACTTAAAAGCACAATTAAGTTTTCCAGGAAGCGTTTTTCTCCACGGAATAGAATTTCTGCACCTGATTCCAAGCTCGTGTGCTTGAAGGCCACTGACAGCCTAGCATCTCAAACGGGGATGCCCTGAAGGGCGGCCTGTGAGTCATTGATGTCCGTGCTTCACTGAATTCATCTTCTAAGTGTGGAGGAGTCACTTCTGTTTTATTTCTGATCTGACACCCTGTTGTTCTTTAGGCTCAAATCCCATCTTACGGGAAGGTAACTCTATGGTGCTCCCAATCGACTTCAGCGATGGGCTCAAGCCTCGTTCCCCCAGCCTCAGCGGGTACTTTGGGGTCTCTGTTTTGATTTGGAGGCTCGTTTTCTGATAGGAGATTCAATTCTGTCAATTAAGGTAGAACACCTGCTTTTTCTCTGATTTTCAGTAGATTTACATTTTGAAAAGCAAAGCAGGTGCTTGAATTTCGTAGCATTATAATGAAATGGAAAATTGTCAATGTCACCAAAGTGATTGAAAAATTTCCAAAATGAAGTTGAATTCATGAAATGTGATGAGGCCATGAGACCAAAATCCCAGCATGGCTTTCAAGGAGACATTCCAGCAGGGAGCTTGGAAGGAATGTGGAGAGACGGCTTCCTCGGCTGCTTCTTGGCTTCCTCGTGGGGCCCTGGCTCCCCAGGACGTCAGGATTCCACGAGGAGTTTGAAAAAAGATGGAGTGCTGGAATACAGTTTCATGTGGTATGTTTAATGCAGCATTTGTGAAAAGCAGATTGTCAGAAACTCTTAGGAGCGCTATTATATCTGTGATTCTGGAGCCAGGAAGAGACACGGGAAATTGCAGCAATTACAGCCCCATCTCATTGATTAACGCCGATTGCAAAATAGTCACGAAAATATTGGCACTGCAGCTTCGGTCTGTTTTACCTAATCCCGTTCATGCCAATCAAACGGGGTTTACCAAAGGAAGGCACTAAAACAACAGCCGAGAACCTGGATCATCTGGATGTCCGTAACTGAACGCGGGGAATGCAGTCGGCGGCCCGTCTCTCCCGACCCCGTCTCCTTCCTATCCTGAGCTTGATCTGCAATCACCGCTTCTTGGCTTAATCACAGGACACAAAGATAGTTACCTTTAAAATGCTACACGTTTTGATATGTTAAAAAAAAAAACCATCAAGTCTTCTAGTACAATTACACATCAACCGGTGAGTCACTGGGAAGGACCAAACTTGAAACCAGCCAGTTTCCTCCCTGGAAAGATAATTCATTCAGGAATGATGTTTCTATTTATACGTCTTTTCACCGAAAGTGACACGTTGCACCCTGATGAAGTTTCCCAGCAAGTAAAAGTTTTTACGTTTCTGGGTTTTCTGTTCTATTTTTCTAAATCTTTTGTTTCACAAGAGCATTTGTTCTCATCTTTATGTGGGAACACTTGTGGTCAAAGCAAAACCTGTAGGAATAAAATCCAAGGCATTTTGCAAAGTTCCTTTTTGATGTTTCCCCTGATCTCCATTTTCTGCCCCGGCCCCTGCCTCTATGTTAATGCAAATACAAATTTCTGTTGAATGAAGAGTGACAGGGGTTTGAAAAGACGATAAGGCCCTTTTTCCCTGGCCTTTGGCTGGTGAGCCTAGGACACGCTGGCCCTGTGAAGGAAGACAAACGTGCCTTTACAGAGGGGAAAGACCCCTCCTGAAGCCAAAGTTTGCCGAGGTGTGCTTAGTTGGGACACTGGTAGAGTGAGAGGAAGTTCTTGAGTACATTGTGGTATTAGACCTGGAGAAATCTAATTAAAACCCTTGTATTTAGTTTGTGATGGAGTAAAAGCTAAGAAAGCACAATTGTAAACAAAAACGAAAACAACCTGTGATTGTGAATTGCAAATTGCTGGTGTCCCCATTGAAAACTTATGTAAATGAAGTCAGCGGTGTTTATTTGTTGCCTGTGCTGTCTCTAGCTGAGGTAAGATACAGTCACCGCTTTGGGAAGAGGGAGGCTAGCCGAAACGTGGCAAGTCAATGACTCAGCCCCATCCATTCTGCAACCTACTCCCTGTTCTTTTCCATGTTGGTCACCTATTTCCTGGCAGCCAAAATGGCAGCTCCCTTTCTAAACCACCAAACTCCTATTCATCCCTCAAGACCCATTTCATATTGCTCTTCTCTGGTGAGCCCTTCCTTGATTTCTCTGAGGTTGAGTGAGTTCCCCTGCCCTCTCTGCTCTTAGAGCACTGTATTCCTGTTTCTATGACAGTATTTAACATTCCAAATTCATCCCCCTGCACACTGCCCTATGGAAACTATCTTGAGGGCAGGGGCTCTGTCTTACTCATCCTTGGAACCCAGCACCTGCTTGTGGGTGCTACAAATATTTGTTCAATGAATAAATACAGGAATGAGACAGCTAACTCAGTAATAGCTACTAATGTCATTTAAGTAGAAGGGAGGCTTAAAGAAACTGGACTGGTTCTATGTACACGAGCTATACATTCATTCCAGACCTGCTCTGTCTATCAGCAAATTCAAGCTTGAGTCCTTCTCTGAGTCCTGGGCAGAGGACAGGTGAGAGCAGCCAGGCTGAGCTCCAGGCCCAGCTCGTGTTTATTGTTACAATAATTAAATGTGATGCTTCAAATGAATCATCTTAGCACATGCCTGGAGGGGAGTGAGTGCCCAGGAGGTGCAGCAGTCAATGTGGGCCAAATAGGATTTCAGGGCCTGAGACATCATAGCAAGCAGCCCTGGGCTCCTTTGTGTAAAAAACAGCATCAGCAAATGCTTTCCTAGTGCTTATCAGGCACACCAGGGTCTTTACACTGTAAACCAGAACTATGATGCCCTAACTCCCAACCCCTAATGAACAGACCCCATCTTGGCCACGGAGACCCCAGAGAAACCTTAAAACCTGAGTTCTCAGCCATGATGGGAAGGGAGGTCGGATACACCTCATTTTCTCCCTCTGTTTCGGAGTTTAGACATGACCAGCCAGCATTCATGCTAAAATAGAGATCATAAGGCTGACAGAACATACTCTGTGGCACTAAGATGCCAGATTATAAACAGGGCCCAAAGCCATGCAAGGCAAGGCTGAAGTCACAGCTGCAGGCCATCAGTTCTACCCGAGAGGTCGCTTTGACCCAGTATGTTGTGGCCGGCTCTGTGAGTCGCAGACCTCCTTATCTTTCTCTTTTTTATTTTGAGACAGGGTCTCACTGTGTCACCCAGGCTGGAATGCAGTGGAAAGATCATGGCTCACTGCGTCACCCAGGCTGAGCTCCCAGGCTCAGATTCCCCTCCCATCACTTTCCTGAGTCTCTGGAACTGCAGGCATGCACCACAGGGCTGGGCTCGTTGTAGAGACGGGTTTGGCTATGTTGCCCAGACTGTTCTCAAACTCCTGGGCTCAACCAATTTGCTCACCTCAGCCTCTCAAGCTGCTGAGATTATAGGCGTGAGCCACATCAGCAATCTAGACTTTCTTAACTTAAACATTCCTTTCTGCTAACTCCAAGTTTGTGGACAAAGTCTTATTCCTTTAATCAATTAAAAATGAGAGGATCTCCGAAACTAACTCTGACTTACAAGCCCCTGCCTCAACATATCCTGCCTTTTGGGGCCAGGCCAATGCCTACTTCCACACATTGATTTTATGTCTTTGCCTGTAACTCCTGCCTCCCTGAAACGTAGAAAATCAAATTAACCTCACCACCTCGAGACAACTTACTCAAGGCCTCTTGGGTTTGTGTTTTCCCTGGCGTGGTTGTTCACACTGGCTCAGAATAAACCTCTTTAGAGTATCGTACAGGGCTTTTTTTTTCCGTTAACAACACATACTAACTCATTGGTGCTCACAGCAGCCCTATGAGGGAGATACGCTTGTATGTTACAGATGAGCACGCTGGGACTCAGAGAGGGTTAGTAACGTGCTAAGGTCATACAGCTGGTAAGTAGCAGGCGTGACATTCACACCAAGGCAGTGTGATCCAGCATCCTTAATACATAAATGAAGTATGTACAAGCATCTACCTTGTGCAGGTGTCCTTCCCTGTGGATGTAATTGTCAGCAATGTTGGATACACAAGACTCCATTAGGAATTCAGGGCTCAATGCTTTCAGCAGAGGTTCAATTCAAGCCAGTTGAGCTTTTCTGAAATATTATGCTGGATTATAATAAAGTTCATTTTCAGAACGATCTGGTCCAAAGAGTGAAATAACTTATGCTGGCAGCTGTCCATTGATTTCATCTCAGGAGTTCTTTACACTCTTAAAAATTATTGAGAACCCCAAAGAGATTTTGTTTCTGTGGGTTACATCCATTGATGCTGACCATGTTAGAAATTAAAACAAAAAATTTGAATATTAACGTATTAATTCATTTACAAATTATAATAAACCCATTTTATGGTGATATAATTAACTTTTTTTCTAAAAGGTAGCTGTATTTCTTCAAAAAGTGAGGAGTGGCATTGCTTTACGTTTTTGCAAATTTACTCTGTGTCTGTCTAAGGCGGTTGGACTCTATCCTTCTTCTGTCTTCATTCTGTTGCAGTGGGTCGTTTTGGTTGAAGTAAATGAAGAAAATCCAGTCTTGCATAAATACGTAATCAGAAAAGGAGTCGTTAACAGCCTTTGCAGAACAATTGTTACTCTTCCTTGTCACGACACCAAACTCTGCCAGTGGTGGTGTGGTAAAGGTCAGCAGCAGTGTGGACGCTGGAACCACACGAATGAGCTTTCCACGCCCTGTCATACTAAAATCCATTACCCTCTGAACGGGTCTTTTTTATCCAAGCATGATTTTTGCAACATCACACATCGGTCATTTGGAAAAGAATGATTCACTCAGTTACGCAGATCTTCCAAATGCTCACAGATTTCATCATACAACATTGAAAAGTCACATTCATGCATATCATCCCCCACCTCGTCAGACAGCTCTCCAGGTACGGGGGGCACAGTACACCACTGAGTCTCTGCATCAGCCCAGGCAGAAGAACGGAGGCATGAGTGCAGAGGGCTGGGGCTGTGTTCTCTCCTACTCCTGTTATAATTCAGCCCCTTCCCTGTACAGACCAGGGGTCCCTGGGTTCCCGGCTGGTGCGCGAAAGCAGCATGCGTTCCTAACACCAGAACAGAAGCATATTCAGCTTGCAAGTTTCACGCTAAGCTTTTTGATGATATTGTCGACAAATCATGGCCAGCCAAAAGAGCTTTTGTGACTTGGTCTTGTCATGTTAGCAGGCTTTGATTTTTTTCTGGTTTTGCTGTCTGATATCACAGACAATCTCTGAGAAGGAAAAGCAGGCATCCAGATGAAGTTTGTAGTTTAGATTCACTCCTGTTTTATTTTGGAGTGGGTGCCATATTCGTAAACATCTTGCAGGAAGTATGTTTGAAGGATTACGTGGTTATGATGCTGCTTTACCTTCTGGAGATCTACAAAGCGGGAGGCCCTTTAAGGAGGATCTAGAGAGGTTAGTTAACAAGGCTTCTATGAAGACTCGAGAGAAAATGTGTGTGGAACTTGGGCTGAAGGGAAGAGGGGCAGGCAGCGAGCTCTCTACGGGTACAGTTCGCAAGAGGCAACGCTGCTCAGAGGGTGAGGGGCCCCAAGTGAAATTGCCACTGACCCCTGAGAAGCCTGTCTGACCTCTGCCCTTCACCCATGCTTCTGGGTGCCCTTCCTGCTGCTCATGGGCTCTGGAGCAGGGACAGGTTGCTTAGATGTCACCTGAGCAGCCATTTACCTCTCCACAGTATAAACTATCTTCCAGCATTAACAGCTGCAGAGGTTGGGAGTGCTGCCTTTGCTGGTGTTTTCACACTGAGCTGAGCATGAGAGGGTTGGAATGGACGAGGGATGGAGGGAGAGGAGAGAATTCATGTTAACTGAGCGTACACTGGGAGGGGATTCGCGTTAACTGAGCGTACACTGGGAGGGGATTCGCGTTAACTGAGCGTACACTGGGAGGGGATTCGCGTTAACTGAGCGTACACTGGGAGGGGATTCGCGTTAACTGAGCGTACACTGGGAGGGGATTCGCGTTAACTGAGCGTACACTAGGAGGGAATTTGCATTAACTGAGCGTACACTAGGAGGGAAGTCGTGTTAACTGAGCGTACACTGGGAGGGAATTCATGTTAACTGAGCATATACTAGGAAGGTGTTCATGCTGAATGTATACTAGGAGGGAATTCATGTTAACTGAGTGTATACTGAGAGGGAATTCATGCTAAGTGTATGCTAGGAGGAAATTCACGCTGAGTGTATACTATGAGGGAATTCATATTAATTGAGCATATACTATGTGCCAGGTACTGTGTCAGGCCTTGTGTGACTGTCACACTATCCAGTCCTAGCTCAGGGAGAAAGGCTGTCCTGTCTCCATTTCATGGGTAAGAAAAGTGAGGTTCAGAGGGTGTTACTTGCTGGAGGGCATCCACCGCTAAGCAGAGGAGTCTGGTTTCTAGGACTTAAACGTCCTTCTTTCTCCCAGCTTCACAGGATTCTTCCACTTGGTGTTCCCGTGTTTATTCCTTAGAGTGATGTCTTTAATTGGTAGAGAAGGAAAATGGCCTCCTAAGTTTATCTGAAAGCTGATCAGAGTCTAAGGATACGTAAAGGTCATTACTGTTTTTATCTGCAAGGCATATGCAAAATCTACGTGTTCAGCGCAGCATTACAAGACAGTCGGCACTAGCCCTGTTCTCAGAGAGTCTAGGCGAGGGTCAAAGGACTGAAAAATCCTACACAGATAAAAAGAACAACCGAGGTTGACCTCCTGCCACAGAAACCGAGAAAATCCAGCAGGGGTACAGTTGGAGACAGAACGAACAGCACAAAGAGTGAACCAGGAAAGCCTTCCTGGAAGAGGAAAATTTCGATTTGAGATTTGGCTTTTTTCCTCTGGTGCTTCATGAATATATATCATTAAAAAAAAAACACGATGAAATTGTGAGACCTCTGCACCCAAACAATGCACCATGACTAGAGGGGTAACCAAGGAGGATAATTGCTAATTTGTGCGTGTACTTGTTGAAAGGACCTGATATGCCGCGTCGCTCCTGAGGTAGAGAGACTGTTTTAGAGCACGTGTGCACGGATATGTGAGGCCCTTAGTGAACCATTCTGTTATTTTGAAGTTATTTCTGTTATGTTGGAGCTATTTTCTCCCTAGTCTTCCATCTGTCTCTCACTTTGCTTTTGACACTGTTTCATAGACATTGATGACCGTTGTAGGGGTGGGAAAATTTGATTTTTCTCACCCTTTGCCAGGTTCATGGCTGAGGCCCCTGAAACAGACAGATTAACAGGAGAAGAACAGACATATTTATTTCATGTAAGTTTTACATGCCACAGGGACCTTCAGGAATGAAGAAACAGAGAAACCTGTGTGTTTTATGCTTAGGTTTGATGAACAGTCTGGGGAAGTATGATTGGACAATGGGGTGGGTGGCCTGGCGGTAATAACCCGGGCAGGGAGGGGGCTTAGCAAGGCCTGTGCAATCTGATCCTTCTCTGTGTCCTTGTCTTTGGAGATAAAAATGTCCCTTTCCTCTGGGTACAGGGAGGGTGCCTCTCCCACGAGGGTCTCAGGAACTGCTTCAGGGGAGCTGGGTGGGTGGAGAGAGGTGAGAGTTTTCCTGCTTCTGCTGTTTCCTCAAACGCCAAGGGGCTGTGCACTGGGCTGCTTGTTCTCAACCCTCTTTGCCTTTTCGTCTAGAGACAGAGGTGGCCTTTCTCATCCCCGTTCCATGATTAACCCTTTTTCCTGTTTGCTGGGAGTATACAGCGATGGCACTGGTGGCTGCAGTGTTTACCCCGAGATAACTTTGCCGTGAAATAGCTCACTTTGTATTAGTTTTGCATCACTGTAGTATGTCAATTTTGGAAACAAAAGACATTCTGTTTATAGCATTCTGTTTTTAGTAATGGTATTTTCCCTTTACAAAATATAGCAATTCTCTATCGCTGAAAATGTCGAATCCTAGAAAACGCAGCATCCTCACGCATGGTGCTAGCAGCATTCTCAAACAGTTTGTTGGCTGAAGATTCATTTGATGAATCTAATTTTTCCAAAACTGACAATTCTGATGATTCAGATGATTCTGGTGTTAGTTCTGTTTAGAAATAACTCCAAGAACAGTTTTTATATTTTACTTTTACGTTGAAAATCAGTCTTGAAGAGTGTGTTTATGTGAAAGTAAATGAGCACTAGCTGTGAGCTGCACTTTATTTTTCTAAATGAACAAGGGGTTAATTTTTAAAAACTTGTTCTATGATATCTTTTAGTACTTTTGTAGTATTTTGTATTTATCACGTCTGAAATGTATTTTCGTGTAGCGTATTTGATAATTTTGAAAGGAGTAGTTCAAAACCACTTGTTAAATTGCCAGATTTTTCCTTGATATGCAAATGCCATCTCTGCTGTGTGCACCAGACTGCATGCATGCATTTCCTGCGCCTAGGCTCGTCCTCGTTCTGTTTATTGATGTTTTATGTTTCTGAGCCAACACCACAACGTGCTGAGCACTACGGTTATCAAAGATTCTTTGATATTTTACACTGCTAATTAGTTGTTGGTTTTTCCTGTACGTTTTCTTTTCTAGATGAATCTTGAAATCAGCTGGTCAAATTCTGTAAAATTTCCTTTGGGATTTGGATTTGGATTAATTCGGAGAACTGACATTCTGATGATAGTGTTTATGGGTTTGATTTTCATTTCTCGTGTTACTATTTTCAACTGTGCGTGCTTCGACCTTCCCTCGGCTCTTTGGGAGAAAGTCTTCTGTCTCTCCCCAGCAGCGCTGATTCCTTTTTCTGCCCAGTCTGCTCTGCGTTTTGCTGCCTTCAGTGCAGATTTTCACCCTGCTCACATTGCTCTCCCTGTGATGCTTGTTCCTGTTGGGCAGTGTCAGGTAAGCGCTCTAAAAGTGCTTTTCAGCTCCTTAGTAGGTCATTTCCAAGGGTGTGGTTTTCCACTGAATCTTAGATTATTATTCCCTTTCTCCTGTGTTGCGAGGTGTCCATGCAGAGATATATTAAATGAGAGCCCTCTGGGCGCCGGTGGTGGGCTTGGGGTGGTCCACACTGAACCAACTACAGGCTTCCAATCTGAAGGGAGGTTCTCCTGCAGGGAGATGCTGCTGATGGACTACCGATACTGACAAGTACTGATACTGACTACCGGTACTGACGGGTACTGATACTGCCTACCAGTACTGATGGGTACTGATACTGCCTACCAGTACTGATGGGTACTGATACTGCCTACCAGTACTGATGGGTACTGATACTGCCTACCGATATTGATGGGTACTGATAGTGCCTATGGGTACTGATGGATACTAATACTGTCTACTGATACTGCCTACCAATACTGATGGGTACCGATACTGCCTACCAGTACTGATGGGTACTGATACTGCCTACCAGTACTGATGGGTACTGATACTGCCTACCGATACTGATGGGTACTGATACTGCCTACCGATACTGAGGGGTGCTGATACTGCCTGCTGATGCTGGTGGGTACTGACAAGCACCAGGCCTGGAGAAGCAGTTCTTTACACCAGGATGAACAAACAGAAGGACATCATGATGGAAGCCATGGGTATATTTTGAATGTAGCAGAAAGGAAATATTAGCCCCACACTTAATGGAGAAATTGTGGTTTTTCCACTGGACATGGGACCTCAGAGAGATGCAAAGATGTGCATGTTCCCTGATAAGAGAAAAGTGATTTATCAAAGGAGGAAACAGCTCAGAAAGGCGAGAGCTCTAACTTCCGCAAAGTGGCAGAGTGATGTGGTGTGTGTGTCTGTGGAAGTGGAATATCATGTTTCATGGTGTCTAATAATGTGGTGGGGCAGAAAATTGTGAGACCAGTGTCTAAGATGGCCAGGCTGGCCTGCGTCCCTGTCCTCTGAGGGGCTGTGCAGGGTCCGGGGGGCAGGACACTCTCCAGGGGGGCTGTGGGAATGCCTGGCTGCAGGTCCGCCCACGGAAGGGCTTTGACACTAGCCCTGTGTACGCTCACAGGGACACCCATGCCTGTGTGGATGTGTGCGAGGACATCTGTGTGTGCCAGCAGGTAACCAGTATGTGTGTGTGTCTGAGATATGTGTGTCTGCATGTTTGGTGAGTGTGTATTTACATGTTTGTAGGGCATGTGTGTCTCTTGTGAGTGGTGTTAGATGTGTCTAGGGGAGGGTGTATATATGTCTGTAGTGTGTGTGTGCATCTGTGATGTATCTGTGATGTGTGTGTAATGTGTGTGGGTGTGTGTCTGTGATGTGTGTCTGGTTTGTGTCTGTGGGGTGTGTGCTTGGTGTGTAGATGTGTATCTGTGGTATGTCTGTGGTGTGCGTGTCTGTGGTGTGTGTCCCGTGTGTGTTTCTGTGGTGTGTGTGTGTCTTTGGTGTGTGTGTCTGTTGTATCAGTGATGTGTCTGTGGTATGTGTCTGTTTTGTGTATCTGTGGTGTGTGTGTCTGTGGCACATATGTGTAGTGTGTATGTTTGTGATATGTGTCTGTGGTGTGTGCATGTGATATGTGTGTGTCTGTGCTATGTATGTGTGGTGTGTGCCTGTGGTGTGCGTGTGTGGTGTGTGTGTAATGTATATGTCTGTGGTGTAGTGTGTGTGTGTGGGGTATGTGTGGTTGTGTGTGTGTAGTGTGTGTAGTGTGTGGTGGTGTGTGTGTATGTGTGTGGTATGTGTCTGCGGTGTGTGTCTGTGTGGTGTGTGTGTATGTGTCTGTGGTTTGTGTGTCCGTGTGGTATGTGTCTGTTTGTCTGTGTGGTGTGTCTGCGGTGTGTGATGTGTGTGTATGTGATGTGTGTGTGTGGTGTGTCTATCGGGTGTGTGGTGTATGTCCCTGGTATGTGTGTGGTGTGTGTGCACCTCTCTGTGGTATGTGGAACACACAGTCCCAGCACTTGCTCTGGTGCCCTCTGCCCGTGTCCCCATCATGCCTGTGTGTCCCCATGTCCCCAGGCTGCATCCCGCTGTCTGCATTGGCCTCTGAGGTCTGGAGCCTTATCTGTCAGGAAACTGGGCCTTGGAGCCGAACAGGGGTCAGCACCCAGCCCGCATGTGCAGGCGGCTTTGGGGGCTCCCGAGGTGGCTTCCCTCCAGGCCGGGGCGCCTTCCATTCTTCCTCATTTGCAGTCACGGCCCTCACTGGCAGCGCAGGCAGGAGACCCTGACGCATCTTCTATGGCTTCTGAGGTGGCCCAGCCCCGGGGACCTGCAGGTCCAATGCAGACTGGCCACCTCTGCCCCAGGCCACACGGGCCTTGATCCCCACTCACAGTGGCCCAGGCATCAGTTGCTGCTGCCCAGAAGGTCCCCATCAATCGGCCAATATCAGGCAGAAACAGTCCCGCAGGGCCCAGCCTCCTGGGAGCTACCCAGGCACTGCGTCCACCCCTCACCAGTGTGGGCCTGGCACCAGCGAGGCCCAGCAAGGAGCCTGCCCCCTGTCAGGAGGCTGCTGTGCCCGCTGGCGCCCTCCCGGTTCTGTGGCCCAGCCTTCACCTCTTCTCAGGCTGCAGCCAATTTGCTAAATTCCTGGCATGTTTTGCCTGCTTCCACCTGGGATTAAAATTTTCAACAATTGACCTCCAACCTCCTTAAATTCACACATCACGCAAAGTGTCTTACAAGAAACCAACACAGCCCCTGACCCTGCACTACAGCGGAGCAGGTCCTCGGGAGCCACACGGTTCTTTTCTTCTCTGGGAAACACTTGGTGCTGTGTCGACTTTCTGGGAATAATTGAGACAACCTGTTGATGCGTATTAATGCCAAGGCCATCTCACTTCATGGAGAAGAAAACGCCGCTGGGTCTAATTAAGCCACTGATTTAAAACAACGCTCAGAAAACAGCTGTAGAGACTCCACGTTCCCTAAGCTGCGGTGAGTTTGTTCCTGCCCGCAGGGGCCACCTCACCTCCGCAGTGCCACCCCCGCTGCCACAGCCACCCGCACAGCTGAGTCAAGGTACAACTGCCCAGCAATGCTTTCCACCGGCGCACGTTGCTCTGAACAGCTCTATCAAGACCACGTGAGAAGGCGCCACCATAGCGCGTCCCCCTGCGGCAACTGAAACGACTCTGTTACATTTGTTGGAGAAACGAGTCAGTACCCCTGAGAAACTGTGACTCTTGTACCCTTTCCTGGCGCTGCCCTGTGGCCAGCTCCAAGGGTGGCAGGGAGATATTTTATATTGGCATGACCCCAGGCCTTGTCTCTGAGCCGCAGAAGAAGGGGCACTGGCCCACTGGTGGCAGAGCTGGGGTCTGTTCTGGCTCTGACATTTTACAGCCACGTAGCCCAGGACATTCACATTCCAAGTTCCGCTGTTTTTAGTAGAGGGGTGATCACGTCCACCTCCTTCACAGCTTGCCCTAAGCAGCCCAGGAAGTATGAACCACGGGTTGTCTAGTCTGATGGATGTGGGGGATCCTTGACTTGGCCCGAAGCGGGAGTCCACTGTGTTCTGATCCAATCCGCGCCCTGCACTGCTGCTTCTCTGTATCGCTGTTTCTCTCCACGTGCAGTGACAGGAGACCACTCCCACTTTCCGCTGCTGAGGAATGTCAGCAAACGTTCCTAGGGACACCAGTCCGCGGGTTCCAGATCCTTCAAATAGTGTGGCAGTCCCTTTCCTGGTCGGAGTCAGGGGAGCGCTGTTGTACTAACACGTCTCTGTGTTTGTGCTGCTTAGAGAACGACTTAGTTCCCCTAGCTTGGTCTCCTGAGAGCGTCGTCGGCACCATCCTCCTCTCCGCAGACCCTTCCTGTTTCCCCCAGAGCCCCCGGTAAGTTCCTGTCTGCCCTGCACCCCTGCTCTCCCTCCCTCGTTGCTTTGAAGGCTTCAGACCAGCCTTGGTGTGCAGCCTCCTCTCTCAGCGGTGCCTGGCCTCGTGAGGCTTACTGCACATACGCGTCCATAAGAGAAATGCCATTGGCTCAGAAGGTCACTCCAGGGGCTGTAAAATTTGACTCCTCCCAGGAGCTGAGAAACGGCTTGCAAAAGTCTGGTTTTAATAGTGAAGACTTCAGCAAAACCAACCACAATGAATAACTGTCATCGCAAAGACAGAACGCTGAGATGTGACATGAATGAGAAGGGGTGAGATGTGAGTTCAACCTTCAAACCCTGGTGTTAATAGTAGATACAAGCAGTTTTCATGTAATATTCTGTCATTTTCCGAACAGTATTTACTGCCCGCTCACAGACCCATAGGCAGGGGATTCTTGCCGAGTGTGGGAACAGGGTTCCCCCGTAGAACCAGCACCACAGCCTCAGCCCTCTGCCTGGATGCAGGAAGGGGCGGGGAGGACGTGGGCCCTGAGGGGCACAGGCCCAGCTGGGCGGCATCTGTGGCATTTGGTTGTTCTTACCTGGGCTAGTGGCCTCCTTTCTAGTGGTAGCCTACCTGGGGGCCTACGTGGCAGGGCCCTGGCGGGTAGAGCCGACACAGCACATGGTCTATGCCTCCTCATTCTCCACGGCCCCCCAGCCAGCACTCATTCCCTGTCCCTTGTCATTTCTGGGGGTGGAAACATCTCCAGATCCTAACAAAGCCCAATCCCTTCTGAACAGTTGCCGCCGAACCCGAGGCAATTGCAGTACCTTTAGATGAAGGAGTCTGAAATTCAACATCTAGACAAAGTCAGGAGGTCGGACCGTGGAAACTCTGAAATGACATGCAATTTTATGCATTCGTAAATTTTCTGGAGCAAAAATCCAAAGCTACTATCCGAATCTCCAAGGAGCTTCTCCACCCCTCAAATGTTCAGAGCACGCTTTCATGATCCTAGTCCTCTTTGAGACGGACACGGAGCAGGTCCACATGGAAGGTGTTCTGTGGGTCCATGGGGCTCTGAGCCTGGGATCTCGAGGTCTAGGGCAAAGTGCTCTAGAGACAGGAGAGGCGGGGGTCAGAAAGGAGACACCTGGGCTGATCTGTGTCATTAATTCTGTGTGTCCACTTGGCCAAGCCCCAGTGCCCAGACATTGGATCAGATATCAGCCTGGCTGTTGCTGTGATCGTGTGTTTTGGAGGAGATTAACCTCAAATCAGTGGACTTAGGGTAAAGCAGATGGCCTTTGGGAATGTGAGCGTGTCTCACCCAATGTGTTAAAGGCCTTAAGAGCAAAGGACTGAGAACTCCCAGAGAAGAATGAGCTTGGCCTGCAGACAGCCTTTGAGCTGCAGCACCGACTCTTCCCCGGGGCCCAAGCCTGCCCCCTGCCCTGCAGACTGCGGACTTGCCAGCCCTCATAGTCATGTGAACTGGTTCCTTCACATCAACCTGCCTCCCTCTCCAGGTAGATAGACAAAGGTGGAGAATAGATACCGGCCTACTCGTGTTTCTTGGGAGAACTCTAATATATGGTCTGATTTTTCTTATTTATTTAGCAATTACTAAGCTCTAATTATGTTACACACACTATTTAATTCTCAGAATAACAGTATGAGGTGAGCCATGGCCCAGGCAGTATCCAGCAGAGAGTTGGGGCCGGCGGGGAGAATGGGAAACGCCTCCTGTGCCTGGAGCCTCCGCAGGATTCTGGGGAAGGAGAGGAGGGTCTGAGTTCGAGCCTGTGTCTTCTTTCCTTGCAATGGCTAGCATGCCGGGGAGCGGAGTGCTTGCCTGAATTTCTGTGCAGTGCTGGTCGTCTTCGGGTAGAACGTGGCCGTTTGTAAGCATCACAGCACCCGCAGCTCACGCGTTGTGGCAGCGTGCACCCTTTCTTAGACCTTCCCTAGCTCCAGTTCAAGCCTTCTCATCTATGCAACCCCTTCCAAAAGTGAAGACGAGCGAGCTTGATCTGACACGGGAGGCTTCAGGACCCTGTTTCCTGGGTGCTCTGGGAGGCTGCTCAGATTCCCTCCCACCTGGGCAAGGGGACAGCGCTTCCAGGAGAAACTTGCGGCCCCACTGGGCTTGGCTGGACACGGTGCATGGTAGCTCAGGCCTGTGAAAGGCTCAGATTTGACTTGGCATTAGCTCAGCCGTGCAATTATTCCCGCCGGGACGCCGAGTTCTCTTTCCTGGCCAAAGGACTTGGCAGAGCCAGAACCCCATGGGGAGGTGAGGGCACCTCACTGGCCTCTTCTGTCAAGCAGACAGCTCCAGCCTCCTCACCCACATTGACCACACACTTGAGCCTGGCACTCCTGTCCTCATCCAATTATGCCTGGAACAGCATAGGGAGGCATGGAGCCACCGCAAAGGCAGGAGGGGAAGAGGGGCTCCCACCCCTGACCTACAGCTTCCTGGCGGGTGGCCAGCCCGCCCTCTCTCCCCGTTATTCTCAGCCATCATCTCAGAAACCCTGGGACAGTGGGAGTGGAATTGGCAGATGCAGCTGGCTCCAGGGCTGTCCTCAACCCTGGATTTGGCACTCCCGGGTGGCACAGCAGGGCTGCGTGCTTTATCTTGTCAGAGGAGGGATGTGTGTGAGGAGCACCATGAGGCTTGGACTGTCAAAGATGAGCAGCTCACACTCCAGTTGTCCCGGAATGCCAAGATCTCTAGGAGATGGCTACGTGGCTCCTTCAGGAGAGAGGCCAGGAGCATAAAAGCAGGGACACGGGGTGGAGGGGGAGGTGCCACCCACAGAACTGGTGGTTGTTGGGAGTGTCAAGTCCCCGTGGGCATCAGGCTCCGGGGTGGGTCCTTGCTTAGGACACCTTGCTCGATCCCAACAACCACCTGATGTGCTTCTCTTTGGTCACCAGAGAAAAAGTCTCATGAAAACTGGAGCTGTGCCAACAGTGGCCCGGCTCTCACTCTTTACCCCCCGCCCACAGCCCAGGCAACAGCCCTGTCTCCAACTTCTCCCAAAAACTTTTGCTTCAGATTGGCCTGCTTCGCCAGGTGGGGCGTGGGCACGCCCGGTTCTCAGCTTTGATCACAACACCCCCCGCACCCCTTCGCTTCCCGCCCCAGCCTCATACCAGGAGCTTCTCTCCATCTTTTGAAACCTACACTTTGAGATGCTTCCTCACTCCTTCTCTGGCCACTTGAGCTGCAACGGGCTCATCTTCTCCTGTTCCCGTGGCAGGATGCTGTGGCTGTGCCCCTGTCCCCGGTCAGTTGACACCATCTCTCGGGTCACACCCCCTGTATGATCACTGAGCTTCGTGACTCGGTCTTACGTCTTTGCAGTGCTGGGTACGGCACAGCTGCTCAGAGAAAGTCCCGACAGAAACAGCAATGGCAGGCAATAGAGGGATGTGCCCGGGTGGCCAGCACCTGTGTCAGCAGGACTGAGCCAGCCCCTGTGATGTCAGGACTGAGACTGGGCCGTGGCTGCGTGGCCAGCCCCTATGATGGCAGGACTGAGGCTGGGCTGTGCCCGTGTAGCCAGCCCCTGCGACGGCAGGACCGAGGTTGGGCTGTGCCTGTGTGGCCAGCCCCTGTGATGGCAGGACCGAGGCTGGGCCGTGCCCTCATGGCCAGCCCCTGTGACGGCAGGACCGAGGCTGGGCTGTGGCCACGTGGCCAGCCCCTGTGATGGCAGGACCAAGGCTGGGCCGTGGCCGTGTGGCCAGCCCCTGTGATGGCAGGACTGAGGCTGGGCCGTGGCTGTGTGGCCAGCCCCTGTGTTGGCAGGACTGAAGCAGAGCCGTGGCCGTGTGGCCAGCCCCTGTGATGGCAGGACCGAGGCTGGGCCGTGGCCGTGTGGCTAGCCCCTGTGACGGCAGGACCGAGGCTGGGCCGTGGCTGTGTGGCCAGCCCCTGTGTTGGCAGGACTGAAGCAGGGCCGTGGCCGTGTGGCCAGCCCCTGTGATGGCAGGACCGAGGCTGGGCCGTGCCCGTGTGGCCAGCCCCTGTGATGGCAGGACCGAGGCTGGACCATGGCTGTGTGGCCAGCCCCTATGTTGGCAGGACTGAAGCAGGGCCGTGGCTGCGTGGCCAGTGCCGGTGATGGCACGCAGACCCCAGACCCCTGCACCTCTCCTCTGTGGTCAGCAGCTGCCCTGTCACACATTAGGTGTGGCTCCCCCTCCATGCAGCTGCATATTTTGGGAAAGAGGTTGCGTTTCCCATGAGAAATTCCTATTTTCAAAAGGAACAGATTGGAAGTTGAGAGTGGGCACTGATCATGAGGAGTCACTTCCATGGAAGCCGCTTTCTCAGCACAGGTGGCTTAGAACAGAGTGTGCTGTTAGACAGGACAAGAAATTGAGGGGCTCCAGGTGGGTCTGCAGCAGCCAGGTTGTTTGTGAAGCACCTCGCTTTGTGAATGTGGGCTACCCGGTGAGTAAGTCTCAATCTGACCTTGGAGTCCGGAGGGGTCATCCACACATGTCTTCTGCAGGCAAACTCCACCTTGAAGGATACTGGTGAGCTCAGGCTTAGAAAGATTGTCTGACATAGTTTAGGAAGACTCTGTCTCATCCTTTCTTCCATCCCATCGAATGTCTCCAGAAGCATTTCCACCATCAGTTGTCGGCATTGGTTAGGGTTCTGACATCACAAATAACAGAAACCAAGTCCGGCTCATTTAAGCAGTTGGGATTCTGATGTTGCTGATAACAGAAAACGAATCCCACTATTTAAGGAGGAGAGGATTTTGATTTGGACTGAATTAAATGGAGGAATCAAGAAGCGGGTGCTGAAAAAGGCAGTGGCCAGGACAGCTCTGCAGAGACGCGGGAGAAGGAAAGGAGAGCACTCCGTGTGCTGCTGGGGACGGAGGCGCTCCCGGCCTCAAAGCCATGGGAAGGGGCGTCTGACTGATGTGGCTTTGATAAGTGTCCACCCTGGCTGCAGGAGAGGCATCCCTTTGGTCATTGGGCCCTGGTTTCTGGGGACTGGGTGAGTCCAGAGCCCATGGCGTGGAAGGTAGCGGAGCTTGGAAAACCGGAGGTTCCAGTCTTAGGTTGCAGCGTGCAGGGAGATGAACGATGAGAGGAAGGGAAGATAACAAATTGCCCTCTGGCATGTGAGGTCTGGGATGGGGCATCAGGGTGGAGAAGCCAGTCAGTCATCAGCGGAGAGTGCAGAGTGGGCTCAGGGCCGGGAGCCACGGAGCCACGAGCGGGTTTGCGGGAGCTGGGAGCTGTTGATGAGAAAATGGCTAAGAGCACAGGGGAACGTGGGCGGGGCGGGGCGGGGCCGGCTGGGGTGGGGCAGGGCAGGGAGGGGCGGGACTAGGTGGGGCAGGCTGGGGGGCGGGGCGGGGCGGGGCGGGGCAGGCTGGGGGGCGGGGCGGGGCGGGGCGGGGCGGGGCGAGCTGAGGGGGCGGGAGGGGGCGGGAGGGGGCGGGAGGGGGCGGGGCGGGGAACTCTGACTCTCAGCGATAGAGGAGAAGCAGCCGGCAGGCAAGGCGGGAGGGTTCCGAGGAGGCAGGGGAGGCCACTGGTGCTGCCACCGAGCCCGCAGGCCAGCGTCTGCCGGCCACCCTCACCACCGCGGCCTCTCCTTACGCACAGCCCGTTCAGGGACCTTCCTGAAAGCGGCCACCGTCAGTCCTTGGGCCGTGGCTATAGCCTCCATGGGAAGTACTTACAGCAGATTCCTTTGGTGGAAACTCATGGAAATTTCTACTGTTTAAAAAAGGTGAAATCTTAACTTTGGAGAAAAGTGAAATCCCTCCCTCCCATAATGCTTTGGAATGGCAGGTTTTGAGAAGAGCCAGTCCCAACTTTGACAACAAGACGTGCAAACGCTCCTTCCTCGGCCACTGCCCTCTGGCTGTAATGGAGCGCGGCTTCGCATCAAGTCCCACGCTAGCCCCGTAAAGAAGCTGTGCGGCCCGCTCCACGGGCGCGAGGCCCAGGAGGAAGCGCATCGCCTGGGGGCACATGCCAGGTCATCCTCGTGCAGGCTCCGGGCTCTGGGCTGGGACAGATGAGACCTTGTCCATGCCGAGGCCTCCCGCACTAACTCGGCACGTGGGCCCCACTGTCTCTGCTCCCTTCTTTTCCTGTGCTCCATGGAGAGATGGCCATCATGGCCCCCGCACCTCCCAGTGCCCTGTGCTTCCTCTTGGGCCACTCAGCAGAATTCTCGGGCCCTGCCCACGGCGTTTGGGTGGGGGCTGTGCCAGTCCTCTGTGAGCTCAGAAGCGCCTGGTGCCTTCAGCCATCTTGGCATTGTCAAGGGAGATTGTTTTTAATTAAAAGTCTGCCTTGGAGTATGTCAAGCACTCCTGTATTTTTGCCATTCTTCTTATCTCTATGGCAACGAAAATATCTCAGCATTTACATGGACATCATATTCTTTGCTAATGTAATATCTGAACCGTGTGTGGGGGGGGACGCGAGCGGCAGCTGCCTGCTCCTGCTGGCTGGGGATGCTGAAGTTGCCACGACAACCAGGGCCCAAAGATGTCCTCACCAGAGCACTGAATGGAAGCTCTAAATTAATTCACCCACCTATGTTTTTGTGGCCTATGTTGTTAATTGAAATAATAAGAATGACCTTGCCTGTACTCTTAGAGCACCTGTCCTGGGAACCGGCCTGCGCCGTTGACTTAAGTACACTCATCCATCAGGCTAACCTAGCGTGAAATGGGGAAGGCGAGAGACACGTCGGGCTGCCCCGTATTGACTTGCGGCAGTGGGGAAGCAGCTTTTCTTCTGTCAGGCTGGAAACACTGGCAATACAATTGTTTATTTTGAAACTTCACTTGTGTCTGCTCTGAATTGGAGGAGCACCTCCACAGCTCTGTCAGCTGCTCCTGCCTGGTTAACGAGGGCACCCTTCCGTGACCTGCCTGCATGTACCCAACTGCCACCGAGGCGGCTGAGTGAGTGGGCCTGTGGGCTTCATGGCTCTCCTCACCCTCGGAAGCACCGGATCAGGACCGTGCTCCAGCACTTGCCTCGTGAGGGTGTCGTGTGCCAGCACCCCTGCCTTGCCAGCTTCTCTGCTTCCCAGGGCTCTCTTACAGGAGCAACTTATGACCTTGGAATCCTAGTTGATTTTCCCTCCAAGATAAAAATCCTAGGGTTAAGGACATGAAACAAGAGTTTTCTCATCCATCTAAATAAAGAAACGGAAGCACAAAAAATGTCACAAAAAAATGGGTTGTTTGTGACACTCTGCCTCTGACAAAGGTCCTACCCTGGCCTGGGGGTTAGATTTCAAGGTTAAGCACTTACCTTTGGAAGGTTGGAGGCAAAAGCATATATTTACATGGCCCCATTTAAAAACCACCACCAGCTGTGGAAATTGGGTCAGCCAGCCAGTGTCACCTGGAAGTGAATTGGCAAGCACAGAGTCAGACGTGAGAGCGGTCTCCCGCCGCCTTCCACGACATTCCCTTTCTCTTTCATTCTAGACATTTAGGAATGAGGTGAATGGAGCCAATTTTTGCCCATTAATGTTTTGGCAGGTATTTTTTTTTGCCAGACTGGGAAGCCAGTCACAGGCTGTAAGGCAAGAGTCTGGGGCAGGCCCACACCCCGAGGGACAGGAGGACGCAGAGGCCTCAGGCGTGGGCCGGTCTAACCTAGGACAGCTGCAGAGACCTCGAGCATGGGCAAGTCTAGCCTGTAACAGCTGCAGAGGCCTCAGGCGTGGACAGGTCTAGCCTGGGGCAGCTGCAGAGACCTCAGGTGTGGACAGGTCTAGGCTGGGACAGCTGCAGAGACCTCAAGTGTGGACAGGTCTAGCCTGGGGCGACTGCAGAGACCTCAGGCGTGGACAGGTCTAGCCTGGGACAGCTGCAGAGATGTTATGTGTGGGCTCGTCTAGCCTGGGGGAGCCTAAGCATAGGGTCCCTGCAGGCACAAGGAATTCTCAGGCTTTAAGAGAAGGATAAAGGGAAAAAATGCAGAAAATACAGAAACTTACCAGGAGTGAACTTCAAATGTTTCTGCTCTCTATCTTCATATGGGATCAACTTGCACTGTGGTTTAATTTTTCTTTTCTCTTTAGTCGCTTTTATACGGTATGATCAAGAGTTGTGAATTTAATTCCTGTTATCCAGCGTCTGTCGCTATAGAACAAAACAAAAACGATAAGCGAACAAGCAGATATGCAGACTGTCTACTTTATTTTGAATGAAATTCTGATTTTCCTGACTTTATTGAAAACATTGCTTCTAGAATGTGTTCTCTAGGAGTCAGACCCTGGGTAAGTTTATCAATAGTGAGTGTTATTGACGAAAAGAGCCAGACTCTAAAATATTAAAGAGATTTATTCTGAGCCAAATATGCATGACCACGGCTGTGACATGGCCCTCAGAAGGCCCTGAGAACATGTGCCCAACGTAATCGGTTTTAGGGAGACTTGAGACTTCAAGCAAACACATTTAAGAAAAATCAAATTCTGGTTGATAATTGGTTGAGTTTATCTAAAGACCTGGCGTCAACAGAAAGGAATGGCTGGGTTAAGATAAAGGACTCTGGAGACCCAAGATCTTTTTTTCTTTCTTGGAGACAGTCTCACTCTGTTGCCCAGCCTGGAGTGCAGTGGCACGATCTCAGCTCACTGCAACCTCTACCTCAGGGTTCAAGCATTTCTCTGCCTCAACCTCCCAAGTAGCTGCAATTACAGGCAACTGCCACCATGCCCAGCTAATTTTTGTATTTTTAGTAGAGACAGGGTTTCACCGTCTTGGCCAGGCTGGTCTTGAACTCCTGACCTCATGATCCGCCTGCCTCGGCCTCCCAAGAGACTCAAGTTCTTATGTGCAGAGGAGGCCTTCGGGTAGCAGGCTCCAGAGGGAATCGGTTGTAACGTGTTTCTTATCGGACTTAAAGTCTGTGTGGATGTGAATGTGGAGAGGGAGAAGGAGGCACGTCCAACCCCTACTTCCCGTCATGGCCTGAACCAGTCTCTGAGTTAAGTTTTTAAAGAGCCCTGGTTGAGGAGGAAGTCCATTCAGATGGCTGCGGGCCTTCACATTTCATTTTTCATTTCCAGTGTTAACGGTAATAATAGAGTGAGAAGCTGACGGGGGAATAGAGGGGATACAGGCTTTGGGGGCCAAAAAGCCAGACTTCCAAGTTCCCAACTTCCAGAGCTGTCTGCAGAGCCTCCAGCCCCTGGACTCCTAGTTCCCAACTCCAGGTCAGAAGAAAGCCACTCTCTCCCGGACGGTGGTGAGGACCCTGTAGGAAGGGCACTGAGGGAAGAGCACTTCTACCTCTAGCAGAAAACAAGATTCCCCGCTTGCAGGCAGCAAGGCCAGCACCTAGCAAAGCTGAGCAAACCCACCCTCCTGTCTGGGCTGCTCTGTCCCCGTGGGCGGCTCAGCTTCACCTCAGGAGCAGCTGGGGCTGGTGGGGCTGGCAGGGGCGAGGGAGAGCCGGGGGCTGTCCCCAGGGTGGCTCCAGGCCTCTCGGGCACTGATAATCACTCTAATGGTTTTCTGACTGCTGATTTTAAAGCCATTACCAGGAAGGCTTTTACGAGGATGACTTTCACTTCATAGCAGCAATGCAATCTGCATGGATGACCTAAGTAGAAGCCCAGCGTGCCTCGTACCTACAGCCGCCAAGCCTCAGGAACAGAGCTTGGTTTACTTGGGGGAGGGCAATCCTAGTTTTGTGGAGGGTATGACTTTTAGTACTTGGGTCTAGCTTTTTGTTATTGTTTGTAGAAAGATAGCCAAATTATACTTTGCCTGAGGAGATGAGATTTCTACTGCAACTTAAAACTTCTTCCTTTTAAAAGAAATAGGAAGTCATTGGGGTCATACATGCTTGTTTTCAATTAAGTGGCGATTTTAGGCAGATTTGCTGCCAGAAATACTTGGGCAGTAAAAGAAAAACAACAGCATCCTGTGTAACTGCCGCGCCGACCTGGTTACCATTGCTGTGAAGAGCGCATTCCCCAATGTCCTACACACATAGTTAGAAGGTTTTCCAATGTTTGAATATCTGCACTTGGCTAGTTTTAAAGTAAGAGTGTATCGCTAAGTATATATTTGAATTTCCACATCAAATAATTCCCTGTTACACAGCTTTGCGCAGTTTAAATAAGAACAGGGCTGATGGAGATTGGGTGATACTCTGGAAGGAAGGAGGGTTTTTACCGTTTGAGAAAATACAATCATTAGACTCTTGGCTGAATGATATCAAATCAGGAGCTGGGTTGTGAATTGAAAATTAATTTGGGAGCATTTCTAAGTAAATAATCGGGAACTTGGAGAATCAGAGCAGATGCTCGCCACAGAAGGAAGCACAGACCTCAGCGCCTCGCTCATCAGCGGGTCCGGCGCGGTTACTGTGGCTGCTTCCGGCGCCATAATCACCGGGGTCTGTGCGTTTGTGGCTGTGAGGGCCCTCCAGCCAAATTTCTGGTGATAAGTGATGAGTCATGAGAAACACCAAGGGAAGCTGAGGCTTCAAAGAAGTCTTTTTTCCTTTTTCTCCTTGAATGTGCTACGTTCGTTATGGCCTTATAGTGATTTTCCCCATACCTTTGTATATTTAATTTCCTTTTTAATAGACAAACTGTCATGGGAGGTTACACAAAGCATTATTATTCAAAGGAATGTTTATATCACTCAGATAAATATCATGGAGAATTATGGATTGGGAGTATTTTTATTTCATATACAACAGAAAAATGACTGTCTATTATCAAGTAAATACATGCTATATTTAAATGATGTGATAACAATCACCAATCGCCAAGTTTTTCTCTGGTGTTCTGAAATTAGAATATACAGAAAGGCAAATTAATATTTAAACTCTCTGTACGATTTTGAGAATCTGTAATATGCACCACAAAGAGAGATGACTTTGGGCCGTGGGGGTGCGATGGTATCGTAAACAGACTGGCTGCAGGGGGCCTGCGAAAGTCACATGTGCCCAGCGGCCTGGAGAACGGGGTAATACCTTGAGCGCTAAGATAATTCCATTATTATGAAAGCGTTTCTTGCCTGTGTCTCCTCTGCGGGCGCCCTATAAAGTACTTGAAACAAAGCAATGTGTGATCTTCGTGCGCTTTGAGATCTAGGCTACAGATCGAACAGATAGGCCGAGGTTAACTGTGTGATTACTAAGCATACATAAAACATGTGTGTTAATTTGTGCAAGTCAAGGGTGGTCTCTGAAAAGAGAAGTAAGACACAGGAGTGAAAAGTTTTGACTCTGCGGCATCTCACAGGGTGGGAGGTGTGCAGCGCTGGCCTGGGGGCTTGGTCAGAGCTGCTTTTAGACAAATGGCCAGTCCGGGGCGAATCTCCCACAGCTCCAGCTGTCTCATCTCATTTCATTTTCTACTTACGGTTTAATCCAGCAGAACTTCCTATCTATCCCTGGATGAGTTAAAAGTAAAACATTCAAATTCAAATCCGCCCTAAAATCCTGGGAAGGATAATGAATTTAGTCAAAGATGCCCCGCTACGAGAAATTCAGCTGTGGGACATTCACCGCGATGCCTTTCAGCTACTGAAAGGACCTGTAGATTTGTTCTTCTCTTTTTTCGTTCCTTAGCAAATTAAAAAACAAAACAAAACAAAGAATGAAGAAGCAACTGGTGCCAGCAGACTTGGTGCAAGAGAGTCAGTCGTAGGAGCCGCCCAAGCTCACTTAGGAAAATTGCCGAGTGACAGCAGCCGCACCCAGAAGGTGGAGACCCCCCGCGGTCCCAGGCAGCACAAGGCTAGAGACCCTGCAAGTAGCCACAGCCGTGCGTTCATGCGTAGCGTCGTCACGGTCCACACGCTCTTCCTCCTGGTTAACCAAAACCCGTTTCAGCCACTCTGGAATTGCAGGGCTGGCCAGAACGTTCGGAGCAATACGTGCAGTGCCTTCATTTTGTGAGTGAATAAGTGCCCTTGAGAGCTGACACCCCTCGCTTGACTGTGAGAGGTCATGGCCGAATGCGGACCCCTCTAATTTGAGATTTGTGTAGACAGATAGACCTTCTCCATAAGAAACCACTCACATAAGTAAGTCACTCTGCCTGACCAGCGCTCTAATCCCTTCAAAATGTCCTAGCATGGCATATTTTCTTTCTCTGTTTTATGAGAACAATTTTGAATACAAGTAAGTATATGATATTATACATATTTTAATAGGCACCTGGGAGAGTCCGGAAACTGTGTCAGTTTCTCTAAGTCAGTATCTTATAAAATCCTCAGGAAAGCCCTGCCAGGCAGATAATATTCACACTTTTAAAAGTGGGGGAAGTGAGGTGCACAGAGGTTAAACTTTTGCCCCACTGAGCTAGTGAGCAGTGGCAGGCGTGGGGCCACACTCTTGTCCGCTGGAGTCTGTTGAGCAGCCGTGTGTCACAGCGTGTCATCTTCCCCAACCTGCTTCATTCTCTAAACATCAATTTAAACTCAGACACCCCACTGAGAGTCCTGCACAGCCGAGTCCCGGAGGAGCGGCTTCTTCCTGAGTCCTCCACAGCCGGGTCCCGGAGGAGCGGCCTCTTCCCGAGTCCTGCACGTCACTTGTCTTGCAGTTCCTGCAGTGGAGGCCACGTCATCGATGTGACTCCCCTCCCAGCCCTGAGTCTTGCAAAGACCTTATATAATGCCTTGCAGCTGAGTGGGAGGTGACATCAGCCACATGACAACCAAGGACCAGGCGTCCAGGATCCGAGTGTGTGCTGTAATCCAAGAGAACGTAATCCACCACATATGAGTGACGTGCACATCAGTCATTCTGCACGTGGCCGTCAGCCGTCAACGGTGAGCGGCTCTGGTGACCAGCAGTAACTGGTATGCTTCTGCAAAGACAGTGCCTTGCCCCACTTCCTTTATTTTATTGATCCCCACGAACGGCATCAGCGTCGACAGTTCCCCTTTTTCACAACGGAGTCCCTGATCGATGCCCCTTCCCTCATCCGCCCCACACCTGCCTCTTTCTCTCTTCATCTCTCTGCATTGTGCACACACACATGCACCCTCACACACGTGCACACATACGTACGTGCACACACATGCACAGACAGGTGAAGGTTCCTGCGATGGCCCGTCTGCTCCGGCTGGCCCCACACAGCGTCTGCCAACGCTGTGCTTAAGTGGACGGCAGTATTTAAGGTGCCTCACACGGTATCATCAGATACAGGACCGACCTGGTTATGGAGGACACCTGAGGCAACCTCTGCCGTCTCCCGGCTGCCACAGCCACACCATGGCCCCAGCACCCTAGGAAGGAAAGCTCCTGCCGCCTGTGATCCAGAGGACGCTCGGATTCCTGGTGGTAAGCACACTGGGCCTCCCCACTCATCCTCCCGCCAACAGCCAACAGCATGGACGTCCCTTCTGTTTGTTCTGTCTCCCAGATCTGTGACCTCTCCTTTGAGAATGCAAAATCACTATAATAGTGCTCCTGAAAGATGAGAGGAGGCAAACTCCTAAAATTTTGTAATCACAGATAGATAGGTAGATAGATAGATAGATAGGTAGATAGGTAGATAGATAGATAGATAGATAGATAGATAGATAGGTAGATAGGTAGATAGGCAGATAGATGACAGAGAGAGATGCATGCTTGTGATGTGACTCCTACCTTAACCATCTCATAAAAATACCCCATGCACTCGCTGCAATGCCCCGTGATGTTATGTGGTGTATTTCCATGTCGCACTGTGCTCTGCAAGGGAAGGCTGATTGACTCTGACCCGCTTCTGCGCCAGAGCTTCTAGGTCTGTTCGCAGGAGGAGGGCACAGGAGTCTACCACGCGTCTTGGGCAGCAGGGATGGGTGCACACTCACACACACACACGCATTTCAACCTTTGAAAACACGGAAGGAATAAAGGATACTGTTGTGCTCTGAGAGTTCAGGTACCTCAGAGGAGGGAGGTGAATGCGTGAGAGTTCCATTCAGTGAATGAACCAAGTCAGGATAAATCTCTCTTTGGGGGCGAGCTGAGAAATCTCTTCTTGCTGTAAATGCTTCCTAGCTCTGGGGAACCTTCAGATCTTCCCCTGCGTGGCTGAGGATGGCTACACCTGGATGGGAAGTCATTGATATTGATGTATAACTTCTCAGGAGGGCAGGTTTTGGGTGGGTAGGGCTACACGCTGAGCATCCACCATGGGGAAACAAGCCTGCGGTGTGCCACCGAGGGTGAGTTTTGGATACCTGTCGGATGGACATTGACTTAAAGGGCTCATAGCAAAGCCGTTGGCGTTTCCGTTAGACTCTCACTGACTTACACTTAATATACTCTGCTACCAGTGGGAGCTCAAGGGCCGATTTGCTTCGGTGCTTTTTTGTGCATTAGTGTCCATTATAAGGTAATGGGTGTCTATCAGTGTCAGAATGTCAGCCGCCAATTAATCCAGCTCACCGCTTCTCCCCAGCAATTGCTAATCACTGGACCATCCCAAGCCACATGGTACTAAATACCTTTTGACCACTGCAAACAGCATTTACGGCCAACAGGAGGGAAAGTGACATTTAGCGTCTCATAATTAAACTGGCAAGCAATTCTGATTGTGAGAGAGGTTTTTTTTAGGAGAGACTTTTTATAGGAGGATATATTTTGTGTTGTATATATGTTATGATTTATGTTAAGCATTATATATTAAGTATTAATATAATATGGGTTATATATTAGATATTAGATGTAAACTATATTTGATAAGCTGTTTCATAAATATAAATATTTTTAATTTAATTAATTTACTTGAGACAGAGTCTCACTCTGTTGCCCAGACTGGGGTATAGTGGTGCGATCTCAGCTCACTGCAACCTCTGCCTTCCGAGCCCAAGCGATTCTCCTGCCTCAGCCTCCCGAGTAGCTGGGCCTACTGTCATGCACCACCACGCCTGGCTAATTTTTGTATTTTTAGTAGAGACAAGGTTTCACTATGTTGGCCAGGTTGGTCTCAAACTCCTGACTTCAGGTGATCCACCCACCTCAGCCTCCAAAGTGTTGGGATTATAGGCATCAGCCATCGTGCCTGGCCTCCAATTTTTAGTTTTTTGAAGAGTGTTGTGTCTAGTTAGAAAAGATAATATATGCAGAGTGACCGATGGTGTTTAGAAGATCACCCAGATAGAGATGCAGTCTCGATCAAGAAGCCGTAGCCACCCACAAGTGCCCTGAGCTCAAAACAATGGGATTCCCAAGCCCGGACTTTCAACAAAAACCAAGCCTCGGGGGTGGTATGAACTACGGGCCCTTCCTGCCCACCACACAAGAGGAAGAAACGCCTCCTGCATGTGGTGGTCCAGCTGGCCCCAGGGGAGGGCGTGGGAAGCAGGGAAGTGGGAAGAGTGCAACACGCAGATGGGATATTTAGTGACTGAGGTGACAGTCACAGGTGACATCCCGGCCCTCAGAGACCCAGGGCCGTGGCGTCCCACTGACCTGCACTTCCTGCAAGCCTGGATTGGAGCTGGGCTTGCTCGCTCAGCAGGTGATCAGCGCCGAGCCTTAGGCCAAGGGCTTGGCCGCTGTAAGCTTTTTATCAATCCATGAAGATGTGTGAGATCTTTTCAGAATCTAGGATAAGAAAACTACAAAACTGTAATTCGTATGTATTTTAAATTTAAAATTTATTTTTTTCTGAGACAGGGTCTCACTCTGTTGCCCAGGCTGGAGTGCAGTGGTGCAATCACACTCACAGCCTTGAATCCCTGGGCTCAAGTGATCCTCCCACCTCAGCCCCCCGAGTAGCTGGGACCACCACACGTACCCACCATGCCGGCTAATTTATTTTTTATTTTTTTTGTAGAGATGGGGCCTCGTTATGTTGCCCAGAGTCGTCTCAAACTCCTAGGCTCAAGTGATCCTCCTGCCTCAGTCCCCCAAAGCGCTGGGATTACATGCATGAGCTACTGTGCCTGGCCCCTGAGTTTCTGTTGCAATTGTACCACCTTTGGAAATGGTTCATGAGTCAGTTTTCCTTACTCATCAAGCATCCCTGAGTGTGCAGAGTGCCAAGGCAGCCTCGCCAGCTGCAAGTCACATGAGTTCGCGGCTGCCAAATGGCAGTGCAGAGGAGCACACAGCAGCGCCTGGGAGGCGCTCGGCTCCCTCCAAGTCCCTATTACGTTAATTTACTTCCTGGTCATAATCACCCAGGCTATGAGTGCTATTGCTATTTCCATCCTATAGATGAGGCAGAGAGATTTTAAGCAACTTTTTTCCAGATCGTACAGCTTGGAAAGGCGGAGCTGGGCTTTCCACGCAGCCCTTTCTGCCTCTCAAAAGAACAATTACAAAGTCCTTCCAAAGTCTTAAAGCAAAAATCAGGTTAAATGCGAGGTATGTGGGCGCTTGTATGTTTCAAATGACGTGCAGCAGCGCGTTTCAGGGGTGCAGTCAGGGGTGCTTGGAGCTCTCCGGCACCTCCAGAGGCCTGGAAGGTGATCAGGAATGGAAGCCGCATGGATCCATCAAGTGGGCTCCCAGGGTCACCCTAGAGGCTTTGCTGCAGAGCCCAGCCTGGAAAATGACGGCCGCATTCCCGGTTGCCTTGGGCCCAGCGTGCCCCCAGCAATGCCGGCCCTTTGCCTTTTGTCCGTCCACCCCGCCAGACCCAGCTGGATGAGAGGGAAGGACGAGGGGGCTGCCTGGTCAGTGCCGCCTTCTCTAGCCCTCCTCAGAATGAGAGTCAGCCTTGTCTGAATGCGCAATCTTTGAATGAATTGAGATTGTTCCTATTCGTCATTTTATTAGCAACTCATTACAGCCATTTCTTTGGGTTTAAAAAGAGAAGAAAAAAGGAACATAAGTAAAAAGAGTGAGCTAATGGCTCACCCAGAATGCTGTGGCAATTTATGGGGTCTTGAATGAAATGACAGAATTGCCATAATGTTAAATTTAACATGTTTTATTTTAGCAATATGATCATCTGATCATATCTCCAAGCTCAGCCAGCATTACAAAAGTAATTTTTATAATTGTAAATTCATTCACTCGAAGATGGCTCAGAATGACTTTAGAGACCACATTACCAAATTTTCAGCTTAAAAGTGACTTTGCCCTGTCATGTGTGACTTCAGTGATGGGAACAGAACGGCGATGTCTTCTGCACGTACAGAGGAGTGGAGAGGAGCGGGGCCAAAGCCTCGTGGACTGCAGGCTTTCAGAGCACAAATTGTCACGGGTGCTTTTTCCTCTTCAAAGGATTTGCCAATATTTGTTTCTCCCCTCCCATCACGGGCACCGAGGCTCTCCTCAACGTCTCTGTCCTTCTCCCTTTTGACGTTGCCACCAGGACTTGAATAGGTCAGGAGGCTGCCTGCGCTGTGCCTGCCCTGATCCACGGTGTCCCGGCTGTGACGACCACCATGTGGCATGGGCGGGGCCTGCTGGAGGTGCTGCTTGCTGCTTTGGGGGCCTGATTCTGGCTCTGGGGAAGGCAAAGGCCTGTTCTCACGAGTAGAGGGGTTGCATGGGATCCTCAGCTCGTCCCGTGCTAGTTGCTGAGTCACTCCTAGTAACTCTTAATAAATATGACTGGTCATGCACAGAATGCAAAACCCTTTTCTCTCTGTGGGCAGTTCCTCGAGCTGAGAGCAAACATCAGCACGGAGGAAGATTTGGTACCCGTGTGTGCACCCTGCTACCTGGACTCTCGTTAAACATTGCAGATGGTGTGATGAACCTGTCGGAAAGCGTGGCTGGCTGCTCACCTCCAGGGCAGCTGCTTGGGAAGACAGTGCACAACCTGGGGATGAAGAACTGTTTCTGAAAGCAAGCACTAGGGAGGCTGGGGCAGGAGGATCGCTTGAGCCCAGGAGTTGGAGGCTGCGGTGAGCTATGACTGTGCCACTGTACTCCAGCCTAGGTGACAGAGCAAGACCTTGCCTCTAAAAAATAAATAAATCTTTAAAAACCACGTGCAATGCTAGCCTTCCACTGAAGCCCACGCTCTCTAGTGCCCTGTGCCATGGTGCCCACTAGGAGGTGGGTTTGGGTGTGATCTGAAGCCCATCCTGTGCCATGGTGCCCACTGTGAGGTGGGGTTGGGTGTGGCCTGCAGCAGGCCCTCCAGGGCCGGTTTTCATCCTGACTCCATTGCTGATGCTGTCTGAACTAGGAGCGGGCTCCCTCCCTCTAGGCCGTGTGGCCTTGTGACCCACTCCATGGGGCCGTGGCAGCTGGGGGAGAAGTGAATGCTTTGCTTTGGGTTTTACTCTGCACATTCTGCTACCAGGAAATGCTCTGGATCCTTAGCCAGACTTCTCCCGTCTTCTCTGGGCCAGCCCTTTCCTCAGGCGGGGCTGGGACAGGAGGCCAAGGCTGCAGCTCTGGGAGGAGGCCTTCCAGGGCTGACTTCGAGCGCCGTGTCCCCACATCACCGCCGGCAGGACCGCCGCACACACGTGGGAAATCGCTCACAACCCGCTCCCATCCAAGAATGACCATTAATGTTTACTTTGACCACTTCTCAAGTAACTGTGGAAGCCCAGCTGGGAGGTGTGCATGGCCTGGGGCCTAGGCCATGGGAGCACGTAGATCCCAGCTTCCTTTGAAACAATCGTTTCTTTTAAACTCAAAGCAAAATATTTAAACAGACCAAGTAATATTTCTTTTTCTAATCCAGGTGTGCACACGTGCATGAGGCCTGTGATTTCCCGTTTTGCCTCCACTTTGACAGAGCTGTGCTGGCGGCACCCAGCGTGGTGGTGGTGACACGGGTGGGCTCTGGGGGCTCCGACATCCTCCCTGTGCTGACTGCACAGACACGGGGCAGCCCAGGAAAAGATGCACCCGGCGACAGAACAGGCCCAACTGCGTCCAGGAATTGAAAAGCGATGCGTGTTTTTCTCGTGCCTTATTTTTAGAGGAAAAATATTTGTGACTTCTTTCTTAAAGGTACATTTTTAGTTAGCTTCTTACGACTTCCCCATATGGAAATGTTTCTATATTTTCACAAATCTAAGTTAATGATACCTTTACAACCAGCCCCCCAACCAAGTGGCCTCCAGAAGATGACGAATAACATAAATGAAATAAAATCATCAGCTGAAGAAACTTCCGATGTATGTGTTTTTAAAAATTCTTGTGGTTGACTCTGTTTTATTTTATTTTTGAATGGGGAGAGCGTTGTCTCGTTAGTTGCAAGTTTATTAAGTTTGAGGGAACAAAACGCCCAGTTTGTCCCTTGTCTGATATTAGCATGATGGACACAGCACAACTCGTAGGGACGTTTTTAACCCAGAGAGCGGCCATCCGTTTAAATCTCTGCTGTAGAATAAGAACTTCTGGCACTTGTAGCAGTTTCCTAAGCTGTTGCAAGAGCCCGTTTGACAGGGAGCGGAGGGGGCCGCTGGGGAGGGAGCTGCTGGGGAGGAAGCGTTGGTTCCAGGCCCCACGGCTCTCAGGAGGACAAGCTGGGCCTTGAGACCCCTTGGGCTCTGAAGCTTGCGGGCTCCCCCTTGCAAGTTCCTCAACTTCCAACACCCTGGTTGTCTCCGTGCTGGAATGCCAAGTGTCCAATGGCTGACTTCCAAAGAGCTCACCCTAAGTGCTGCGTCCTGTGCAGGCAGAGACAATCCGCATAAAAACACCCCAGAGCCAGAAAGACACCTGCAATAAAGTGGCTGAGGGAAATTCACATTTTAAACTCAACAGAGAGAAACAGTAAAATGATCGCTTTTTATTTATTAATATCATTTTATTATTTCCAAATGCTTGATTATAACTACATTCAGAAGGAAATGTTGACGCCATATTAGAGAATATTAAAATATATGAGAATAAAAACTATGGTGCCAAAGAAACCTTGTTTCATCCTCCCGAATGGAACTCAGGCCAAGGAATGTCTGGCAGCATGGGAGTCGGGTTTCTTCAGTTTGCTCCTTTTTAATGAAATATGACTAAAAACTATTGGCTTCTTTCAAATGTGTAAAGGAAACTGATTCAGTTTCAGTTGAGTTGCCGGGTAGAGTGGTGGTTATTCCTGAGCAGCATCTAGTGTGAATAGGTGAATAGACTGCAGGTAAAAAGGCCCCTTCCTGTTAAGCAGGCATTTCCCACGCACACAGCGTGCAAGTGACATTTCTGCGCACGCCGGAAAGTTAGGGTTGAGGACTCATTTACGTTGCTCTCTCTGGGTGTCCAACCGCGCCTGATATAAATATTTTATGAGGCAAACCTGCAGGTTTCTGAAGATTAGATGTCTTATCAAGTTGACCCTTATAATTATGTTGTCTTCTGCAGCCATAGGATCGCTTTTAATTTTGCAGTTCTTTGGTAAATATTGAACCATAGAAAGGTATACAATTGTAAGCACAGACAACTGAGGATAAAAACCATGTAAACAGAGTTCCTCGACGTGGGAGTAAAGACACATTTCCGTTCCGCCGCTCTAGAGAAGTGACCACACGGAGGTGAACTGGGCGACGGTGAACGGTGCTCGCCTTTCTGACTCTCACTCTGTAGCTGTCGCTTCCAGGGCCTTGGGCTACCCTCTCCGTGTGCATGTCGCAATGAAGCGTTGGTAGTGACATCCGGCTGCCTGGGGAGGGGCTGGGCTGTGGGGGGTGAGTGCTTGTCCATTTGCACCCCTCACCCGTCTCTTCTCATCATCATCGTGCGTTTCGGCTCCCCATGGCTGGGGCTAGCCTTTGGAACCTCCTTGATTCCGTGTTAGCTGGTGGGTGGTTCACACAATCTCTCCGCCAGGCTGAGCTGACCAGTGACGTCACTGCTCAGGACCCAGTTCCTGCCAAGTGGGGGCAGGATCAGAATCTCTCCTGCAGAACAAGCTGAGACTTAAGTGAGGTGACACGCGTGGGCCGATGGCATTTCTTCAGCTGTGCTAGCGTCTCTGTCAGGGGCCCACTCTGTCATGGTCACTGTGTCATTTCTCCCAACCGTGGCAGAGCTGGGACTTGAACCGAGGCCCCTACTTTCCGACCTCTTGTTCTTTCGCATCAACTATAATGATATGGCTCACATGCTGCTCTGTGAAATCCATGCCGTTAACACGCATCAGCACGTGGAGTCTTTGCTGTCCCCACCTCCCAGATGGAGAAACCGAGGCAGGAGAGCTGTGCAATAGGGAGGGATAAGTCTGCATCCCAGGTGGGCATTTGTTTAGGACTCAGGACAGATGTCATCGTGGCAGCCGTGGCCTTCCGGAGGACCTGCCTGGGGCAATGGCCTCCTGGTGCCTCTTCTTCCCTTTTGCCCTGATGCTGCCCTATTCTGCACCCTGTTCTGAGCTGGTAGCCTTTGGGGAAGAAGTAAAGTAGAATGGAATGGATTCCTCTCTCCTGTAAATTACTCATGTAGGACCAATTCAGACTTAAGCATCCACTTGCCAGTGACAAGTTGTCAGTATCTCCTCGGAAAAAAATGGCCTCGGGGCTCTGTTCTCTGGGTCTTTCTCAGTTTTACACTTCTGAGTTGTGCACCCAAGCACACTCATCCTCTTCTTCATCCTCTCCTGTCTCTGCTGCCTCCCCACTCCCCTTCCCACCTCCTTCCACCTCCTCTTCCTCTTCCCTTTCTCCTCCTCTTCCTCTTTTTCCTTCTTCTCTTTGTTCTATGCTATAGTTCAGTTGCCTTAAAAATAACTTTTTATTCTATTCTGAAATAAGGACAAATTCACAGGAGGTTGCACAGACATGTACAGGGACGTGGCAGGAGCCCAAACCCCGCCTTCCTCAACGGCAGCCTCTTGCATGCCTGTAGGACCATACTGAGAGCAGAACACTGACAGAGCCCTTCAAGGGCTCATTTAGATCTCACCAGTTGTACATGGACACGCTTCTGTTGTGGACACAATCCTATGCAGTTGTGTCACGTGCACCTCAATCAAGCCATATATGGCCCCGTCCCCAGCAGATGAATCACCTGCATCACATAGTATGTGCTTTTGGAGATTGGACAGTGTCACAAAGCACAATCTTCCTGAGATCCACCCAGGTTTTGCACGTACGAATGATTTGTTCCTTTGTATTGCTAAGCGGTAATCTATGCTGTGGATGCATCATGGTTTGCTTAACCATTCATCTACTGAAAGGCACTGGGATTGTTTTCACTTTGGGCTTCTCTTGTATGAAGTTGCTGTGGCCATTCATGTCTGGGTTTTTGTAGGTACCTAAATTTCTTTGGAATACAAGCCTAGGAGCACAGTTGCTGGGTTAGATGGGAAGCTGATTTCAGTTTTTGTTGTTTTGTTTTGTTTTTGTTTTTGAGATGGAGTCTCGCACTATCACCCAGGCTGGAGGGCAGCGGCACAATCTCGGCTCACCGCAGCCTCTGCCTCCCGGGTTCAAGCGATTCTCCTGCCTCAGCCTCCTGAGTAGCTGGGACTATAGCCACCACACCCAGCTAATTTTTTGTATTTTTAGTAGAGACAGGGTTTCACCGTGTTAGCCAGGATGGTCTTGATTATTATTTTTGTTTTCACTACTGTGATAAATATACAGTGATATCTCATTGTGGTTTTAATTTGCATTTTCTTAACAGCTAATAATGTTGAACTTCTTTTCATGTACTTATTTGAATGTCCTCTTTGGTGAAATATCTATTCATGTCTTTTGCCCATTTTCTCATTAGATTGAATTTAGAGATTTCTTTGCAAATTTTAGATACAAGTTCTTTGCCAGGTACATCATTTACAAATATTTTATCTCAGTCTTTTTTTTATCCTCTTGACATTAATAAAAATTTTTTTCCGTGAGTTCTAATTTTTCATTTCTTTTGGTATCAAGTCTAAGCATTCTTTGACTAGCCCTAGGTTCTGAAGATTTTCTCTTGTTATTTTTTTTTCCTAAAAGTTTTAGAGTTTTAAATTTTACCTGAAGCCTGTGATCTATTTTGAGTTAATTTTTGTGTAAGGTATGAAGTTTGGATCAAGGTCCATTTTTCGTGCCCATGACTGTCCAATGGTTCCAGCACCATTTGTTGAAAAGTTTGTCCCTCCTTCATTAAGTGGCTTCCACACTTTCATCAAAAGTCTGTTGGGTGTATTTCTGTGTGTCTGTATCTGGATTCTCTGCTCTGCTCCACTGACCTATGTGGCTGCCCCTCTGCCAACACCACACTTGATTACTATGGATGTGGTATGTCTCTAAATCTGGTTGACTCATTCCTTCTACTTTATTCTTCTTTTTCAAAATGGTTTTGGCTATTCTAGGACACTCTTATTTCCATATATATTTTATAATAAACTCATATATGCTTACAAAAAATATTTTCTAGGATTTAAATAGCAATTATATTAAACCTATACATCCACTTGGAAATATTTGACATTTTCACTGTGTTAAGTCTTCTAATCCATGAACATAGTACATCTTTCCAATCATTTGGGTCTTTTGAAATTCATTTCTTCATACAGATTCTGTACATCTTTTTTTCTTTGGAGCAGTTGTAAATGGTATTAATTTCTGCTTTTGTTTTCCACTTGTTTGTTGTTAGTTCATAATAATGCAACTTATTTTCGTATTATCTTATAGCCTACAACCATGTTGAACTCATTTATTAGTTCTAAGAGTTTTTGTAGAGTCCTTGGAATTTTCTACATGGAAAATCATCTGCAAATATAGACCATTTTCTTTTTTCCTTTCAATCTATATGACTTTTTTTTCTTGCCTTCTTGTCCTCACTAGAACTTCTACTTCTAGGCTGAATAAGAGTGGTGAAAGCAGACATGTAGACATGTTTACCTTCTGCCAAGCTCAAGGAGAAAGCGTTCAGTCTTTTACCATTAAGTATGATACTAGCTATAGATTTTTTTCGTAGGTACTGTTTATAAAGTTCATGAAGTTCCTCTGTATCCATAGTTTGCTCAGAATTCTTATCATAAGTAGACACTAGATTGTATCAAGTCCTTTTTCTGCATCAATTAGTATGAGCATGGATGACACTGATTTATTTTTGGATATTGAGTCAGCTTTGCATACTGAAAATAAGTGCCACTTGGCCATGGTGTATTATTATTTTTGTGCATTTCTGGATTTAGTTGGCGTCTGTGTGTGTGTGTGTGTGTGTGTGTGTGTGTGGTGTGTTTTATATCCAAGTTCATTAGAAACATTGGTCTGTGGTTTTCTTTTACATTTGGCTGGCTTGGGTATCAGGATAATACTGGCCTCATAAAATCAGTTGGGAAGTGCTCCTCCCTGTTCTGTTTTCTGGAGAAGATTGTGTACAATTGGCTGTAACTCTCCCTTAAATCTTTGTAAGATCCTTCAGTGAAGCCATCTGGGCATGGACATCTCTTTCTCTAGAGTTTTAAAATGACAGATTCAGTTCTTTAAAAGGTATGGTTCGACACACGTTTTCATCTTTGAAAAGCCAGAGGCAGACTCTGTGAGAGCTTCTTCAGCAAGAAGCACAGGTTTGTGGTGTGGCGAAGGAATGAGAGATGCAGATGATGTGGATGGGTGCTGTCAGGATCCTGACATTCCTCTCCTACAAAATGGTCCATTGATGGAACGCAGTATTGATGCAGAAGTTCACCTTTCAACTTATGTTTCTATTCTTAAGACATTTTTGATAAACTTCATCATTTCTTATTTCTCTTACTCTTTTTAAAACCGTGGACCCTTACAGGGTAGGAATGCTTGTGGTTCTAACCTAGTTCCACCCTCTTTTTTTCTCCCTCTATTGTATTTAGAAGTGTTTCCAAAGTTGATTTCTTTGCTTGAGTTTGTTACACAAAGTAAGCATCTGCCTCAATAACTAATGGAAGCTGAAAATCGATTCCCGGAAATATCCTTATTTGTGTGAAGTAAAGTTTTAAACCATCCACATGACAGCAGCAAATGCATCACAGGATCCCCCATGACCTACAGTGATGTCAGTCAAGGGAGCCCGAGTTAGAGAGTGTAATGCTTCTGGACCGTGACCGCTCCTTTCTAAGCCTGCTTAAAAAGAAATAGAAGACTACACAGATGCTCTCTGTATCTGGTACGCTGGCTACTGCTATGTGGCACTTGACAAATTCCTTTTTCTCTGGGATCTAGAAGAACACTTGCCACCAGGTAATGTTTATAAAGGGCTTTATAAAGGTGCTTTACTTCAAAAATATGTTTTTTTATTTAGCTCAGAGAGAGATGCAAATTATGTCATCAAGACCCATGGCAAGATAATTTGACTTATCGAATATACCTTGCGAATGTTCCGAAGGTATTTTATGTTTTTTATGAGAAACAGATACCCCACAGAACCCTGGCTTGATTGGCTACCATGGTGAAGTCGGCAGGGGAGGGGGTTGGTTATTGTGGGGTACACACACAGGAGATTGTAGATTCAGGGCCCACTGTGGCTTGGATTGCTGTTTGTAGGAGCAAGGGACTGTCCTGATCCTGACAGAGTGCCTCACCCACCCCGCAGCGCCAAAGCCAAAAGCAGGCGCTGCTGGCTTCGCCATATGGAATCATCTTAGAAGAAAGCCTCCCATTACTTAGAAACGCATTATTGTCAGTAAATAAAATGCTGTCATCTCAGTGTTTTTAAAGTTCAGGAAGAAGGATATGGCATCAATCACTCGCATCCCAAAGCAGACCACATGTCCCCGAAAGCAGCCTCTGTGTAAAGAGCAAATTCAGATTTGATCGATGCTTTCTCTTTGGATTGCTATTTATTTTACCTTCAGAATCTGTGAAATGCTGCTGATCTTTTTATTTCTTAGGGGATGAACAATTGCAGCCTTAAGAGACATTTAAATAATGCTTAACTTTTAAAGCAAAAGAATTAGACAAATGGATGTGTTCAGCCCAGACTTCAGATCAGGTTTCTGTTTTTTAAGCTTAATGTGTGATATTAGCCTATTAAATGGCGTTTCTTTATTTGATATATTCTCTATCCCCATTAGATGTCATTTCCATTGATGTTTTGTATTGTTTGCGTGTTAGCGCTTCCTATGTTAAACTACGGGGCTGAAGGGAGGAAATAATTAGATTTATGGCTTTGTACTTGTAGTTTTCAATTTAAGGGTCTATTCAAAAATAACTCATGCTTTGGTACACACACGGCTATTTTCTATTTAAATTAGCTTATCAAAGCGAAATATCTCCTTTTGCAATTTTTCTGGAGATGAAGAAAGCAGGGGCCCAGCTCCTCCCCTTGGTGGAAGCAGGACTTGAGATTTTCCATAGCAATAAGCCCCTGAAACACAATAGGCAGCATTAGCATCATTAATGATGATGTTTTTCTATAATTTCTTAATACTCAGGCTTTTCTAGGGCAGTTGGAAGGAGATGACTTCCCTAGTGGCCGTCTCGAGGCCCCTTGCGGGATGCTTCCCCAATAGCCCATCACCTGGAAGAATGTGCAGGAGCCGGGAGCTCAGAGCAGCCCGTGGTCACGTTACACCTGGAAATACAGACCCAACCATGAAGATTGTGGGAAAAGGGGCCACCTTTTCCCCTGTCACGGCTCTAAGCATCTGTTCTACCTGCTGGCTGACTCTAGACTCTCTTTTTATGGAGTTAACATTAATAGTTTTAATGGCTGGCTCCAGTGACTCAAGCCTGTAATCTCAGCACTTTGGGAGGCCAAGGCAGGTGCATCGCTTGAGATCAGGAGTACGAGACCAGCCTGGCCACATGGCGAAACCCCATCTCTACTAAAAAAAAAAAAAAAAAAGCCAGGAGTGGTGGCACACACCTATAATCCCAGCTACTGGGGAGGCTAAGGCAAGAGAATTGCTTGAACCCAGGAGGTGGACGTTGCAGTGGGCTGAGATCGTGCCACTGCACTCCAGGGTGGGTGACAGAGTGAGACTCCATCCGAAAAAAAAATTAATGGTTTAAGATGGTGTCTTCTCAGGCACCTGGCCTGTGTTTTGGGCCCGTTTTGCTGCTTCTAGCTGTTGTGCTCTGGGGGATCGATTTTAGCCCTTTGAGTCTTCTACCAGGGTTTTAAAATGTGGGCAACAGTGTCAACTTCACGTGGACTGGAGAGGATGCCAACAACCCCAGCACGTGCTATGTGCTCATTAAGTGACAGTGACCATTAGTTTGCAGGTGTATTCATGGCACAAAGAACAGAAAAGACTCCACTTCCCACAGAACATGTCAAATATTGGCAGTGGCTTTCTGAACGTGTCTGCAGCCAGGCGGGTTCAGGTCAGAACCCTGAATCCAGCACTCACCCACCGTTTGGCTTGGGCTGCTCCCTCGGCGTCTTTGTGCTTCACATTCTTTATTTGCAAAACAGATGTAAAAATGCCCACCTTGAGAGCTGCCATGGGCATTCTAGGTATTTCACATCACGGGCTGGCTGACTCGGGAGCTGTGGCCGCATGCCTGGGAGGGAAGGACCTGACCTTGCAATGCCATCTTTATGGCATCCCATGATGATTTTATGTTCCCATCTTACAGGTAAAGCTATTGATGGACAGCTGTTGAGAAAGCCAGGGTAGAGCTCAGTCTGCTGGGTGGGGACCCTGAGAGGGCACCGGCTGCAGGTACGGCTGTTCCCTGGGTGTCCAGGAAGACAGAGGCGCTCTCTGCAGCTGTGTGTGCAGTTCACTCAGTCTGTGGTCTTCCCGGCTCTGCCTGGGTTTCCCCTCCAGAACCTCCTGGAGAGCTGGCCTCCCAGTTCTCAACCAGGGTCCCAGGTGACAGGGATGAGATTCAACCAGGACTCTGTATCTATGCTCCAGATAGCAATGTGGGCACCAGTCCTTCCTGATTAATTTCAGTTACAAGCATGCAACTATAGTGTAGGAAATGATGAGAATTCCAGTAAAACATAGGACTTCCAAAATAACTCAGGTTCCCAATGCCTCTTGCAAGCTAAGAGTAATTAAAAAAACAAAACATATCAGGAGATCTCTTATTTTAATATACAAGTCGCTCAGTGAGAAAGTTCATCTGGCAAAACGGCTTCGGTTTTCGGAAGCATTGTTCAACGTGTGCCAGGAGGTGAAATGAGTTTTACTGAAGACGTTGATATCTTCAGAAGCCACATGTTCGATGGCAAACAGTATTAAATAAGTCGTGTGGGAGGCCCCTGACTTCACCGCTTCCCGGCTGTGTAACCTGAGACAGCGTAACCTGTGATTTAATCTCTCAAAGCTTTAGGCCCCGTATCTGTGAAGTGGGATAATGCCGCCTCACCTGGGATTTTGAGGATTAAATGAAATAATGTACATAAATACATGTAAAGCATGCACTCCAGACCTCAGCACAGTGTGGGTGTCTGAGAACTACACACTTCTCTGTTCCTGTGACTGTGGGGAAGAAGCAAAGGCATTCTGTAGTTTATTAAACATCTTGTCCATTTACATATTTCTGACTCTGGGTTTTGAAATCCTGTATACATCCCCTTCAAGCCACCTTTCATCTTCCAGAACCCCCAAGCGCTTACAAATCTAGCAAATGAAGATAACCCACCGTTGATTCACGGGGGCCACTAATCCACTCCTAGAACACGGCCACCTCTGGGCAAGGAGATCAACAAACATTTATCAGCTACATAACACCTCCGTTAAGTTCGGCAGAACTCTTTCATAGCGTTTCTTACAGGGCGGAGATAAGAAGGCAGCGCCCGGCCGTTCGGTTTCACCTGTGTGTGTTTACCCAGGTCTTTAGAAGATAAACACGGCAATCAGGGAGTCAAATGTTAGGCAATTATAAGACTTCAGAGACCAGATGATGAATTCAGTCCCTTTCTCTCCAGCCGGGTAATGGATTTAAATCAGAAACAATAATCTTGCCCCAAAAGGGAGTTTCACTCCCTTCTGGACTGCGACGGCATGGGATGGGGAAGCTGCGTCTTCTCTTGGCTTGTGTGTGCATCTTCTCAGGCAAACTGGGGTCCCATCACAGATGGGTGCAGCTTATCGGCACCATCCCTGCACTTGGCAATTGCATTAAAATTCTTGTGTGGACTCGCAGCCGCTGGCACTAGCCCTGGGAGCACCCGGTTCATTCCATCTCTCTCCCCTCTGATCTGCTGGTGCACACCAGCCCCTGTGTGAACGCTGACAGACCTACATTCTTCCTCCACAGACCTGTCGTAGGGTTGCCGGAGTTTCCACAAAGACAGAATGCCTACAAATCCACTTGACCGGATGTTCGTGATCAAGGCTTCACTTTGTCTTCCTTGAGTCACCGAACTCTGGAGGGCTTTGATTTCTCCGCATGTGAAATTGGGTCGATACCCTGCAGGCTGCCGATGTGACATCGGCGGTTGCACCTGAGCGTGGCAGCCATGTGCTGGGCTGAGGCCACGGGTCCTGGCTTCTGAGGAGACTGGCGCAGGTCGCGCAGGCCACTGCCCTCAGCCATGAGCAGGAAGTCCTCCCAAGGGGCAGGATAGAGCCCCAGGTTTGGGTTTGGATTCTTCTAGATTTATCATTTTCCAAGGATAGTGGCTGTTACTGGGAAGCGTGAGAAGCAGGGACCAGCCCCCCAGAAAAATAGGGCACTGGACCCCCAGGTGTAGATGCTGGTGGGAGTAATGAGGGCCTTCAGAGGCAAGAATGAGCGGCGTGGTTAAGGCAAATAGGGACAGAGGTGACAGAAAGGAGGAAAAAGGAACAAAAACCTCAGGGGACCAGGACATGAAAAGCAGCAAGGAGTAAGAAAGGTGGACGTGGGGAGAAGAGACAGGGAGTGAAGAGGGAGGAAGGGCGTGAGAGTGACCGGAACGTGCCGTGAGGCTGGAATCACGGCTGCTGTGTCAGAGCCTCCCTTCACTGAGAAGGTGTTAGACACCAGGCACCGTCCTGAGCGCCCGCACGCGGAGTCTCATGGCTTTCCCAACCAGTCTGTGAAGTGGACATCAGGTGAGGGAACCGTGTCCCAAAAAATGTAGTTTCCAGAGTCACACAGCTGCTAAGGGACAGGGGCACAATTCACAGGGATCTGCCCTGCCTGCCCACAGGCCTTGCCACTGCATCAAATATGGCTTGCATCAGAGTCCGCAAATGTTTTCTGTAAAGGGCTAGGTGGCCGCATTTTTGAGCTTTGCAAGTCTCGTTATCTCTCTTAACAGTTACTTAACCCTCTTTATGTAGCCCCAAAGCAGCTGCAGACAGTATGTAAATGGGTGGCCGTAGCTGTGCACCAATAAAACTTTATTTACACAACAGGCGGTGGGCCGGAGTCGGCCCCAGAGCCTAATTCGCTGCTGCCTGATTTACAGAAAGGTGAGCAGCTCCACTGCAGGATGGGGTTCATTTCCCCTGAAGGAAACAGCAAGAAGATGGTGTAGGAGACCAAGGAGCAAGGTGATCAGAGACAAGGAAAGGTGAATGGCCTTTCCATTTTTTAAGTGGTTGGAAAACAAATTAAAAGAAGCATGGTATCTCATGGCACATGAAATTTATATAAAATTCAGATTTCCATGTTCCTAAATAAAGTTTGATTGGAATGACCCCGCACCCAAGCGTTTGCATATCTGGGCTGCTTTTGAGTGACACTGGCAGAACTGAGCAGTTGCGACGGAGCCAAAGGTATTTATTATTTCCTTTTTCAGGGAGGAAGTTTGCTGACGCCTGTGCTACAGGTCACGCCTGGCACTTCACTTGCTCTCTCTCGTCCTCGTGATCCGCTAAGTTCTGTCAGGGACGTGGCACTGCACTTCTGAAATATTTCCAATCTGCTCTCAACCCAGCGCGTCGGGAACTTCAAAATGCAACAGAGCAAAACTCTGATGAATAAATAAAACTGCACAATAGTTGACTGTTTGACCTTAAAGACCCAGGCGCAGCAGGAGAACAAAACCAGTCCTCATTTCAAATCCTTCTCCCCAAACATAATGCATTTCAGCAAAGATTGAGGAACCCCGCTTGCTCCAGGCGCGGTGGCCACAGGGCCCAGGCAGCAGGCCCGGGAAGGCTGAATGCATCCGCCTCTCTCTGCTGACACCTCTTTGTTCAGGTCTCCCGGGAATCCAGCCTCCTTTGTGCCGGCAGCTGCGTTTCCAGTGCGTGGTGCAGGAGGCAGGCAGGGGAAGTGTGGGCAGGGCCGCTGCTGATTTGCAATCGGATGAGCATTGTTTTTCTCCTGCTCGGCACCAAGTCTCTGGAATCTATCAGTTATATAGATTATGTAACGAGAGCCTATAGCTGGGTGAAAACCGGCTTCAGCAAAGCAGAGAGCCTAACGGCAACGACAGTAAGGAAGGCAAGTCCAGGGAGGTTATGAAACGGAGGGCGAGCTCGCTCCCTCTTTCTCTCCCTTGAAGCGATGGCTTTACAGTCGGCTAACTTGGCTGTAATTGAGTCTGAAGGTTGAGTCCTTGTTCTTTAAGAATTGCCAGTGGAGCCCTCTAATCCTCTGTGGTCTCCTCAGTGAATCAGGACTTTGGTTTATTGACATGTAATTAGATCAGTGTGTCACTACATCAATGCCAGTGTAAACATCCCGGAGCAAGTAGCTGATCCTTACAAGATCTGCAGCCTAATCTCCACTGGATGCCACCGGCTTTGTCAACACTCCAGTGGAGGACTGTATCTCTTTTCCTGATGTCTGACTCCAGAAGGAGGGGCTGGAACCGAAGCAGGAAGCGGCCACCTCAAGACCCTCTTACTGACATGTGGGCTCTTTCATGACCTTCATGACTGAGGGGCGCCCGTGACCTAAAAGAAACACTACTGGGGCATGCGAATTCCATCTCCTTCCCGTGTCTTCCCTCTGCGTTTCCCACTGTTAGGAAACGTGCACTTAGCGGAAAAGCCAGAATAGCAAAGTGCCTGAAACGTCCTTGCCCCCACGCCTTCCACTGCTCACCCATACTTTCAATTAATGTGAATTAATTTCAAGGAAAAGCAGCTTAGGTTCTTACTCTAATGTTTATTGATAACATTACCAATAACCAGCGGAAACATGCTAGGTATGTAACATTCAGAAGTCGGTAGAGACTGGCTCATAGATGCTGGTTGGGGCCGCTGTTTTCGGGCATTTGCTGAGGGCTGGCGTCCGTGTGGAGCGGGCATTTGCATCCGCCTCCTCACTCATTCCCTAAGGGGAAGTGTCCAGAGCATCTCCGCTGAACCAGGAAGGAGCTGAGCCTCAGGGAGGGTCACTGCCTTGCTAAAGCTCACACGGATTGGGAAGAAGGTGGAAATCAGTCCTGTCTGATGGCATCATCTGTATGTGTAACTAACACACTAAACGGCAATGGGGATTTCCACGTAGCACATGGATTGGCCTCAGTAACTCCAGTGATGGTGGCCAGTAGAGAGGAGGGTTAGCAGGTGTCCCGACTGAAAGAGAGAAACCCAGCTGGCAGGCAGTCGACCCACGAGGAGATTCGGCTTACTTTAGGATAAAAGGCAGAGCTGCTGGCCTGTCCGAGGCGGGTGCCATGTCAGTGGAGAAGCTAGTTTTCCTCTTCTCCCTGGCGTGCCATCTCTCATTTCCTCCGTGCAAGTGGAGGGCTGTGCCCCGGGGAAGGGGTCGGTATTCATGCCAGCAACAGGCTCTTCCATCGTCCCACCCCGTCCCTGTCAAACATGCGACCCTGTTGGGTTTCCTGTGTTAGGGGTCTGATCATCACTCTGTCTAGAATCCTCCTGATGAAGTCACGGCAGGACAGGGGCACACAGCCAATTGCAGTGGGATCCACACAGGGAAGTTTGTATTTTTAATAGAGCAGAAAATAGCATTTAATTTCTAAAAAAAATCTGGAAAGAGCTCTTACTAAGGTTCCGTCTGTTTTTTTTCTGCCTGTACAAGTAGCTGGCCCTGATGAGACCATGCATATGGTTCAGGGCAACAGTTTGCCCTAAAACACAATTAGAAGAATTTGTGAAGCAATTCGTGGTGAAAATGAGTTAGGGAGTGATTATGTGTTTTTTTTTTTTTAAGGGGAAACAGTGGAACTCTCCGTCTCTGTTCAATGCCCCTGACTAGCGATGCCCATGAATATTCTGCCATAACTAGAAACAGCCAGCAGTAGCTGGCCCAGGGCGGAGGTGGCCGGCCCAGGGCGGAGGTGGCCGGCCCGGGGCGGAGGTGGCCGGCCCGGGGCGGAGGTAGCTGGCCCAGGGCGTGGACCGTCATCTTTGGTGGAGCCTCAGAACCACCCCAAGCTTCCATTTCTTTGGCCGCCAATGGTGAGGACTCTTGCCTTGTGAATCCTGTACTGTGAGATAACCTCTTATTGATGCATCTGATTTGAGCAGAGAGGCCTTTGAAGAAGACAGGCATGCTGTAAAATGTCACCTCAATCAATAAGGCAGGTGGCATTTGACAGAAAGAACAATTAATACATCTTACCTTCCTTGCGGTGGACGTACATTCTACTTATTCTATTTTAGTTTATTTTTGGTAATTAAAAGAAAGTTGGAAAAGAGACGTACCTGCTTATAGTTAAAAAAAATTAAACCAGTACAAAAATAGCATCGCGTGAAGAGTTGGTCTGTCCCCTAAGGCGGCTGTGACTGCTGTCTCCCCGTCTCTCTCCAGCGATGACCTGCACATCTACCAGCATGTGTATCGCATGTGTGTCCACCAATCTAGACTTGTGTGTACAAGTGCTATACATGTAATGCTGGACATGTATGATGCATACATTCAGTTCTCTATGTCCATGTGGGAATTTTAAAGATAAATCTCACACGCTGTTCTGCACTTTATGGAATGAGGTCTCTTGGACATAGCTTCTCGCCGGCATGTGAGCACATGACCTTGCTTTACGCACAGCCGAGGGGAGTCCAGGGCACCTGGCACCCCCACACCTACTTGGTGCTGGCCTGTGCTTTCCTACGGTGTCTGTGTAGCCACTGCCCCCGGACCCCTGGCAACCCTGACGCCGCTCCTGCTGCCTCAGCCTCAGAGGGCAGGGTGCATCCCCATGCGTCCCGGCACTGCGGCCAGTGCGCTGTGTTCCTACAGCCTGGCCCTTTCGCCTCTGCCCCTGGCCAGTGCAGACACGGAAAGGTCAGTGCTGGCGCGGGGGAGCATACAGAGTAGGCCAGCCCACCCCGAGTTCCCCACATCCCTAATGGGGCCATCTGCCGAGGGTGGCATGGGTGGAGTCCTCTCACCACCTCGAGTGGAGGCAGTGCCCCTCAGGGTGCCCTCATGATTGTTATGCCTCAATGCATCCGCCCGGTGGTTACAGTGTGAGTGGCTTCCACTGTGTCCCTGTCTACAGTGCTGCTGCCTCCGTGGGAAGCCTCCATGGCCATCTTTGTGCTCGTGTGCATGGAAGAAGGAATTGCTAAGAGTGGGTCAGAGGTTTACGCACTTTAGACTTGGAGATAATTACGGCACTAACCCTCTCCAAAGCCAATTTGTTGCAATTAGCAGTGTCTGAAGAGTGAATCTATGTGGCCTACAGCTGATGGCAGGTGTCCCCATGTTAGGGCACTTGTAGGCCACATGGCTCTGGGCTGGCAGCACACTGCAGGCGTGGAGGTGAGGCCACTGCTTGGAGTTTCCCCAAGTGGTTTTGGGTGCTGGCACCCAGCTCCCACAACAGAGGGTCTTGGATGGCAGAGATGCCCACCCCATGCTTCCCACACATGCCCACTGCCTGTCTCCTGCCTCCTGTGGGTGTGTCCTGGAGATAAGCCCCCTTAGTAGATGAGGGAGAATCCTCCTGGAGTTGAGAGAGGGGAGCTGGCACTCCAGTGGGAAGTGACAGGTGCCTGCTGCACCTCCCCTCACCCCCTGCCCCACCCTCCACCCGGTCCCATATCCACATCTGCTGTGAGTGAGCCTCAGGGTCAGGGAAATTCCTAAAAAGCAAACTTCCACAGGACGTCAGCACTTTTAGCTAAGCCTTCATAGGAAGCAGTGAGACCCAGGCAAGGGAGCTGCTTTACATCAGGAAAGCACTCTGGAATGGAGAGGAATGGTCCCAGCAGATAAAAGGGCATCTTCCCTGATGGTGATGTTCAAAAGTTATCTGTGACATTTGACATACACTTACGTTTCTCAAAAAGCCTAACACGGACTTATATGAGCCAGCAATTTCACTCCTAGGGATAGACACAAAATAACCAAAACTGAGGACTCAAGCACACATGCAGAATACACACACACCCGTGTTCGTAGCAGCATTACTTACACGAGCCAAAAGGGGAAACAGACCACATGCCTTTCCAGTATGTGGTATAGACAAGGTATGCTGTGCCCTATGATGGAATATTACTTGGCCATGAAAAAGGAATGAGATTCTGATCCATGCCACACATGGGTGTTCCTTGAAGACACTGTGCTACACAGAGGAAGCCAGACCCCAGAGGACCCATGCTGTGCGATTCTCACAGGAGACTTGAGAATGGGCCAACCAGGAGACAGAAGGCAGCTGAGTGGGTGCCAGGCGGAAGGGGGTCAGTGGGGATGGGGAGTGGCTGCTTAATGGGTACAGGGTTTTTTTTAGGGTGATGGAAATGTTTTGGAATTTGATAGAAGTGGCAGTTATGCAACACAGAATATTCTAAATGTGAAAACTATCATTTTATGATAGTAGGTTTTTACTGCTTCTTTGCATAAAAACTGCCTTTTAGGAAGCTACATAACAATTACTTACACGTCTCCTCCTGTTGGGGTCTCAGGGTTCTCACCGTGTGCTAGTATAAGTGGACTGTGATGAGCAGCCTGGCACTAACCATTCTTCCCGTCCTCAGTTACCTGTTTGATAAGCTCTCAGAGTCATTGCAGCAGTGAGATTGAGGACTCGAAAGTTTTTCCAGCATGATACTAAGTTGGCCTCCTCAGATGCATTCTCTTAGCCCTTCAGTAGGATCTCATTACGTCCATTTTCCCAAGTGCCTGCTAAGAATATTTTGCCTATGCGATGGGAGAAAATGCACCACCTGTGTACTCACGTGATGTGCCGCCGGGATCCGGGGCTGCCCACTGTTCCGCCTTCGTCCTCCTCCTCTTCCCTTTCCCTTCCTTCTTCTTCCTCTCCTTCCTCTTTCCATTCTCCTTTTCCTTGACTTATTCCTCCTCCTCTTTCCCTTCCCCTCCTCCTTCTTACTCCCTTTCTTCCTCTTCGCCTTTCTCCTCCCCTTCCCCTTCTCCTTCCCCTCCTCCTCCTCCTCCTCCCCCTCCCCCTCCCCCTCCTCCTCCCCCTCCCCCTCCTCCTCCTCTTCCTCCTCCCCCTCCTCCTCCCCCTCCTCCTCCTCCTCCCCCTCCTCCCCCTCCTCCCCTTCCTCCCCCTCCTCCTCCTCCTCCCCCTCCCCTTCCTCCCCCTCCTCCTCCCCCTCCCCCTCCTCCTCCTCCTCCTCCTCCTCCTCTTCCTCCTCCTCCTCCCCCTCCTCCTCCCCCTCCCCCTCCTCCTCCCCCTCCCCCTCCCCCTCCCCCTCCCCCTCCCCCTCCTCCCCCTCCTCCCCCTCCTCCCCCTCCTCCCCCTCCTCCCCCTCCTCCCCCTCCTCCTCCTCCTCCTCCTCCTCCTCTTCTCCTTGGAATCACCAGTTCACACTTTCAGTCTCCTGGTCTCCTAGCGTTTTTAGTGTGTGAGTACAGAATGTGTCTTTGTTTTCAATGCTGAAAACATGTTTGCTAGTGAGTGTCACTGGGGCTGACCAGAAGAAAGGGGAGACCGGTGTGGAGGGAAGACTTCTGGTTGCTTGGGGGCAGAGCACACAGACCCCCTGTGAGGTCCAGAGAAACGTGGGTGGAGCGGGAGCCAAGGCCGAGACCAGAGCACAGAGCACCTCCCCCTGCCAGGCTCAGGGCTCAATTCCAAAGTGCCCCCGAGCCGGAGGTAAAGGTGCGTGTCTCTGGGTGTGTGCCTGCGTGTCTAACTGGCCAGTGGCCCATAAGCTATTGTTCTTAATATAATTCTAATCTCTTTCATCTCTGGGAGTGGAAGGCGTTTTTTAGCTTAATAATTTTCGGCAACATCAACCAGCTTTGAGACTGAAGGTCTGTCTTGCTTTTCTTCTCTCAGTAGTGGGAGCGTTGGTTACTAAAGCCCCGACCCTGACTGCTGGGAATTTTCCCTGGGTCAGATGTCGCTTGGTCTCGTTTGTCCAGATTTCACTGCGTGTGGGACTGCCGGAGAACCCTAAGCTCCGGGGCTCTACATGCGCACACAGTTCAGTGCTCCAGATGTGTGATGTCCTGTAAGATGCTATGGTTCCAGAAAAAGAAGAGCTACGTATGGTTGAAAGCAGAAAGGCCTCGGCAGCTCTCACAGACTCAGCCTCCTCCTGTTTGCTCGGTGGCCCGTGGCAGAGGTGCCTGTCCTGCCAGCAGGCACTACCCCATCCCTGCCCAGCTCGCTCCCACCCCAGTGCTGTGTGATGGAGCCCACAGTGTGTAGGAGGCTGAGGCTGCAGATGTGTATGTTTTCTGGACCACTTTCAAGACAATGTTTAGCAGTTAGAGATATTGAGGGTTTGGGGCAGTGCCTGACCTTGCAGGTAAGCCCAGCTCGTGTCAGAGGCGGACTCCAGCGCTGGCGGCTCTAGGGCTTGACTTATGTGACTGGCCACTCTGGACCTCACTCACCTCTGATAATCCTACTTCTGTGAGCTGAAAATGCACCCCCCACTCATACTGGGAAGTCCTGTGTTTCGGGGTGTGGCCTTAACTGGAAATGCGTGCCCAGTGGAGATAAGTTGTCCTGGGGGACAGTGGCCCCTAATCCAATATGGTAGGTGTCCCTATAAAAAGAGGGAGTTTAGACGCAGAGAAGGGGCTGTGTGAACATGCACAGAATCAGGACTGGAGTGATTCCAAGCCCCAGGCCCTCCCTCTGCCAGGAGAGAGGCCTGGCAGACCCTTCCCTAGAACCGTGGGGACAGCATGGCGCAGCTGGCACTTTGGGTTTGGACTCCAGGCTCCAAAACAAAGAGAATAACTTTCTGATGCTTTTACCTCCCAGCACGTGGTGCTTTGTCACCCAGCCAGTCACACACTGACCCGAGAAGACTGAGGAGAACTGAAGGAGGCATGCCCTCTGCGGACCTCGGGGAAGGGGCTGGGCCCCTCTGTGGACCCGGGGAAGGGGCCGGGCCCCCTGCGGACCTCGGGGAAGGGGCCGGGCCCCTCTGCGGACCTCGGGGAAGGGGCTGGGCCCCTCTGCGGACCTTGGGGAAGGGGCTGGGCCCCTCTGCGGACCTCGGGGAAGGGGCTGGGCCCCTCTGTGGACCCGGGGAAGGGGCTGTGTCCCCCTGCGGACCTCGGGGAAGGGGCTGGGCCCCTCTGCGGACCTCGGGGAAGGGGCTGGGCCCCCCTCCGGACCTCGGGGAAGGGGCTGGGCCCCCCTGCGGACCCGGGGAAAGGGGCTGGGCCCCCTGCGGACCCGGGGGAAGGGGCTGGGCCCTCTGCGGACCCGGGGGAAGGGGCTGGGCCCCTCTGTGGACCTGGCTCTAGGGTGCGCTTGCCTTGGGGACCTCCTTCTCCTGCCCAGGTCGGGCTGGGCTGGGTGGAAGCATCGTCCTTAGCTGTGAAAACAAAAAAGGTCATGCACAATAAAAAGAGGCCGTTACAGGACTTTCCCTCTTTGGGAAGTTTCACAGCAAACACGTTACTATTTACTTTCGACCCTTCTTTCTGATCTTGCATGATGCAAATTCCCAGAACCCAAAAAGACTTCTTGAGAAAACACGCCACGATTCGTGGCAGAAAAGGTCAGATTGTTTGAAAATGACTAATGATTAGTTTATGGTTCTTATAATACAGGTTCCATAACAATGGAATTAATCTTTAGAGGAAAAAATTAAAAGGTAGTTTGCTCCCGAGGGAGCTGCGCTGGGGTTTGCACATTAGTTATGATGAGCACTTGTCGGGACCGAAGCAGAACCCCAGGACGCCTCATTGTTTAATCAGGACGGGTAATATCAAGTTGATTAATCCGCTCACTTCCCTCTGCCGTCCTGGAAGGGCTGCCGTCCTGCATAATGTCGAGCTTGGTGCTGCCAGGGCTGGGCCCCTCTGCAGGCTGGGGAAGGGGCTGGGCCCCTCTGTGGGCCTGGGGAAGGGGCTGGGCCCCTCTCTGGGCCTGGGGAAAGCTGCTGGGCCCCTCTGTGGGCCTGGGGAAAGCTGCTGGGCCCCTCTGTGGAACTAGGGGAAGGGGCTGGGCCCCTCTGTGAGATGGGGAAGGACTGTGCCCCTCTGTGGACCTGAGGGAAGGAACTGGGCCCCTCTGTGGACCTGGGGGAAGGGGCTGGGCCCCTCTGTGGACCTGGGGGAAGGGACTGGGCTCCTCTGTGGCCCTGGGGAAAGGAGTGGGGGCATGCCAAGTGTCAGCTCCTCTGCCTTGGGCCAACCTTTTGATGTCACTTTGCCTATTGCACGCGCTTCCCTGAAAGGTCGCAAACCTGCCTGGAGCTGAAAGGTGAAGCAGGCCTTTTCCTCCTTCCCACACACGCATGGGATCACTGGTTTCTGTGTCTGATGCCCCAGCCTAAGAGTGATCCGGCAGATGCCAGGGGCGGCCAGTCATGAGCGTTCACGTAGATTTCCCTGGGGCCTCCACCCCTATGTCTGACACCATAGTCCACCTTTAGTTCCGACTCTGAGCAGTTGCTGGGGGTCATGCACGCCTTTATAGTCACAGCCGCGGCGACGCTGCTACACTTGCTGCTTTCCACAGTGTTCTGGATCCCAGCAAAACCCTCCTTTTCCCATTCAAATGGAATTACGTAAAAGTGTCATCTCTATTTTGGTTTATAGAATTTGTTCTAAGAGGGTGAAAATGCTCATTAATCCACTTTATGTGCATCAAAGAATAAGAATCGTGGCGGCCGGGCGCGGTGGCTCAAGCCTGTAATCCCAGCACTTTGGGAGGCCGAGGCGGGTGGATCACGAGGTCGAGAGATCGAGACCATCCTGGTCAACATTGTGAAACCCCGTCTCTACTAAAAATACAAAAAAATTAGCTGGGCACGGTGGCGCGTGCCTGTAATCCCAGCTACTCAGGAGGCTGAGGCAGGAGAATTGCCTGAACCCAGGAGGCGGAGGTTGCGGTGAGCCGAGATCGCGCCATTGCACTCCAGCCTGGGTAACAAGAGCGAGACTCCGTCTCAAAAAAAAAAAAAAAAAAAAAAAAAGAATCGTGGCTGGGAGGGAGCCAGTCAGCGAGCGTTGCCACCTGACCATGTGCTCTGGCCTCCAGAGTGTCCCAGGGGCAGCTGCAGAGCCCGTGCCCATGGCCTCCCTGCCCAGAGCAGAGGCCCCTTACTCCCGGTAAACACGAGCGTGCATTCTGTGCAGACTCAATGGTTCAGCAGGAGAGAAGAGTCATATGCATGTATGTGTTCGTGTGTGTGTACATGTGTGTGCATGTATGTGTGCATGTGTGAGCACATGAGCGTGTGTGCATATGTATGCATGCACATGTGTGTGAGCATGTGTGTGCATGTGGGTGCGTGCATGTGCCTGTGTGTATATGTCTGAGCATGTGTGTGTGCATGTGTCCGTGTGTGAGCATGTGTGTGTGCATATGTGTGCATGTGTGTGCATGTGCATGTGTGTGTACATGTTGTAAATAACTGAGCTGTGGGACAAAACTGACCTGGCAGGGAAAATAGTAAGTTGTGAATAAAAATATTTTTATTATTAATCAAGATGTCCTTGGAGATTATAACAAAGAGTCAGAGGAACCACATCAGAATCACAGAGGAACCGTTTCAGAAAACTTCGCCACCTTTTCCGGTCTGCGACCTGGAACTGTACTGTACATTTCTTGGTCCTCATGTTAATTTGCAAAGTCTAACATTTCCCTGTCTCCTAATTTTAGAATGTTAGAATAAACATAAAGCGGTAGTTTGGTCAAAATTTTATTACAAGGTGACAAAGAAAATTAGCCCGTGTACATCAGCATGCTGTGTCGTTAGCCTTGCAGAGAAACAGAGCTGGCTCTCTGAAAACTGCTCAGTGGTGACCAAGGATTGTTTACCTGTATTAGTGAAGAAAGGAGACTTTTTTTTGTCACTGTACCTTGTAAAGTTATTAAATAAGGACTCTTGGTGAGTACATATTACAGCTATTAAGTAAAATTTATATTCGGAATTTTACTGTTTATAAAGTATATTGTCTTACCTGGGTGTTCACAGGGGAGCAGAAATATATATATATATTTATATGCATTTAAAATATTTTAAATGCATATATTTTTAAATGTTGCTTGTGTCGTTTTATGGAAAGCCTCCTCCAACAATAAGCATTCATAATATAACGACGTATGAAAACTGCATGTACCACTAAGCCAGTGGGAGGGGCTGCCTCTGAATCCCTGAATGTTAGCATATTATTGATGGAAAAAGCTATCCTTGCCCTCATGGGAAAATCTCTTAGCATTTTACCAGCAAATTTTGAAAAGATATACATTTAAAATAAACCTTCACCTTCCTTTTGAAAAAAAAGTGTAAATATGATGGTGTAAAATCTGCTAAGATTCGCCGCTCTCACAAGGAGCCTGGGCCACAGGTTCACCGATCGCCTGTGGGTCTTGCTGGAACTCGGGGCTTTACTTCCACCTCAGATTAAAATAATTTGTTTTATATTTTCCACATCTTTTATATTTTCTTTCATAGGATCTTACTTTCATTTCTACATCTCCGTTCACTTTCATTTGGAAGCGAGTTGACCCGCATACGAGTCGGTTGCCGGTGTGCGTGCTGCCCGTGATGCGGCGCGGAGTGGGATGGCTGCTCCCTCGGTGGCATTTTGGGTCTGCTGGTTGATAACCAGATGCTTCCTTATCAGCCAAGAGTGCCACAGGTGTCCCCAAATCTGAATATTGAAAAATCTTGACAGTGCTCCCTCTTCCGTTTCTGGTATTTGACTGAACCCATCATATGACATCCTGTGCGTTCCTCGTTGCAAAAAATATGAAGACGATGATATAATCTTATGACAAAATCCATGGAAAACACACACGTCTTGGGAAGGCCGTGGTGGTTCCACGTTGGCCGAGGTGGAATCGCTGGTGGAATCTGCAGGGAACTCAAAGGCTCCCTCTGAGATGCTGAGCTTTGGGGTAGAGAACAGGGGCTGGGAGTCTCTGTGTCTAAGTGTGTGAACTGCAGACAACCCCTATCGTTAACCTGGAACCGAAAATCAGCCTGAGTGCTGGGGACTGGACCACCCGGACTGAGGGCAAAGGTCAGCCTGCACCGTGAGCGCAGGACAAAGCCCGAGGGGGCCGTGGTGGCCCCGGTGACAGGTGTCTCTGCCAGGTTCTCTGTGGAAGGCCACGCTACCTCGCTGATGAGATTCGCCCAGACCCTTGACTGGGCATCCGCTGAGGGGTAAAGCGCCCAAGGACGCTATTTCCCATCGTAGTTTGCACTTCCCTGCAGAGTCCACACCCGCGGGCTCCAGCCCAGGCCCGCCCGTCCACACTGAATGCGGTGACCTTGTGGCTATTTGGGCAAATTTGAGGGGACTGACAGCCTCTTTCATGCAAAGGCAAGATCGGCTCAGGGAGGTTGTAACGGAGTCCTGGCTCCAACCATAGCGGGCCGACGGAGGCGTCTTCTACGGGAGGTTTCTTCAACGAGCCCACAGAAGTCCCCAAAGTGAAGACCTCCTCCCCGGAGCGCCGGGAAGGGACCCTGGGATTTCCTCTACACAGAAGACGCAGCCGCTTCCCATTGTCATCTGGAAAGGTCTGCGTGAGGCCCGGCCTTGAAGCTGCACAGGGTCGCACGTGACCAATCCAGAGCTGGTTCCGCCCCGTGGGTAATGAGAGAAGCTCATTCCTGTTTGCTTCCACCTGTGGATATTAATACGAGCACATTTTAAGTGCATACATTTGGTTACATAAAACCAAATTACAGAAAATTACCTCTATTTTCCTAGGCCCAATCAGTGTCTTTCTTTTTTAACTCCTATGCAGGATAGAAACTGAATGGGGATCTGAGGCGTGCGGGGTGAGTGGGACTGAGCCTCCTCTGGCACATCCAGCTCCAGGAAAATGCCAGAGACAGAGCCGGTTACTGAGGGTGCCACAGTTGCAATGTGACAATGCCTTCAGAAGAAACAGACCCGTTCCTCTCTGAGCATTTGGAGCTGCTCTGAGGCCTGGCAAGGCTCCAGCTGGCGCAGCAACCTTCACAGGGTCTGATGTGGGCTCACAGTGTGTGGGGCGGTTTGCAGGTGCTCGCAAGGGCAGCCCTTTCCTCTGGCCCACCGCCCCCTCGGGACTTTATGCTGAAGGGTGCTGGCGCCAGCACTACAATCTGTGTCACAGTTTAAGCCTCACACTCTGAAAATACTTTCTAAGGAGCAAGAAAATGCTTTTTCTGGTTTCTTTCTCACATCTTAAAATCCTGCTCATCCAGTTAGGGTTATGGTTAGAGGTAGAGTTAGGGTTAGGGTTAGTTGGTCTGTAGAAACATTAGTCTTGTTAAGTAAAATATGAGTCTTTAAAAATACTTTTAATGACACCATGGGCTTTTGGAGGGCAAGTGTCTGCGCCTCAGTCTCAGTCCAACACCATGGGCTTGAGACACACAACCCTGCCACTATGGCTCTTGTGGGCAGAGGCCGGGGGGATTGTGGGTGTACCTGGGCATCTTTGGATGTTATTATTGTAGTGCGAGGCACTTTGCAGCACCGTAGGCAGCGACTTGACACAGCCTGGGGAGCTCTGTCTGAAAGCACCTGCTGCTGTGTAGCCCCAGGAATGTCCCCGATGGAGAGAGACACAGAAGAGCACAGAGCGGTGACCCTGGGAGTCAGTGGGCAGCTCTGAGGCTCCTCACCAGCCCCGGAGGCCCAGGCCCTCTAGCCATCACCATAAACCTTGCTGTGTGAGCAGTGCCTAGCTCACCTCATTTCTTAAACTCACTTTCAACCAAGCAATGAAAGAACTGAGGACCCATCGGGAGCCAGCCCGGTGCCGGCCTCTGGCTTAAAATGGTTTGCGTCCGTCCACATCCGCCCTTGTCTATCTGTTGCGATGTCCAGGATGGGAGGGAGGGGAGGGATGTTGTCGAATTCTCCTTCCTTGCTCACTGGCAGGGCAAGGTGTGGCAAGGCCGTAGGAAGAACGGCCTGCTTCCCACAGCTGCGCTGCCCGGCCTTCCTCTCCTCTCACCACACAGGCCCATCAGAAAGACCGTGTTTGAGGCGAAAGAAGGTTTAACACCCTTTGAAAAATCAATGTTACATGATAAGATGGATCTGGATGTGGACCATGGCTCACCTCACGATGACTCCCGCTGGCATTCCCTGTGGACTCTCAAAGGGCGTCCATGCAATGCCGTGTGTGACACTCCACTCCATGCAGCAAGGCTCTGCTGTTGGGGTCTGTGCGGAAGGGGTGGCCAGGGAGCTGGGGACAGGCCTGGGGCCCATGGGGCCCCACACTCCATGCAGCAAGGCTCTGCCACTGGGGTCTGTGTGCAGGGGGCCCCTGGAAGCTGGGGACAGGCCCGGGGGCCCCACAGATGCCCTACACAGTACCAGCTTCGTACAGCTCAGACTGGACTCGGCTGGGGTTGTGCCTGTGCCGGCAAGGCCAGATCAAGGGATACAATTCTGTAAAAGGGGTAAGATGTTGGTTTGAAGGGTGAGCTGGAAATACTGCAGCTGCCTGCTTGTCCCAACTCCCTTCCTGCCTGTTCCTCCCCTTTCCCGTCCCTTTCTCCCTCTCTTCCTCCCTCCCTTCCTCCTTTCCTTCCTCCCTTCCTATCTCTTCCATTTCACACCTGTAGCTGCAGATGTGGCAGGGAGTCCAGGAGCCACCCCACGTGGCAGCAGAGACAGGAAGCTGATAGGTGAGGATGGAGCTGTGAAGGGATAGCAGGGCGGGGTGTGAGGCAGCCCAGAGCCCAGGCAATGGCTGGCAGGAGGCAGGATTGCCTGTGGGATGGGGGCAGCAGAGGAGGGGCAGCAGAGACAGGGCAGCGGCAGTCTACAGTGGGAAGGGGGCGGCCGGGAGTGGCGAGGCTGGCAGGGACGTCCAGAGGCCTCATCCCCAATGGTCCTGGAATCCCATGGAAAAGTGCTGTTGCAGGGTGGGGGTTAGCTGGACAGCATCCGAATCCAATGTGTTTTCCTTTACGTTCAGGAGGAAGTGGGTCTGAAAGAAGGCCTGGGGCCAGGGAGGTGCACAGAGGCTGCCAATGCCCAGGCCAGGGGTTCAGGTAGACCTGAGCAGAGTGGGGAGGAGGACGCTGGCGCTGCAGGGGGTGCAGGCACAGGGAGGTTGGGGAGTCATCGCCCAGCATTGGTGCTGTGGATGGAAGAGTCCCCAGAGGCAGAGGAGCAGGTGGGGGTTTGGCAGGAGAAGGGGAGTTTGTCTTCAGACATGGAGCTGTCCAGTGGCGACTCTGCAGGCGGAAGCTCCGGAGAGAAGCAGGGGCTGAGAGCACAGCACTGGGCCGTTGGCACCGGCGGGCTGGTACTGAAGCCACGGCAGCCCCGCTGATGCTGGCCGCAGCTGGCCGCCCGCACACCTCACAGGCTTCCTGCAACCTTGGGCGCATGCCAGGACCTGCCAGGATCTTCCGTCTCGTGGTGCTGCCAGCTCTCTGGCCTCCTTCTTAGATGCCTTCCAGCCAAACAGCATCAGAGTCTTGAGAATTGTTCAGGAGCCTTTGGGGCCAAAACCCAGTCACAGGTCCCAGCCCAGCTGCAAGGGGGGTCGGGGTGTGGGTGTACCCTGTGTCGGGAAGATGCACGGATTTGGTAGATGTCCTGCCTGTCCTCGCCACACCCAAGAGTGGGCCCTATTACCCAAGGGCGAGGGGGTGTCCTGGGTGAAGTGAGGTCACAGAAGGTGGGTGAAGAGAGGGCTTCAAAAACGGAGGCGCAGGCAGCTGCCACTGGGAAGTCAGGATTTTCATGGAAAAACCAATCTTTCGCGATTTCGAACTGGGTGGCACCCATGCAAAGCTATGCATTCACGTTCTGTATTTGTTTACTCTCCCAGCCTGGGGTGGGCTAAACAGAGTAAGTTAGAAAAGTGTTCTGTTGCATTTGCAGCTTTCAAGGTCTCAGCCTGCATCATCACAGGGGCAGGAGCTGAAATTCCATCCCGGCTACGTCCGCTTAAAAGGAGCCAGGACTGGAATAATCCAAGAGCTATCATTTGCACTTTGATAACTTAAGTGAAATAAATTGATGGTTCCAAATGGAAAAAAATGACCAGGTCTGTTTCTATAGACTTTAAAGATTATCCAGGTTAGAAATTGCAGCAAATGGGACAAAGATAAAATCGGTTGTTCACTAATACCTATTTTAACACCCATAAGAGGCTGTAAAAATGGGCTTTATCATATTAGGATCTTGCTATACACTTTGACATTAATATTGTTCATTTTGAGCAAAGACCTGGGTTTGCTGGCTAAAACACAGAGCTCCAGAAATCAACAGTTTCCATGAGGACAGGTAAATGAGGGAGCGTCTGTCCACGCCAGCCTGGGGGCCAGGCTCACCCGCACACACGGCACGTTGCAGGACAGCTGTCAGTTTGCTTGTCTTTCTTCCTGTCTTCAAGCCAAGTGCTTCATGCAGGTGCAATACACAGTAGGTGTACAATAAATGTTGAATAATTGAGAAACTATATTTGCATTATTTGATTTTCCCAATCATGCTGCAAAAGAAAGAACAAACAGTCTTTTATTTTATTTTATTATTATTATTTTTTGAGAAGGAGTTTCGCTCTTGTTACCCAGGCTGGAGTGCAATGGCGTGATCTCGGCTCACCGCAACCTCCATCTCCTTGGTTCAAGCAGTTCTCCTGCCTCAGCCTCCCGAGTAGCTGGGACTACAGGCGCGCGCCACCATGCCCAGCTAATTTTTGTATACAAACAGTTTTTTAATTTTACTTTTCTATTTTTTAAAATATAGAACAGGAAGACTGCATGTATCCCAATTTTATACCTGAGGATGCTAAGGATGAAAAGTGATTTGTCCAAGTGAGCAGGCCTCAAAACTATCATTGGAACTTGGGCTTCTCTGACTCTGAGGAGTGTCCTTCCCATCCCACTCAGACGCACCCACCCAGAGGCTTGTACCATAACCCAGGTTTCCGGGTGGCTTATTCCAACATATTGTAATCATATAGTTATTAAAAGCCATAAGCATAATTTATAACATATGTACCCACATCTTAATTGTATTTTGACCATGCATATTACATGAATAGTGTGTGGATTTTATAGAAGCAGAGGTTTAATGGTGCTCATCTGAGTCTCCCACTTAGAAGGGCATACTCATAAGTTGGTGGATTCACAATAATCCAGGTTACCTTTATTGGATTCCTCACGGGGGATTTTCAAACCTCAGAGTCCTGGGTGCAGCCTCACTCTCCCCTCCACTGCCCCATATCCGGCCTCCAGAGGGAAACGCCTGGTCCTAAATATTCATGAGTCTCCACACAGAGTGCCTGTGGCAAGACGGGCTCTTCTCCCTGGGAGATGATAATGTGGGACCGTAATTACCATGGAGAAGACTGTGTGAGTCACTCTCCCTGGGAGGGCCGTGCTTTTTCACCTGTTGTTGTGATGTAATTGATACAGTGCCACTGTTCATTTCCAAAAACGAGAGTGAGCTTTTATGTGATCGCCCTACGTAGAGCCAGCATCTACCGAGTCCTGAAGACCGCGCACCGTTGTGAGTGACGGCGCGTGTTACCTACCGTAATCTTCTCCACATCACAAAGAGGGAATGATAGCTTTGGAGTTAACGGCACCGATTCTGGGGCGACCTGCTTGGGCTCAAGTGCCGGTGTGGTCCTCACTAGCTGTGGACGTTGGATAAGCTCCGAGACATCTTTGTGCCCAGGTCCTTCGTCTGTATATGAAATGCTAATAACCATAATGGCCTTAAGTCCTCGTTAGCAAGAAAAAAGAGCAATGCAGCCCCTGAGGCTGGCCCAGACAGGAAAGAGGCCCTCCTATGGGCCCTAAAGTGCTGCGTAAACGTGCGTGGTCACCATAACCACCGGACCTTCACCTGGTCTTTTGCTTTTTATCTTACTTAATATTTTAAGCTCATTTCATGTTGAAAATAATGTATGAGGGCTAGAGATAGGAGGAATTATTACATGCAATCCCTGTTTTTAAGGTACTTATTATTAATATGTATTTGAGGAGATAGAAAATAAACATAAAGAGAACATTAATGAAAAGAAGACCCCTCATATAGCCTGGGGTAGAGTGCTGCTGGTGGAAAGACACAGACTCGGGGGCCAGGGACTCAGCGGGGACGTCAGGAGCTGCCCCACAAAGGCAGCCGAGAACAGCCGTGGTTGCACATCACTTCAAGAAAGCAGGTTTTTCTTGCCCACTTGAGTCTGTGATTTTATTTTATATGCAAAAAGAAACCTGCGTTTGATGTACAACTGATTTGGAATTGGAAAACTACTTTGGACAGGGATAGCATAAATTAAATATAGTTTTTGAAAAGAGAAAACGACAGCATTTATCCCTAGAAATCTTATTATACATATGAGTCCGCAGACATTAATTATATACTATATATGAGACGTGGTTTTTTACACGGGTTGACTTACTCTGCCTTATAGAAATTTATAACTTAGAGGCTGCTTTTGTCTTCAGTCCCCAGATGAGAAACCTGAGTTTCAAAGAGGTTAAGTCACCGCTCCAAGGTGGCACAGCCACTATGTGGCAGAGCTGAGATTGGACTGAGACCTTTTAGTTACGAACACTGCCACCCTTTGTGAAGACCGAGTAGAATACAGACCAGGCCGTGTGGCTCCAGAGCCCTTCAACGTCCTCTATGCCCTTTAGAACCTAAAATAACTGCTTTTTCAATGAAATGTCCTGTTTCTTTCCTTATTCTATGAACCTAGGGAGTCACTGTCTAACGGGCCCCCGAGTTGGTTACATGGGGCTACTGTCATAACGTACCACAAACAGCGTGGCTCTAAACCACAGAAATGAACCCTCTCATGGTTCTGGAAGCCAAGAGTCTGGAATTGGGGCATCTGAAAGGCTGTGCTCCCGTGCAAGCACCTGCAGAGACATCCTTTCCCATCTCTTCCCCCGTCTGGTGGCCTCAGAGCCCCAGTGTCCCATGGCTTGTAGATGCTTCAGCCCAGTCCCTGCCTCCATCCTCAAACCTTCTTCCTGTGCGTCTCCTCTGTGTCCCACCCCCACCTCCTCATGAGGACACCATCGCTGTTGGATTAGGGTCTGCCTGACCGCTGGATGACCTCTCTTATCTAATAACATCTGCAATCACCTTATTTCCAAAAATGTCACATTGTGGAGTCCTAGGGGACACAGCGTCAGCATATCTTTTGGGGGATACAGTTCAACCTGTAACAGCACTCGTGAAGAGGCAGCATGGTCCCAGAGAGGGTGGGCTGAGATGTCTGTAAAAAAGCTGCAGTACAAGCTCTGACTAGGAAGAATAGAGATGGTGGCCCTACAGTGGCTGTGCCCTAGGCTGTTCCTGCATTGCTATAGATAAAAACCGGAGACTGGCTTATTTATAAAGCAAAGAGGTTTCGTTGGCTCACGGTTCTGCAGGCTGCACAAGCGTGGTGCTGGCATCTGCTCCGCTTCTGAGAAGGCCTCGGGAAGCTTCCAGTTATGGTGGAAGGCGGAGAGAGAGCAGGTACATCACATGGTAAGAGCAGGAATATGAGAGAGAGAGAGAGAGAGAGAGAGAGAGAGGTGCCTCACACTTTAAATGACCAGATCTCATGTGAACTCAGAGCAAGAGCTCACTCATCCCCCAGAGGATGGCCCCAGGCATTCATGAAGGATCTGCCCCATGATCCTGTCACCTCCAACACTGGGAGGATGTTCTAACATGAGGTTTGGGCGGGGAGAAACTGTCGGGCCACTCAACAGATCAGAACAGTGACCAGCCTGGGCGCTCAGCCCTGGGCCAAACCGAGACCCCATCAGTCAGACCGGGCGGCACCTTCAACCCCTGGCCAGGCTGATCACGGGTGAAGGGCAACCCAGGTCTGAGAAGAAGAAGAAAACAGCGGCTCTGTGGGCACAGCTTTTGCCCTAAGTTCAGTATAGCTCAAGCAGCAGTCGGGCGCCGCTTTTCGGTGAGTGGACGGACAGAGAGGCCTGGTGGGCTGTGGCGTGACTGACCCCTCATTTCTTAGCGTGTGGCCGTAAGTGTCGCTGCCGCCACCTAGAGAGCTTGAGGTTGGGAATAAGAGAGAGTCATCAAGCATCGTGTCCAGAACAGCGAGCGCCGGACCTTCGGGGGAGGAGAAGCCCCTGCCTTCCTAGGGGTGGGTGGAGCGCGGACCTTGACTAGTACGCGTCAGTTTAGTCTGAGGAGCTCACATCTCCCCAGCCGCATCCGAACCTGTAAATGAAGGGAGAAAGATTAGCCGTGCTTCTTCACGGAGTGAAAAAAACATCCTCTCTCTGTAGAGCGTGAAGTGCCAGGTAGGAACACAGCAGGCGTGCCAGATCTTCTTTGAGAAAGAAGAAAGCGTAAATGAGTGTAAATACAAATGTGTTCGTTCTCTTGGGCTGTGGTCCTATCTGTAAACTGTAGCATTTGGGTCAGGGAAGGCAGGGTCTTGGTCACGATTCACACGTTATACGGGATGTCTCCAGTGTGGCTGGGAGGGGAAGCTGCTGAGTTCTTCAAGTTCCATCTCTTTTTTCATCTGGACCCGCTTGTATTTTGGGAGGAAGGCCAAGCCCTGAGCACTGAATTAAACCTCCTGTGACTTGGCCTCCCTCCGCCTTCTCAGCTGAGCTTTAGGTGGGCTGAGGATTACTCTGTCTTTAGTAAAGAAGTTTTCTTTTCCCTTGATGACTTGAACTTAAAAACACAAATCAGAGAAGTGTGATTTCCATGGGGACGCATTATGCAGGAGGAAATTATTCCCATCAGAATCCAGTGAATTTCACGTATATCTAGAATTGCTCTTATAATACAAAATAAATGTTCTATAAGTGACGGCACCTGGGGAAATCACGCGTCCTGTCTCAGTCCTTCTTGGGCTCAGAAGTCAGGTTTCCCAGCCCCCTGTGCCTTTCATCTTCCTGTGTCACTGACACTAATTATGTGACAGCTTCTTATATTTTGTGTATTTTCTTCTCAAATGGCACTTATTTGTGCCTTCAGTGGGACTGACTGAGGTTTCTGTTGGGCTCAGGCTGTGGCTCGGTAGGAACCCAAATCTGCACAGCTCACTGCAGAACTCCTGCTTCCCCAAGAGCCCCAGCATGCACACGTGACAGAAAGAGCCTGTGGCCACAGCAGTTTTGGGGTGCGAGGGCCGGGTACCCCTCATTTTGGCCACAGTGGTTTGCTACCATCAGCTTGAGAGAATCTCTTCCCATTGCAAGGTGAGTGACAGTAATGGTGGAAAAAGTATCCCTGGATGAAGAAAAGTGAGAGACAGAGCCTGCAACATCCATGGTAGGAAGATGAAGATTCAGAAGCCGGCTGCTGAGGGGCTGCCACTTCACGAAGATGGGGATGCAGCCGGCTCCAGAGGGGTGACATCAGCATGCAAGGGGCTGCCCTGTTGTTAACTTGCTGCTGGAATTTAGAGGAAAATAAAGCTATGGTGTATCTTTTGCTGGTAGTTAACACTGTAAATTAAAACGGGAACCTCAGCCCACCATGTGAAAATCTGAAAGTCAGAATCCCTCAGTTGCCTACATACGGGGCTGGGAAGGGATAGTGGGAGGGACGGTGGGGAGGGGTAACATGGGGAGAAATGTCAGGTATAGGTGATGGGGGGATGGTGGCAGCAAACCCTTGCCATGAATGTACCTATGCAACAATCTTGCATGATCTGCACATGTACCCCAGAATCTAAAGTACAATAGAAAAAAAAAGATATCTTTTGATAAACAAAAAACATCGCCCTCTCTCCCTGTCTCGAACACATGCACACACATACTCAAGGAAAACAGAAGACTTCCTTGGCAGGTCTTTGCAAAGTTCACAGAATGCTGGCCTCTCTCCGAGTCTTTGTTTCCTTAGGTGCGTTTTGTGCTGGGGGGCAGGGGTGTGGGCAGAAAGTCCTGGGAGAGAGGGGCTCTGGCACCGCTGCTGGACTTGTCCTGGGCACTCAGAAGTGAGACGCGTTGTCGATTTAAAAACAAATATTTGGTTTCCATTTTTTTCTGAATGGGATAAAGCAATTTCTTTTAGATGGTTTAAACTCTCCCCGCTAGACTGAATGCGGGACTGGAATTGTTTCTAGATTTAGACGCCGTGCGGGTGATCATGCAGCGACTCCCGTCCGTGGCTGGGAGCCGAGGCAGCGTGAGACCCGGAATTCTAAAGGCGCTGGCCTCCCCGTGGACGGAGACTTCCGTTGTTTTCTTTCCTTTCTCTCCGCAGCAGAGAGGGCTGGAGCGGATTTTGGTTCACATGAAAGTGTGCAGTGTTAACTAGGTGGCATATGGGTGGGGGGACATTCCTGCCTGTCCACTGCAGCCGGGGGGCGCGTTTCCATGGAGATGAGAAGCGAAAGAGCTCGGGTGCAGCCTAATTGGTATGCATCCCTGGTTCAGGTTCATTGTGCTCCTGCTAATGACAGGGTTGTCTCAGTAATAAGGATGGTGCACTGGAGAAATTTGCTGCCTTGGTATATTTTTCCCTGGCAGAAAACTACTTAGAGACTGTAGTCAGTAAGAAGAGTGACTGGCAGGCTCAAGGGCTGCTCCCGGCATATGGGGGAAGGCTGCTGCTTCGTGCTACATGCATATGCTGCCATTAGACTCCAGCTTTGCGCTTTGTGTGTTCCTGGGCCCATGCCAGGAAGCCCACCTGCTGCAAGAATACTTGTAAAGCCCAACTCAAAAGTGATTGAAAAGCTACTAGAATAAACTGTAATAACACAGTAACACAGTGCTTCACAGATGGGACATAATTGCACGCTGAAGTGCACAGCCTCTGCAGTAATGAAAACACGAGCCATTAAATTAAAATCACAAGGGAAAAAACGATAAAAGTCTGTTGATTTTTTTTTTAGTTTTATTGCAAAAACTTCAATTTTCCTGCCCTCATTAATCAAATACCATAAAACTATAGTGTTACTTTGTTCTGATGGAGATTCAGGCAATTAAAATGATGAATGTTGATTAAAATGATGTAACTTTGGTTATTTACTTGCTAGGATAACTTAAACCCTCTGTAACCAGAGCCGCAAGCTACTGACACTCATCTCTCCGTCTACAGATTGAAAAGGCTTTGGGCACCCGGCCTGGAAGTTCGTGGAGAAGTCCGTCCAAGTTTGCCCAAGGCCGAGGGTGCTGCGGAAGAAGAGCTTTGGGTTTTGTTCTCAGTATTGATACACATGAGGAATAGATCTTTTCTCCTCGATCAGCCCGGCCTTTTTCTGAAATATTAGTAATTTTCTCTTTTTTTTGGACAATTAAGGGAGACTTGTCCAACTATGTAAACACAGAAAGCACTCGAGCCACAATGGCCTTGTAATTAGCGGCGGGCGGGCCGGCCGGCGTCTGGGCTGGCCTGTCAGGCGCGGCGTCAGCTGAAGGGGCCCGGCAGGGCTCTGCACACTGGGCTCTTGAGGCCCGTCCGGGCGGCCCGCGCAGCGCGGCATTGTTCGGCTCCTTTCTGTGGGTGGGCCCTTCGAGGAGAAAGAAACATTTGTGTCACCCAAGTAAACAGCCTTGAAAAGACCTTCCTTTTTCATTTTTAATTATTCATTTCTTCGGCATTCCTCATGGCAAAGGGGAATGATTCCCACCCATTCAAAAATAGAAATAAAAAGAAAGAAAAGAAGAAAAAGAAAAGAAAATCAGCAGCAACGGGACCAACATATTTTCAATGTACAGATGGAGACAGGTGTGGGTTTCGCGTTCTCTCCAGCGGCACCACGGGGAAAAAGCGCCCGTGTTTGTCAGTGCAAGTTTTTTCCTTTCTTCCCCTCCCGTGAAGCGGACAGTGGGGCAATTTCTCTACTGTGTTTCCTTTGCTCCGAGGAGGCCTTGCCAGTCACTAGAGGTGCTAATGAGTCATTCACAAAAACAGCACCCTCGCTCTCAGCGGCCTCAGCTCAACACTGTCTCCAAAGGAGGGATATTTGCGTGAAAACCCAGAACGATTCAGTGGCAGGTTCTAAACAATAACAACAAGCAGAGGCAGCATCCCTGCCCCGTCCGTGGCGGGCAGCGCAGGGGAGAAGAGCGGGGCGGGAGGCCACGGTCCAGCCTTTGACTCGGGGCAGGTTTTGTTACTTTCCCAGGGCACCAGCCTGTCGGAGAGAGTCCTTTTCTTCTCAGGGGATGGTGGCAGGGCTTGCCGGGCAGACACACTCAGGTACAGATGAGTAAACGGAGGCCAGCACTCACCGTGCTGCCGGACCACACCGCGGGCAGCAGCTTCCCGTGCCTCAGTTTACCAGGTGATGCGCTGCCCTCCTGAAGGAGCAGGCCGTGCGTCCTTTCCTGCACGTATCCCAACACTCACATTGTTCTCCTGTGTGGTCAGCGGGGTATCGCCCTGCCACACCCTATCGGTGCCACTCCCTGCACCACGGGGCCCTAGACATTTGCTCGGGAGGTGGCATTTGCGTGTTGTGCCGCGAACGAGGCACACACGGAAGGACAGCGAAGGGCTTGCCGAACGGCTTCTGGGCTCCTCCTACTCGGAACAGTCCTCCTTGGTGACTCAGCAGCAGCCTGTGCCATGTGGCACGCCGGATCCTGGCGGGGCCTGATGCCCCCTCGGGCGGGTGGGCTGGCCAGCCCCAGCCCGTGGCCCCGGAGGGCTTTTGGGGCACAGGAGGGCGAGTGGTGAAGTCGGGACGCCGCTCAGTGGGGGTTCGGCTGTGACGTGGACGCCATCAGGGTGGTGTTGGCTTCACGTGGCCGTGTTTGTGAGAGCAGGGCTGCCCTGCGCCTCCTCCCCGTGCTGAGAAGTGGCCAGGGCCGGGATGCGGGCCCGTCTGCACCGTGCGGCTGCGGCTCACTGCTGCGGGCCTCGAGTGCTCTGCCGTGGAGCCGAAACGTGGCAAAGCGCGGCCCTTTGAACTCATAGAGCAACGTGCAGCGATTTTAAATGTGAAAGGAAAAGGTTATCCCTATTTATGGAGTTTTCTCTCCTTCAGCCAAATCACTGATTTACAAAAAAGGCATGGGGGGTGTCTGCTGCTGACGGGGTGTCCGTGCAGAGGACGTCGGCTCCCTCTGGAACGTGGGGTGTCGGCCAGCAGGTCACTTCCGAGGCAGCACAGGTGGGAGCTCGGCTGCTGGGCGGAAGAAGGCAGCCGGCTGCCCGGTGCAGAGGAGGGTTTCTGGAAGCCCTGGGACCACGGGCGCCCGGTCCGTGCTTTCTCGCGGGAGGCTAGGTTCGTGCGTGGGATGCCAAGTTCGTGCGCGGGAGGCCAGGCTCGTGTTTTCTCGCGGGAGGTCAGGGTCGTGCTTTCTCGCGGGAGGTCAGGTTCGTGTTTTCTCGCGGGAGGTCAGGTTCGTGCGCGGGAGGCCAGGTTCGTGTTTTCTCACGGTGGGTCACGTTCGTGTTTTCTCGCGGGAGGCCAGGATCGTGTTTTCTCGCGGGAGGTCAGGTTCGTGCGCGGGAGGCCAGGATCGTGTTTTCTCGCGGGAGGTCAGGTTCATGCTTACTCGCGGGAGGCCAGGTTCGTGCGCTGGAGACCGGGTTCGTGCTTTCTCACGGGAAGCCAGGTTCGTGTTTTCTCACCGTGGGTCACGTTCGTGTTTTCTCGCAGGAGGTCAGGTTCGTGCTTACTCGCGGGAGGCCAGGTTCGTGCGCGGGAGCCCGGGTTCGTGCTTTCTCACCCGCAGCCCTGTCCCTGCGGATGACCTGCAGTCTAGACTGCTGTCCCGGCCATGGGTGCCCTTTTTGGCAGTTTCACCAAACGAGCCAGGTTGAAAGCCACACAAGCAAAGGCTCACGGGCACCTGAAGGAGCCCCCGCCGGGTCAGGGCGCTCAAGAGGCTTGAACAAGGCCACACCGCACAGCGTTACTCCGCGCAGGGTTAGAACGCTTCCTCCGGCGTCTTGTCAGGAGTGCGTTTCACCTGTTTAAAAGAAAAGGGTGACGAGGCCGGCGCACACCGGCACTGCGCAGGCAGCCACGCCGAACCCTGTGGGGACATCGGGGCACACACGGGTCCCTTGCGCCCTAACAGGAACCGAGGGCCACCCCCTGTAGAAACATTGCTTGTCTGGTGACTGATGTCGGGTTCTAGATGTTTCCTTTCTCTGCTTCTCTGTTTCCTTCTCATTCCCAAGCCCAAACTCAGCGGAGTCGCTGAGGGCGCCGCCCGAGCGGGAGTGTGGCCGGATGAAGGCAGTCTGTGGGATAAGGAGTGTGTGGTTCAAGTGGGAGCGTGGCCCGATGAAGGCAGTCTGTGGATAACAGGAGTGTGTGGTTCGGGGTAATCCAACGGTGTTGCCGAGGGCGCTGCCCGAGTGCGGGTGTGGCCGGATGAAGGCAGTCTGTGGATAACAGGAGTGTGTGGTTCAGGGTAATCCAACGGTGTTGAGGGCGCTGCCCGAGCGGGAGTGTGACCAGATTAAGGCAGTCTGTGGATAGCAGGAGAGTGTGGTTCAAGTGGGAGTGTGGCCGGAGGAAGGCAGTCTGTGGGATAAGACGACTGTGTGGTTCAGGGTAATCCAAGAATGTTCTCTCTTGCCATTAGATGATGCTATCTTTGGCAGTAGAATTGGTTCTCTTTCAAATGTGGTCGTTTTCCTCCTCTCTGCCTAAATAAGATGTTTTCAAGGAAAAATGGCCATTTGTTTTTGGTAGGACCCTCAAGGGAAGGACTCGAGGCCATGCAATCCCAAAAGACGCTGTTTCAAGAAAGGAGTAAGCGATCTTCTGATGAGTCTCCTGGGTCTCTGTGAAGAATTACAGAGTTACAGATTTGGGTTTTGCTATGATATTTTACTAGTTTTGATCAACCGGCAGTCTTCTGGCAGCATGGGAATTGAGAGGATAGTTGCTTCCGCTTCTTCGAAGGCTAATACTGATGGATGTGGTGCATTTCTCAGGTCTGGAAATGTGTCGGATGTGATACCGCAGGTGTCCAGAAAAAATACAACCTTTAAGGTGTTCAGTCACATGGTCATTCCGTGTCTCTGGGGGTCTAGACGATAATTTGTAGTCTGGGTACGGTGGCTCACACCTGTAATCCCAGCACTTTGGGAGGCTGAGGTGGGCAAATCACCTGAGGTCAGGAGTTCTGGACCAGCTTGACAAACATGGTGAAACACCGTCTCTACAAAAAATATGAAAGTTACCAGGGCTTGATGGCGGCCACCTGTAATCGCAGCTACTGGTGAGGCTGAGGCGGGAGAATCACTTGAACCTAGGAGGTGGCAGTTGCATGAACCAAGATTGCACTCCGTTGCACTCCGGTCTAGGTGGCAGAGTGAGACGCCATCTCAAAAACAAAAAAAGAAAATAATTTATAGAACAAAATTATCTCCTTCTTGGATTTGTTGGGGCCAAACACCTTCAGCTGAGCTGTGCTTCAGACTTTGTTCTTTCCAAAGGACCAGGTTCTGCTCAGCCACAAAAATCAATGCCATTCTCTGCTCCAGAGCCTCTCAGCTGCTGTGTAATGACTTGTACTCAGGCTTTGCTGTCTTTTCCTCTTCTGGCTTCCGCCTTAAGAGTTTTCCACGTCTTCGTCTGGGTAGAATCCTCCTAACACCACATTTGTGAACAGATTCCAGAAACTTGTGACACTTTGATGAGAAAGCTTACTGCACAGCTTGTTGGCCGTGGTTTCCCGTGAGTGTGTGGTGAGCTGGCTCTGCCTCGTGGGCTGGGCGACAGTCTGTGTCCATCCACTGTAAGGTTCCGTTTGGAATCAACTGAGTTACAAGGTCAATCCAGAAATGCATTCTGAGGTCTTGCTTTTATCCCTTGGAGGTGGACACGCTTGGAAAATCAGCCTGGGATGCCTTGGGCCCCCCAGGAGCGATCCGCAGTGAGCCTGTGACCCCTGGTCACCATCATGCTATTCTCCGATGGGCTGAAGCTTGATGAGCTGGGGACACTACGGGCTTGCTCTCGCCTCTAGGTTGGGACCCGCTTAAGAGATAATATTTGGCTGCAGTAGATCTCATTAAATCATTAAAACTGTTCCCACCCTGCATGGCTAACAACTACTCTGCTTGATTGCAGTGGCCCAGGCAGCCTGGCAGCAATGCCTGGTAGTGCCCAGCCAGCATGGCCAGTGGCCATCATCCCAGAGGGAGGCCACCCTTGCCCGTGCGTGGAAGGAGCGCCCAGTTGTTGAAAATCAAACCCTCCCACCTTTAGATGTTCTGACAATTCCATGAGAAAGTGGCAAGGAAAATGATAGTCTGGGCGGCACCAGTCACCCGACTTTGCTTCCAGTGCAGCCGTTTGGTAGAGCAGAGAAGGCGTTTGAAGGCTCTGGCAGCATCATGAATTTTCTCTAAAAACCCAGCACCTGCCTGGGCATTGTCCCTTGACTGACTAACCTGTGACCATGATGGTGATGGCACCTGGCTGGCCTATGTGTGCATGTGTGCTCGGGCGTGTGGGCCTGTGTGAGTGCCTGTGTCCATCAAAGCAAGGAAGAAAGCTCTTCTGGGGCATCCTGATCACAGACACGGCAAAGCCACGGGAATATGTAATTCCTTATAAAATGAAGAAGGCCCCCTTCTCGTCCTGCCACCTTCACCTACCGTGATCTGTTTCAGGTTCTGAGCTGGAGGTTCGCTGTAGTGTGGGTGTGATGGGTGGTCTGGGGAGCTCTGGCAGTGGGAAGGCCCCTCATGGATGCCTCAGAATGAGGCCATGGAAGGGCCAGCAGGGAGAGTGGTAACCTTTGGCGGACATATTCATGTCACAAGGGGGCTGCTGTCACAAAATACTGCGAACTGGGTGGCCTAAAAGAGCAGAAATGTATTCTCTCATGGTTCTGGAGGCCTGGAAGCTTCAATCAAAGTGTGGGCAGGAATAGGAGCTCTCTGACATCCCTAGGGGAGGTCCCCTCCTCGTCCTGCCCACCTGCTTGTGTTGCCAGCTGTCTCTGGTGTTCCTTGTCTGGGAGCTGCTCGCTCCAGGCTCTGCCTCTTTCCCCGCCGTCCTCCTTCTCTGTGTCCATGCCCTCACATGGCCTCCTCCTAGCCTACTCCTGTGTGACCTTCTCCTGAGCTGGTCACACCTGCAAAAACCCTGTTTCCAAGGTCCCATTCTGAGGCTACAGGTGGACATGGATGTTGGGAGCTCACTGCTTGGCCTGGAATGAAGGCAGCCAACACCTGGCCCTCCCTGGGCAGGGCCTGAGGGTGTTGGCCCTGGGGGAAGGACCTGGGCATCATGTCCAGTGTCCAAGCACTGCCTTCACAGCAGGTACGTTTCTCGTCCTCATGCTGATGTCCATTCCTCTGAAGCTAGAGTGCTCTCACACAGGCTCCACGGAAGGAACAGAGTCAGAAAGGGCAGATGTGCCTGAGATGCTTGCACATGGCAATGGTGACATTGGACGGATGCTTTGCCCCCTCTCACCCTGTCCATGCATGGCCTGCCCTGCTCACCATCTCTGCTGTCTGTCTCCTTCCGCTCTGACCCTGTCCCCTGCCCCAGACACCCCCTCACCTCCTCCTCCCTCTGCTTCCTCTCGGTGCCGGCCTCTCCCTCCTCCAGACCTCCACCCACACTCCCACCAGCCTGCCCTACAGCTGCCACCTTTTCTTCCCTCGGGTTGGAAGAAACGAGTCAGGAGAGAGGGTCCAGGCTTAGCACCAGCAGATCTAGGATAGACTGGCTGGGGCTGGAGTTGGAGCAGCAGTGAGTGGCACAGGTGCTACCTGGGAAGCTTGGACATTCGTTCCTGGAGTGGACTCACCCACCGGGGCTGCAGGTGCGAGCAAAGGTATTAGAGCCCACACTGTTCCCTTCAGTTCTCACCACTGAGAGATGCACAAAGGCATTATACCAAATAACCTGGGAATCTAATTCTTATAAAGCAGATGGTGAATTAAAGATTACAGTGCAGCCAGTGCATGGAGTGTTGTTGGTGGGACGGGCAGGTGCTAGATGCTTCTGCTTCCCCAGAAGTCTTTCTCATTTTATCCATCATTCTTTGTCTTCCAAATCTCATTGTGAGATAATCCCTGGCACACACCACAAACTGAGGCAAAGAGAGGAGCTGGCAGGAAGGAGCCGCTGGAGTGCGGTCACCCGGGCTGCCCGGCTTTACCCTAGCTGGGGTGTTTCCTTCTCAGCGCTTCCCACAGATTAGGAACCAGGGCTGGAGCACACAGGGCAGGTGTTTCAGGAAGTGCCAGAACTGCTCACTTCACCGTCTTAACCCATGTGGCAGGAACCTGCTTCGGTCCACGCTGGTTCTCAGTCTGGTTGTGTGGCGCAGCCTTGATCTTCAACATACTGCTTATTGTATGTAAATCAGCTTTTCCACAGTTGCTGTGTGGGAGAGGAAAGAATAGATGCATGAGGTCTCTAGGGATCTCCCTGGCCCTCACGATCAGGCCACCTCATCTTTGTTCAGCTGCCTCAGTTCTCTATAGGGTACCCTACTTGGGGAAAGACACCTCCCCCCCGGAGGGCGCAGCTTGCAGTATAGTGCCTCTCTCTACCATCAGAGGCAACAGAACCACTGCAGAAGCTCTCTGCGGTTCTCTTTGGCCAAGCCAGAACTCAAGGCATGTAAGACTGTGGCAGAGATGTGTGCATTTCCCCGATGACTAGCCCCAAAGTCGTCCCTGAATCAGTGACTCTGGAAACATGCAGTCCTGAACAAAATAGCAGAGTGTCTTGGGGTCTGAGTGGGACCTGCAGCCAGTTCTGGAATGGGAGCGTTGCAGCTGTGAATGTTGAGTGAGTTCCTGGTTGGAACGTCACGGTGGGACCTGACAGCAGCTACAGTGGTGCTGGGCAGGCCCCTCACTCGCCAACCTGTCACATGCCTGCCAGGAGCTCAAGGCCAGGGAGAGGTGGCCACAATACCGCAGAGGTGCTGGAGAGCCCTGTAGGTGGGAATGGCACTGCTCTCCGCTCTTGTCTCTTTGGACACCTCCCTGACCAGAGGCCGAGAGCCATGAAGGTCCGAGGATGCAGCCACCTCTGGGCCCGTCTTACACACAGAGCTTGCTTATCAGCCACAGAGCTGACTGCTTCATTGGCAAGATGCTGTGGGGGTTGAAGATGATTTTTGATCATCTGAGATTATTTTGAACTCAAGAGACAACATCCTGAGTTTGTCCTACAGTCTCTGATTGGAATATCACTAAAATATGGGAACCCCCTCATCCCTCTAAATTTCTCCTGATTATTGTGGACCTTTGCATCATGCCACTGTGAAAGCAGAAAAGTAAGACACAAAGAGCCATGATCTGTCAAGAACCATGATCCATGTAGACCTATCACCCATGTAGAGCTATCACACATGAAGAGCTGTGACCTATGTAGAGCTATAATCTCTGAAGAGCCATGATTCATGAAGAGCCATCATCCATGAAGAGCTATGGTCTATGTGGAACTATGGTCTATGGACCTATGGAGAGCTATGATCTCTGAAGAGCTATGACCTATTTAGAGCTATGATCTCTGAAGAGCCATGATTCATGAAGAGCTATCATCTATGAAGAGCTATGGTCTATGTGGAGTTATGATCTATGGAGAGCTATGATATCTGAAGAGCTATGATCTATACAGACCTATGATACTTGAAGAGCTATGATCTCTGAAGAGCTATGATCTATATAGAGCTGTGGTCTCTGAAGAGCTGTGATATATCAAGAGCTATGGTCTGTGTGGAGTTATGATCTCTGAAGAGCTGATCTCTGAAGAGCTATGATCCATGGAGAGCTATGATATATGAAGAGCTATGATCCATGGAGAGCTATGGTCTATGTAGAATTATGACCTATGGAGAGCTATGATCTCTGAAGAGCCATGATCTCTGAAGAGCTTTGATCTATGTAGAGTTACGATCTATGAAGAGTTGATCTCTGAAGACCAATGATCTTTGAAGAGCCATGCTCCGTGAAAACCTGTGATCTGTGTAGAGCTATGATCTGTGTAGAGTTATGATCTATGAAGAGTTGATCTCTGAAAACCAGCGATCTATGAAGAGCTGTAATCCTTGAAGAACCATGCTCTGTGAAGACCTATGATCTATGTAGAGCTGTGATCTCAGAAGAGCTATGGTATCTGAAGGGCTGTGATTTATGTAGAGCTATCTATGTAGAGCTATGATCTCTGAAGAGCTCTGATCTATGTAGAGCTATGATCTAGAGCTATGATCTCTGAAGAGCTCTGATCTATGTAGAGCTATGATCTCTGAAGAGCTCTGATCTATGTAGAGCTGTGATCTCTGAAGAGCTATGATCTATGTAGAGCTATGATCCTGAAGAGCTATAATCTATGTAGAGCTATGATCTCTGAAGAGCTATGATCTCTGAAGAGCTATGATCTGTGTAGAGTTATGATCTATGAAGAGCTGATCTCTGAAGACCAATGATCTACTAAGAGCTGTGATCCTTGAAGAGCCATGCTCCGTGAAGACCTATGATCTATGTAGAGCTATGATCTAGAGCTATGATCTATGTAGAGCTATGATCTCTGAAGAGCTATGATCTCTGAAGAGCTATGATCTATGTAGAGCTATGATCTAGAGCTATGATCTCTGAAGAGCTCTGATCTATGTAGAGCTATGATCTCTGAAGAGCTATGATCTATGCAGAGCTGTGATCTCTGAAGAGCTATGATCTATGTAGAGCTATGATCCTGAAGAGCTATGATCTATGTAGAGCTATGATCTCTGAAGAGCTATGATCTATGTAGAGTTATGATCTCTGAAGAGCTATGATCTATGTAGAGCTATGATCTCTGAAGAGCTATCATCTCTGAAGAGCTATGATCTGTGTAGAGCTATGATCCTGAAGAGCTATGATCTCTGAAGAGCTATGATCTGTGTAGAGTTATGATTTATGAAGAGCTGATCTCTGAAGACCAATGATCTATGAAGAGCTGTGATCATTGAAGATCCATGCTCCGTGAAGACCTATGATCTATGTAGAGCTGTTATATCAGAAGAGCTATGGTATCTGAAAGGCTGTGATTTATGTAGAGCTATCTATGTAGAGCTATGATCTCTGAAGAGCTCTGTTCTATGTAGAGCTATGATCTAGAGCTGTGATCTCTGAAGAGCTATGATCTATGTAGAGCTATGATCTCTGAAGAGCTATGATCTCTGAAGAGCTATGATCTATGTAGAGCTGTGATCTCTGAAGAGCTGTGATCTAACTGAAGATGTGAGAGTCACTTCTATGAAACTCAGCAACAATGTAGGACTGTAAGTTATTAGTTGGCAGGGGAGACTGAGCCTCACAGGAGCAAGAGCTGCAAGACTTAGCAAAACTCTGAAAAGGCCCACTGAAAGTGAATTCATCTGAGAAGCCTCCCCCATAGGGCTGGATCTTGATGTCCTTATAGGGACACAAGAGAGATGCATAGAAGGAAGACAGCCTGTGATTTTGGAGGCAGAATGGGGGTTTTTCAGCTGCACACCAGAAAATACCATAGATGGTGGAGCTATGAGGCACTGGAGACAGCCTGGCTCTGCCAACACCTTGGTTTCAGACTCTGGCTTCCAGAACTATGAGATCCTAAATGTTTGCTCCTGTAAGCCACCCAGTTTGTGTTAGTCCCTCACAGCAGCCTCAGCACACAAATCCAGAGTGCTCAGCCTCGTCTCAGGTGGCTAGAAAGATGGAGTCTCATCAGAAGGGAGCAGGAGATTCCTAAGAAATGGTGTGGGGTCAGGTGCGGAGGGCCTTGGTGAGTGGGTGAAGAGGCCTGGATGCCGGGATGTTCGCAGGGGGAGTTTGACCCAGAATTGCCAGGCAGAGGTGTGTGGGATGAATGGGAAAGAATCAGCGCGGAAGGCTGACAGAGGGGCTTTGTGAGTCTCTGGAATGGGGCGCTGGGCTCCACTTAGGATCCACTCCTTTCTTCCAGAAGACACTGGGGAGGCTGCTGCGCTCCTGAAGCAATGAAGGCTGGGCACCACCCCCTCCCCCACACTGAACACTGCTTCTCCAGTAATCCACGACCCTAGGGGAGAGCAGCAATTTATTTTTCTTTCTTGGCTACAATTAGGCTTCCAACCATGGTGTGCCATTCCCGCCATTGCCTCCATCTCAACTTAAGACAATGAGAGCGTGTTGGGATGAAAGTCACCCATGGCAGCGCTGTTGGGCAGGGCTTTATGCGGGCGCTCAGCCCTGGGGCGGGAGGCCCCTCTTTCTCCAGCAAGACACAAATCTGAATGTGAAATGTCATTAGAACCTCCTTCCTCTAGTACTGCTTCTTTTTAGAATAACAAAAACACATCAGTGGTAAGTTTCAGTGTTATTTTTAATAAAAGAAAACCCTTTAATTTACATATATTTAAGGCTAAGTAAATGAAAATGCATTATGTTACCACTGTTCTATTGAATAATGAGCTGAGAGGGTTCAGAAGAACAGTTTGCTTTTCAAACCTTGTACACCCCCAGCTCAGGCCTGCCTCTGGGGATGAGGGAAGGGACCAGATGGTATTGATTATCTGGGGCCACACTGGGAGGTTTTATGTGCTGGACTGGCAGTGCCTTGCTTGGAGACTTTGGGGAACGGTGGGTCCTGCATAAAGCTACTACCCAAGGCCTGGTCATCTACAGCAGCATCTGCAGGGGCTTACCACCCGTCCCCTGGAGGCCAGCCCAGAGGCGGCCCTGGGCAGGCACACCTGCCTCTCCCAAAGCAGGCTTCTAGCCCTTCTAGACCTCCCTCTCCAACACTAAGGCAGCAGAAGGCCGGGGACACAAAAGAAATAACACACTTACATGTGTATGCCCACACACAAACATGCACACATACACACACACACAAACAGAAACGCATAAGCTCACACACACAAATATACTCTTAAGTGCATGCACATACAAACACGAATGCATACACACACACAAATAGAAACACACCAATACTCAAGTGCATGCACACACAAACATGAATGCATACACACACACTCAAACAGAAACATATACACTCACACATATAAACCCACTCTTAAGTGCATGCACATACAAACATGCACACACAAACACACACATACAAATACACTTAAGTGCATGCACACACAAACGAATGCATACACACACAAACATGCTCAACACACAAATGCAGTCAAGTGCATGTGCATACAAATGTGGATGCATACACAAGCATATATGCTCACACACTTAAATGCATGCACATACAAACATGCATACATACACAAACATGCTCATACATGCTCTTAAATGCATGCACATACATATACATACAAACACGTACAGACATACACATGCAAACAGAAACACATGCTCATACAAATGCACATACACACTCCTACATGCATACACACATGGACACACAAACATAATATCCTTTCCTATATTTTATGAGAAAAAATATCCTTGGGATCATTTAAATTTCAGAAGTTTCCCAGACTTCCATCTTGGAGTCTGGCATTCCATCTCCCCCTCTAGTCTCCGAGGAGGCTGTGCTGAAGCCTTGAATGGTGTCTGGGTGAAGCGTTTAGCACAAGCTCAGGCACCCAGAGCCCTGAAAGGAACATCAGCCATCATCACCATTATCATCAACTGTCTCGTTAACAAGCATTTACTGTGCTTTGCACTTTGACTCTAGTGGTGGTTCAGGGTTCCTTTTCCAAGAAAAATACTTAAGAGACCCTGCTTGAGGTAAGAGGCTCTGGTCCTGGCTCCAGCAAGATGCCCTAATTTCTGCCATGAGCTGCAGGCTGGATGTGGGCAGAAGAAACACCCACCCCAAGGTCTCCGGGCTGCCTTCCGTTGCCTCACTGGGATTTTCCTTTGACAGCTTCTGGGCACGATCCTGAACTGGCAGCACCATGTGAACAGTGAACTGAGACCCAGCCTTTCCCCCAGAACAGCTCCGCCAGGGCTTCGCAGGGGAGGTGGCTTCTGTCCCAGGCCTCGAAGGTCCCCTAGGTGGTGGCCGGGCAGAGAGTGTGCTGAGTGGGGAACTAGCCACCTGCAGGCTGAGGAGGCCCGAGAGGCCCTGGGGAGGACCTGAGGCTGCCAGCAAAGGCAGCACGGTCCGCTGACCTTTTGATTACATTACCGCCTCTGTGCAAGGACACACTCTTTTCTCTGTGTCTATTTTCTCCAGTTAATCAGGTGACTTAAAAAGAAGCTAGATAACAGTATTATTTGCATTGACAAGTCCTGATGACACAGTTAGGAGAGACGGGGGAAATGTTGCCCTCTGAGCCAATAGAGTCATTAGGGAGCCTTCTGTCACCTCAGCACCCAGGTTAATTACTGCAGAAAACCTGGGAATGGCAGCTATAATTTTTCTCCAGAAAGTACCATATTTTTACTCTTGAGACAATAAAATGCCCATGAAAGTGCTTTGAAGGACCTCCTTTACAGTCTAATGGTGTGATAATTTTAGCAGAATGATCCTCTGTGCTCCTGTTCGAGGGGCACTGTCCTTGTGCATTTGAATACTTTTGGGCTGCAAGTTATGAACTGGATGATTGAAATCCACTCCTGTCTCTGGTGGTCCGTCACCATCTAGAGCATCTATGAATGGGCACATTGACCTACTACAGTGTCTCTCTGGGAAATGGAGATGCAAGTGGCCGCCTGGGCACAAGCTGATTCTGTTTTGACAGCCATAGGCAGACATTTATCAAACAGCATAAGGCAGCAAGCTGCCGGCTTTCAGCTCGCATCAAAATGATGGCAAGGAAAGCTGTTTAGAGAATTTGGATGGTTGGTTTTATCTTAGACCATGACAAACCTGTGTGAATCTTGTGATACTTAAAACCATGGCTTTACACAAGCCAGTCTGCATTGAGAGGCAGAAAAGAATGCTGTAGGCATTTTGAACTTTCTCACGGAGGGACAGATTTCTTTAATAGTGCTCATATCTCTTTATTTCTTCTTGTTTCTAAACTAGATGAAACTTGAAATGACTCATTTTAGAGCCTGATTGCTGGCGATGCTGCCTGCTGGCGGCAGGGGTGGCATCAGCCTGCAGCCTGCTGTTGGAACACTCTTCATTCTTTCCTCTTTCAAGAAAGCCTGTGCTTTAGTTTTGGCTGTCCATTTTGCACACTGCTCAGAATTTGATAAAATGCAAAGTGACTGGGACAAGCGACCTATGAATCTTTTGTTCTTCCCACCACCTGCCCCGTGGTTCACTCTTTTTAATTTAGACACTGGCTGGCTGAGCCCCGCCTGGTCACACCCTTACAGGTGTAGGGGAGGTCTTGGACCCAGAGGGCAATGTTTGGGGGCAAGGCATGCCTTCTACTGTCAGCACTCAGTTCTCTACATAGGATGGGCCCAGAGCTGGTAAGCAAGGAACAGAAAGGCTGTAGGTAAAGAAAGTGCAGAATGCTGGAGGGGTGACCTCGAGGGAGCTCTGGCTGACTCCCCCAGGTTGTGGGGATCAAACAGGAGACCTCCAGATTCCGCTCCACCCTCTGTCTCATTCTCTGGAACTTTACCTGTTGTGACTGCACTGGGACACCATACATGATCTGGCTCTCCTATAGATGGCAAGCTTGGTGGGAACAGAGACCATGCCCTGCTTGTCATGGTGTCCCCAGGATAACACAATGCCTGGCCACAAACGCCTGCCCCAAGAAGGACATCAGGTGCTGTCGTGTGGCTCAGCACAGTCGCCTCTCAGCAGCATTCCCTGGGGCTCCTGGGCCAATGCTAGAATGTTCTCTGAGGAAACCCAACCCTGAATGTTCTACATTGTAAAGCAGATTATTTCTGAGGATGTTTTTGTTTTATCTTAAAACATTGTCTTATTAGAGATTTATGGAGCTATTTTCCAAACCAAAGGTCAAACGTGCTTCCAACCTCATTCTTGAGGTTACATGAAGGGATGAGCTCACATGGATTAGTGAGTGAATTCCCCCCTCACCTTCCCTTAGGGGGGACATTGTCACTGTTGGAAGCATGATAGAACTGTCAAAAGTACGTGAAATCAGCTATGCAAATGGTGAAACAGAAGTCACAGTTCTCTTTGTTCTGTGACAGGGTAAAAATTTCACATTTTTCATCAAAGAGGAAATAAATTCCAACACTTACACATCTAAATAATTGGGCAGGGTTCCTTCCACTCTTCACATACCCCCTGTCTGGCTGTGCAGGGCCAGACACTGCCATAACCAGCATGACCACTGGCCAGGTTTTCCTGCCAGCTGCAAACACCTGTTCTCCTGGAGCCTGCCAAGCTGTGGAGGCGTTTGGGTCTTTCCTTGCAGAGCACAGGTGCTCAGAGAGGGCTTTCACAACCTCCCTAGTTCTAGTCCCTGCCTATGTCAGAAATCTGCCACAGCTTCGCAGGAGAGGGTCTAGGGGAGGAACCAGAGGCTGGAGCTTTGGCTGAGACACTACCAGCCCCCAGCCTCTCTCCAGCTTCCCTGGGTGGTCCCCGTGGAGGGATAGTGTGTCCAGGCAGGGGTCAGCCTGGGACCTTAGGGAGGCCTAGGGAGGAGACCAGCTGGACCACCGTGTCTCCTCCTGTTCCCTGGAGGATGCAGCTTTCTGGAAGCCTTAGAGCTCTCAGCTCCTCTCCCAGCCACTGTTGCTGGGACCCCTGGCAATACCTGACTGCCAGCCTGCCTGGGAGACTCCCTGCACCAAAGCAGTCCTGAACACCTGAGTCTCTGCCATGGCTCCGTAGAAACTCCACTTCTAGGGGTGCTCACGCCCATGGAAGCACCCGGAGCAGTTTCTAAACATCAAGGGAATGTCATTGAGCACCGCCAACCCTTGAGGAAGGGTCAAAACCCCATGTTACTTTTGATCCCGAAGGCTTAGCAGTAATGCAGACAGTTGGTTGCCACATATTCTTTATATTATATGTCATATTCTTACAATAAAGTAAGCCAGTGTCACTTAAAAAATCTTAAGGAAGGGGAAATACATTGACTATTCGTGAAATGGAAGCAGATCATCCTACAGGTCTTCATCCTGCCGTGTCCACATGGAGCGGGCTGAGGAGGGGCAGGCACAGCAGGGTCCCTGTGCTGTCTCAGGGGTTGTGGGAGGGAGAAAATCCAATACAAGTGGGCCCTGCAAACCCTTCAAACTCATGCTGTCCAAGGCTCAACAGGAACTGCCTAAAGAACGCCACAGAATCCTCGGCCACACCTCGATCTTGATAGAGGCTGCCGTCAAGAACCCAAATAACACAGGAGTGAAGGAGAATGGTAAGAAATGTTAACAGGCAGTGAGGAAGGATGCGAATAACTGGGCAGCCTCCCCAGAACCCCTGTCACAGAGTGGTGGCCGCCCCACCCCTCCGTCCCGCACTCTTGTCACCTGCCCCCGCCGCTCACGCCATGGAAAGGAGAAAGCAGAACCGTGCTGTGGTCTGGATGTTGTCCCCCAAAGTCCCATGTTGTGATGTCTCGCAGGTGGGCCCAGTGGGAGGGGTTGAGTCATGGAGCAAGTCCCCCTGTGGGCCTGGTGTCCTCGTGTGGTGATGAGTGAGTTCTGGCTCTGATAGTTCACACAAGAGCTGGGGTTTGAAAGAGCCTGGCACCTCCCCACAGCTCTCTCTTGCCCTCATGAGAAGCACTGGCTCTTCTTCCTCATCTGCCACCAGCAAAACCTTCCTGAGACTTTCCCAGAAGCAGATGTGGATGCCATGTTCTTATACAGCCTGCAGCACCGTGAGCCAAATAAGCCTCTTTTAATTATCAATTACTCAGCCTCAGGTATTCCTTTACAGCAATACGACATGGGCTAACACAGCAGAAGGCAGAAATCAGCTCCAGGGGCTGGAAGAACATTCTTGAAGAACACAGGTTCAGGCAGAGCCCCGGGGAGTTTTGCTTTTCCCTTTCTCTCCCAATAATGAAGGCAGGAAGCGAGGAAGAGAGGAGAGCCCCGCTATCCAGGCAGCAAGCCCGCCTCTAGACATCACAGACTCTTCTCTACCACTGGGGCTCCCAGAAGAGAAGAGGGCCTCCCTCCATCCTGCCCCATTGCCAGTGCCCACATGGCTGCCAGCAGTCCTGGGAGAACACAGCGTAATACCCGCCCAGCCGTAGGTCCTCTCCCTCCTCTATGGCTACAGGCCCAGAACACAACCAGAAGCTGCCGCTTCCACTGGGGGGGAAATGGGATCCCCTAGTCTCACACCTCCTGCAGGGCAATGTATGGCAGAAAACAGAACAAAACACGGTGGCCAGCCATGCTGGCAGGGTCGTGCCTACGACCCTGGGAATACAGTCTAGCCATAACAGCAGCCTTCCCTCTCCTGCCCCCACCATGTGATAGTAGGAAAGGGGGTGTTTCGGAACCCAGGAGGGGGCTGCATTCTGCAGTGAGGCTGCACGCCAATACCACCAGTCATCCTGCCTCGTCCTCATGACTTTACTCATCTTTACCAACCACATCTTATGAATGAGAACCTGACTTTCTATTTTCAAATGTCCAAAAAAAGCCTCATGTTATTTTCTTTTTAGGCTTTACATACATTTTTCATAATTTAAAATCATGATAAGCTTAAATCATTAAATGTTTTCAAAATCAGATAATTGTCCTGAGGAATTTGGAGCCTTGGTCATTTTAAATCATTCTATCTGTGCCTTTCCCTGGATGTGTTCAGGATGCAGGCTGCCCTTCACTGTACCTGTGACTTTCTGGGGGGGTGTTTAGGAAGCAGGCTGTCCTGATTGGCTTCTTCCTGTTTCTGTGCCTCCTTCCCATCCATTCCTGTTGTCCACCTTCAACAGATCTCAGCAGGGAAACCTTTCCCACAGTTAAGATGCACCGAGAGGACCGATCTGCTTTGTGTGACCATGTCACAGGCGTGACGGTGTCTTCCAGCTGTTGATTGAAATCTAATTCTCATTCCCTTTTCCCGGGCTGGGCAAGGCCAGTTGCCTGTGTTCTGCCTTCCTTCCCTGTTCTTCACCTGCCGCCTGATCAGAGATGACGGCATAATTGATTTCCAAGCCTTTCCTGGGGTTTTGAAATTGCCTTATTTGGTGGTTGATTGAGGTAGTCACATGTTGGGGATGAAAGAAAAGCCAAGCCAGGATTCCTTCTGCCCAGACCTGTCCAACAGGTGGGTTCCTGGCTGCAGACGACGGCTCCCCATGGGCAGTTGTGGATGATGGTCACTGCCAGGGAGTCGTCACACGTGACACGGTTGCCGGTGTTTTCGTGTGAACTCATCCCCCTTCCATCTTGGAGCATCTTCTAGAAAATGCCTTGTTCTGATGCACTTGATGAAGAGGGCCCTGTGTATTCTCCTGTAATGACTCAGGGCTTCTAAAGATAATCTATGAAGCAGGATCTCTGTAGACGTTGATCCTTTTTGGTGGTAAGTGCTAAGATGGAGCCTGAGCTGGCTTCGATGTCTCACAGCTGGTATGCAGAGCTAAATGACAACCGAAATACAGCAAATATGCATCTCTCCTCTGGCCTCCTTCCCACGTTTAGGACGTGGTCACGTGACTACATTGACAGGGAGGGGCTGGTTTGTACCGTGCGTCGTCTTCCGCCTGGTTCCTCGTGTGGAATCTCCTTCCCCCTTTACCACCTGCCGCACTTTGCGGATTTTCTAGATGCAGAGTTTTAGTAAATGCCCAGGGCTGGACAGGCTGTGAGTGGTGCACAAGATTCACTACCACACCCGTTCTCCTTCTGCCACACCCTCCTCCTGAATTGGGCACAGATCCAGCTGGGCAGTCCTGGGCTTACATGGCTTTACAAATGGTTGTTTCAGAAAGAAGACTGGACAGGCGAAACGTGCCTTTGTGTACCAGGCACACTGTCTGACTGGTTGTATGAACCCGGTTTTTCTCCTGAGGATGATATTTTGGGACCTTTTCTTTAAATGGCTTGCCAGGGCTGGATTCCAGGAATACAGATTCTGAGACACAGATTTGGATGTAGGAAGTTTGTTGAGGATTCTCCTCTACATGGGAGAGAGGAGGGCAGACCTGGGCGTAAGGGCCGTTGAACAGCAGGCTGGGGGACCGAGGTCCTCGCCAGCCTCACGAAGAGCCCTGCGGCAGGGGCACCCTACAGTGAGGTCACTTTTTGTCCTACACCATCAGCTGGCCCTAAGGGACCCTCCCCGTGGGGTGGCCTGAGGGAGCGGCGTTAGTGCCACTGTGGGGCTGTCTTGGGGTTAGGGCCACCTGCCCAGCCGCTCACACGCTCCCATCCCATGTCCACAAAGGAATGTCTTGCTGGGGCGTCTGGACCTTGTGCCCCTTCCTGTCCCCAGCTCCTGCAGTTCTGATGATGCTGTCACCTGATGTCCGCTGAAAAGCACTTAGTCTCCACAGAGGCCCTGCATCGTGCCCCAGGCCTTTTGCAAGTGGCACTCGGCTCTTTAAAGCAGCAGGCAGCATGGCCTTGCTGTGGGACCCTCGGGGCCTAGCTGGAGCCTCCCTCTGGCTGGCTGAAAACTCAACATGACGTTCTCCCACCAGGTGTTCCTCTAGGTCTGTAGGGTCTTTCAGGCAGAGGGCAAGAAGATGACCACATGCACCGCTCCCAGGTCCCCTGCCTGCCCTTGTCCTCCTCTGGGTCCCACCCACAGCTAGGAGCTTCTGTCACTGGGTATATGTTGAAACCACGTTCCTGAGGCTGCAGCATGTGGTATCTTTGACCCAAAGAGGTCCCCATGGTTCCCCTGGAGGAGGTGGAGGTGGAGGATGATGACTTCTTTGTTTTAGAGGCATCCTGGCATAGTCACACTAATGTGGTGCCCCTGACCCTCCTGGGGCTGACCTCCCACCCTTGGAGAGCTTGCTTCTAGCACAGCCTCTCATGTCCAGCCCTTGAAGTCTGATGACCTTGACCCATCAGCACAGGGGGACAAGGGGATGCTCTGTGGAGACCTGGAATGTGGGGGTCCCTGAGGATGGAAGGCAGGGGTTCACACACCCCTGTAGTGAGACCACAATGGCATCCCACATCCCCCATTGGTGTCACTGTTTCTGGTCCTACTTCCTGCTAGAGATGGGGACCCACATGCTTTTAAGGTCAATGCTGGTCCCACATCCCCGACGCCACGGGACCCTTCCAACACCGATGCCAGGGCAGGCGCGGGCTGCGCCCAGGCACGCACCATTGGGTTGGTCATTGTTCCAGGCTTCCTGGTGATCTCCGTGGATGTGGCAGGATGGCCCATGCCCCCTTTATGTACTTCTGGAATTTGTCTGTGTTTGCTAATTCATCTGGCAAAGGGGCAGCTTTGAGGCTTCCATCTGACTCTTCACACTGAGGGTTCTTGCCCCACAGGCCAGGAGCCACAGGGGCCATTCGGATCTCACTGAACATTTTGATCCCAGGTGCACAGCTAGGAAGTGGGAAGGCAGCCACTGTTCCGGTCTGTGGGACCAGATGGGGTTGGACTCCGTTTATTACCCAGCTCCCAGCGGGCCCACCCAGACATCGGCATCTACAGACGTTGATGTTAAACGACACCCCATCCCTCTAAATCTCTGCATGCTCCCTCTCCCTGAGGCACAGTGACTCCAGCCATGGCTGAAGGTCCATTTTGACAAGGTTGGGAATGAATCAGCATCCACCTTGTGTGAATCCCCACTGTGTAAGCCACAGAGGTGTGGAGTTGACAGGCCATAGCAGCTGGCCTGGCTAGAGTCAGCTCAGCACATCATAACCGCCTAGTGGGGCTGCTTGACCACCTCATGGCTGAACCTCGGGGAAGTCAGGAAATGTCGAGTTGAGTGGTTTTGGAGTTTTTATTTTGAGTTAAACTCTTTAAGCTCATTGGTGTATGCTGCCCACACCTGTCCACCAGGGGACGCTGGGAACTCAGGGTGCACTAAGGGGCCCCGTGCCCAGTCCTAAGGAAGTTGGCTAGGAGGTCCCAGCACTCCCTCCCTCTCCCCCTGTGCCTCAGTGTTCCCATCCCTGCCATCACTGGCTCCACCTGCACGGCCTCCATGTCAGCACAGAGGAGGACATGGGAGGGCTGAAGGTGGCACCTCCTGGGCTGGTCCCGCTCTAACTGCATTGATGACAGAACGACTCCTGGTCAGCCTCCTCTTCCTGGTTCATCCAAGCCTGGCTCTCCCCAGTCGTAATTCCTGCCCCGCGTTTCCAGCTGCAGCTCCTCCAGGCCTCCTTGGCGATTTGTGGCTGAGCAGCCTTCCTCCCTAGAGATGAGGGTGCTGCCAGCCTAGTTTGAGAATCTGGCAAATGTTTTGAAAAGGATCTTTGCAATTGTTCTGTTCAACTTTTAATTTTCAATTGCCACTGACTGAAGAAAGCAGAGGTCCTGAAAAGCGAGAGCCTGGGGGCGTGGGTTCCCACTGCAAAAAGCGCAGGAGAGTGTGGAATCACCAAAGACAGTGAAGGGTCAGGGAGACTGGATTAACCAGGCCGTGAGGCCTCAATTTAAAGCTGGGAATGGTGTTTCTGTTTGAGGGACCTCGCGTATAAACATAGCAACCTAGTTACATTTGTTAGCTCGTGCCTTGAATTTTGGTTTCCAAATATAGCTATTGGACCAACTGAGGAAGTATCCTAGAGGATGTGGGATTCGAACTCGCCTTTTGGGAGACTGGCTGAGTGTGGGGCGGTGGGAAGTTCCGAATGGGGATGACTCCGAGCACAGCCCAGGTGGGAGAGCAGGGGTAGGGTTTGGGAACTGACTAACCTGCCGCTGCTCGCCTCCTGGCCCTGGCTTTCCAAGGAGACAGGCAAAGTGAGGCTGCCAGGATGCCCATTTCTTGCTTAAAATAAGGTTTTCTCTGTGGTGTTTGGCTGTCTGCTTATTGTTTCCCATTCACTGGGTATGAGGATTGAGGGTGGGAGACACCCTGTGATCACAGGCACCCTGGCTCTCGTCAGTTGCACATGAGCATCTGTGTGAGGAAGGCTGCACAAAGCTGCATGGGTGCTGGGAGAGCCATGGCTGGGTTGCCCAGTGTGAGGGCATTGGCCTGGGTGTGTCCAGCATGCAAACAAATGCAAACACTTTGCGTGAACATGTCACACACAGTGCACACGTAACACATGACGTGTGCACATGCATCTGGATGTTTGTATATCTATGCTCTGGAGTTAGTAGAGAGCCTCTGATAATGAGTTGTCCATACTTAGCTGTACTTTGGAGTCAGTATTTTTTGGTCCCTGCCGCTCGAGCCTGAGCACATGTGCCAGTCCCCAGGCACCTGGGTAGGATGCAGATTCTGATTCAAGGCGTCTGGAGCAGGCTGTGACGTTCTGTGTTTCCAGCAAGCTCCCAGGAGAGGCTGAGCTTCTGGTCCGCGGCCACACTTTGAGTAGCAAGGCTCTGTGCCTATTAGCGCGCAAGGTCTGGGGACGGTCACGGATGTCCTCTGCCTGCTGCGGGGGAGAAGCCTGGTTATCAGAACTGCCACCTGGGTGTGACCCGCCCTCCCTGCAGTTGCTGCCCTCTCCCCGGCAGGTCTGGTGTGAAGCTGGAGCATCTCAGCGGCTCGAGTCCAACGTTGACTTTTGGCCAACTGGGCAACCCCTCTGTTCCTGAGCCCTGCAGGGCCTCCGGCTCTCTGAAGGGTGCTTTGTGCTGCAGGGTCACTAGCAGCGCCCGAGAGATGCATCCCATCTGGTGCTAGGATATCCCACAGCTGAGGCTGAAGGCTCTGATTGCCGCTTTCATGACCCTGCAGCCCTTGTCCTCATTTAGATCTCCCTGGAAGCAGACCCGAGACAGGACTTGGGTGCGGGCTCCTCTGGGAGGGTGGGTTAAAGGCATGGGCGCTGAGCCTGCCTCCCTCCTGTGCTCTCCTGAGGGAGAGAATCACCAGCTGCCCAGATGTCCAAGTCAGAAAACACTTTATTTTGTTAAACATGTCCAACCAGCCTCAATTCTACCTCCTTAGGAGCCCCTGGCGGCAACTTCTCGGAGGAGACTTCCCCACATCTGCTCCAGGCACCACCACTCTCACCTGGCCACTTGCATTTCCTAACTGGCCTCCGCCCATCTGTCCTCCCGCTACCGCCAGTGCGACCGCCCGAAAACTTGAACTTAGCGCGCTCTGTACAGAAGCATCCAGGATCTTCTCCCTGCCCTTGGGATGAAGTCAGAGGCCCTCAGTGGCTTATGTGCTGTGGAACCTGGTCCTTCCTCATCAGACCTGGGCCGCGCACTCGCCCTGTCTCCAGCCAAAATAGTAACAGAATGGCAGTGACTTACGATGACTTTTACTATACTACACTCATTATGTAAGTTGTATGATGTATTAAAAAATTTAATAGAAATGTATTATAGGAGGCATTTTAATAGGATTGAATTATAGAAATGAACCCCATGTATTAATTTCTTACTAAGTATCAGGCACTGAGCTGTGCTCTTCTCAAATATTTCATTGAACCTTCACACAGCTGAGTGATGCAGCCGTGATTATCTTCATCATACAGGTGAGGACACTTTGACGTGGAAAAGTGTTTCAATTGCATGAGGCCACACAGCAAATAAATAGAAGGTTGTTTCCATCCACAAGTCTCAAAATAGCCCAGTGAAATGGGTCTCCGAATTCTGTGTAGCCACTTACGTGTGTGTGTCTGTGTGTGTCTATGTGCATATTTGTGTGTTTGTGTTTCTGTCTGTGTGTCTGTGTCTGTGCATACATCACTCTGTCTGTCTGTGTGTGTCAGTCTGTGTATATTTCTGTGTTTGTGTCCCTATGTGTCTGTGTGTGTATTTCTGGATGTGTGTGTTTATGTGTGTCTCTGTCTGTTTCTGTGTATGTGTCCATGTATGTCCATCTGTGTCTGTTTCTGTTCATGTGTCTGTGTGTGTATCTGTGTCTGTTTCTGTGTGTCCATGTCTGTGTGTGTGTGTGTCTGTCTGTGTCCGTTTCTGTGTGTGTGTCTGCATGTTTCTGTGTGTCTGTCAGTCTGTGTGTGTCTGTATCTGTCCGCATGTGTGTGTGTTTCTGTGTGTGTCCATGTGTGTCTATCTGTGTGTGTCTGTGTCTTCTGTGTGTGTGTCTGTGTCTGTTTCTGTGTGTATCTATGTGTGTGTGTCTGTGTTTCTATGTGTGTATCCATGTGTGAGTATCTGTGTCTGTTTCTGTGTGTTCATGTATGTCCATCTGTGTGTGTCTGTGTCTGTGTAATATTTCTGTGTGTGTGTCTGTGTCTGTTTCTGTGTGTGTCCATGTGTATCTGTGTTTGTTTTTGCATATTTCGGTGTCTGTATGTGTCTGTGTGTGTCTGTGTCTGTGTGTGTGAGTCTGTTTCTGTGTGTTTTTGCGTTTGTGTCCGTGTGTCTGTCTGTGTGTGTCTTTGTCAGGGGTAGGCATGTCTGGCGTGCTGTTCTGAGAAGACAGGCACACCTCGGGATGTGAGGCAGGTTGCGCAGCCCCACCCTGCAAGGCGATGTCTCCATCCTCGATGGACGTTTCTCCCATCAGCCTCCACACAGAGCCAGGTATCTCCCCAGGTTGCCTTGTTTGACCCATGATCATTTAAATATCTGTGGTCTACATTTCACGGAGAATTAGTTTTCATAACTGGGTGAAGTTTAAGCTACTTAGTATTTAAGTGATGCTTACTCTCTCTGGGAGATCTGGTTGAATGCTGTTGACCTAAGAGTGAGAATCAGGCTGTGCACGGTGGCTCAATCCTGCAATGCCAGCCACTCAGGAGGCTGAGGTAGGAGGGTCACTGGGCCCTGGAGTCCAAGGCTACAGTGAGCTCTGATTGCACCACAGCACTCCAGCCTGGGTGACAGAGCAAGATCCTGTCTCAAAATATATAAATAAATAAATAAATAAAAAGAGGATCTTATTTGCTTTAAAAATGATAAAATTGAAATATTTGATTTGACATTCATAACCCGCAAATTTGAAGGAGAAAAATGCCCTGTTAGCTTTTGTTCTCTCGACGGAAAAGTATGCAGCCTGTTGGGTGTTTCTAGATCACCATTTCCCCTGAACCAGCAAGCTCAGGTCATGAGCCATTGCAGAGTGTCCTGCTGCTGGCCTGTCACCTGACGGACTCTTGCTGCTCAATAGCACGATGAGTATTTTGTCTAAATCAGTATTTTTCAGAGATCCTAACTAAACGGTACAATATTTTTACGAGTCTTCTTATAGCAGTGCAGGTGTTTCTGCATATTTAGTAAGCGACAGGAAGATTACAGCTCCTCACCTGTGTGATAACAGGTGATGGAGTTTTTCTGCTTGTCTTAGTAAATCTTAGGAGTTCTCTACAATCAGATTCACGGGTCTCTCTCATATGGGTTTTGTAGGTAAAAGTGAAAAGTGATTCAAACGTGAGTTCAAAGTGAATTGTACAAATCATGACAAGGTAGGAGAAAGGTGTGTTACATAGTAGGAAAAAAATGTCTTTGGAAATACGTGAGAAACTTTTTCTTTCCTTCGCTCCCAGCCTCAACTTAAAAACAGACAAACTCTTCTCATATCTATTCTGCCTTCAGGAAGAGCAAATTGCAGGTGTAAGGAGTGGAGAAGTACAAAACCGATTTGTGAAACAAAGGAATTAGTATAGAGAAAAGCTTGCTTAAAAAAAACAGAGTTAACGGATGCTGTTTTGTACTTGGAAAAGCCGATAATACAGCTGCATCAATTAGACACCTCCGTTATGACTGAGGGTAGGACGTGCATATTATTTCTATTTATGATTCACACAAACTGCTTCTCACCGCCTTGTGTCTCCCACAAACAAAGGGTACCTCTCCCTATGACCATTGTTTCTCTTCTTAAATGTGAGAGGTATGTGTTATGCATTGTTAGGGTTGTGATTTTGGTTCCTTCCTGAAAGAAGGCGAGTATAGACCGAGAGACGGTGATGAAGTTTCTCCTCTGTCTTCCTTTCCTCTCTTAATTTCATTGCAGTAAATTTCGGTGCACACAGTTTCCTCGGTTTCAAGGTACTTCTCCCCATAACCACCCCCAATCTCATTTCTTCTAAGCAGCCCCTGGTTGGGAAGTCCTTTGAGAACACCTGGCCTGTCTTGTGCCCGCAGTAGGCTCTCCACCTTGCATACAGCAGGTGCTTGGAGCTTGCTGGCGAGTCAGAGGGGGAAGCAGAGGTAAAAAGGGAACCTGGCCAGTGCAGGTCCTGCCCGGCTCCCTGCCTCTGCTCCAAGGGGCTGCATACCTCTTCCGGGTAATGCGTAGGGGCAGAGCTCCCAGGAGCAGCCTCCTTCCTCATCAGCTCTAGTGCTCAAAGTCGGCCTTCTTTCTTTTAAAAATATCTTTGTCAGTCTTATTTGTCTTTCTAATTTTGTTTTTGTTGTTTAACATTGATTTTCTGTTCCTAAATCCTAATCTCACTTGTTCTTACACTTTTTCACTTTACAACTAGTGGATTTTAGACTTTTATCTTAATCTTCCCTCTCTTTTACCTTTCGAGCTTTTTATCTCAGTGGTTTTTGGATTTAACTTTTATTTAAATCTTATCAACTATATTTTCAACACTGACTTCTTTTTAAAAGCATTTATCCCACATGGGGTTGATGGCAAGGGTTTAGAATCATACAGTTCAAACTCAGAGCTGGGAAACTGTTTTGTCACTGGGGTCTGGCTGCGTACATCTGTAAAATGGACTCACAAACAGCACTTGTCTCATGGAGATGCTCTCATAAGGAACATCAGGCATCTGTCATGGCGAGTGCTGAAAAATTGTTATGTATTGTTAGGGTTGCGATTTTTGTCATCATCATTTTGGGATTTTGATAGTTTTGCTTTTAATTTCTACTTTTTTAATTGCTAAACTTAATCTTATTAAAATAGCATTACAAGATAAATCATACACAAAAGTACTATAAAATAAATACACAAATTAAAAAAATAAAACTAGCAATTATTGATTCCACCCCAGCTTGCAGTCACAGAACGTCCTGGTGTGTACGCAACTCCCCCAGGCTCCCTTGTCGTGTAGCTCCTCCCCTCCTGTAGAGGGAGCCACTGCCGTCCTGTGTGCGCAGCCATGCCTTTGCTGGTCTTTAGCGCTTCAGCAGATGCCGATGCATTCTTAACAACACACTAAATAGCACTGACTGTTTGCTGACCTCAACCATAAACAGAATTGTTCTCTATGATTCTCTGCCCCGTTTAGTTCAGTTGACATTGTATTTTGGAGTCATTCCTTTTTTCACTGCTATTTAATGCCATTCATCCCTTCTGAGTCCGTGGACATATGGGCTTCGTGCGGTGATGTTGGTTTTGGTTTCCTGATGATGAACAGGGCTCTCAGGACTTTCCTGTGCTTGTCTTATGGCGCACGCTGCGGTGGTTTCTTCCACCACAGGTGTGGCCAGGTCCTCGGCATGAGCCTGTGCAACACTGGTAGGCGATGACCAATGCTGTGTCAAATTTCCTCCCCCTCCAGTGATATAGAAGAGTTGCAGGTGCTCTGCCTCTGTGAACATTATTACCAGACTTTATATTTTAATTCATCCAGTAAGTGTGAATGGGATTTTACTGTGACTTAGCTTTGCATTTCCCAAGTTACTACAGGAGATAGTGTGTCCTGTATTCACTGGTACCTCATATTTTTGTTCCTATTCAGTGCCAGCTCTTGTCTTTCATTCACTCTTCCATAAAGTTGATTGTCTTCTTCTGACTGACTGCTTTAGAGTTCTTCATAGAGTCTGGATATTATTTCTTTGATGGTTATATGTTGCACTATCTTTGTGGTGAACAGAAGTTCTAAGTGTAAGGCCGGTTGCCTCGCCGGGAGCTCGGACGCACACCCCACCCCTTCTTTTTTTCCCAAAAGCTCTGACATGCTCGGACATGATTGGGCATGTTCCCTTTTCCCCTTCTCGCACAGCCTGGCCTTCAAACAAATGCTTGTAACCCTACCCAATAGTAGTCCTGCTTTGCCCACACCCTGCTCTCCCACAACTGATCGAGCTCCTTCACTCCCTATAAAACCCCATGCCTGAGAGGAGTCCATGCGACTTCTCTGGCCCCTCCTGTCGGACCGCAGAACCTCACGCGGGAGCCTGAATAAACCCTTCACATTAGATCTTCTTGTACTGGCCTCAGTTTCTTCACTTTAAACTCGGCAAGAACAAACCTTACACTAAGTATTAATGCAGTTGAATTATCCATCTTTTCTGCTGTTCTTTAGTTTTCATGTCTTTATTTAAAAAACAGACTTTACCTAAAATATACAAAGTTTGTATCCTGTATTTTTTTCTAAATTAAAAAAATCATTTAAAAAAAAAAATCATTTCACATGTAAACTACAAGTGTATTGTTTTGTATATATGGTGTAATGCTGTGAGGAAAGAAGCCCAATTCTTGGTTTCATTGGGCTACTGGTTATGCATTTCAGTCTTCAGTCACCTGCAATGCCAGCTTTGTTAGAAATTAAGTTTCTATATGTGTGTGGGTCTGTTTCTAAATTCTATATTCTGTTCTATTTGTTTGTCAGTCCTGTGCCAATACCATGCCATCTGGATTACCAAAACTATATAAAAAGTCTCAATATCTGGCATATGGGTTTTCTTATGAGCTGTTAATATAATAATGAATATAATTTTTAATGCAAAGGCAACCTTAAAGTTTTATAATAAACTCAATTTGGACCTAGATTCCATTTGCTTACAATGTTGTGAGTATTTTTACATTTGTGTTCATGAGTGCTTTTGTTCATGTACGAGACTGGCTTGTCATCTTTCTTAAATTATTCTGGATTTTGGTAACCAATACAATACATGAATTTGACAAATATTTATTCTGTCTTCTCTGGAATAGTTCTGTGGTAAAATTGTACAATGCCTGGCAAAACTCAACTGTAAAATCATCTGTATTTTCTCTGAAGGCAGATTTTAAATATTGATTCAAAGTATTTAATGATTGATTATAGGACCATTTGGTTTTATCTACATTAGTTTGGATAACTTGTGCTATGTAGGAATTTGCCATTTTCATATTTTTTCCACATTGGTTGACTTAAATTTGTTTCTGATAACCCTAGGATATTTTAAATTTTTGTTGTATGTTCATTATTGCCAGCTTTTTAATTTGTGCAATGTATATTTGACTTTTATCCTTTTTAATCTTGATTATATGCCAGAGATTTATTAATTTTGGTTCTTCGTCAAAGAACCAAATTTTGGTCTTGTTTCTTTCTCCCATTTTTTTCTTTTCAACGACATAATATTTTGTTCTAATTTTCTTTCTTTTACTTTGTTGGGTCTATTCTGTTAATCTTGTAGTTCATTAACTTCCAACTTTTTTCTTTTCTAATATAATAATTTAAGACTATAAATTTGCCTCTTATTATGACTTTGGCTGCATCCTGTAATTCTTGATACCTAGTAATTTTATTGCTCAGCCCTAAGTATTTACCAGTTTCCCCTATAAGTGCTGTTTTGATTTAGAGATTTTTAAGTATTTACCAGTTTCCCTATAAGTGCTGTTTTGATTTAGAGATTTTTGGAAATGTATTTTGTGCTTCACAAATATACAGATTTGTTTTAAAATTATTTTGTTGATTTTGAGCTTAACACATTATATTGAGTTTAGAGTGCTATTGATTCTAAAAATTATTTTGGTTTCAGAAATGCTAAAATATGGATAAAAAATGGCAACAGCAAGTATAAGAAGTCACTGATTTTAAGACATTTGCCAACTTAAAGACACTAAAAATAAAAAAAGAAAATTGGGTCTTAGAATCTAAAAAATTTGGGTGCGGTTAGAAACTTTTTGTCTGTTATACTAATTTGCTGAAACATGTTGCAATTGGCCTATTTTCTAGTATATGGTCTGTATTTGTAAATATTTCTTCAGTGAAAAAAAATCACATTTTATTCCTTCTATGTATTTCTACTACATCAAACTATTTAATAGTAATATTCAAATATTCTATCTCCTGACTGTTTTTGTCTGCCTGGCCTTTCAAATATTTACAGAGGAGTTTTTAAAATATACCATATGATACTAGATTTACCAATATTTTTATAACTTTATTTTTGTTTTATATATGTTGGAGCTATGTTAATAACAACAAAAATGCTTAGAATTATTACACTTTCCTAGTGAACTGAGCCTTCTATCAATATATAGTAACCTCTTTTTTAAAAAAAATCTCTAGTAAGGCCTTTGTCTTCCTTTTTTTGTTATTTTGTGTTTTTCTTGTTTGTTTTTGCTTTCAACTGATACTAATATATCTGTCATCTGTACCAGCTTTTTAAAGTTATTTGTTTGAAATATCTTTTCCATCTTTTTGCATTTTACCTGTCAATGCCTTTATGTTTTAGACATATCTCTTATAAGTGGCATACAGCTGGAATTTTGAAAATCCAGAGTAATAACTGTAATATTTAAATTAGGAAGTTGATTAATTTATATTTATCATGAGTACTAATGTATTTGAATTCCTGTCTACTATTTTATTTCATGCATTCTATTTCTCCTGCCTTTTCCAGGTTTTTTTTTCCTTCTGCTCTTACCTTCTCTTAAATTGATTGAGACTTTTTTCCTCCCTATCTTAATTTGCAATTCAATTTAGAAGCAATACATTCAATTTATATGATGTTGTTGATTATCCTAGAAATATTAAGAAGCTATGGCCACTTAACAAAGTCTACTGCTAATATTTACCCTCTTTACAAATAATGCAGGAAATGTAGAGTTCTTTCACTTTAAATTATATGTTGTATATATAATTTAGTTCTATCATGTTATTTTTAACCACACAAATTATATGTTATTATTTCTACGACTAATGCTTGTTTAGACTTACTCACACATTTACTATTTTGTGTGCTAAACATTTCTTCTTGCATCTCAGACCTTTTTTTCTGGAATCCTTTCTCTCTTCATAGTGTTTGCCCTATAAAAGTTCCTTTAATAAAGATCAGTCATCGTTTAAAAAAAGTCTTTAGTTCATCATCATTTTCAAAAATATAGTTAGCTGATTGACAATTTCAAATGAACATCTTTTCTTCCCTTTTTTTGAAGATATTATTCCATTGTCTTCCAGCTTCTCCTATAACAAGTGAGAAGCCAGCTACCTTTCTAATTATTGTTTAATTTTAGGACATCTACTTTTTTCCTTGATAATCATTTTTAAATGTTGTTTTTATCATTTATATTTGGCAGTATTACTAGGTTGTAGCTAAATACAGCAGATTTTAAATTTCTCTTCTTGGGATTTATTGGTCTCCCTAAATATGAAAATTTATGTCTTTTAAAAGTAATAAAACCTTCCATCATTATCTTTTCAAATATTGTCTCTCGTTCTATTTTTCCTCTTAGAATTCTGATAGAAAATATGTTTTATATTAATGTATATATAATCTATGTTTTTCTTACATTTTTCTGATATTTTCTCATATTATTCTACATGTCTCTTAAACTATATTTTATATTTTCTTCTTTTTCCCCATTCTTCATAAGTTATTGAGAATTGAAGTGTATTTTCCAATCATATAATTCTCTCTTCAGCTGTATCTAGTCAGCTGCTTAGCCTTTCTTTTAAAGTTTCTATTTTCTATTAGTAATATTTTTCATCCTCTTAAAAATCTCTTTGATTCTAGGTCACTGTTATACATATGGTCAAGCAATATTCAAGCTAGTATTTGTCCAATCCATTCATTGTTATGTTCATTATTACCGGTGAAAAATATGTTAAGAAGAGTATAAAGTGGCTGTTTAATATATTATTTACCTGTCCTTGATCCTTGACTTTTTGGGCAGAAGTTGATCCGGGCACATGTTACACTAGCTTGATATAAATTGTAGATATTTATGCTTAAAGCCACCCTGTGCACTAACACTACTTTGAACTGTGGCCAGTTTGTCAATATAGGCAGGAATTCCAGTGGTGAAAAACAAAACTGTGTTATAAATCCCTTCTGACTTAAATTGTTAGTTAATAACTAGACACTGGTTTTACATGAGTTAGTTGATTACCTCCATGACAGAGAGAATAGAAATATAAATGTTCTCTCATTGTCTTTCGTCTGGTAGCATTTTCTAACAACCTCTGACTCAACTCATGTGAAGCTTTTTATAATCCTTATTCCATTTGATATTCATACACTTTACTGTGGAAATATTAATGTTCATTGACAGTCTGCTGCTGACATCCCTTGGCATATGATATATATATGGTATTTTATAAAACTACAGTGGACTGGTCTAAAATCTGGAAGTTATGAATTCTGAAAAACACCTGGGCCTGGGGATTTCAGATAAGAAGTTGTGGTCCTGTAATACTTCACCTCATTGTGTTCTGGAAAAGATTAAATAAAATATAGCATAGTTCTTAATATACTGTGTTTGGCACATAATAAACTCTCAATAAATAGTAATTGCAGTTTTTGTTGTTGAGCCTATCCAGATGTTTCCCCGATTATTGTACTTCATAAAGTGGTCTTGGGGACAAATATACAGAAAATATGGTTCTGACATTTTAATACGTATATGATGTTTTACCTTCCACATGTTTAGGGTGAAAGCTAGAAGACAGTTTGAAAGCTTGTTAGGCAGCAATGTAGGTTAGAGCCAGCAGGACTGAGAAGTTACATCTGAACAGCTGGGTGGGGAGGGAAAGCGATGGGAACATCAAACAATTCCTCAGGCACTCACATGCCATCCATGGTTGCGAGAACTGTGTTGAAGTTTGCAGGGGCAGAGAGTGGGTTCATCATTTCTAGCAGGAGGACTGAATCGACGGGACTTGGCAGCTTAGTCAGAGGTAATAGGGTAGGGATTTTTTTTCCTTAATCAAACGAGCAAATAACTTCAAAGATTATACTAAATGCTGTCAGGTTTGTAGAGTTGAAAAATAGCTCTTTGTTATTCTTAAGCAATCCTGCAATATTTATTAACACCCTGAAGAATGTCAGCACCCTTCAACCTATTTTCCCCACTTGCAGCATTTAGTTCCAAAAAAATAATGCTAAATAAAAAAATAATAATAATCTTACACAGGAAGATGTTCATTACCACTCTGGAAGATGTAATAGAGACAAGCTGGTAAATTCCTGTTAATTATGGAATGATTACATCATAGCATATCTGATTTATTGACTGTTACAAAGCTATCCAAGAATAACGCTTGTGAGAAGTTTTTTTTTTTTAATTTCATAAGAAATGCTGGCGATAAAATGTTAAGCGAAAAGCAGGATACAACATTTATGTAATGCATGTTCTCACAACTATGTAAAACACATTCACAGAAAAATAATGGAAGAAAGAGCCACATAATGTTTACTCTGTGTGTAATGGTTGGATTACAATTTAAAAACAAAAATCCTCTCTCTGGTTTTGTATTTTACATTATGATCATGAATTAGCTTCTTAATTAAAAAAGCAGTAATAAGAAAAAAAGTAAGATGTGGACAAAGTCGTGTCATGGTGAAAGTGTAGCAGCAAAGGTAGGCTGCGGCCAGCCTGGGGGCGGGGGTGACCCCGGTGGGGGCCCTGCTGCTGTGCAGGGCTGTAGGGCACAGTGTGACGAGCAACAACCAAGCACACCCCGGTTTGGAGAGTCCAGGGGAGTGCTGGCGGAGGTAGTGTGCGGGCCTTGGAGTCCAGGAGAGGCACCTGCAGGAGCGCGACCGCTGAAAATGCACCCCGCCCGGATGCAGAGTCTGCACTGTCTCCACAGACACCCCTTCTTGCAATTAGGGAAGCCAGGCTGCATCTGGACAGACAGTTGCGTCCAGGCCACAATATTAGAGTGTTCTCATTATTTGTGAGTTAAATACATGTGTGTCTTCCTGCTGTCTTGCTGCCTCACGTATGTGGAATGATTTTCTGCTGTTTAGACGCATGGGGTTAAGAGCACAGGTTTCTGGGGTCAGGTGGATCTGAGTTCTAATTCTATTCTCACTGGTACCAAACAGCTTCCTAACCTCTCCAAACCTCAGTTTCCTCATTTGGAAAGGAGCGCGTGTGTTGACTGGCTGTTGTAGGGATGAAGTGAAACCAAGTGAGGATCTCCAGCAGATACCCGAGACCACACAGGTGTCACAGGAACAGGGCTGTTGTCTCTGGTGCGAGTAAGGGAGTCCTTCACATGCATCACCCAGCAAGCGTAGCTGCCGCCACTTAGAAACACAAGAAGCAGCACGGCCTCAGTTTACAGAAACACCTTCTTACGGGGCTTTCTACAGTGAGGCACTCTGCTTCCAGGGTTCCCATCCCTCAGCACGGCTCCTTCTGGGGGCTGGCGGTGGGGGCACGTGCCTCTTCCGCACCCCTGCTCCATCTCTGCGCTGCCTGCTGCCCCAGACGAGGCAAGTTACTGAAACAAAGCACAGAATTGCGGCCTTGAGCATGGCCTCATGGGTTCTTTTTCTGTTTTCTTCAGAATAAAAAGAAGAAATGAGAGAGAAGGAGGGAGAGAGGGAAGAAGAGAGAGAGAGAATATAGTACAAATAGTTTTGCACGCTAGCTTGTGAAAACCTCCAAGCTGTGACCAGAGCCCACTGCTTCCCGTCGGTGCCTTCATCCATTTTCAGGACTGGTTTGTCTTCAGCCACTTGGTGTTAGGGATGAAACTAGTTGCATGCTGCTCGTTGACTTTTGCTTTCACTCTGTAATCACAGGATGAGGGATAAAGGATAGCTTTTAGGGATATTGAGGCTCAGTTAATCTGAGAAGACCATCCAGTCCCTCGTCTCCTGTGTAGGAAGGAGGATGGTGAGGGTGGGATGTCAAGGTCTTACCCGGCACCAGGACCCTGCCACTTCTCTCTAACCTATGAGATGTGTGGTTTATAGACTGTGTGGTATAGAAATTTAAAAATGTACTTAAATATCAGTCATTTTCTCTTTAACATTTCCTGGTATTGAACTGCACCGTGGCCCACTCAGCTGTGTTGAAGGACAAAATCGTGAACTGGACGAACGGCTGGGTGGGGAAATCTAGGAAGGGCAGGTCTCGAGTTCTGGCCTAAACCCCAACTTGCATTTATGACATTATTCCTTGAATCTCACAGCCAGAGGTGAATCAAGGTTTCTAGGGAGATCTAAAGCTTATACAATATAGCCCCCATTAAGAACAATTATTGAAATCTTAATATAAAATAGCCAGGACCCTTCTTGGGCACTTAAAGGGGGGCACGTGTGCGAGGGATCCGATGTTTCAGCTGAAGGGGCTTCGTGAAGACCTGGGATGACGAGGTCTGTCCCCGTGTTGGGGGTCCCAGGTTTCAGATGGAGGGCTCCGTGAAGACCTGGGATGACGAGGTCTGTCCCCGTGTTGGGGGTCCCAGGTTTCAGATGGAGGGCTCCGTGAAGACCTGGGATGATGAGGTCTGTCCCTGTGTTGGGGGTCCCAGGTTTCAGATGGAGGGCTGCATGAGGACCTGGGATGACGAGGTCTGTTCCCATGTTGGGGGTCCCAGGTTTCAGATGGAGGGCTGCATGAGGACCTGGGATGACGAGGTCTGTTCCCATGTTGGGGGTCCCAGGTTTCAGATGGAGGGCTGCATGAGGACCTGGGATGATGAGGTCTGTTCCCATGTTGGGGGTCCCAGGTTTCAGATGGAGGGCTTCGTGAAGACCTGGGATGATGAGGTCTGTCCCCGTGTTGGGGGTCCCAGGTTTCAGATGGAGGGCTGCATGAGGACCTGGGATGACGAGGTCTGTTCCCATGTTGGGGGTCCCAGGTTTCAGATGGAGGACTGCATGAGGACCTGGGATGACGAGGTCTGTTCCCATGTTGGGGGTCCCAGGTTTCAGATGGAGGGCTTCGTGAAGACCTGGGATGATGAGGTCTGTCCCCGTGTTGGGGGTCCCAGGTTTCAGATGGAGGGCTGCATGAGGACCTGGGATGACAAGGTCTGTCCCCGCCGAGTTTGGGCAGCTGTGCGGGCCTGGCCTTCTGCGTTTCATCTTCCGCGTCCGCTACGAGAGGCCCTGTCTGCCGTCTATACTGCATGCTGCTCCTGGTCCACAGTGCGGAACTAGCTGAATTCACCAGGGCAGGTTTAGCACTGTCTGTGAGAAACAGACATTTTTTTTCCTTCCCAGGGACAGTACAATAGGTTTTAGCATTCTAGGGAGAAGATTGCAGTTGTGAGAGGTGTTGCTTTCTGAAGACAGCTGTAAGCCCACCTGTTGATAACTAGGAAATAGACGGTCTGGAGTGGGGGCGGGGAGGCCATACTTCTGCTGGGAAGAAACAGACGGCAACGCTCCCCAGAGTAACTTCTGTGTTCACTCTGACTTCCAGAAGTGTTTTCCTCTGTTTTCTCTTCTCCCTTTCTGCATATGAATAGAATAATGCACTGTCCTGCCATTATTCTAAAATGAGTGAAAAGGGAAGGAAGGGACATAGGAGAAAGTCAGCGATGGAGCAGGCTTCACACACACACAGTCCCCATCAGCGTGGGTGACGCGGCCGGCTGCAAATGTCAGAGTGTTCTAAAGAGCAGAGCACGGGCATTTGCTCCACCAGTTCTCCAAATAGGGGAGAAGTTGCGCTGTACTCTTTTTACCCTGTGTAAACATGAAAACGGGGCTTTTTCCCGGTGTCGGGTGGAGCCCCCGCTGGCCTGAGCCCCCGAAGCACCTGAGACGTGAAGTGAGGGCCCATGGAGGCTCCTCTCAGGAAAGTGGCGTGGGGTAGCTGGGGTCTCCAGGTCCAAGCCCCCGGTGCAGGCCCAGGACAAAGCATAGGGAGCCACAGGCCCCCACTGGAAGGGGACTGCTGGGGGGCAGGGCGGCTCACTCTGTTCTGTGCTGAAGCCCAGTGGCTGCCCCAGCCTGGTGCAGAGCGGACCTGACATATTCGTTGATTGATAGATTTCTGGAATGATCAGGGCAGGATGGGAGCGCGACTTCAATGTGCAGGGTTGAACCCGAAGGAGAGATCTAGAAACAAACGCCTGAGTGAAGGGGCCGGTCTAGTTCTCCCTCCCCCAGGAGAAAATGAGTTCTGCCACGAACGCATGCCCGGGGAGGCCGCCCATGCTGACCAGCTGCCTCCCTCGGCTGAAGGATGGGAATGGAGCGGCCTAGAAAGGTTGACATTTGTATCACAAGCAGCCGGGATGCTGCCACGATGGACTGGCGCCAAGGACAGGAATGGAGATCCCAGGAGCAGACCTGAAGCTGGACGGGCATGCATAAAGAGCAGGACACCAGCCTTGAAGGGGTGATCGGGATAGCAGCCTCCACCGCCACCACCGCAGTGCCAGTGTGGCAGAGCCCAGCACAAAATAACTTAAAAACACTGCTGAAAGCAGTTTATATTCTTCTTGAACAAGAGGAAGTTCTGTTATGAAATAAGCATACTGAATTATAGGAGCATAAACTACAATCTACTATTTAACAACAAAAACAAAAATATTAAAAACATCTCAATGGGTGGGAAGAACATGGCCGCTAAGAATTCAGACCTAAGGGCAGGCACCCAGTGTCCACGGAGCAAATGGTGAAGAAGCTGAAGTAGCCTTGACATGGAGGAGGCAGAAGCAGAACGTTTTTTAGGTGATATAAAACTGTGAGAGAGGAATCGTTTTCAGATTACTAAACTATCATTTTATGAGAAAATACATGTACGGCCCAGGATCAGAGGCTGCATCAGACACACCCACCAGCACGGCTGCTGGAGCCGGGTGAGTGAGTCAACAGGCCCTCAGAAGAGAGCAGCGGAAACGTCCCAGAACCTCACTCTGGAAACCAGGTGCAAGAAAGCCTCCAGAAAAACCGAACCAACGCTCTTGGCACAGTACCTTGGGCGATTCTTGACTCAGAGAAGTTTGAAAAAGCTGCCGGCAGCATCCAGCAGGTGCTCCTGAGTGAAATGGGAGTTTCCGCCTGCCCCCCTGGGTCTCCGGGGTCCTGTGTTCGCCTCACTGCTGCTTCCCAATGGTTTCACCTTCAGCTATTTGCCTGCTTCTCTGTGCCCAAAGCTTCTCATCCTAACTCCACTGTAATGCGTGGGACGTCGGGGCAGGACATCCGCTGGTCCCCACCATGGGCCACCTTGCTGGGCACCGTCACATGCACCACTGCAACGAGAGGGAACTCTCAGTGTTCTCGTCTGTTCTCACACTGCTCCAAAGAAATACCTGAAACTGAGTGATTTACAAAGAAAAGAGGTTTCATTGACTCACAGTTCTGCAGACTATACGGGAGGCATGACTGGGGAGGTCTCAGGAAACTTTAATCATGGCAGGTGAAGAGGGAGTAGGCACATCTTCATGTGGCCGGAGCAGGGGGAAGAGAGAGAAGGGCGAGGGCCACACACTTTTAAACAGCCAGATGTCATGAGAACTAACTCAGTATCACGATAGCAGCAAGAGGAATCTGCCCCCATGATCCCGTCCCCTCCCTCCAGGCCCCTCCTCCAACATTGGGGATTGCAATTAGGCATGAGACTGGGGGAGACACAGATCCAAACCATATCGCTGAGTAACTGTATATTTCATGGAGATAGAGGTAACCCATCAGCCCAGCTAGAGCCCAGGGGAGCACCCCAGCACACTCTGGAATTAAGCTGAGAGGGAAAGGGCTTCCAGCCAGACCCTCTGTGTTCCGATTCACAGTCTAAGGCACGCCTCAGTATGCTGCGTCCTGACCCAAAATGCGTTTGGAGAGGCTTCCTCATCGTTTTTTGTTTTTTTTTTTAATGTTAAATATGATCATTCTAATTGGAAAAAATAAATGCATGTGGATTGTAGGAAAGTGCATATTTAAAGGGAAAACAGAGATCATACTGTATGTAAAATCTCGTATTCTGCATTTTTCACTTAGCATTATAGTGTGAGAATTTTTCCATATCATTAAGTGCTTCTCTAAAATGATTTTGAATATTATGCAATGGTCCTTGAAAAATACGCATGGTTATTAATTTTAAGTTGACTTATTTTAAACTATTCTCTTGATGAATGTTGAATGTTTTCTCCCAGGCTTAATAATTTTTAAATTACAATTTATATTCTTGGTAAAATCCTTCGTATCTATTTCTGATTGTTTCCATAGAGGGGAGAGCGATGAAGCAGAATGGCGGAGCCGAAGGAGGTAACCCTTGGGGCATCTGAGACACGCTGGAAATCTGCACTCTGGAAATTTCACACAAGTGGACACACTCGTGGACAAGGTAAGACAGTGGTTCTTGATGCTTATTTCCACTTGGCAATTGGAGTATTGTGAATTTCTGGTCTTTGCCATTTCGACCATTAAAACAGTGGCAGCTGGTTATTAGGCTGTGTGTGTTTGGCTGCAGTGAGGCTGCAGGGCTCTCTTGCGCGAACTGGCTGTGTGTCCGTCTGCCTTTCTGAGCTGCCTGTTTGTATCCATAGAGCACTGTCCTTCCGTAGAGATCCTTTTTTGCTATTGCTTTACAAGCGCTCTTTACATATTGAGATATTTAATAGCCTTTGGGTACTGCATCTATTTTAAATGCTTTCCCCAATTTGTCATTTGCCCTCGTCTATTTTTTACTATTAAAATATAAAAAAAGTTAGGTTGTCAAATCCATCAAAATTTTCCTTAGTGTTTCATCTTTGATGTCATATTTACCACATCTGTCTTCACACCGGATCTCTACACATATGACATTTTCTTTCTGTAGTTCTTTAAGATTTTCTTGTTCTTCATCTGGAGTTTATTTAAAAGCATGATGTGAGTACAAGTGCCAAAATGTATTTATGTATTGTTCATAGTTAATTATTGCAGCAGAATTCATTGAATAATTGTCTTTCTCCACTGATTCAAGATATGTTCTCACCTTAAAGAATGATACATAGCTTGGTTCTGTTTCCACCTCTCTGTCTGTGCCACTGAACTCCTGTCTCTTCACCTGTCAGCGCCGCGCGTCTGAGTTGGTACAACCTGATACAGCATGTTTTCAGGTGAAGCAGAAGGACATCCCTTCATTATTTTTCTTACTCATTTGTACTTCTGTATCCAGTTTAATATAACTTAGTTAATTTGGAAAATTGTGTTGACTTTTTACTGGAATTTCATTCAATTTATTAAACAATTTAGGGTGAATTGACATCTTTCAATATGTATAATGACTTTCGGATTATGATATGCTTATTCACTTTATATCTGTTTCCTCTGTAAATATTTGCTTGATAAAGATATTTTTTCATAACATTGATTTCAATATATTTCATGTTTTGTGGTTATTCTGAAGTTTTTTCCTTATTGAAAATATATAAGAATTACATCAATTTTTGTATATGTATTCTGCTAATTGCCGTCTAAATTGACAAAATATTTAACTTTACTTTGCAAGTTATTTATTTATTAAGAGAGAGGTAGAGGAGAAAATCTTACTATTAAAAATAATAATTTCGCCTTACAAAGTTTTAGATTTTACCTATCTACTTGAAATGCTTTGGATCATCAAGTCATCATCATTAATGCAAGAGGAAAAGTTGTTTTAAAGATGTTTCGCGGACTCCGTTATGCACAGGACATCCTTTAAACGCTCCTGCGCCCTTGGGGTGCATTTTTGTTATCTGTATTTCCTGTTCATTCAAATACTTGTTCTGATATTCTTGTGTGGAATGTGACCTTACCTTGAAGGGGGAATGAGAGAGAGGGGGAGAGAGAGGGAAGGAGGGAGAGAGAAGCTGGATACATTTGATTAATGTTACTGTTTTTTTAGGGGAAAGGGGAGTGATGGGTCCTTATTGTCCTGTTCGTGGAGAACTCTGTGCAGTAAGTCAGATCTGCATTGCACATAGCACAGCCTTTCCTAAAGCAAAGATGAAAACTATAGGGTTTCCTTTAGTCTCCAAGTTATCGACGTGCCCAGAGCACGTGCTTATCTTTTGGTTTTGAGCTGGAAATTGTCTTTGTTAATTGAAAACTTCCTAACATTGTTAAAGCAGCGTTTTTGGGCAGGTGGACTTGAGCACTGACCTGGAGCCTGGGCACCAGAGTTGATTGTTTTTCCTAAATTGACAACTCTGTGTGAAGCACCGTGCCCCCGTCCGGCACATAGCCGGTGGCCCATAGCTCCTGGCTGTGGGGTGGCCTCTCCTGGCGCTTGCTGCTTTCCCAGCACATGGTGGGACTGCAATGCCTGGCCCTCTTTAGGCGAGGTGGGCTGGATGGCAGGTGTTGCTGCCATGTGGAAGACTTGCTTGCTGGCCCGAGGCCCTCCAGGACTCTGCTCTCCTCTGGGGAAAGCTGGCGATGCTGGGAAGGCCACTGCTTCATGGGCCTGGGGTAAGCAGCCCCCACCCCACTCTGATGAGATCCTGTGGACACATGACGTGGGCAAAGCTGCGGCTCCCTGTGGCGCTCCCTGTGGCGCTCCCTGGGATGCTGACTGTCCGTCATTGAGGCAGCCAGCTGCCTGTCTGACTGGTGCATGAAGTTGTATCAGAGATTTTAACCAAATCCATGAAAGCCCCAATCCAGGGAAGTCCCGATTCACCTTATTGGAGGTAGAGCTCCCATGACTCTCAGAGAGGTGGACAGAGGGTCCCCCGAAGATGTCTTTGCCCTGATTCCCAGAACCTGTGAAAATGTTGTGTTACCTGGCAAATGCGGCTCTGCAGATGTGAGTCACGTTAGGAGCACAAGATGAGGACATCCCCCAGCTGCTGCAGTGGACCCATTAGAAGCATGGGAGCCCCAACCATCACCTGGAGAGCGGAGGCAGAAGGGGAGCTCAGAGACAGGAGGGTCAGGGCTAGACCCATTGTTCCTGGCTTGGAGGCTGCAGGAGGCCATGGCCAGGGGAGTGGGCAGCTGCAGGCGCTGAGCTCAGCCCCGAGGACGGCCAGCAAGGAAATGAGGCATCAGACCCATACCTGCAGCGGCAGTACACTGCCAGCCACCCAGTGAGCCTGGAAGCGAATTCTCACCTTGAGGTTCTGGGTCACAGCCTATTGGGCCTCGATCTCTACCTGGGGAGACCCAGAGCAGAGAGACCATCTGAGCTGTCAGACTTCCTGCCTCTAGAAGCGTGCGGTGACCAATCTGCCTTGCTCTAAGGCACCACTTGTGGGGATCTGCAACAGCACCTACAGAAAGCAGGAACCGACTGCCATCAGCGCTGATCACCATGCCACCTGTCCTGGCAGGAGAGATGGCAGCAGGTGGCAGCCAGTGGGACTCAAGGAGTCATCCCTCCTTACCCCAGCACTCACTTTCACGCTAAACACTCTGGTCCCAGACACATCAACCCAGGAGGTCATTTTCTTGGGACCACCTTGCATGGGTCACTGAGGTTAGAAGGACCTGGAGGCCAAATGAGGGTCAGGCACCCATTTAGGCTGCGTCTTTAGGGAAACCGCAAGGGGGCTGGACTTTAGAGAAAATATTCCAATCAACAGAGTGAGAAGAAAGCATTCTAGCCATGGACAGACTCTGCCTAAGTGAGGCGTGGGAAGAGAAGCTCCACTGACTTCTGCTGGGAACATTTTTACTCTCCCTGAGGGGTCCCCGATCCACCCAACTGCACATGCTCCCTCCTCTCCATGCTCTGGTGTTGCTGGCCCACCTCTATGTGCTCCCCCCGCCCCGTTCACGTGAAATCAGTTGAGCCTACAGCGCTTAAGCCTCTTCCTACAGGACAGCTGCATGTGCAGTGCAGATGGCCTTGCCTTCCTCTCTGCGCAGAGCCTTGCACTGGGTGTGCGCTCACTGCCTGCAGATTGGTGGCCCCGATTCCTTCCTGCCATGGCTTCTGTGGACCCCTCTGCCCAGAATGCTGTTCCCTCCACAGGGCAAGCGCAACACAATACTGAGCTCTGATGCCACACCGTCCCTCCCAGGAAGCCTTCCTTGGCACCCCAGCCCCACAAGGGTTTCAACCCGGCCTGCAGCTGGATGCAGCCACCTGAGTAGCCTAGGCAAAACCAGCCGAGGACCACCCAGCCAGCCCACATCTTTGTGAAAAATAACACATCCTTCTCAGTGGCTCTGTTTTGAGGATGGGTTGTTATGGAGCAAATCCTAACCAGCACGGTGGGCTCACCTCTGGAGAGAGAACGATGTGGATGAACTGATGACTGGGACGGTCTGAGCTGCTGGAATCGTGGCAAGTTGACATCATTGACTTTCTAGCGGCTTCTCTCCTACCAGCTGATGCCCCTGGCTCCATCAGAAGCACAACTGAATCTGAAACACATAACTTGGCAGCCAGGTGTCTCTCCAGACGCGTGAGGAGCTACAGGTGAGACTTTAGACGGCGCCGACCTTGCTGGTGGAGCACCAGGCACGCTCTGTGACTGTGACGAGCATCTCTCTCTGCAGTCTAAATGGGACTGGACTGCAAAGCTCCATGGCAGCCAGGTGCTGTGCAGAGGCACTGCGCTGGGACGCTGGAGCACCCCGGCCCGGACCACCCTTATTCTCAAGGCTGAAGGCTGTGGGAGTTCTGGCACAGCAGGCCACATCTTCAGCCTTGCAGAGCCGGAAGGGAAGGTGTGTGTCGCATCCAGCTCTTTCCACCTATTCCTCCTAGAGAACACCCTGCCTGAGCTGGGTTCAGGCAGGTCCTGGGAGAGCAGTGGGTTCTCTGCTCTTAGAAGCAATTCACACTGTTAATGCCAATTAATAACTGATTAGCTTAACAGTGCTTGCAAAGGCCCTGAAGGTCCATTTCCATTCTGCAAACACTTACATCAGTAATAGTGTCAGCTCTGCAGCCCAGAGGATGAATGAGGCCCTGGGGAGTTCAAGCCCTAATGGGGAGAGTTAATTTGTTATGCTCAGTTAGCCTCTTTGCATTAGAAAGGTAGATAAATGCGTGTTTAAAAGCTACCTAAGCATATCCACATTGGGGAAGGAAGGCCTTGCTTACACTGGCCTTTTCCAGAAGAGTTTTAAATTTTGACCCAAGGCTGCACCCAGCTCTGGAACCTAAAGTGTGAGTCTGTGCTAAGCTTGTTCAGTGTGATGAGCTACCTAAGCAGGTCACAGGCCACATGACGTTACACTGACCCGGGACTCGAGGGCAGGGGAAATCCGGCCTCAGGACCACAGCGGTAGAGGCGGGTGTGGGGTGCGGGGTTGCTGATTTGTGTTCTTAGCATAGGAACAAAGACGTTTTGTGTTTCTATGTGCTGCTGGATCTGGACCCCATGCTCTGAAGAGCTGAGGTGCTCCAGGGTGAAGCCCTGCACTGGCTGTCAGGGGTGGATACATCCAGATCCCATCCCCCTTCTGGAGAATGACAGAGTGGCCAATGCCGTGGCCCTTGTCCTTGCAGCCCCACGAGGAAGTTATTCAGGTTGGAGAAGACAGTTCCCTCCAGCTGCATTGTGAGGCGTCCAGTCGTCAGCACGCTCAGGTGCTGGTCCTGCTGGCCTCTGCCCCCACACTGTCAGTCACCTCTTTCAGCAGGTGAGGCGGGGTGGCAGGTGGCCAGCCTCCTCTCAGCGGCACTCCGGCGGTGGTGTGGTGTCGCAGGCTTTGCTGCTCTGGGAGTCCTGCCCGCTGGCTTCCTGCTTCCTCTGGTGGCTGGCTGCATGTGCGTTTTCATCTTTGTGAAATTCCTTGTTGCGTCCATTCCCTGGGGCCGCTGTCACAAACCAGCACAGATTGGGCAGTGGGCTGTCGTCTTTGGTCGTTCTGGAGGCTTGAAGTCCCAGACCAGGGCGTCGGCAGGGCTGTCCTGCAGAAGAGGACTCTTGTTGCGCCTTCCCGCCTCTGTGCTGGGGGCAGGCCTTGGAATTCCCTGCCTTGCAGAAGCATCGCCCCTGCATCTGCCTCCGTCTTCACAGGCATTCTCTCTGTGTGGCTCTGTCCCCTCTCCTCTATGGAGAGGCCACACTAGATGCAAGGCCCCCACCCAGTGCAACCGCACCTCAACTAATCACATCTGCAAATACCCCACTTCCAGATAGTGTTGCTGTCTTAGGGCCTTTGTGCTGCTGTCACGGAATGCCATGGACTGAGTGATTTACAAAGAACAGACGCTTCTTTTCACACAGTTCTGGAGGCTGGAAGTCCAAGATCCAGGTGTGGGTACCTGGTGTCCGGTGGGGGCCTTCTTGCTGCGTCCTCATGTGGCGATGAGGAATGGAGATGAGCTCCTGGTCAAGGCCTTTTGTAAGGACACCCGATCCCTCCAGGAAGAAAGAGCCCTCTGGGCCAAACTGCCTCTGAAAGGGCTTACCTCCTGAACACCATCACCTCGCCAGCACCGCCATTGAAGGAGGAGGAGACACACTCACGCTGTAGTAGTGGCATTCACAGGAACCAGGAAGGACATGGGTGTGGGAAGACATGACTCAGCCAGCCCAGCGCACGGGTGGATCAGCCTCTTCAGGCTGTTGCTTTAGGTCAGCTGTGCGCTTAACCTTTCTTCTGTGACTGGGCTGTGGGGGATGGATGACGCTTTGGGGAGTGGAGTGGGGGATGGGTCCACACCATTTGGCTCTCCCTCCCTCCTGCTGCCTCCCCACTGCTTTGCCCTGTCTGTCCACAGCGGCCCTGATTGTCTCAGCCCTGCACATGCACACTCCTTCCAGCCTTCTGTTGCCACCCTGGCCCTATTGTCTGGGTCAAATGAAGTGGTTTCTGACTGATCAGCATTTTCTGCTGAGATGAATTAGTCAACTAGTTATGGCAGGGATTATGCAGCAAGAGAGAAATTAACTCCCCAAATCAACATCTTATGTAGGTAATAGCTATGCCCTAAAGTTGCAGCAACAGTCGTTAAGGCAGCTAATTCCTATAAACCCCCAAATAAGTTGTGGCTATCATGACTTATTCCCAGCCCCATAACAGATGGCTGGAGGTTGTTCCAGGTAGGACAGTTCTTCTCTAGGTGGTGACTCAGGGATCCAAACTTCTTCTGTCCTGTGATCTGCCATCTCCCATAGGTTGCTCCTAAAGGCACCAAGATGTTGCCTCTTTTCCAGTCAAATGGAAAGAGGGAAAATTCATGGGGATGGGCATTTGGAAGGTGCAAGTCACTTACTTTTATTTTCCATTGTCCCTGCTCTGGAAATCCCTATACCAGGTACTGGAGAGGTGGTGTTGAGAAGATAGATCTTACCCAGTCCTCATGGACTTATAGTATTGCTGGGTTCATGTCACAGTTAGTCCAGTTGCTCAAGTCAAATTTCCATGAATGCCAGTTTTCTCTCATTTTTTCTCAGTCTAGTTTCTAGCTGGAATTTCTATATCCAGCTGAAATCTTAATCACAGTAGCATTAAGTTCAACATATTCTTTCTCTCAGTGTCTCTTCAATCCATTTTCTTGTTGCCACCAGAATGACTGTAGCAGCCTCACAGCTAATCTTGCCTCTTGATTGGCTGTCTTCAACTCTACACCATCTCACCAGCAGAGCCACACTAGTAAACTGTAAAACAGATTGGGCTGTGGTTTTCTGTACAATGATTTTCCTGGTGCTTACCGGACAAGGTCCAAATTCCTTAGGATAGAATACGAGACCCTCTGGAGGCAGGCCTCGTCAGTGTCTGCATCCTCGTCCCTCAGCACCCCCTCACCTCTCTTCTTCCAGCCCTGTACACACCACACCCATTTCAACAGAAACACTCGGATGCACCACCGTGCTTGTTACCTCTGTGCCTTCAAATATGGTCCCTCTCTCTCACCTTCTTGGTGGACTCCAATTAAGTTTTACTTTTAGTTATTATTATTATTATTATTTTGGAGACGGAGGCTCACTCTGTCACCCAGGCTGGAGTGCAGTGGCACAATGTCGGTTCACTGCAACCTCCGCCTCCTGGATTCAAGCAATTCTCCTGCCTCAGTCTCCCAAATAGTTGAGACTACAGGTGCAGGCCGCCATGCCCAGCTAAATTTTTTGTATTTTAGTAGAGATGGGGTTTTACCATGTTGCCCAGGCTGATCTCGAACTCCTGAGCTCAGGCAATCCACCTGCCTTGGTCTCCCAAAGTGCTAGGATTATAGGCGTAAGCCACCATGCCCAGCCTGGTTTTTATTTTTATCAAATATTAAGCATGCATATAGTTAAAGGGTTAGGCCATTCTCTAGCATTTGCACAAATCACAAAAGTCCCTTGCCTCTCCTACTCTCATTTATCCCTCCTCAGACACAAGCACTTTGAACTTTTCTCTCTGATTCTTTTGGTATTACCTCCACATTTCTAAATAAAAGTGTTTAGATTGCTACTCCTTAGGGTTTTTGTTTTAGGCATTTATTTGTTGAGTTCATACTATGGGAAAATGAATTAGCTTTCTTCTACCATCCACCACCATCTTCCCAGTATTACAGTGCTACCTTATTTTAGAAATGTTTACATGGCTGTATCTATGTAATATAATTCAGTTAGTACATGCAGTGTGCCATTATTGCATTTCCTTCATGCACAAATTTCCTAGAATTAATCATTGTTTTTTAATCCCTTCGTTTTCTATGTACTTATAACTACGGTCCAAACTCTAATGATCTAATTCTTCAGTATTTTCATGTGGACCCGGTATTTTATCATTTTCATCTTCTTGAAGAATCTCTTCTTGAGCCTCTAAGCTTTTCTCATCTAGACTTGTTTCCAGTTTCTCCTTTGGCACATATAGCTTCCTGGGATCTCACACCCCATTATCTAGTGATTCCCTTTGCCTTTCTCTTTTATTGACTCGCTTCTTTGCTGGAATATGTGTTTGTCCCTTTTCTGATTCACTTACTCTTTTTGTTGGAGCACATCCTTCGGTAGCTTTCTGATAAGATGTGCACAAGAGGTAAATTTTTTGAGAACTTGTATATCTGAAGATAATCTTTATCTTCTTTTAAATTTGAGATTTGGGATAGATGTGGAAGTCTCAGCAGAAAACAATTTTCATCCAGGGTTGTGAAGCCATTTCTCTACTGTCCTCTAGCTTCCTTAATTGCTGTCGAAAAGGATGACTTTCTTATGCTTATTTCTTTTTTTCCTATGTTCAGGAACCCCACCGAGCAATATTCTGATGCAGGTCTATATTCATCCATTGTTCTGGGCAATTGATGGGCTTCTTTAATTTGGAAAATTATGTCCTAGAAATTTTCTGGAATTATTCTATTGATTATTTCCTCCTCTTTGCTTTCTCTGTTGCCTCTCTGAACGCCTGTCATTTGGTCACTGGACTTCCTGTACTAGTGCTGTGATGTTACCTTCTCTTCCTGTTTTCTGTTTCTGTACTCCTATTTCTAGTTTCTATTTCTTTGTTTATTTGCTCTACTTTTTAAGAGGTTCATTTCACTTTATTTTCCACTCTCACTTTTGAGATTTTCATTTCTGCCGTCATATATTTAATTTCAGTCCAAATGGTCCCTTTTTATAGCTTTCTGTTCTTGTTTCTTTGACGTAATATTGTCTTTCATCTCTAGTATCTAAAGATACTACTGATAGTTTCTATAACGTTTGCTTCTTCCCATGTGGTCTCAATTTACCTGAGCAAATGTGTTTCTGCTTGTTTATTCCTATGTCTGCGGTTCACATGTGAGCTTTTGCTCCTGTGTCTGATGCCATTTGGTTCCTTGCTCATATTTAAGAAGGAAGCACCAGAGCGTCAACTAGGTGCTCTGGGCCAGGTTTGGATGATGGTGAGATTTACTGTAGGGAAGTCAATTTCCCCCGTAAGTTGAGGGGCTTCAATGTCAGTAATTTTAGGTCACTTTTCTTTCTTGAGTCAGATGCTACAAGCTTTCAACTAGACTGCGTAACGCCTGGCAGCTTTGTTATGAGGACCACGCAAGGGAAAGAGCGGACGACATCAACGCTCACTGACTGTTTCCTGCCTCCGTGGTGGTGCCCTCCGTGCAACTGCACTGCAGTCCCTGCTTCACCCCGCAGAGGTCACGTCTCTGGCCTCCTGCTGGGTGGTGGGGAGGGCATCCTCCCACCTGCATGCATTGAGAATGGAGATCTAGGACTCTGACACTTTTGATCCATCTGCCTGCTTTGATTTCAGTTTGATTTACAGCTCTCAAAGGTCCCTGGCACTGGCATCACTGGCCTTGAGAGCCTGTCCTGTGGAGTCAGCTATACCAGCTCTCCCCGCCGCTGGCCCAGATGCAGCCTTCCCTGGTCTTCCAAATTCATTGTCAATCATCTATCTACTCTCTAGCTTCCAAAATTGTGTTACTGCTCTTTCCTCTTCTTTTATCTTTATCCTGATGGGTTTGTACCTTTAAAGGAAGCCCTGCCCTATCTTGGTGGGGATTCAGAGCCCCGTTCAATCTGCCATCCCTACAGGAACAAAGCACAGCCTCACCCCTCCTTTGACATCTCCCACAGTCTCTCCCCAACCACCTGGCAAAATCAACCACTTATCCTTTTATTGTCACCTCTGACTTTAATCACGCTGTCTAGGCTCTGTCCTCAACTAGACAAAGTGCTCCTTGAAAGCAGGGACTGAGTCAATTTATTTATCCCCAGCGACAGTACAGTGCCTGCCATTCAATCCATCACTCACTTATCAAGCAGGTTATAATGTGAAAGTACTGGGAATTCAGAGATAAATGAGACATGGCTCCTGAGGTTGAGAGCTTTGCTTCAGCATTGCAAGGTTGTGGGAGGAAACATACTTGAAACGTATCATTCAAGTAACTTGTGTGTATGTGAGTATATGTGTGTCTATTTATATACACATATACATGTTGAAACTATAACAGCCAATAAAATTTGTCTAACAACCGATACAGTCATTCGAATACTGACCCCATTTCCAGAAGCGTAAGCGGCTGTGTGTGCGACCTTGGTTCATCATAGTCACCATGTTACACAATGTAACAACATCACATGTGAAATATGTGTGTGTTTGCTCACTAATCCATTGTCTAAACCTTTCGAGAAGACAGCAACAAAGCTGAAGTAAATTTGTGTAGCCAAAATTATTTCTGTATGGATTAATTCCATGCTGCATGTAGCAATCAGGTCTGATTCACCCTTTTCCCGTCTCCACACCAAGCACGTCGTTTTCTCCCCATGGATAGTACATGCTAAAGATTGACTAAATATTGAATACATGGATGGATGGATGGGTGAATAGATGCTAGATGGGTGGGTGGGTGGGTGAGCGATGAATGAGTGGACAGATAGACTTCGAGTTTGAACTAAAGATCTTGAAGTAGGGGCAGCTTTATGAAAATTAAATGACATGATATCCTTGGATACATTTGGTAAACCCTAAAATTATATGCACAAATTAAAGTGTTACTGTGAGATTTATATTCTTTATTCTGCACCTCTTCTTGAAAATATTGTGAGGCTCCTATGAGGTCTTCATCCTGGTGGATTTTGACTGAGTGGGTCTGACCCGCCCACATGGACAAAATGGGCTGGTGATCCCTGTCCAGCATCTCCCCTCTTCTGTTTTGTCTGGATCTCAAGGATGTGAAGTAGGCAGACGGGCCAACACTCCACTCACTCTTTTATCCCACAGTGCTGAAGTTTACTCAGCAAGAGAGGACTGCAGAAAAGTCAGAGTTTTATTTATTAATCGTTTCTATATTATTCTTTATCTTAGTATATGTCTGATATTTTCAGCTAATGTTAGCTCCAAAATTCATCTTGTCTGAAAGAAAGGAAATCCTTAGGAAGGCTAGGCGATTTTGAGTGTTTAAACTATAGGCTGGATTAACCACACTGAGTCCCTGGCCGAGGAAAGGGTGTGGAGAGCTGTGCTGTCTTCTGCATCCTTGACCTCTAGACCAGTTCTGGGCGGTTCTCAACCAGGGTGGGGCTGGTTCACCCCAGGGGAATTTGGCAATATGTGGAGAAATGTTTGGTTGTCACTGCTGGGATGCGGGGGTGTTTGGTGTCTGCTGTGCCAAGGGCAGGAATGTTCCGAAGCATTTTACATGCATGAGATATCTCCTTCCCTCCACCCCAAATACACACACACACAACAAAGAATTGTCTGGTCCAAAATATCACTAGAGCAGGTGCGGAGAAACCCTGGTCCAGAGGCAGTAGAAACAGCCAAGGGCCTGAGAGGACCGTGAATCACAGAAAAGAAAGGAAGATTTTAGTGAGAAAGTGACACGTAGCGCACCGAACTTTTCAGGATCTCCAACGAGTATTCCGCCCCCTCTCCTTGCGTAACCCCAGATGAGTGGAACAATGGGTGTGGATTGCCGCCCCTTCTCTTCTCTTAGGAACTGCAATCGAATAAGACAAAACAGAAATGCCCTCTTGTTGGAGCAAAATATCAAGTTCACAGAAGGCTACGCCGGGAAAGAAAAAATCAAGAGCCGCGTTGCTGGTGCCTCCTCGAAGAGGAGAAAGCCGGGTCATTTCGCTGCAGCTGATGCACACTTTGTGTGTCTGGAGTTGTCTGATTAAACTTGCCTTTCTGGTTAGAGAAATCTGCCTTGCTGTCCCGTGATGACTTCCTTTGAGAAGCATTACTGGAATTAACTCACTGTCCAAGGATTGTAGTACAATACTTGGATTATAAACGGGGGGGAATCACCATACTTTACCAAAAATCTAAAGTAGTCAGTAAAACACTGAGTGGTGGAAGAAGGGCTTCCAGGGGACTCTGGACAGGTGACGGGAACCGGGGACGGCTTTAATTGGCTCTTTAATCATCCCCTATTTCTGTCTTCTGCCTCTTTTTTTTTTTTTCCTGAGGGGGAAAAAACCCTTAAAACAGAAAGGTTAATCTAACTATACATTTGAAGCTTTTAAAGGCTCCATTACAAGGCTGATTATGCGAGAGGAAACAGACCTGCGGCACTGCGGCTTCCGGATGCATGTAATGATTCACTTAAAACACCGCGGTCAGGATTCTCTCACGTTATTTCTATGTAAATTGGATGCTTCACAATTACTATAATATGTGTGAAATTTCACTTATTATTTCTTTTAACATAGAAACTTTTATCACTTAACTCACTGGACAGAATATTTGAGCCATTTGCAATCATTAGAGCATTTTTGTTTGGTCAAACCCTTATGGGATTATACTTCGGAAAAGACAGAGTGAATTATATTCATTGCAAGAAAACAGCAATTTTAAATATATAAGGGGCACCAGGAAACTTTTCATTTTAGTGCAAATTCAATATTATATCTTACTTCTTTTTACAGCGGGGTAAGCCTTTTATCTTTAAGCAATTTATAAAACCCAGCAGGTAATGGGAGTGAGTCGTGCAGGGAGAGATGAGTCTGATAGATAAATACACACTTTGGAGACAGAGGGGAGATGTGATATCCTTGGATTTAAGGTAATCGCTTTGTACTTTGGAAGTTTTTCCTTGTGATCTCAGTGGAGGTCACAGACTGTTTACTCACGTCTCCCGAGATTGGCATGGAGCGTTTCTCCGAACTCTCCACCCCCAGCCCCCCAGTGCTCTCCTTCCATAGCTGGGCAGAGGCCCGGGCTGGCCTGCGAGTGAGCTGGAGTGACGTGCCCTCCCTTGGAAAATGAATGCTCAGCCTACCTCTGCTGGGCCAACTGGCTGCTCACGGGCCCTCACTTTGGTGAACATACAATTGTTTCACACAGATTTGAGGAAGAAAAAATCAGAAAAGAGAAGTGACATTACTAGCTATTTTGTGTGGAGGGGCCCTGTTTATGAAGCTAACTCATGAAAGAAACACGACTCGGCATCTTTGGAAGTATCTTTTTGTGCCTTAGTCATTTGGGAGACTTTTCTTAACAGCAGAAAAAAACAGAACACAAAAACAGCAACTAAGTGGAGCTCTGTACAGATACATCCTGAATTTTAAGACAAAGTATAGGCATGTTTGTTTTTAATAAGCGATCAAGAAAATTAAATTTAAACCTCAATTAATGTCTAGCTATGTAAACACATCAAAATTATTAAGGCTGGTTTATTTTTTCATATATTTTGTGTCATTTTAAAATGAGATGATTTCTGAGTGACATAAGATATTTATTTCCCAAATTTTATTCTCCAAACTTTTAACAATTAAAGACAAGTTGAAAACTTTCAATTCTTTGGAGAGCACTTACATATGGAATAAGAATTATTATTTTTATTTGGATCTTGATTATCTTTTTTTAGCTGTGTTCCTCAAAAAGAAGATATTTACATTCTCCCAGAAATTGAATATAGAAGTTGTAATTTCTCTATTTATGTCATGTTACTTCACGTTTTATTAGTAATCTTTTTAGACACACATAGGAAATGGAAATATGCCATGTAATAAACCCACAGCTGAGTATTTGTCTGTATTTGTGAGTGTGTGTGTGTGTGTGTGTGAGAGAGAGAGAGAGAGAGAGATTTAGAAAAGAATAGTAACATTGTGTTTTTTTCATCTGGAAGTTAACTTGCATAGACGCTATTGGAATGATATTAACGCTATAATATTAATAGTGAACCGTATAATGGGTCCAACTCTGTCCTATAGGTAGATGTTTACTTGTAAACAAAAGATGGACCCTGGAATTCAAGGTCAAACCATGCTCCAGGGAAGAAAAGTGGAGGCAGGCAGGCAGGCGGGCAGGCAGCAGTCCAGGGGGCCGCACCCTACCTCCACACGCAGGAGGGAAGACAGCGTTGGCAAAGCCCATGGTTCCTCCAGCCGGGTGGCAGCCACAAGCTGCAGGTACCTCACACACGGGCAATGTAGGTCATGGGACTGCCGGTCTTGTAGCCTCAGGAATGAAGGACACGCACACACACGTGCATACACAGACAGCATGATTCCTGCAGATGCCTGGAAGAAGGTGGCTACCGAGTACTGGGGAGAGTACACTTGATACATAGTAGGCGAAATAAAATGCATAAACATTGCGTATTTGCTCTTGGGTAGAAATGAATGCATTGGAGACGCTGAGAATGAATGTCTGCAGACTTCCAAATAGAGGTAGACGCCTTAAGAGAACCAAAGAAAGAAACCTGAGAGACGGACACTGCCTACCCGCTTTGGGTTGAATTATTAGAGCGAACTATTTTATACATTTAAAACTGATAATGTATTCACAGCTAAAGCAGAGGAAAACCTGGTGCATTTTTTTATTCCTTTTTTTTTTTTTTAGCCTGCATATTTTCAAAGACCTCCTATAGTTCACATTATAATATAGTTAGTTGCTACAAATAATCGGGGTGATTATAGGAAAACTGTCAGTGTCTGCTCACGGTCTGAAAAGGCTGCAGCAAATAGCTTTTCTCTTTGCCATGGAGACTGGGGCCTGTTTTTACGGTTACTCTGGAAACCGGAGGCTTTCTGTTGTTCGTCCTTCTCAGTTACTTCAGCTATTAAACCCTCCGGTTGAGACAAAAGGAAGGAGGTATGCAGACGCGTCCTCGGAGAGAAAATCTCTGGGCCCGGAAAGAGCAGAACTCAGGATGAGAGGGAGGAAAGCGGTATCTGCCCCTCTCTCGTTTTCATCAGGAAGGTGGCCGCCCTGCGCTCTATGGGAAGCTGCCTTTGAACCTTAGAATCTGAAACCAGGTTAGGGCAGCACTGCCCCCTCCCTCCTCCTCTGTCCTTACCTCCCCAAAAGATGAAACGTGCACCCCGCTGTTGCTGATGCGCCCAGAAGTGGAGCCTCCCGCGGCGCCCAAGGCCTCACCACTCCCAGCACCCAAAGTTCCTCTGGCTACAGATTCAAGGACAGCACATTTCAGCACAAATGCAGGGCGTAGCTGACTCCAGAGCACAAGTTTTCTGATCCCTGAAAACAATGCCATATTTTTACGACGCACATTTGCACATGGAGAGACTGTGTGCATTATAGTTTGCTTTAACAAACTGGAGCCAAAAATCATTAATATCTCCATTGTATTAATAGGTCCAATAATAACCTAAAAAGATGAAAGACATTGAGTTGTCAAATATTTTACAGAAAAACGGAAAAAGGGATTTGGAATAGGAAGTTATAAACAGAATCCTGGGTTATGGGCAAGCTAGGTGGGTACCTCTCTTCCTTTTTTTTTTTCTTTTTCTTTCAAATCGGAATGCTTTTTCACCTTAGGTAATTGTTTATTGTTGCCAGCATTTATGTTCATCTTGCCTTTTGGTTAAAGTGTTCTCCCAAGGAAAAGGAATTCTCCCTGGAAGAAACAGCATACGAACGAGACCCCAAATAATATGCTTCCCAACAGAACTGTCCCTCCTGGCCTTGTCGTGGTGACACTGAGTAAAGCTGAACACCGCACGGGCCCCGTGGCGATAAACTAAACTCCTCTCAGCCAGCAAAGTATTCCGTTATCCTCCATTTGAACAATTAAATGCGTCACCCAAAAATCCCCACAACTGTTTCCCACCATCTGCCCATTCCCAAGGCTCCGTCTGTCAGCAGAATTAAAACTAAAACACTTGTTCTTAAAAGTAGCAAGCAAATTAATAACAGTGGATATTTGTTAATGAGAAGCACCATTAAGAAAAAGATAAGGAAAAAGAACTCTTCTTCATCTACTCACTGCTGTGCAGAGGTTTTAGTTATTTCAGACTAAAATGCAGAGCTGTAACATGGCCAGCAGGCCACCGCCCTCCTTCCCCATCTGCCAGGCGGCTCCCACAGAACAGCTGGCATAGGGGCCAGGCAGGAGGGCACCTCACGTCACACCAGGAGCCCACTCTGCCCTCTCAGTTCCAGTACATGGAAAACTGCAATAACAGAAACTTTGCAGCGAAGTAAAAATTGCAAAGCCAGTCTGCCTGGGAGGCCGTCACCAGCCCTTCAGGGATGCTCTGGGATGGTGATATCTTGCCAGTGGCCCTGTCCTTGCAGGATTCGGATTCTTAACAGTGGATAACAAAGGATTCAAGATGGCAGCAGCACTGCACAGAAAGCCAGTGCAATATCCAGTAGTCCTGGGCCATCCTCATACGAAATCCTGTTGATTTCTCTCCAAATGAAAATTCTATGGGAAGTGCATGAAAGGCGACTGGCCCTCATCAAACGCATATTTAAAGAGATTTCTGATCCCCAGTGGGTGCCATTAAGAATGTCTAATAATCGCGAAAGTAGCTTTGGTTCTGGAAAAACATAAGTATAAGGGGACTAACAAAACAGTCCATTCCCCCCACCCCAATGTATGGTGTCTTCTGGATAATGCCGTTCATTCATTCATTCATTCAGTTACTCTAGCGATATTAATCCATGTCTGCTATGTGTTAGAGCCTTTTTCTGGGGCGGGAAACGGTGTCATGAGCAAACTCAGGCCATCTTTAGGGAGGATCTTTCCAGATGCTGCGCAGGGGCTGCACTGCCGTCTCTATTGTCTTGAAGGAGCAGAGGCAGGGAGGAGGAGTTCCCCCTGATTAACTCACCTCTCATCATGATGTAGTGAAAATTAGATTGACCCAGGCAGATTGCACTTGCTATATGTCCCTTTTCTCTTCCCATTGTCTCCGACCCTTCAGGATGAGAAGATCCTGTGCCCTTTGTGAAGGCCACCTGTTCTCAGTCCCACATGAAGTTGCAATGTCTGTGCAGCCGCTTTTGCCCTGGTGACGATGCTATGTTTTGGGTCAACTTCAACTTGAGGCTTATGGCTCACTGTACACGTTTTCACCTTGATATCATACCAGACACCACTCTTCTAAATATTCCTTTTGTTTCGGCCTCATTATTAAAATTGTAATGGAATTTTAGTTGACTATAAGTAAATTAGTATTTTCTGTAACTTTGTCAAAGTGCATTGTTTCCCTGAGTGAATTTGGTGGCTGCTTCAGAGATGCATGTAAATTCTTAATTTGAATTTTTTACTATTGTTTGAAAATGGTTATGTAATATGTACGTCCTTTGTGTCATGTCAGACATAACTCTAGGGGTTTATATGTTAAAGGCTGCCATCTTTTATAAATTGCCATCTGAAAGCGAATTGTTGCTCCTTTGAAACTTGAGTTTTCCAACTGCTAGCTTGTCATCTATCAGCCTGAATGCCAGATTCATGCTGTAATTTTGTATCAAATTCAACCTTCCATTAAGAGGAATTCCATGGCTTTGCATGTGTTCAGGAATGCCTAAGAGGGAGTAGTCACCCTCATATGCTGCAAATGCCAAGTTCCAAGACAATCCCACTGACTGTTATGTTTTCCTGGTTAGCCCACAGCTAAACTGAACCTTTTCCAGCTGATTCATGGCAGGTACTTCCTGTAAAGCTGATTTGACAGCTAAGAGTAGTGTGTCTATAGTAGACACTAAAATAGTCTTTAGGCCAGGTGTGGTGCCTCACACCTATAATCCCAGCACTTTGGGAGGCTGAGGCAGGAGGATGGCTTGAGGTCAGAAGTTTGAGACCAACCTGGCTAACATGGCAAAACCCCGTCTCTACTAAAGTACAAAAGATTAGCCAGGCGTGGTGGCAGGCACCTATCATCCCAGCTACTCAGGAGGCTGAGGCAGAAGAATCACTTTAACCTGGGAGGCAGAGGTTGCAGTGAGGTAGATTGCACCACTTCACTCCAGCCTGGGCAACAGAGTGAGACTTGGTCTCTAAATAAATAAATGAATTTAAATAGTATTTAGATTTTATTGTCATTTCAGTTCTCATAAGTTTATGTCTCATCTTCTTAACTAGACATTAACTTCTTGAGGTCAAGGCTTCTATTCCAAGCACGTCTGTGCCTCCTTCCACTCCTGTCCCCATCTCCATCAGTACATGGTGTTCTGCCCTGCTCAAAATATTTTTGATGTTGTTATTGACGTTGAATCATCAATACTAGCTGACGTGCATGCCTGAATTGAAATCACTTCTAATTTTAGAGGACACCAGGTTGGAGCTGCAGCCCAGCCCTTCCCCACAGAGGCATTCAAGCGAATCACATGGGTGCCGCTTCTGGTCTAGTGTGTCTGCGTGTGACGAATGACTCATTGACACAGGGGGAATACTCGCAGGAGAATGTGCCTAGGACAGACCTGGAAAGACTGTGGCCCAAATCTTGCAGTGTGGGGAGCCAGGAATGGCCAGGGCAGCCAGGGCTCTGTACTGGAGTGTGGGACCCATCCACTGTGTGAGCATTCCCCTTGGGGGTACTGTCTGCTCCCCTTCCCTTTCTCCACTCCCATTTTCCTGCTATGCTGACACTGATGCTGAGCAGAACCTTGGACTCATCCGTCTAACCTGCTCCTTTATGGGGC